>NC_085928.1:37825000-39075000 GCF_028885655.2 Pongo abelii | reverse complement strand
TCAAAATCAACTCTAAAGACCGCCCAGGTTTTATACCCCGATTCATTTCTTCAGACACTATTTGACATGTCTTTGGGAGCAACGTCTTCTTCAATAAGAACAAACCACTTCTGATGACATGAATTCTTGAGTAGGACTCTGACTAGGACACACATTGCCTCAGGCAGCAGGCTGGGTTCTTTGGCTCTCTTTTGAGCAGTCCTACTTTCATGTCCCAGTTACTCAACTTCAAGTACAGCCAAAAATTATCTCAAGCCAAGTCCTTCTGAACAAAAAACATTCAGAAGTCTTGCTTGCTTCAAGCCAGTAGAAGGCTCCAGCCAGATATTGGACCCGTGAAGTAATTTTAATAACTAAGAGAACATATTAGATTCTTGTTCTCATTCTCTGTAGTGCTGATGCCACATTCTTATAAGCCATGCCTATGTGGAATTTTTATATTTTACTTTAAATGCTG
This sequence comes from Pongo abelii, assembly GCF_028885655.2. NCBI lineage: Eukaryota > Metazoa > Chordata > Mammalia > Primates > Hominidae > Pongo > Pongo abelii. The sequence continues at coordinate 39,074,543 of NC_085928.1, read as the reverse complement.
TGTTGGTTTTACTGTTTATAACATATGGCTATATTTCAGAATATAGTTTGCAATCATATATGTACTCCAAAGACCCACTGAAGTGACTCCTTCATGTATATATCACAATTCTCTATTTTAGGAGAGTGTATGCTAGATTTTATGTAGCCCTCTCTAGTTACTTGTCACTGCATTCTACTTAGCTCCTATTCATTTCCCTGTATTCTTTGATATTATGATGCTAGGTTTATAGTTCTTTTTCCTAACTTATTGAGTATTTATGTGGACAAGTTATCCAAAGTGGATTATCTAGTTCCTTTATTTTTTCATTTCTAATCAATGAGTTTCTCCATCTGTCACAGTCTGGAACATTGCACCACACAATTGCTCCAACCCTGAACATCACTAATTCAAGTTCCTCACTGCCTTCACTGGGCTTTCTAGTTGACATTCATGGACATCATTGTGCCCTTTGAGGCTTTCCAGTTCATTGACTCTTCCATTTTCCTCTGGCTTTTTTACTGCCTTTGTCCTCTTTTCAGGTATTATTACACAATCCAGGAATTACTTTGATAAAACTATGACTTTTCTTGTCTCTTTTTGTCAGAATAGTCTAATCCCAGTTAGAGTTTAGAGATAATTAGATTATCTGCTTTGAAAAATAGGCCCCATTATAAATTTGTAATCACAAACCTTATCTATTTCTCTGGTTACCTTGCCCTCTTACTTTCTTCAAAGATTATTTCAAACTTTTTTTTTCCATCCTTGGTATGGTCTGAATAAACCCTTCCCCATATTCATATGTTAAAACCTATCCCCCACAATAATGCTATTAGGAGGTGGAGACTTTGGGAGATGATTAGATAAGGTGGAGCCCACAGGAATAGGATTAGTGCCTGCATAAAAGAGGCTCAAAGAAGCTTGTTTGCCCTTCCAGCCATCTGAGGACATAGCTAAAAGGCACCATTTATGAGAAGTGTGCCCTTACCAGAACGCACATCTGCTGGCACCTTGATCTGAGATGTCCTAAACTCAAGGACTATGAGAAATAAATTTCTGTTGTTTATAAGCTACCCAGTTTATGGCATTTTTGTTATAACAGTCTAAACAAAGTCCTCAAACTGCAACTTCTTTCCCAATCTCATAGTATGACTATTTTTAGCTGATAATTTTACCATTAACTTCACAGAGAAAAATAAAGTATGTGAAAGAATCAACTAAATAGCTGACTGTCCAACTCACAAACCTACCTGGATTTGCACGTACCTTCCTCTCTTCCCTCTGTTAAACTACAAGAGGTGCCTATCCTACCTAAAGCATGTCTTCCATCTGGTGTCCAGGCTTTCATGCCTCCTCCTGGAATCTTTGACTTCCCCCATTTATCCCTGAAATATCTACTTTATATTAGATCTTTCCCATCATTGTTTCCTATTCTTCCAACCATTCCAACTATTCCTCATTTTAGCAAGGGTGAACATCTGTATTTATTTGACAGTTAGGTTTTGTTTTCTATGAAGATTCCATTCATATATTTTACCCATATTCGATGCAATTGTGTTTTCCTTATTGGTTTATTTGTAGATTTTAGATACAAATCCTTTGTCAGATAAACATTGCTTTGTGTTGTCACTTTGTAATGTGTCATTTAAATTCATTTATCAGATCATCTGTCATGTAATAGTTTTCATGTTGCTGTAATCAAATTTAACAAGCTTTTATAATTTGTGAATTTTGAGTTTTTTAAAAAAATACTTTGTTCTCTGATATAATGAAGACAAGTATTTTGTTCTAGAAAATTCAGTGTTAATTTTTACATTAGGGCTTCTTATTTAATTTTTTTTAAATTTTGGATTCAGGGATTACATGGATATAGTAGGTCTTTAATTCATATACATTCTTTTAGAATAATATAAACTAGGAATTAATTTTTATTTTTCTTTTTAGTCAATTGTTTAAGCAACATTTTTTGAGTTGCCCAATTTATACTCAAGGATATGTAAACATAACTTAGTTGTCTACCAAATCTCAATCTCAGTATTTATGTGAGTCCACTTCTGCACTTTCTTTTCTGTCCCATTACTTGGTTTTCTATTCATACATCAACACAACACTGCCTTTATTACTGTATTACTATAGTATTTTTCTTTATCCTGATATCTGGTAGGGTGATTTCCCACACCATTTCTTTCTTCTTAAACCCTTTTGACTCGTTTGCTGATAGCACTTTCATTAGGATTTTTAGTTACTAATTTTTCAAGATACAATAAATTTTATTGGATTTTAAAAAGAATTGTGCTGGATTTATAGATTATTTTGTTTTTATTTATTATTTATTATTATTTTAATTAACAGATCATAATTGTATACATTTTTGGAGTACAATGTGAAGTTTTGATATATGTATATAATGTGGAAAGACTAAATTAAGCTAATTAACATATCACCTCACTTATCTATAAATTTTATGCTGAGACATTTGAAATTTCCTTAGCTATTTTGAAACATACAATACATTATTATTTACTATAGTCACCCTGCTGTGCAATAGATCTCAAAGTCAATTCCTTCTGTCTGTCTGAAACTTTACACACTTTGATCAACAACACCCCATTCCCACCCCCAACCCCCACATCTCGTAATGATTGTTCTACTCTTTACTTCTATGAGATTAACTTTTTTAGTCTCCACATATGTGAGATCATGTGGTTTTTGTCTTTCTGTGCCTGGATTATTTCACTTAGCAGAATGTTTTCCAGATTCATCCACATTATCACAAATGACAGGATTCTCCCTCTTTTTTAAGGCAGAAGAGTATTCCACTGTGAATATATACCACATTTTCTTTATCCATTCATCCATCAACAGGCACTTAGATTAATTCCACATCTTGGCTATTGAGAATAAGGCTTCAATGGGCATGGAAATGCAACTATTTCTTCAACAAATCAATTTTAGTTCCTTTGGATATATACACAGAAGTGGGATTACTGAATCATAGGGTAGTTCTGGTTTTAGTTTTAAGAACCTGGATCATTTTCCATAATGGTTGTACTAATTCACATTTCCATCAACAATGTATTAGAGTTACATTTTCTCTACATACTTGCCAACACTTATCTTTCATCTTTTCTATAAAAGCCATTCTAACAGATGTGAGATGATATTTCATTGTGGTTTTAATTTGAATTTTCCTAAAGATTAAAGATGCTGATAAATCTTTTCATGTACCTGTTGGCTATTTGTACATCTTGTTTTGAGAAATACTTGTTCAGCTTTTTTGCCTATTTTTATTTGGATGATTTGTTCTCTTGTTATTGAGTTATTCGAGTTCCTTGTATATTTTGGATATTAATCCCTTATCAGATGCATGGTTTTCAAATATTTTCTACAAACCTGTAGGTTGCCTCTTCACCTTCTTGTTTCCTTTGCTATGCATAAGGTTTTTAGTTTGTTGCCATCATGTTTGTCTATTTTTGCTTTTGTTGCCTTTGCTTTTGGGGTCATATAAAAACTTGTTACCTGGACCAATGTCAGCCCTTTCCCCCTATGTTTTCATCTGGTAGTTTTACAGTTTCAGGTCTTATATTTAAGCCTTTAATCCATTTTGAGTTGATTTCTGTTTATGGTGTGATAGGAGGGTCTAATCTCATTCTCCTGCATCTGGATATCCAGTTTTTCTAACACCATTTATTCAAGAGACTGTCCATCCCCTTGTGTGCTGTTGGCACCTTTATCAAAAATCATTGACCATAAACACAAGGGGTTTATTTCTGGGTTTTCTATCCTGTTCTGTTGGTCTAAGTGTCTGTTTTTATGCTAGTACCATGTTTTATGATTACAATTGCTTTATAATATGTTTTGAAATCAGAGGGTGATGCACTCAGCTTTGTTCTTTTTGTTCAAGATTATTTTGGGTCTTCTGGGTCTTTTGTGGTTCCATACAAATTCATGAATTGTTTTTCTCTATTTCTGTAAAAAATGGCATTGGAATTTTGACAGAGATTGCATTAAATCTGTAGATCAATTTGGGTAATATGGACTTTTCAAAATATTAATTCTTCTAATTCATCAACCTGGGATATCTTTCCAAACTTGTGTTTCCTTCAGTTTCATTCATCGGTGTTTTATAGTTTGGAGTGCATAGGTCTTTTATGTCCTTTGTAAAATTTACACCCAAATATTTAATATTTTTGGTTGTTATTATGAATGGGATTGTTTTCTTACTTTCCTTTGTAGGATAATTTGTTATTAGTACCTAGAATCAATAATAATTATTGTATGTTGATTTTGTATTCTGCAACTTTACTGAATTTGTTTATAAGTTCTAACAGTTTTTTGGTGGAGTTTAAGATTTCGTATGTATAAGGTCATGTTGTTAATAAACAGAGACAATTTTGTCTCTTCCTTTCCTAATAGGATGCCTTTTATTTCATTCTCTTTTCCAATTGTCTGGTTAAGACTTACAGATGTACTATGTTGAAAGTAAGTGATGAAAATGAGCATTCTTGTCCTGTTTCTAATCTTACAAGAAAAGCTTTCAACTGTTCATTCAACATTGAGAATAATTTTATCTATGGGATTGTTACATATGGCCTTTATTGCATTGAAATACTTTCCTCTGTACCTAATCTGTTAAGAGTTCTTATCATGAAATGGTGTTGAATTTTTTCAAATGCCTTTTCTTCATCTATTGAGATGATTATATGATTTTTAGTGTAATTATTGTATGACCACTGAGAGATGCCAAGTGTGAGAAGTATTGCTGCTTCTAAGATGCAGAGCCCACATGTAAGCCTAGAGAGAACTCTAAGTGGTAAGGATGGCCTCCAGGTGACAGCCATCAGGACAGTGAGATCTTGGCCCTATAATCACAAGGTACTGGATTCTGAGGATTACTCCCAGAGCCTCTAAATAAGTGCCCAGCTGGATGACACCTGGTTTGGGCCTGCAAATGCAAAACCCAGGGCAGGGAAACCAGCTGAATCAACAGAACCTTCAGATAACAAATGTTAGTTTAAACCACGATGTTTGTAAGACCGTGGTAATTTATTGCAGCAGCAATAGAAAACTTAAATATACATATACATGTATATATGTATATGTGTCTGTGTATATATATATTTATATTCACCAACAAATTTCCCCTTTGGTATTTTTAATGGTTTCTTGCAGATCTGGGCATCACTTGCTTTAGTCTAAATAATTTATTTTATTCTATAGTGCAGGCTTCCTGGAGACAAATTTCTCGGCTTTTATCTTTTGTCTATCTGAAAGTTTCTTTAATTTATCTTTGTATATAGAGCATATATTCACTGGAGATAGAATTTTATTATAACAGTTTTTTTTTTTTTTTTGCTTTCTTTCAGTGCTTTTAAGATATATTTCTGGGGGAGACAGAGTAAGATGGCTCCACCAATTGTTCCCCTGACAAGGACACCAATTTAACCATCATCTACACAGAAAAAACACCTTCATAAGGATAAAAATCAAGTGAGCACTCATACTACCTGGGTTTAACTATTTATGTCTGAAAGAGGCATTGAAGAGCTAGTAAACACAGATGTCACCCTCCAGCCCTCCAGCCCTTACCCCAAGCAGCTACGTGATGTGGACAGCATCTCTGGGCACTGCGGGAGGGAGAGCACAGCAATTGTGAGGCATTGAACACAGTGGTGTCCTCAGTGGTATTAGAGCAGAAAGGAAAATTGGACCAAACTCAACTGACATCCCCCACACAGTGGGAACATTTAAACCAGCCCTAGCCAGAGGGGAATTGACAACCCCAGCAGTCCCTGTTTCAGTTTTGGCAAACCTCACCACTGAAGGCTTGAGTGTTCTGCGTTTCCAAGGAAACTTGAAAGACAGTCTAGGCCATAAGGACTGCAAATCTTAGGTGAATCCTAGTGCTAAACTAGGAACAGAGACAGTGGACTTGGGGGGATGCGGGCACACAATCTACTGAGATACCAGCTAAGGTAGCCAAGGGAGTGCTGGCATCAAACCTCCCTAACACAAACTGCACAGCTGGAGGCTCCAAAATAAACCCCTTCCTTTTATTTGAGGGAAGGAGAGGGAAGAGTGGGGAGGACTTTGTCTTGCATCTTGAATACCAGCTCAGCCACAGCAGGATAGGGCACTGGTCAGAGCTGTCAGACACCCATTCCAGGCCCTAGCTCCCAAAAAACATTTCTAGACACATCCTGGGCCACAAGAGAACCTGCTTTTTTAAAGGAAAGGACTCAGTCCTTCCAGCACTCATCACCTGCTTATTGGAAAGCCCTTGGGCCCTGAATTACTAACAGTGATACCCAGGTACTATATTGAGGACCTTGGGTGACCCTCTGAGACTTGCTGACTTTAGGTAAGTCTCAGCACATTACCAACTGTGGTGGCTACAGGGCAAAACTCCTTCTGCTTGAGAAAAGCAGAGGGAAAGGGAATGGAGACTTTGTCTTCACCTTAGGTACCAACACCGCCATGGTGGGTAGAGCACCAAATGGGCTCTTGGAATCCCTGATTATAGGACTTGACTTTTGGATGTCATTTCTTGTCCTGCCATGGGCCGGAGGGGGGTCCACTACTCTGAAGTGTAAATCCCAGGCCAGACAGCATTCACAACAAGCTGATTTAAGAGACTTTGAGCCTTAAGGGAGCATCAGGGGCAGTCTGGCAGTACTCTTTGAGGCCTGCGGTGAAGGTGGCTACAGGGCGAGGCTTCTCTCCTTAGTCTTCAGAAATGAAAAGAAAGAGTGAAAAGGACTGCATCTTGTGGTTCGAGCGCCAGCTCAGCCTCAATATGATAGAAAACCAGGTAAAGTTCTAAAGTCTTTGACTCAAGTTCTTGACTCCCAGATGGCACACCGGGACCCACCTGGGACATGGAGGACCTTGCCATCCTGGAAAAAACAAACAAACAAACAAACAAACAAACACGATCCTGGCTGGCTTTGCCACCTGCTGATTGTAGAGCCCCAGGTCCTTGAGTGAACATAGGCAGTAGCCAGGGAGTGGTTAAAGCAGGCTTTGGGTGAGACCCAGTGCTATACTGGCTTCAGGCCTGATCCAGCAGTCATAGTAGTGGTGGCCACAGGGGTGCCTGTGTCACTCTATCCCCAGCTTTGGATGGCTCAGAACAGAAAGAGAAAGACTGTTTGTTTGGAAGAAAGTAACGGGAGACAGCAAGAGTCTCTGCCTGGAAACCAAGAGAATTCTCCCAGATCTTGCCCAAGACCATCAAGGTGGTACCTCTACAAGTCTGCAAGAACCATAGTGTTACTGGGCTTGGGTACCCACTAAAGCAGATACAGCTTAGCTCACAACAACCAGGTCCATTCAAATGTCCATAAATCCTTCCCAGGAAGAAGGGCTATACATAAGCCCAGACAGTGAAGGCTACAATAAATTCCTAACTTTTCAATGCATAGACACCAAAGAACATCTATTAGCATCAACACCATCCAGGAAAACATGGCTTTGCCAAATGAATTAAATAAGGCACCAGGGGCCAATCCTGGAAAGACAGAGATATGTGACCTTTAAGACAGAGTATTTAAAATAGCTGTCTTGAGGAAACTCAAAGAAATTCAATATAACACAGGGAAGGAATTCATAATTATATCAGACAAATTTAAGAAGATATTAAAATAAAAATAATCAAGCAGAAATTCTGGAGCTGAAAGATACAATTGGCATACTGAAATATGTGTCAGAGTCCTTTAATAGAAGAATTGATCAAGCAGAAGAAAAAATTAATGAGCTTGAAAATAGGCTATTCAAAAATACAGTCAGAGGAAACAAAAGAAAAAAGAATAAAGAAGAATGAAACATGCTTACAGGATCCAGAAAATAACCTCAAAATGGCATATTTAAAAGTTATTGTCCTTAAAGAGGAGGTAGAAAAATATATAGTGGTTGAAAGTTTATTGACAGATATAATAGCAGCCAACTTCACAAACCTAGAGAAAGATATCAATATTCAAGTACAAGAAGGTTATAAAACACCAACCAGATTTAACACAAAGAAAGCTATCTCGAGGCATTTAATAATCAAACTCCCAAAAGTCAAGGATGAAGAAAGTATCCTAAAAGAAGCAAGAGAAAAGAAACAAATAACACACAGTGGAGCTCTAATATGTCTAGTAGCAAACTTTGCGATGGGAACATTATAGGCCAGGAGAGAGCAGCATGATGTATTTAAAGTGCTGAAAGAAAATATTTTTACCCTAGAATAGTATATCTTCAAACACAAAGAAGAAATAAAGACTTTCCCAGACAAACAAAAGCTGAAGGATTTCGTCAACACCAGACTTGTCCTACAATAAATGCTAAAGGGAGTACATCAATCAGAAAGAAAAGGACATTAATGAGGAATAAATAATCACCTTAAGATGAACTCACTGGTAATAGTAAGTACACAGAAAAGTGCAGAATGTTATAAAACTGTACCTGTGATGTGTAAACTACTTTTATCCTAAATAGAAAGACTAAATGATGTAGCAATCAAAATAATTACAACAAATTTTCAAGATATAATAAGGTATCTTTTCTATAACTTTTCAAGTATAATAAGAGATAAATAGAAACAACAAAAACTTAAAAAGCAGAGGGATGAAGTTAAGGCATGGAATTTTATTAGTTTTCTTTTTTCTTGTTTGTTTATGAAAAGAGTGTGAAGTTGTTATCGGGTTAAAATAATGCATTATAAGGTAGTATTTACAAGCCTCATGGCAACCTCAAATCAAAAAAACACACATTGGATATGCACAAAATAAAAATCAAGAAATTAAATCATTTCAACAGGGAAAATCTCCTTCACCAGAGGAAGACAGGAAAAAAGGAAGAGAAGACCACAAAGCAATCAGAAAACAAATAACAAAATGGCAATAGTCGGTACTTACTTATCAATAATTACATTGAATGTATACAGACAAAACTTTCCAATCAAAAGATATAGATTGGCTGAATGGATGTAAAAACAAGACACACTGATTTGCTTTCTACAAGAAACACCCTTAACCTATGAGGACACCGAAAATAAAGGGATGGAAAAAGACACTCCATGACAATGGAAACCAAAAAGGAGTACTAGTCGCTATACTTATATCAGACAAAATAGATTTCCGGACAAAAATTGTAAGAAGAGACAAAGAAGGTCACTATATAATGATGAAGCAGTCAATTCAGCAAAAGCGTATAACAATTGTAAATATATATGCACCCAATGCTACAGTACCCAGATATAAAGCAAATATTATTAGAGCTAAAGAGAAATATGTCTATATAATAGACATATTGTATGTCTATATAATTGACATATATAATTGTATGTCTATAAATATGTCTATATAATAGACATATTTCAATACAGTAATTGTTGGGGACTTCAACACTCCGCTTTCAGCATTGGACATATCTTCCAGATAGAAAATCAATAAAGAAACATCAGAATTAATCTGCACTATACACCAAATGGACCTAGAGAAAATATTTGCAAACTACCCATCTGACAAGGGATTAATAACTAATCCCTTGTCACGTTACCAGCTTCCATATATAAAAAGTTCAAACAACTCTATAGGAACAAAGAGCCTAATAATCTGATCAAAAAAATGGGCAAAATGTTTGAATAGAAACTTCTCAAAGGAAGACATACAAGTGGCAAATAGGCATATAAAAAGGTGCTCTCACGGGACGAGGCGAGGTGGCTCACGCCTGTAATCCCAGCACTTTGGGAGGCTGAGGCAGGTGGATCACGAGGTCAGGAGTTCAAGACCAGGCTGGCCAATATGGTGAAACCTCACCTCTACTAAAAATACAAAAACTAGCCAGGCATGGTGGTGTATGCTTGTAGTCCCAGCTACTCGGGAGGCCGAGGCAGGAGAATTGCTTGAACCCAGGAGGCGGAGGTTGCAGTGAGCTGAGATTGCCCCACTGTACTCCAGCCTAGGCAATAAAGGGAGACTCTGTCTCAAAAGAAAAAAAAAAAAGGTACTCATGGTCATTGATCATCAGAGAAATATAAATCAAAACTACAGTAAGGTATCATCTCATGCCAGTTAAAATGGCTATTTCAAAAACACAGGCAATAAAAAATGCTGGCAAGGATGTGGAGAAAGGGGAACTCTTGAACTTTGCTGGTGGAAATGTAAATTAGTACAACCAATATGGAGGTCAGTTTTGAGGATCCTCAACAAACTAAAAATTGAGCTACCATATGATTCAGCCATCCCTCTGCTGAGTATATTTGCAAAAAAAAAAAGCACATCAGTATATTGAAGATATAGCTGTACTCTTATGTTTGTTGCGGCACTGTTTACAATAGCTAAGATTTAGAAGCAACCTAAGTGTCCATCAACAGATGAATGGATAAAGAAAATGTGGAGCATATACACAATAGAGTACTATTCAGTCATAAAAAAGAATGAGATCCAATCATTTGCAACAACATAGATGGAATTGGAGATCATTATATCACGTGAAGTAAACCAGGCAGAGAAAGACAAACATCGTATGTTCTCACTTATTTGTGGGATCTAAAAACCAAACAAGTGAACTCATGGACACAGAGAATAGAGACGCGGATATAGAGAACTAGAGGCGGGAGGGGTAGTGGGGGGTTGGGGGGAGGTGGAGATTTTTAATGGGTACAAAAAGTCAGAGTGAATAAGTCCTACTATTTGGTAGCATAAAAGGGTGACTACAGAAAATAGTAACTTAACTGTACATTTTAAAATAACAAGCAATGTAATTGGATTGTTTGTATCTAGAAAAACAAATGCTTGAGGGAATAGAAAAAATATAAAAGAAAATTATTGCATTATTTAAAAAATATATAAAACCTCATTGTCAGAATATATGTAGTCAGCAGCTTGGTATTCTAACATGTGGGCCTTATGTTCTGACAGTGCTATTACATCAACTGAATAAAGATCACTTGTATCTATCCAAAAAAAGATATTTTTCTAGTAATAAGCTATCATTCTTATCATTTTTATCTGTGTGTAAGCTGTCAGGGTTTTTCTTCTTTATTGCTTTTATGAATTTTCACTTAATCCTTGGTATTCATCTTTTGACTATGACTTTTTTTAGTGTGGTTTACTTTGTATTTATTCTATAGGTTTTGCCAAGTTTCTTGGATATATGGGTTGATAGCTTTATATCAATTTTGAACAATTATAGAGATAATATGTGCAAATATTTCTTTTGACCCATTCATTTTCTCCTCTCCTTCTGGGACTCCATTTATGTGAATGTTAAACTGCTTGATTTTAATCCTATAGATCTTGAATGCCTGAATGCCCTGTTCCATTTTTCTTCTTTTTTTCTCTTTGTATTTTGGTTTGAATGATTCCTATTGTCCAGCCTCCAAGTTCATTTATCATTTCTACTGCTTTGTCAAATCTGCTGCTAAGCCTTTCAAATACTTTTTCTGTTTTTCTTTCTGGAATTTTAATTTTGTCAGAGTTTGCATCTTTAGTTGACTTATTGTAGCTTCATTTAGATTTAGCTAACTTTTGTCTTCAAATATTTTGAAAAAGATATTAGGACTTTTCAATCAAGTGGGGCTTAGAATATGAACACTGGAAGACTCCAAAGCCCTCTTTATTCTTTACTTTAGTCCATCAGCTTTAGTCTCTTTATACTTTTAGCTATCAGCTTTTCAAAGCATAAGAGATAGTTCTCTGCCTTAGAGTTCAGTGCCACCTCTTTCATCAATACGGATTTTTCTTTTCCTCTAGTCTTGTCTTCCAGATTCTCTGAACCCAGGAAAATTTTTCTCTGTCCTATTTCTTCATCAAGCCCTGAAAGTTTGCTCCAGCACATTTGATGCAGATGCAAAAGACCAGAGAAAAAGGAGGAAAGAGAGAGAGCGACAGAGACAGAAAGAGTTGTGTGTGTGTGTGTGTGTGTGTGTGTGTGTGTGTGTGTGTTCTTGGGCTGTCCTACCTGGCCCCAGTCTTTGGTACACAACTCCTCTGCACTCAGTGAAGATAAGGGTTGTTGGGTGGGTATAGGCTTTCTGTGGCTGGAGGTCCATAGGATTCTAATCCATCCATCACTCTGGACCACAGGTGACTATTAGAAATTTGGTAATAATTAGCCTGACATCTCTTTATAACGGACTCCCTCTTGTTATTGTGTTTCCATAAATGAAAGCAGCTATGAGTTTCTTTATTTAGGTTTATTTGCATTCTTGGCTCTTTAATGGGTTTTTAAAACCTATGATTTTGTAACGTTATGAGCTTGCTTCATTATTAGCTAGGTAGAACTTTGTTTGGTTTTACATAATAGTAAATAAATTACTTTTAAAAGTCCATGACAAATTTATTCTATATCAGAACTTGTGTTATATAAAGGAAACTGTTTATTTCGAAGGAAAAGGGGTTTTATTGGATTTCATTATACAATATAAATAATATACTTTTCTTTCCCTTTGGATTTAAGGGATTTTTTTTTTTTTTTTTGAGATGGAGTCTCGCTCTATCACCCAAGCTGCAGTGCAGTGGCACAATCTTGCCTCACTGCAACTTCCACCTCCCGGGTTCAAGCAATTCTCTTGTCTTAGCCTCCTGAGTAGCTGGGACTACAGGTGCAGGCCACCACACCTGCCTAATTTTTGTATTTTTAGTAGAGACGGGGTTTCACCATATTGGTCAGGCTGGTCACAAACTCCTGACCTCAGCTGATCCACCTGCCTCAGCCTCCCAAAGTGTTGGGATTACAGGCATGAGCCACCGCACCAGCCGGATTTAAGGGAAACTTCGGAGGAAATATTTTTAAGGGATACCTTAAAAATATTTCCTCCGAAGTTTCCCTTAAATATTAAATATTTTAAAAATAAATTTAAATATTAAAAAATAAATATTTTTAAGGGATATCTTAAAAATATTAGATACATCTTTCCTTAAGCAGTTAATCTTTTTTGGCTCTGATTCAAAGTGATCACAAATTCTGAAATTTCAAAAATTTCTACTCACTTTTCTTTGCCTCTTGATTAGATTATTCCATTCTCTTTAGCCATGCAGGCATTTCCCTCCCTTCTTCTATAATATGAACTTTTCTTGAATAATCAATTTATTCCATTGGCACAATTTCCACATGTTGTGGGAGGGACCTGGTGGGAGGTGACTGAATCATGGGGGCAGGTCTTTCCCGTTCTGTTCTTGTGATAGTGAATTCTCATTGTATTGACTCCAGTAGAATGTGTAACATTTGGGTTTCACTAAAGGTGTATTCTGCTTTTGCATTGGAGTCATACACTATGATTTTAAAATCACAACTATTCTCATTATGCATCATTTCTTAACCTCTATCAGATTTATACCCATATGATCAGTAGAGTTTCATCAAGTCTTAAATCAAAATAATTCTCAGATAGTATTGAAATGAATCTTCTTTCATTTTGGGAAATCTGAAGACAAAACAAAAAATTGGACATCTAGGTCACTTGAAAGAGTGTAGGTTTCTTCAAGGGCTTCTGCTAATCTGTTGCTTTTATTTAGCACCTGGTACTGGTAGAAGATCTGGTATACTAGACATTGATACTTTCTGCTTCAAATCTTGTCTGGCCTACAGCTTCATCTACTGAATTCATGGATATTGCACCCTCTAAGCACAAACTGTTTTTGGTTTCCCTATACTTTCGTGCTTACCCATTCCAGGGGAAAGCAGAAACTAGAACTGGGACTAATCCTGATTCCAAAAGAAGTTTTGATCTCAGGCCCAGCCCTGGCCCCAGCTTTAGATAGAATTTCAATGATCCCCCTTTCACTAAATCACACAGTCACTTAAAACTCAATCAGTGATTCATTTGGTTTAGCCACCTACTCTTCCAGAGCAAATGGGCCTTGGAAAGCTGTCAGTCCTTTATAAGTCAGTGCTAATTAGAGGTGTTTCCTTTCCACTGAGCACCTAATTGAGATGAGTCACATGAATAAACAAAACAAAACAAAAAATCCCTGTTTCAGAGATAAATAAGATACGAGTAATTATTTCAGATCAGTCCTGAATTATTACACCAAGTAAGGGATTTTGGTCTTGAGATGCTGGTAGAGAAGAGATGAAATCAATAGGAAATGGTGCGGAATGGATGCTTAAATGTTGCCAGAAATGAATTTCATCAGCTTAGCAGTTTTGATTAGATCAACCCTTGTTGAGTAATTTTTCAACCTACCATTCAAGATAAAGGAAGCAAATCCTTTTCTGTCTCCCAAAATTCAGTTCTCTGTTAATGAGACTGTGAGGAAGATATACATTTAAAAGAGGGCAAGGAGAGGATACCTGCTCTTAAGTGATGGAGAGATTCTTACATTTTTAAGGTATAAAGTGGCCTGGTTCATCATATATTTAGGAAGAATGTTGAACCTGATATTATAACACTTGATGTAATATCAAAATATTTAATTCATTAGACATATATTGAGCACCTACTGTGTGCTAGGCATAATTCTGTTAGATCCAAATAGAGAAAACTTTTAAAATAAGAATGAAATGTTTCATGGTGCTTATATTTAAAGGCTGTATGAAAAATAGCTTCAAAGGAATGGCTAAGTCTTTGTACATAAGACAGCCCAGCATGACGTCAGATGCATTAACTTTGGAAAAATCACACTTTATACTGCTCAAACTTCAAGCAAAATCATGTGTCATATGGCAAGGATTTACAAGTGTAGGTACCTGTCTTTGAATTTATACTCAGTCTAAGTTGATTTAAAAAAAAAAAAAAAAAACAGCTTCTTCTCTTGGTGATATGGTTTGGCTGTGTCCCCACCCAAATCTCATCTTGAATTACCACGTGTTGTGGGAGGAACCTGGTGGGAGGTTATTGAATCATGGAGGGCAGGTCTTTCCCTTTCTGGTCTCATGATAGTGAATGGGTCTCACAAGATCTGATGGTTTTAAAAACATGAGTTTCCCTGCACGAGCTCTCTTTTTTTGCCTGCTGCCATCCATGTAAGATGTGACTTGCTCCTCCTGCCTTCCACCATGATCATGAGGCCTTCCCAGCCATGTGGAACTGTAAGTCCAATAAACCTTTTTCCATATAAATTACCCAGTCTCAGGTATGTCTCTATCAGCAGTGTGAAAACGGACCAATACACTTGGTTTATTTATTTTTTTAGTAATGACAAAAAAGACAGGTAAGTTTTTTCATACTACCCAATTTCACATCTGCTCATGATACATAAAAGACATATTAATATTTTGACATTTAAAATGCATGTTGCAATCATAGATGCATAGAATCAAAAGGAACTAATTCTGATTTCATTTTTATTTCTATTCACATTCTCTCCAAGTCAAGAAGATCTTTACTTAACTTATTTTTAGGAACACTGTGTTACATATGTTTCCCCAAAAACTTTTGCTTTTGGCTCCTACATCTAAAGAGCTTAAAACTTGTCACTCCTGTTCTTACAACAAGAAAAAAATGAACAAACTGGAAATCAGTGACTTTTCTTGGACCCATTAAAGAACTGAGCTGCAAGGCAAACCTCCACCCTGAATCTGGAAAGACAGGTAAATCCAGAGCATCACAGTCAAGCCCTGCTAATCTGAAACAGTAGCCACTAGAGCCATAAACTTGTTAAAACATTTTAACAGTAATTTTGATGAATTGCTGGAAGCTGGTTCTGGACTAGCATGAGAATGAGAAACTCTTGGGGCATTGCAGTCTGGGGCGTGAGGCCCACAGTTTCATGGGTTTTACCTCCAAGAACCTCACTGGGTTCTCACAATGAAGAGCCAAGAAATATATCCTTAGAGCTCAGGCAGAGGAAGAGGAAGAGTGATTATTGAGAAATATATCTAGAGAGTCCTTATAGCAAAGGCCTACTTTTCAGGGAAAAAGACACTACTAGAACTTTATCTCATCTAAGGTAAGGGCATTTTCTTCTCACCCTCAGCCCTTTCTAGGCTCCCTGTCTCACCTAATGGGAGAGAAAGATAATAAATATTCCTGAATGTCACAGTCTTCACAGTGGGGGAAAAAAGCCCACTAAAAAGACTGAAATTTCATCATAACATTAAAGAATGTTTCCACTGCCACACATTGCCAGCACACCAGTAGAGCTCAGTATAATGACAGTGGATTATAGCTAAGAGGTCTGCAACATGCAGGCTGTCTCTGAGGAAGGGTACTTAGAGAAGCCCAAAGTCATCAGGGAACATTTTTAAAAAGGACATCAGAGTAATTTAAAGCATCTGACAAATTAAGATACAGCAAACATTGCATAGAGGCCAACTCCTAGCCAGATTGACATAAAAGCTAACATTAAAGGCCATCTGCCTCAGTTCCCATTATTTCCAGCTTTCAAGAAGAAATTACAAGACATACTAAAAGGTAAGAAAAACCACATTCTCCAGAGACAAAGCAAGCATCCAAACTAGACTCATATGCCACAGATGTTGGGATTGTCAAACATGAAATTAAAATCACTATGATTAATATGTTAGGGAATCTAATGAAAAAAGTAAACAACAGGCAGCAACAGAAGGGTAATGTAAGCAGATAAATTAAAATTCCAAGAAAGAATCAAAAACATTATAACAGCAGTGAAGAATGTCTTTGGTCTCATTAATAGACTGGGCACAGTCTAGGAAAGAATAAATGTGCTTGAATCTAAGTCAATGGGAACTTCTCATGCCAAAATGCAGAGAAAAAATGATACAAGTAGAACAGAATACCTAAGAACTGTGTGATAATTTCAAAAGTGTTACATGTGCATAACTAAAATATTAGGCAAAGACAAAGACAAAAAGAATTATTTGAAGCACTAGTAGTCAAGACCATTGCAAAATTAATGAGACTCCCAGTCACAAACCCAGGAAGCTCAGGAAGCAGTAAAGCACAGTAAGTAGCAAACAAAAATGTCGACCTACCCTTAGTCACAGCATACTCAACTTGCAGAAAATCAGACAAAAAGAAAACCTTGAAATAATTTAGAGGAAAAAAATTTGGCATTTTTACCTATACAGGGAAAAATACAAAGATAAGAAGTAAAGTGAACTTCTTGTCAGAAACTATAAAGCAAGAAGGGAGTAAAATGAAATAATTGAAGTGCTTAAGAAAAAAAAAACACCAACTAGATCCAGGGAAATTATTTTTCACAAAATGATGGAGAAATAAAGACTTTCTCAAACAAACAGAAACTGAGGAAATATACCAAAAGCATACCTGTCTTGTAAGAAATGTTAAAAGAAGTTGTTCAGGAAGAAGGAAAATGATAATAGATTTACAAACTCAGATTTACATTTAGAGAGAAAGAGCCTCAGATAAGAAATTAAAACAGCTAAATAAAATCTATTTTTTTCTTATTCATAATTGAGCTAAAAAATAAATGTTTGTTTAAAGTCACAATAGTAACAATGTATTGGGTGATTATAGCTTATTAATAAGTAAAATAAATGACAGCAATGTCCTAAGGATGGACAGGAGGGAATAATTAGAAACACTTTGTTATAAGGCATCTACATTACAAATGAAGTCATATAGAGTTACTTGAAGGTGGACTTGGATTGGTTAAAAATGTATATTGCAAACTGTAGAGCAACCACTAACAAAATTTTCAAAACAAGTATAATCAATATGCTAAGAGAAGTATTAAATGAAATAATATTAAATGTTGGATTAAAACCAGAGAAGGAATTAAAAAAGTGGGGGGAAATACCTCCAGAGCTGTTTCCTGGAAATAGACAACTGCCTGAAGAAATGATAGGTAACTCTGACATTCCTTGTCCTTTAGTGAAGAATTAATTGGTGGTCAAATATTAGAGGAAATGTTGGAAAGCATAGCATGCCACACTTTGCATCTCTTATTACAAAACTTTTTTTATAATTAAATTAATTGGTTGCTTCTGTACAAATGTTCTTCTCCAGATTGGTGGTATTCAGATTGCAGGACCCTATATTTCACTGTGTCCTCCGTTTGGTACTTTTAAAAAAACTGGTTGAATACAATTGATTTATCCAGGAAATTAACAATTTATTTAATTCTCTCAAAATCAATTCCAATGCCTGTAATCCCAGAACTTTGGGGGGCTGAGGCGGGTGGATCACTTGAAGTCAGGAGTTCAAGGCCAGCCTGGCTAATATGGTGAAACCCCATCTCTTCTAAAAAATACAAAAATCAGCCGGGCATTTTGGCGGGCGCCTGTAGTCCCAACTACTAGGGAGGCTGAGTCATGAGAATCACTTGAGCCCAGGAGGCGGAGGCTACAGTGAGCCAGATCGCCCCACTGCACTCCAACCTGAGTGACAGAATGAGACTCTGTCTCAAAAAAAAAAAAATCAGTTCCAAGTTAGATCCAGTAACTAGTAACTGGAATATTTAGGTGATTGCTGTGGAGGAAGACAGATATCGAGGTTAAAACACACACACACACACACACACACACACACACACAGAGTAATTACAGCAGTTCTTCAAATTTGCTATCCTGCTGGTATTAGGTTCAAAGAGTTTCTCAGTAAGATGGTCATCTAAAAGTGCTGCTGATAGCTCCTTTTCGAGTTCAAAACTCTTCTAAGGATTTCAGTTAACAATTTATTTTCCCCAATAGTTCAGGCTTAATCTAATAAACACTGAAAATATATTTTAAAAGTAGATGTTTTATACCTATTTCTACTTATACCATTTAAATCTTTATTACATCAATGAAAATTATTGTCTCCATATTTTTCTGTATTTATATTTTTGTGAAATATAAATAAGATTGTTGTAAAATATGAATAATAAACACTTCAGAAAGGTTATGTTATTTATACTTTAAATTAAAAGCAACTAAATTCAGTCAAAAAATATTCAGTGAGCATTTACCTTCAGACGCATTGACAAATTCTACAATGGGTTATAAAGATGACTAAGACATGAGCTCAAGAGGAGTTCAGTGACCTACTCATATGGAAGAACCCATTTCATAACAAAATAGCTATTAATAAAACCAGAAGTCCTTTTCATTTATTGTGTTCATGATTTTTTTAGTAAAATTCAATTAGTCAATTAAAACGTCTCCCTGATTTATCAATTTTCTGTCCAACTTAAAGTGCTCAAGATTCAGCAATATTGCCAATTACTAGTCCCTCTTTCCCATGCATGACTGATATCACTAAATTATACTGGTATATTTTCAGATTGGTCTTGGGCGTGCCTTTAGAATCTTTTCAAACAGCTGAAGATGTGTCTTCCATTTTATTAGAGTTGCAACAAAAGATGAAATTTATTTGCCATCTCTGGTTTAGATTAAAGATGTGTTGTATTCATGTTGTCACAAATAAAAACATTGTGTAGGGTCTGAGTAAATGCTGGATCATATTCTAATTCACTTGAAGACATTTGAAGAACTATCTGGAAAAACACAAACAAAGTAAACTGAAAGTAAAACATTTAGGGATGAGTTGTACAAGAGAAGAGGATCAAAGCCAACAAGAATGCCATAAAAAACAAACATTATTGAATCCTAGTATTCTAAGACATAATATTGTCTTTCAATTAAAAGATTAATTGTCTTTCAATTCATAATATTATCTTTCAATTAAAAGATTAATTGTCTTTCAAAAACATTAGCAAAAATCTAGAACATAGTATGTCTTGGTACCAGCACAACCATATTCTCTCCATTGAAAATCATATTCTAAATGTGATATTATTTCTGGTTATCAGAATGTGTCTTATGACAGATTTCAAAAGGGATTTTTTTCTATTATTTATAAAAGTAGACTTTAATGGGTTGACATTACCTGCACTTGTGTGAATTTAGCCACATGTAGACTGTTACAGTTTATAATATTGAGTCATTTGAATTGGCAGTATCCTAAAAAGTTAAATATTTACCCAAATTTGGTTTTTTAACATGCTTAAAATATCTTCAATATTAAAGTATGATTTAGCATATAATTTAGTTATAATATGTAACATATAATAGAGCATCTTATAACTCTCAATGCTTCCACTGAGAACAAACAACATTGGATCAAATTTAAAATTACCATTTAAAAGGGGCAAGTGAGCTTTCAAAATACTGAAGATAAAAGTGAAAAAATTTGAGAGAAAAGAACTATAGAAAGATAAATTAACAAACATCAGCAGCTTTTATTGTTTTGGAGGTATCTGTCAACCTAGATGTGGGCAAGTGACAGATAATCTAGTTTTGTCCTGGCAGAAAGGTGCTCTTAGAGAACAGTAACTTGCAGAACCTTTGACGTCCCACAGACTAGAGTGAAACGTTAAACTTTTGAAGTATATCTTATATTCAGGCAGTTTTTCCCTTAAGATAAATGCTGAATTTGAAGCTTCATGTGGTAGAAGCCAAAAAAGCCAACTCCCCGAAACACATAAAAACCCCAAACCTGTGAAAAGCATGGAAGAAATTTTGGCAAACTCATGGCTTCAAAGAGACAATGATTTGCAATAAGAACCCACTGTGAAAGGGGATCTGGCAAACATAGTCTCAACTGAACAAGCTCTCAGTTGAAACCACTAAAGGGCTATGCCCAATTAACAGAGCAGAATTAATTGCACTATGTTCGATTAATAGACAAATTTAGTTTTGCCTAAACTATGTCTAGTATCTACCAAATGCAATTCCTACTTGACTAAAGTGAGTAGTTCTCACTTTATCTGCACAGTAGAAGAAATAGTGAGGTAGTAGTATTGGTGTAATGAGATAAATGGAATAGAGAATCCAGAAACAGATCAACACATATATATTTGACAAAGATGCCAAGGTATCTCAATGATGAGAGGATAGTCTTTTAAACAAATGGCTCTGAAACAATATCTGTATGATAGATATGCTTCAATCCTTAATCAGAATGTAAACAAACACTCACTTAAAATTGATCATAGGTCTAAATAAAATAGCTAAAATTATCAAGTTTTTAGAAAAAAAGTGTGCAAAATATTTGTGACTTTATGTTAGGCAATTTCATTTCTTAGATAGTACTCAGAAAACATCAATCACAAAGAAAAAAATGACAAATTGAATATCATCCAAAGTAAAAATGTCTGCTTTTTGAAAGACACTAGAAAGAAGATGAAAAGTAATGCCACATATTTGCAAAACATGTATCTGATAAAAATACTTGTATCAAGAATATATTTCTTAAAAGATTCATAGAACTCAGTAATGAGAAAATAAACAATCCAATAAAACGGCTAAACAATTTGAACAAGAACTTCACTAAAAGATTTTAGCATTACTGGGGAAATAGTAAAATTAACATTTTATATTAGATTATAGTAATTCAGGGATAGGTATTATAATCTCCAGGGTGAACACTAAACAAGAGCAAAAAATATTTGTCTTGGAAGTCAATAGAAGGAAAATAAAATAATAAAAATATTCATTATCCAAAATAATGCAAGAATGAGGGAAAAGAAACCTAAATATTTGTGCCAAATAAAGAAGACTTGTAGTTTGCAAATACAAAATCAAATATATTAATAATTAGAATAAATACAAATCAAATTTAAAGTTTAATTAAAGGGCTAAAATTCTTAGATGCATAAAGATACAAATCCATTCTATTCTGCTTACAAGAAACAAATAAGTCATACCATGAATACATGAATTAGGAAAAAAGCAAAGTAGACTTTAAGGCAAGAAACATTGTTAGAGATAGAGACATTTTAATGATGATAAAATTGTCAATCCAATAACATGACAAAACAATTTCAAATATACAAAGCAAAACTGAAGGAATAAAAGGAGAAGAGATAAATTCAAAATAGTAGTGACAAATTATAAGATCCTTTCTTATTAACTAATAGAATAAGTAGAGAAAAAGAGAATATTGTATGTTTCAGGATATACTGGTGATGAATCCACTGTATCACACAGAAATACAATTTAATAAGTTTGGGAAAACCCTAGGTTTACTAAACAAACATTTATTTTACTTATTATTCAACTTATAGATGAACTTAAAATTTTTAATTCTTTAAGTTACTACTTGCATTTTAAAGTAATTTAATTTACAAAAACATTTATTTTAAGAAATGTCTTCTCAAAAATAAGTCTAGTGCTGCAAATTTTTGTTATTCTGTAAATTGCACATTTTTGAGCAAGAACACTCAGATCCTGTGATGTAAGAACACATATATTCTTCAAAATTATATAGTTAATACTGTTATTGAGAATATATTCTAAACTTAATTTTGGAGTGCTACTTCACGTAGAGATAAATGTAGAGAAGACCTTAAAAGACCTGATGGAGCTGAAAACCATGGCATGAGAACTATGTGATGCATGCACAAGCTTCAATAGCTGATTCAATCAAGAGGAAGAAAGAGTATCAGTGATTGAAGATCAAATGAATGAAATGAAGTGAGAAGAGAAGTTTAGAGAAAAAAGACTAAAAAGAAATGAACAAAGCCTCCAAGAAATATGGGACTATGTGAAAAGACCAAATCTATGTTTGATTATTGTACCTGAAAGTGATGGGGAGAATGGAACCAAGCTGGAAAACACTCTTCAGGATATTATCCAGGAGAACTTCCCCAACCTAGCAAGGCAGGCCATCATTCAAATTCAGGAAATACAGAGAATACAACAAAGATACTCCTAAAGAAGAGCAACCCCAAGACACAAAATTGTCAGATTCACCAAGGTTGAAATGAAGGAAAAAATATTAAGGGCAGCCAAAGAGAAATGTTGGGTTACCCACAAAGGGAAGTCCATCGGACTAACAGCGGATCTCTCAGCAGAAACTCTACAAGCCAGAAGAGAGTGGGAGCCAATATTCAACATTCTTAAAGAATTTTCAACCCAGAATTTTATATCCAGCCAAACTACGCTTCATAAGTGAAGGAGAAATAAAATACTTTACAGACAAGCAAATGCTGAGAGATTTTGTCACCACCAGGCCTGCCTTACAAGAGCTCCTAAAGGAAGCACTAAACATGGAAAGGAACAACTGGTGCCAGCCACTGCAAAAACATGCCAAATTGTAAAGACCATTGATGCTAGGAAGCAAGTGCATCAACTAACGGGCAAAATAACCAGCCAACATCATAATGACAGGATCAAATACACACACAACAATGTTAACCTTAAATGTAAATGGGCTAAATGCCCCAATTAAAAGACACAGACTGGAAAATTGGATAAAGAGTCAAGACCCATCAGTGTGCTGTAGTCAGTAGACCCACCTCACATGCAGAGACACACATAGTCTCAAAATAAAGGGATGGAGGAAGATCTACCAAGCAAATGGAAAGAAAAAAAAAAGCAAGGGTTGCAATTCTAGTCTCTGATAAAACAGACTTTAAACCAATAAAGATCAAAAGAGACAAAGAAAGCCATTAGATAATGGTAAAGGGATCAATTCAACAAGAAGAGTTAACTATCCTAAATATATATGCACCCAATACAGGAGCACCCAGATTCATAAGCCAAGTCCTTAGAGATGTACAAAGAGAGTTAGACTCCAATACAACAATAATGGGAGACTTTAATATCCCACTGTCAGTATTAGACAGATCAACGAGACAGAAGGTTAACAAGGATATCCAGGACTTGAACTCAGCTCTACAACAAGCACACCTAATAGGCATCTACAGAACTCTCCACCCCAAATCAACAGAATATACATTCTTCTTAGCACCACGTTGCACTTATTCCAAAATTGACCACATAGTTGGAAGTAAAGCACTCCTCAGCAAATGTAAAAGAACAGAAATCACAACAAACTGTCTCTCAGAAAACAGTGCAATCAAATTAGAACTCAGGATTAAGAAACTCACTCAAATCCACACAACTACGTGGAAACTGAACAACCTGCTCCTGAATGACTACTGGGTAAATAATGAAATGAAGTCAGAAATAAAGATGTTCTTTGAAACCAATAAGAACAAAGACACAACATACCAGAATCTCTGGGACACATTTAAAGCAGTGTATACAGGGAAATTAATAGCACTAAATGCCTACAAGAGAAAGAAGGAAAGATCTAAAATCAACACCCTAACATCACAATTAAAAGAACTAGAGAAGCAAGAGCAAACAAATTCAAAAGCTAGCAGAAGGCAAGAAAAAACTAAGATCAGAGCAGAACTGAAGTAGATAGAGACACAAAAAACCCTTTGAAAAAATCAATGAATCCAGGAGCTGGTTTTTTGAAAAGATCAACAAAATTGATAGCCTGCTAGCAAGATTAATAAAGCAGAAAAGAGAGAATAATCAAATAGATGCAATAAAAAATGATAAAGGGGATATCACCACCAATCCCTCAGAAATACAAACTACCATCAGAGAATACTATAAACACCTCTACACAAATAAACTAGAAAATCTAGAAGAAATGAATAAATTCCTGGACACATACACCCTCCCAAGACTAAACCAGGAATCCCTGAATAGACCAATAACAGGCTCTGAAACTGAGGCAATAATTAATAGCCTACCAACCAAAAAAACTCCAGGACCAGATGGATTCACAGCCGAATTCTACCAGAGGTACCAAGAGGAGCTGGTACCATTCCTTCTGAAACTATTCCAATCAATAGAAAAAGAGGGAATCCTCCCTAATTCATTTTATGAGGCCAGCATCACCCTGATACCAAATCCTGGCAGAGACACAACAAAAAAAAGAGAATTTTAGGCCAATATCCCTGATGAACATCGATGCAAAAATCCTCAATAAAATACTGGCAAACCGAATCCAGCAGCATATCAAAAAGTTTATCCACCACAATCAAGTTGGCTTCATCCCTAGGATGCAAAGCTGGTTCAACATACACAAATCAATAAACATAATCCATCACACAAACAGGACAAAAGACAAAAACCACATGATTATTTCAATAAATGCAGAAAAGGCCTTCAACAAAATTCAACAGGCTTCATGCTAAAAACTCTCAATAAACTAGGTATTGATGGACCATATCTCAAAATAATAAGAGCTTTTTATGACAAATCCACAGCCAATATCATACAGAATGGGCAAAAACTGGAAGCATTCCCTTTGAAAACTGGCACAAGACAGGGATGCTCTCTCTCACCAGTCCTATTCAACCCAGTGTTGGAAGTTCTGGCCAGGGCAATCAGGCAAGAGAAAGAAAAAAGCCTATTCAATTAGAAAAAGAGGAAGTCAAATTGTCCCTGTTTGCAGATCACATGATTGTATACTTAGAAAACCCCTTTGTCTCAGCCCAAAATCTCCTTAAGCTGATAAGCAACTTCAGCAACGTCTCAGGATACAAAATCAATGTGCAAAAATCACAAGCGTTCCTATACACCAATAACGGACAAACAGAGCCAAATCGTGAGTGAACTCCCATTCACAATTGCTACCAAAAGAATTAAATGCCTAGGAATCCAACTTACAAGGAATGTGAAGTACCTCTTAAGGAGAGCTACAAACCACCGCTCAAGGAGATAAAAGAAGACACAAACAAATGCAAGAACATTCCATGCTCATGGATAGGAAGAATCAATATCATGAAAATGGCCATACTGCCCAAGGTAATTTATAGATTCAATGCCATCCCCATCAAGGTACCAATGACTTTCTTCACAGAATTGGAAAAAACTACATTAAAGTTCATATGGAACCAAAAAAGAGCCCACATTGCCAATACAATCCTAAGCCAAAAGAACAAAGCTGGAGGCATCACACTACTTGACTTCAAACTATGCTACAAGGCTACAGTAAGCAAAACAGCATGGTGCTGGTACCAAAACAGAGAAATAGACCAATGGAACAGAACAGAGACCTCAGAAATAACACCACACATCTACAACCATCTGATCTTTGACAAACCTGACAAAAACAAGAAATGGGGAAAGGATTCCCTATATAATAAATGGTGCTGGGAAAACTGGCTAGCCATATATAGAAAGCTGAAACTGGATCCCTTCCTTACACCTTATACAAAAATTAATTTAAGATGGATTAAAGACTTAAATGTTGGACCTAAAACCATAAAAACCCTAGAAGAAAACCTAGGCAATACTATTCAGGACATAGGCATGGGCAAGGACTTCATGACTAAAACACCAAAAGCAATGGCAACAAAAGGCAAAATTGACAAATGGGATCTAATTAAACTAAAGAGCTTCTGCACAGCAAAAGAGACTACCATCGGAGTGAACAGGCAACCTACAGAATGGGAGAAAATTTTTGCAATCTACTCATCTGGCAAAGGGCTAGTATCCAGTCTCTACAAAGAACTTAAACAAATTTTGCTGGGCGTGGTGGCTCACACGCTGGGATTACTTTGGGAGGCTGAGGCAGGAGGATCATCTAAGGTTGGGAGTTTGAGACCAGCCTGACCAGCATGGTGAAACCCCGTCTCTACTAAAAATACAAAAATTAGCTGGGCATGGTGGCGCATGCCTGTAATCCCAACTACTTGGGAGGCTGAGGCAGGAGAATCACTAGAACCCAGGAGGCAGAGGTTGTGGTGAGCCCAGATCGTGCCATTGCACTCCAGCTTGGGCAACAAGAGCAAAACTCCATCTCAAAAAAAAAAACAACAACAACAAAAAAGAACTTAAACAAGTTTACAAGAAAAAACCCCATCAAAAAGTGGGCAAAGGATATGAACAGACACTTCTCAAAAGAAGACATTTATGCAGCCAACTCACACATTAAAAAAAGGCTCATCATCACTGGCCATCAGAGAAATGCAAATCAAAACCACAATGAGATACCATCTCACACCAGCTAGAATGATGATCATTAAAAAGTCAGGAAACAACAGGTGCTGGAGAGGATGTGAAGAAATAGGAGCCCTTTTACACTATTGGTGGGACTGTAAACTAGTTCAACCATTGTGGAAGACAGTGTGGCAATTCTTCAGGAATCTAGGGCTAGAAATACCGTTTGACCCAGCGATCCCATTACTGGTTATATACCCAAAGGATTATAAATCATGCTACTATAAAGACACATGCACACGTATGTTTATTGCGGCACTGTTCACAATAGCAAAGACTGGAAACCAACCCAAATGTCCATCAATGATAGACTGGATTAAGAAAATGTGGCACATGTACACCATGGAATACTATGCAACCATTAAAAGGATGAGTTCATGTCCTTTGTAGAGACATGGACAAAGCTGGATACCATCATCCTGAGCAAGCTATCCCAAGGACAGAAAACCAAACACTGCATGTTCTCACTTATAGGTGGGAATTGAACAATGAGAACACTTGGACACAAGGCAGGGAATATCACACACTGGGGACTGTCATGGGGTGGCGGGATAGGGGAGGAATAGCATTAGGAGAAATACCTAATGTAAATAACGAGTTAATGGGTTCAGCAAACCAACATGGCACATGTATACCTACATAACGAGCCTTCATGTTGTGCACATGTACCTTAGAACTTAAAGTATAATAAAAATAGTTAAATAAAAAGCATATATAAACTCTATGTTTTGTGCCATTTAAATTTTGATCAAGTTTGTACACCATCTGAAGACTGTTAGTAGATACAGACTATGTAAAATAGTTATCATGAAACCTACAAATGGTTATGAAAACCTTTCTAGCTAACAACTTTGTTGTATTTCTTACAAACAGAGGTATATAAATGTTCTTGTTTTATAGGTTGGAAAACTGAGATTAAAAATCCCTTACTTTTTGCCTGCATCACTCTATCTCATCCTATACAATACTTGAGCCATCTCCATATGAAATCTCGGCAATAAATGGTATTGTTGACCATGCCCTATTTCCCTAAACTCCCTCCAAAAACATTTATGAACTTAGTTGCATGCAGGTGAGATTGGTCTTTTTCAATATCAGGACTATTAAGATATCAGGATAGTTAAGAGATGGGTAACTAAATGAGATCAACAAGAGATTAATATGTAGGCTATACCAGAAACACCTGGAAATTGATAAGAAAATGATATCAATACCAATGGGAGAAAGTGAGCAAAGGATATAAACAGGCAATTTTTGGAGGAGAAAATTTTTGTAAGGCTAACAATCATATAAATACTTCAATTCATTAGTAGTAGAAGAATTATACACCACCTCTCTCCAAATTCTCACATAGATCCACAAATAAATATGTACATGGATATTCTTTGCAACATTATTTGGATGATGGAAAGCTGGAAGCAATCTATTTCAGGGGTCCCCAACTTGATCCTGCAAGCTCTGTTGTGAACTGTACTTGTGAGGGATCTAGGTTGTTTGCCCCTTAAGAGAATCTCGTGCCTGATGATCTCTCACTGCTTCCCATTATCCCCAGATGGGACCATCCAGTTGCAGGAAAACAAGCCCAGGGCTCCCACTGGTTCTACATTATGGTTAGTTGTATAATTATTTTTTTACTTTACAATGTAATAGTAATAGAAATAAAGTGCACAATAAATGTAATGCACTTGAATCTTCCTGAAACCATCTACCTGCCCCCAGTCTGTGGAAAAAGTTGTTTTCCACAAAACTGGTCCCTGGTGCCAAAAAGATTGGAGACCGCTGATCTGTATGGCCTTCAGTAGGAGAGCAGAAGCACACCTTTGAGGACTATGCCTCAAGTAAAATAATGGATTATAAGTATATGGCAACAGAACTGGACCTAAAAATCAGACATATAATACTACCTATATAACTTAAGAATATATGATTACAAAGATACATTTCATATTTTGTTCGAACATAGAGAAGTAAGCAGATACACAGTAAACAATATAAATGACTGTAGTAGGAAGAAGAAATAGTGTAAACTGTGTGAATAAAGAAAAACAATGGGATCAAGATGATGCTGGCCTCAGAATGAGTTGAGGAGGAGCCCTCCTCTCAATTTTTCGGAATAGTTTCTCTGGGAATGGTAACAGCTCTTCTTTGTACATCTGGTAGAATTTGGCTGTGAATCTATCAGATCCTGGGCTTTTTTTGATTGGTAGGCTACTTATTACTGATTCAGTTTTGGAACTCATTATTGGTCTGTTCAGGGAACAAATAGCCAGGAAAAAACTGAATCAATTTCTTCCTGGCTTAGTCTTTGGAGGGTGTAAGTGTCCAGGAATTTTTCCATCTCTTCTAAGTTTTCTAGTTTATGTGCATACAGGTGTTCATAGTAGCTTCTCATGGCTGTTTTTATTTCTGTGTGGTCAGTAGTAACATTCTCTTTGTCATTTCTAATTGTGTTTTTTGAATTTTCTCTTTTTTCTTCTTTATTAAGCTAGCTAATGTCCCATCTATTTTACTATTTTTTTTCAAAAAACCAACTCCTGGATTCATTGACCTTTTGAATAATTTGTTGTGTCTCGATTTCCTTCAGGTCAGCTCTGATTTTTGTTATTTCTCACCTTCTGCTAGCTTTGGGGTTGATTTGTTCTTGCTGCTCTAATTCTTTCCGTTGTGAAGTCAGGTTGTTAATTTGAGAGCTTTCTAACTTTTTGATGTGTGTATTTAGTGCTATGAATTTCCCTCTTAACACTGTTTTAGCTGTGTCCCAGAGATTCTAGTATGTTGTATCTTTGTTCTCATTATTTTCAAAGAATTTCTTGATTTCTTCCTTAATTTCATTATTTACCCAGAAGTTATTCAGGAGCATGTTGTTTAATTTCCATGTAATTGCATGGTTTTAAGAGATGTTTATAGTCTTGACTTCCATTTTTATTGTGCTGTAGTCTGAGAGTGGGTTTGGTATGATTTTGATTCTTTTTCTTTTTCCTTTATTATTATTATTATTATTATTATTATTATAATACTTTAGGCTCTATGGTACATGTGCACAATGTGCAGGTAAGTTACATATGTATACATGTGCTATGCTGGTGCGCTGCACCCACCAACTCGTCATCTAGCATTAGGTATATCTCCCAATGCTATCCCTCCCCCCTCCCCCCACCCCACAACAGTCCCCGAAGTGTGATGTTCCTCTTCCTGTGTCCATGTGTTCTCATTGTTCAATTCCCACCTATGAGTGAGAATATGCGGTGTTTGGTTTTTTGTTCTTGCGATAGTTTACTGAGAATGATGATTTCCAATTTCATCCATGTCCCTACAAAGGACATGAACTCATCATTTTTTATGGCTGCATAGTATTCCATGGTGTATATGTGCCACATTTTCTTAATCCAGTCTATCATTGTTGGACATTTGGGTTGGTTCCAAGTCTTTGCTATTGTGAATAATGCTGCAATAAACATACGTGTGCATGTGTCTTTATAGCAGCATGATTTATAGTCCTTTGGGTATATACCCAGTAATGGGATGGCTGGGTCAAATGGAATTTCTAGTTCTAGATCCCTGAGGAATCGCCACACTGACTTCCACAAGGGTTGAACTAGTTTACAGTCCCACCAACAGTGTAAAAGTGTTCCTATTTCTCCACATCCTCTCCAGCACCTGTTGTTTCCTGACTTTTTAATGATTGCCATTCTAACTGGTGTGAGATGGTATCTCATTGTGGTTTTGATTTGCATTTCTCTGATGGCCAGTGATGGTGAGCATTTCTTCATGTGTTTTTTGGCTGCATAAATGTCTTCTTTTGAGAAGTGTCTGTTCATGTCCTTCGCCCACTTTTTGATGGGGTTGTTTGTTTTTTTCTTGTAAATTTGTTGGAGTTCATTGTAGATTCTGGATATTAGCCCTTTGTCAGATGAGTAGGTTGCGAAAATTTTCTCCCATTTTGTAGGTTGCCTGTTCACTCTGATGGTAGTTTCCTTTGCTGTGCAGAAGCTCTTTAGTTTAATTAGATCCCATTTGTCAATTTTGGCTTTTGTTGCCATTGCTTTTGGTGTTTTAGACATGAAGTCCTTGCCCATGCCTATGTCCTGAATGGTAATGCCTAGGTTTTCTTCTAGGGTTTTTATGGTTTTAGGTCTAACATTTAAGTCTTTAATCCATCTTGAATTGATTTTTGTATAAGGTGTAAGGAAGGGATCCTGTTTCAGCTTTCTCCATATGGCTAGCCAGTTTTCCCAGCACCATTTATTAAATAGGGAATCCTTTCCCCATTGCTTGTTTTTGTCAGGTTTGTCAAAGATCAGATAGTTGTAGATATGTGGCATTATTTCTGATGGCTCTGTTCTGTTCCATTGATCTATATCTCTGTTTTGGTCCCAGTACCACGATGTTTTGGTTACTGTAGCCTTGTAGTATAGTTTGAAGTCAAGTAGTGTGATGCCTCCAGCTTTGTTCTTTTGGCTTAGGATTGACTTGGCGATGCAGGCTCTTTTTTGGTTCCATATGAACTTTAAAGTAGTTTTTTCCAATTCTGTGAAGAAAGTCATTGGTAGCTTGATGGGGATGGCATTGAATCTGTAAATTACCTTGGGAAGGATGGCCATTTTCATATTGATTCTTCCTACCCATGAGCATGGAATGTTCTTCCATTTGTTTGTATCCTCTTTTATTTCCTTGAGCAGTGGTTTGTAGTTCTCCTTGAAGAGGTTCTTCAAACCCCTTGTAAGTTGGATTCCTAGGTATTTTATTCTCTTTGAAGCAATTGTGAATGGGAGTTCACTCATGATTTGGCTCTCTGTTTGTCTGTTATTGATGTATAAGAATGCTTGTGATTTTTGTACATTGATTTTGTATCCTGAGACTTTGCTGAAGTTGCTTATCGGCTTAAGGAGATTTTGGGCTGAGACACTGGGGTTTTCTAGATATACTATCATGTCATCTGCAAACAGGGACAATTTGACTTCCTCTTTTCCAAATTGAATACCCTTGATTTCCTTCTCTTGCCTAATTGCCCTGGCCAGAACTTCCAACACTATGTTGAATAGAAGTGGTGAGAGAGGGCATCCCTGTCTTGTGCCAGTTTTCAAAGGGAATGCTTCCAGTTTTTGCCCATTCAGTATGATATTGGCTGTGGGTTTGTCATAAATAGCTCTTATTATTTTGAGATATGTCCCATCAATACCTAATTTCTTGAGAGTTTTTAGCATGAAGCGTTGTTGAATTTTGTCAAAGGCCTTTTCTGCATCTATTGAGATAATCATGTGGTTTTTTACTTTGGTTCTGTTTATATGCTGGATTACATTTATTGATTTGCATATATTGAACCAACCTTGCATCCCAGGGATGAAGCCCACTTGATCATGGTGGATAAGCTTTTTGATGTGCTGCTGGATTCTGTTTGCCAGTATTTTATTGAGGATTTTTGCATCAATGTTCATCAAGGATATTGGTCTAAAATTCTCTTTTTTTGTTGTGTCTCTGCCAGGCTGTGGTATCAGGATGATGCTGGCCTCATAAAATGAGTTAGGGAGGATTCCCTCTTTTTCTATTGATTGGAATAGTTTCAGAAGGAATGGTACCAGCTCCTCCTTGTACCTCTGGTAGAATTCAGCTGTGAACCCATCTGGTCCTGGACTTTCTTTGGTTGGTAAGCTATTGATTATTGCCACAATTTCAGCTCCTGTTATTGGTCTATTCAGAGATTCAACTTCTTCCTGGTTTAGTCTTGGGAGGGTGTATGTTTTGAGGAATTTATCCATTTCTTCTAGATTTTCTAGTTTATTTGCATAGAGGTGTTTGTAATATTCTCTGATGGTAGTTTGTATTTCTGTGGGATCGGTGGTGATATCCCCTTTATCATTTTTTATTGCATCTATTTGATTCTTCTCTCTTTTTTTCTTTATTAATCTTGCTAGTGGTCTATCAATTTTGTTGATCCTTTCAAAAAACCAGCTCCTGGATTCATTTATTTTTTGAAGGGTTGTTTTTTTCTCTATTTCCTTCAGTTCTGCTCTGATTTTAGTTATATCTTGCCTTCTGCTAGCTTTTGAATGTGTTTGCTCTTGCTTTTCTAGTTCTTTTAATTGTGATGTTAGGGTGTCAATTTTGGATCTTTCCTGCTTTCTCTTGTGGGCATTTAGTGCTATAAATTTCCCTCTACACACTGCTTTGAATGCATCCTAGACATTCTGGTATGTTGTGTCTT
Source organism: Pongo abelii (assembly GCF_028885655.2). NCBI lineage: Eukaryota > Metazoa > Chordata > Mammalia > Primates > Hominidae > Pongo > Pongo abelii. Next base: position 39,041,701 of record NC_085928.1, on the reverse strand, counting down.
GGTTCTCGTTGGTTTCAAAGAACATCTTTATTTCTGCCTTCATTTCGTTATGTACCCAGTAGTCATTCAGGAGCAGGTTGTTCAGTTTCCACGTAGTTGAGTGGTTTTGAGTGAGATTCTTAATCCTGAGTTCTAGCTTGATTGCACTGTGATCTGAGAGATAGTTTGTTATAATTTCTGTTCTTTTACATTTATTGAGGAGAGCTTTACTTCCAAGTATATGGTCAATTTTGGAATAGGTGTGGTGTGGTGCTGAAAAAAATGTATATTCTGTTGATTTGGGGTGGAGAGTTCTGTAGATGTCTATTAGGTCCACTTGGTGCAGAGCTGAGTTCAATTCCTGGGTATCCTTGTTGACTTTCTGTCCGTTGATCTGTCTAATGTTGACAGTGGGGTGTTAAAGTCTCCCATTATTAATGTGTGGGAGTCTAAGTCTCTTTGTAGGTCACTCAGGACTTGCTTTATGAATCTGGGTGCTCCTGTATTGGGTGCATATATATTTAGGATAGTTAGCTCTTCTTGTTGAATTAATCCCTTTACCATTATGTAATGGCCTTCTTTGTCTCTTTTGATCTTTGTTGGTTTAAAGTCTGTTTTATCAGAGACTGGGATTGCAACACCTGCCTTTTTTTGTTTTCCATTTCCTTGGTAGATCTTCCTCCATCCTTTTATTCTGAGCCTATGTGTGTCTCTGCACGTGAGATGGGTTTCCTGAATACAGCACACTGATGGGTCTTGAGTCTTTATGCAGTTTGCCAGTCTGTGTCTTTTAATTGGAGCATTTAGTCCATTTACATTTAAAGTTAATATTGTTATGTGTGAATCTGATCCTGTCATTATGATGTTAGCTGGTTATTTTGCTCGTTAGTTGATGCAGTCTCTTCCTAGTCTCGATGGTCTTTACATTTCGGTATGATTTTGCAGTGGCTGGTACCGGTTGTGCCTTTCCATGTTTAGCGCTTCCTTCAGGAGCTCTTTTAGGGCAGGCCTGGTGGTGACAAAATCTCTCAGCATTTGCTTGTCTGTAAAGTATTTTATTTCTCCTTCACTTATGAAGCTTAGTTTGGCAGGATATGAAATTCTGGGTTGAAAATTCTTTTCTTTAAGAATGTTGAATATTGGCCCCAACTCTCTTCTGGCTTGTAGGGTTTCTGCTGAGAGATCCATTGTTAGTCTGATGGGCTTCCCTTTGATGGTAACCCGACCTTTCTCTCTGGCTGCCCTTAACATTTTTTCCTTCATTTCAACTTTGGTGAATCTGACAATTATGTGTCTTGGAGTTGCTCTTCTTGAGGAGTATCTTTGTGGCATTCTCTGTATTTCCTGAATCTGAATGTTGGCCTGCCTTGCTAGATTGGGGAAGTTCTCCTGGATAATATCCTGCAGAGTGTTTTCCAACTTGTTTCCATTCTCCCCATCACTTTCAGGTACACCAATCAGACGTAGATTTGGTCTTTTCTCATAGTCCCACATTTCTTGAAGGCTTTGCTCATTTCTTTTTATTCTTTTTTCTCTAAACTTCCCTTCTCGCTTCATTTCATTCATTTCATCTTCCAGGGCTGATACCCTTTCTTCCATTTGATCGCATCGGCTCCTGAGGCTTCTGCATTCTTCACGTAGTTCTCGAGCCTTGGTTTTCAGCTCCATCAGCTCCTTTAAGCACTTCTCTGTATTGGTTATTCTAGTTATACATTCTTCTAAATTTTTTTCAAAGTTTTCAACTTCTTTGCCTTTGGTTTGTATATCCTCCCGTAGCTCGGAGTAATTTGATCGTCTGAAGCCTTCTTCTCTCAGCTCGTCAAAGTCATTCTCCGTCCAGCTTTGTTCTGTTGCTGGTGAGGAACTGCGTTCCTTTGGAGGAGGATAGGTACTCTGCTTTTTAGAGTTTCCAGTTTTTCTGCTCTGTTTTTTCCCCATCTTTGTGGTTTTATCTACTTTTGGTCTTTGATGATGGTGATGTACAGATGGGTTTTTGGTGTGGATGTCCTTTCTGTTAGTTTTCCTTCTAACAGACAGGACCCTCAGCTGCAGGTCTGTTGGAGTACCTGGCTGGCCGTGTGAGGTGTCAATCTGCCCCTGCTGGGCGGTGCCTCCCAGTTAGGCTGCTCGGGGGTCAGGGGTCAGGGACCCACTTGAGGAGGCAGTCAGCCCGTTCTCAGATCTCCAGCTGCGTGCTGGGAAAACCACTGCTCTCCTCAAAGCTGTCAGACAGGGACATTTAAGTCTGCAGAGGTTACTGCTGTCTTTTTGTTTGTCTGTGCCCTGCCCCCAGAGGTGGAGCCTACAGAGGCAGGCAGGCCTCCTTGAGCTGTGGTGGGCTCCACCCAGTTCAAGCTTCCAGGCTGCTTTGTTTACCTAAGCGAGCCTGGGCAATGGCGGGCACCCCTCCCCCAGCCTCACTGCCGACTTGCTGTTTGATCTCAGACTGCTGTGCTAGCAATCAGTGAGACTCCGTGGGCGTAGGACCCTCTGAGCCAGGTGCGGGCTATTCTCTCCTGGGGCACCATTTCCTAAGCCCATCGGAAAAGCACAGTATTCGGGTGGGAGTGGCCCGATTTTCCAGGTGCCGTCTGTCACCCCTGGAAAGGGAACTCCCTGACCCCTTGCGTTTCCCGAGTGAAGCAATGCCTCACCCCTGCTTCTGCTGGTGCACGGTGCACTCACCCACTGACCTGCGCCCACTGTCTGGCATTCCCTAGTGAGATGAACACGGTACCTCAGATGGAAATGCAGAAATCACCCGTCTTCTGCGTCGTTCGCACTGGGAGCTGTAGACCAGAGCTGTTCCTATTCGGCCATCTTGGCTCCTCCCCCAATTTTGATTCTTTTACATTTGCTGAGGATTGTTTAATGTCCAATTGTATGGTTGATTTTAGAGTATGTGCCATGTGCCAGTGAGAAAAATGTATATTCTGTAGTTTTGGATGGAGAGTTCTGTAAAGTCTCTCAGATCCATTTGGTCCAGTGTTGAGTTTAGGTCCTGAATATCTTTCTTAATTTTCTTCCTCAGTGATCCATCTAATACTGTCAGTGGCATGTTGAAGTCTCTCACTATTATTGTGTGTGAGTCTATGTCTCTTGGTAGGTCTCTGTTAACTTGCTTTATGAATCTGAGTGCTCCTAAATTTGGTGCATATATATTTAGGATAATTAAGACTTCTTGTTAAATCAAACCCTTTAATCTTATGTAATGCCCTTCTTTCTCTTTTTTGACTTTGTTGGTTTAAAATCTGTTTTGTCTGAAATCAGAATTGCAACCTGAGCTTTTTTATGTTTTTCATTTGCCTGGTAGATTTTCTTCCATCCCATTATTTCGACCCTGTGGGTGTCATCAAGTGTGAGATGGGTCTCTTGAAGACAGCATACCATTGAGTCTTGCTTTTTTATCCAGCTTGCCACTCTGTGACTTTTAAGTGGGCTATTTAGCCCATTTACATTCAAGGTTAGTAATTATATGTGTGGATTGTCACTGTACTGTTAGCTGGTCATTATGTTGGCTTGGTTGTGTGGTTGCTTTACAGTGACACTATTCTGTGTGTTTAAGCAGAGACACAACAAAAAAAGAAAACTTCAGGCCAATATCCTTGATGAACATCAACGCAAAAATCTTCAGCAAAATACTTTCAAACCGAGTTCAGCAGCACATCCAAAAGCTAATCTGCCATGATCAAGTAGGCTTCATCCTGGGATGCAAGTTCATTCAATATACACAAACAAATAAATGTGATTCATCACATACACAGAACTAAAGACAAATACCACATGATTATCCCAACAGATGCAGAAAAGGCTTTCCATAAAATTCAGCACCACTTCATGTAAAAAACTCTCAATAAACTAGGTATTGAAGGAACGTACCTCAAAACAATAAGAGCCATCTATGACAAACCCACAGCCAACATCATACCGAATGGGCAAAAGCTGGAAGCATTCCTCTTGAAAACTGACAGACGAAAAGAATGCCCTCTCTCACCACTCCTATTCCTTGTAGTACTAGAAGCCCTAGCTAGGGTAATTAGGCAAGAGAAAGAAATAAAGGGCATCCAAACAGGAAGAGAGGAAGTCAACTATCTCTGTTTGCAGATGACATAATTCTATATCTAGAAAACCCCACAGTCTCAGCCCCAAAGCTCCTCCAGCTAATTAACAACTTCAGCAAAGTTGCAGGATACAAAATCAATGTATGAAAATCACTAGCATTTCTATACACCAATAACAGCCAAACTGAGAGTCAAATCAGAAAAGCAATCTCATTCACAATTGCCACAAAAGAATAAAATACCAAGGAATACAGCTAACCAGGGAGGTGAAAGAGCTCTACCATGGGAATTACAAAACATTGCTCACAGAAATAAGAGAAGACACAAACAAATGGAAAAACATCCCATGCACATGGATAGGAAGAATCAATATCATTACAATGGCTATACTGCCCAAAGCAATGTACAAATTCAATGCTATTCTTATCAAGCTAACAATGACATTCTTCATAGAACAAGAAAAAACTATTTTAAAATGCACATTGTGTCAAAAAAAGCCCAAATAGCCAAGGCAATCCTAAGGAAAAAGACCAAAGCTGAAGCATAATGTTACTTGACTTCAAACTATACTACAAGGCTACATTAACTAAAATAGCATGGTACTGGTAAAGAAACAGGCACATAGACCAGTGGAACAGAATATAAAGCCCAGAAATAAGGCCACACATCTATGACCATCTGATCTTTGAGAAAGCTGACAAAAACCAGCAATGGGGGAAAAGACTCCCTATTCAATAAATGGTGCTGGGGTAACTGGCTAGCCATATGCTGAAAATTGAAGTTGGACTTCTTCCTTACACCATATAGAAAAATCAACTCAAGATTGACTGAAGACTTGAATGTAAAATCCAAAACTATAAAAACTCTGGCAATGACATTCTTCACAGAACTAGAAAAACACTATTTTAAAATTCATACGGTACCAAAAAAGCCCAAATAGCCAAGGCAATCCTAAGGAAAAAGACCAAAGCTGAAGCATAATGTTACTTGACTTCAAACTATACTACAAGGCTACATTAACTAAAATAGCATGGTCCTGGTACAGAAACAGGCACATAGACCAATGGAACAGAAGAGAGAGCCCTAGGCAATACCATCCTGGACATAGGAACAGGCACAGATTTCATGATAAACACACCAAAAGCAATCAGAACAAAAGCAAAAATTGACAAATGGGATCTAATTAAACTTAAGAGCTTCTGCACAGCAAAAGAAACTATCAACAGAGTAAACAGATGACCTACAGAATGAGAGACAATATTTGCCAACTATTAATCCAACAAAGGTCTAATATCCAGCATCTATAAGGATTGTAAACAAATTTACAAAAAAAAAAAAAAAAAAAAAAGCCACCTCATTAAAAAGCAAGCAAAGGGCCAGGCACAGTGCCTCATGCCTGTAATCCCAGCACTTTGGGAGGCCAAGGCAGGCAGATCACCTAAGTTCAGGAGTTTGAGACCAGCCTGGCCAACATTGTGAAACCCTGTCTCTACTAAAAATATAAAAATTAACTGGGTGTGGTGGTGGGCACCTGTAATCCCAGCTACTAGGGAGGCTAAGGCAGGAGAATTACTTGAAATCAGAAGGTGGAGGTTGCAGTGAGCCGATATTGCGCCACTGTACTCCAGCCTGGGCAACAAGAGCGAAACTCCATCTCAAAAAAAAAAAGTGAGCAAAGGACATGAACAGACACTTCTCAAAAGAAGATATACATACAACCAACAAGAATAAGAAAAAAAGCTCAATACCACTGATTATTAGATAAGTGCAAATCAAAACCACAATGAGATGCCATTTCACACCAGTCAGAATGGCTATCATTAAAAAGTAAAAAAAAAAAAATAACAGATGCTGGTGAGGTTGTGGAAAAAAAGGGAACACTTATATGATGTGGGTGGGAGTGTAAATTAGCTCAATCATTGTGGAAAGCAGTGTGGCAATTCCTCAAAAGCTAAAAGCAGAACTATGATTTGACCCAGCAATCCCAGAGGAATATGAATTATTCTACCATAAAGACATACGCATGTGAATGATCATTGCAGCACTATTCACAATAGTAAAGACATGGAATCAACCAAAATGCCCATTGATGACCGATTGGACAAAGAAAATGTGGTACATATACACCATGGAATACTATGCAGCCATAAAAAAGAATGAGATCATGTCTTTTGCAGGAACATGGATGGAGCTGAGGGCTATTAACAAACAAATGCAGGAACAGAAGACTAAATACTATATGTTCTTATTTAGAAGTGAGAGCTAAATGATAGGAACTTATGAATACAACAAGGGAAACAACAGACACTGGGGTCTACTTGGGGATATAGGGAGGGAGGAGGGAGAGGAGCAGAAAAGATAACTATTGGGTACTGGGCTTAATGCCTGGATAATGAAATAATATATACAACGAACCTCCATAACACATGTTTATCTATGTAACACACCTTCACAGATACCCCCAAACCTAAAAAAAATTTAAAAAAAGAAAAAAATGCAAAACAATAAGTCAAAGAGACACTCTTTTCCCACACACATCTGCAAACTGTCTCTTTCGATTATCAGTCTTCTAACCCCCTTTACCTCAGTAACATTATAACTGCTTTCCCTCTATCTTCTTTTACTTTTCTTCTCTCCATTTTTTCTACCTTGGACACAGTGACTTTTAAGAATCCAGATCTCTTCATTATATTTCCTTTATAAAAGTTCTAATACTTTAGCTCTCTAGATAACAATTGAATCCTTAGCACAACCATACACTATCTGGCTGCTACCTACACTTCCAGGCTCATGCTGGGTATTCTGGTCCTTGGCAACACTCTGATACCTTTAAGTCAATGCCTGTGTCTAGAACATTTTTCCCTCATCTCATCTAACTATTAATAACATATTTATTTTTTAGTTCCGCACTCAGAGTCCTCTCTATACACCCAACTAGATCAATTCCCTTTGGTGTGCTCACAAGAGCACCCAACAATGATTCTTCATATCACTGACCACAGGGTGTAAGTGGATCTAGGAAATGTTTTCACAATTTCTATTTCTACCAGATTTTTAGGCTCCTTGGAGTTCGGGATTCTATTTGTTTGCTCACCATCATATTCAATGAACTTGACAGATTTCCAGGCACATAGTTGGCTCTCAGTAATTATCTCTTCAATTAATAAATAAGTGTAAAAATTCTTGTCTTAAGGGAAATATTAGACATCTGCTTTCATCACTTAAAAACAAGAGATTTATAGAAGGAAGTTTAGAATAATAATAATACTAAAAAGTTATGAGTCAGAGAAAGAAATGATGTTCAAAAGGAAAAACATTAAATGAAATCAAAGCATACACAGCACACTTTACTTCTAGATTTAAGTATTAAATGTTTATCATAACTATGAGAAAACAAAGAGCATCATGTATCTATTTTACATTTGTCTCTTCAGAATTTCAGTATAATTCCATAACTGTTGGAAACAAGTTTTAAAATTGCATTCCACGTGACAGCCTTTAAACAATAATGTTTTTTCTGAAAAAATGCCAGGAGATTTTACATCACAGATGTCTATGTACCCAAAGATTGATTGTGCAGAACCTTATTCCAAAATATTCCCTTTAAAATTTGCTTATGCATTTCCTTATGTAAACAAAAGTGAAGGCAGTCAGACGTAAGAGAAGAATGCGAATGTTGCTACATTTTTAAGTATACAGCATCTGTTGTATTAAAATAAATACAACATCTGTTTTTTAATTCTGTGGCATTAAAACTAGCCTAAAGGAAACCTCAGGGAGTAAACTATAAGTGGTATACCCCATACACACATATTTAATAATGACTAGCACACAGGGAAGCTGTACATTTGCAAAGAAAATCAATGTCAATTTTCCTATTCAAACTAATTTGGCCATAGGGAGGAATCCTCAGAAATAAGATATTTGTTATTCAGAAGCCAGACTGAGCCTAGATGAGTTTTCAAAAACAAAATCTAATCAGGATGCTTTTTGTGCCAGGTGCTTTACAAACATTATGTCATTTAATAATCATCCCTTAAGGTATATATAATTATCAACATTTACAGAGGAAGGAACTGAGACTCAGATATATTGAATAATTAACTGGAATAGATGCAGTTAGACAACAGTGGGGTTGGACTTGAACTCAGGTACAACTCCAAATTCTTCCTGTTGTCCCCTCAGGCCTACTTGACAGCATTCTTCCTCTCTTCTTTAAATTTCAATCTTTCTCAGCCTGTGACTATCCCAGTCTCTAACTCCTTCTCAGGATATTATTCCTCCCAACAATTTCCCTCTGCTCAACTTTATGCACTTTCACTGTAGTTACTGTGATAGACATTACAAACTTGGAAATTCACTGCTTTGTAGGTATCCTTCTAACTAAAGGTAGTCTAACTAAAGGGTAAGTAACTTGAGACTAATTTATATTTCTTTGTTCTCTTTCTCCTTTACACTTCTTGGTCATGGAATAACTTGGGCAAGCATTTACCTATTAATGTTAAAGGCTAACATGTGAATAGTTGGAGGAATAACATAATAAATGACAATGTATCATTTCCAAATTTCTGGTGCATATATTAACTTATTTAAGCATCCTTTTTAGCTCAATGTGACTTCAACGTTTTCTAAATGAAATTAAACCAACAAAAGGGGCCCCCATGTGGAGTTTGCCTCATTAATTAAGGACTGTGATTAATTAAGGACAAATCCCAAGCTAATCCCAAACAGGCCTCTCCTACTTGATATCCATGTGCATTATTTCCTTACTAAATGAAACTGGAGAAGAGATTTTTCTCCCAAAGACGAAGCCCAACATAGACTTTCCTCATCTCCACCTTCTTGAGCTTGGGATTCCAGCATATGTTTGTTTAATCTAAATAGCCTTCAGTAAATTATTTAAGTTCATTTCAGTGTGCTCACCCATGAAAGTTTGTAGTAATGCATAATGAGATATCTTCAAGGATTAAATGAGATTAATTAGAGCAGACAAGTTATAGGGAAAATTCCTAGTCAATGTTAAGTTTCTTTCTTTTACCCTCTCTTAGACTTTCTAATTTATTCTAAGTTCTCATCAGTTCTTGCTCTTTTTTCCTAGTTCCCTTTTTTTCTAGCTATTTATTTCTTCACTAATATCCTTCAAACTTGATCTGCTTATTTTGAATGAATTCTGCAGCCTCAAGGCTTTCTATAACTGAACTCTCCTATCAGCCTCCTATTTCTTTCCCTTACTCTAGAAACTTTGTAGCCTGGAACTTTATCTCAAAGAATAAATTTCTAAAATGGGTAGGTTGTGGTTACATAACTCATCTGGAATTCGAGCATGCCAAAAATCTTCATTAAATTCATATGTCCTGCTGTGAGAGGATAGAGCAGTTCTTTTCCTCTCAACATTACCATAAAAGGGCATCATGTCTCCATTTAATTAGAGTCCACTACCCCTGTCTCTAGCCAAGCTAGAGATATTTTCAAATCTCAAATCATGATTTTTGAAACATAGTGTGGCTTGCTATAAGACTCACTTTCAGTAAACTTGATATTTGTGTATATACTATATAAATTATAACAGCAAGAAAATCTAGGAGAATAATTATGGGAAATATTCAGAAATGGTCATAAGAAATAACTATAATCATTGCTACTAGGGTATAATGCTTAGGCTTAATGGTAATGTCAATGGCATTGTGATTGTGTTGGTTTGGAAATATGGCCCCCAAATCCTTTTGACCCTCTTCCCGTCAAGGGCTCTGTGTCCTTTACCCTTAAATTTGGGCTCTGTGACTTCTTGAATCATAAAATATGCCAAAGTGACATCGTTCAGTTTTCTAGGCCAGGCAACCAAAAATTGGTAACTTCCATTTCTTCTTTCTTAGTACATTTGCTCTTGGATCCCACCCACCACACTGTGAGGAAGCCAAATTACCTCATGAAGATGCCCTCAAAGAGCTGAACCAAAGGCTCTGGCCCATAGCCCTAGGGAGCTCCAAGTTGAAAGTCAGTACCAACCTGCTAGTCATAAGAGTGAGTCATCTTGACAGCAGATCCTCCAGCCTCCAACAGATGCCCTGTGGAGCAGAGAGAAGTCATTCCTATCAAACCCTGAAAAATTCTAGATCTCTAATAAAATAAATTATTGATACTATCTGAGCAATTAAGTTTTGGGGTGATTTGTTAGGTATCAATACATAATTGGAACAGGAAAACATGCAAAGGGATATCAGTGTTGCCTAAGGTTGGGGAAGTGAATATTATCATGGGGAGAGCTCTGTGTCCTCTGTGCTCCCTACATCTAAATTGGCTTTGAATGTTTCAGCCTAACATCCATATGTATCCTAACTTCCATATGGATATGAAAGTTAAACAGACACACACTAAACAAGGTTATGTTTTGGTCAGTTGATGAAAATTTGAGAAGAGGCTCACAAGAACCTAAGCCTGTATTTCTCCTAGAAACAATGGTTCAGTGACAGCAAATTCAGCATTCACAGAGTCTTTATAAAACATAACTGTCATGAACAAGAATCAACTGTATCTATTCCAATCTAACATCTCAATGATTCTGCCTAATTTGCAGATATGTATGTACATGCACACTCACACACACCCACACACACACATAAAAGACAACACGATAATATAGGAAATCATTGATATAAACCATGAAACATCAGCCCTGACTCTATTTGGTCTTTTATCGTATAAAATTTATTAAAATATATGAAAAACTACAAGTGCTATTTTATGGACAGACTCACTAATATGGTGTCCAAGTAATCTGTTTCTCAGTCATCTACACCACATATAAATTATGTTATCCACACTTTACTTTTTGAATAAGGCATTATTCTCTGGATGAGAAGTGAGGATAAATCATGATTTCCTACATATAATGTGAACTTAATAAAAACTATGTTAAATTGAAATACATCTGATTAGATAAATACAAGGCAAAGATGGTGTGGGTTGATTAAATGTGGGTACTCTAAATAGACTGGTTAATACTCCAAACCCTTAGCTGAGATTAAAGTTTTTTCTACCACTCATTCACTCTTTTCTTTTTGTCACTGATAAATCTCATAGGTCCACTGTCAGGAGAAGACCTCCTTCTGAATATGTGATGATTATATGATGAAAAATCTGCAGTTCCAAATGTTAACTTGTGTTTCATTTTCTAAATCTAAGCTCAAAATCCTTTAGAGTTGGTTCATGGCAGCTGAAGGATTGGAAACAAAGAAACACTTAAATCTAACTTTTCCTGCATGAGCTACAAGTAATCATCTACCCTCTGCTCTCTCTTCCAGATGTTCCTAATCACCCCTCATCCTCCTCCCTCCTGCCACACTGAACTTTTTAATGTGCAGCATACTGGAGAGAAAGAGTACTTTGGTCAGACAAGGAAACAGAGCTGAACATGGAAAAAAGAACCGTATTCTAATTTTAAAGAAAGTGGCTCCGTAGAATCTTAGATTTTCCAAGCTGTGGGGCCTTTATTTTGCTAGGGGAAAAAAGGGAAAATAATACACAAAACTGAATCTATTATATTTTCCCTTAATGGCAAATCTTGATAAAAGAAAATGGAACTTTAGAATGGAAGGAGCATCTGGGCTCATTTTCTAATGAAATATCTTTACAAATGAGAAACCTAAGGATCAGAGAGAAAATGTGACTTGCCCAAGCTCTCACAGCTTTCCATGATAGAAGTAGAATCTAAGTCTTGATGCTCATATTTTAGTATAACTAAGTCAGGTAATAGTAGAGAACACTCAGAAAGAAACTTTAACAGTATGTCAATTTCTTGGGCTACAATGTTCATGACTGTTTTAGGATTGATTATTTTAAAGATACAGAAATATTTTTTTCTGTTCTTTTTTTTGGCAACAACAGAGCATGCTTTTTTCTCTCCCCATTATTCTGTGGGGAAATTTTGTGAAATTCTGTCCAGTAAAACTGACTGGGGCAATTGGGAGAATGACCACTGCCTTCATCTAGTAACAGAAGCAATAATCTCTGGTGAGAAGACAATTGGTTGCAGGCAACTCTCACTGGTACTATGATAGGGGAACCAGATACATTAGAGAAAAGCAAATTAACATGACCCCCAGGTCTCTGGAGTCATATAAGACACTAAGTCATATAAGTCCCTTATAACTTCATAGTCATAAGGGACTTGAAACCTATGTGAGTTCAGTGTTATGCCATGGAGAGTGGAGCAATTGAGCAAGGAAGAATAAGTGGGAAACTGTTTGGTGTTTAACTAATGTGCTCATAGAAAACCTGATAATTTTTGGCTAGTTCAAAGTTGTGTCTGACCTGAAGCAACTGTTATTGCCTACTGACTAGAGTTTCTTTGTGGAGGTTATATGATTCACTTGAAGTGTTTTCCAATACCAAATTGGTTAGCTAATTTAAATAAGGAACCAGATATGTTATTTCTTCTCCAGACTTCTTTCAACAAAAGCTAATTTTCTTTCCTTCCTCCTATCCAAAATACAACTAATAAAGTTGGGAATTCTTAATGATTTAGAGAAACACAGGAGAACCCCTTAGAAGTATAAAGTATCAATAGGACATAATCTGTGACTCGTGGTTAAAATATGCTTAGTCAGTGTTCAGGGGCTCTGCATGGCACCACTCCAAGGACATCGTTTGTAACATTTTTGCACAAATGGAGCAAGACTATTAGTCTGATCTGATGAAACACAAATCTGAAAAGATGGGATAATGGAGTAGTATCACAAATCAAGAAAGACTGAACTATGTGAAAAACCTTGACCCATATAAGAAAAATATGAAGAAAAACAAGTTAATCAGAAAAAATGAGAGCCATAATAAATTATCTAGTTTGGGGAGAATGCATAACATTCTCGAGTCCACCAGGAGGGACATATGTCATATTTATACCTTAGGATCACAAAAATTGCAGAATTGAATCATGGCATCAAGGAGGACCTCAGATACCTATTCTTGAAATCCCCAGTAGATCCCTTGTTGGGTTCTTTATTTCCACCTTTCTCAATCATGTCTACATCTATTCCTCATCTGGAGTCAAAGTTAACTTGAAAAATATTCCCTGCCTTTCCATCTCCTGCCCACTCTTGAACCTTGATTCCTACCACTGCATTCTTGATTCCCTGTGTTCAGCTCTTTGGCCTTCTTCCTCTTCCTAGAAGATGCGAAGACTATTCACACTTTAGGGCTAGTGCACTTGCTATTGCTCTGTGTGGAACATTCTACCCTAAGATATTTTTATGGTTTAATCCCTCTTGGAATTTAGCTCTCAGCTTAAGTGTTACTTCTTTAGTGAGGCCTTTCCTGAGCATCTAATTTAATAGTAATGGATATAACTCCTTACCCATAACTTTCTGTCATGTTATGGTAATTTACTTTGTTTATAGAACCTGCAATTAGCTGAAATATTTTGATTTTTTTTTGTTTACTATGTCCTCTGTCTCCTCTCTCTGTCATGTTCTCTGCTACATTTTTCTCAACAAGAGCCTTACTTGACACATAGTAAGTACTCTTTATATATTTAATGTGAAAATCAAGTTACCTGACTAACCCTGAGGTTGCTTTGCTAATAATTTCATCTCTTAATGAGTCCATAAATAACCAAAAGGAGTTGCTAATTTGAATTTAATTCTTAGCAACAAGGGAAAACTGACTGAGTCAATGGACATGATAGTAGCTTTGGAGAATGTGAACAATGTTCTTAGTATTTATAATAAAGCTGTGGAAAGCAATCCTGGGGGACAGCCAGATATCTACTCTGGACTTCAGGAAAGCAGGCCTCAAAAAGTGTAAGACAAATTAGGAATGACCACATGGCTAGAGATTCAAAAGAGAAGACTGCTTCAGGAGATGAAAGAATAATAATAACATTTTGATAATACAGTTACTGATTACATTTTTTAAAACAAACAAAAATTGGAACCGTAGGTACTGTCTGGGATGAGGTCATTTTTAAAAAGACATGCACAAAAGTCAGAATAAACAGTGTATAGCCAAAAATAAAAATATAAGAGTTCCATAAACCATAAAAATATAAGAGTTCCATAAACCATAAGCTCTTATAAAAATATAAGAGCTCCATAAACCATTAAGTTGAAAATGGGCTGTGGAAAACAAAATACAAAATACAGAACTTAAATGATTTTTTTAAAAATTAAAGTTTGCTCTTCCCACAGTGAAAAGAACATGTAGAATCAAATTTATTTGGGAGAGGCAGTGTAACATTAGTGTAACACCAAACTCTTATTGTTTTCTTCCAACTTTTATATATAGAGAAAGATATTCAATCCAAAAAAAGAAGAAATATGGAGAAGAGGAAAATGAGGCACAAGATAAAATAAGACAAATTAATGGTGAGATCAACATAGCCCAGAATATTAAAACAACTTGAAGTAACACAATGTTTAAGGAATCACATTGAATAACAAAGAGACAAAAAAGGAGGCTTATCTTAAAGTTCACAATGAATAAAATGAATTTTTGAAACTAGAGACCTATTAGTTTGTGTCTTTCATGATAAAGTTCTAAAGCATGTTATTAGGGCTAGATGGGGGTGTATTCCACGAACTAGGAACATGGCATTATGTTAATATAAATAAATCCAAACAACTGCTAAATGGGCTTTCTTATACAAATAAGCTTGGAAAATGTTGGATTAATTGAAGTTAAAGAAGATTTTCCTTTATTTACTGCAAGATTCGCAGTTTATAACGTGCAATCTGCACTGAGACTTTCCAAGAAAAGGCAGATCATATGTGGTGTTTTTAGAATCTCATGGAACTAGTATCTTAAAGAATATACTTTGGGAAACAGTGTTCTGGTGACATGCTGCAGGGTTTTATACTCTCATATATTGTGCTCCACACTTTTGCTAATGACTTAAACAAGGACAAGATGGCCTGCTTATCACATCTACAGCCAACACAAAGCTAGGAGAGACAGTTAATATGATGGATGGCTAAATCAAGTTTAAAAAAATATTATGACAGGTTGGAATATTGGGCTGAAACTAACAAGATAATAGTGGTCTCCAAAATTATCTCATATGTACAAGACAGGAGACACCTGGCTTAATAATAATCATTTCTATCAACAAAATCTAGAGAGTTACAAACTCAGTATGAGCCAACAGTGTGTTGCCTTTGCAACAAAAACAATGTAGTAAAACTGTTATACTGGGATGTCTTAACAGAAGAAAAGGGCTTAGAGGAATTCCTAACTCCGTTGTCTTCAGTACTGGTCAGGCAACATTTGGAAGGTGGAGTGATGGAAATATGCTCAGTTGAAAGCTACTGCACCTATCATTATCCATTAAGACCTGCATTCTACATTAACTAAACTCTAAATCAACCTTAATAGACACCTACTATAAAGAATAACTCTTGGCCGGGTACAGTGGCTGATGCCCGTAAGCCCATCACTTGTGAGGCTGAGGCATGCAGATCATGAGGTCAGGAGTTCGAGACCAGCCTGGCCAACATAGTGAGACCCCGTGTCTACTAAAAATACAAAAACTAGCCAGGCATGGTGACGGGCACCTGTAATCCCAGCTACTCAGGAGGCTGAGGCTGGAGAATCATTTGAATCAGGGAGGCAAAGTTTGCAGTGAGCTACGACCATTCCATTTCACTCCAGCCTGGGCAACAGAGAGACACCCCATCTCAAAAAAGAAAGAAAGAAAAAAGAACAACCCTTAAATACGGAGCTAAAATAATGCATATAATGTTTTCAAGAGGAATAAAAAATTGCTCATTCACATTAAAAACTGATTTTACTCAGGAGGAAAAGAAAACATAAAGAATAAAATACCAGAAGTCATCATCAGTCGTAAAATAATGTTTCTACTTATTGATCACCCTACATGTACACATATTGCTTCTAATCCTCAGAAAAACTCTGCAAGGTAGATATTATTAATCCCTATCAACAGATGAGGAACTGAGAATGTCGATGTAACGCCAGCCAGTAAGTCGCTGAACCTGAGTACAAACTCAAATTTGTCTGACCCTTGTGCTCATGATATTTCCTCTACAGCACTCAATCGTCTGCTGGGAAAGGAAGGCAGGCTTGGTCAGATTGTCCTTTTCCATGCATCAATCTCTATTTTATAATAGAAGAAAATCACAGAATGTAAATTCCTCAAGGAAAATGACCCTACTTTATACCATTCCTACCCACTCCCACTGCTACCAGTATAGCAATATTATAGTATATAGTAAGCAATTTAGTCCAATTCAAAAAACATTGATTCATTCAGCAAATGTTTATGAAAAGTCTACCACGTGCAGGCACTATTGTTGGCCATGAAGATACAACAATGAAAAAAACATGCAAATTCCCTCCCAACCCTCATGAAGCTGATTTTATAACAGGAGAAATTACAATGCCATGAGAAGCATATGAAAGATATGTTTATTCTTGGCCACTACATAAAAATTATTTAAAATTGCCCATTAAATAATTGTTTTTAGGACTGTGTATTAGTTTCTATTGCTGTGTGACAATTGGCCACAATCTGTAAAACAACACTTATTTATAATCTCACCGTTTCCATGGGTCAGGAATCTAGCACCATGCAGCTGAGTTCTCTGCTCAGAGTCTCACATAGCTGAAATCAAGGTGTTGCCTTGGGATGCTGCCTCACCTGAAGCTTGTGGTTCTTTTCCAGGCTCATTCAGAGTGTTGCCAGAATTCAGTTCAGAGATTGTAACACTGAAGTCCCTGTGTTCTTGACTGATGTCTAGGAGGCCCCTTCTTGATTAATGTGAAGGAGCTCCTAGAGGATATCTGCCATTCTCCAACATGTTGGCTCTCTCTCAACATGGCAGGTGCCCATTCAGGGCTAATAAGAAAAGGTCTCTGCTGCTTCTAATTTCTGACTTCTATCCTTGACCTCTAGATTCAAATTTATGGGTCTCAGGTGATCAGGTCAGACCCACCCAGATCATCTCTGTTTTGATTAACTCAAAGTCAGTTGATCAGTAAATTTAAGTACATCTACAAAATCTTCAGTAATTAAAATCAAAATTTACAGTGATTAAACTCCACCATTAAAATTAGTAATCTTAATTATCTCTTCAGAAATCTATTTTGCTATATAACTTAACATAATCAGAGGAGTGATAGCTCATCATATTTTCATCCATCCACGCTCAAGGGAAGGCGATTATACAAGCACGAGTCATTTGGGGGTCATCTGAGAATTCTGCCAATCACAAGCTGTAAAGGAGCTTGAGAATTCATTTCTTCCAATTTCTTGCTCTATATTTTTCATTCATTAATTCACTCATTTAATATATATTTACTGAACACAATTACATGTGTCCTATGTGAAGAGATGCAGTTAAGTAAATAAGACAGAAGTCATTGCTCTGAAGGCCCTAAAAGTCTAAAATAATTCAATAAATTGGGCCGGGTGCGGTGGCTCACTCCTGTAATCCCAGCACTTTGGGAGGCTGAGGTGGGTGGATCACTTGAGGTCAGGAGTTTGAGACCAGCCTGGCCAATGCGGTGAAGCCCTGTCTCTACTAAATATATATATATTAGCCAGGTGGTGTGATGGCATGCCCCTGTAATCTGAGCTACTCAAGAAACTGAGGAAGGAGAATCGCTTGAACCTGGGAGGCAGAGGTTGCAATGAGCCAAGATCACACCGCTGCATCTAGCCTGGGTGGCAGAGCAAGAGTCTGTCTCTAATAATAATAATAATTCAATTAATAATAATAATTCAATTAATACTAGTAATAATAAAACAGTATGACAACAGCAATAAAAGTATGTGAACATACAGATTTGGCACAGAGGGAGGGATCAATCATCTGAAGGGCCAGAGAGCATTGTGAATATGATGCAGTAACTACATATTAGTAAGTGGACTCAAACCCTTCTGAATAAATAATCTTTATTTTGAGAGTTTCATGGAAGGACTTACCACGATGACATATTCTCTCTTACTAGTATTAGCTTGTTGTCATTAACAACTATGAATACTAAAATTTCCCACTTCTTCTGAGGTGTACCTTACAAGGTGCGGCTCCCCACTCCAAGGGCTAATCAATTTCCAGTTATGTCTGTAAAGTGAAATTGATGAGTCTATGGAGAGGTCTTTATCCATCCATGAATGGAGTCAGAAAGGTCTCATTTTCTGTTAACAATAACACTATCTACTGGCTTTATTACTTTCTTCCATATGTAGGTTGGAAATACAGGTTAAGTCATACCACTAGTAAATCTGTAGCAAGATCTCACAGGGGAATAAAAAACAGTGAACGCATTCATTTCTTGGCTTACATATGGGGGAAGTACATGAATGCCTGGACTCCAAAGGGATGACTTTGTACAGTTCTGTTTGTAGTTACATATGGTCTGTATAAACAGATAAAGGGTCTTTGGCTTCCTTTAGACCAAGAAGGGTAGTGAGATTCTAGCAGCCAGAAACAAAACACTGAAGATTGGCTACAAACAAGTTTGATCAATGGTCTGAGAGCTTCAATTCACCATTCTATTTCCTTAGCAAGCACTTCATCTTGTGCCAGCCACTGCTGTGCATGACGTTTGATTTTAGGGACTGACTATTCATCATCTTTTGGTTTTCTCTCCAGGCACAAGGGTGCCAATAAGGCTGCTTATTGCCTCAGGATAGCAGGTGGCAAGGTTGGCAGTTAAACAGTCAGCAAGACGTCAATCTTACTTTTATTGCTCTGTTCCAGAAAAACATAGAACTGAATGAAAGCACATTTCCCCACCTCTCAAGTTTTCTAAACTGTTACATTATTTGGAAAAAAGAAAAGCTTTGCAACATAGAAGTTTCTTTTAGTTCAGAGATTCTACCTGATATTTATTTCAAAAATAAATGAATGAATTCTTCATAGATTCTGCCAAATATATCAAGGAAGATTTATCTTTTTCTGTAAAAGCAAATATGGACTTTGTCTTTTGTAGTAAGATTTTGAGTGATTTACTGTTTCGTGGGTTGATCCATGCATGCCGTCTGCAAGGTTCCATATCATCCCTGACTAAAACGAAACATCATGAGAACAGTGTTAATTCTATGCCTAGATCCTCTCAGAATCCCTTTATGGTTTCTTTCTGTGCTCCCACCCCTTAACTCCACCATGCAGTCCTCTCAAAGGTTTACTCCCACACTTTGCTTCAGAGGACTGTCGATGAGCAACTGGAGCTGCTCTTCCCAGAGATGCAGCGTGCTGGGAGATATTGTTCCCAGGGTAGCTCACAGTTTATGACATCAGCTCTGTGTTGTAATTTCTGTTCTACCCTACCTTAGACAAAGGCTGAGGTTGAGACATGGCTTGGCTTCTTCCCTTCTATTTTCTCTCATTAGCTTCTATTAGAAGAACTTCCTTAACAAATCTACTCAATCAGATAAGTATTTAAAGAGATCCCTCTAGCTGTAATATGCAGAAGATAGAGTTGGCCAAGATTACATGAAAATAAGACTGGCTTTCAAAATATTGAGCATATCATACTTCTCTGGGTAGAAACTCTTTGGAACGGGGAGGGGGGGGGGTCATGCAGTCCCACCTTCAGTCAGAGCAGAAACTCTTTCTAAAGCATCCATTACAGAGAATCATTCAGCTTAAGCTTGAAGATCTGGAAGCTTATTCTCTTACAGAACAGTGTTTTTTTTTTTTTAATATAGTCACACCTGTTATAAACATCTTCCTGTAGTAGGCTCAAATGAGTCTCCCATGAGTTTTGCCCATTGCTCCCAGTTCTGCTGTCTATAATCTCACAGATGAAAACTGACCCTTTTTCCATGTGTGTAATGGTTAATTTTATGTGTCCAAGTACTCCTTGAACTTAAAATAGAATTTGAAGGAAAAAAAAAACAGAAAAAAGAAAGTGCTACCCCCCAAAATAGATTGTTCCCATACCAACAAATTGATGCCTGCATTCTCTCGAGTGTGCATTGTTGTATACCAGGATCACTATGCACAAATATGACAAGAAAGTACCTATCCCAAAAGTATTTCTGGAAGAGTTTAATATCTGCCTCCAACAAATACTTGGCTGTGTGGTTAAGGGTCAGGATCAATGTCACTGCATTACAGTGAATGTAACGCAGGGAGCCTTCTTCACGAGCTGCACTGGGGAGAAGCTTGGGGATGATCTTCCCCCAAAACTGAAGCAACACAAATCAAAACCCACACACATCTTTAAAGATACCAGCCCCCGGATAGCAGTACTTAGGATCACCGACCCTGAGATTACAAATCCAACTGGGAAAATGATCCTTGAAAGTCACTTACATGCAATAAATACATAAGATCATGAAAAAAGAAATTATGTGTCAACTTTACTGGGCCACAGGATGCCCAGACATTTGGTCATACATTATTCTGAGTGTGTCTTTGAAGGTGTTTCTGGGTGAGATTAATATTTAAAAGAATGAGTAGAGTGAGTAAAGCAGATAACCCTTCCTAATGTGAGTGGGCTTCATTCGATCAATTGAAGACCTGAATAGAACAAGAAAGCTGAGTAAATGAGAATTCCTTAAACCCTGATTGCTTGAAATATTGGTCTTTTTCCACCTTCACCTCAAACTGAAACCCAGCTCTTCTTGGGTCTAGAGCCTGCCAGTTTTTGAACTGGAACTACATCATTAGCTCTCAGGTCTCCAGTTTGCCAAGTGCAATAATGCATGTACTACATATATACATACATGCATACACACATACACACACAAACACAATTGATTCTGTTTCTCTGCTGAACCTTGACTAATACAACAACCCGCAGGTAGGAATATCCCTATGTAGTCTAATTTAAGATCTGCTGATATCTCAAATATATTTCATCCCCCTTGCCCAGCAGAAATCTTTGGCACTCATAAGTACAAATGAATAACATGAGAAAATAGTACATTAATTAAAGAATAACTTTTGTTTTACTCTTATCCTAAATTTTATCACCTTTTGAAATAGAAGACACCTGACTAAAGCTCTAAAGAGGTTGGGTGACCTTGAGGAAGTCATACCATCTACCTAGGGCTGCCGCTTTTTCTTCTATATCAAAAGAGCTTTGAGTGGGTGAGATACAGGGAAGTATATTTTAATTTGGGAAGTAGAAGTCTTGATAAGATAATTCATACAGGAAGTTGGGGTGTGGTAGAGTCTCATAATTGAGGCTTCTATAAATTTTGGAGTGGCATGAGGTGTTTGAGATAAAGAAGGGTGCAAGAGGGTGGAAAAAGACTTCTGGTCATCTTTTTTTTTTTTTCTCATCCCAACATAAAAAGCTGAGCATAAAAAGAAATTTCCACTGATTATTTTGACTGATGCCTAGTTTACACATACTTCTAAAACAAATTACTAAATTTAATATCTTTGTCTGTGTATTTTAGACATAAACTATCTTTGGTCACTTTTTATGTGGTGAATCCAGCTGTTAAGAACAGAATCAACAGAGTGTTTCTTGGCTACAAAACAATTGCTAAATCATATGTTAATATCTGACTTGGTTGGCAACTCTAGGATAAAATTTTCTAAGAGTATAAGTCAAGGAAATAAAACCTCATGGCCTTCAATTACAATCATTCCTGTAGGCCAGGCTTTTAAAGCTATGGAATAGAAAGATTGCACATAACTAAAACTTGCAAAGAAGTTTTGTGTTTTAGCAATAGTTATTTCCTGGGAAAAATTAATATCTCCTTGAGAAGATTATTTTCATCTTTTAAAAATCTTGGCCATTTATCTTTATGTATTTCTCAAAAATTAATGGGTTAATAAAAAAGATTTGGAAAATGATAACAACCACTGAGCTATTTGAAGATCTAGACATCTTAACTGGATTCATTTACTTAACTAACACCACTCTACATTTGATAGTAGTTTTCCTTTGGCTACACACCAATAGCATTTCTAACGTCAGTCAACTTTATTTATAAACAAACTCTCTGAAGAGAATGTGTATCATTTCAAATTTATGGCCTGAAATTATTTTAATAATCTTCTATCATACCAAATTATTATTTAAATCTTATCCTAGATTTCCTCATCTTTTACTTTATTTATTTATTTATTTTTATTTTTTTATTATACTTTAAGTTCTAGGGTACATGTGCAAAACCTGCAGGTTTGTTACATATGTATACATGTGCCGTGTTGGTGTGCTGCACCCATTAACTCGTCATTTACATTAGGTACATCTCCTAACGCTATCCCTCCCCGCTCACCCCACCCCACAACAGGCCCCAGTGTGTGATGTTCCCCTTCCTGTGTCCAAGTGTTCTTATTGTTCAATTCCCATCTATGAGTGAGAACATGCGGTGTTTGGATTTTTTGTCCTCGCGATAGTTTGCTGAGAATGATGGTTTCTGGCTTCATCCATGTCCCTACAAAGGACATGAACTCATAATTTTTTATGGCTGCATAGTATTCCATGGTGCATATGTGCCACATTTTCTTAATCCAGTCTATCATTGTTGGACATTTGGGTTGGTTCCAAGTCTTTGCTATTGTGAGTAGTGCCGCAATTTAGTTCTTGGACTCCAACCCATTCTTCTGAGCTTTAGAAAGGTGTCTTTTATTTTAAAAGATGATGTTATAGGCATGGGCAAAGACTTCATGTCTAAAACATCATCTTTTAAAATAAAAGACACCTTTCGAAAGCTCAGAAGAATGGGTTGAAGTCCAATAACTAAATTAAGGCTGGGTAACCTTGAGGAATTCATAACACCTCCTCAGGATTGCTGCTATTCCTTTTATGTCAAAATAGGCTTTAAAATGTAAGATCTCTGAAATCACTCTCGACCAAATGATTCTACAATTAAAATAGGTTCTGTCAATAGAAGTTATATGTATACCCTTATTTAGCAGTATTTGCTTTTTAAAAACTTAAATTTAAAAAGTATAAGCATTTTCTTTTACCTATTCACAATAGCAAAGACATAGAATCAACCTAAATTCCCATTGGTAGTAGACTGGATTAAAAAATGTGGCACATATATACCATCGAATACTGTGCAGCCATAAAAAGGAACAAGATCATGTCCTTTGCAGCAACATGTACGGAGTTAGAGGCCATTATCCTAAGCAAATTAACATGAAACAGAAAACCAAACACTGCATAGTCTCATATGTAAGTGGGAGCTAAACATTAATATATATGGGCACAAAGAAGAGAACAACAGACAGTGGTGCCTACTTGAGGGTGGAGGGAGGGAGGAGGGTGAGGATTAAAAAATGACCTATCAGGCACTATGCTTATTACCTGGATGATGAATAATCTGTACACCAAAGCCCCATGACACACAGTTTACCTAAACAAACACGCATGTGTATCCCTGAGCCTAAAATAAAAGTTTAAAAAAAGAGAAAACATCATGCTTAATGAAATAAGCCAGACACAGAAAGCCAAATATTGTATGATTCCACTTATATGAGGTTACCCAGAGTATTCAAATTCATAGAGACAGAAAGTAGAGTGATGTTTGCCATGGGCTGGAAGACAAGAGAAAATGGGGAGTTGCTGTTTAATGGAGACAGGGTTTCATTTTGGAAGATGAAAAGAGTCCTAGAGATTGGCTGCACAATGTAAACGTACTTAACATTACTGAGCTCTATGCCTACAAATTATTAAGATGGTGAATTTTATATTACATATTTTACAATTTTACATTAAAATTAAAAATATATTTAATACATGTAAAATAGAAATACACAGAATAAAGCAAAAAGGCAAGCATTATTTTCATAAATACTGAACAAGTTGGTCTAAGTGAGAAATAAATTTTTAAAAAATGGAATGTGTATTCCTTGGCATAATAGCCATAGCATATTAACTTTACAGTTGGTAGCTTATAAAGTTGTGGGAAATGTCAGATGTGGGGTAGGAAAGACATCGTCCCTTCTTCACACAGTGTTCTGCCTCTAAAATTTAGTAGGCTCAGTCTCACACCTTTCTGAGATCTTAAATTAAAGCAGAGTTTATCTCCCCATTTCAGATTCCCTATGAATACTGGGCTCACATCCTAGTTCGAGTGGGAAATTAGAGCTTTTTGTTGAATTGTAAATGAAACTGTGTGGTTTCAACTGATAAGGAGGATGACTGCCAGGCCACTGGCACACCCACACAGTGTCCAGAATTTGCTATGTATTTGCAGCAAAGGTGCCAATAATTATCCAGGGAATGCTCCTGGAAAGCACGTGGTGATTTCTCTTCTCTTACAAACATCAGACCCGATGAAGACCACAGTAGGGCTTTTATTTGGGTGTACACATGTAAAAGAACAGAAAGAATCAGTGTACACTGAGAAAAAAAAAAGGGTATTTGAGCGTGAATTCCTCACACCAAATTAACCTCTTTTATCTTTTCTTTTGGTTTCTAACATCCTGAGCATAAATATATATGTCTTATATATTTATTGAACAACCATATTTGGAGTGGCTACTGAGTCTATTTTAATGCGGAAGATGCAAAGACATATGTTACAAACAATGCTTTTAAAGAGACAATTTGAAGAGAGGAATGTAAAGGTCATTTGACACAAATGCAGCATTTCAAGCCTTATTAAGTGCAGTGATCACACAGAACCACTGAGGTAACGACGGCCACACATACAAAGCCATGGAGGACTAGAAAAGCCATGTCTTTTGGGCAACTGAAGAAAGTAGTTTGGAGCTGAAGGCATGAGAGGAAGCTAGCAAGGAAAATTGGAAAAGTAGGAGGTATTAGGCAGCCATAACTGATTTCAAGCCAATTTATGACACAGACATATATTGTTATTGGATGCCAACAGTAGAAATGGATATCAAACAAAGACACTTTTATTCTCCAAAATTATTGGTGACAAGTTTATCTGTTTTGTGGTAAAGTTATATACTTAAGTTTTCTACTTATACAGAGTTAATCATTCAGACTCAGCAAGAAACCACACCAAAACAAACAAATATAACTTAAACCCAAATTCATCAATTCCATTCATTCTTCTACTCAAGGACATGTTATAGCATGAGCATAATGTAAGTCTGAACTCTGCTATTTGCCCTGTTGGTCTCGGTTCCAGAGCATCTCTCATACAGTGAGTATTTCTCCTTATTTATTTTATTATTATTATTATTATTTGAGACAGAGTCTTGCTCTGTCGGCTAGGCTGGAGTGCAGTGGCACAATCTCGACTCACTGCAACCTCCATCTCCCAGGCTCAAGCAATTCTCCTGCCTCAGCCTCTTAAGTAGCTGGGATTACAGGCGTGTGCCACCATGCCTGGCTAATTTTTGTATTTTTAGTACAGATGGTGTTTCACCATGTTGGCCAGTCTGGTCTCGAACTCCTGACCTCAGGTAATCCGCCTGCCTCAGTATCCCAAAGCGCTGGGATTACAAGCATGAATTTCTCCTTATTAATTAAGATTGTGAGATAAAGCATATCCTTATCAGATTCACTATTTCTCCTTACTAGATTTGGATTTTATTTAAAAAATATATGTATGTATCTATATACACACACACACACATATACATAAAGCAATTATACACAATCTAAATGCAAATCAACTGCCTGATGCTTAACCAAATTCATATATAAATATATGAATATACAAATAAAATAAATGTAAGTAACATTCCTATGCTGGAGAAAAAGTAATGAGCTGTGTTAGACTACTTGAGAGATGCCGATTTGATCCCCAGTATGCACCTTCTGAAGAGACTTAGAATAATTCTGATTTTATACTAATTTTATCATCTGCATCTGGCTTTGTATCCTAAGTTGGATAAAATACATAACTCCATGGTGTACTTATGTTCTTTTTTAAAAAAATTTAGTAACTTAAACTCATTTTGAGAAATATACAAATGAGTCAATGATGCAATAATTTTATCAATATGCAGCCTCATATTTCACATTAATGAAGATTTGTAATCCTGGTGATATCCCTTTCCTAAAAACCATCACCATGTTGTCATCCTTATCATCATCAGGCATGCATTTTTCAAGAGGAAAACAATAGAATAATAGCAAAACTTGAAGAGATAGTGTATGCTTTGTAATATTTTAAGTTATTTGATCTTGGTGAACTGTGTCCTTCCTGCCATCCTGACCGTGGCCTGTTGTATGCTTTCCTCCAAATTCCTCACCTGCTTAGCAAATGTGTCCAATCTTTTAAGGAAAGACTTTATAGTTTATCCAGGCACATGCCATTCTGTTGAGGTTGGGGGTGGGGATCCTCAACATTTATGTTTTAGAGATGACAGGATAATTTTGATAAATATTATCAAATTTTTTACAGTGATACACTTCTGTGGAAAATCCTGTCACAGCTGGGAAAACCAGTTGAGTATCAAGCATACTGACATGATCAAATCATCTTATTTTTTTCGCCCAGATAAATGCTTGATGGATACCGTGGCTCTGCATATCTTGAATCTTTCATGTAGAAGGCAGAGTCCGGGTGTGGAAAGATCGTGGTAGGGAGAAGTCTGAGGAATGGAATGTGGTAAGGAAATTTATTGGAATATGGGAACAGACCAGAGCTAAATTGAAAGTAGTCAGCCAGCACCCAGGCCAAGAATACAAGCTTCTCTGGAACAGGAATGTTGGCCTGTTCTCTTGTGGCTCATCTGGGCTATGGATTCTCACAGTGTGTGAAATACCTCAGATGTGGGAAAAAAATAATGTATGTTGATATTTGAATCTACTATCCACTGAGCACTCTGTTGTGATAGATATTAGGTGGAAGATACTCTGCTACCACAAAGCATCATTATTTCATCTTACAAGTGTCTAAACCAAGCGTGATTTTTAATAAGAGATAAAATGTGAAGTTTTGCTTTTCCAGAATAGTTAGGCAGTATACCACATGACTTACAATGGAGGAATAACTTAGGAGAGATGTGAAAAATCAAGAGTTACTACAATATATCAACAAATGATGCCTATGTTGCAGTGCCAAAAAATCAAACTTTTAAAAGTACATATATATATACTTTATATATATACTTTTATATATATACATTATATATACGTATGTATATATGTGTGTGTATGTATGTGTGTGTGTATGTGTGTGTGTATATATATATATATATATATATATATACATATAAACAAATGAATTACCTTGGAGAAAATCCCAAAGATGAAGCATTTTTCTCCATGACTGGTCCTTTCAGGTATTTAAGAGAATCAATAAGTGGGAATCTTGAACTTATTTCAATTTTTAAGGAGAAATAAAATTTGAACTTGGAAACAATGATGAACTCTTCAGGCAAGGGAACAAGCATGATCAGAGGCAAGAAGTGAGGCTCCTTATGCTGTATTTTGGTGTCAACTGGAAGACTGATGTAGCCTAAATATAAAGGTTACGTTGAAGATAAGAAGGAAGCATGAGATTCAGGACAGGATGTAGAAGGCTGGGAATGCCAGTTTCAAGAAATTATTATAAAAATAAAATTTAAAACTGTTACTCATAGAGATTTCACAGGATACTTTATAATTTTATAACATCATTTTATCTTTTAGGGTTTTTTTGCAGGCAGTAGTGTACGGTCTTGCTCTGTCACCCAGGCTGGAGTGCAGTGACATGAACGTGGCTCACTTCAGCTCGACCTCCTGGGTCCAAGCAATCCTCCTGCCTCAGTCTCCCATGTAGCTGAGACCATAGGCACACGCCACCACACTTGTCTAATTTTTTTGTTAGAGACAAATCTCACTTTGTTGCCCAGTCTGGTCTTGAACTCCTGGGCTCAAGCAATCCTCCCATCTTGGCCTCACAAAGTGCTGAGATTACAAGTGTGAGCCACTGCACCCAGCTTAATATAAATTTTTTATAAAGCAAATATTACAAACCATGAAGAAAATGCAACTAAGTCAAAATGTAAAACTTCCTTATGATAAAAATTAAAAGATGATGGATGGTACAGTAATTTGGAAGATAATTTGGCAGCTTCTTATAAAACTCAACATACTTACCCAAAGATCCAGCAATTATTCTTCTTGATATTTACCTTAAACTCATGTCATGCAGGAAAAAGAAACAAAAAAACCTGGATATGAATATTTAAAGCAGCTTTTATGATAATTGCCAAAACTTGAACCAAAATGTCCTTCAGTCGGTGAATGGATTTAAAAAACGTGGTACATCTATAAAATGGAATATTATTCAGCAATACAAAGAAATAAGCTAATAAGCCACAAAAAGACATGAATGAACCTTAAATGCATATTGCTAAGTGAAAGACGCCTGTCTGAAAAATCTACATGATATGTGATTTCAACAACACGACATTCTGGAAAAAGGCAGAACTATGGAAAGAGTAAAAAGATCAGTAATTGCCAAGGGTTTGAAGAGAGGTAGGGAAGGACAAATAAGAGCACAGAGGACTTCTGGCTAGTGAAACCGTTCTGCATAGTACTGCAATGGCAGATACATCTTATTATACATTTTTCAAAACCCATAGAAAGTACAACATAAAGAGTGATTCTTAATGTAAACTATGGACTTTAGTCAATAATAATGTATCCACATCAGCTCATCAACCATAATAAACATACCACACTAATGCCACATGTTAATAATAAAGAAAACTTGAGTAGAGGATAGGTTGAGAGGGTATATAGGAACACTCTGTTTTTATATAAGCCTAAAACAGCTAAATAATCTATTGATTAAAAAAAAGGACAACAGGATAAAGATGTCTGCAACATATACAGCAAGAAATTAGTGGATGGAATATATAAACAAGCTCCTCAAATCAATAAGAAAAAGACAATGCAATAGAAAATGAGCAAAGGAAATAAACCAGGAAATACACAGAAAAATGCCGAATAGCAAGTAAATATGTACTTGCTGAAGAAAATGCTGAATCTCAAGTAAATATATTCAACATTCAACAAAATATTTATGGAGTCTTTCTGAGCTAGGCACTGTTCTAGGTGCTTGGGATACATGAGGGAACTAAATATGGAGGCGTGTTTGTATGGAGGTAAAATTATTGCAAGTATGACATCATTTGGGCAAAAATTAAATATCAGATTTTAGCAACTCTTGGCAAAGATTTAGAAGAACAGAATATTCTATGCCTTAATGGTAGAAGTAAAAAGTAGTTCAAAATTAAAACAAACAAACAAAAAATCAGAATCTTGATAGTATTTTGTAGTATTAAACAGGCAAGTCCTATTACCCAAAAATTACACTTGCGAGTATATAACCTAAAAAGACTCTTACACAAGTACACAAGTAAATATAACAATAATGTTTATCACAGTATTGTTGTAATATTTTAAGAATTGGAAGCAATCAGAGAGTTGAAAAATATGAGGTATATACAAAGGAAGGAATATTGTCAAGTAGATAAAAGAAATTTAGCAGATTTTAATATATCAACATGGCTAGATCTCAAACCACAAGTTTAAGGAGAAAAACAATCAACTGGCAGAATCTAGAGCATGCAATAAATTCTATTAATAAAATTACAAATAACATAATATGTATATTTAAATAGATTAGACTATTACAGGTGTAATATTTGTTGCTTATAGGGAGAGCAGAGGGGAATGGTTAGGGGGAATAAAAGCAACTTTAACTTTATCTCTAATATTTTATTTACTTTATACAGAATTGATAAAATAAATATGGCAAAATGTTAACATTAGTTTCAATGAATAGGCATAGCTGTCATATATTTTTTGTATTTTTCTGTAATTTAAAAAAGATCTGTAAATATAAATGAAATCATAAGCAGTATAAGTGAATTTTTTACAACTCTACTCCAAGACAAGCAAATAGTTGTATATACCTGTCCGGATTTCTGAGCTAATAAGCCTTAACATAACCACTTCCAACCTTTTATGAAAATTAAGGATGTAGACACCAAAAAGGTAAAAGCTTCCAGAAACACAGTGACAATCTGGGCAGAATCTCCTTTAATTTTTAGACCAAAGGAATTGAAGGAAAAATTACAATCTGTGGAATGCTTAAAGCAGGGGAACTAGAAATAAAGCAAACCTACTCACCAGACAATAATTTAAAAATCCCCTTAGCTCTCCCTGTAGTCTGTTCATTGGTCCAGGGAGGGAACAAAATACCTTACCAGACAGAACAGTTGGCAGCTCTCTTCACTGTGGTGCTAGATTTTTGTGATGGCCAAATGCAGGCTCTCTTTATACCTTCAATCATCAGTATTTCTTGGTCTACAGCTCATCTATTGAGAGGACTCATTGACTGAGAAGCTGGGATGGGCAAGAAGTACTGAGCTGCCTTCCAGGTAGTGAAGTCTCCACATGTAAAGCATTATTACAGATGTTCTCAATGTAGACATAAATCACCCGGGAGCCTGTGCATAATATAGGTTTCTAGGTCTTCCTCCTCCTCACACTAAAGATTGTGATGCAGGGGTTCTGGGATTAGGCCCAAGGCTCTGCATACTTGTGCTAACTGGCTCATGACTACATTTTAAAAACCGCATTGCCATCTAACTCCCAGCAAAAAGATCCCAAATAACAATGTAAACCTAAAACTTTAGGTTTTTTGTTCTTTTATATGTTCTGAATCCTTTTAGCCATATATTATACATTGAGAAAAGTCCCAAATCAGTCCAATAAACTGAAAGACACTAGGTGTAGGACTGCAGTTCACACTTATCACCTGTCTTTGGCTGTAGATCTTAGAAGAGAGTTTGACCACCATCCAACCAGAGAACATGCAGAGCCAAAAGCAGTTTGCTTACCTGGTCTGCTGATGAAAACTGGGTCTGGGTATATTTTTCCTTGTTTAAGGAGAAATAAACAGACAACAGCAGGGGATCCATGAAAGACTATGATACCACAAGCGAAAGGACAAATTTCCCCAGATAATGAAGAGAAGAATAAACTAAATACAACCCTGAAAATAACACATTATAGAAACAGAAAGAAAATTTTATAACATTTTGCAGTCCTCTTTAAAATATAAGAATATATTTTCATTTTAGCAGATGCAGAGAATCATCAGAGAAAAATAGGAGATAATTTGACTGGAAGATTAGATGAAAAGGACAGAAGAAAGAGAAGAGAAGAGGGAAATAAGAGTTAGAAAGGAATAAAATAGAAAGGGCAGAAAGTAAATCAGCAATTGAAGTTAAAACATGAAAACTCTCCTGTAATATATTTTGAACTTCAATTGATTCCAGTTGGTTTATGTGCTACTGGATAAATTCTGCAGCCCAGGAGGAAAGCTCACCCTTGAAATATGCTCTCCTAACTTTCTCTTTGGATTCCACTCCTCTGCCTGGTCCAGGTACTGTGTCTATCACCAAATAGCTTATCCCAGAGTTGAGCTGGAGTCTCTTATTATTTTTTTACAAAAATAATGCATTTTCTGCTATTTTTATTTAGTACTTGAAAAAAAATATCTAAACTATTTGCATGAAGCACTCTGCCAGTAAAAGCTCCTTACCTATCTCTACAGTATAGAGCCAAAAGAGCAATACCATACCAACTACACTGACAATTACTTGAGGAAGTATTTTTTGCATGGTTGAAGCTCATACTAGAATGGCTTGTGTAATTTTGTTCAATTAAGAAACACCAAAAAGCCACCCAAAGAGGATATTAGCTGTCATCGTGTCTTGGATCTGTTATCTTCTACCTAGGAGCTGTGAACGATCTTTAACTGTTAATCTTTTTATTAATAATTTTTTTAATTGACAAGTAAATGTATATATTTATCAAATACGGCATGATGTTTTGAGATATATATATATACACACACACACGTGGAATTGCTAAAATAGCCTATTTATGCATTACTTCACAAATTTATTACTTTTATGGTGAGAATACTTAAAACATACTCTCTGCAATTTTTCGGTTATGCAATATATTGTTATTAACTGTAGTCTCCATAATATACAATAGATCTCTTAAACTTAGTTTTTCTAACTGAAATTTTGTGTTTTTTCACCAATATCTCCCCAATCCTCCCACCCTCAGCCTCTGGTAACTATCATTTTTCTCTCTGTTTCTATGAGTTTGACTTTTTTACATTCCATAAATAAGTGAAAACAAGTGGCATGTATCCTTCTGTGCTTAGCTTATTCCACTTAACATAACGTCCTGCAGATTCAGCTGCATTGGCACAAATGACAGGATTTCCCCACTTTTTAAGGCTGAATAGCATTCTATTGTGTATATATACCGCATATTCTTCATTTCTTTATCTACTGATGGACATGTAGGTTGATTCCATATGTTGGCTATTGTGGGTAACGCTGCAATGAAAATGAGAGTGCAAGTGTCTCTTCAACATATTAATTCAGTTCCTTTGTATAAATGCCCAGAAGTGGGATTACTGGATCATATGATAGTTCTACCTTTAGTTTTTTACTTATCATTTTCCATAATGACTGTACTAATTTATATTCCAACAAACAATGTAAATGAGTTCCCTTATTATCTCTATCTTTGCCAATATTTATCTTTTTTTGATAAAAGTCATTCTAACAGGTATAAGATGATATCTTATTGTGGTTTTAATTTGCATTTCCCTAATGATTAGAGGTGTTGATCATATTTTCATGTACCTGTCAACTATTTGTCTTTTTGGGGAACTATCTAGTTATGTTTTTTGCCCATTTTTAAATATGTTTATTTGTTTTCTTGATACTTTTTGTGTTCCTTACATATTTTGGATATTAATCCCTTATTAGATATATGGTTTGCAAATATTTCCTACCATTATGTAGGTTGTCTCTTCATTTTGTTCGTTGTCTCCTTTGCTTTGCAAAAGATTTTTAGTTGTTGCCATT
Source organism: Pongo abelii (assembly GCF_028885655.2). Lineage (NCBI taxonomy): Eukaryota > Metazoa > Chordata > Mammalia > Primates > Hominidae > Pongo > Pongo abelii. Next base: position 39,008,907 of record NC_085928.1, on the reverse strand, counting down.
CTGTTTGACTGTTTTTGCTTTTATTGCTTATGCTTTTAACAGCATATCCAAAAAAATCATTGCCCAATGTCATGGAGCTTTCCCTCTATGTTTTCACCTAGTAGTTTCACAGCTACTCTATGTCTTTTGATTAAAGAATTTAATCCATTTATATTTAGGGTAATTATTGATAGGTAGGAACTTACTACTGCAATTTTGTTCATTGTTTTCTGATTGTTTGGTGTATCCTTTGTTCCTTTCTCTCTTGCTGGCTGACTTTATTTATTTATTTATTTATTTATTTATTTATTTATTTATTTAGGGATGGGTTCTTGCTCTGTTGCCCAGGCTGGAGTGCAGTGACAGAATTACATCTTACTGCAGCCTTGAACTCCCAGGCTCAGGTGATCTCACCTCAGCCTCCTGAATAGCTGGGACTTCAGGTGCATGTCACCATGCCAGGCTAATTTTTTTATTTTTAAATATTTTGTAGAGATGAGGTCTCACCATATTGCTCAGGCTGGTCTTAAACTCCTGGGTTCAAGTGATCCTCCTGCCATGCCCTCACCAAGTGCTGAGATTATAGGCATGAGCCACCATGCTGAGATTGTCTTCCTTGTGATTGAATAATTTACTCTGATGGTATATTTTGATGCCTTTTTATCTTTTGTGTATCTACAGTAGGTCTTTGCTTTGTGATTACAATGAGTCTTACAGTAAACACCGTATGGTGGTTTTTTTAAGGCTATTTTAAGCTGATAACAAGTTAACTTCAATTGCATAATATAACTTTACATGTTTTCTCCACCTCTTTCCCACATGTTATGTTTTTGATATTAAAATTTACATTTTTATATTGTATATTTCTTAATAAATTATTGTAGTCATTATTTTTAATAGTTTTGTCTTTCGATCTTTGTCCTAAAGATATAAGTGATTTACACAACATCCACACAGTATTAGAGTATTCTGAATTTGACTGCATACTTACTTTTACCAGCAAATTTTATATTTTCATATGTTTCTGTGTTAGTAATTAGTATCCTTTGTTTTAGCCTGAAGAACTTTCTTTAGCGTTTCTTGCAAGACAGGTCTGGTGACGATGAACTACCTCAGCTTTAGTTTGTCTGGGAGTTTTTATCACTTCTTTATTCTCAGAAGATGCCATTAGCACTTTGACTATATCATTCCACTCTCTCTGGCCTATAAGGTTTTTTTGTTTTTTTGTTTTTCCTGAGAAATCAGTGGCTAGCTTTTTTAAAACTTCCTTGTACATGATTTGCTTTATTTATCTTGTTGCTTTCAGGATCCTCTCTTTGTCTCTGATTTTTGAGTTTGGTTATAACATATTTTAGCATAGTTTTGTTTGGATTGAAAGTTATTGGAAACATTTGACTTTTAGTACCTTGATATTGATATATTTTCCCAGATCTGGAAATTTTTATGCTATTATTTCTTTAAATAAGCTTCCTACTCCTTTGTCCCTTTCTTCTTGAACCTGTAATTTAAAAATTCACTTTTTTTAAATTAAATACATAAATCATGTAAGCTTTCCCTATTCTTTTTCTTTTTTTCTTTTTTTCTCTTTCAACTGTATATTGTCAAATAACTTGTCTTTGAGTTTACAGATTCTTTGTTCTGTTGCATCAATTTGGCTATTAATCCTATTGTATTTTTATTTCATTAATTGTAATTTTCAGGTCCAGATTTTTGTTTGATTTTTTTGTATAATTTCAATCTCTGTTAAATTTATATTTTTGGTTATTTGTTGCTTTCCTGATTCCATTGAGTTGTTTTTCTGTATTTTCTTGAAGTTCACTAAGCTTCCTTAAAACAATTATTTTGAATTATTTGTCAGTCAATTTTTATAGCCCCATTTCTTTGGAATCAGCTATCTGAAATTATTGTATTCTTTTGAGGTTTTATATCTTGGTTTTTCATGTTTCTTGCTGCCTTACATTGATGTCTGCATATTTTGTAGAGTAGTCACCTCTTCCAAACTTTAAAGGGTAGTTTCACTACAAAAAGACCTTCCCGTATGTATGGGTAAGGGATTGCAAGGCCATTTTCTAGGTGGTGTACAGCAGTTCTGGCATCAGTGAGAATGCAGCTGTGTAGTCTCTATCCAACTCTGTCAGCTGAGATCAGTGTTGATGAAGATTGCAGATGTCCTTAGGGGTCAAAGCTGTGCATGTCTGCAGTGAGTTGTGGGGAGGGTTGTTGGGGTCTTTGATAGTAATAGTTGGTAAGGCTTTACTGATCTCTTGGGAACTTGTAGCTGAGGAGATTCCCCTTCGCACTGGGTCTGGTTTATGAACTTGTTTGCAGTGGTTGTGGCACTGGTGTTTGATGGGTGGTGCCTATGCAGTGATCATGGAGCTGAAGCCTGAAGCATGCATGTGAGTGGAAAGACTATGGCTTTGGGCTTTAGACAAGTAATGGCACTGGTACCTGGGGCATAGGCACCTCTGCTGTCATCTTGGCAACAGAATTCAATACGTTATGAGCAATTGTGTGTTGTTGATTAGGTTTTAGAATGTTTTTATTTCTTTCTTTTCCATGTTTTCTAAATATCTTATGATAAGATTTTTTTATTTTTAAACTTAGAAAAATACTTTAAAATAAGTATGTGTGCATCTAATTATTTATTGTATTCCTTAAATATTATTTAAAAAATAAATCCATAGGACTTCTAGCCATGATGAAATAACAAATATTGAGCTTAGGTTCCTGCTGTAAACAACTAAAAATCTGGGGAAAATATATGAAACAACTGTTTCCAGACATAGTAAAAGCAGGAAATGCAAAACTTTGATTCCTAAGAGAAGATAACAAACTGACATGAGTCCCGTACATATACTGGCTTTCTACCTGGATTTAATTACCAAATCATAAATAAACCGTCGGGGAATACAAAGAGAATTCAGTAGGCTTCCCTGAGTTGAGGTGATGTGGATCAAATTTTGAGAGGTTGAGCCAGCTAGAAATTATGAGTCAAAATTCCTGAAAGTAGACATCTGTGTGTACAAATGTTTACATAGGGGTTCCACTGAGTCTTTGCTGACATGCATAGAAGTAATTCTGTTTCTGGAATAGCCAAAAAATTATTACTAGATTGACTTTCTTGCAGATAACAATCATAAGCTCTGGACAAAATGCAAAGGAAATTATCTGAAAGAACTGGATAGTGCAAAACAACAGGCAGATTCTGGAACCTGGAAGAAAAGCAGGTGTTGTTGTTGTTGTTTCGTTTTTGTTTTTTACATCTTTCAGCTGAGAAAGCTCTACTTGGCACCATGTAAAGGAGTTAAAACCTAATAATACTAATGTTAAAACCGCACTACGTTTTTCAGCCAAAAAACCTGGAGTATATCTTCTGCTAAGTGAAGGGGGCATTTAGGAGGAGACAGCACTAGAGAGAGAGAGTCACAGATTCTGTGCACACAGTCTGCCAAAGTCTGTAAGCTATGAATGCATAGCACAGACTTCAAGCTATTTAACTAAAAGCAAAAGAATTAAACTTAGAGTTGAGTTGCTATGCAAAAGCAGAATTTGAAGTCTGAGTTCAATCAAGGTAATTACCAGCTAAAACAAACAAAATAAGTACTATTTTGGGAATAACATGGCAATCCAGAGTCCCTACTACATGACATCAATAATATCAAAAGTTGAATACAAAATTACTCAATTTCTTATTCTCAAAAGAAAAGGTAATCAACAGACTCCAAGATAGAATAAACAGAAAGGACTTTAGAGCAGCTATTATTACTATGCTAAATAGAAAAAAAATGTTTGTGATAAATTAGCGGATAAATTTCAGTAGACAAATGGAAGCTATTTAAAAAAACACAAGAAAATAAATATGAATCTAGACTCTCTGATCCATTCTGTACAAAGTTCAAGAATTATTTTGGTTTATTTTCTTTTTCAGAAGTCTCTTCCAGATATCAGTTATTATTGAAAATCAATAGTCCTAGAAAATAACCTCAGAGCCATCTATAAATTATTTTTGATTATCTAAATGCTTTAATGTTTGCTATATACAGGGTTACAATCTTGACTGGAATGTCCTCTCTTCTTTTTCTGCTACATGGGCACTCACAAACTTCTAAAAGGGGCCAGATAGCAAATATTTCAGGTTTTGCAGGCTAAAGGTTCTGTGTTGCAAATACTTAACTCTGCTATTTTAGTGTCAAAGCAGCCATATACAAAACATAAGCAAATATGTGTGGCTGTATTCCAATAAAACTTAATTTACAAAAACAATCAATAATTCAGATTTGGTCTATAGCCCATAGTTTATTGACATTTTCTCTCTAATATGTTTTACCTAATTCAAATATAGATCAAAATACATTTTACAGTTAGGCCTTGGAGGACCAAACCATTTCACTTACTCTGTAATATCTGCAGTCACTCTAGAAGCATAAGTGAATAAGAAATTTAAATGAAAGTATGTGGGGGAACTGCTAAGAAATGTTACCTGTATATTTGCCTTCTTCCTGATATGAGACTGTAAATCACTCAGTAGTAGTCCTCCAAGTCTCTCATTTCTATGCACACAAAAGGTGAACAAACATAGGTTATGATCATGTTAATCAAGATATTAATGTAAACTTCTTACAAAGTATCCAAGTGATGTTTGTCATGAAAAAAAAAAAATCTTAGCAAAGAGAAAAGGACATCCGCTTTAAACCTACGCTTGATCTGTTTCCAGAGTGATCAAGTAGTTTGTAGCACAGCCAAGGGAAGAATAAGCATACATGTGGTATTAATCCTTTTTCTTTGGTTTGTAAGACTGAATAAATGGACAAAACAAAAATAAAACCTAACATACAGGATGTGCTTGAGGCTGTGTTTGGTATAAATATATATATTTACACTTATTTGGGCTACTTGGTTAGAAGTGAAAAAAAATTAATCCACAAACAAATACCAGTATTAAGGCTCATCACAACTGCTTTTAATTATGAGTTAACTTTTAAAAGTTAGCTAAATACATACACGCATTCCATTCTTCCCAATAATTTATTAACAAGCTCTCTTGATCTAGGTTCAGTTTACCTTTAGCAGTGAAATCAATTTAGTTCCAGTGAAGAAAGTGATTATATTATAATTCCCTGGATACATTAAGTATACACAAAAGTCACATATTCCTGTCCTACTGGAGAGCTCTGGCTCACATATGGTGTCGGATATGCCTATTAGAGCCTTAGCTCAGTTTTGCTCATTTTGGAGTCCTTAGGAATGAGTCCTACTCCTCCATTCCCATACTAAGGCCTTCATGCAGTGTGGGTCACTACCATCTTCTCTGATGGTATTTTTATTGAGGTAGATCAGATTTGTGTTGAGCCCTCAAAACAGCAGGCTGTGTTTCTCTCTCCCATACAATATTGTCACGTCTACGCATCCTTAGCTCCATCAAATGACTTCCACAAATGCAGTTTATAAGGAATATAAAATATCAACATAGGGAGGCAGAAACCTGTATTTCAACTGCCTCTACTTGTCAATTTAATTGGTGCTTTGAGATATATGCTTAAAACACATGGAGTTCATCACTATACTCTCAGTGCTAGCATAATGTCCATTATATGTATGTTTAATAAACCAGTAAATCAATAATCTTAAAATAAAAAATCAATAGTTCTTTACAACAATTTGTATTCTCTCAGCTGTACTCGGTTTTACCATCTGTTACCACCAAATTAATTTCAAAAGTTAAAACTAAACTTTGGAATTATTAATAAAAGGGATACAAAATTACTTTATTTGTTCCCTACTAATAAGAAATAGAAAGGCCCAAAGGAATATATTTTCCATTTTAATCTTCAATATAAAATTATTTCATTCGTAAAAACATCTTCTTTTTTTCATAAAGCCTAGGAAATCAAGAGGGTTTTCATAAAACCTGGCATATTAAAACAGAATTGCCTCCTGACTTGCCTGTGTTATATGTGTGTATATTTCTCTTTGCCACTCAGCCTAAGTTTGAATACAGACAAGGTATGCTTAAGGGAAAACATAGTAGTTTAAAGAGTCATCCTAATCCCAAATATCATGTGAATGTATTGTTTTCCATATTTAGAATTAACTTCCAGAGTAGTCAGGTGTTCATGAGCCAAGCTATTGCACAAATGAGCATGATGAAGAAAGACCCACATAACTCAGACACTAGTCCCACCCCTATCAACAACAGTCTTGTGGAATACGATTTTGAGAGGCTATTTGTCTTTCAGTATCTGATCCTTTAAGACATGAGAAACATACCCCACCATGGCTTGTCCATACTACTCTACCTCCACTTTCCCAAAGTTGCCTTTTACTTCCTCACCTCCAAGATAGCACAGTTCCTAAGGGGTAGCTGATGCATTCCCACTGTAGTCTGATGAGAATGCTGCTCCAAGAGGTAAATGTGGGGTGCAGTGGAAACAATTCTTTACATCTTTACAGCCCCATAAATATCTTTAAAGCAAGAAGGAAACAAAATTAAAAGTATCAAAATAAAAGTATAAATGTGACGGAACCGATCAACATTGCTTATGAGCACCAACTTCCTGCCTTACACTGTGTCTGCAGGAGTTTAAATATACCAGTGAAGTGTGTGTGTGTATGTGTGTGTATAATCAATAAGTACAATAGGAGTTTAAGACATAGTCACTCTTTTCACTTGCTTGTAATCTTGTGGAGGCAAAATTTACCCACTTAAAACAGCAAAAGTATAATAAATTCAGATGCCTATAGTAATTATAATAGATATTCAAAAAAGAGAATAGATTGTGTTATATGGTTACATAGAGTCAATTTTAATTTTTCTATTAGTGATATTCAAAAGTAATCTTCATTGGTTATCTACACAGTTACTAAGAAATTATCTCAGTTATTTAAACTGCTAAAGCTGAGCCCTTCCCAGTAAAGCTAAATCCGAAACTATCACCCCAGAGAGTGTAACACAGAGGTTAAGCATACAAACGCTGCAGCTGGAGTGTCTGCACTCATGTTTTGACTTTATTAGATATGTGACCTTGGGCAAATTACTTCACCTCTTTGTGCCTCACTTTCCTAATTTGTAAGATGGTATATTTCTAAAGTTTTCCATGGGATTACAGTGAAAATTAAATATCTTCATATTATTTCTAGTATAGTCCCTGCTGGTAAGCATCATGTAAGTTTTCACTATTATTTCAAATACAAGGATTTGTATAAGCATTATGTGAGCATTTGCTATCATTTCTGGGTTTCTACCATCATGTGGCTGACCTTCTCCTACATGATAATGTAATTTGGGACTGATGGAGCACAGTGCCCTGCAACTGGAAGTTCATGGTTGCTGAATGAAAGAGTCCAAACCAAGCAGAGTACAGATACATTGAGTGTGCCCAGAAGGCATTGGAATAAGTTATTTGAAAAAAAAATAGCCTAATCCTCCATTTCTTTGAGAAAGAAAACAGAGTTACCTTAAAGGGTTAAGAAGCCTTCACATTTGGAGGCTGACAACCTATGTCAAAATACTAAAATCATGTTTGAATGTGCTAGTTTTACGAGGCCAAAGCCTCAATTAGCCAAGGGAGGCCTGTGTACATCACTGCTTCTTTCTTCCTGAAGAAGTCATGCGGATAAATTTATTCAATGTCCCGAGATTTTCAGATATAACCATCAGTGTCACACTGCTTGAAAGTGGTAGGAAATGGTTGGGCGCTGTGGCTCACGCCTGTAATCCCAGCACTTTCGGAGGCTGAGGTGGGTGGATCACCTGAGATCAGGAGTTCAAGACCAGCCTGGCCAACATGGCGAAACCCCATCTCTACTAAAAACACAAAAAATTAGCTGAGCGTGGTGGTGGGCACCTGTAATCCCAGCTACTTGGGAGGCTGAAGCAGGAGAATTGTTTGAACCAGGGAGGTGGATGTTGCAGTAAGCTGAGATGGCACCTTTGCACTCCAGCCTGGGCGACACAGCAAGACACTGTCTCGAAAAAAAAAAAAAAAAAGAAAGTGGTAGGAATTTAGACAGACTAGACATGTTGCCTTAAATCACTCAGTTATGTTTCCTTCTCTCGATAGGGAAATTTTGTATTCCCTTTTCTTTACATGAAAAGTCAGAAAGTTCACATCTACCTCCATAGTTGAAAGAGTAGGGCCCGGTTTGACTGGGAATAGCCTTGAAGATAATTGTCTTCATTCCATACCTTATTTTCTGCTTCTGTAATGTTTTACGAAGACTTTTTTCAAAAGTCACTTTTACATCTATTGTTTGCATATAACCTCACAAAAAAGCAGTTGTCTTTATCCTCATTTTTTAATGAGTAAACTGTGGATTAAAGACATAAAATGTTTTATTCAACCACCTTTTCACAGCAAAAATGGGACTAATCCAAGTTTGGCTGGCCCTCAAACCCCTTCTCTTTCTAATCTTCATTACTGAATTTTTTTTTTAATTTTTCAGAGACACAGTGCAGCGGCATAATTACAGCTCACTGCAGCCTTGAACTCCTGCATTCAAGGAATCCTCCCACCTCAGCCTCTCAAGTATGTAAGACTACAGGTATGTGCCACCATGCCTGGCTATTTTTTTTTTTTCTGTAGAAACAGTCTTACTATGTTGTCCATGCTGGTCTTAAACCCCTAGGCTCAAGTGATCCTCCTGCCTCAGCCTCTCACAATGCTGGGATTACAGGTGTCAGCCACTGTGCCTCACCTGAAAATTTGAATTTTCTTAGCTTCTGGTAAAAATGCAAAAATAGGGCTGTAAAATTACTCGGAGAAAATGTATTAATGTAACTTTTATTGCTTTATAGTTTATCCAGTTATATTTGTAACCAAGAGGAATGAAAAATGATTGTTTACTGTCTTTCTCCCAAATCCTCTTGACCCTTTCCCATAAGGGAGAATCTCAATTAACATACAACTTCACGTTTTATATTATGAGTTTCCATGAACTTCCTTTTCATTATTTCTTGGATTCTTCAAATCAGCCCCACACAGCTGATAGACAACTGGGGTTTACCCTTTTCCTCAACCCCAATCTTCCAAACAAGAGAAAAAAAAAAATCCCACAATCAGGGTACAAAGAGCTTTACTGAACTGTTAAAAAATGTTCACACCCTATTCTCTTTTTGAAAAATTAATTCATTCATACATTCACCAAAATATTTACTAAGAAACTGTGATAAGCTGAGCTCTGGAATATATGTAGGGAAAGAGATTTTAAAAGTAATAATACAATGAAATAAATTCTGATCTCAAAGAGCTTATGTTCAGTGAAACAGCCCAGTTGCAAAGCTATATTTTAATGCTATATGTTTAATGCTCTGAGATGTCTAGGGAAGCCTTCCTGGGGAAATGACATAACATATAAAAAAAGACCCAGATCTTGTAGCAACACTAAACATTTGAGGAAGAGGAAACATCTGTTTCCACTGAAATGGCACCAGTACCACTGTAAGTTGGCTGGGAACAAGATGGAAAATGGAGCGTGGAAAGAGTTGGTGCTCCCCTTTCCCCTTCCAAAATATTTTTTACATATAGATGAAGTCAGCATTGAGACAAATTTAAAGCGAAAGGAGTATACAACAAGCAGCCGGGAAGCAAATGGATGGAGTGGGGAGGGCCTTCCATCATCTTCCATTGAGGTGTTGTAGGAAGGAGTACCTAAGGTGAGTCTGTACAGCCACTTCACTACTTCCTTCTGTCTCTCAAATATTTCCAGATTCATCGGAAAGGTCAGGCACAAATCAGTGACCCTGGGGCATAAGAAAAAGTACACAAGTAAAATACAAGAATGATGAGACTCTGGTTGAGGGAAAGACAGGGGGAAATAAATACAAACAGACAGAAAAGATGAGGAGCAGAGATTTTAAGCCATTTAGAAGGCAAAAAATTTAGAAACTTGGTGCAAGTAAGCAAGATGAACTTTTACTATCAATAGGATTTTGTCTCTCTGTTCTTTCTTCTTTTACTTCTTTTCTTTATTTTTGAAGCATTCTGATATCCTCCTTGAAGAAAACTTTTAGCAGAGATACAAAGAAACAAGTGAAATAAATATTTATTAATCTAATAGTCTAATTCAGTTCTAGTACGCTCAATGACAATTGATAAGCCAATAAATCAGTCAATCAATCAATGATTTCAGTAGTTTAAAATTTATAATTATAAGCTGGATGAGGTGGTTCACGCCTGTAATCCCAACACTTTAGGAGGCCAAGGCAGGCAGATCACTTGAGCTCAGGAGGCGGAGACCAGACTGGTAGACATGGTGAAACCTCATTTCTACAAAAAAAAAAAAAAAAAAAATACAAAAATTAGCCAGGTGTGGTGGTATGTGCCTGTATTTTCAGCTACTCAGAGACTGAAGTGGGAGGATCCCTTGAGCCTGGAAGGTCAAGACTGCAGTGAGCCATGATCACGCCACTGCACTCTAGCCTGGGTGATAGGGTGAGACTCTGTATCAATAAAAAAGAATCAATTAATTAATTAAAATTATAATTATATAAAGGACACAGTGGCAAATAGTGGGGACATTTGACATGATTGAAGGGAGGAAAGATAATAAATGGTAAAGTAATAAGTCTAAGAGTGCCAAAGTGTATGTAAAAGGGAAATCCTATGTATGTCTCAGTCTCAAAGGGGGAAAGGGCCTGTGTTCAGAAGCCTAAGTGAGCAGCAAATTGAAGTCACATCCTAAGCTGAGGCTGTACCTACTGATGTGGTTTGGGTCTGTGTCCCCGCCCAAATCGCATGTCAAATTGTAATTCCCAGTGTTGGAGGAGGGGCTTAGTGGGAGGTGATTGGATTATGGGGGTGGATTTCCCCCTTGCTGTTTTTGTGATAGTGAGTGAGTTCTCATAAGATCTGGTTGTTTAAAAGTGTGTAGCACCTCCCCCTTCTCTCTCTTCCTTTTGCTCTGACCATGTGAGATGCATATGCTTCCTTTTTGCCTTCTACCATCAATGTAAGTTTTTTGAGGCTTCTCCAGCCATGCTTCCTGTACAGCCTGGGGAATCATGAACCAACTAAACCTCGTATCTTTACAAATTACCCAGTCTCAGGTATTTCCTTATAGCAGTGCAAGAACAGACTAATATACCCACATCCTGATAAAGGAAAATTAGTATGAGATATGTCCAAGTGGTGTGTGTGTGTATATATATATATATATATATATATATTTCCAAGAGATAGTTAATCTTTAATGAGACTATCTGGGGATCAAGGTGAGAAAGCACTTCAGTTATCTATGCTAGCTGAATTTTTAATGTTGAGTAATTTTACTCAGTTATCTATGCTAGCTGAATTTTTAATGTTGAGTAATTTTAAAGATAAATGCAATCAAATATTTTTAAAGACCACACATCTGCAATGTCTGATCAGAGGGCTCTAGTATACATTGGTTATATTAAGATAAGATCTAGGAGTTTAGAAGAGCTGAGCTGTTTGTGGGGAATAAACACAGCTGATGTCTACCTGCCCATCATGGTATGACCCCCTGGGTTTTTCTTGGGGATGGGGGCTGACCATTCTTATTGGTTAGGCACTTCTTTTGATTGATGTGCCTCTGCCATTATGATTGTTCCATATTTTGAATAACACTCCTGGAATAAACTCCATTCCAGAAATGTGACCTAATAACACAAAAAGCATCCCTTGTCAAGTGGCCTTGCTTGCTCTAAGTTGCATATTATAAAGAGCAATCCTGCTGGTGCAATGGCTTTTTTTCCCCATGGGGTAGAACCCATAAACAAGTAAGTTCTCTTAGGAACCACCTATGCTTAAATCAATAACTATATGAAGCTAGTATGTTATGCTGTAACTATCAAGCAGACTGTCCCTGAGAAAACCAGGACTGTTTATTGGCAGGTAGGAATCCCTTGGGAAATATAATCCTCCTTATCCATTTACATAAGGATTCCCATCCTATACCTGCAGAGAAGATATGAAAGAGCCTTGATCTCCTGATGTATTCTCAAGTTTACTATTGCCAAAGAGATCTGTAATCCAATGAAGAAAAAAATCTCCATGTACTTGTGGACTCTTCCCAGCCCTTCTGCTCTCCTCAGTACTCAGGTGAAAGTGCAGTCATCTTTCAGACCCAGCCACTGTAGTACACAGACTTTTTGGCTTATGCACTGCAAACTCTGGAACTCTCTTTCACAAACTGTTGTGCAATGTGTAAGGAATATCAGCCACATCAATAATTAAATATATGGCAATAATCATTGCAGGAATTTGTGCAATGTCAATCCACGTGGGAGCTGAGAAGTAGTAAATGCTTTGGAGTAAATTCTCCAACCAGAGCAGAGACTGATGGCTCTACACAACTGCTTGCTGAAATCTATATGACCTCCACAAATCTAGCTCCTAGCAGGCAAAAAAAATCAATGGAGCTGCAAAAGGAAGTGCAGGAGAGGAGACTAGAAAGAAACACTCTCTTGTATCCAATGAATATGTTTTTCTTTTCCTTTTACAAGAAAATCACTTTCTTATTTAGGTGTTTTAAAAACACATTTTAGTATATCTCTTGTGTTGAGACATGTCATAGGACCTCATAGAATATGTCTGGCATCTGCTCTGAGTTAGAAGAAAAACTATCATGGATGAATAAGGTTGACATTCAGATGTTCCTTGGATACATTTCACCCCACGGAGTTTATATTTTTCTGTTTTTTTTTTCTTTTGTGTGTGCGTGTGTGTGTGTGTGTGTGTGTGTGTGTGAATTTAGGAATGATTTTCATAGCACCAATCTTCTAAGACATCTGGTCCTAGATGGCCAAAAACCATGTTGTTCAGACAGTGGCAAGTTCTCAAGACAGGACAGTATTTGCTTTGCTTCATTTCTAGAGCAGCCTACATGTGACAACATGGCTTTCATTTCCCTTCATGTTCTTCTCCCTACACATGCCTGTTAAAAACTAGAAAATCAAATACTCATGCCCTGACCAAAGACTTATGTCTGCTATTTTCCCTATGGAAAATAGCTTTGCTCTGGTTGAAAAGAGATATCTTATCATACATTGTATGTGTAGAGTATGAATTCTGATTGCTTGCCACCAGACCATGAAGCACAAGAAGAGTGAATAATAACCATACACTTTTCAGATGGAGATGGAATTGGTAGATAGAATTTGAACCCTGGCTGACTGTAGAATTTATTTGCCACCTAGTCCATACTGATATTTCTGCAAAATACTTCACCTGAGCTCAAGAATAGAACCAGAGGCAGACAGAGAATTCAACAAAGGTTATTTATTCAATTAATGTATTCATTCCACAAATATTTTTAAGCCTCTTCTATATGCCATAGACAAAGCACTGAGGATACAGAAATGAAGAGCACAGCCCTATAGGAGCTTGACTTCCAAAAACAGCAACATAATACAAACTTGTAAACACATAAACATATGATATAATGTCATGTACTGTAAGTGCTGAAAAGCATAATAAAGTAAAAGATGGAGTTACAATCCAGGTGCACTTTAGATGTGCCTTCAGAGGAAGCCTCCTTGATCTGCGTGTGTATGTGGGAGAAGTAATTTGAACAATCAAACAAGGGTTAAGAGCATAGAGTATGATTTTATTTTATTTTATCATAGAAGATAGCATGAATTTAAAAACATTAAAATGCATGACATTATCTAAATTCACAAATATAAACTTTTTTGCACATTATTTACACAATTCTGTGAAGTGGTTAGAAGGTGTTAATTTTATTCTCTTCCCCTACAAAGTAAACTTTTAATAAAAAATTCACATAGATTGTAAGAGGCATAACCAGGATCATGAACAAAGACTTCCTGACTCCAAATACAACATGTGCTCAAAACACAATATTTGTCATCTACAACCAAATAGAGGTATTGAATTTTGCAGAGGAGCTCTTTTATTATGTATGGGTTGTAAACTGAAGTAGACCTGCCCTATCTATGGGCCCCGAGTGGAAGCCCGTATTTGTGTCTTCTACTCATGTCCTCTTTCCCTCAGATTTTAACCAGAATAGACTCCTAAACCAAAAGGAAGAGGCATCCAAAGACTTGGGTAAGCAGCCCAGATTCCATCTGGTAAAAATTTGATTTTTGTTTTTTTGTTCGTTTTGAGACAGAGTCTTGCTCTGCCACCCAGGCTGGAGTGCGGTGGCATGATCTCGGCTCACTGCAACCTCCACCTCCCAGTGATCCAAGCAATTCTCCTGCCTCAGCCTCCTGAGTAGCTGAGATTACAGGCGCACGCCACCATTCCCGGCTAGTTTTTGTGTTTTTAGTAGAGACAGGGTTTCACCATGTTGGCCAGGCTCGTCTCAAATTCTTGACCTCGTGATCCACCCACTTCAGTCTCCCAAAATGCTGGGATTACAGGCGTGAGCCACTGCGCCTGGCCCCGTGCGGTAAGAATTTGAACTAAGAGGTCAAAGATCTGTAGACAATGGAACTCATAGGTCAACTCAAACTGAGAGAGGAACAGAGAAAGTTCATAGGGTGAGAGGGAATAAAAGAGGAAAGTAGAGAAAGAAGTAACTAACACTGGGAAACAGAGACAACTACATTTGTCCTGTAGAAAGTAAGGAATTACCCAAGATACTGTGTCAAATCCTCAAACATAGCATACACCATTGGTAGCTAGACTGAGAAAATCAATGATTTTTATCCTAATAAATATCTCTAGGAATAAAATGACTGTTATTTGATAAGGATAAGATAGGAGCTGAAGAACTGTCATCTCTCGTTTACTGGTGAAAATAAAAAATGTAGATCCTCTAAAAATCTCAGTTGTGCTATCTTTTTCAACTTCTTCACCCACGGTAAAGAGCTATAGCATTTCAGAACTGGAAGAGAACTCAGAGTTCATCAAGTCCAAGTAGGCCAAAATAATTTGATTTTATTTGGCCACATAATACCCCTGTGAGGTTCAGAGAAGCAGAGATTACAGATGGACAAGCTAAGGCACCCGATGCTTCACCCAAGTCATGGGCTTATGTATGGCACAAAACTCCTGGCTTCCAGTCCTGTGTCTCTTCTTCAGCAACAGTTACATAACAGAACATACTTTATTATCTTAAAGCAGCCTCTCTGTCAAGCTTAAAAAGAATAAGGCTTAAGAACTCCACTTCACGGCTGGGCACAGTGGCTCACGCCTGTAATCCCAGCACTTTGGGAGGCCGAGGCGAGCGGATCAGCTGAGGTCTGGAGTTTGAGAACAGCCTGACCAACATGGAGAAACTCCATCTCTATTAAAAATACAAAATTAGCTGGGCTTGGTGGCGCATGCCTGTAATCTCAGCTACTCGGCAGGCTGAGGCAGGAGAATCACTTGAACCCGGGAGGCGGAGGTTGTGGTGAGCCAAGATCCTGCCACTGCACTCCAGCCTGGGCAACAAGAGAGAAACTCCATCTCAAAAAAAAAAAAAAAAAAAAAGAACTCCACTTCAAGATAACCACAGGCCAGAGGGATCACACAAGCAAAAGACCTTAAATGAATACAAATGAAATAAAAAGTAGAGACTTAGATGAGGAGACTTTTTCGGGGCCTAGTGGCTTCTACAACAGCATGTGTTCCAAAAACTTCTAAGCTTACTCTCTGGTCCTATCCTGTTTATTGAGATGAATTGCTCAATTCACCAAAATTCTCCAGGCCCAATTTTCATCTGCTAGGTAGAAGTAAGTTCTGATAAACCAGCATGCTATGAGGAATACAAATGAGCAAAATGAAAGGGACACTCTCTACAGCATGAAGAGCTATAAAGTAATGGGTTGATAAAGTTGAAAAGAGGCCTTGACAGGTAATCTAGCTGCAAAATATAGAATAAGGTGAATTATTATCTGCTACCCTGGAAGCTATTAGAGAGTTGAAAATACATGTATTTCTATTTCCAGAACACTTTGTCATGCAGTTGGGAAGAATGCAGAATGGAGAGGGATTCACTTATCTACTTTCACTGCTCCCCTCCATGATGGGGGTTTTTGCTTAGTCCAAGATGAGAGTTGATTGGGGCAACAGAGGTAGCCATGAAGTAGAATGAAGTTTATTCCTGGAAACATTCCGCCCATTCCCATTCTTACTGCCACCCCCACACTACTGCTCAGCTGCCTCCTCACTATCTTTTGCCATATTTAATAAATGTCTTTATGCTATCCATCTTTATCTAAGGCTTCACACTACTAACTACTACAAGGAATGTTTTCCCCCAAGAAATAAGTTCCTTTCCCCTCTAGACTTACTAACTAATAGTCATCACATCAACTTCATGTACTCTTCCACAAACATTTGTGGACCCTATTATTTGTTAGGCACCAGCTTTAGCTTGTAGCTTCTCACCTCACCAAAATCCTTAATCAGATAAAATGCAGCTAGGTTCCAAAAGATGCTGATGCTAGAAATGTCAGTTGCACAGCAGGCCAACAGAGCCTGGTACTTCCAACCCCTAGAGACGGGGCAATGAGTCATGTGAGGCAAGGCTGCTGCTTGAATGGCTGAGCAGAGTTAGGACCTGACGGTGGCCCTAGCCTTCCTGTTCTCTGAACAGCTGCTGAGCCCGAGCTTTCATCAGCGGATGCGTGAATAGAAGGGAAGTTCAACCCTGGGCAGCTGCCATGCAGTCAGAGGATGTGAGTGACCATCAGATATTGATCTGGCTTATTCCCTTTATGCCCCAAAGACAAATAGATCTTTTCACAAAAGGTAGAATGAGGTCTAATGCACACACGTGACCTCAGGTTGAGGAACAGCAAAGTGTTTTCAGATAACACCATTGATGTTCAGAAAGATGCCCCATTTTTCTCTTTGCAGTTTAAGTGCCATTTTTTCAACCCTCATAGCACTTGTTATGAATAAACCAGGCAGGCTTTGTTACCATCTGAAATTCTATAACAAGTATTTTTCAGCTTTGGCCAGCATTCTAAAGAGAACAGCTTAATTCTCACCACTACAAAGTCCAAGGAAATCAGAATATGAACCCACCATTAATATATTTTCTTTTGACATATACAATTTTACTGAAACGGCTGACTTGGAGTTTGAAATGCAAAGATGTTTCATTTGAAAATTTTACAGGGCCTATGGCTTCAGGAAAGCTCTTTATATCCCTATTACAGTAATGCCATATTGCCTACCTGTTTGAATTCACTATATTCTTAAATCTAGAAGGCTTTTCAAAAAGGTTCAAACTATAATCCCAAACATAAACCTCCTTTATTATTCACTTTATAATTGTATACCAATGACCAATATGAAAAATGTTTCATTTAGCACTATAGCTAGTGGTATATCCATTCCTGCATTTCCGAGACATCTGCCAAGGTCCATGTTTGAGCAAAAATATCATGTATTCTGTGTTGATCTCAATTTCCTAGGAAGATATGTGAGATGGGAATAGGCAAATTGGCACTGCACTTTAGCGTCTGCTGGAATTGTTTTGGATCCTTGATATATAGAAAAGTGGTTTGGATAGTTGGCCAGGCCAGACATAGTGCATCCCTGTTTCAAGGAAGGCAAAGCAATACACTGGGCCATTCCTAAGCATTGGAGAAATGCTGTTTGATTAGGGAAGCTGCTAGTTCTGGAGAATGAGTGATGTAAATACTCCGTGAGGAAAGTTATTGGTCAGTTGATAGGTCAGCCATGGTCTGAAGACTTTTTCTTTTGACATAACAATTTGTTTTCAGACTTTTAAAAATCTCCAATAGACTCAATGCTAGCCAAGTATTTGGTGGTTTTGTGAAGGTTTTTGGTATTCATGTCAACTGCAGTTCTTCAGAAACCCGTTTAAGATGTTGTTTCCTTTCCATATGGCATTCTGAAAGGTAACAAGGGATTACAAATTTAAGATTGTGACAAAAAAAGAATGTTCTTTGTAACTATTTCTGTATTTTCTAAGCTTTGCAAACGAGTTTGACTCATATTTTGCCAAGACTGAATACTAGGTTTATTATTGGATTGTGATTTAAAACAAAAACAAAAATACATATATTCTTGGCAACTGGAACCCTTATATATGTATAATTTGTTGTAGGCGTTTGGTTTGCATTTTTTGCTATGTTTTGAAGTTTGATTGACTCTATAAATGAGTCTTGAAGGAGGATAAATCATCTATGCTTTATTTCAACTCTTTCAAAGCAGATTTAGCACAATTTTAAAGTCTAAGAAACTGAGCATTCTTTGCAAAGCTTACCTCATTATTTCACACTGCACACTGGGAATACCACATTCTCATGGACTTTCAAACACTCTTAAGACTGTAACTTTGTCCACTCTTACAAATTTGACTCTACTAGACACGCCAACTAATGTATCCTTCTGAGAAACCTTGGTGTCTCTCCTGAGACCACGGCTCCCTTCAGGGTGGTTCTCCATTCATAGATTGCTGCACTTTATGTCTTATAATCTTCACCCCTTACCCTTCAACTCTGGTTGCAACATCTCTGTCCAGATAATGCATGGCCAATCCAAATGCAGCATCCACAGACTGGGCAAGAACCACAAGAAGTCCAGCTAGAAAACTCCACTCAATAACATAATGGAATGACTGATACCATCAGATCTCTCACTGAGAGATCTGACTGAGAGATGTACAAACTCAGAGTCAGTAGTGGGAACAAACTTGAGAGATAAATGAAATAAGATAGAAGGTGCAAACAGGGGGTAGAAGCCTGAAGGAAGCACAACCCATAAGTTGCAGATTTAGTTCTCAAGCAGAAGTTGTGAAATGGAAGGAAGGAGAGAGAATAGAAAGATTTATTAGTGGTAGAAGGTTTCAAACAGAAAATAGGTAGAGAACAAGGCAGAGGGGAAACTGAACCATGAACATGGCAGAGTATCAATGGGGGTTGCCACGCACCACCACAGCTGAGATATTAGAGAAACGGATGCATTCTGACCAGCTGCCCAGTCCTCTGTAAGTTTGACTGTGGAGTTCTTGAGGTTATACCCTGTCCTCTTTTATTCCCCTTACAACACATCCTCACTAACTAAAACACAAGAGTAGGGCTTTTTCTACTTTCTGACAAAAGACATTGAAACCTTAGGTAAATTATTTATTTACTAAAATGAAATATCTATTTTGTGGGTTGGTGCTCCAACAGGTTCTGTGAAGACTATAAATATGAAAATCTGCAATCACTGCTTTCAAGGGGCTCATTTGTTTAAAAGTATCAGTCCATAGTGTATTGATGAAGGGAGGAAAGGTTTAAAAGCAGGCACCATGGAACCAAATTGCCTGAGTTCAAATCCTGGCCCCAATATCAGCTAGCTGTATGACCTTGGGCCAGTTCCTGAACCTCTTTGTGCTTAGGTTTCCTCATCTATAAAAGAGGGAAACACTCTGAAACCTACCTCATAGTAGTGTTCTTGTAAGGGTAATATGAGTTAAGTTCTAGAAAAAGCTCAGAATGGAGTTGAGAGTAACTGAGGTTGTCCAGGCCCTTCTCAGATGTCTTGAATTTTTGTGGAAAAGGAAGGAATTGGGTGGATTAGAAGCACCTATTCCTCATGGGAGAACAGTCTTTATGCCAAACCAGGCAGGGTGGTTCGGGAGTTACACCTATATTCCAAGGCAACTATCCACAAAACAGACATCCACCCAGTGCTCCTGAGCCTTGGCACAGAAGATCCCTCCTCTCTTCAGTCACTCACATGCCAGGGAAGAAATTTGGTTCTCCTGCCTCCCTGCCTGGCTCCTGTCAGCCAGACATCTGCTACATATGCTTCTGTTGTTTCTGTTTCACCTTTCCCCACATGATCTTATTCTTGCCCCTTCTCTTCCTTCTTCATACTTTCTTACAGGAAAGATGCTGGGGCAATTTTCTTTACAACATACGGAACCACGCAAAACATATATTTCTGCTTGGCTCTGGTGTGTTCTTGAGTAGATCAAGACCATCTGCATTTGCATATCTAACATCCCCCAGTCTACCCCATCTCCTACATCAAATCCATTCTGTATAATTTAACAGTGCCTTTGTGCTACAAAGCCCTTAATAATTTTTAAACAAAATTGCCTTAATACATAGCAATTGCTAATGCAATATGGAAATGTTTATTTCTTTTGCCAGCTATAGATTCCAAAGGCTGCCTTGCACAACTTGCAGAACTCTTTGTGATACAAACTATATAAGACATGTTTCTCAAAAGCCACTTCTTTGGGGAGTCTAGCCACACATCACATTCAATTCTACTAGACATGAACTTTGAAAAATTATCAGCAAGTTAACTGCCCAAGGAAAGAATTCAAACCAGCCCTGTAATGTTTAATTTCCCCTTGACCCTTCCATGGCTGACATATGATATGCAGTGCTGAGTCTTTCCAATGGTACCTGTTTTCCAATTGTTCACTTGTACTTGTCATCACTGCAAAACACTAAGGCATGAATTCTACTGATAGCGGGAAATCCAGCTGGAAAGTAACACCATCAGAGCATCCTGGAATATGTGATATGGTTACATAACTATAGTCATGTACAAGCACCAAAAATAAACAATAATTTTTGTAATAATATACTTATAAAATTATTTTAATGTTCAGGAATTTTTCAGTAGATTTGGAAATATTTCAAAAATCATTCTTTCAGGGATTTTTAAAGTCCCACGAGTATGCCATTTTCTCGGATGAATCTTTGAAATTGCTTCAGTTCTTCTGACGCATTCAGCAAATGCTGTGATCTAAACCTTTGTTGTAAGCAGTAGACTTGGATAGATTCCGTGAGGAATACAACAATACGTCGGACACAGATTTGAAGCTCCAAGGAGTTTACAATCTAGTAAAAAGAAATAAGACATATATACATGTGTTCAGCAGATTGATAGCCATCTTAAAGATGTTTGTGCCCTACACTCAGGAACCTGTGAATATATCACCTTACGTGGCAAAAAGTACTTTGCAGATGTGATTAAAATTAAGCATCTTGTGATGGGAGAGATTATCCTGGATTATCTGGGTGGGCCCACCATAATCACATGATTCCTTAAAATAAGAGACTATTTATAAGCAGAGAAAGATGTAAATGGTCAGAGAAATACAATATTGCTAGCGTTGAAGATGAAAGGGGCCCATGAGCCAAGGAATGTGGGTGGCCTGAAAAGCTGGAAGAAGCAAGAAAACGAATTTTCCCCTAGAAAATTTTCCAAAAGAGAACTCAGCCCTGCTAACATCTTGATCTGAGCCAAGTGACACCCGTGTCACATTTTTCACCCCCAGAACTATAAGCTAACAAACTTTGTGTTGTTTTAAACCAGCGAGTTTGTGGTAATCTATTAATGTAGCAACACAAAACTAATACAATGTGTAACTTGAATACAAATTAGAATGTACCAATTGCTGTAGAAGAGATATAAAGTGAAGGAGATCTTAGATGAAGGTTAGCATGGCAAAATTAACTATCTTCTCTCTGATCTTTATCTTTCTTGACTCTATGACTCTTGGATTTGTAACAAATAACATCCATATCAAAACAGTATTGTAATGTCCTCCCCATCTTCCTGGGAACTCTGCAGCATGAAACTAAGGAAATCATGCAAATGAGATGAGTGACTTTTACAAGATGGGAAGCTAGCAAAATTGGCTATTCCTGCACTGAACACAATTCACAACCAAGAAAAAGTTTCCAAAGCCATGTCTAATGCAGCCCGAAGTAAGTTTCTGAGATCACAAAGGTAGATTTATGGTAGGATCACAGTGGCATCAAATGCTATTGCTACCTAAGACTTTTTCGTTAAAAAACAAATTATTCTTCTAGCATTTCCAGAATGTGATACCCACTTTAGCAAGATAAAGAAACTAGCTCCAAATAACAACTCCTTTGCTGTAGTCTGCATGGTGAGTCAAAGATGGAGTTCAAATTGGTAAAATGTTTTTGACTAAATTAAAGAGATAATCAAAAACAAAAAGGGGGGGGAAGGAATCTGTATGAGAGTCAATAGAAATAATAGTTTATACTTGCACATGCAGAGCATATTTATGTACACAACTTAGGTTTTAAGTTTTGTGTGAATAGACGTCATGTTTTACTTCTTTTGTGGATCTTATATTTCTTAGCACAGTACCAGACACATAGTAGGTACAAATGAAATATGTGATCAAGTGATGGATTACTGATATTATTATTGATAATAACAATAACCCTTAATATTTCTGAGGAAGGAATATAAAAAGCAAGCAAGACAGATTCTAAAGAGGGAATATGATAAAGAAGGAATTATTATGTTAAACTTGATAAATGAAACTTTTTAGTGGGTGTTGCATCTTTTTTGTGTACCCCTGTTTAACCATGTGTAATCAGATCACAAGCACAAGACTATATTATTTGTGTACACAATTTATATATTACAACAATGCTGTTAAGGTCTTATAATCCTTGCTTTTACTGATGAGGAAGCTGAGGTCCCAGAGGTTTGATGGCTTGTTATTAAGTAGCAGAGCACAGATTCACACCTAGGCATAAGTAGAAATCCAGACCTCTTTTTTTCACTGCCCTAGTGTAAGAAAAAGATAGTAGACTATAGACTCCAGGAGAGCAAGGGCTCTGGATACTCCCAACACTTGGCACAATATCTGCACATAGGAGGGTTTCAAAGGTGATTGTGAAATGGAGTGCAGTCTGGTGAGTGACAGTGCTCTCTGCATACTCCTTTACCAGAAAGCCCTGGAAAAGAAGACAAGATAGCACACCTTAGGACAACCTTCTCAAGTGATTTTAGGCAGAACTTTTAAGCCTTTGGCACATATTTGAATCACCTGTGGAGATTTTAAAAATTCAAACATCCTGGCCACACCCTAGACCTGCTAGCATAATATCTAAATGAGACCTTCTAGAGCTAGGTCTCACTGAATCTTTGCTATTGAAACACAAGTTCTGAGTCAGCACAGAGCGGAAATCAAATGGTTCTGTTGTTTCTTTTTTTCCCTTATTTAAACAAGGTATTAACAAACAAATGACACCTACATCTTTCCAGACTCCTGATATAAGTAAGTACAGTGCTGAACTCTGAGCAGGCCTGGATTCCTTAGTAATGAAGTGCACCCAGACGAGTTTCGCTTGCAGCTGACAACCAAATTCTGTTGGTGGAGGGAGAGCAATGGGCAATTGAAAAACTATTCTTGGCACACGGAGGGTAACAACACACACTTGGGCCTGTAGTGGGGAAGGCAGAGCATCAGGATAAATAGCTAGTGCATATGCAGCTTAATACCTAGGTGACAGGTTGATAGGTGCAGCAAACCACCATGGCACACGTTTACCTATGTAACAAACCTGCACATCCTGCACATGTATCCCAGAACCTAAAACTAAAAGAAGAGGAAAAACTGTTCTTGGTATGTTGGAGAGGTCTATATGCTTGTACATATAGTCAGAAATAATGAGAATATTATATCATAATGCTCTTACCTCATTCTTTACTCTGAGGGACCTGTTTTTCTCTTAATAGAAACCTAAAACAATGAGCACTCATAATTCTGAATAGAGCTAAAGTTTGAAATGGGAACTCTGCAAACATTATATGTTCTCTCTTATTGTAGCATCTTGTTTATTTTCAGCAGAAGGCACAGAGATCTGGGTGAGTTAAGAACAATGGTCACAGTTTATTGAACCCACCTGTTTTCTTAAAAGGGATAAATTATTACCTGATACAGTACAGAGTTCTTTTAAGTTTATCCCAGGGGGATGGGCCAAACACAGAGATTCTTGAAAGATGTCCATAGGTCATTCGGATGCACACCAGAATTGATGACCAATGTTCTGTAATCAAAACCCCAACTACTCATGTAGGTAAACCATGCCAAACCCTTCATAAATTCATCATAAAATGGGTCTGATCCTTGAATCTACACTCCCTCCATTGTCTTAATGAAGTTACTCTTTTCAAGTCTCCTAAATACAAAGAAAGAAACTGGTGAAATCTAGGAAGGGTAGTATTTTAAAACAAACTTTTTAAATTGTAGCTGAAAAGAATTGGAGAAATAACAAATTATTTTAAAAGGTCTAATGGCAGAATTTTCTCAAAAGGAGAAAAACAAATATTTAAGTATCCCTTTTGCAAGACAGTCCCAACGATGAGGTCAGTCAAGCAAAGTGGCATTTTTCCTTGGAATTCATTGAGGTATTCAGGTCATAATTGGCTGTGGGACTTGGGAAAATGTGGGAGAAGAAACTTGGCTTTTGGAAAACAGGGAAAAATTATCTCAATGCCCCAGAAGCTCTCTCAAACTACAGATTTGCAGTGGGAAATTTAGAGTTAGAATTTCCAGTAATGAAGACAATATATCAAAGCCACGGATTTCAGAGAAGGGGGAAGGTCAGGGAAGTGGTTAAAAAAAGGAAAAGAAAACTGAAATAAATAGTCTTGGATAGTCGAATGGTCAAATAATCTGAGTCATAGGAAAGAGTGATATTGTGTCTAAATGTTAAGTTGGGGGTGAGTGTCTTGTGCTTATATCTGATTACACATTGTTAAACAGGGGTACACAAAAAAGATGCAACACCCACTGAAAAGTTTCATTTATCAAGTTTAACATAATAATTCCTTCTTTATCATATTCCCTCTTTAGAATCTGTCTTGCTTGCTTTTTATATTCCTTCCTCAGAAATATTAAGGGTTATTGTTATTATCAATAATAATAATATCAGTAATCCATCACTTGATCACATATTTCATTTGTACCTACTATGTGTCTGGTACTGTGCTAAGAAATATAAGATCCACAAAAGAAGTAAAACATGATGTCTATTCACACAAAACTGAAAACCTAAGTGGAATTTGTGCATATTCAGACATTAAGTAATAATTGTCTATAAGATGCCAATAGGAAGTGTGATGTGATATGATTTCTGGAATGGGAGGTATCAGTACAACTAGGTTATGTTGAGACAAACCTCAGAGGGAAGTTGGGGACTTGATCTGGATCTTGATGAATGGGGTAGAAGTGGAAGGTGTTAACTATTAGGTTGATGCACAAGTCATTGCAGTTTTCACAATTAAAAGTAATGGCAAAAACCGCAATTACTTATGCACCAAGCTAATACTAGCATGTGGAACTAACAGAGACATGAAAAAGCTCAGCAGGTATAAGGAAATCGGTACGTCTGCTTGATCACTGGAATTAAAAAGTCTATATTTAATATTTAAGTCACAAGAATCATACAGAAAGACTGTAGTCTGATGGAATGAACCCAGGTTTGAGACTGAATTCTGATTTTGCCAATATAGTCTCAGCTTTCACCTAAAATAAGAAGAAATTTTGGATTTACTTATTTGAAAATGGCTTCTGACTTATTTCTGCTTGAATATTGCTCCTCAGCCTCCTGTGTTTCTCAAAACTGCTTCCACCTCTGGCCAAATGCCATCATTACTTTTCCTGTTTTGAGCCCCACCCGGGACTCTTAGGTACTGTCCACTTGATAGGCTATCGCTTCCTCTTACATAGAAAGAGTCATGTTGAACAAGTTTCCTTAAGATCTCTCCACCAGGGTGGATTTCAGACAAACCTGTTTCTTCCTTTGATTAACCAATGAGTAGTTGCTGAACAAAATATATACATGGCTTCCAAGGATAAATATTTATTCTCAGAGACTGCACAGTCTAAACCCATGAAAAGGGTGGAAATATTTTTATAATTGTCTCAATTTCTTAAAAACATTTAAACTTTTATTTTACTTTCGGGGTACATGTGCGGGTTTCTTATATAGGTACTCATGTCACGGGAGCTTATTGTACAGATTATTTCATCATCCATATATTAATCCTAGTATCCAGTAGTTATTTTTTCTGATCCTCTCCTTCCTTCCACCCTCCCCCACCAAGTAGGCCCCAATTGTGTGTGTTCCCTTCTATGTGTCCATGTGTTCTCATCATTTAGCTACCAGTTATAAGTGAGAACAATGTAGTATTTGGTTTTCTGTTCCTGTGTTAGTTTGCTAAGGATGATGTTCTCCAGCTCCATCCATGTTCCTGCAAAGGGTATGATCTCATTCTTTTTCAGAGCTGTGAAGCATTCCATGGTGTATATGTACCACTTTTTCTTTATCCAGTTTACCATTGATGACCATTTAGGTTTATTCCATGTTGTTGCCATTGTGATTAGTGCTACAATGAACATATATTGCATATGTCTTTATGGTAGAATGCTTGATATTCCTTTGGGGATATACCCAGTAATCGGATTGCTGGGTGGGGTGGTAGCTCTGTTTTTACCTCTTTGAGGAATTGCCACACAGCTTTCCACAACGGTTGAGCTAATTTACACTCCCACCAACAGGGTATAAGCTTTCCCTTTTCTCCACAACCTTGCCAGCATCTACTTTTTTTACTTTTTAACTAATAGTCATTCTGACTGGTGTGAGATGGTATCTCACTATGGTTTTTATTTGCATTTCTCTAATGATCAGTGAGCTTTTCTTCATATGTTTATAGGCTGCATGTATGTCTTCTTTCGAAAAGTGTCTGTTCATGTCCTTTGCCCACTTTTTAACAAGCTTGTTCCTTTTTTCTTGTAAATTGGTTTAAGTCCCTTATAGATTCTGGGTATTAGACCTTTGTTGGACACATAGTTTGCAAATATTTTCTACCATTCTGTGGGTTGCCTGTTTACTCTGTTGATCGTTTGTTTTACTGTACAGAAGCTCTTTAGTTTAGTTAGATCTAATTTGTCAATTTTTCTTTTGTTATGATTGTTTTTAGGGTCTTCATCATGAAATCTTTTCTAGTTCCTATGCCTAGAATGGTATTGCCTAGGTTGTCTTCCAGGGTTTTCATAGTTTTAGGTTTTACATTTAAGTCTTTAATGCATCTCGAGTTGATTTTTGTATATGGTGTAAGAAAGGGGTCCAGCTTCAATCTTCTGCATATGGCTAGCCAGTTTTCCCAGCACCACTTACTCCATATCATTTACTTCCCTATTTATTGAATAGGGAGTCCTTTCCCCATTGATTCTTTTTGTTGGCTTGGTCAAAGATCAGATGGTTGTAGGTGTGTGCCCTTACTTCTGGGCTCTCCATTCTATTCCATTTGTCGATGTGTCTGCAGAGGTGTGTTGGATTCTTTCCTTCCTTTTATTGCTCCCATCCTGTGTCTTTCTCACTTTGTGGTCACTTTTGAACCACTCAAACATAAGAAAAATGCCAATGTTGTACTGTATCCATTTTATGGCACGCTGTTAGCCAGACAGTAGCTGAAGTTTGAGGATTATTTCCCAAAAGAATTAACTGTTCAAACACTTTTGTCTCTCTGTGAGGGTTGGGAAAATGTAGTTGTATTCTAGGTAATGCCTGGACTAATGTATAGACTTGGTTGAGTTGCTTAGCCTTTCAGAGCCTCAGTCTTTTCATCTGGAAAAACATAATATTAGCATCAAGCTTCAAGATCATTAGGATAGCTACATCTAATTTATGGAATTATGTATATGGAGCATAATGGATGGAATATGAGAGTGTTCCAAAATTGATCATTATTATTTCCACCCAAAAAATAGGCCAGTATCTCAATTTAAGTAGAAAAAGAAAGCAGAAAAAAGAATGGAAGTAGATGGAAAAAGAAGAAAGAACACTGATGTTATTTGAATGCCCACTATATGTCAAACATTGTGTGAAGTTCTTCACAAATATGTTATCTCAGTAATAACTACCTATGCAATGGGTGTTAATATGCTCATTTTGAGAAAATTGGTACCTAGGGAGTGTAATAATCTATTTAATGTAATAGAGAGGAAGTGACTGAGCCAAGATTAGAAGACTGATTTTAGGTAACCTTTATTAGTGAGCTTTTCTTGGGCTACCTTCCTCTCCTATCCCCAATAGATTGTGTATTTTGTTCCACAAAGGTTTTTGACACTTGCAGCTATCTTTAGGAGGTTCAAGCCATTGAGAAATTCTCAGTTACTGTATGTGTGTATTTATGTGTGCATGTGTTGCAGGTGTGTGCAATTCCTCTCCCCATTTCAGATGGGGAGAGGGATTCAGGTTGAGTTCATTTCTATTCATGCAAGATTCATCTCACTTCTCACTTTATTATTCATTTTTTAAAATTATCATTCATCACATTGGTACACAAATAATTGTGGTTGTGGACCGTGAATTTTAAATAATTATAACTAGGCTCAAACACATCTTTATTAATTAAAATAGGAACAATTACAATCAACACATTTTTGCCAACGAGAAATAAGTTTGTTTATTCCTGCAGTATAAAAATCCATGTTTCGGGGCTTGATGAACTCTTGGAAAGCATTTTCTTCATCCTGCTGGTTGTGGAAGTGTTTTTCCTGCAATAAGTTGTCGAGATGCTTGGAGAAGTGGTAGGCAGTTGACAAGAGGTCAGGTGAATATGGTGAATGAGGCAAAATTTTGTAGCCCAATTCATTCAGCTTTTGAAGCACTGGTTGTGCAACGTGCAGTTGGGTGTTGTCATGGAGAAC
The DNA here is from genome assembly GCF_028885655.2 of Pongo abelii. NCBI lineage: Eukaryota > Metazoa > Chordata > Mammalia > Primates > Hominidae > Pongo > Pongo abelii. Next base: position 38,980,542 of record NC_085928.1, on the reverse strand, counting down.
TGGGCTTTCTGTTGACCAGTGCTGGCTGCAGGCATTGCAGCTTTCAGTACATCTCATCGATTTGCTGAGCATACTTCTCAGAAATCTATAGTGGATCAGACCAGCAGCAGACCACCAACTAGTGACCATGATCTTTTTTTGGTGCAAGTTTGGATTTGGAAAGTGCTTTGGAGCCTCTTCTCAGTCAAACCACTGAGCTGGTCATCACTGGTTGTCGTATAAATTCCACTTTTTGTTGCCCATTACAATGGGATCAAGAAATGGTTTGTTGTTGTGTTGAATAAGAGGTGACAACGCTTCAAAATGACGAATTTTAAAAAATTTTGACTCAGTTCACAAGGCGCCAACTTACTAATATTTTTCACCTTTCCAATTTGTTTCAAATGCCAAGCTATGCTCCTCATCTTCAAGGCTCTCCTTTCCTTTGCAAAACTTCTTGAACCACTATTGTATTGTATGGTCGGTAGCAGTTCCTGGGCCAAATGCATTGTTGATGTTGGGAGGTGTCTCCACTCTTTATGACACATTTTGAACTCGAATAAGAAAATTGCCCAAATCTGCTTTTTTTCTAATATCATTTCCATAGTCTAAAATAAACATAAAATAAACAGCAAGTAATAAGTCATTAGCAAAAATACATAAAGTGAGAAAAGCCCATTAAAACACTGTATAACATAACCATATTTACTTAAGAATGTATTCCAATATCAAATGGCAAGTCCCAACAATGCAAAAACTGCAATTACATTTATACCAACCTAATATTTCACTTCCTCACTTCAGTTATTATTATCCTTCCCTGGAGACTCATTCCAAAATGCTTTCAAATTAGCCCTTATTTACTTGTACTCTTGGAATAGCTATATTGATATTGTGTGTGTGTGTGTGTGTACATGCATGGTATGATGAATATGTTTCTAACTTTTTCACTCAATATTAATTTTTGGAAATCTGCTTGTGCTACTCTGTGAACATTAAGTATTTCTTCTATTGTTGCACATATTCCATAGTGTGCACTAAACCACATCCCCCAATGGCAGACACCAAGTTTGGCTGTAACACTCCAATGCCGCAAACAATACCATTTCATTATAGACTGATGTGAGAATTTTTCTAGGTTATATTTCTAGACATAGGATTTCTGGACCATATGGTTAGTATAGGAGTGTTTAAACTAAATTGAGCCTACATCCTTCTCATTAGAATGGTCCACATGCAATCCCACTTGTTCAGGAGGGTTTCTACTTTATCCCTAGAGAGCCTTCTGCACTTGCCATTGTGAAACGGCATGCCATGTTAAGATAACATTCATCTCTATTAACATTAAGATCTTCAAACACCTTTAAAAACAACACTTTATAAAATATAAAGAGAGATGGCCCCCAAAAGAACATTTCACAAATCAAATTCAATTCTTGGAGCAGAATAGTTGTGATCCTTTTACAAGAGATTGGAACAGTACTAAGTTTCATGTCTCCCCTATTGGGAAGATATTACATGCCCTCCATTAGAGATAGAGTCCGTACTTCAGCTTAATGGGAAAAATTCAAGTTTTTCTTTTGTAACCACTGTAGATTGTGAAAAATGACTTTTAAACGTGAGAATGAGATGGGTCCTAGTACCCAGGTACTTGGCAAGCCTACCAAGGACTAAATGAGACATCAGAGCTTCATATAATGGCATGGACCTAAGAAGCCTCCAAGGCTATGGTGACAAGCAAGATGCAGACAGTCCACGACCTCACAGAACTTACAGTACGGTGGGAAGGGCAAAAAACAAACAACAATTATAAAAAAATTGTGAGTCTGAGATTTTAGTAGCCTTACTAAATAAAACTTTGAATAATAAAAAACTTTGAAATAAAACTTTGAATAATCTGCCTATCAGACAGAGCCTGGGTACGTGGAATGTGTAGTTCATTGTTTCTTATCTCCCAATTGAGAAGCTTTTCTAAGGCTAAGTCTCCACTGTCTGCAAGAAACACGAGGTCTCTTGCTTACAAAAGCTATTTTCTAACTCACAGTGTGTCCAGGCCCTCACTCTTTTCATTTAAGCAAGATTGTCTCAATTTAAATTTGTCTGGCATATCCAGACCCATCTTTTTGGCCAGGACTTCACTCAAAAATGTATGGCTCTGAGAGAATAATGTTCTTCACACTAGATTTCTGAGGAGCTGTTCAATGTCTTTCCTAATTTGGCAGTGAGAATAATGAGCTGCAACAAAAGTAACCATGACAGGAATTGTCCTTATTAATTATTTTCTCAACATCTCAAGAGGATCTGGTGGGCTCTTGAACTTGCCCCTTGAGTTAAGTACTTGGAATGTATTTTGACTCCTGGCAACTTACCCAGTACTATGATAAATGGGACTTAGCTACCTTAGTTCTGATTTGTGGGAAACAGTTGAATTTTGTATGGTTATTTTTGTGCACTGTTACAAAAGAGAAATCTTTTTTAAAAAATATGTATGGGCAGGAAGGATTGTGAAGGAAAAATTATATGGCAAATCAGATTGACTCCTGAGATTTCAAATATGACAAGCCATGCTTTTTCTCTCCACATCATCAATTTCATGCTGTTTAGAATAACTGCTAGGTTTTCTTTTAGGTCTATTAGAAAATATTGGTATGTGACTTACTGTTGACTAGACACATGGGATAAATATTAACAAAAGGGATGCTCACTCCTTACATGATATGTGGGTTATTATGTGTGTTAATAAAAAATACTGTGCTTTTTTATTTTACTTTGTAGATTTGAAGATCTGTAACTAGGGATGATTGAAATTAAGGGAACTCTAGTATTTTCTTTTTACAGCCATCTTTATGACTAATAATTATCTTCTAAATTATGAAACTCAGAGGATCCTATAATGAAACCATTTATTGGGCACTTACTTCATTTCAGGCACTGCATCATTTGCTCACTTATTTATGCATTTAACAAATATTTATTGAGTACTTAATATATGTCAGGTGTTTTGACAAAAACTGAGGCTATAATGGCAAGACATAGACAGTCCTTAACCAGTGGGAAAGACAGAACCAGAAAGATAACAAGCAGATAATCACAAGGAAAAGTTTCGGATGTTATAATAAAAAAAGGACACTATTAATTTATTATAATAAAGAAAAAGAGAACAAAAGGAGAACTAGACTAAGGGACTTGGAGACAGAAAATTATATTTAAGCTGAAACCTAAAGGATGACTGAGAGTTATGCCGAAGAAAAGAGAGGGGATGAGTGATTTGCAGGCAGTGGAAATAGCCTTTAGGAAGACTATAAGCCAAAAGAAAGATTATAGCATATTCAAGGAACGGAGATAAGTCCTGGTTTTCCTAAGTTGTGCAATGAAAGGAGGTCATAAGCAGTGGCTAAATTATGAAAACCTTCATAAAGTATGTTTTGGATTTTAGAATTTATCCTAAAACCACAGATAGATAGATACTATACTATATGGACAGATAGTATTATCGTCACTTATCAGATAAAAAATTAGCATAGAGAGGTTAAATATGCTTTTGTTTATTCAGCGAGAAATTGGTCAAACCAGATTTTTCAACAATCTCTGTCTGGCTCCAAAATCTCTGACTTTTACTTATGTTATGGCCTGTCTTCTAACTCACATAAAACCTAGCCGCTGGGTGGCCTTATCTTGACCAACTGTTGCATTCAGAGAGACATCGATCCAACATTTAAACATGATTTTTTAAAGATTAAATATATACTACTGTGCCTCAGGAAATTTCCAGGATGGAAGGAGGTTCTATTCATATTTCAAGTAAAGCTTTATATCCTCCTTTTTGCCTCTTTTGGTCTCAATGATACCTGCACTTATAAGCTGTTTCCCACATCTCTCCTCTTTCCACACCCAAAACACAAATTCCCTAAGTCTCATCCACATAGGCATTCATACCCCTTCATTTTCTCACTCTTAGTATAACCTTCATTTATTTCTGCGAATAACTCTTTGTCTATTCCAGTGTGAACTTAGCCATCTTCTACAGTTTCTCCAATTTTTGTCTCTCACCTTCCTCCAATTAGCAGAGGCAGAATAAACCAGATGGTACTCTGCCTGACAATTTTCTATTAAAGAACAAAACTCCTAAATAATCATGGCTGAGAAGAATTCAGCCATACATTAAATCTTATATACTTATGAATGAGGTGCATGAATGGGGTGTAACTGAGAGCCCAGTGACTTGGAAGGAGGGTTGCTTCTGTGCAAAGACAGATGCCACAATTCCAAGTGTCCTGGGGTGGAAATCACATGGGATATCTGGCCAGTTACTAAGGTGAATTTATTGGAATGAGGAAAAAAATACAGCTTGCTATGTGCCGCTCTAGAAAAAGCAGGCCATTTCCTTAACGCAACAGCCCCAGCAGTAAATTTCAAGCTGCTTCCATTTCACCCTGAAGAAGAAAAACCATTCTTCTGAAATGCCTCAAGAGAAAAGCATCAACTTTGAACTTATCACCACCTGGAGAAAAAAACTCCCTATGCCATTATTCACTTTCCCACAAGCATTTATTGATAAGAAAAGGCAATGGGTCTATTTAAGGGACATAATAGCTTATGAGAAGATGATGGCATCAAATAATCAGGACACTGTAAGCAGAACTAATGGAAGAAACAGGAGACTCTAATAAAAGCCTTATGAAGGAGACAAATTAGAACACATACACACACACAGACACACACACAGACACACACACACACACACACACAAAGAGTATTTGGACCAAAATAAAGAAGAATCCAAACTTAAAAATTAGAGAAATTGAAAATAAGTTGGCTACCAATAAAAATTATGTTGTGTAATTTAAAGTATAAATTGCAAAGTGCAAAGAAAGGAAATTCATAAATGAAATCTTAAGAGATATATTGATGAAAAAATAGATTAAAAATGTTAATCAGGAAGATACTTCAAGATGGCTGCTGACTAGAGGCATCTGATACTCACTGTCCTCCTCCACAAAGAAAAATCACAAGAGTGAGTAGATAATCACACTTCAAATGGATCATCTAAGAGAGAACACTGGAATTCAACAGAAAAGTAACAGGAAAGACCCAGAACAAGGAGAAAGAGGAAAATGAGTCAGCCCGCTTGGCAGGGATTGGCTGGGGAGACTGGAGAGACTTCCTAATGTGGGGAAAGGGAAGTGAGTGACCTCCAGGGGTCCATATTTCCACCACAGATTCCTACAATCCTAGCCACAGTAGAGTTTCCAGACCCTTTCAGGCCCTAAGACTAACGTAGGGAGTGTCTGGAGATCACATAAAGGCATTGCTACAGGGAGAGAACTCACACTGGGTCCCACACATCTGTAAGCTTGAAGCACCTATAGCAAGGCTCATATTGAGAGCCCAGTCCCCACTAGACTGTATCTTGCGTTGGAGCCTACCACAGTTGGTTCTGCTGCTGCTAGGGCTAGAGCATGAGCCATTGGCAATGACCCCGCTGCCCCCAGTAGCAAAGACATCATGAATTTTCACATGCCCCAAGGCCAAAGTCCCTGACCCACAGCCACCACCACTGTGGGCTGCCACTGCTGGGGCCAAAGCAGAAGTGAAGTACAGGCTTCCCAGATGCCTGAATACAGTTACTGCCACTGAGAGCAACCCTGCTCTCCCCAGCAGCAGGGCTGCAGTGCTGCTGCCTCCCCTACTCAAGCATTCACCCAGTGTGCTGTATATCACCTCACTCTTGCCTAACCACGGCCAGTGCCTACACACACCACCAGGGGACTTCAGAACAGGCCTGACCAACCTGTCTTCACCCCTCCAGTGTCCCGGCATGCGGTCCAGGGACCTGGAAACCATCCAGCCCAGTCTACCACCAATGGCACCTGAGCACCCCTTCAGGGGGCCAGAGGTCTGGCTCACCCGACCTGCTGCTTTCACCAGAGCTGACACTCACTCACATATGTCACCTCCTGTAGGCCTCAGGATTGGCCTGTCCAGCTCATCACAGTCACCACCAACACCAGTACAAATCTCTCAAGAGCCAGAGGGTTAACTCACCACTCCCATTGCCACACTCACTACCCAGAAGCCTCAGAATTTGCCCACCAGCCCAAGCCACCAAAGCCATTACTGGCACCCAGCCAAATCACCTGGAAGCCCAGAAGTTGGCCTGCCTGGACCCACTAACACTAGTGCCAACATATGGCTCACTGGCGTCCAAGGATAGGCTTGCTCAGCTTGCCAATGCCACCACTGAGGCCTGAGGACAGGCCCAACTAGCATCCCCATTTCCAGCAAAACTTCACCACTGCCCCCACTAACAACTGCACCCTAAGCCACTAAGAAAAGTACAGATATCATTGATACTATTTACAGCTGAAGACATTATACAGAGACTACACTACTGCAAACACTCAGAATCAAAACCCAAAGTTCCCTAACCAACCAACTCCATAGGCATATCTCCAGAGAAACGTCCCCCGCCCCATTGCACAAAAAAAGAAAATTCAAAATATTGGAAGAAGCGGCTGTTACATCCAATGCATGGATATCAAAATAAGGACACAGGAAACATAAAAAAGCAAGGAAACATTACACCTCCAAAGGAACATAACAATTCTCCAGCAACATATTCCAACCAAAAAGACATTTATGAAATCTCAGAAAAAGAATTCAAAACATAATATTAAAGAAGCTCAACAATTTAATAATAGAAGAGAATACACAGAAACAATACAAAGAAATCAGAGAACATTTCAGGATGTAAATGACAAATTTATGAGATACATATCATGAAAAAGAACAAAACAGAAATTCCAAAATCACAACATTTATTAAATGAAATACAAAATGCATTCAAAACTTCAACAACAGATTAAATCAAGCAGATGAAAGAATTTCAAAACTTGAACTTTAGCGTTTTAAAATGACCCTGTCAGGCAAAAATAAAAAGAAAATAATTTTTTAGAGGAGCCAAGATGGCCGAGTAGGAACATCTCCGGTCTACAGCTCCCAGCGCGAGCGACGCAGAAGACGGGTGATTTCTGCATTTCCATCTGAGGTACCGTGTTCATCTCACTAGGGAGTGCCAGACAGTGGGCGCAGGTCAGTGGGTGAGCGCACCGTGCGCCAGCCAAAGCAGGGGCGAGGCATTGTCTCACTTGGGAAGCGCAAGGGGTCAGGGAGTTCCCCTTCCAGGGGTGACAGACAGCACCTGGAAAATCGGGCCACTCCCACCCTAATACTGTGCTTTTCCGACGGGCTTAGGAAACGGTGCCCCAGGAGAGTATAGCCCGCACCTGGCTCAGAGGGTCCTAGCACACGGAGTCTCGCTGATTGCTAGCACGGCAGTCTGAGATCAAACAGCAAGTCGGCAGCGAGGCTGGGGGAGGGGCGACCGCCATTGCCCAGGCTCACTTAGGTAAACAAAGCAGCCTGGAAGCTTGAACTGGGTGGAGCCCACCACAGCTCAAGGAGGCCTGCCTGCCTCTGTAGGCTCCACCTCTGGGGGCAGGGCACAGACAAACAAAAAGACAGCAGTAACCTCTGCAGATTTAAATGTGCCTGTCTGACAGCTGTGAGGAGAGCAGTGGTTCTCCCAGCACGCAGCTGGAGATCTGAGAACGGGCTGACTGCCTCCTCAAGTGGGTCCCTGACCCCTGACACCCTAGCAGCCTAACTGGGAGGCACCCCCCAGCAGGGGCAGACTGACACCTCACACGGCCGGCCAGGTACTCCAACAGACCTGCAGCTGAGGGTTCTGTCTGTTAGAAGGAAAACTAACAGAAAGGACATCCACACCAAAAACCCATCTGTACATCACCATCATCAAAGACCAAAAGTAGATAAAACCACAAAGATGGGGAAAAAACAGAGCAGAAAAACCGGAAACTCTAAAAACCAGAGTACCTCTCCTCCTCCAAAGGAACGCAGTTCCTCACCAGCAACGGAACAAAGCTGGACGGAGAATGACTTTGACGAGCTGAGAGAAGAAGGCTTCAGACGATCAAATTACTCCGAGCTACAGGAGGATATTCAAACCAAAGGCAAAGAAGTTGAAAACTTTGAAAAAAATTTAGAAGAATGTATAACTAGAATAACCAATACAGAGAAGTGCTTAAAGGAGCTGATGGAGCTGAAAACCAAGGCTCGAGAACTACGTGAAGAATGCAGAAGCCTCAGGAGCTGATGCAATCAAATGGAAGAAAGGGTATCAGCCCTGGAAGATGAAATGAATGAAATGAAGCGAGAAGGGAAGTTTAGAGAAAAAAGAATAAAAAGAAACGAGCAAAGCCTCCAAGAAATGTGGGACTATGTGAAAAGACCAAATCTACGTCTGATTGGTGTACCTGAAAGTGACGGGGAGAATGGAAACAAGTTGGAAAACACTCTGCAGGATATTATCCAGGAGAACTTCCCCAATCTAGCAAGGCAGGCCAACATTCAGATTCAGGAAATACAGAGAACGCCACAAAGATACTCCTCGAGAAGAGCAACTCCAAGACACATAATTGTCAGATTCACCAAAGTTGAAATGAAGGAAAAAATGTTAAGGGCAGCCAGAGAGAAAGGTCGGGTTACCATCAAAGGGAAGCCCATCAGACTAACAGCGGATCTCTCGGCAGAAACCCTACAAGCCAGAAGAGAGTGGGGGCCAATATTCAACATTCTTAAAGAAAAGAATTTTCAACCCAGAATTTCATATCCTGCCAAACTAAGCTTCATAAGTGAAGGAGAAATAAAATACTTTACAGACAAGCAAATGCTGAGAGATTTTGTCACCACCAGGCCTGCCCTAAAAGAGCTCCTGAAGGAAGCGCTAAACATGGAAAGGCACAACCGGTACCAGCCACTGCAAAATCATACCGAAATGTAAAGACCATCGAGACTAGGAAGACACTGCATCAACTAATGAGCAAAATATCCAGCTAACATCATAATAACAGGATCAGATTCACACATAACAATATTAACTTTAAATGTAAATGGACTAAATGCTCCAATTAAAAGACACAGACTGGCAAATTGGATAAAGACTCAAGACCCATCAGTGTGCTGTATTCAGGAAACCCATCTCACGTGCAGAGACACATATAGGCTCACAATAAAAGGATGGAGGAAGATCTACCAAGCAAATGGAAAACAAAAAAAGGCAGGGGTTGCAATCCTAGTCTCTGATAAAACAGACTTTAAACCAACAAAGATCAAAAGAGACAAAGAAGGCCATTACATAATCGTAAAGGGATTAATTCAACAAGAAGAGCTAACTATCCTAAATATATATGCACCCAATACAGGAGCACCCAGATTCATAAAGCAAGTCCTGAGTGACCTACAAAGAGACTTAGACTCCCACACATTAATAATGGGAGACTTTAACACCCCACTGTCAACATTAGACAGATCAACGAGACAGAAAGTCAACAAGGATACCCAGGAATTGAACTCAGTTCTGCACCAAGCGGACCTAATAGACATCTACAGAACTCTCCACCCCAAATCAACAGAATATACATTTTTTTCAGCACCACACCACATCTATTCCAAAATTGACCATACACTTGGAAGTAAAGCTCTCCTCAATAAATGTAAAAGAACAGAAATTGTAACAAACTGTCTCTCAGATCACAGTGCAATCAAGCTAGAACTCAGGATTAAGAATCTCACTCAAAACCACTCAACTACGTGGAAACTGAACAACATGCTCCTGAATGACTACTGGGTACATAACGAAATGAAGGCAGAAATAAAGATGTTCTTTGAAACCAATGAGAACCAAGACACAACATACCAGAATCTCTGGGATGCATACAAAGCAGTGTGTAGAGGGAAATTTATAGCACTAAATGCCCACAAGAGAAAGCAGGAAAGATCCAAAATTGACACCCTAACATCACAATTAAAAGAACTAGAAAAGCAAGAGCAAACACATTCAAAAGCTAGCAGAAGGCAAGAAATAACTAAAATCAGAGCAGAACTGAAGGAAATAGAGACAAAAAAAACCCTTCAAAAACTTAATGAATCCAGGAGCTGGTTTTTTGAAAGGATCAACAAAATTGATAGACCTCTAGCAAGATTAATAAAGAAAAAAAGAGAGAAGAATCAAATAGATGCAATAAAAAATGATAAAGGGGATATCACCACTGATCCCACAGAAATACAAACTACCATCAGAGAATATTACAAACACCTCTATGCAAATAAACTAGAAAATCTAGAAGAAATGGATAAATTCCTCAACACATACACCCTCCCAAGACTAAACCAAGAAGAAGTTGAATCTCTGAATAGACCAATAACAGGAGCTGAAATTGTGGCAATAATCAATAGCTTACCAACCAAAAAGAGTCCAGGACCAGATGGGTTCACAGCCGAATTCTACCAGAGGTACAAGGAGGAGCTAGTACCATTCCTTCTGAAACTATTCCAATCAATAGAAAAAGAGGGAATCCTCCCTAACTCATTTTATGAGGCCAGCATCATCCTGATACCAAAGCCTGGCAGAGACACAACAAAAAAAGAGAATTTTAGACCAATATCCTTGATGAACATTGATGCAAAAATCCTCAATAAAATACTGGCCAACAGAATCCAGCAGCACATCAAAAAGCTTATCCACCATGATCAAGTGGGCTTCATCCCTGGGATGCAAGGCTGGTTCAATATACGCAAATCAATAAATGTAATCCAGCATATAAACAGAACCAAAGACAAAAACCACATGATTATCTCAATAGATGCAGAAAAGGCCTTTGACAAAATTCAACAACCCTTCATGCTAAAAACTGTCAATAAATTAGGAATTGATGGGACATATCTCAAAATAATAAGAGCAATTTATGACAAACCCACAGCCAATATCATACTGAATGGGCAAAAACTGGAAGCATTCCCTTTGAAAATGGCACAAGACAGGGATGCCCTCTCTCACCACTTCTATTCAACATAGTGTTGGAAGTTCTGGCCAGGGCAATTAGGCAGGAGAAGGAAATCAAGGGTATTCAACTAGGAAAAGAGGAAGTCAAATTGTCCCTGTTTGCAGATGACATGATAGTATATCTAGAAAACCCCATTGTCTCAGCCCAAAATCTCCTTAAGCTGATAAGCAACTTCAGCAAAGTCTCAGGATACAAAATCAATGTGCAAAAATCACAAGCATTCTTATACATCAATAACAGACAAACAGAGAGCCAAATCATGAGTGAACTCCCATTCACAATTGCTTCAAAGAGAATAAAATACCTAGGAATCCAACTTACAAGGGATGTGAAAGACCTCTTCAAGGAGAACTACAAACCACTGCTCAAGGTATTTCCTTGAGGATACAAGGAGGATACAAACAAATGGAAGAACATTCCATGCTCATGGGTAGGAAGAATCAATATGAAAATGGCCATCCTTCCCAAGGTAATTTACAGATTCAATGCCATCCCCATCAAGCTACCAATGACTTTCTTCACAGAATTGGAAAAAACTACTTTAAAGTTCATATGGAACCAAAAAAGAGCCTGCATCGCCAAGTCAATCCTAAGCCAAAAGAACAAAGCTGGAGGCATCACACTACCTGACTTCAAACTACACTACAAGGCTACAGTAACCAAAACAGCATGGTACTGGTACCAAAACAGAGATATAGATCAATGGAACAGAACAGAGCCGTCAGAAATAATGCCACATATCTACAAGTATCTGATCTTTGACAAACCTGACAAAAACAAGCAATGGGGAAAGGATTCCCTATTTAATAAATGGTGCTGGGAAAACTGGCTAGCCATATGTAGAAAGCTGAAACTGGATCCCTTCCTTACACCTTATACAAAAATCAATTCAAGATGGATTAAAGACTTAAATGTTAGACCTAAAACCATAAAAACCCTAGAAGAAAACCTAGGCATTACCATTCAGGACATAGGCATGGGCAAGGACTTCATGTCTAAAACACCAAAAGCAATGGCAACAAAAGCCAAAATTGACAAATGGGATCTAATTAAACTAAAGAGCTTCTGCACAGCAAAGGAAACTACCATCAGAGTGAACAGGCAAGCTACAGAATGGGAGAAAATTTTCGCAACCTACTCATCTGACAAAGGGCTAATATCCAGAATCTACAATGAACTCCAACAAATTTACAAGAAAAAAACAAACAACCCCATCAAAAAGTGGGCAAAGGACATGAACAGACACTTCTCAAAAGAAGACATTTATGCAGCCAAAAAACACATGAAAAAATGCTTATCATCACTGGCCATCAGAGAAATGCAAATCAAAACCACAATGAGATACCATCTCACACCAGTTAGAACGGCAATCATTAAAAAGTCAGGAAACAACAGGTGCTGGAGAGGATGTGGAGAAATAGGAACACTTTTACACTGTTGGTGGGACTGTAAACTAGTTCAACCCTTGTGGAAGTCAGTGTGGCGATTCCTCAGGGATCTAGAACTAGAAATTCCATTCGACCCAGCCATCCCATTACTGGGTATATACCCAAAGGACTATAAATCATGCTGCTATAAAGACACATGCACACGTATGTTTATTGCAGCATTATTCACAATAGCAAAGACTTGGAACCAACCCAAATGTCCAACAATGATAGACTGGATTAAGAAAATGTGGCACATATACACCATGGAATACTATGCAGCCATAAAAAATGAAGAGTTCATGTCCTTTGTAGGGACATGGATGAAATTGGAAATCATCATTCTCAGTAAACTATCGCAAGAACAAAAAACCAAACACCGCATATTCTCACTCATAGGTGGGAATTGAACAATGAGAACACATGGAAACAGGAAGGGGAACATCACACTTCGGGGCCTGTTGTGGGGTGGGGGGAGGGGGAAGGGATAGCATTGGGAGATATACCTAATGCTAGATGACGAGTTGGTGGGTGCAGCGCACCAGCATGGCACATGTATACATATGTAACTTACCTGCACATTGCGCACATGTACCATAAAACCTAAAGTATAATAATAATAATAATAATAATAATAATAATAAAAGAAAAAAAAAAGAATTGACTTGAAAGTTCAGTAAAGAAGCCAGATACACAGTGAATATATAAAAAGCAGTAGCTTTCTGAAAAACAAAAATTAATCAGAAAATATAGTGTGAAAATATCCTACCCTTAATAGCTATAATATTTTACAATGTTAAAATTTAAAAATAATACTAGTAAGGAAGTATGCCAGATTTAGATGAAGAAATGTTTGCATTTTTATACCTACTAAGGAAACGTGCAGTATTTGTACAACAAAACTTTACCAAGTGACATGCTATATGTGATGAGAGACACACACTATTCCTGAAAGTGCAGTTTTAAAACAGAAAAGCTATCATATACTTCCAAATTTATTTTAAGTTTAATACAGTTTCAATCAACATCTCTAAGGAGGTATTCTCATCCACAATATAAATTGTGGTTAATTTATATTACTAAACATGTGAAAATAATCCCAATTTTATATGAACTATAATAAATTATGCAGATATAAATCTTATATAACATTATCAATCTCTGATTATCTCTGGATAGTGACCATTAAGAGTAACTTTTTAAATTTCATCAAGGCATGTAGACTTTTGTTTGGTTGGTTAGTTGCTTGGTTGGTTGATTTCTCTGATTTGGTGGGGAATGTGGATAAATAAGGAATTAGTTGGGTTTTCAATTTTGTTTCTGTTGGAATTTAACAAAATGATTCCAAAGTCCAACTAGAAAAACAAACTATGGCTATTAATCGATACATTTTTGATAACAGCAATAAAGGAAAACTTGAATATACGTAATTGGTAAATGATCTAAACTATGCAGTGTTGGTACCAGAATCAATAGTTAGAGAAACTATACAGATAACCTGCAACTGACCCTAATATACATTTTTAAAAATTAGTGAGTAATAAAAGTTTCATACTAAGTCAATAGGAAAGAATTATTTGATAAAACTTCAGATACATAGTTAAAAATTTAGAAAAACAATTACTCAGCATCTATGATGGATCAAAATAAATTCAGCTGAATTATGGTCATTTTTTAAAAGAAAAATGGATGAATAATTATTGAGTCTTAGATGATAATATTAAAAACATTAAAAAACTTAATAAATGTTAGTTATTATTAAAACCATCTTAAACCTTCATCATCTGCAGATCTTGAAATAATTAAGCAATAAAAAATAGTGTGAGTTTAAAAAAAAAAAAAAAGAATAATTTTTTAAAATGAACACAATGTTTGTGACATATGGGACACCACCAAGTGACCAAATTTTTTAATTTTCAGGGTCCCAGAAGGCAAAGAGAAAATTAAAAAGACAGAAAAACCATTTAACAAAATAATAGATAAAAACTTTCCAAGTCTAGCGAGAGATTTAGACATCCAGATACAACAGGAGGCTTACGTATACCCGAACAGATACATTTCAAGAAGATCTTCTTTAAGGCATATTATAGTCAAACTGTCCAAGGTCAAAGACAAAGAATTCTGAAGGCAGAAAGAGACAGGCTCTAAGTCAAAAATAGCAAAAAGAGACTAGGAAGGCCATTATATAATGATAAAGGGATCAAATTATCAAGAAAATATGAGAATTCTAAATATACATGCACTCAACATTGGAGTACCCAGATATATATAAAGCAAATATTATTTGAACTAAAGGGAGAGATAGATTCCAATACAATAATAGTTGGGTACTTTCACACTCACTTTCAGCATTTGGCAGATCATCTAGACAGAAACTTTAACAAAGAAATATTGGATTTAAACGGCACCATAGGCCAAATGGACGTAACAGACATATACAGAACACTTCATCCAACAGTTAAAGAAGACAGATTCTTCTCATTAGCACTCAACTTGTAATCTATCCTGGAAATTTCTCCAGGATAGATTATATGATAGGACATAAAATAAATCTCAACACATTTTTAAAAATTAGATCATATTAAGCATCTTCTCAGTCCACAATGGAATAAAACTAGAAATCAATAAAAAGAGGAATTGCACAAGTACACAGAAATTAAGCAACATGCTCCTGAATGGCAATTGGGTCAAGAAAAAAAAAACCTAAAGAGTAAATCAAAATACTTCTTGAAATAAATGAATATTGAAACACAGCATGCCCAAACTGATGGGATACAGAAACAGCAGTGCTAACAGGGAAGTTTATAACAATAAACACTTATATCAAAAAATTAGAAAGATTTCAAATAAACAACCTAATGATGCACGTCAAAGAACTAGAGAAACAAGAAGGAATCTGAACCACAATTAGTAGAAGGAAAGAAATAATAAAGTTCATGCAGAAATAAACAAAATAGAAACTAAAAGTCTACTAAGAATTAATGAAATGAAAAGCTGTTTTTCAAAAGATAAGCAAAACCAAGAAACCACTAGCTTTACTGACCAAGAAAAAATAAGAGAAGATACTGTATAATCTGTTATCTGTACAGATATTTGCTGGCACACTTAAAATAGTTACTTTGTTTAAAAGTTGTTATTTTTGATAGCATAATATTATGTGACAGTGTATTTCACTCTCTTTTATTTTTATAAATTTCTTATATTTCTCACACATAATTTTATTTAAAAGTCATCTTAAAAATAATGATAGTATACAAAATTGCATTAAGCTGAGGAGTGGACATTAAAAGACCTTATATATAATTGTCAACTTTATCTTCTAGAAGCAAGTTATGAACTGTTTTTGGATAAATCTTATTTTTTAGGAAAAGATTATACCATATTTACACAAAAACATTTTAGAATAAACTTGTATTATTAATATATTATTTTTTTCTATTATTACTCAATCTATCAATTTTCTTGTGCCCCAGAGGGTGTCACTCACTTATTTCCTGTGATTTCAAAATGTAGAGCCAGAAGCTGTAGAAAAAACAGCTTCTTAAAAATATCCCACTGTAGAATCGAACAATGAGAACACTTGGACACAGGGTAGGGAATATCACACACTGGGACCTCTCGTGGGGTAGGGGGAGGCGGGAGGGATAACATTAGGAGAAATACCTAATGTAAATGACGAGTTAATGGGTGCAGCACACCAACATGGCACATGTGTACATATGTAACAAATCTGCACGTTGTGCACATGTACCCCAGAATTTAAAGTATAATAAAAAAAAAATCCCACTGTAATCAGCATAATTGCTAGACAGCCACATTTTAGGAATGACTGAAAGAAATTCAATCCCTGAAAGCATTATCTATAAAAATCCATATATATCTTTTGATTCTTTAGCTGCTGTAGATCAAAGTTCACTTCAATGGTCAAGAGAAAAAAAGGATCATGGAAGCAATAAGAGAAGAGAAACAAGTAAGCAAATAACATATAAAAAAGCTATGACATTTATGCGGCCAACAAATGTATGAAAAAGAGCTCATCATCACTGGTCACTAGAAAAATACAAATCAAAACCACAATGAGATACCATCTCATGCTAGCTAGAATGGTGATCATTAAAAAGTCAGGAAACAACAGATGCTGGAGAGGATGTGGAGAAATAGGAATGCTTTTGCACTGTTGGTGGGAGTGTAAATTAGTTCAACCATTGTGGAAGACAGTGTGGTGATTCCTCAAGGATCTAGAACCAGAAATACCATTTGACCCAGCAATTCCATTACTGGATATATACCAAAAGTATTATGAATCATTCTACTATAAAGACACATGCACACATATGTTTATTGCAGCACTGTTCACAATAGCAAATACTTGGAAACAACCCAAATGCCCATCAATGATAGACTGGATAAACAAAATGTGGCACATATACAGCACAGAATACAATGCAGCCATAAAAAGATGAATTCATGTCCTTTGCAGGGACATGGATGAAGCTGGAAACCATCATTCTCAGCAAACTAACAAAGGAACAGAAAACCAAACACTGCATGTTCTCACTCATCAGTGGGAGCTGAACAATGAGAACACATGGACACAGGGTGGGGAATATCACACACTCGGGCCTTTCGAGGGGTAGGGGCAAGAGGAGGAATAGCATTAGGAGAAATATCTAATGTAGGTGACTGGTTGATGGGTGCAGCAAACTACCATAGCACATGTATACCTATGTAACAAACCTGCACGTTCTGTACATGTATCCCTGAACTTAAAGTATAATAATAAAAAGAAAAACACTGTGATGAAATAAATTGAAGAATGAAAATGACACAAACAAATGAAAAGGTATCACATGCTCATAAATTGAAAATATTAATATTAAAATGACCATGCTGTACAAAGCAATCTACAGATTTAATGCAATCCCTATTACAATGTCAATGTCATTTTTCACAGAAAAACAAATAAGAATTATAAAATTCATTTGGGTGAAAGAAAGGGCCCAAATACCTAAAGCAGTCCTCAGTGAAAAAGAGCAAAGCTGGAGGGGTCACACTTCTTGACTTCAAAATATATTACAAGGCTGTAGTAACCAAAACAGCATGGTATTGGTATAAAAACAGACACATAGACCAATGGAGAACAGAATAGAGAATGCAGAAACACATCCATGCATTTACAACCAACTGTTTTTCAACAAAGTCACCAAGAAAATACAGTGAGGAAAAGATCTCTTCTTCAATAATTGGTACTGAAAAAACTGGATACCCATATGCAGAAGAATAAAATTAGACATCAATCTCCCATCATATGCAAAAAAAACAATTCAAGATGGATTACAGGCTTAAATTTAAGAGCTGAAACTATAAAACTACTGGCAGAAAACATAGAGAAAATTCTTCAGAACATTGGTGTAGGCAAAGATTTTATGGCTAAGACTTCAAAAATGCAGGCAACAAAAAGAAAAATAGACAGATGGGGCTATACTAAAACAGCTTCCACACAGCAAAGGAAACAATCAACAGAGTAAGGAGACAACCTGTTGAATGAGAAAATATCTATTCACCCACAAGGGACTAAATATTCACCCACAAGGGACTAATATCCAGAATGTGTGAGGAATTCAAACAACTCAACAGCAAAAAACAAATAATCTCATTAAAATGTACACAAAGGACGTGAATATCAAAATAAGATGTACAAATGACTAACAGGTACATGAGAAAATGCTTAACATCACTAATCATCAGATAAATCCAAATCAAAACCACAATAAGACATCATCTCACACCAGTTAGAATGGCTATTATTTAAAAGACAAAAAAAAAAAAACAGATTCTGGTGAGGATATAGAGAAAAGGGAACTCTTATACACTGTTGGTGTTTTAGAGACCTAGTTAGCGTTAACAATAAAAAAATGTTCATATCATTGGCATCCCAGAAGGAGAGGGAAGAGAAAAGGAGACAAAAAGAGTATTTGAGGAAATAATGCCTAAAAATTTTCCAAATTATATATGTTAAAGACAAAGACCTACAGATCCAAGAAGCTGAGCAAAGCCTCTCCAACCACCAAAAATTAAATAAATAAATAAATAAACTCAATGAAATCTGCACCAAAACACATAAACTTTTGAAAACTAAAGGCAAAGAAAAAAATCTTGGAAGCAACAAGGCAGAAGTAACATATTACCCATAGAGGAGTCCCAATTCAAATAACAGTAGATTTCTCACTGGAAATCATGAAAGCCATAGGATGTGGCACTATATTTGTCAAGTGATTAAAAAAAAAAATCTGTCAACTGAGAATTCTGTATCTAAAAAAACTATTATTTATGAATAAAGGGGAAATAAAAACATTCTGAAATGATAAAAAACTAAAATAACTTGACACTAGCAAATGTATTCTTAATTATTAGCTAAAGGAAATTCTTCCAGCTGAAGTGAAATGAAAGAATGAAAGATGGAAAGAAAGGGAGGGAGGGAAGGAGGGAGGAAGAAAAGAAAGAGGAAAGAAGAAAAGAAAGAAGGAAGGAAGAGAACCTTGGGGTTTTGCTTTCAATCAGAATAATTCCCTGGAGAGTCATCAAGTTGTTTGTATAAATTATCTGTTCTTTTTTATTGATAAGTGGTATTTCATGGTATACTTTTACTAAATTTTGTTGAAGCATTCACCTGCAGAAAGGAAAGACAGATTAGTGACTACTAGGAGTTAGGGTTGAAGAGAGGGTGAGAGGTGATGCAAGAGGAAGGAGGGTTTTGTTATGAAAAGATAACAGGAGGAATTTGTGTGGTGTTGGAAACTTGTGGTGCAGTATCTTGACTGAGGTGTTGGATGCACAAACCAATGTATGTGATTTAATTGTATAGAACTCAATATATACATGCAGACACAAGTACATACATGCACACAGAGATTAGTAGGATTAAAACTAGTAAAGCTAATAGAAATCGGGTGGGTTATATCAATGTCAATCTTCTGGTTTTAACAATGTTTTACTATAATTTTTCAAAATGTTACCATTGGGAAAAATTAGACAAAGTGTGTATTGGATCTTTCTGTATTGGTTCTTACAGCTACATAAACATCTATAATTATGTCAGTGCAAATCTCAATAAAACAAAAGGTAGACTACTGTGTTAGTCAGCCTCCAAGACAGCTCTCCCTGATCCTGGGATTCCCACTTACCCCCAGTATTCAGCCCTTGTATAGCTCATAAAAGACATTGTAGTTTCTACCTTACTTTTCCATGGATCATTCACTTTGGGGAGGCCATCCATCTGGCATCAAATGTCTCATCTTCACCAATGGAAAATGCAAGAGATAACTACAAGATTTATTGACTAATGAGAAAAAAAGTGCTATCATAGAAGATTCTTATACCTCCCCAAGATATCTTTAATTTTCAGATATCAAAAAGATACAAAAATTATTCAGCTACTCTCTCCATGCACTATGACTGAAGCAATTACCTGAGAAAGCAGGCTGATTCACCAAGAAAATTGTGTACAAACTCTCTAGATAAAAACAGTGCCTGTAATAGATCATTGTGCACAATTAATTTGGTAGTATTCACAGCGAATTCTGAATACATGCTTTTAATGTAATTAAAAATTATAGGTAAGTGAGAATTCATGTCATAAAACAGACATCCTGTGAAGAAAAAATATATATATTAACAAGGAAGCAAAATACAAAACTATTTTAGCAAACCCAAGAGTTGGAAGAGAAGTGAAGGATTCATTGGGAGAGTATAACTATTCTAAAGGTCTAGTTCCTGTGGAGATAATGGATAGATTTGGCCAAGTAAATACAGTGGGTGGAGATCATAACATCATTTAATTTTAGTAAATGATGTAGATGTAACTGTTACGGGTAAGATTTTAAAGATAAAAAAGCAATCACTAGTAAAAAATAGATGCCAGATTGTACTTCCAAGTTAGGAGGGAGAGAAAAAGAATATTTGAAAAGGAATATGATAAAACTGGCTTATGGAGATTAAGGTTCTTGCTTTAGATTACACAGAGATGCAGAGATGTCTACACTAGGTCCATCTGGCTCCAAAGTCCATGTATTTCTACTGTATTATGTGGCCTCTATTTATGATTTTACCAGGTTTATACTGAAGACTTTCCAGATTAACAAGTATCTGTCCCATGTTTTCATCATTTCCAAGATCAGTGAACAAAGCAAATGTTAACAACTTACCCTAGTAGCTTAATTTGGCACTGCAAAATATCTGGAGTAAGTAGCAACAGGAAAAAAAAAAAGAGAATAGTCATTCATAAAAGGAAAAATGAGTTAGATATGAGTAAAGTACATCTGACTCATTCAATGACCACCCAGGAGATCAAGAAGGAAGAGACTCAGAATTGGTGGTGTCTAGGAACTCCAAAGATAATATTTGCAATATATTTTTTTCCCATCATCCTTATTTATGTTACTAATAAAATAACAATACATAGCAGTTCTAAAGAAATCATCTATTTCTTAGAATATCATGTTCAAATGATCTTACAACACTGGCTTGTAAAAAGCCCTAACAAAAATGAATTTGGATGGCCAATAAACTTATTTTAAAAATGCTCGACATAACTAATCATTAGCAAAATGCAAATTAAAATCACAATGAAATACTACTTTACTTCTGCAAGAATGGCCATTATTAAAAAGTCAAAAAACAGTAGATGTTGACATGGGCATGGTGAAAAGGGAACACTTCTACACTGCTGATGTGTATGTAAACCAGTATAATCTCTAAGGAAAACAGTCTGCAGGTTATTTAAAGAAATAAAAGTAGATCTACCGTTTAATCTAGCAATCCCACCACTGGGTATCTACCAAAAGGAAAATAAGTCATTATATCAAAAAGACACCTGCATGCATATGTTTATTGCAGCACAATTTACAATTGCAAAGATATGGAACCAACCAACTAAATGCCCATCAACCAATGAGTGAATAAATTAAATATGGTATATATACATACCACAGAATATTACTCAGCCATAAAAAAATGAAATTATGTATTTTGCAGCAACCTGGATGGAGGTGGAGGCCATTATTCCAAGTGAAGTAACTCAGAAGTGGAAAACCAGATTAAGCTATGGGTATGCAAAGGCATACAGAGTGATATAATAAAATATGGAGACTCACAGCAGAGAGGGTGGGAGAGGGACAAGGTATAAAAACTTACGTATTGGGTACAATGTACACTATTTGAGTGATAGGCACACTAATATCTCAGACTTTACCACTATACAATTCATCCGTGTAACCAAAACCACTTGTACCCCAAAAGATATTGAAATTTTAAAAAACTTTGCACTTGGAAAAAGAAATTATTTTGGAGATCTCAGAACATGTAGTGAGAGTGAGTTAGATTTTTAGAGAAATTTGAAAGAAAATTCTCTTTTTTAATTAAAATTTCATTTTTTGAAAAATTGTATCCTTCTTTCAGAAGAAGGGTGCCTCTTTGAGGATGTTTCTAAATGCTCTGTGGCAAAAGTATTCCTTTTCTTTCAGACAATGCAGTATTGGCCTTCCCCCTAATGGTGCCAAGTGCTGGGAATGAGGTTTCATGGAAAAGACAGGACTTGAACAAGGAGAATTTTATCCAGGCAGAAGCACGTTGCTTAATGTTACAACTGAAGCTAACAGCAACTGTGGCCCTGAATTGTTTCTGTCCTGCAAGGAGTGTGGATATTATCTTGAAGTTTCTGGCAAAAAAAAAGTCTCATGCTGAGATTTGGAACTTTTCATTCTGAAGTAGTCAGAACACTTTTTAAAATGACAAGTTCTGAGCACAAATATCAAAATATTGAATAAGTTAGGGGCACTTGGTAACAGAGAAAGATGAAAGATCTAATTCAAATGACTGGGCCAAATAATGACTAAGGAGAAATAATAACCATCTGTAAATATTTTAGGAAAATAGGGAGCAAGAAGGGGAGAGGAATTTCTGAGTTATCCAAAGGGGTATAACTAAGAGAAACAGGATTAAATTGAGCAAAGAAAATGTAGGCAGAGAATGAGGGGGAAAATGACCACGTAATGAGATCTATCAGTCTGTGAAATAGTCATTCAAAGGAGGTGGTAGAAACCCCATCATTTGAATCATTTTCAGCTAAGCTGGAAAAATTGCTCTATTAAGAGTATTATCCAACCATGGAAAAAGAGAGGCTTGAGGACGAGCAATGTGTCTTTTCCATCTTTAACTTCTATATTTTTGGAAAAGGAAAAAAAATGAAGATAAGGAAGCAACCTAGTAGAATATCTTGGAGAAAAACAAAAATAATCTAGAAACCACAGAATAACAATGGTAAGTGAAACAAACAAATGGTAAGAGAAAACCCACTAAAACACACCACTTTCAATAAATATGTAAAAACTTAAAACATGGCTAAAGAGAGGATGACTTCAAAGGGAGTTAGGAATTTATTTAAGGGTTTCTGTTTTTCTATTCATAATAAAATATCAAAATCTCAACACTCCTTTTAAGTAACTGAAGGACTGTCATGATTATTTCAGTTAGGCTAACACGGTTGTGCTTCTTTAGGACCCCAGAAAATCTGCATGCTTCAGAGCAATCTGGATGTTCTGATCCTCTATAGTAGCCAGACCCCAGAAATACTGGTTAGGCAAAGAGATAGAATGATCACAATTAAATAATATATAATTAGATTATTAATTATTAAATATCATATAAACTATATAAAAATATTGAGCATCAACCACAGGCAAAGCACAATTTCAGATAATGTAAGGATTACAAAGGTTTATAAAACTTGGTCATTTTACCCCTTGAGATGTGAGTCTATTGGAAAAGACAGACTGATGGGAAACGTAACATCTTAGGGCAGCTAAGCACCAAGGCTCATTCTTGGACAGAAATGTTCTTCTTACTCCCACTCAAAGTCTCAGGGACTCATCCTGCTTTTCTCTTCTCTAGGTGGCTGCTTCTTCCCACTCTTTGTCCTTTCCGCAAACTCAGCTTTACCATTTCTTACTACCGTGAAGAAGAGAAATGAGGGCTTTTCCGTTTTTTGCATTTAATCAGTATTGGAATAGCAATGGAAACTCTTAACAATATCACATTTATTTTGTGCGTGTTCTATGCCCAGACACTATAATGGGTCCTTAAAACGCAATGTTTATTTTAATCCATGTCAGCATCCTGTGTTTTGAGTAGTAGAATTACCCATATTTTATAGATTTTCAAATTGAGGCTTAGAGATGTTTGTAACTTGTCCAAATTCAAACAGGAAGGAAGCAATGGAGCAGTGATATGAGCACATGTTGCCATCGACTGAGTTGTGTCCCTCCCGATTCATATGTTGATGCCTTAACCCTCAATGTGATTGTATTTAGAGATAGGGCTAATGAATTTTGTATGATTTCACCACAAAAAAAAGAGAGACCTTGATTTATATTTTGTTTCTTCCTATTATTAGCATGTAGTTGCAAGCATAACCATATTTCATTTAAAAACCTAATTATTGGTTTAATAAGTATATTTTTATAATTTTTAGTTTTATTTCTCAATGTAAAATCCAATAAACACTCTGTTCACTGCTACTGAAGTTAATTTATTTTAAGTAGTCTTTCTGCAGAACAAGTTATAAAGCTTATGACTTAAATAACAAAAGTTCTTTCACCTACAGCTCTCTATGTACTTTTTAGAATAAAATGGAAGCTTCTTTGGTGTGTTTTATTCTACTTTTGTATCCAGGCAGTGACACAGTTAACAATCAATCCCCATCTCTCCTTTTCTGATATCTGCTACTGCAACAGTGATAACAGACAACAAAGTCCATACGGTCCCTGACTTAGGATAGTTTGGCTTACAATTTTTCAACTTTACAATGTGTTTATTGGAATATTAAATACATTTCTGACAGGGTATATTTTACTTATGATGGGTTTATTGGGATATAACCCTATTGTAAACCAAGGAACATCTGTATATTATTTGCATTTAAGTCCTGAATTTAATTAACAATCCTACAACTCTTTATTTTGGTTGACTCTTTTGGAGAAAATCCAGGCTACAAAGACATGCTCTATGTTCTCCAATGGTACAGTTGTTTAGGCTAAATAAGTCCAACCGGTAAAAAGGAATCACTCTAAGAACAAAACAGGATGCTATTTGGGAGTGGATAATCATTATTACAAGAAAGCATCCAACACATGTACGTTTATGGAGCAAATATATATCCATGATTACAAATAGGAGACTACAAGTTAATATCCTAGGAAAATGCTGCTTTGGCAAGGTTCCCAAATCAATTTGATATCAGAAATTCTTGACAATACTACCTAAAACTCCTTAAATCTACTTTTTCTGAGAAAGCATTGTCTTTCAATCAGCAGTCTGAAGCAAGATGTGTAACAGCCTGAAATAGCCTTTCCATTGTTGAAAGCTTCAAACCTTTCCACACTAAGGGATTTATGACTATTTCTGATACATTCAGTCATTTCCCTTATATTTTTCCTGGCACTATGTTGAAAGGATAATTTAAACATTAAGATTTATGTGCCATTTAAAGTAAAGGCAGTCAGTTCATTCTCAAAGAGGTGTGATTTGACTGCCATCTGGCTAAAGTAATGGCTTCTTTCTTGGTTAGTGACAAGCAAAAAGAAAAAAAGTGAAGAAGACTAGAGAATGGTATTCCTGAATAAACTCCAAGCAACAGATGAAGGGAGCCATTTGTATACCAAATGTGATAGAGGAGAGGTTAGGAAACATTGGTTTTGGTGTCAGACAAACCCAAGTCCTGGTTCTGAATCTGTTTACCATATGTATAAACCTTGGCTGCGTTTCTGAGTACTCTGAGTTTCAGCTTCTTCATAGGTGAAATGGGAACAATAACAGGGTTGTTGTATATATTAAATGGGGTAATACACATATAGTGGTAAGTGGAGAATGGATATATAACAAAGTCAATAAAATTATAGATTATATCACTATCGGAATACCTTATAAGGAGTAAATGAAAGTTAATTTTTTATACTCTTTAACCACTAAATTATTCTTTTTGAGAATGTGGTATGAGGAAAATTTGCATCAACATCACAGCGTGGGCTACTTGTTAAAAATGCTCATTTCTAACTCCCACCCAGATATACTTAATTTTTTGAATTTATTTATCTGTTGAATGAATCAACAGGTATTTCTGCACACTTGGTATATGCCAGTCACAGTATTGGAAATAAAATGATGAATATAACAAGTTCCCTGCCCTTACAGAACTTACATTCTAATGGGGACGACACAGTAAATAAATAACATAATTAACAGATTGTGTTAAATGTTACATAGTAAGAATGTTGATGATACAGAACAACCTGAAAAGGCCACTTTAGATAGGGCGGTTTGGCGAAGACGTTCAGGGGAGATGACATATGAGTTGAGACTTGAAGAAATTGAGACTGCTATGATAACAGCCAGAAGAAGAGCATTCCTGGCAGAAGGAAGAAAAATCCCACTGGCCTAGAAGTTTGAAAGACTTGGAATGCTTTTATAAAGGAGATCAATGTAACTGGAATGTCATGAGAGAGGAATGGTATGAACTGATATTGAATATATTGAAGAGAAAAGAAATGAAGTTCCATTTCACCCCTTGTGCCTCTTGGATCCATTTGCTTTCTATTATAAATTCATCCCATCTGCTTTTCCAGAATTATGGTTGGTATCTTTTTCTGGGGAACTATACTAAGGAAGGTTAGTGGGATAAACTACAAACCCCACCATACTGCTGTCTTAAGATTGCAACTAATGCTCATCTTTCTTCTCTGCTACCAATTCTAGAATTCCTTCAACTTCAGCACTTCTGCTGGTCCAGGCGGCTTATTTAGTGAGGTGATCCAGACCCTCACATGGAATATAAGATTCTGGTCACCATGTTGTTCTAGGCCATGACTACTGCACTTTACTACTACTGTCAAAATTAAGAAGGGCTGCAGGAGCATACTGAAAGATTCCCTATTGTATCACCTAGTTGTCAAACATATTACTTCCTATTTTCATTGTATAGTAGCTATCCTGCTTCCTTCTGGTCTTCAGAGCCTATTACCCTTTGTGCTGATCTCTTTGCATGGAGATCCCAAAGTAACTGGTTGGAAACCACACCTCAGAGTTTAATGGGATTTTTACTGTGTTCTGTAAAGGAAGTGTTACCTTTCTCAATTAACTAGAACTCCTAGCCTCAAAAAACATAAAGTTGCTGGGCTGGAAAGCACATATGTGGACCATTGGAGGTGATGATATGTGGGGATATTCTGATTTCCACAATTTGGTTCAAGAACCAATGTATTTAACCTACGGGGAACCCTGCACCATATGATAGTCATTGACTTAGAGCAGGTGTCAGCATATTTTTTTTTTTTTTTGTAAAAGGCCAAACAGTAAATAGTTTGGGCTTTGCAGGCAATATGATCTTTTTTGCAACTCTTAATTCTGCTGCTTTACTGTGAAAGCAGCCATAGGCAATATGTAAATGAAGGAAAGTGGCCATGTTCTATTAAAACATTATTTACAACAAAGGTGGCAGGTCCTTGGACTGTAGTTTGTTGACTCCTGATTTAGAGCGTGTAGTGCATTCTAGGGAATGGCATTCCATTCTTGCAGAGTAACATATCCCACTGATGCTAGAACTGAATATTCAAAAGGCAAATCCATCACTCTACTGGGTGGGCAGCTTCTAAGTAGTGGGATGTCATGTGACAGAACCCACAACTGTAACCGTTTCATTGTTGTAGGTGGCGTTTTGGGTCTTGTTTGTTATTATGAAGGATATCTTATTATCTCTTCAGTTGATTTAATATTCTGTAGCCCTCAGGTGATAGTGCTAACCAAGACTGTGTCAGCAGGAAAGACAAAATGAATTGCTCTCTTCTTCAGAGTAAGAGTGATTCCATGTAATCAGTTTACTATCAATAGGCTGCTTACCCTTCTGCTATATTAGGGGCTCAGTATTAGTATCCTTTGCTGGATGCTGAATGTTTAGAAGTGACAGTAGCTAGATAAGTTTTGGTAAGTGGGAACAAATAGGGGACATCCTCTATTCTTGCCATTCTGGTTACTCCTCTCATAAGCCTATTGTCTCAGCAGTGAGGTGGTAGATGACAGATACTATCTGATATCAGTTGGCTCATAGGTTCAACATTGTGCTTTTCCTCACCACAGAATCTCTGGTAACATAAGGTCTGCTGGGCCTTATGGCCCAGATGGTAGAGCTGCCTGAATTCTAGCCTGGACATCCTGCAGACCTCTTATCTGTGTTGAGCCCTGCTAAGAGCAGATAGCTTTTGTATCACTTGGTTAGTGGGTTTAAGAAGTATTCCCAAATATGTAATATTTTCTCTCCAGGAACCCGAAGGGGTTTACAAGGCATTGTGCTACCTTTCTAATGACAGGAGGTATAAGTTTTAATAGTTTATTCCTTATTTTGGAGGAGATTTACATGCATGCCCCTGGCCACTGTAAAATTGACTGATGCAGCAGTCCTTGAATCTTCACAGGGTGTATCTTCCACCTCTGGACTATACATGGTTTTCCAAGGAGCATATATATCTTATCAGAGCCTCCAACATACTTGCCACTTTTTGCTTATTGGTTCTAATTAACATGGATCATCAATATAGTGGAACAATATGACATACTGCAGAATATCCAGACAGTTGAGGTCTCTTGGAAATATATTACAAGACAGGGTTGGAGATTTAATATAGCTTGGGCCAAGACTGTATGTATTTATTATTGTCTGTTCCATGTGAATGAAAACTGGTTTTAAGCCTCTTTCTTGACAGAGATGGAAAATAACACATCTGCTAAGTCAATGGCCAACTGCCATCTACCCGAGTCCATGGTAATCTGCTCTAGTGATGATATCACACCTGGGATAGAAGCTGCAGTTGGGACTAGTATAATAGTTTGTTGATTCTGCAGCAGTATACTGTTATCCAATAGAATTCCAACGTTTTCACAGGGGCCAGACTGGTAAATTAAATGATAGCATCAATCATCTCTGCCTCCTTTAGGTCTTCATTTCTACCATTCTTGCTGAAATGCAATATTGTTTTTATTTATCATTTTGACTGGACATGGAGTGGGCAGCTTCAATAGCTTCCACCCAACCTTTCATACTATGATAATGCTTATTCCACAGGCCAAGGAATCAATGTGAGAGTTGTGCCCATAATGAATCACACATTTGGAGATAGGAATAAGAACTTACCTGTGAGCCATCCCTGGGCCAGAGCTCCACTTATTACCTGGCTTTCATAATCACCATCGTAAGAAGGACATCCATGACAATGCTTCATGTTTCTGAGTATCAGTGCCAACTCAGAGCCTATGTACAAGAGTCCCTGAAATTTCTGGAAATTCCTCTTTTCCCAGCGTATGCTGTTATGTATAAATAGTTAAGTTTCCTTTGGGGAAAGAACTGGAGGAATTATTCCTATATATATTTACCATAGAGTTGCAGAGCCCCCTTGTCCTGAGCACCCAGTCTCTCTCCCCTTCAGTCAGCAGGTTCTGGGCCCAAGATTTGGCTCAAGTCTGGAAACTGGGCCAACGATTGTGATATATTATTGAGGGAGGTGCTCTCAGCCTCCTAAACATTAATTTTTCATGTATTTGGTAGTATAAATTAAGCAATATCCCTGTTTGCTGCCTGTGTATCTTTATCCCCAGGAATTTTGTATTATATTAATCATTTTACAGCTCTGTGCAGGTCAGACCCCAAATTGCCACTCCAGTTTTGCCTCCCATTACAGTAAATGTGCACAGCTTGCTTCTGATGATTAAGCACCTGCCCTCTTTCATCCTCATTGCCTGTTTTGAGACAGCATTTCCTCCTATCAAGCCTGGTCTGCAAGAGAAAGCCACCATTGAGCCTCCCATTGACACTGGTATCCCTCTCCCAAGTGCAATCCTTGTTCCCTCGGTAAAAAGATTGTCTGCCTAGCCCTCCCACAAACATTGTCAGCTGGTAAGTTTTCTAGCCATATGTAGTGTATCCTTTCTAACATGTTCACTTCTCTCTTCCTATTGATCCCTCTGTCAGCTGTTTGCCACTGTAGTTCTAGTATTCTTACTTCATTTAGAGCAGTCTTTGTTTTTTCCAAGCTTCCAAGGAGCATCCTAGCAGTATATTAATACTTTCTTCTAAAGTCTTACCAAGGGGTTAAATCCTATATCCCAGAAAAGCAGCAAATAAATTCTTGCTTATCCAACTTTATATTCTGCCCCCCTGATCCAGCACCTCAGGAACAAATTTCAAAAAACACTCCTGGCTCCTGCTACTGTCTGTTGACTGGGTTTCACTGATCCTTTGGAATACATTTCTTTTCCTTTTTTGGCAGATCCAGCACTTCTCTGGTTGGGATATATTATGAATTAACCCTACATATTGGTCTGGTGGTCAGGAGAGGAGATGGGGACAGATCCTGTGAGGAGTGCATACTGTCTTTTAAAGCAGGATGGGGAAGCACTGGTCTTTTAAAGGGATGTGCGGGCCATTCCTGCAGGCCCAAAAGGAACAGAGTATCTGGAAATCCAGGATTTTTGATGACTTGACCCATAATGGCCCCATCTCTAGATTCAGGATTCTCTGCCTTCATAATAGGCTTCTGGTCTCTGCAGGTCAGATTTGCCATGGTTGACAAGTCAACTTTCTCTGGAACTCTCCTAGTCTTACATCATTCTTTTCTTCCCTTCAAGTTCCAAGAATTGAGTCTCTTTTCTGCTACCAAAAAAGCTCTCCAGCTTTCAGAGCTAATATTTAATTGTTAATTATCATCAGCATTTTAAGGTATTTCTTCAACGACTCAGTAGCACCCAGCTAAGGCTGTCTGATTGATTCCACAGCCCTTATGATTACTATTTCCTCAGAATCTTTCAAATGCCTAAGACGCTCTCATACTTGTGCATTTCCTTTCACCAGGTATCTTGTTCCAGTTCACAATTAGTGAAAGTTTTCACAATAACCACTATAACATGCTAGGGGCTATGAGTATTTTGCTCACCTTCTATGATGGGGTCCTCATTACCAGTTGGCCAGAGGGAGATACAGCTCCCAGACTTTCACTTTATAATCTATTTCCTGGAGTCACTCCTGACTTCATCTGTCAGAGGATAGGCTCCCTGTGAGAGATACTCTAAGATAAAGATTTGTATGCAGGAGATTTTTGTGGGAGAGAGCTCTCGGGAACACCACCAGTAAATGATGGAAAAACTGCAGTATTAGGGAGAGGGACAAGTGGAACTGCAACACAACCAAACAGAGGTCTCAGCCAGTCCTCCAGGAAGCTCTGGAGCTGGGAAAGGCCTTCAGAGTAGTTCCAAATGGAGGCAATAAAGTTGGGCCATTGTACCTTCATCAACAGTCAGTCACTGGGTGCAGACTGTCCCAGGGAAGGAAATACAACCTTAGAAGAGGTGGCTTCCTGTAGCTGAGGGGAATTCCCAGAGAGAAACTCAGAGCTATTGGCAACCAACACCTGTAACATGGGATAATGAGTGCCCTGGTCCTGAAAGCAAGGATCTGTATTGCACTCCATAACATTCACTAAATCATCACTATTGAATTCACTTTTTAGTGAGTCTAGAACACTAGATATCTTTCAAAATCACTGTGGTGGCAAAGATACTTGGAGCCAGGAGAGTTTTTGGATGTGTGATCAGATGCTTTCCATAAATGGGATCTGCACAAGAAATGGCTCATCTTAAGTGTCCAAAAATTTTACATTACCACAGCTGCCTTCAGTGTAATTCACAATTGTTTCCAAAGATCCAAGACAATTACTCACTTATTTCTTCCCCAAAAAATCTCTTCCAATTTTACAAGTGAGGAAAGAATGTCATAATATTTAGAATAATAGAATGAGTTGGTATGCTTGCAGCAAAGCCAGTCCTACAAGTGAACTTCTTATTAAACAGATCTTCCTGTGAATAAATGGCTGACAGAATCAAAGTCCTCCCATCATCTTCTGAGTTTGGCCTATGAGCCTGCACACGTATAACCTTTCAGGATTAGAATTCCCATTTACCCTTTATAATCAAGGCGTTATACAGTTAAGCAAAATATTTGTTAAACTACTGTGTGCCTTTAGCAAGAACTATAAGATATGGGGCTGTTGCAACATCAATGACTCAAAGGTTAAGAATGCAATTTCTTTCATCAACATTTAATGTGGTGAATTGACTTTTATGACTTTTCACTGTGCATATTTTTTAAGCTGGTAAGAATTATGGTAATCATTGACACATCAACTTCCTAGAACTAAAAAATTAACAAGGTTCAGAAGAAAATTTGTTGCTCTACTTCATCATCTGAACTCAGTTCAACTTAGATCTAAATCCCTGGAATCTTCAAAGAGAACCAGTAAGCCCCTAATATCTACTCTTGTTGATTTCTGATGATCCTTGTAGGATATCTTTCTTTGTGAAGAAAGAAGAAAATAATTGTGCATTGCTGTCAATCATTAAATCATGGGAGCTGGTCATGGGATTGAGAAGAAAACTAAACATTTTAGCTGTCAGCAATGTTTAAGTACTTTTAAAGGATGCTAAATTTGAGGACTTAACCAAAATGCTATTTAAATAGATTTAGTATAAAACCTACATAAGGAAATAAGTCAGTATAAGTATGTGAATTCACATTAAGTTGTTTATAAATAGCAAACAGTTTAGGGAGCCTAGTTTTATCTACAGTGCATTCTTCACTTGGTACTTACAGTGCATTTGGGAAAATGAAAATATTTTCAGTATTACAGCTGGAAAGTCAGTAAGACATCTTATGCCAATGCCTCAGACTTTTCCTAGTACAAGTCTGGAAATATGGATCCCATATTCCTAGGAAACACTTGAGATGGTACAGGAGTTTCAACCTTTCCCTGGCCACAAAGCAACCTGGAGATGGCACTTCCTGTCTTCCTTCTATACAGAAGAGACCCTGAGAATTTTCTAGGCTGTATAACCATGTTCTTTGTCACTATGCAAGTCACGTCACCACTTGTTAAAGTCCTGTGAAGGTGTTACCATTATCCCCATTTCATAGATAAAGATTCTGAAGCACAGAGATGTTAAATGTCTTGCTCCAAGTCATAAAGCCAGCAAGAAGGGAGACATAATTCAAACCCAGGCAGTCTGCTTGAAGAACTTGTGGGTTTAATTACTTGGCAATGCTGACTTCTGCTCACATTATTTATTAACAATATTAATAAAACCAGGAGAATTTGAGGAGAAACAGAAATGAAAATATATATAAATCATACCATTGAAGCTGATTACCCCATTTGATTCTGTTTGGTTACCTAGTCAGTCAGGCATCTGCATTTGATTTGCAAATCTTCACAAGAATTATGACTCTCAATGGATCAACAAATATTCTTGATACTTAAAAGAAACAGGATGAATAATTTTGGTTTTGGTAGTTGTATTAATCAGAGTTTTACGGAGAAACAGTGCCGATAGGATATACAGATATAGAGACAGAAATAGAGATAGAGGTATAAGGGTAGATTTATTATAGGATTGGCTCACATGATTATAGGGGCTAAGAATTTGCATGATATGCTGCCTACAGGCTGGAGAACCAGGAAACCTGGTGTTGTAATTTAGTCCACTTCCAAAGGCTTGAGAATGAGGAGTGCTAATATTTGAGGGCAGGAGAAGATGGATGTCTCACCCAAAACTTCTGCCTTTTGTTCCACTGGGGCTCTTGACAGATTGGGTAATGCCCATCTACATTGGTGAGAGCCATGTGCTTTACTCAGTCTACAGATTCAAGTGCTGATCTCTTTTAGAAATACCCCCACAGCCCCACCCAGAAATAATTTTTTATCAGCTATCTGTGCATTTCATAGCCCAGTTAGGTTATCATAGTGGTGTTGAAAATACTGTTACCCAGACCACTGCTTTTAAAGCTCTGAGTTATCCCAGTGGCATATTTGCTTTGACAGCTATCTAATCTACAAAATGAATTACACATGCAAATCTATCAGATGTGCTTCTTGAGTCTCTTTAATTCATGTTTTGGCTATAATTTTCTAAATAGAAATATGAAATAAATTATATTATCATATCTCATTTTTTTCTGTTTTTAAATGCAATATACACTTACTGTTAAAATTTACTAAATAGTGAAATACATACAATTGAAGATACACTTCATTTATACTCTTACATAACAAAGAAACTAGTAATATTTTCATAGACTTTTCTCCCTCCTCCTCCTCTTTCTCTTCCTTCTCCTTCTTTTAGCTTTTCAATAAAAGTACATCCTGCAGGTGTGGCTTTCCATTCTACTTTATATCACTGTATATTTGTCTTAGTCATTAACTATTCTTCAAAAGCAAATTTCAGTGGGTGACTGAATAATACCATATTACATGGACACAGCTTAAAGGACATTTGGACATTGTATTAGTTAATTTTCATGCTGTCAAGCTAAGAGGGAAGCCTCTTATAAAACCATCAGATCTTGTGAGAACTCACTCATTATCACTCACTCTCAGGAGAATAGCATGAGCAGAATAAAGGTAACCACCCCCATGATTTAATTACCTTCCACCAGGTCCCTCCCATGACATGTGGGGATTATGGGGACTACAATTCAAGATGAGATTTGGGTGGGGACACAGTCAAACCATATCATTCTGCCCCTGGCCCCTCCCAAATCTCATGCCCTTGCATTTCAAAACACAATCATGCACTTCCAACAGTCCTCCAAAGTCTCAAGTCATTCCAGAATTAACTCAAAAGTCCAAGTTCAAAGTCTCATCTGATACAAGGCAAGTCCCTTCCACCTATGAGCCTGTAAAATCAAAGGCAAATTAGTTACTTCCTAGATATAATGGGGGTACAGGCACTGTGTAAATACAGGCATTCCAAATGGGAGAAATCGGCCAAAACAAAGAAGCTGCAGGCCCCATGCAAGTCTGAAATCACCAAGGCAGTAATTAAATATTAAAATTGTGAAATAATCTCTTTTGACTCTATGTCTCACATCCAGGTCATGATGATGCAAGAGGTGGGCTCCGATGGCCTTGGGAAACTCTGCTCCTTTCACTTTGCAGGGCATAACTCCTCTCTAGGCTGCTTCAATGGGCTGCTATTGAGTGCCTGCAGCTTTTCCAGGCAAGCTGTAGGTGGATCTACCATTCTTGGGTCTGGAGGATGGTGGCCCTCTTACCACAGCTTCACTAGGCAGTGCCCCAATGGAGACTCTGTGTGGGGCCTCTGACACCACATTTCTCTTCCTCACTGCCCTAGCAGAGGTTCTCCATGAGGGCTCCACCCCTGCAGCAAACTTCTGCCTGGACATCCAGGCATTTCTATACATCCTCTGAAATCTAAGCAGAGGTTCCTAAACCTCAGTTCTTGACTTCTGTGCACCTGCAGGCTCAACACCACATGGAAGCTGCCAAGGCTTGAAGCTTGAACCTCCTGAAGCCACAGCCCAAGCTGTGCTTTGGCCTCTTTTAGCCAGGGCTGGAGTGGCTGAGAAGCTGGTCACCAAGTCACTAGGCTGCACACAGCAGGGATACCTGGGCCCGGCCCACAAAACCATTATTTCCTCCTAGGTCTCCAGGCCTGTGATGGTAGGTGCTGCTGCAAAGTTCTCTGACATGCCCTGGAGACATTTTCCCCATTGTCTTGGTGATTAACATTCGGCTCCTCATTACTTATGCAAATTTCTGCAGCAGGCTTGAATTTCTCCCCAGGAAATGGGGTTTTTCTTCACTATTGCATCATCAGGCTACAAATTTTCCAAACTTTTATGCTCTGCTTCCCTTTTAAACGTAAGTTCCAATTCCAAGCCATATCTTTATGAATGAATAAAAGTCAATAATTTTAAAAGCACCCATGTCACATCTTGAATGCTGTGCCACTTAGAAATTTCTTCTGCCAGATACCCTAAATCATCTCCGTCAAATTCAAAGTTCCACAGATCTCTAGGGCAGGAACAAAATGTCACCAGTCTCTTTGCTAAAGCATAACAAGAGTCACATTTATTCCATTTCCCAACAAGTTCCTCATCTCCATCTCAGTCCACCACAGCCTAGACTTCATTGTCCATATCACTATCAGCATTTTTGTCAAAGCCATTCAACAAGTCTCTAGGAAGTTTCAGACTTTGCTGCGTCTTTCTGTATTCTGAGCCTTCCAAGTCTCTAAGAAGTTCACAACCTTCCCATATTTTTCTGTCTTCTTCTGAGCTCTACAAATGGTTCCAACTTCTGCCTGTTACCCAGTTCCAAAGTCACTTCCACATTTTTGGGTATTCTTATGGCAGTACCCCACTACATGGTACCAATTTACAGTATTAGTTCATTTTCACACTGCTATGAAGAAATACCCAAGGCTGGGTAATATATAAAGAAAAGAAGTTTAATTGACTCACAGCACAGGATGGGTGGAAAGGCCTCAGGAAACTTAAAATCATGATGGAAGGGGAACCAAAAACATGCTTCTTCACATGGCAGCAGGAGTGAGAAGAATGAGAGCCAAGTAAAGGTGGAAGCCCCTTATAAAACCATCAAATCTCATGAGATCTCATTCACTATCATGAGAACAGCAAGAGCAGCATGAGGGTAACCATCTCCATGATTAAATTACCTCCCACTGGGTCCCTCCCATGATACATGGGTATTATAATCCAGATGAGATTTGAGTGGGGAAACAGCAGAGATTTAGTTGGGAAGACAGCCAAACCATATCAGACATTGTTTACTTGAATAAAATAAAACTATAACAAACTTTTCTGTTCATTTCCCTAGTCAAATTACAATCACCTATTTCTTAGATACTTTAAACAGTCTCTTTGATGAGCTCCTATAATTCATCTTAATTTCTTTCAATCTAGTCCCATGCAGCAGCCAACACAATCTATAAAACTAAATGGTTACTCTTGGAATAAAGACCAGAGACTTTACTATGGACCCCAAATCCCTAGATCATCTCATCACTGCCTCAATCACCAATCTTATTCTAAATGCTTCTTAGAATTCACCTTTTTCACTGTATTTATTTATTTAGAAACAAGGTCTCACTATTTTGACCAGACTGGACTTGAACTAAAGCGATCCTCCCACCTCAGCCTGCCAAATAGCTAAGACTACAGGCATGTCATACCATGTCTGATTTAGCCTATTTAATTCTTCATTGTTCCTTAAGTTTCAGGTCAATTACCACTTTTCAAGGGAAACCTCTTATGTCCAGAACTCTGATTTCTTGTTATATGTTTACATGACATCTGTACATTACATTCATAGAAGTAATTACACTTGGTAATTACCAATTCTATGTAATTATTTTATTAATGCTTATATTCTTCCCTATACAATAAGGTCAATTAAATCAGCAACTAAGATCATTTTTCATGGTATTGCTACTGCTTTGCAATAATTGGCATATAAAAGTCACACGATGAATATTTATAAAATAAACATTTCTAGAAGAATTTTCAAGCATAATTTTCAAGCATAATCACATCATTTTGACAGCTTGTCAAAATTTATTTTTATACCAGCAATACAGTAGAAGCATCTTTTTATCAGTATCATCTTTACCCTTTATAAGGAATTCTGACTTATTTACCTGAAATACTAGACCACTGTTATTTTGTTTCTATTCATTTAAATAAAACATGTTTTAAAAATTCATACTGGGGTCTCATAGTTTTTCTATGAATCCTCTATATGGTCATTGTTCACACTTCTATTGTGGTGCTAATGTGTTTCTTATTAATAAGTGGTCTTAATATACGTAAAGTTTAACCATGTGTCTCATTTGCAAATGTTTTCCTCTAGGTTAATATTTGTTCTTACACTATGTTTACAGCAATTTTGGTGTTTGCAAATATTAAATTACATATAGTAAGTTTTACCAATAATTCCCTAATGATTTCCTAATGTTCTTATGCTTGAAAAGCCATATGTTATCCCAAGACCAGTTGGTTACATATTTTTCTAGTTTTGTACAGTTTTATTTTTTATTATGCTTTCTTCTTGTCACTTTTGGAACTAAGCTGAACAGAATGGATTTAATAATAATTCTTGGCTCATGACACACTATCATCCTTGGTCTATGCACCGCTCATTTGTATTCATTCATTCATTCATTCATTGTTAAATAAGAAAATGAATACTGAATCCCATTACCTATTAAAAATATTCACAAAGGCCAGGTGTAGTGGCTCATGCTGGTAATCCCAGCACTTTGGGAGACTGAGGCGGGCGAATCACGATGTCAAGAGATCTAGACCATCCTGGTGAACATGCTGAAACCCCGTCTCTACTAAAAATACAAAATTTAGCTGGGCGTGGTGGTGCATGCCTGTAGTCCCAGCTACTTGGGAGGCTGAGGCAGGAGAATAGCTTGAACCCAGGAGGCAGAGATTGTAGTGAGCTGAGATCGCACCACCGCACTCCAGCTTGGCGACAGAGCGAGACTCCGTCTCAAAAAAAAGTCACAATGAATTGTACATTTATAATTTTCTTTCTTTGTGAAAATAGTTTTAATCATATGTATACAAATATATGTGTATCTGTATATAAAATCAATATATGTATACATAATATATGTTTAGATGTATCTATAAAGATATGTGTGTAAACATGTGTATATGAATATATGTATTTGAATATGTATTTATGGATACTTTGGATATTGCTTACTTTTTAATGTCATAAAAAACATACTTTTGCAGAGTGTGCTAGTACTTGTTAGTTGTTTTCTTAGCATTTGTTACCAAGATTTATCCATATTATTGTATAGAACTGCATTATTTCATCTATGGTATTGCACTATAAGAATATGCCCCAATTTACTAATCCATTCTCTTGTCAATAAACATTTTGTTTGTTTCAAATTTTGTGTTATTACAAACAGTTTTACTAAAAACATTTCTGGTATATCTTCAGTACACATTCAAAGTTTCTCTTAAGTATGTACAGAAATACATATATATAAAATATATTTATATATATATATATTTTTTTTTTTGAGACAGAGTCTTGCTCTGTTGCCCAGGCTGGAGTGCAGTGGTGCAATCTCAGCTTATTGCGACCTCCGCCTTCTGGGTTCAAGAGATTCTCCTGTCTCAGAATCCCAAGTAGCAGGGATTATAGGTGTGCACCACCACACCAGGCTAATTTTTGTATTTTTAGTGGAGACAGCGTTTCACCATGTTGGCCAGGCTAGTCTCAAACTCCTGACTTCAGGTGATCCACCTTCCTCAGCCTCCCAAAGTGCTGGGATTACAGGTGTGAGCCACTGTACCCGGCCCAGAAATAACTTTTTTCCTGAATTTCTGGGATATACAATTTGTTCATTTAATATACCAAGAAAAGTCACAAATCTGGCCAAAGTCATTGTAACAATTTACATTCACCAGCAATGTAAATGAGTTTCCACTGATCTACATTCTCTCCAAGCCTTGGTACTGTCAGATTTTCTTAGGTTCTGCCAAGTGGGTGTAAAGTGGTATCTCATTTGGGTTTTGGTTTTATTTTCTTAAGTTCTGAACATCTCTTCATGTGTGACCACATGTTGCCTTCTCTGTAATATGTCTCTTTATGTCTTTTACTGATTTTTCTTTTGAGGTTTTTTCTTTTATTATTGTAAGCATTCTTGATATGTTTTTGAGAGTAATCCTTTTGTCACAGATATCTACTACCAGTTTGTACCTGGAAAGCAAGTTTCTTTAAGAAGTTTTTTCTTAAACATAATTTTAAAATTGTAGCCCAATTAACTTATTAGTTTTTTATAGTTAACATATTTGTCTTCTTTAGAAAACCTTTCAGCTGTATTTTAACCTAAAAGAATGAGGATTTTCTTTTCACATTTCTTAATCTACTAAGTTCCTTTTTTTCCCATACAGATAACTGATTTTTCAATCTTCATTTATTGAATACCTCTTTCTTTTCCCAGTGACTTGCCATTTCACTTTTGTCATTCATGAAAGTTCAAATATTTGTGTTTATAGGCTCTGTGTGCCCTTCCATTGGTTAATTTGCCTATTTCTTCATTAATATTCCACTCCCTTAATTGCTATAGCTCGACAATATGTATTATATCTGGCTATCCTCCATGCCTTAATATTCTTATTTAAATATATATCAACCATTTGTTATCCCAAATCAATTTTAGAATAGGCTTGTCATATTATACTGAATGTTGAGATAATTTAGGAGAAAATTGACATTCTGACAATATTGGATCTATCTTTTCATCTATAGGATATCTTGCAATTTACATGTATCTTCCTTTGTACTGTTTGGTAAAGTTTTGTTAGTTTCGGTAAATAAATCTTGCAAATTTTTATTTGGTTGATCCCTAAATTCTTTATAGCTCTTTTTGTTATTGCAAATATTACCCCTTTAAAATTTCATTTTCTAAGTTTTGTACCTAGCATACAGAAATGCACTTGACTTTTGAATGCTGAATTTATATCCAATAACCTGACTAAGGTCTCTTATAATTTTTAATAACTCATCTATAGGTTGCACCAGGTTTTCATGTTGACATTCACATCATTTGCAAATCATAGCAGTTTTTTTCCTCCTTCCCCATCATTAGGCTTTTATTTGCTTATTGTACTAACTAGGACCTCAAATATAATTTCTCACAGAAGTGGTATAACAAGTATTTTTATATGGCTGCTGGTTCTACAGGAAATGCTTCTAATATTTTCAAATTTTGAATTATGTTAATTTAGGTTTTTTATGAATGTATCAGATTTAGGAAATTCTCTTTCAATTTTAGTTTACTAAGAATTTTGTCATGTTTTTTTCCCCTTCATCTGTTGGCACAGTTTTCCAGGTTTCTCCTTTAATCTACTGATATAGTAAAGCATGTTCAACAAATCTTCCTTGAATTCTAGGTATTAAGCTTAATGTCATCATATATGATATATCATGCATTTTATACATTTTAAAATTTAGTTTGCTAATTTTTTGTTCAGGATTTTTGCAGCTATATCCAGGGTGAAATGAGCCAATACTTTTTATTTCTTCTTTTGCTCTTCTCTGGTTTGGGTAAAGAGTTTACATTATTCTTGTAGAATAAAATGATGACCCATGCTAATACTTCTCAACACTTTAAAAGACTTTACATAAGATTAGATGATTACATAATTTAAAGCTTGTTAAAACTTACCTGTAAAATCATTTAAGATTGATGTTTTCTCAGGGAAGACTTGCTTGCCAACTGTTAACTATTAATTACTACTGTAAGAAACAAATAGTCTAGGAAACTTAAACACAAAACATCTCTTAACTCCATTTCATCCAACTTTAAAAATTTATATTAACTTTATATCTGTTGATGTGTTCATGGCAAAAACTCACCAAATTTCAATTAAGGAATTAAAACTGTGTGTCTTTCCAAAAAGTTTAAATGTTACAATAATATAATATTGCTCATAATATGTTCATTCATATTTTCCTAAGATAATTCTCAGAGACTAAGGTTATTATTTTTCTTATCCAAAATTTTCAATACTGTAATCATAGTTGTATTACAGTCAAATATCTTCCTCATTTGCAAAACACTTGTATTATTATTTACTTAATTTATTTCCTTTAAGTAAATTTTATTTTTTAAAATTTTTATTAATGGGAAATTTAAACATCAGAAAGAAATTTGTATTATGAACCCCATGTACTCATCACCTAGTTTAAACCATTCTTAAATTGTGGAAAATATTGTGTCAAATACATATTCAATCACTTTCTCCAACCCCTAGTTATAGTAAAGTTAGTACCAAAAACCTTTTTTTTTTCATTTTTAAATATATCAGAATGTATCTCTAATATAGTTGTTTTTTGCATGCTCTGGTTGACTACTGGTGGTCCCTAAGATCCTTTCAGGGGGGTTATTATTATAATAATACTAAGATGCTGGTTGCCTTTTTATCTCCATTCTTCTGAAGTTTTCCAGAGGCTACATGACCTGTGATATCACAAAGGATTGAATATAAAAGAAAATATGAGACTCCATTTGTCTTCTACTAAAAAAACTCTTAAAGATTTGTAAACATGAAATAATGCCACACTTATCTTTTTTTCTTCTTGCTTTGGAAAATGTACTTATTTTTGTAAAAATATGCTAACATGTAATTGGATTCTTATTATAATTTTTAAATAAATTCATAAACAAATGTTTTGTTTTAATTTGAGTTTTAAAATTTGAATACATGCATATCAATCAGTATAATCCAAAGATATAAATAGACATTTCCCAAAGGAAGCATGCAAATGGCCAAAAAGTATAAGAAAAACTGCTCAACATCACAAATCATCAGAGAAATGCAAGTCAAAACTACAATGAGATATCATCTTACCCCAGTCAAAATGGCTTTAATCCACAAGACGGGAAATAACAAATGCTGGCGAGGATGTTGAGAAAAGGGAACCGTTTTACACTGTTGGTGGGAATATAAATTAATACATCCACTATGGAGAACAGTATGGAGGTTCCTCATAAAACTAAAAATAGAACTACCATGTTATCCATTAATCCCACTGCTGAGTATATATCTTCAAAGAGAAGGAAATCAGTATATCGAAAAGATATCTGTACTCCCATGTTTATTACAGCACTTTTCACGATAGCCAAGTAGAAATCAACCTAAGTAGCCATCAATGAGAGGGTAAAGAAAAAGCAGAGCATATAAACAATCAAATATTATTCATACACGAAATGAATGAAATCCTGTCACCCGCAACAACATGGTGGAACTGGAGGCCATCTTGTTAAGTGAAATAAGCCAGGCACAAAAAGACAGATATCACACGCTGTCACTCATATGTAGGAGCTAAAAAATAAAACAAAATGAACTCAGTGAGCTAGACACTAGAATGATGCTTACGAGAAGCTGAGAAAGATAGTGGAGAGTGGGGCATAAAGAAGGGATGGTTAATAGGCACAGAAAACAGTTGGAATGAATAAGATCTAGTAGTGAGAAGCACAATAGGGTGACTATAATTAACATCAATTTATTAAATATTTTTAAATAACTAAAAGAGTGTAATCGGAATGTTCCTACCACAAAGAAATGATAAATGCCTGAGGTGACAGCCCAATCATAAATATGTACAATTAATATGTATACATAATAATTAAAAATAAAAATTTAATAACCTTAGAATTCTTAATAATTTGTAAAAGTATAAGCAATCCTGAAACCAAATTTTGAGAGGAAAAGTTCTTATATTTGAGCACTTTAAAAATCCATAGCCATAATGACACTCTCACAGGTAAAACAAATGATAATTTCTTTTTTTTAACTTTGATTTTAAGTTCAGGGGTACATGTGCAGGTTTATTACAGAGGTAAACTTGTGTCATGAGGGTTTGTTGTACAGCTTATTTCATCACTCAGGTACGAGGCCTAGTACCCATTAGCCATTTTTCCTGATCCTTTCCCTCCTCCCAACCTCCACCCTCTGATAGGCCCCAAGGTGTGTTGCTCCCCTCTATGTGTCCATGTGGAAATTTAACTCCCACTTATAAGTGAGAACATGTGGTATTTGGTTTTTTGTCCCTGTGTTAGTTTGCTAAAGATAATGACTTCCAGTTCCATCCATGCTCCTGCAAAAGACATGATCTTGTTATTTTTATGACTGCATAGTATTCCATGGTGCTGAATTTTATTGAAAGCCTTTTCTGCATCTATTGAGATAGCCAAGTGATTTTGCCTGCAGTTCTGTTATGTTATTTCACTTTATTGATAGCTCCCTTTGTCCCTTAGCACACAATTAAAACCTGAAATGGACTCAAGTACAGTTTATTATAATGACTTTTTAAAAATTACCCTCAGTATACTAGCAATCCCTCTGCAGCTCTGGAGAAGGCCATTAACATTTAAGAGATTGTTTAGTCAAATAGCAATAGGGTGGAAGTGAAATGCTGTTAGAGCAGTGGATGCTGTTAGGGCTTCCCACAGGATGTGGTTCCCTCTGGCCCACACTGTCAAGCTTGGTCTGACTCCACGTTGCTGGAGGGCCAGCTTACATTCTTAACACAGATGCTATATATTTTGCTTTCGCCCTGTGTATATTGTCAGCATAAACTGAAGGAAGCATGTATATACGTTATCTCAATTCTTAAGTGTTTCATTTCTTGTGAACAAACAAGAAAGTATGAAAGGTGGTTTTTCTACCTCTGGCTTCGGCAGAAAACTTCAAAGAAGCCAAAGCTGATGTGTGAATTGTTATGATTAAGGGGTGCAGCATGTCTTCTCAATCAGGCTTCTTCAAAATCTGGTTGAGAGAGTTTGGTGGATTGATTCAGAAGAGTTAGAGGCTGCATATTTCAGAGTGTGCTAAATGTGCTTGCCACTAATTAATACTGCATCTTTTTTTCCAGTTCAAACGGAATGAATAAAACAACACAAGGAGATAGTAATAAACATTAATTCAATGGTGATAAACTTCAGCTATTTAATTCTAAACATTTTAATTAAAAATGAAAGGAG
This sequence comes from Pongo abelii, assembly GCF_028885655.2. NCBI lineage: Eukaryota > Metazoa > Chordata > Mammalia > Primates > Hominidae > Pongo > Pongo abelii. Next base: position 38,936,723 of record NC_085928.1, on the reverse strand, counting down.
TTCAGAGTATAAGAAAAATATCCTATGGGGCCAGAGACAAAGGTATAGTGCCAGCCAAGCCATTAAAATTTGCAATATGGATGCCCAAGTGTTTCATTTCATGAATCCCTCATGCTAAGAATAATTTGAGATGGTAATTTATAGGTACAAAGGATTTTTTTTTTTTTTGAGATGGAGTCTCACTGTGTCGCCCAGGCTGGAGTGCAGTGGCATGATCTCAGCTCACTGCAACCTCCGCTTCCCAGGTTCACACCATTCTCCTGCCTCAGCCTCCCAAGTAGCTAGGACTACAGGCACCTACCACCACGCCCGGCTAATATTTTATATTTTTACTAGAGACGGGGTTTCACCATGTTAGCCAGGATGGTCTCGATCTCCTGACCTCGTGATCCGCCAGCCTCGGCCTCCCAAAGTGCTGGGATTACAGGCATGAGCCACCACGCCCGGCCAGGTGCAAAGGATTTTTATACACATTTTCTTGGTAAAACCTCCCAAAATTTCTGTGAGACTTCTGTGTTCAAATTACATGTTCTTTCATTCAATCCCCACCTAAGATTTACTTGTTTTGCTTTGCTCTTTAATGAAGTACTGTCAGCCCTTTGTATCCATGCGTTCCACATCTGTGGATTCAACCAAATCCAGATCAAAAATATTCAGAAAAAAAAAACGATTCTGATGCTTAAGTCTGTTATATAAAATGTCAAAGTATTTGTATATAACCTGCATATATCGTATAACAGACTTAAGCATCAGAGGAATTTGGTACATGAGGGGTGTCCTAGAAGCAATCCCCCGAGGATATCAAGAGATGACTGTATTTTAAATATATAGTCTCAGCTATGTTTCAAAGGAAACTACATGGTTAAGTTGAATTTCAAATTCACTTGGCCAGCAATTGTTAATTATCAAGAGATATGTCAAATTTCTAGCCTAAAGAAGCATATGATTTCCTGAATAGACACGACATGGAAGAGAGTAATGGACAGTTATCAATACCACACACTTAATTTCAGAGTGATCATGAAAACGATGGTCCAAGTGATAACACAAACATTGTCTATAGGTTTGAGAGAACCCAAGGAGTATTTTTTGGAGGAGGTAGAATTTTATCTGAACCTCAAAAGGCAGGTAAGACTCAGCTAAGAGGAGTGGAAAAGCCACCTCAGACAAGGAAGCAGATATGGCACAAGTAGATTCCAGTTGGAGAGATACATTCAGTTGAAGCCAAGAGTTCATGATAGGGGATAGAGGAAAGAAAGCTGGAAAATAGATAAGGATGCAGGTCTAGAAGGCTAAATAATTTATCCAATTGGGAGTCATCAAAGATCTTGGAGCAGATAAATACCATGATGATAAATACTGTGTCTAAATATGGAAGTGAAGGGGAGAAAAGGAATTCAATATAACTTTTTGAATATGGGTAATGAGAAAAATGGTGTCAGTGACAGAAATAGAGATGTTAGATTGAGAAGTTTTTTCCCCATACCAAACTATGCATGTTTTCATTTGAGATTCTCTTCATTTTGGATTTAATTAATTGAAAGATGTTCCCCAAACTCTAACCTTAACTAAGTACCACTTAGCCCAACTACACAATTGACATTCTCACTTGAATTTCTAAAACACTTATCAATTTTAGTTCTACCTAAGAGAGGTCTTAAATCCCACCCCCTGCCAATTATTCTTTCCTGAGTCTTCCTCGTGTTAGTAGATGTCATCAATCCATCAACAAAAACTCTCGGCTCCATCTAAAAAATGTATTTCACATCTGTTTACTTCTTTTCATTTCTATCATTTTTCACCTTGGTCTAAGCCACTGTTATTTCTAGCTTTGATTATTATGAAATCTTGTTCTACTTGAGCTCCTCTATAATTTATAAAAAAGTCAGAGTAGTGCTATGAAAATATGAAATGGGTTATTTAAATCTCCATATCAAAATCTCCAGTAACCTCCTACTGCATTTAGAACAAAATTTACTTTTTTTCATGGTCCATTAGGTTCTACATGATTGACCCTATTCTTATCTATGACTTCTCCCCACTTTACCCCATCTATCTATGCTCTTGCCACATTGCCCTTCTAGAGTACGTTAAGATATTTCCTTTCTTGAGGCCTTTGCCCCTGTTGATCCCTCATGCTGGAATTCTCTTCCTCTAGGCCTTTGCATAGCAGGTTCCTCTAGTCACTAAACCTCAGCTCAGATGTCACCTCCTCACTGACATTCACTTAAAAGTAGCCCTTCCCCACTGGCCTCCCCAACACTTTCTATTACAACACTCCGTCTTATTTCACAGCATGCACCACTAATCTTATTTATTCGGTTATTTGATTATTACTGCCTCCTTATCCCAATGCCATCCCTTGAGAGGGGATCTAGTCTGCATGGTTTAGTCCTCTATGCCTTCAGTAGTGTCTGGCATACAGTCAGCTCTCATTTAATATTTGTTAAATGAGCAAACAAAGTCTCTCTTGTATAAGTCAATAAAATTCTAGCTATGAGGAATTCCTATTCTGTGCTAGTCTTGAGGATGTGAAAATATGAGGGGAAACTAACATTTTTCAGCAAGCACTGCTAGGGATCCAGGAGTTTCCCCCTCACAATGGAAAATTTAAACCATGAAGGAAAATAAATGAAGGTTAAATACTAGAAGATATTTGTGGACAGTTATGGATTCATTCCACAGGCTCTGTAAGCCTGTAAACAATCAGGAGTTTATATCACATCTTAGCTGGTGTTCCGCTACTTTCTATAGAATGAGAAGAAAATGTAGCTTGTCTATCACAGCAGGACTGGTGGCTTGAAAGGCAGCAGGATTTATGTTTTCAGGTGTGACAGGCTCTCTCACCCTCAGCTCCCAGAGGGCTTAGACCAAAGACCACATAACCACCAAAGCCAATGCTCTGACCTCTGGAGGATTGACAGGCTCCGAGATGAGTAATGAGTTAGGCCCGGCAGATTATACAGTGCCCCTGAGATGAAGAAAACAGAACAAGGATGGATGAGTGCCTGTGGGAAAAGAAGTGTATCGGCTCTCACACAACCACCGTGCCCTGCGTGACTGGCTTAAACAGAAATCTGGCAGCAAGAGAGGGAACTAAAGGAAGTTAAAAAAAAAATAGCAGGCAATCTCCTCCCTTTTCATTCTTTAACTTTCTGAGATGAGAGAATAAAATGCTGCTACCAGATGTAGCATGTGCTGGCATTAATTATCTCATTCTTCCATCATCGAGAAAGAATCGATTCATATCATCGTTAGCGTGAGACCACTTCAGAGAAAGCAGGATGTTATTGTAATTAATGGTTCAAGCTCTGGATTCCACACAGACCTGGACTCAAATTATGATTGTTATCATTTAGGGCCATGACACCTTTTACAACAGGAACGTTTTACTACCACTACATGAGGTTATGTAAGGAAAACATAGACCGTTCATGTGAAATGTTTAATTTAGCACTTGGACAACAGAGCTCTCAATAAATACTAATAAAATATAAAATTACTATTTTACTATCTAATCTATGTTTTTTCTCCCCCGCCCCTCCCATAAAAACCAAGTAGTCTAAATAAACATAAATTTTCTGCACAAGAAAAATCTATCTGATGATGTTCTGAATTTGGAAGAAATTGAGGAACTTCAAAAAGTAATTATTCTGTATTTAAAATATGTGTAGTTCTAGCAAGCCATTCCCACCACCGTTACCAAGCATGAGCTACAGAATTTAATCATTAAGGGTAATCACCAAGTAGTTAAATGGTGAATGAATAAGTAAAATTTTAGAATTAAATATAAACTTTTATTCCAATGCAATTTACTGTTGTTATTTTCCATTCACAAGATTGGCAAAAAATAAAAAGCTGAATAATAGCTTTTGATAACAATAATGTGTATGGAAATGTACTTTCTAATACAGTATTGTTGGAGGCATAAACAGATACAAACTATTTGGAGGACAGTTTCTCAATAACTGCCAAACTCTTTAGAAACATTTCCCATTAGATCCAATAATTCCATTTCTAGGAGCTCACCCTAAGAAAATAACAAAAGAGTTTCACAAAGACATATATATGAATATCTCATTTTTGGATTGTTTCTAACAATACCTGCTCCCACACACACAAAAAAACTCAACTGTTAATCATTTGAGACTTGGCTAAATAAATGATGGTAAATATTTTATAGACACTAAAAATGACATGTAGATAAACATTGACATTAAAATGGTTACGAAGGGTTATTCGTTTAAAATTAAGTTATAAAATAATTTATAGTATAGTCTAATTTTTCCTAAAAATAATTATTTTCATGTATAGAACAGAAAAGCACTTGAAAAGATATCCTACAAAATATCAACCTCTGTTATTATTTGGCTATAGGATTATAGTTTACCTTTATTTTCTTTATACTTTGGTGTTTTAAAAACATTTTATGATGTCCAATTATTTTCCATAATAATAAATCTATTTTAAAAACTTAACAGACTATGAAAAAATCTTTTATATAGAAGTAGTATCTAGGTCTTAGCATTTATAACATATAGGACCTTTAAATTATATCGAGTCTCTTGTGAAGGTTCTGTGGATAAGTTAATATTTTCCTGAACTTAGAAACATGGCAGCAGTTCTTTGCTATATGAATCACTGAATAAAAAGAGACTAGAAAGGCATCATGATGACACTAAAAATTACCATGCTAACATGGTCAGTGGAATCATTTTTCCTTGGAGTACTATCAGCATTTGCTTGTAGCCTCTTGCTTTGTCTTATCAGTAAAATCAATGGTATAGTATTAAATTATTTTTTACCCATTATCACTTGACCAAAATATTGGCTCAACCAAAATAAGGCATTAAAGTATATGCTGCTTCAGCACTTGGTGGGAATGATGCTCCTTGTCTGTTTTCAGTATGTTTGTGAAGAAAAGTCATCTACTTTTCTGTGATCATTTCTCGTCTCATAGATGTCAAAAATAAATGCCAGTGTCCTGAAAGCATACAAGTAGAAACCACGATAGTGAGAACATTTTGAAAACCTACAGGTGTAACTACAAGTTGTAATTCAAAACAAAAGAAGCAAGAAACAATAGGAGAATTTGCAAATAAATATTTTTAAGACTCAATATTGAAAACCCTTTTCTTCCTTTTTTAAAACCAACGAGAGCTTTAAAAAGTACTGTATTGTTTCCCACTACAACTTACATCATCACTAACACTTAGAGTGCAAAGAACACCTGCCTCTTGCCTGCCCTGGGTATTAGTGAGTTTATAGCAGGCACTGAAAGAAAACTCAGATTTTGGCAACAAACAACATGTTTTACTTGAGTTCTTTTTCTCCTTCCTTCCAAGTCAATGTGTATTTAGTTAATAATTTTGAGACCATTTTGGACTGAATAGAATAACCTTTAAGCCAAATGTGCAGCTTATTTCATGGTATGTTTAGAATCAGGTCTATACTGCCAAAGTGAGAAAGAACTTTGGATAAATCTGAGTAGTACAGACAGCTCCTCTGGAAACTTCCAAGCAAAAAAGTTTCCTTGTCTGTCTAAAATTACTTGAATTATCAGAAATTGTTCATTGCACATCTTTGTGTTTCAGGAAACCAACTGAATTCGTTTTTTAATACCCCCCATTTAGTTGGAATCTGTTGACTGAAATAATACATTGGAAAATATGGTGACACATAGTGGAAGAATCTTCACCACTCAAAACTATGTGAGTTCTCTCTGTGACAGGAAATACCAAGCAAGTTTTAAATGAATTCCAAGGCAATGCTTAAAGCCAAAGCATAGTGGAAAATATATAAGAGCTGTTCAATAAGTATTTATTAATGTCTGTATCTATATTAATCATATAAAGTATATTAGCATATTATATTAATAATCAGCTAATCTGTACTACACACTTACTGCATGTTAGTCCTCATGCTAAATGCTTTCTTTATTCCATTTAACCCTACATAATCTAGTGAGAGATATATTATTATTATCTTTATTTACAGCTGAGAAAACATAGAGAATTTAGGAAGCGTACACAAGGTCAGATAGATCAGTATAAGATTAGATGAGGATTTGATCCCTTAATAGGCTTTGAAATCCCAGTCTGATTTCAGAGCCTAACTTTTAGTCACTATGCTATAATTCTTATAGCAGTAGCAGGCATTGAGCGAACTACAAAGAAGTTAAAGGCATGGCCCCAACACCATAGAATTTCCTTTTCCAAATAAAGTGACTACCTAGAAAGAATGGACTGAGAAGAGTGCTGGTTCACTTTGGGAAGGACTTGAATTTTCTGTATTCCGAATGTTGGTTTGCTAATAATAGAAAATCCGGAGAAATTCCCCCCAAAATAAACTCCTAAACTAATAAGTGAATTAGGCAAGGTTATAAGCTAAAGGGTAAAAGTACATAATCAAGTATATTTCTATGTTCTATCAATGAACGCTGAAATTAAACAATACCATTTACATTGCACTCCAGTGAAAATTATATACTTAAGTATACAATTAACAAGACATGCACAGGATCAACTAGGTTGGTGCAAAAGTAATTGTCGCTTTTGCCATTGAAAGGAATTTTTTTATGCTGAAAATTACAAAATTCAGATGAAATAAATCAATGACTTACACAGAAAGACATACTTTGTTCATGCATTGGAAGATTCATTTCTCCCGAATTGATGTACAGTTTTAAAGAAAAACCATTATAATAAAAACCCTGGCTGGGCACAGTGGCTCACGCTTGTAATCCCAGCACTTTGGGAGGTCGAGGCAGGCAGATCACTTGAGGTCAGGAGTTCGGGACCAGCCTGACCAACATGGTGAAACTCCGTCTCTGCTAAAAAATACCAAAAAACTAGCCGGGCCTGGTGGCGGACGACTGTAGTCCCAGCTGCTGGGGAGGCTGAGGGAGAATTGCTTGAACCCAGGCAGCAGAGATTGTGGTGAGCCGAGATCGTGCCATTGCACTCCAGCCTGGGTGACAGAGTGAGACTCCATCTCGAAAACAATAAGATAAAATAAAATTAAAATTAAAAAAATAAAAAATAAAAACCCTAACAAGCTTTTTTGTAAAAATAGAGATTATTATGAAATATGAATACGAAATGGCAAAAGAATTAGAATAGCTACAGCAGTGTTGAAAAAGATAAATAAAATGAGAGGAATTAGTCTACCCAATTTTAAGACATATTCTAGACCTATAATAATCATGACTGTGAGGAATGTAGGGGATAGATAGATAAATTGAAACAGAATAGAGAACCCAGAAATAGACTCATACAAATACGACCAATTGACTTTTGCTAAATGTGCTAAAGTATTTCAATGGAGGAAAGATAGTGTTTTCAAAAAACAGTGCTGGAGCAGTTGGATATTTTTAGGAAGAAAATAAACCTCAACCTAAGTCTCGTACCTTATATAAAAATAAACTTAAAATAGATCATGGCCATAAATTAAAATGTAAAATTATAAGAATTATATAAAAACATAGAAGGAAATCTTTGGAATCTAAACCTAGGCAAAGAGTTCTTAGACTTGACACCAAAATCACAATTTATAAAGGAAACCACCGGTACACTGTACCTCACCAATGTTCAAAACTTTTGTTCTGTGAAAAGCCTTGTAAAGAAGATGAAAAGACCTACTAGAGACTGGGAGAAAATATTTGTAAACCACATATCTGACAAAGGATCCATATCTACATGTATAAATAACCCTCAAAACTAAACAGTAATAAATAAACAAACAAACCAAAAAGTCCAGTTAGAACATGGGCAAAGGGTATAAAGACCCATTCACTGTAGATATAAAGATACACAGATGGAAAATAATCACATGGAAAAATATTCGACTTCATTTGTCATTAGGGAAATACAAATTAAAGCCACAATGAGATATCACTACCTGCCTCTTAGAATTATGAAAATAAAAGAGTAGTGACAATGCAAAATGCTGGCAAGTGTATAGAGAAACTAGATCACTCACGTATTGCTGGTGGGAATGTAAAATTGTCCAGCCACTGTGAAAAAGTTTGACAGTTTCTTCTAAAATTAAAAATGCGCTTATCATACAACCCATAAGTTACACCTTTGGGAACCTTTTGGGAATTTATCCCAAAGAAATAAAGACTTATGTACACAAAAAACCTCTACTGAATGTTTATCACAAATATATTCATATTAACCCAAAACTGGAAACAACCTAGATGTTCCTTCAACAGGTAAATGGTTGAACAAACTGTGATAAAATCATAGCACAGAGTACTCAGAAGAAAAAAAAAGGCAGTGGGGGGAACATTACTGATACACATGACAGTCTCAATGAATCTCCAGAAAATTAAACCAAGTGAAAAAAAAAATCAGTTTCTAAGGTTATATACTGTATGACTCCATTCATACAACATTTTTAAAATGACAATACAATAGAAATAAAGAACAAATTACTATAATTATTTGTCAGGGATTAAGGAGTTGAATGAGGTAAGAGGGAAGTGGGTGTGGCTATAAGAAGCAACATGAGGAATCCCTGTTGTGCTGTAAATTTTCTATATGTCTATTGTATCAATGTCAGTATTCTGACTGTGATATTACAGTATAGTTTTGAGAGATGTTAACATTGGGGGAAACTGGCTAAAGGGTAGATGGAATTTCTCTGTGTCATTTGTTACAACCACACAAGAATCTATAATTATCTCAACATTAAAAGTTTAAGAAACAATAGAACTTTTTTGTTTGTTTGTTTGTTTGTTTGGAGACAGAGTCTTGTTCTGTCACCAGGCTGGAGTGCAGAGGCGCAATCTCAGCTCACTGCAACCTCCGCCTCCCGGGTTCACGCCATTCTCCTGCCTCAGCCTCTGGAGCAACTGGAACTACAGTTGAGCGCCACCACGACCGGCTAATTTTTTGTATTTTAGTAGAGACGGGGTGTCACCATGTTGGCCAGGATGGTCTCGATCTCCTGACCTCATGATCTACACACCTTGGCCTCCCAAAGAATAATTATTTTTAAAGGAAGGAGTACAGCATTGGACATAAGTTCTTGTCCAGTAACACCACTCAGAAGCCATATGACCTTGGGTAAGTCATATTAACTTTCACAACCAAAGATTTCTAATGTCTAAACGTGTGGATTAGGTAAGTTGATTTTTGAAATTATGTTCCAGTTATATAATTCTTCCATGGTATTTTATTTCCTAGAAAAGAGTGTTTCCATAAAATATACTTTTCTCCACACAACTGAAATAAAGTACATGGGAATTATTTTAAATCCAGGAAAACAGTCATACACAAGTGTAAAGATCTTGCATTTAAAAAAGACCAATCTGTTTGCTTATTAATGAAAAAAATCTCTAAAAAGGGTCTTCAACCCAGCACAAGACAGAATTTTCCCAAAATATTAGATATGAGAGACTGGTTTAAGATTAAATTATAAAACTCTACCTTTTCAGCCCATTAGAGAACTAAAGAAATATTTCCTTTCTAGCTATTTTTGATGTTTTCAGAAAGCCAAACTTTTCCCATGCCCTATTTCTCAGGGAGGGGGAATAACCCACATATGTGTGGCAGGTCCTTTAATTCACTTTAGCTTCAGCAATGTTGGGTTTGGCTTAGTTGTTAGAACTAACATGTTTACATGACATTTGGGGCACACTTCTGCTCTTCTGTCTGTCACCAGCTGATGGACTCCAAGGCAGTCTGGATAAGAATCCATTGCTCTTACTGGAAGCTAGTCTGTCTATAACATATTACCTTCATGTATGGTTTTTTAAAAGTCATTTTCTCTATTAAAAATCTACAAAATATCTTGAAGGGACATTAAAGAAGTAGAATTGTTATTTAAATACCACATGGCTCTTAAATTCGCAAACAGTTATTATCTGAGTTCAAATTACATAGGCACTGTTATATACAATAAACAATAGCATGATGGAATTCCATGTATACAATGCATACCTGGTTATGTATACATGGAACTATAGACTAGATGAGGAAATTGATACTCTTGTTATTCCAACCAACTATGAAAAACATCCTACATGTTAAATGTAAAACTGGGGCCCATGGGCTGTCTTTAAAAAAAAAAAAGTTAAGATATTGGAGGACTGTGTGAAGATTTTTGAAACTTATCATACTTGAATTCTTTTCAGAAATTCAAAGAGTATGCAGAGTTACAGCTTGCTTACATTCGTTACAGCATTTATTTATTATAAATTTGTATTGGAACCTGCCATGTATCATGTACTGTCTAAGTGCTAAGGAGAGATACAAATAGGCAATTACCTTGACACAGAGTATTAATTCTATGATGGAGGTGAGTACTAAAGTGCTATAGGAGGACAGGAAATGATCTAACCCAAACTTGAGAAGAGTTTTCACATGCATACTACTGCTTTTTAATCTCAGACTCCCATGTGAACAGCAACATCCTGTTTTTCATGTTATGAATATCAAACAAGTTCCAATTTTCTAATAGCTGGGTTACTGATACATCCAGAAATCTTCTGTTAACAACTGACAACTCAAATTCAGACCACCTGGTGCCAAGCACCCCAGCTCACTTGTCAATATCATTTATGTAACCTTGACTTTTCATGACAGAGTGGAGGTAAAAATACACCCACCACCAAATGGTCTCTCTACAGTATGTATTACAGGCTCAGCAGAAGTCTGGCCCCCAGGCTTCTCTGTGGGATGTTCACCTACATAACTTTACTTCTCCTCCTAATAACTCTGGCCTTGTGAGTTTTTCCTTCCTTCTCTAATAAACTAGGCCAATAGTTTCACAGAATTTATTCTGAACCCAGTTACATGACAAGTGAAAACTCAACTGTACTCCTTCGCAAAACAGGCTTCCTGGGTGATGTTGAAATGGAAATCATATGATAGTATGTCAAAGGTTTTTCCCAAGACTTTTCTGACACTAGAGAGTTGGAGTGAAACTGAGAATTCTCATGGACAGAATGACCTTAGGTTCCCCATGTAAGCTCAGCTCTCTCCACTCCAGACTGCTGGACTGTGTTAGTGTCTGGTTTGTCTGATTTGATTATGAAGCCCCTGGGCAAGACTTTGTCTGATTCTATATTCTCTACAGCACCTAGCAATGGTGTTGGCACCATCCAATGCCAAAGGACACTCAATCTCTGTTAACTAATAATAGGATTGACTTCTCAACTCAACATGATGAGGTTTCTGTCATCTTTATGCCAGTGTTTTTTTCTGATGTGTATTTCTATTTGTGTCTGGAGAGCAAGCTTCATGTGTTACTGATTCACCCCTGGGCTGATCTTCTTTTCAGGAAATGTAGGCATGAAGTTGAGATTTTTTCAACCACAAGTTTTGGGAACACAGACTGCTGAAATATGCTAGGTTACATGAAGGGGAAATGTTTTTGAAAGCATTGCTTTTTTTTAGCAGTCATAGGGATCTTTGTGAGCCAAGGATGCAGACTGGTTAGCAGATGTGACCATAAAACCAGCAGGTCTCTTCAATGCAAATATTTCATTTTAGTTTCTCCATTCCTAAGGAAAACAGTCAGCTTTTTGTTCAATTGACAAGTCTTTATAATGGTATTTCTTTAATTGTACTTCTTGTTTGCTCTAGTATTGAATTATTAATTAAATTTTCCTCATGTCATATGAGCTATTGTATTGATCTTTGTAGTCATAATTCAGATGTTACATATGAAATTTTACAGCACAAATATAACAAATGATTTTTCTGTGCAATTCCATCTTAATTCAACTGAAGGTGGAAAATGTCTTCATAAAAAGAGGACTCTTTGTTATATGGGTTTTTCTCTTGCATGTAAAAGACGAAGGCCTCTTTGCAGTTGAGATAAGAGGAAGGCATCTGTCTCCTGCTCGTCCCTGGGCAATGGAATGTCTAGGTGTAAAACCCGATTATATGTTCCATCTAATGAGATAGGAGAAAACCGCCTTAAGGATGGAGGTGAGACATGCTGGTGGCAATCCTGCTCTTTAATGCACCGAGATGTTTATGTATGTGCACATCAAAGCACAGCACCTTTTTCTTAACCTTGTTTATGACACAGAGACATTTGTTCACATGTTTTCCTGCTGACCTTATCCCCACTATTACCCTATTGTCCTGCCACATCCCCCTCTCCGAGATGGTAGAGATAATGATCAATAAATACTGAGGGAGCTCAGAGACCAGTGCCAGCACAGGGTGCGGGTCCTCTGTATGCTGAGCGCCGGTCCCCTGGGCCCACTTTTCTTTCTCTATACTTTGCCTCTGTGTCTCTTTCTTTTCTCAGTCTCTAGTCCCACCCAACGAGAAACACCCACAGGTGTGGAGGGGCAGGCCACCCCCACTTCATCTTCATTTTACATTTCTTTTAGCATGCTTTGTAATTGGCCTTTAGTGTAAGATTTTAGGCTAATCTGGCTAGAGGTTGGGCTGTGTTTAATGTTTTCTGTACTTGTACATACCAGAGGCCGCAAACCCCTCTATATATATTGCTCTTGTCTCCCCTGTGTTTTTTTTTTTTTTTTTTTTGGTTTCCCTAAGAACTCCTCCTCAGAGAGAGTCTGTGTCTTGTGCCTCTTTCAGCTGTAATTCTTTGTTATACTGTGTTCTGTTAGTGTGTTGGTGTGTTGGTAAGGTGTTGGGGTGGAGGGAAGGAACATTCTATAATTTTACAATTAAATCTCAGTCTTTACATGGGCCTGTGTCACTCAGCTGTGACCTTAACAAGTATTTCTTAGCTTTACTTACCACTTATATGAAACAAGGTGGCTAGAAAGAGCTAGAGAGGAGTAGATGCTCTTTTCCCAGTTAGGATAAGGCTCCAGTAATATCTTTTACCTTGGAGGGTGAGCCTTTGTATGGTGATTGCTTTGGGTAAGTCACTTTTTTCCCCTTGTGCCAAAGCTACAAGGGAATCTTTCTTGACTCTACCATAAGAGTCTGGTGGAGTTCCTGAAGGTAAAGCCCAAGAAAGTGGTGGGGGGTGGGAAGGCTAACACTGTATTCCTTAGGAGTTTCTCATCCATATGCTCATCTACACTCAGCATGTACAATTCATCAAGTTTGCCATATAAGTGTTGCTATAAATTTATTGCTGGGACTTCTGCTCCAGGCAAGCAGATCTTGGTAGTAATTCTGAATTTGCCTGGTTTGGAGGTGACAATTCAACATATGATCTCAGGCCTCTACTAGGCCTGAGAAAGGTCATGGTGTTCAGTATGTTTAATTTTTATCTTATAATGACAGGAGTGAAAACTTCCAAGTTCTTGACATGTTGGAGCTCAAACATTATATGACTTTTCACAGGTAAAAATAAAGTTGATAAGGGGGTTGAAGTATCACTACAAACAACTGGACTACTGTTTATTTAAAAATGTCTTGAAAACCAATTTCCAATTATGAAGTTAAGTGGATAGGGCAATTGAAATGAATAGCAGAGCTTAGCAGGGCTTCCACTGCCAAATTTGGGACAATTTGTGCATTATAACAAATAATAAGTGGAATAAATTATAATACATTAAACAAAGAAGGAATCTCTAATAAACTAGGCCAATAGTTTCAAAGAATTTATTCTGAACCCGGTTACATGACAAGTGAAAACTCAACTGTACTCCTTTTCAATTAATAGCTCTTAATGATACCTCAAAATAGTAATTTCAAGTGTTGAAGAGAAAATGAATGAAAAGCTCTTTTTTATAGAAACATAACTAGTAAACATGGAAGAAATGATGAAATTAGAAAATCATTTGCTGACACTGTAGTAATGATTGATTCAAGCAGTATGAATTCATGGATACCAAAACCATCAGGGTTAGAATCATTGGAGAGCAAGATATTATTCCACAGATTATTTAATCACGAAAAGAAAAGAGCATCTTTACAATGAAGAAATTCAGCAGACATGCCTTAACCAAGTAATCAAGCTAAATTCTCCAAACTGGGATACACTGACATCGTGTACTTCTGATAGGCTGTTCTGTGAAGGACACAGCATCACCTGTGTATTAGTCCTGCCATAAATGTTTCACCTGAATTTAATTATGAGAAAATACTCATTTTAGGGGATAGTGTGTAAAACAATGGTTTGGACTCTAAAAATATTAGTATGATGAAATTTTTTAAAAGCTAGGAACTACTTTAGATTAAAGGGGGATAGACAGACTTGAAAACTAAGTGTAACGTATGATTCTTTATTGGATTCTGAAAGGAGGGGTATGAAAGAAAGATTTCATTGGGACATCTCTGGAAATTTGAATATGTACTGGGTTTAGATAATTGCATTATATCAATGTTAATTATTTTAGTGATACTTATATTGTGGTTTGTGGGAGAATGTTCTCCTTTAAGGAGAGAAATGTTGAAGTATTTGGCAGTGAGTGTCATGATGTCTGCAATTAACTTCCAAACAACTGAATGTTAACAACTAGTAAATCTAATTGAAGGGCCCTTATTGCAACTTTTCTACAGGCTTGATATTTTCAAAATTAGGAAAAAGAACAGTAAATAAAATGAACGATGGTAGTAATGATCACTATAAAATCAAACGCTTTATCCTATGGGTGTTAGTCGTCATACAGAGAAAAAGTTAAGCTCACCTTTGATTGACAAACACATTAGAAAATCTTTTAACATGCTATATGTCAGTTAATAATTTTTGCAAATGAGATCCCAGTTATAGTAAAAAAATCGGCCAACTACACAGAAACATAAAGAATACAGTAGATAGTCCAAAAGTTCTTGCAAAAGACATAGAATTTACAAGGGCTTTGGCATACAGTGGTAGGAAATTAGAAGTAAAGTTTTGGATGCAATAAACTCACATATATTGTATTTATTGCTGCATAAATGTGAAATGTCAAAAATATTAATAACAAATATAAATAATTGCAATAAAATGTCCTCCTACCTTAATTAAGCACTTTCCACAAACTTGTTTTCTTCAAAAGGCTGTCTTTTCACTGTACTGGTTACTCTGACAACATGTGAAATAATGAGAACATACACCTAGTCTTGGCTCTGAAGTTTTCCCTAAATAGGGCGTTTTTAACGATGCTTTCTCTCCTGCAAGTGATGGTAAAGTGATTAAAACTACGGCAAAATTCAACATAAAGGTCAGACTGAGTCTTGCCAACTGTTAGAAACTTTCATAGCGTGTGCCTGAGTAATGTTTTTATCCTTCCATATCGCCTCCTCTACTCATGTATTGTGCCAAGCTATAGGGAAAAGTTAGTCAGTGTGTTCATAGACACAGGGGAAAGTAATAAGAGGAAGGGGAATTAACTATCTTATCTATCTGGGATAAAATCCTTCTGTTTTGAGACATGCTTTATAAGTTGCTTCATTCCAATCAGTGTCATTTATAAACTATCATACTTAATAAACAGCAAATGCCACAGTCAGTGCTGTAGTGTAGCCATCCTTACAGGATACAATAATTAGCTCACCTGCAAATGAATTCTTGCCTTTTTTTCCCTGCCAAGCTCCAAGAACAAGGAGTCTGTTTTCAAAGGGCTGTGTCACATTGATAAAAGGGGCAATGGTTTTCAAGGAAGAAGAGGTACCTAGAAAAGAGCAAAGCAGGGGCTGAAGAGCCCTGCCCCTCCAAATGTTGTCCTTTCTTACATGCTCTTTGATGCTGGGAAGTAGGAAGTGAGTGAGGAGGATGGGGAGAGGCAGAAACTAGTGAGAGATTCACATCTTTACCTCCTTGAGACTTACATTCTCCTTGCAAGCCACATTTTCTCCTTTTGGAGCAGAAGTAGGATTTTTGCATCCCAGAATCTGTAGAAGAAAAGGGCCTGAGCCTGGCTGCAGGAAGCACTAAAGTCCCAGGAATTTTCCTTCCATTTCTGCTCCAGCACAGAGGCTGCTGATGTGGGCTGAGTTAAAGCACGTAGAAACCAAATAGCATCATGTTTTTGAGACATTTCTGATGCTAGTTCCTGTGTCTTAAGGCCCTGGGGTAAAGCTTGAACTTCGGAGTTGAGGCTTTGAGGGTTAAATCCCAGTTTTACAATTAGTTTTTTGTTTGATTTTGAAGTAATTTAACCTCTCGGATTCTCAATATCTCCTGTAAGAAAAAAAAAAAGTGGACTATAAATCATGCTGCTATAAAGACACGTGCACACGTATGTTTATTGCGGCATTATTCACAATAGCAAAGACTTGGAACCAACCCAAATGTCCAACAATGATAGACTGGATTAAGAAAATGTGGCACATATACACCATGGAATACTATGCAGCCATAAAAAATGATGAGTTCATGTCCTTTGTAGGGACATGGATGAAATTGGAAATCATCATTCTCAGTAAACTATCGCAAGGACAAAAAGCCAAACACCGCATGTTCTCACTCATAGATGGGAATTGAACAATGAGAACACATGGACACAGGAAGGGGAACATCACACTCTGGGGACCGTTGTAGGGTGGGGGGAGGGGGGAGGGATAGCATTAGGAGATACACCTAATGCTAAATGGCGAGTTAATGGGTGCAGCACACCAGCATGGCACATGTATACATATGTAACTAACCTGCACATTGTGCACATGTACCCTAAAACTTAAAGTATAATAATAATAAAAAAAAAAAGAAAAAAAAGTGGAGATGAGGTATATATACTATTAGCTGTCTCTTAGGTTAGTATGAGGATTAAATGAGAGCGTATCTTAATGGTTCCGCAGCATGTCTTACACTAGTAAGGGCTCAGCGAATGATGACCGGCCACGCACTTCAGCCACTGAGGAATGGCGGGGAGCATCATCTTTTCTTTGACTCTCTTCTTGCGGCCACAGTGTGGGTTATAAACGCTGTGACATTCAGTCCATTCTGGCTTCCTGTAATGTTAACATGAGCACATCATGAACACTGGGCCTATACAAAGTTGTAAAGCAGACAACGCTTGTCTTTAATGTTCTTGTCCTGCTCCTTCCAAAATTAGATTTCATATCCCAGACTCCCTTTTCCCCAACCTTCTTTACAGTCTTGGAGTTTCATGCAGCATGTCCCATACAACCCTCTTTAGGACTTCACTCTCCTGTCTCCTATGGTCTCCAGGTTCTGTTTGAACACACCACCTGCTACTCCTATTGACCAATCAGTCCTCTGAGGGTAAGTTCAGTTCTCTTTTCTTATTCTATTCACGAGATTTTTCAGTAACAAAGGATTATGGCCCTAGTGCTCATTAAGTGAGCTGTCTTGGAATTTTATTGTTTTAGAAATTTTAAAAATACATACAATTTGAAAATATTTTTGATATTTGAAATAAAATACCAAACGGTCTTTAAACATTGGGGATATTCTTTGAATGAAATTGTGGAAGACTTTCTAGTTTTTCTAACTTAAAAAAAAAAGCAAAGAAAAATGCAGAATTCTAGATTTAAAATGAAAAAAATATGAACCATGACTCAATATAACTTGCAGATTCATCATTTCCCGATGGCCACTCCTAACCCTCCCTAATTGTAAATGGTGGCATTATATTTGACTCTATACTTATTCTTTGAAGTCCTCAGATTTTTTTTAAAGTTCTTTGTGTAAGCAGACTATTAGTCCTTGTCAAGAAATACAATTATTTTATAGCTTTCTGAAAATATGTTTCAGTCATGCACACTTGGACACACAGTTTGGAAGATTCAAATTAAATTTCCCAGTATTTAGTTCATTACAGAGTCAATGCTAACCACCTTAGGAAAACTGACTTTTCAATACCTTATTATGGTTGTCACATTCTTAAGCTATTAAGTTTCTCCTTACTAAAATCCACTAGTTTTCTAAAAGTGTATGTTTTAAAATTAGTGCGATCATAGCATTTCTTTTATGTAGAGATTCTTGTCATGATGGGGTAATTTTAAGTGGTACTTGGAAGGCCCATTATTGCCTTTTTCTCACCAGGTTTAAGTGTATCTCCATTTTAATGACTTTTTCTGATATATTTATTATGTCAAACCCCAGCACATGATAGTATCCTCCCTTTACTTTATACCAAGATACCCAGTTCCTTCATCCCCAAAAGATTATTCAACATTAAACCGGATGCATTCTTTTGTAACCTATAACTTAATTTTATCCTCTTGGGTACAAAAATTAAAAATAAAAAGTCCCTGACACCTCTTACTGCTTTCCACGTGCCCCAACAACCAAAAAAATGCATAAAAATTTAGATTTTCTTTTCAATTCCTGCATAAATAACTCAAATTCCAGTTTTTGTTCATTTCTTTCTTTCTTTTTAATTATTTAGTAAGACTCTTTGAAGGTACAATAAAACCTCTATTATTAGGACTGCATATTAACTCACTCCACAAGATCTTTTAAGCCCATGACTTTTATCATTTATCCTGAGTTTCCTCCCAAGACTGTGTATTAATGCAAAGAGGAAAAGAGTGAAGCCTCTTTTTTCTTTTCCTGCCTATACTACATGCTCAGGTTTCAAAGCAAGGAGTCACACCAGAAATAAAATAAATGCGGGAAATTTTCCTCTTGGCATTACTTTTCAGAGGCAAAGACTAAATAAATAGTAGCAGAGGTGGAAAGAGCATGACAAATATTTTCACATTATTGAGAAGTCCAAATAGAAAGATGGTCATATTGTGAGTTTTGCTGTATTGAGATTCTGGTAGAAATCTGCATGGAGAACATACACTGGACTGACACCCTTGGGAGAGGCCTCCCTTAAATTCTTCGCAGCTGGACTCTGGAGACAAGCAGATGCTCTACATGCCAAGGACAAGAAAGGAGAGGGAACTACAGAGCTGATTTCTGAGGAAGCTGGCTCCCAACCCAAGCATCAAAATTACAGCCAAGACCCTGATTCTTTGTCACTTTTCCCTGCAGTTTTGAATCAGTAATCATATTCATCTGAGCGTAGATAACACAAAATTATTGCCAGCCAATTTTACTCAATCTTTTATTATTAATTTGCTTAAACTTTCTAAATAAAGGATATTTCAGTTAAGGTTCTGTTGATATTACGCAAAAAATTCAACAGTACTAAAAGCACTGATTTAATTTCCAAATCTTGGTCCTTTAGGAGGTTGAATGAGTTTCTCTTTTCTTTATCCTTTTAGCATAAAGATCAAGACCTACTTTTTAAGGGAGGCCTTTCTTTCTAATAAATACTTGCATCATCTCTAAATAAAAAAATTTGCTTGCTGTATCTCCTGTTCCCTTTAACAACTGCTCAGATGAATGCATTCATGATTATTATATATCTCCCATGACTTTATTACTCTCTAAACTTCTGAAGACTGGTGAGCATGTTCTCTAGTATAAGCCATAAGAGCCTAGAAACATGTTCAACATTTGGTTAATAATTTATCTTAAGGTCTATTGGCTGTTGAACACAAATCACTTTTTTACTCTCACTGCATTATAAAAGATTGTAATTTTTTTTTATGCAAGATACTATATTGAATTATTAGAAAATTAGTATTTGTACTATAGAGATTAATAAGTCTATTAACTACCACAGTTTAATCTTATTATAAGAATTAGTGGGTGTTGTTTTCTCACCATCTATTTTCATGTCTGTAGGCTACTTTTGGTTTTAGTGTCTAATTAGCCTCTTTTTTATGTCTCCTTATCTGCCTCGGCTACTTTACTAAAGTTCTACAAGGAGATACATGCATTACCTGCCAGCTACACAGAAATATTCTTCAGAATGATAATATTTACTGGGTATTACTATAATATAAATTCTAATTGATGGTTAGAGTTGGAATAAAAACATGAAATACCTTTCACACCTTGCCATGCTCAGGAATTTCAATATGATTAAAAGAACACAGGAATTGAAATTTGCTAACCTACATGCTTTCCAACAAATTGAGTATTCTACTGTGTATCAGCCCCAAGGGCTATCATTCTGACACTTTCTCATCAGAATTAAACTACAAATCCAATAATAATAATAGTAATAATAACTTAGCTAAGTAGGTCAGACTGCTGAGAGCCCTAGCACTAAGTTTATTTATGACTGGGCAAGAATTCTCTACCACGAAAGAATGAAAACGACGTAATAAATCTACCTTGTGCTTATAAAGAAGTGAGTTAATGAAAAAAAGGAGTATATCTCTGATAACGTCACATTGTTCTTTTAACTTAAATCTTGTAACTTTTTTCTCATTTTCTCCCCTCCACTGTACACACATTTTAATGTCATTGGGAAATGTGCCCATTTTTGTTATATCCTGGAACTGTCTAGAGTTCCATTAGTCCATTGTTTATTGTTTTTTTGACTAGGCCAAAACTTAATAGGTTAAACCTTATATATACAAATTGATAGATAATCTCCATCTGTATATTCCATAAGTGTCTCAAACTTAACTCACTCTCTTCCTGCTCCTATCAATTGCCAAGGGGCCAAACTCAGAATTTCAGAAATGTTACCTCTTTTCATACAGTCAACAAGTCCTATGAATTTCATTTTGAAGCTGTAATTTGATTCCATTATCTCCTTTTTACTCATACTCCTTCTCTGCCATACTTCTCTGCCAACGAATTGATTGTTCAGTCTCCAGTCTCCTTAGTTTTCATGTATTTTTCATCCTGCCACCAGAGTTTTCTTCCTACAAGGCAAATCTAATCAAACTATTCTGCTCAAAAACCTCCAATAGCTTCCCTTTATGTACAGAATAAATTTTAAAAATTATTAACATGAAATTAAGACCTGGCTTGTGACTGATTTCAGTTTACCTCCATGTTGTTTTAAATGAGATTTAGTATCATAATGTGATTAAGAATGCAGGTTTTAGATTTTAAAAGCCCTAAGTTTAAACTCTGACTCCCACATTTTCGAGCTAAGGGACCTTGGAAATGGTTCTTAACTTTTGCAATCTGTTTCTTTATATATTGAAAATGGAAAGAAAAATGCCTACCTTACATATTTTTTGTGAGAATTAAATTAGATAACCTACATAAGGGTATATAATAAACATTGAATATATAACAATCATTACTATTTTTTAACTTTTTGACTTTATCTACTCCTATCACCACCCCCCGCCCTATACCTTGGAGCTATCCTGTACCTGAGGTAGCAAACGGATTTCATTACCCAAGCCAAATTGGTGAAGAGGTAATGTTTGTTTCTTGAGCCCTACACTAAGAAGATTCTGAGGCAAATCAGACTCAGCAGGAAACATTGTTGAAATAAATTTGCAGAGTCTGCCATTGGGCACAGAAAAGAGTGTTAGTTGCACTGATACTGTATACTACATTGCAGCTAATTTGGAATACATGTGGTCCCTTGTATCTCCTACATCCATAAATTTATCTTCTGCTTCACCTGTCCAAAATATTTTATTGTTCTCTCATTTTCCCTTCTACCTGTCAAAATCTTACTCATTCCTTAAGACCCATATCAAATGTACCCCTTGTTATAAACCTGCCCTCCCTGGGTACTACTAACTTCAGTTTATGTCTCTGTTATAACTCTTCCTGCAGCCTGAGTTGAATTATAACTCTCTGTATATATTTCAGGTTTCTGCATCTTGAAGGTAAGGACTACTGCTCATTTACCTTTGTTTGCGCTGGTACACCAAGGGCAGTGCTTGCAATAGACCAAAAACAGCAACAACAAAAACTTATGGAGCCCTACTTAGTGTCAGGCTTTGTTGTAAGCAATTCTTATACATATGAACTCACTTAATCCTCACAACACCTCCAGGAGTTACATTACCCTATTTACAAAGGAGGAAATGAGAGGTAGAAGGTGAAGTATCTTGCCCCAGCTCACAAAAGTAGTTACTGGTAGCAGACTGTCCTCTCAATCACTACACTTGTACACCTTCTTAAGGAATGTATTATGTTTATTGAATTGAAGTTTTGTAAAATTTTTTATTTGAATTGAAAATATATTTTGATGTTATGATCTTCATTTAAATGTTTTATTTGTAGATAAAATGCATGGCCAGTTACATTGCAAATGCCCACTCTAAATGTATATGTGAGAAATACCATACTGTAAACACAAAAGGGTGTTGAGTGCAAACGTTGCAGTAGAGGCTGTTTGCTGAAATTCTGTATCATCTATATTGTATGTATGTTTCAGTTCAAGTTATTAATAGATATGCTAGTGCTTTATTTCATGTTGAATATTTTTCTTAAAATAAAAATATTTTTTCAAAAATCTCTAAAATGCTTTACAGGCACAAATTTAATGTCAAAAATTTGTACTGTGAGATTATTGGAACCTGGCCAGAGATGCAACCAAACTGAGAAGCGAAATGGTGCTCATAAGTGCCAAGTTAAGCCACGTAAAACCTGTGACGTCTTCATCTTAATCAAGCATGCATATCCACATGTGGAAACCTTAAGGGGCAAAGGTGTCAAATTTAACTTGGACTTTGCAACTCTCCCTTTCCTAATATGGATATTTTCTTCTACTTATCATGGGCCAAGTCTCATGCCTTTGGAGTCTCCGGTCTCCTCACAGGAGTTTATGCCTTTGCGCTTCCCCCCACCAAAATTGAATAACCAAACAAATAGGTCTAGGTGGGATATTTGCTATGTTCCTCTGGTTCTCTTAAGTGAATTGTGATGGTCTACTAATGACAGAGCCAGAGATATTCCTGAATAACAGATAGGGATGAGATTATGGACTTATCTTAGAAGGAGGACTCAGCCAGAGTCTCAGTCTATCTAGCAATCTAGACTTTTGCTTAGAATCTCGATCTAAGCCTTCAGGAGAATCTCAGGCATATTAGATTAGGGAGCATGCTAATGAACACATCTTAGTTTAACATTAGTCACATATATCTTGAAGACAATTGGAGTTTCCTATACCATATATGTATGCCCTAACTCTGTTTGCCTTTTTTTTGTTTAATAGGTGTTAATATTTCACTTTTTAAAATGCCCTACATTTGAAGGGCAACTGTAGTCCTAAAGATCCAACTAAAATAATCACGAACCTTCAGAAAGTAACCAAATACAGACCGTTTAAATGAATTTGCATTTATGTAAATTGACTCATACATATGTTTCCTGCCCTTGAGATTAAAAAGTCACCCTGTAAGATCTCCATGCGCAATGATTCTTGGGGCAGCCCTGACATGTTGTAGTGAGCCTCATGCACTCTCTCTCCTCCAGTCACAGATTCTTTTCTTTGACCTATTACAGAAGTGTTGGATGTCTCTGCCTTCTATAGTGCACTGACTCAGTAGGAAACAACTGCATAAGCTAAAATAAATTTGGCCTGATTTGGGAAGTGCTAGCATGGTTTTTCCACCTTAAAAAATATTTCATAACAAGACTTCTAAGTAACTGTCTGCTCCCAGTCACTATCTTTCATCTAACTTTCTTTGCATCTCAGCACGTTCCTAGGAAGCACTTGAAAAATCTTGTGATTAAAAAAATAGATACTTAGAAGAGTTCTTACAATTGGAGAGCTCTCTGTTCTTGGTGGCTAGGGCTTCACGTTTCCAGCTATTATCTCATTTGTTCACATGCTCCTTTCTGTCAGAAAAAGAGCAAGTATATACAAGAAGTAGGAATGGAGTGGCAGCTCAGCATTTGTGTTTCCAGTTTCAGACTCCTACGCATTGCTTGAAATTAGTCTAGAACTTCAGGTGGTCACTCCAAATATGAATTCACTGACTGGATATAATCCTAGTCATGCTAAACCTCCTCTCTTGTGAATGTTTACCTGGTGATATTTTTTGAGAGATTAATAAATGTTAATGACCTCACCAGAGAGTTCTTTCCAAATGAAAATTGTACTCCCTTGGAAATTGCCAACTGCTATCTTGGAGAATTTTTTATAAGATTGCTAATTTGAAGAAAGATTTTGATTTAGGTAATAAAAGGAAGAGGGATCCTAATAACCTATCTCTAAGGACAAGAATATACTTAATTTATTAGTATAGTCTATGAAGCAATTAAACTAAAAGAGTTCTACTTTCTTCTTAATAGCTATTTCAGATTTGCAAATTTTCAAATTTCTATTTTGTAGGAAACATTATGTTCAGATTCACTTTTTACATATGTAAAGGAATTCACTGATGACTAGGAAGCAGAATTAAAAATTAGAAATTTTATATGGTTTTTCCCTACTTCTGTTATGTTTTGTTTAATCTCCATCATTTAGCACTGTGCCAAGTATAAAGTACTTATGGGAAATAGAGTAAATACTTAGTATTTATTGGATAAATGGATGTGCTATGACCTAAATGTTTGTGCTCCAAAAAATTCACTTAACCCCCAAAGTGACGATATTAGGAGATGGGCCCTAATTGGGGGTAATTAGTTATGAGGGTGCAGCCCTTATGAATGGGATTGGGGTGTTATAAAAGAGGCCTAAGGGAGCTTGTTTGCCCCTTTCACCAAGTGGGATGCAACATGAAGGCAGCATCCATGAGGAATGGGCTCTCACAAGACACAAAATCTGCTCGTGTCTTAATCCTGAAATTTGCAACCTCTAGAACTGTAAGAAATACGTGTTTCTTATTCCTAAGCCAGCCAGTTTGTGGCATTTTTCTTATATCAGCCCAAGAAGACTACTATGGTCTGAGTGTGTCCCCCAAAATTCATATATTGAGACTTAATGAGCAATGTGAGAGTATTAAGAGGTAGAGTCTTTAAGAGGTGGTTATGTCATGAGAGCAGAGCTCTCATGGATGGGTTTACTGCCCCTATAAGAGGACTTCAGGGAGTTGGTTTGTTCTCTTCCCTCCCTTCTGCCATGTGAAAACATCTAGAAGGCCCCTATCTATGAGGAATGGTCCTTCACCAGACACTAATCCTGCCAGTGCCTTGATTTTCGGACTTCCCAGCCTTTAGAACTATGAGAAAATAAATTTTTATTATTTATAAATTATGCAGTCTTAGGTATTATGTTATAGCAGCACAAATGGACAAAGATAGTTACTAATACAGAATGGACTTATACATTTAGTTTTCAGTACAATCTAGGTGGCCACTTTAGCCATGTTCATTCCTGTTGTATGTGGCTATCATTGATTGATTCATTCCATTGGTAAAATGGATAAAATAACATTTCCAAACATTGTATATTTTGTTTCATATTGCTTGCCTCAATTTGAATACTAAGGTAGTTTGTGGTAAAGGTGCTTATGATTGTCCTTAGTGTGTTTCCCAAATTATTTTTAGTTCTCTTAAGCACTTGGTAGATCTGTACTTCCAGGTGGTGTGGTGTGAGTTGCTTTGGCAATGGAATATAAACATAAGAGGCATGTATTTATTTCTGATGGAGGCTAAAGGGCTAGTGTATGACTTGCAATGCTTTCTCTCTTCCTTTGCCTTAATATTTTGCCATGTTCTAGATACTGGCTGTTTCATCAGCCATGTCTAGGAGTGAAGAGAAGTCAGATTGGAGCCCCAGGTCAATTTTCTATAAATATAAAGGATTTTTTTTTTATTGCAGTGTAAGCGAACTCATCCTGACTGAAAACCAAAGAAAGAGTGTTTCTGGAATCAAGAATTGATTAGTAACACTAAATGTTGAAGAGCAGTTAATGACTATAGGACTAAATAATGTCTATTGAATTTGGCTACAGTGAAACCATTTTTTAAACTTTCTTCATTTTAATGAGAATAGTTTCTATAGAGTGATAAGTGTGAAACCGACTATAAGTGGTTGAAGAGTAAGTGAGAAGTGAGAAAGTAAAAAGAGTGATTGTAGAAAAATCAGGAAGATTGTCTGTGCCAGTGAGAAGAAAATTGACTTGATACTTAGAGAGAAATGTAAAAATCAGAAATGTGACTTTCCTTAAAGATGAAAACTTAAAACATGTTAAAATGTTGACAAGTAGGGGGCAATAGAGAGTGAAGGGAGGAAAAAGAGCAAATAATAAAAAGAGCAGAGGCCCTGAGGAAGCAGAAAAGAATGAAATCCAGTGTCTAGGCAGAAGCATTAGTTAAAAAAAAATAAAAATTAAAAGCCCCTCTTTCACCCTCGTAAGAGGAAAGGAGCAAAGATGTAGTGGCCAGAAGTTGGAAGATGTGGAGACCTTTGCTGGTTGGGAAATCCAAGGTGACACTGTCTGCTGAGGATGAATGAGGAGATGGCACGTCCATAGATTGAGGAGAGTAGAAGTTTTTGAAGAACAGGACACATTTGGGATATGACAAGTGAATATGAAAATTCCGTTACTAAGACTCAGTATGTTTTCATTTTTAATGTAAAATCAAGGAACAGGGAGAAGAATAATGCCACGGACAAAAATAAAGACTCATGCCTGGATATTGCCAATAAAATGAACTGGCTACATTAAAATATCCCACTCTTAAATGTATATACTTGGCCCCAAGATAATTGTATTATTTTATCTTCAAAGTTATAAAGTATTGCATAGAATGTCTATTGAATTTGGCTACAGTGAAACCATTTTTTAAACTTTTTTCATTTTAATGAGAATAGTTTCTATAGAGTGATAAGTGTGAAACCAGACTATAAGTGGTTGAAGAGTGAGTGAGAAGTGAGGAAGTAAAAAGAGTGATTGTAGAAAAGTCAGGAAGTTTGTCTGTGCAAGTGAGAAGAAAATTGACTTGGTAATGCTAAGACAGGGCAGTAGAGATCTTTCCATACCCTTTTTCTGTTGAAAGTTACAACAAAAAAATCAAAGAGTTAAAGAAACAGTAACATAAACCCCATGCTTAATCAAACACAAAGACATCTACAATCCTAAATTATAACATTTAAATAAAGAAAACAGATGGAGGAATTATGAAGATCTTAGCAGGAAAAAAAATAAAACGTCCAATTCAAGTACCTGTATATGGTGGAGAAAGTGGAGATAACTGATAAAAAGTAAACCAATTCACCACATAGGATTTCAAGAAAGGCTCAACAATTAGGAGCATGAAGAACTGCAAAAGGTGTAAGTTAGGCAGGTGGCTGAAAATAGAGATTTGAAAGCCTAGTTATTAGGACCCAGGTGCCCACCCTAACGCAGCATCAGGTGGCTGCCTCCCTTCTACAGCTCCAGGAGGAATTTGCTTTGAGACAGTGAATCAGCAAGACTCCAGATGCTGAAGCACCAAGCCCAAAGGAGGACAGCCACAAAGCAATGGATTGAAAATGAAGATATTATGTGTAAGTCTACACAGTAACTAGTGAAACCCTAAATTCTTCTCAAACCTACCACCTGACCATTAGCAGTGAGGAGCCTCCAGGAAAAAGGTTAGAGGAGACGTAAAATTGATATACAAGTATTGACATTTGTAACATCTGAAAACAAAATACCGGTTTTTTAATCCAATTGCTTTTAAGAAAGTTCACTGACTGGCATGCCGTATCTATGCACAGAGAACTCCAATCAGCTTTTTTGGTTCCTGACTCTTGCAGAAGACCTAAAGATTAACACATATTGAAGGAAATCCACCACTGTAGAAGAGAAAGGTCAAACAAAGCACAACAAACCTAATAAAAGGAAGTTGGAGGAAACAGAGATAATGCAGAGAAAAAAAAATTTAAATACAGTAACATTTAATACTTTCAGATAATGAAGATGTTGTAGCCTTGAAATAAAGACGTGATAAAAACAGAAAAAGTAAAAAAATAAAATAAAATAAAAAAGAAATTTAAGTTAAAACAGCTGAATTTTTATTTTTTTAAATACTTTCTATAATAGCTTTTGGGGTACAAGTGGTTTGGGGTTACATGGATTACATGGATGAATTGCGTAGTGGTGAATTCTGAGGTTTTAGTCCACCCAACAACCAAATGGTGTACATTGTACCCAACATGTAGTTTTTTTATCCTTCACTTTCCTCCCACCCTTCTCCTTCTGAGTCTCCAAAGTCCATTATATCACTCTGTATGCCTTGATGTAAAACAGCTGAAATTTTAAAGAAAATTCCTAGAATATTTAAAAGATAAGATCAAGAAGATGACCCAGAAATCAGCCTTAAAAGGCAAAGAGAAGGAATATTGAAATAAAACAGATATGGATATGGGAACATCAGTATACAACTAGTAGGAATTGAGTGAAAAACTCATGCCTGTTATCCCAGCACTTTGGGAGGTCGAGGCGGGCAGATCACGAGATCAGGAGATAAAGACCATCCTGGCCAAAATGGTGAAACCCTGTCTCTACTAAAAATACAAAAATTAGCCGGGCATGGTGGCACGTGCCTATAGTCCCAGCTACTTGGGAGGCTGAGGCAGGAGAATCGCTTAAACCTGGGAAGCGGAGGTTGCAGTGAGCTGAGATCGTGCCACTGCACTCCAGCCTGGGTGACAGAGCAAAACTCCATTAAAAAAAAAAAAAGAAGTAAATTATCAAAGAAATAATAGAAGAAAAACATCCGTAATTGAAGGATATAAAACCATAGATTAAAGAGTTTAAGTATGCTCACACAATGAATGTGGAAAAAAACAAACCAAAATCCATCCAGAAAAAAATCTAGTGAATGTAACTACAGTACTCCATTATTTCCTAGACAATGAAAGTGTCTATTACTAGAGTATATACTGGTGAAAAAATACTGTTCTCAGTGTAATTATTGTTATTCTCAGCAACTTCCTTTACCTGAAATAATTTTCTTCACTAATTACGATTTCTTAATTTATCCTAATGCTTCAACACTTCTAGTTCTTATTCCATAAATAGAAATTGACTGTTTCCAGAGAGTACTGGCCTCCCTGTCCAATGTGCTGAATCCTGCTCAGAACAACCATTAATATCTAGTCTGCTTATTTGGGTCTGGCATCCATAACTCGTTCTAACATAAATTAGTTGCCAAATTTTAAAACATCCTAATTCCACGGATTCATATTCAAGCTTGAGAAATTCTTACAGCTCCCAACTTCATCAGATTTTGACCTCTGAAATCATTCACTTTCTTAAAAATCTCATTTCCTGAGAAGGTTCTGAATTTTTTTCAAATTGGCTGTATATTCGGATTACTGAAAAATAGGTGCAAAGGAATTGACTCTGTATTTTTTCTTATTATTTTAAAAATTTTGACTTCAATAATATCTACAACAGCAGAGACATTGTCTTTTGTAGAAAACCTCTTCCCACATCATATTTTTAAAGTTATACTACTCAACAATGCATTTGTAACATGAAAACCTTTAGCTCACAACTTCTGTATTTCAAACTTAGCTGCTTTTCATTTACTTTCTATTGGTATCAGGTAAGCATTAAAAACCCTATGTCTTAGTTGGTTTTCTGCTGCTATAACAGAATACCACAGTCTAGGTAATTTATAGTGAACAGAAATTTATTGTCTCATGTTTCTAGAGGCTGGAATGTCCGAGATCAATGGGCCAGCATATGGCAAGGGCTTATGTACAGTATCATTCCATGGCATGTGGGCAAAGAGAGAGAGAGACACGTACACATAAGAGGGCCAAACATGTCCCTTCATAAAGATACTACTCCCTTGATAACAAGCTCACTATTGTAATAGCATCATTAATTCATTCATGAAGGCATATTCTTCATGGTCTAATAATCTCTGACTAGGTCCTGCTTCTCAACACTATTGCATTGGGGATTAGGTTTCCAACACATGCGTTATGCTGTGTTGGATGGGGATGTCCATTTAAACCATAGCACCCTACCACTAAAGAAGATGGAAGAGAAGACATTCTTCATCACAGTCATCTGAGGCTATTCTAGAATATTTATCACAATGATGTAGTAGAATTTATTTCCCTCAAGTCTTCTTTATGTACACTGTCTGACTCCAAGTTTTAATACTTTTATATGTGCTAAAAATTTATCTGTCACATCATAAGGTAGTTATTGGCCATGAAATCCAGCATAGAATTCTGTGTCTGGGCTTTTTAGTTGACATTTAAGATATTAAAAAATATTCTATGATTTATATGTCTTACCTTCTGATTTTGAGTTTCTAGAAGTGAAAGAACTTAGACTCTTTTCTTTAATCTAATTAATTTAGAAAGTTTATAAAAATTCTTAAATATGTAAATATCTATTCCCCTTCTAGAGAAAACTACTAGCATTAAAAGTATCTGTAAGTTTTGAAAACTAGGAAACATAGAGCCTACCACATACTACCACATAGTAGGATGTCAATTTCTTATCATGTAGTGAATGACTGGAGGAGAAAACCACATTAAATAAGTGCATAAATTAAATTATTCAAACGTAATTCCTGCTTGTCAGTAGGTCCATAATGGCATTTAAAGATCAGAGATTCTCCACCTAATATTTACTGTGAGGGGAAAAAAGGAGTAGAAGTGATTTATATAGAAGATTATTAACAAATGCAACCGAAGAGAGCACAGCTTTACCAGTTGGTGGGTATAAATGATATTTCATTTACATAAATACCCAGCTCTTCACAATTCTGAGTAGACTCCAGAACTTTCTAATTAATGACTTCAACACCATCCCTTAATAAGCCACCTGAGGTTTCAGGTTGTTTCCATTTTTTTTTCACCATGGTCTCCCATTCAGCAGCCTTGACACTGCCTCTGCTTTGTCTTCCTCTATCAATCACAATTTCCACAGATATTTTCTATTGGTGGTGGCTATCATTTGGATATGTGACTCTTCAACCTCATGTTGAAATTTGATCTCAGTGTTGGAGTTAGGGCCTAAGAGGAGGTACTTGGGTCATGAGGACAGATTTTATAAACTGCTGGGTGACATCCTCCCTCCTGTTAACGTGTGAGTTCTTACTTTGTTTCCATGACATCCGGTTGTTAAAAGGAGCATGCACCTCTGTTCTCTCTCTCTCTTGCTTCCTCTATTCCTATGCGATCTCTGCACATATCAACTCCCCTTCCCCGTCTTCCATGATGCACATATCAGCTCCCCTTCCCCTTCTGCCATGAGTGGAAACAGTCTGAGACCCTCACCAGATGTCTAATCCTGAGCTTTTCCAGACATCAGAAACATAAGCCAAATAAACCTTCTTTATAAATTGCTCAATCTCAGGTATTCCTTCATAGCAACATAAAATGGACTAAGACAGTGGCTACACTATACTAAGCTCCCAGTCTACCAATGCTGTCCTATCATCTGTGTCAGAGTAATCTGATTGTGGGTGGGGAAATGTTAAGAAGAAGAAACACTATTCCCCAAAAATATGTTGCATTTTTGTTTTCGTGCCTTCAAAAGAAGTTAAATTTATCTATGTCTGATATGGTTTGGTTGTGTCCCCACACAAATCTCGTCTTGAATTGCCACATGTGGTGAGAGGAACCAGATGGGAGGTAATTGAATCATGGAAGCAGGTCTTTCCCGTGACATTCTCGTTATAGTAAATAAGTCTCATGAGACCTGATGGTTATTATAAGGGGGAGTTTTCCTGCACAACCTGTCTTCTCTTATCTGCTGCCATGTGAGATGTGCCTTTCACTTTCCACCATGATTGTGAAGCTTCCCCAGCCACGTGGAATTGTAACTCAAACAAACCTCTTTCTTTTATAAATTGCCCAGTCTTCAGTATGTCTTTATCAGCGGCATGAAAACAGAATAATACAGTAAATCGGTACCTGTAGAGTGGGGCGTTGCTGAAAGGATACCCATAAATATGGAGGCAACTTTGGAACTGCGTAACAGGCAGAGGTTGGAACAGTTTGGAGGGCTCAGAAGAAGACAGGGAAATGTGGGAAAGTTTGAAACTTCCTAGAGACTTATTGAATGGCTTTGACCAAAAGCCTGATATGGATAGAGATATGGACAATAAGGTCTAGGCTGAAGTGGTTTCAGATGGAGATGAGAAACTTGCTGGGAACTGGAGCAAAGGCGACTCTCATCATGTTTTAGCAAAGAGACTGGCAGCATTTTGCCCCTGCTCTAGAGATTTGTGAAACTTTTAACTTGAGAGAGATGATTTAGGGTATCTGGCAGAAAAAATTTCTAAGCAGCAAAGCATTCAGGAGGTGACTTGGGTGCTGCTAAAGGCATTCAGTTTTATACGGAAAGCAGAGTATGAAAATTTGCAGCCTAACAAAGTGATAGAAAAGAAAAACCCATTTTCTGAGAAGAAATTAAAGCTGACTGCAGAAATTTGCATAAGTAACCAGGAGCCAAATGTTAATCCCCAATACAATGGGGAAAATGGCTCCAGGGCATATCAGAAGTCTTCATGGTAGCCCCTCCCATCACAGGCCCAGAGGCCTAGAAGAAAATGGTTTCATGTGTCGGGCCCAGGGCCCCCGTGCTGTGTGCAGTCTAGGGACTTGGTGCCCTGCATCCCAGCCACTCCAGACATGACTAAAAGGAGCCAAGGTACAGCTCAGGCTTGCTTCAGAGGGTGGAAGTCCCAAGCCTTGGCAGCTTCCACGTGGTGTTGAGCCTGTGGTTGCACAGAAGTCAAGAACTGAGGTTTGGGAACCTCCGTCTAGATTTCAGAAGATGTATGGAAATGGCTGGATGCACAGGAAAAAGTTTGCTGCAGGAGTGGGGCCCTCATGGAGAACCTCTGCTAGGGCAGTGCAGAAGTGAAATGTGGGGTCAGAGCCCCCACAAAAAGTCCCTACTGGGGCACCACCTAGTGGAGCTGTGAGAAGAGGGCCATTGTCCTCCAGACCCTGGAATAGTAGATCCACCAATAGCTTGCACCATGCCCCTGTAAAAGCCACAGACACTCAATGCCAACCCATGAAAGCAGCCAGGAGGAGGGCTATGCCCTGCAGAGCCACAGAGGCAGAGCTGCTCGAGATCATGGGAACCCATCTCTTGCATTAATGTGACTTGAACATGCAATATGGAGTCAAAGGAGATCATTTTGAAGCTTTAAGATTTGACTGCCCTGCTGGATTTTGAACTTGCATGGGGCCTGTAGCCCCTTTGTTTTGACCAATCTCTCCCATTTTGAATTGTTGTATTTATCCAATGCCTCTACCCCCACTGTATCTAGGAAGTAGCTACTTGCTTTTGACTTTACAAGCTTATAGGCAAATGGGACTTGCCTTGTCTCAGATGTGACTTTGGACTGTGTACTTTTGAGTTAATGCTGAAATGAGTTAAGACTTCGGGGGATGGTTGGGAAGGCATGATTGGATTTGAAAGGTGAGAACATGACATTTGGGAGGGGCCAGGGCAGAATGATATGGTTTGGCTGTGTCCCTGCCCAAATCTCATCTTGAATTCCCATGTGTGATGGGAGGGGCCAGGTGGGAGGTAGTTGAATCATGGGGACAGGTCTTTCCCATTCTGTTCTCATGATAGTGAATAAATCTCATGGGATCTGATAGTTATTATAAGGGAGAGTTTTCCTGCACAAGCTCTCTTCTCTTGTCTGCCGCCATGTGAGATATGCCTTTCACCTTCCACCATGATTGTGAGGCCTCCTCAGCCATGTGGAACTGTAAGTCCAGTAAACGTCTTTCTTTTGTGAATTACCCAGTCTTAGGTATGTCTTTATCAGCAGCATAAAAACGAACTAATACAAAGCCTTACGCAGTTTAGCATGAAACTCTCTTATTATGGGTTCAAAAATACTTGATCAGAACTGAAGATAGGGTAAAGGAAACTTTTATGTTTCCCCCTTTTATTACTTTTATATTCACCTTTCTTCTTCTCAGACCCTCCTTTACACAAACACTGTCTTTGTCAGCAACATCTACAAAAGTTCGTATGCACATTATATTCAAGCAAATTCTCAGGAGTTCACAACTCAATGATAGTCTTCAATTTGGACTCAGCTAAGACATTTTAATATATAAAAAAGGAGACAAAATGTAGAATCAGTGTGTGGTTTTGTGGGCTGAACTGTGTCCCCACCCCCAAATTCATATTTTGAAGTCCTAACTCTTAGTTAAATGACGTAATTATGGAAGCCTCTAATCCGATATAACTGATGTCCTTAAAAGAAGAGGAAATTAGGACACAGACATGTACATGTACAGAGGAAAGACCACGTAAAGACACTAGGAAAAGACAGCCATCTGCAAGCCAAGCAGAGAGGCCTCAGTAGAAACAAACTGCCAACCCCTTGATCTCAGACTTTTAGCCTCCAGAAGGGTAAGAAAATAAATTCTGTTAGTTGCAATACTTTGTTTAGCAGCCCTAGCAAATGAATACTTGTGGCATGAAATTTAAAGCAGAAGAAGGAAGGAGGGAGGGAGGGAGGGAGGGAGGAAGGGAGGGAGCGAGATAAGGAAAAAAGTAAAGTAGGGCAGTATAAAGTTTTATCTCTTAAGAATTTTTTTCAGTAATCTCAGTTTTAAGGATTTTAATTAGACAAAAACTCACAGAGCTGGAAAAGATATGAAGCATTTCCCTTTTTTTCAACTCATTTTTCAATTAAAGAATTGAAGGCTCAGAGACATGAAGCTCCAAGTTCAATCAGTGAAAAGAAAGCCAGGTACCCAATTGTAGAAATAGAGCATTGTTAAAAACTCAGGAGGAAAGTCCATGTCACTTCCAGGGGCATGGTGATTAGAAAGGCAGAATTTGGCTGACGTGGTGGCTCATGCCTGTAATCCCAACACTTTGGAGGGCCAAGGCAGGAATTGAAGCCAGGAATTTGAAACCAGCATGGACAACAACAAAGTGAGACCCAATTCAAAATAAACAAATAAATAAAATAAAGAAAGAAAAAAAGAAGAAAGAAAGGTTTTTTAAAAAAGAAAATGAAGAATTTTTAAAAACATCTTGGTATCAGGATATCAGAAAAATGGCCTCACAGAGAGGATGGCTGATAGTCCCACTTCTTTGAATGATACAATTTTGTCAACCAACTAAACTCCTCTGACTCTTCCTCCTACTTGTTCTTTCCTTCCACTGATTTTCCCTACATTCCAAATTTAGAAAGAGATACATTTTTAAAATCACTTGTTTATGAAAAAGGGAGAGTTACATGGGATGGCTTTGGGTAGCTGAACCCAAGGAAACCTAGTTACCCATTTTAATGAGTGCCCACCCCAAATGACATAAATTAAACTAAGAGCAAACTGTAGGAGTTGTCTCAGAAGCTTTAGGAAATGCGGAAGTGACAGCAGGTAAAGATTCTCCTCTAAATCTCTGTTCCAAAGGTCATAATGGGAAAGAAAATCAACATTTTTTAACAACAACAAACCTTTTTATATACTGTCTTCCAAAGCTTAATATATACGTCTGGTGAAACAAGGTCATTTGTGTCTGCTCTGCCCATTGTCTCAATTATAGCTGTTTTAGGATTTGCTTCACAAAAGAGGTAAACAGGTTTTGGTTCAGAAAACAAAAAGCTCCTTTGTTTTCCAGGGAATGAGATGCTGAGGTAATCCACTACATTCATGGAACCTTCCCCAAGGGAGAAAATGGCAGGTTTTCCACCAAGAAATAATTGCTTTTAGAATGATAAGAAAGGAAGTTAGTTACTCTTGCATAAGTGCATCTGTCCTGACTGGCTGTAATTTTTGTTTTTAGTTTGCTCTTTTAGGTCAGATGGTATAAATCATCATATTCAGACAGTTTAATGTTGTTCAGCTACAGTTTGATTTTCTGGCATACTAAATCTAAGTGTTAAAATAAATTGGAGCCAAGTTTTACATTGAAACAAAGTCATAAAACTCTACATATTTGAAAATGAGTTGATTGCTTAACAGCTTGAAAAGACTTAATATTGACCTTGTCTATTGTTTCCTATAGAATAGTATCTACATTAATGTCAAATTCCAAAAAGCAAAACTAAATGAGTCTAATATGAACTACATATTAATTCATACACACACACACACACACACACACACATACATACATTATTGTGCCTATGTCAGGAAAAGATAAATATACAGCCAGTTCTCATTATTTGCTTTTGCAATCTTTTCTCTTTTGGTTTGTATTGCGTCTATTTAATCAAAGTCTACTTCTGATCCCATTTCTCCCTGCATTGTTTCTCTGAATCAGGCAGTTTGTTTTCCTTTCAAATCCAGTCTTAACTTTTTCTTCTTCCTTTTTCCTCTCTGCTTTCAGACTTCATCTTATTTTTGTTCCCAGCCAATCTTTCAAAAATGTACTGAGCATCAAGTCTGCACACTAACACATACATGATTATAGCCAGATGTGTATATGTGCATACACAAAGACACAGAGAATCTTCAACTTGTGAGAACTCAGCTTCTAAATTTCAAAACTTCTACCAAGCCCTTTGCATAACATACAAGACTCTTCATGATCTGGCATCTGTCTACTTATCCACTCTCTTCTCCACCCCTTTCCCCCTTCATACTTCACACTACAGAAACACTGAGCTGCTTGTAACACCTCTCCTCTGCTTGCCTTTGAACATGATCCTCATCTTAGCTAGAACAAACCTAAATCCTCTTCTCATGGGTCATAGCCTTATCATCCTTCAAGTCTGAGTTGAATAGCCACCTCCTCTGAGAAGCCTTCCATAAGCACTCCCAAGGGGCTCATAAACTCTTTCACCCAGGCTGTAACCTCTATGAAGGCAGTGACAATGTACAGACAGAACAGGATTATTGTTATATCTTTGTCCCCTCAATTCCTAAAATAATTCCTAACATGTAATAGATAGTTAATGAATACAAGATTAGTGAACCATCAAGGGAATATACCTCTTGTGCAAAAGTAATTGTCCTGTTTGTTGGACACTTAATTCTTAATTGGACATTTAGAATGCCAAGAAAGTATATTTTCTTAGGAGATCCTTTTTGTAACCAGGAATTACTACCCCAGCATAGTAGTAATGGAGCTCCTTCTCGCCAATGCCTCTTTCAGGAAAACTGTTCCTCTTCAGAGTAAAATAAAGATGTATTAGGAGCTGGGATAAATTTATTGACAGAAATCATGGTATACAGGATGGATAGGCATGGTTGAAATATAAATGCTCTACTTAAGCCATGCTGTAGGTTAAACTGAAGCTTTATGAGCACATCTGGAGATACAGACATTCAATAAGCCTGTATCTCTATGGTAAATCGATTATAAGACCCCAGAAACTGACATCAAATTGAATTTTCAGAATTCAACCAAGCTGGGTGCCTTGGAAATTTTAATTAATTGATGTCTATATTAGCAGCTTAAAACAACACAAATGTAACAACACAAGTAACTAGTTTCTTTGCTCCACGTTTCACAAGGTTTAAATCAAGATGTTGGCTAGGTGAGCTATTATCAGGAGAATAGAGAAATAAGTAGTCCCATTCAAAGCTCATTTAGGTTGCTGGTAGAAGTCAGCTCCTTTCAGATTGGGACTGAGGTCCTTGTTCCCTTGCCAACTGTCAGCCAGAGATTACTGTTAGCTTTTAGAAATCTCTCTCTGAGACTTGCATGTGGTCTCTGAATCTCAGACCAGCAAAGCATGTTAAATCCTTCTCACACTTGGGATCTCTTATGATTAGTACTTCTGCCATTTCTTTTCTTCCTCTTGTGCTGCAGTTTTCTTTTCCTTCTAGCCAGACAAACTTCTCCATTTTAAGGACTCATCTGATTAGATTGAGGCTAGCTAGATAATATAGGATAATCTCCCTATTTTGCAGTCTGTAACATTAATAACATCTGCAAAGTCCCATTTGCCATGTAATGTAACATATTCACAGGTTCTGGAAATTAGGATGTGAACATATTTGGGCAATTATTCTCCCTATCCCAGTGCCAATTCAAAATTATAGTTTTAAGATGTTTCTTGTTCATTCATTTACAGGAGCAAAGAAAAGCTAATGTTATATTAATAAAAAAGTATACATTTTGGATTTATCTATTAATTTACGTCTCTGGCCAAAACAGAGGGCAATGTTAAAGAAAGTATTTCTTACATTTTTGTTCTATTTGGGGTTTTTTTTGCAGTTATAATTAGTCCCTTCCTGGACCCAGATCTGAACATAGTGCATTGGTAATTAAGATTTCTTCTCTGTGTGTGTTTGCCTACACTCAACTATATATACAGAGATATGAGAGTTATTTAGAAAACAGCCTTTCACAGTTTACCATCTGTAGCTTGTTAAAGCATTGAAACAATAGTACAATGTAGAATACCTAAACCTTATGTATCTTGTCTAAAGCATCACTGATCCCCCAGACAGGCAGCTGTCACTTCTTTCAGGGATTCTGTTTACACAAGCATTTGCTGGGGAAATTTATTGTGCCTGTTGAATTTATGAAAAGCAATGTTTTGCCCAGATGTTTATCAACATTCCAGTACCTACCAGGGTTCCTTGAGCCTAGCACTGTGCTTAGTCCATAGTCAGTCCATAATTGGTGCTCACGTATTTACGAAATAAAATAGGGACGAAAGGAATAACATGAATGAGGTCACAGAAAGCAGACAAACAGTAAATGTAAATTACATATTCTTGACTGTCACTGCAAAGATGTAAAATAATGCAAGATATCAAGTCTTAAAATATAACATCATAAAATGAAAATTAAGTAATCCGTACGCATTAACATTAATTTCTCTTTCAAAGAGAAGTACATGTCTTAGGGGGAGGTCTTTAAGATAAGTTTTAAATGTCTTTATGAAAATTCTATTTTGCTTTCCAAATCTTTAGTTTATACATTAGAAAAAATCACATTTATTTTATACAGTATTTATTTATTCAACAAATATTTATACCAGGCCCTTGCATTCTAGAGGAAGGAAACAGACAATAAGAATAACAAATATATAGTATATAAATTATGTATTATGTTATAAGGCACTAAGTAAATTATGTAGTATTTTAGAAGGCAATAAGTGCTATGTAAGGAAAAAGAAAAAGCAAACCATGTTAAGTGGTATCAAGAGTGCAAGGGTGAAAATGTAGGCTTAGAATCATTAAGGTGAGCCTCATTGTGAAGATGACATTCAAAGTGGTAAATGTTAGCTATGCAGTTATTGGGGAGAAAGTATTTTAGACTATGGTAGAGTTCCAAAGGTAGGAACATGCTGATAGGCTAGAAGAAAATTATGAGGGCCAGTATAACTATGGCAGTATGACCAGTGACAAACATAGTAGATGATAAGGTTGAAGAAATAATGGAGAGTCTGCTCATATAGTGTTTTGCAGGACTTTTAATAACTTTGGTTTGTCTCAGTGAAATCGGGATCCATGAGAAGATTTTGGGCAAAAGTTACTTTTTTTACTTGCCTTACTCTTTCAAATTATATCACTCATGACTGTAGAGGGACAAAGACGGAAGCAAGAAATGCAGTTAGGAAGGCATTGTAATTATCCAGGTAATTATCCAGAGATGATGATAACTGAGACCATTGAGATAGAAAAGGAAGTGGTAAGAAGTGGTAATATTACACATGTTTTGAGGCTTGTCCCAGTAGAATTTCCTGAGAAATGTCTATAGAGTATGAGAGAAGGAGAGGGTTCAAGGATGGTGCTAAGGTTCTAAAGCTGC
Source organism: Pongo abelii (assembly GCF_028885655.2). NCBI lineage: Eukaryota > Metazoa > Chordata > Mammalia > Primates > Hominidae > Pongo > Pongo abelii. The sequence goes on along the minus strand of NC_085928.1, from coordinate 38,897,511 downwards.
TATCAACCAAAATAAGGAAGGCTGTCGACAGAACAGATATGAAGGGAAGAAACAAAAGTTCATTTTTAGACATGTTGGGTGTCAGACGTTGATAAAGTTTGGATGTGTCCCCACCCAAATCTCATCTTGAATTGTAGCTCCCATAATTTCCACGTGTTGTGGGAGGGAACCAGTGAAAGATAATTGAACCATGGGGGTGGTTTCCCCCATACTGTTCTCATGACAGTGAGTAAGTCTCATGAGATCTGATGGTTTTACAAAGGGAAACCCCTTTTGCTTGGTTCTCATTCTCTCTTGTCTGCTGCCATGTAAGACATGTCTTTCACCTTCTGCCATGATTGTGAGGCCTCCCAAGCCACAATGGAACTGTAAGTCCATTAAACCTCTTTTTCTATATAAATTATTGAGTCTCAGGTATGTCTTTATCAGCAGCGTGAAAGCACTATTCAGCAGCGTTAAAACACACTAACACAGTAAATTGGTACTGGTAGAGTGGGACACTGCTGTAAAGATACCTGAAAATGTGCAAGCAACTTTGGAACTGGGTAACAAGCAGAGGTTGGAACAGTTTGGAGGGCTCAGAAGGAGATAGGAAAATATGGAAAAGTTTGAAACTTCCTAGAGTCTTGGAGAGCTCAGAAGATAGGAAGATGTGGGAAAGTTTGGAACTTCCTAGAGACCTGTTGAATGGCTTTGACCAAAATACTGATAGTAATATGGACAATAAAGTCCAGGCTGAGGAGGTGTCAGATCAAGATGAGGAACTTGTTGGACACTGGAGTAAAGGCAACTCTTGCTATGTCTTAGCAAAGAGACTGACAGCATTTTGCCCCTGCCCTAGAGATTTGTGGAACTTTGAACTTGAGGGAGATGATTTAGGGTATCTGGCAGAAGAAATTTCTAAGCAGCAAAGCATTCAAGAGGTGACATGGGTGCTGTTAAAGGCATTCAATTTTAAAAGGGAAATAGAGCATAGAAGTTTGAAAAATTTACAGCTTGACTGTGTGATAGAAGAGAAAAACCCATTTTCTGAGGAGAAATTCAAGCCAGCTGCAGAAATTTCATAAGTAACCAGAAGCCAAATATTAAACCCCAAGACAATGGGGAAAATGGCCCCTGGAGACATGTCAGAGGGCATGTCAGAGACATTTACAGCAGTTTCTCCCATCACAGGCCAGAGCCTAGGAGGAAAAAATGGTTTCCTGGGGCAGGCCCAGGACACCCCTGCTGTGTGCAGCCTATGGACTTGGTGCCCTGCCTCCCAGCTGCTTCAGGGGCCAAGCTAAAGGCTAAAAGGAGTACAAAGGTGAAAAGGTGGGCTTAGAATCCAGAGCCAGGTACCATGCCTAAAAGGGGCCATGGTATAGCTCAGGCCATGGCTTCAGAGGATGCAAGCACCAAGCCTTGGCAGCTTCCACTTAGTGTTGAGCCTGTGGGTACACAGAAGTCAAGAACTGAGGTTTGGGAACCTCCACCTAGATTTCTGAGGCTGTATGGAAACACCTGGATTTACAGGCAGAAGTTTGCTGTAGGGGTGTAGTCCTCATGGAGAACCTCTGCTAGGGCAGTGTGGAAGGGAAATGTGGGGTTGAAGCCCCCTCAAAGAATCCCCACTGGGGGACTGCCTAGTGGAGCTGTGAGAAGAGAGCCATTGTCCTCCAAACCCTGGAATCGTAGATCCACCAACAGCTTGCACCATGTGGCTTTCCACAGACACTCAACACTCAACACTCAACACCTGGCTGTGAAAGCAGCCAGGAAGGAGGCTACACCCTGCGAAGCCACAGAGGAAGAGCTGTCCAAAACCATGGGAACCCAACTCTTGCATCAGCATGACCTGAATGTGAGACATGGAATCAAAGGAGATCATTTTGGAGCTTTAAGATTTGAATACCCTGCTGGATTTTGAACTTGCATGGGTGCTGTAGCCTTTTTGTTTTAACCAATTTCTCCCATTTGGAATAGCTGCATTTATCCAATGCCTGTACCCCCATTGTATCTAGGAAGTAACTAACTTGCTTTTGATTTTACAAGCTCATAGTCCAAAGGGACTTGCCTTGTCTCAGATGAGACTTTGGAGTGTGGACTTTTGAGTTAATGCTGAAATGAGTTAAGACTTTGGTGAGCTATACGGAAGGTATGATTGATATGGAAATGTGAGGTCATGAGATATGGGAGGGTCCGGGGCAAAATGATATGGTTTGGCTGTGTCCCCACCCAAATCTCATCTTGAATTGTAGCTCCCATAATTCCCACATGTTGTGAGAGGAACCCAGTAGGAGATAATTGAATCATAGGGATGGTTTCCCCCATACTGTTCTCATGGTAGAGAATAAGTCTCACAAGCTCTGAAGGTTATAGGCTGGGTGTGATGGCTCATGCCTGTAATCCCAGCACTTTGGGAGGCCGAGGCCAGTGGATCACGAGGTCAGGAGATAGAGACCATCCTGGCTAACATGGTAAAACCCCGTCTCTACTAAAAATACAAAAAAAATTTGCAAGGTGCGGCAGCGGGCACCTGTAGTCCCAGCTACTTGGGAGGCTGAGGCAGGAGAATGGCGTGAACCTGGGAGGCAGAGCTTGCATTGAGCCAAGATCACACCACTGCACTCTAGCCTGGGCAACAGAGTGAGACTCCATCTCAAAAAAAAAAAAAAAAAAGATCTGATGGTTTTATATCAGGTTTCTTCTTTTGCTTGATCATCATTCTGTCTTACCTGCCACCGCGTAAGATGTGTCACCTTCTATCATGATTATGAGTTCTCTCAAGCCATGTGGAACTGCGAGTTCAATAAACCTCTTTTTCTTTATAAACTACCCAGTCTTGGGTGTGTCTTTTTCAGCAGCATGAAAACAGACTAATACAGATGTCCATTAGACATACAACTTGAGATGCCAGGTAGGCAAATGTGTATATAAATCTGATATTTTACAGTGAAATTTGGCCTGGAGATAAAAATGTAGGGGTTTTCAGCACACGGATGGTATTTTTTAACAGGATTGAATAATACTACATAAAAAGTCAATTTAAATGGAGAAAAGAAGAGGACCAAAGAGATACGCTGAAGTGCTCCAGCATTAAGAGATAGGAAGAAGAGGAAAATCTGGGATGGAATCTTTGAAGAAGCAATCAGTGACATAGAAAAAAAATCCAAGACTATGTTGGGAACTGGAAGCTAAGTGAAGCTATATTAAGAAGGAGTGATCTGTAATCCCAGCACTTTGGGAGGCTAAAGAAGGCAAATCATGAGGTCAGGAGATCGAGACCATCCTGGCTAACATGGTGAAACCCTGTCTCTACTAAAAATACAAAAAATTAGCTGGGCATGGTGGTGGGCACCTGTAGTCCCAGCTACTCAGGAGGCTGAGGCAGGAGAATAGCATGAACCCAGGAGGCAGAGGTTGCAGTGAGCCGAGATCACGCCACTGCACTCCAGCCTGGGTGACAGTGCGAGACTCTGTCTCAAAAAAAAAAAAAAAAAAAAAAAAGGAGTGATCACTGTGATAGGTTACATAAGATAAGAACTGGAAGTTGACCTCCACATTTAACAGTCAGAGATCATTGGTGATGTTGTCAAGAGCAATTTTAGAGGATTAGGGCAGTATAAGCTTGACTGGAATGAGTATGAGAACAAAGAGGTGGAAATTTAAAGACATTGGAGACACTGAAAATCAAGGAATCTTTCAAAAAGTTTGCTGCAAAGGGGAGATAAAAAGTGCAAGAATATCTAATGAGGGGAATAGAAGAAAACAACTTAGCAAATAAGTGGCAGAACTTCAGTATTCCCTAAAAGAAAATGGTAGAAAATGCTTGTCACTATATTATATTGACTTTATTTGGATACATTATTTAAAAAACAAAAAGCTTCAAAAGTCACTTACTACAATCAGGCTTTAAATCAGTCCACACATGCAATCAGAATCATACAATTTCACAGCAGTAAGCAATCTTCAAAATTCTATATTCCAAACTCCTTATTTCATAAACAATAACTCTGACAACAGAAAGGCTAGTTTCTTGCTCCAGTGTACAGTTTGTTACAACCCAAAAACCACAATCTAAATATCTTGGTTTCTAGTAGAGTATTTATTATTCATGGTGGTGATAGTCTATTTAAATAAAAATGCAATAATTTTTGTGAGTGCATTCTTTCCAAGGGTTGTATAATGTACATATATTCTCATATTCTAAATCCCTCCCCTTTTAAAACCATAAATTTTACCTGATACAACTATAAAGAATTGTGGTCTCTTAATTTATTGCTTCCCTTTCTCCATCCTCTTCAGCCATTCTAATATTCAACTCTGTGCTACTCTAAATTATTTCTGAAACAAGGTACTATATAAACCCTAAAATTAAATAAAGCCATTTGGCACTATTAAACTCTCCCTCTCTTTCCTCCTTTTTTCCCTTTTTTATGTTCCACCAATGTTTGTCAAGGTTTTATTGGTGTTCTGGTTTTTATATTTTTGTTAAGGGGGAGACAATTATAGGTTCACTAGTGTCATTTCACTAGAGTACAGCAAAAGTTAAGCACAGCGAGAGAAGATACTAAGAACTAGGCATAAGAAGAAATGAGCACCGGGTGCTGTTGGAGCTTGATTAATCCCCTGTTTTCCTAGTTTATTTCTTACAGCTGAAATATAGATGTTCTATCCTTATCTCATTCTCCAAGACTACAAATTCCTTCTCTTTTTTCTCTTTGATTAGCATCATGTACTTCTCTATATCATCTACCAACCTGTGAGTGTGTATTCTAATATAAATTTTTAATGATGACTCTCTTTATCAATCTTTTTTTATTTCGATAGTTTTTTGGGGGAACAGGTGGTATTTGGTTACACGAATGAGTTCTTTAGTGGTGATTTGTAAGATTTTGGTGTACCCATCAACCGAGCAGTGTATGTTGTACCCAACGTGTAGTTTTTTATCTCTCACACTCTCCTGCCCTTTCCCCTGAGTCCCCAAAGTCCATTATACCATTCTAATGCCTTTGCATCTCATTGCTTAGCTCCCAATTATGAATGACAACAGATGATGTTTGGTTTTTCATTCATGAGTTACTTCACTTACAATAATGGTCTCCAATTCCATCCAGGTTGCTGTGCATGCCATTATTTCATTCCTTTTTATGGCTGAGTGGTAGTGCATGGTATATATATATATATATACCACATTTTCTTTATCCACTTGTTGATTGATGGACAGTTGGGCTGGTTTCATATTTCTGCGATTGTGAATTGTGCTGCCATAAACATGCGTGTGCACGTATCTTTTTCGTACCGTGACTTCTTTTCCTCTGGGTAGATACACAGGAGTGGGATTGCTGTATCAAATGATAGATCTACTCTTAGTTCTTTAAGGAATCGCCACACTGATTTCCATAGTGGTTGTACTACTTTACATTCCTACCAACAGTGAAAAAGTATTCCCTTTTTACCACATCCACAACAACATCTATTATTTTTTGATTTTTTTATTATGGCCATTCTTTCAGGAGTAAGGTGTTATTGCATTGTGGTTTTGATTTTGCATTTCCCTGATAACTAGTAATGTTGACCATTTGTATATCTTCTTTAAGAATTGTCTATTCACATCCTTAACCTACTTTTTGTTTTATTTTATTTTAAGTTCCAGGGTACATATGCAGGATGTGCAGGTTTGTTACACAGGCAAATATGTGCCACAGTGATTTGCTGCACCTATCAACCCGTCACCTAAATATTAATCCCAGCATGCATTAGCTATTTTTGCTGATGCTCTCCCTTCCCCTGGAGGTTTTCTCCAATGCTTTCTTGTAGTAATTTCATAATTTGAGGTCTTAGATTTAGGTCTTTAATCCATTTTTATTTGATTTTTTTATATGTTGAGAGATAGGGCTCTAGTTTCACTCCTCTACACGTGAATATCCAGTTTTCCCAGCACAATTTATTGAGGAGACTGTCTTTTCCGCAGGGTAAGTTCTTCACGCCTCTGTCAAAAATATATTTACTGTAGCTGTATGTATTTGTTTCTGGGTTCTCTGTTCTGTTCCATCGGTCTTTGTGTCTGTTTTTAGGCCAGTACTACGCTGTTTCGGTTACTAAAGCTCTGTAGTATAAATTGAAGTCAGGTAATGTGATTCCTCCAGTTCTTTTTTTCTTTTTGCTTGGGATAGTTTTGGCTATTTTGGGTCTTTTGTGGTTCCATATAAATTTTAATACTTCTTTTCTTCTGTTATTAATTTCATTGGTATTTTGAGAGGGACTGCATTGAATCTGTAGACTGTTTTGGGTAGCATAAACATTTTAACAATATTAATTCTTCCAATCCATAAATAGGGAATATGTTCCTTCTTTTTTTTTTTTTTTCTGGTGTCCTCTTCAATTTCATTCACCAGTGTTTTATAATTTTCATTATAGAGATCTTTCACTTCTTTGGGTAAGTTAATTCCTAGGTATTCAATTTTATTTCTGGCTACTGTAAGTGGGATTACTTTTTTAATTCTTTTTCACATTGTTCACTGTTTGCATATAGAAATGCTACTGATTTTGTATGTAGATTTTGTATCCTGCAACTCTACTGAATTTGTTTATCAGTTCTAATAGTTGTCTGTGTAGTCTTTGGGTTTTTTCAAATATAAGATCATACCATCCCTGACCCCCGAGTAGCCTAACTGGGAGGCACCCCCCAGTAGGGGCAAAGTGACACCTCACATGGCCGGGTACTCCTCTGAGACAAAACTTCCAGAGGAACGATCAGGCAGCAACATTTGCTGTTCACCAATATCCACTGTTCTGCAGCCTCCACTGCTGATACCCAGGCAAACACGGTCTAGAGTGGACCTCTGGCAAACTCCAACAGACCTGCAGCTGAGGGTCCTGACTGCTAGAAGGAAAACTCACAAACAGAAAGGGCATCCATACCAAAACCCCATCTGTACATCACCATCATCAAAGACCAAAGATAGATAAAACCATGAAGATGGGGAAAAAACAGAGCAGAAAAACTGAAAATCCTAAAAATAAGAGTGCCTCTCCTCCTCCAAAGGAATGCAGCTCCTCGCCAGCAATGGAACAAAGCTGGAGGGAGAATGACTTCGACAAGTTGCAAGAAGAAGGCTTCAGACGATCAAACTACTCCAAGCTAAAGAAGGAAGTTCGAACCCATGGCAAAGAAGCTAAAAGCCTTGAAAAAAGATTAGACAAATGGCTAGCTAGAATAACCAATGCAGAGAAGTCCTTAAAGGACCTGATAGAGCTGAAAACCATGGCACGAGAACTACGTGATGAATGCACAAGCCTCAGTAGCCGATTTGATCAACTGGAAGGAAGGGTATCAGTGATTGAAGATCAAATGAATGAAATGAAGTGAGAAGAGAAGTTTAGAGAAAAAAGAATAAAAAGAAACAAACAAAGCCTCCAATATGGGACTATGTGAAAAGACCAAATCTACATCTGATTGGTGTACCTGAAAGTGAGGGGGAGAATGGAACCAAGTTGAAAAACACTCTGCAGGACATTATCCAGGAGAACTCCCCCAATCTAGCAAGGCAGGCCAACATTCAAATTCAGGAAATACAGAGAACACCATAAAGATACTCCTCGAGAAGAGCAACTCCACAACACATAATTGTCAAATTCACCAAAGTTGAAATGAAGGAAAAAATGTTAAGGGCAGCCAGAGAGAAAGGTCGGGTTACCCACAAAGGGAAGCTCATCAGACTAACACCTGATCTCTCGACAGAAACTCTACAAGCCAGAAGAAAGTTGGGGCCAATATTCAACATTCTTAAGGAAAAGAATTTTCAACCCAGAATCTCATATCCAGCCAAACTAAGCTTCATAAGTGAAGGAGAAATAAACTCCTTTACAGACAAGCAAATGCTGAGAGATTTTGTCACCACCAGGCCTGCTCTAAAAGAGCTCCTGAAGGAAGCACTGAACATGGAAAGGAACAACCGGCACCAACCACTGCAAAAACATGTCAAATTGTAAAGACCATCAAGGCTAGGAAGAAACTGCATCAACTAACAAGCAAAATAACCAGCTAACATCATAATGACAGGATCAAATTCACACATAACAATATTAACCTTAAAAGTAAATGGGCTAAATGCTCCAATTAAAAGATGCAGAATGTTCTGTTCCACTGATCTATATCTCTTTTTTGGTACCAGTACCATGCTGTTTTGGTTACTGTAGCCTTGTAGTATAGTTTGAAGTCAGGTAGCGTGATGCCTCCAGCTTTGTTCTTTTGGCTTAGGATTGACTTGGCAATGTGGGCTCTTTTTTGGTTCCATATGAACTTTAAAGTAGTTTTTTCCAATTCTGTGAAGAAAGTCATTGGTAACTTGATGGGGATGGCATTGAATCTGTAAATTACCTTGGGAAGGATGGCCATTTTCATGATATTGATTCTTCCTACCCATGAGCATGGAATGTTCTTCCATTTGTTTGTATCCTCTTTTATTTCCTTGAGCAGTGGTTTGTAGTTCTCCTTGAAGAGGTCTTTCACATCCCTTGTAAGTTGGATTCCTAGGTATTTTATTCTCTTTGAAGCAATTGTGAATGGGAGTTCACTCATGATTTGGCTCTCTGTTTGTCTGTTATTGATGTATAAGAATGCTTGTGATTTTCGTACATTGATTTTGTATCCTGAGACTTTGCTGAAGTTGCTTATCAGCTTAAGGAGATTTTGGGCTGAGACAATGGGGTTTTCTAGATATACTATCATGTCATCTGCAAACAGGGACAATTTGACTTCCTCTTTTCCTAATTGAATACCCTTGATTTCCTTCTCTTGCCTAATTGCCCTGGCGAGAACTTCCAACACTATGTTGAATAGAAGTGGTGAGAGAGGGCATCCCTGTCTTGTGCCAGTTTTCAAAGGGAATGCTTCCAGTTTTTGCCCATTCAGTATGATATTGGCTGTGGGTTTGTCATAAATAGCTCTTATTATTTTGAGATACGACCCATCAATACCTAATTTATTGAGAGTTTTTAGCATGAAGGGTTGTTGAGTTTTGTCAAAGGCCTTTTCTGCATCTATTGAGATAATCAGAGCCATCAGAAATAATGCCACATATCTACAACTATCTGATCTTTGACAAACCTGACAAAAACAAGAAATGGGGAAAGGATTCCCTATTTAATAAATGGTGCTGGGAAAACTGGCTAGCCATATGTAGAAAGCTGAAACTGGATCCCTTCCTTACACCTTATACAAAAATCAATTCAAGATGGATTAAAGACTTAAATGTTAGACCTAAAACCATAAAAACCCTAGAAGAAAACCTAGGCAATACCATTCAGGACATAGGCATGGGCAAGGACTTCATGTCTAAAACACCAAAAGCAATGGCAACAAAAGCCAAAATTGACAAATGGGATCTAATTAAACTAAAGAGCTTCTGCACAGCAAAGGAAACTACCATCAGAGTGAACAGGCAGCCTACAAAATGGGAGAAAATTTTCGCAACCTACTCATCTGACAAAGGGCTGATGTCCAGAATCTGCAATGAACTCCAACAAATTTACAAGAAAAAAACAAACAACCCCATCAAAAAGTGGGCAAAGGGCATGAACAGACACTTCTCAAAAGAAGACATTTATGCAGCCAAAAAACACATGAAAAAATGCTCACCATCACTGGCCATCAGAGAAATGCAAATCAAAATCACAATGAGATACCATCTCACACCAGTTAGAATGGCAATCATTAAAAAGTCAGGAAACAACAGGTGCTGGAGAGGATGTGGAGAAATAGGAACACTTTGACACTGTTGGTGGGACTGTAAACTAGTTCAACCCTTGTGGAAGTCAGTGTGGCGATTCCTCAGGGATCTAGAACTAGAAATTCCATTTCACCCAGCCATCCCATTACTGGGTATATACCCAAAGGACTATAAATCATGCTGCTATAAAGACACATGCACACGTATGTTTATTGCGGCATTATTCACAATAGCAAACACTTGGAACCAACCCAAATGTCCAACAATGATAGACTGGATTAAGAAAATATGGCACATATACACCATGGAATACTATGCAGCCATAAAAAATGATGAGTTCACGTCCTTTGTAGGGACATGGATGAAATTGGAAATCATCATTCTCAGTAAACTATCGCAAAAACAAAAAACCAAACACCGCATATTCTCACTCATAGGTGGGAATTGAACAATGAGAACACATGGAAACAGGAAGGGGAACATCACACTTCGGGGACTGTTGTGGGGTGGGGGGAGCGGGGAGGGATAGCATTGGGAGATATACGTAATGCTAGATGACGAGTTGGTGGGTGCAGCGCACCAGCATGGCACATGTATACATATGTAACTTACCTGCACGTTGCGCACATGTACCATAGAGCCTAAAGTATAATAATAATAATAATAATAATAATAAATTATCTAAAAAAAAGAATATGTTAATCATGTAAATTTGTTTGAGTTCTTTGTAGATTCTGGACATTAGCCCTTTGTCAGATGAGTGGATTGCAAAAAAAAAATAAAAAATAAAAAAATAAAAGATGCAGAATGGCAAATTGAATAAAGAGTCAACACCTATCAGTATGCTGTATTCAGGAAACACATCTCACATGCAGAGACACACATAGGCTCAAAATAAAGGGATGGAGGAAGATCTACCAAGCAAATGGAAAACAAAAAAAGGCAGGGGTTGCAATCCTAGTCTCTGATAAAACAGACTTTAAACCAACAAAGATCAAAAGAGACAAAGAAGGCCATTACATAACGGTAAAGGGATTAATTCAACAAGAAGATCTAACTATCCTAAATATATATGCACCCAATACAGGAGCACCCAGATTCATAAAGCAAGTCCTTAGAGAACTACAAAGAGACTTAGACTCCCACACAATAATAACGGGACACTTTAACACTCCACTGTCAACATTAGACAGATCAACCAGACAGAAAGTTAAAAAGGATATCCAGAAACTGAACTCAGCTCTGCACCAAGCAGACCTAATAGACGTCTACAGAACTCTCCACCCCAAATCAACAGAATTTACATTCTTCTCAGCACCACACCACACCTATTCCAAAATTGACCACATAGTTGGAAGTAAAACACTCCTCAGCAAATGTAAAAGAACAGAAATTATAACAAACTGTCTTTCAGACCACAGTGCAATCAAACTAGAGCTCAGGATTAAGAAACTCACTCAAAACCACTTAATTACATGGAAACTGAACAACCTGCTCCTGAATGACTACTGGATACATAACGAAATGAAGGCAGAAATAAAGATGTTCTTTGAAATCAACCAGAACAAAGACACAACATACCAGAATCTCTGGGACACATTTAAAGCAGTGTGTAGAGGGAAATTTATAGCACTAAATGCCCACAACAGAAAGCAGGAAAGATCTAAAATTGCCACCCTAACATCACAATTAAGGGAACTAGAGAAGCAAGAGCAAACACATTCAAAAGCTAGCAGAAGGCAAGAAATAACTAAGATCAGAGCAGAACTGAAGGAAATACAGACACAAAAAACCCTTCAAAAAATAAATGAATCCAGGAGCTGGATTTTTGAAAAGATCAACAAAATTGATAGATTGCTAGCAAGACTAATAAAGAACAAAAGAGAGAAGAATCAAATAGATGCAATAAAAAATGATAAAAGGGATATCACCACCGATCCCACAGAAATACAAACTACCATCAGAGAATACTATAAACACCTCTATGCAAATAAACTAGAAAATCTAGAAGAAATGGATAAATTCCTCAACACATACACCCTCCCAAGACTAAACCAGGAAGAAGTTGAATCTCTGAATAGACCAATAACAGCCTCTGAAATTGAGGCAATAATTAATAGCTTACCAACCAAAAAAGTCCAGGACCAGAAGGATTCGCAGCTGAATTCTACCAGAGGTACAAGGAGGAGCTGGTACCATTCCTTCTGAAATTATTCCCATCAATAGAAAAAGAGGGAATCCTCCCTAACTCATTTTATGAGGCCAGCATCATCCTGATACCAAAGCCTGGCATAGACACAACAAATAAAGAGAATTGTAGGCCAATATCCCTGATGAACATCAATGCAAAAATCCTCAATAAAATACTGGCAAACCAAATCCAGCAGCACATCAAAAAGCTTATCCACCATGATCAAGTGGGCTTCATCCCTGGGATGCAAGGTTGGTTCAACATATGCAAATCAATAAATGTAATCCAGCATATAAACAGAACCAAAGACAAAAACCACATGATTATCTCAATAGATGCAGAAAAGGTCTTTGACAAAATTCAACAGCCCTCTATGCTAAAAACTCTCAATAAATTAGGTATTGATGGGACGTATCTCAAAATAATAAGAGCTATCTATGACAAACCCACAGCCAATATCATACTGAATGGGCAAAAACTGGAAGCATTCCCTTTGAAAACCAGCACAAGACAGGGATGCCCTCTCTCACCACTCCTATTCAACATAGTGTTGGAAGTTCTGGCAAGGGCAATCAGGCAGGAGAAGGAAATAAAGGGTATTCAATTAGGAAAAGAAGAAGTCAAATTGTCCCTGTTTGCAGATGACATGATTGTATATCTAGAAAACCCCATCATCTCAGCCCAAAATCACCTTAAGCTGATAAGCAACTTCAGCAAAGTCTCAGATACAAAATCAATGTGCAAAACTCACAAGCATTCTTATACACCAATAGCAGACAAACAGAGACCCAAATCATGAGTGAACTCCCATTCACAATTGCTTCAAAGAGAATAAGAATGGGCTTCTATACCTCGGAACCCAACTTACAAGGGATGTGAAGGACCTCTTCAAGGAGAACTACAAACCACTGCTCAATGAAATAAAAGAGGATACAAACAAATGGAAGAACATTCCATGCTCATGGATAGGAAGAATCAATATCATGAAAATGGCCATATTGCCCAAGGTAGTTTATAGATTCAATGCCATCCCCATCAAGCTACCAATGACTTTCTTCACAGGATTGGAAAAAACTACTTTAAAGTTCATATGGAACCAAAAAAGAGCCCACATTGCCAAGTCAATCCTAAGCCAAAAGAACAAAGCTAGAGGCATCACACTACCTGACTTCAAACTATACTACAAGGCTACAGTAACCAAAACAGCATGGTACTGGTACCAAAACAGAGATATAGACCAATGGAACAGAAAAGAACCCTCAAAAATAATGCCGCATATCTACAACTATCTGATCTTTGACAAACCTGACAAAAACAAGAAATGGGGAAAGGATTCCCTATTTAATAAATGGTGCTGGGAAAACTTGCTAGCCATATTTAGAAAGCTGAAACTGGATCCCTTCCTTACACCTTATACAAAAATTAATTCAAGATGGATTAAAGACTTAAATGTTAGACCTAAAACCATAAAAACCCTAGAAGAAAACCTAGGCAGTACCATTCAGGACATAGGCATGGGCAAGGACTTCATGACTAAAACACTAAAAGCAATGGCAACAAAAGCCAAAATTGATAAATTGGATCTAATTAAACTAAACTAAAGAGCTTCTGCACAGCAAAAGAAACTACCATCAGAGTGAATAGGCAACCTACAGAATGGGAGAAAATTTTTGCAATCTACTCATCTGACAAAGGGCTAATACCCAGAATCTACAATGAACTCCAACAAATTTACAAGAAAAAAAAAAACAACCCCATCAAAAAGTGGGCAAAGAATATGAACAGACACTTCTCAAAAGAAGACATTTATGCAGCCAAAAGACACATGAAAAAATGCTTATCATCACTGGCCATCAGAGAAATGCAAATCAAAACCACAATGAGATACCATCTCACACCAGTTAGAATGGCAATCATTAAAAAGTCAGGGAACAACAGGTGCTGGAGAGGATGTGGAGAAATACGAACACTTTTACACTGTTGGTGGGACTGTAAACTAGTTCAACCATTGTGGAAGTTAGTGTGGCAATTCCTCAGGGATCTAGAACTAGAAATACCATTTGACCCAGCCATCCCATTACTGGGTATATACCCAAAGGATTATAAATCATGCTGCTATAAAGACACATGCACACGTAAGTTTACTGCAACACTATTCACAATAGCAAAGACTTGGAGCCAACCCAAATGTCCAACAATGATAGACTGGATTAAGAAAATGTGGCACATATATACCATGGAATACTATGCAGCCATAAAAAATGAAGAGTTCATGTCCTTTGTAGGGACATGGATGAAGCTGGAAACCATCATTCTCAGCAAACTGTCACAAGGACAAAAAACCAAACACTGCATATTCTCACTCATAGGTGGGAATTGAACAATGAGAATACATGGACACAGGAAGGGGAATATCACACACCGGGGCCTGTTGTGGGGTGGGGTGAGGGGGGAGGGATAGCATTAGGAGATATACCTAATGTTAAATGACAAGTTAATGAGTGCAGCACACCAACGTGGCACATGTATACATATGTAACTAACCTGCACATTGTGCACATGTACCCTAAATCTTAAAGTATAATTTAAAAAACCAAATATAAGATCATACCTGCAAACAAGAATAATTTCACTTCTTCCTTTCCAATTTAGATGCTCTTTTTATCTTTCTCTTCTTTTATTGCTCTAGCTAGGACTTCTGGTACTATGTTGACTAACATAGTGGTTATCCTTGTTGTTTTCTCAGTGTTAGAGGAAAGGTTTTCAGTTTTTCTCCATTCAGTATGATCCTAGCTGTGGGTGTGTCATATATGGTTTTTAGTATGTTGAGATATGTTCCTTCTATCCCCAGTTTTTTTGGAGTTACTATCATGAAGGGATGTTGAATTTTTAAAAATGCTTTTTCAGCATCAACTGAAATGATTATATAGTTTTTATCCTTCATTCTGTTGCTGTGATGTATCACATTGATTGATTTGAGTATATTGACCCATTTTTGCATCCCACAGATAAGTCCTATTTGATCATAATGAATGATCTTTCTGATGTATTGTTCAATTATGTTTGCTATTATTTTGTTGAAAATTTTTGCATCAATATTCATCAGAGATATTGGCCTGTAGGGTTTTTTTTCTGTTTTTGTCTGGTTTGGGTATCAGGGTAATACTGGACTTGTAAAATAAGTTTGGATATATTCCCTTCTCTATTTTTTGGAATGTATTGTGTAAGATTGGCATTAGTTCTTCTTTAAATGTTTGGTAGAATTCGGCAGTGAAGCCATCAGGTCTCAGGCTTTTCTTTACTGGGAGAATTTTTATTACAACTTCAATCTTGTTACTTGTTATTGGTCTGTTCAGGTTTTGGATTTGTTCCTGGTTCAATATTGGTATGTTGTACGTATCTAGGAATTTGTCCATTTCTTCTAGATTTCCCAATTTATTGGCATACAGTTGCTCACAGTAGCCACTAATGATCCTTTGAGTTTCTGTAGTATCAGTTGTAATGCCTCCCCTTTTTCATTTCTGATTGTATTTATTTTGATCTTCTCTCTTTTATTCTTAGTCTGGCATTGAGGAGTTAGGCATTTAGTGTAGTCTTCACTGTCTGGGCTTATTTGTAGCTGTCCTTCTTGGAAAGGCTTTCTAGACATTTGAAAGGACTTGGGTGTCCTGATCCAAGCTGTTTCGGCTTTAGGGGCACCCCAAGCACAGTAACACTGTGGTTCTTGCAGACTTGTAGAGGTACCACCTTGATGGTCTTGGAAAAAATCCAGGAGAATTCTCTGGATTACCAGGCGGAGAATTTTGTTCTCTTCTTTTACTTTCTCCCAAACATACATGGTCTCCCTCTCTCTGTTCTGAGCCACCTAAAGCTGGGCATGGAGTGACACAATCATCCCTGTGACCACCACCACTAGGACCTTGCTGGGTCAGACCTTTCTGATCAAGGCCCTGAGACTCTACAATTAGCAGGTGGCAAAGTCATCCAGGCCTGTATCCTTCCCTTCAAGGCACTGAGGTCTTACAGGCTTGAGTGGGTCCAGAAGTACCATCCTGAAGTGACGGACTACAGTCAAAAATCTTAGAAGTCTACCTGGGATTCTATTGTATTGCAGCTGAGCTGGCATTCAAACCACAAGACAAAGTCCTCCGACTCTTCCCTCTTCTCTTCTCAAGCAGAAGGAAAGGGGTCTCGTTTGAAGCCAATAGATGTGCAGCCTGGGGTTAGAGGAGGGGTGATGCCAGCATTCGCTTGGCTTCCCCAGCTTGTGCCTCAGTATGTTGCATGCCTCCCCAGTCCACTGTCTCTGGGCCTCGTTCAGCCCTAGGACTCTCCTAGACTGCCTTTCAAGCTTACTTAGAGACCCAGAGCACTTTAGCTGTGGGTGAGGAGGTTTGCAGGCACTCAAGTTCAGACCACTGGGATTGGTGATTCCCCTCTGGCTAGGGCTGGTTTAAATGCTCCCTCTGTGGGCCAGCATCCACTGAGTTTGGTCTGGTTTTCCTTCCCGCTCTAACAGGACAGCACTGAGCTCAGTGCCTCACAATTGCTGTGTTCTCCTCCCCCAGCCCACAGAGATGCTCTCAGGACCACACTGTTACTGCTAGAGATGAGTGAGCCAGCAGCAGTGATTCAGGATTGTTTTTTCTATGTCCTCAGTTCCTCTTTCAGTGATATGAAGTTAAAACCACGTACTATGAGTGTTCACTTGATTTCTTGTTCTTATGAAGCTGTTTTTTTCTGTGTAGATAGTTGTTGACTTGGTGTCAAAAACTCCCTGCAGGGGAGAGGAGGAGGGGTGAGTGGTGGAGCTTTCTAGTTCACCATCTTGTTCCACCTCCACAGATGCCAGCCCCTAAAACATAAATTTTAAAATATACTTAATGTCTTCATTTTCCATGGTTGATAATTCTTTCTCCACAGTACTTCAAAATTTGACCCTTTTTTCTACACATTTCCACCACCCATATGCATAACTTCATCATTCCATGCCTAAACTGGTGAATAATCTCCTTACTGGTTCCTCTGTGTCTCATTTGTTTTCTCTCTTGTCTGGACCCATATCTCACTAAGAACATCCATCTATCACTTCCTGACTTAAAAATATATATATATAATGAAATGTGGGCAAAGAAAATCAGTGGACCATTCACAGAAGAGGAAATCTAAATGGCAATAAATATTTGAAAAAAAATGTTAATTTCTATTATAATCAGAGAAATCCAAACTAAAAGAAGCAATGGGGTTTTTTTTTGGGTTTTTTTTGTTTTTTTTTTCCAATAGCATTGGCAAAATTTTAAAAGTCTAACAATACTCCATTGGGGAAAATATTGAGAATATGATACATTCATTTACCACTCGTGAGAGGCCACATTTACATTATCATTTGGAGAGGAGCATTCGTGATAAAATTACAATTCATGATAAAATTACAAGTGTGTATATTCTACAATCCAGATATTCTACTTCAAGGTATAGGCCCTAGAAAAGCTACAGATATCTGCACAAGAAGACACATACAAGAATATTAATTGTACCTGTGTTGTAATAATAAAAAATTAAAACAGACTTATTGTAAGTTAGAGAAAAATATATTTCATCAATATAGTGAAATTATATTTAAAAAATTAAAGGTATTGATTCTGATAAGAATCAGTAAGGATAAATCCTAGAGACACAGAAGCAAATCAACAGTGTAGTACTATTTAAGTACATTTAAAAACAGAAAATAAAACTGTTTTTATAATGCATATACATATGGAATGGATAGGCACACACAAAGCCATGATAGTGTCTATATTTACAGAAAAAGAAAATACATAAACCTGGGGTCATAGTTTAAGCAAATATTAGCTTCATCTGTAGTCCTTACTGTTAAAAATTGTGACAGAAATATAACATTCAGGGGTTAAGTCATTAGTGTATTTTAATTTTGTACTTTTTCTCCACATGTTTAAACTTTAACCAAATCACTGATAATAAATGAAATTTAATTTAAGATGTAAGCTAATGCTTTATAAAATCCTTTTATTCTAAATACACTGAGATATTTTAAAAATATGTATTGGTTTATTTAAAATATACATCTATATATCTCACATATATATGTAACTGCATACATGCATATATATACAGTGTTTTGTATATGCGTATTTTTAATATTATATGTGTGTATGTATACGTAAACATCTCTGCTGATCAGAAACAGACCCCCGCTAAAGCAGAGAGGGGTTCAAGCCAAAGGCCTGTTGGATTTGGTGATGGAAGTAAGCTCTGGGAATGAAGCATCTGGCCCTGCAAGGTACAGAAACAAAATGTGTTCCACACAAAATTGTAGAGAACCTGAGCCAGGTTCACTACTTGAAGCCAAGAACTAGGGAGGGGCTGCTGTATTTGTAAAAGGAGGCTGAAAATAAAGTTGTTCAAAGGCAGTCTAAGGCTACAAATTAAATGAAGTTTCAGGTCTATGGATTACTGAGGTCATAGATACAACAATAAAATTGTAAATTATATTGCAATTCTAACCACAGAAAATGAACGCCAAAATGCCATTATAAGACTTAGTTCTGAACAAATGGTCCAAAAGTCCGGGTGGAGAAAATTACAAACTATTAGAAAGAGTAAAAAGGAAAAAGTCTCATTCAAAAAGGGCCTACAAAGCAAAACACTTGAAAAATTTTAATGCAGAGAAAGATAGGCAAAAAAAATTAATATAAATTGACTTGGATAAAATAATGTTACAAAGCAGTCTGATTAAAATTAAGGAGCTTGGAAAAGATAAACTAGACACCTTTAAAATAAAATTTAAAAACATTTAGTTTTTAATTTCAGTAGATAGGGTAGAATGTAGACTGAATACAGTCAAAGTGAAAATTAGAAAAATGATAGATTGTTCTGAGGAACTCATTCAGAATGCACTACAGAAAGGAAACTTAAAAATGTGAAAGAGTTGTTAAGATATGTAAAGAAGAGATTGAAACACTTGAGCACATTCCTAATTGATCCTCCAGAAAAATGGTATATAGATTGATATAAGCTTCAATTGTACTTTCAATTGTGAGGGTAAAACAAAGACAACTTCAGAAATACAGAGTAAGTGTGTTTATTCCTACCCTGCTCTTAACTGAATTAGGATATTACATTAGGACATAATTAAGCAATTAGAAAAGTAAATCCGTAAGGAAAGCAAAGGTTAAAATAAACATTGGGGAGCACAGACAATAATAAAATACTCTGATAAACAATAAACTAATACATATAATATTAACTTTTTTGGTTTTAAAATAAATTAAAACCTGCATCCTAAAGAAAAATAACAAGATCTAGAGGCACAGTATATAATAGGTAGTAAAGGATAAATAAGATTGTCATATTCAGGAAGAGGATATGAATGTTTAATAACTATAGATTTACTTTTCAGTGTTCTAGTTAAACATGAAAGTTTAAAATACAAGGCTAACCATTAAAAATATAGAAAGATATTACTTGAAAACAAAAAAAGCGGGGGAAAGAAAAAAAATTTAATGCTACCAATCCATAACAAATTAGGAAGGGTTAACAAAGCAGCAGAAAAAGGTAAACAGAGAGACAAAAATAAAGATTTTTTTAAAACAAAAGTGAAAATAAAATTAGACTTAAAATAGTCTAAAATATTAATAGTAATAAATGTAAATGAAATAATCCCAACTATTAAATAACAGAGATGATCTGATTGAGATCAAAGAAAAAAATAATACCCCTGTAAGCTGCTAAAAGTGACACATGATAAAGTCGCACAGAAAATAAAGGTACAAAAAAAGATATTTCAGATATTTATTGACCAAAATAAAGCTGGTATAACAACTCAGCATCAAATATAATTGAATTAAATGCACAAACATTACGGGAAATTAAGATAAGTGCTATATAATAAAAGGAATAATCTAACAGGAAGATACAACAAGCATTTAATATTGATGTGGTTTTTCTCTGTATCTCCACTCAAATCCCATGTTGACTTGTAATTCCCAATGTTGGGGAAGAAACCTGGTTGGAGGTGATTGGATCATGGGGATGATTTTCCCCATGCTGTTCTGGTGATAGTGAGTTCTCAGGAGATCTGATGGTTTAAAAGTGTGTGGTACTTCCCCCCTCACTTGTGCTCTCTCCTGCTGTCGTGTGAAGAAGTTTCTTGCTTCTCCTTCGTCTTCCACCATGAGTGTAAGTTTCCTGAGGCCTCCTAGTCATGCTTCCTGTTAAGGCTGTGAAACTGAGTCAATTAAACCTCTTTTTTTCATAAATTACCCAGTCTAATGTAGTTCTTTTTAGCAGTATGAGAATGAACTAATACAAATATTAACCTATAAAAGGCCTGACATTTCATTAAATGAACACTGTCAGAATTAAAAATAAATCTTACAAATCTCAAATCATGGCGGCATATTTTTCAACACTTGTCAGAAATTAATATACCAAACACATTAAAAATTAGTAAAATTACAGAATTTTTGAATGTCAAAATATAATTGATCAACTAAAAATCTCTGTACCCAACAGGGAATAATGTAGTCTTTTCAACATTGAATGTTTTCTAAAATTGACTAGGTCCACAAGAATCAACAACTGTCAAAGAAATGATATTATATGAACAATGTTCTCTAAACCCAGTTAAAAGATGTTCTTAATTATTTGTAGGATCTAAAAATCAAAACAGGTTTGGGTGTGGTGGCTCATATCTGTAGACCCAGCACTATGGGTGGCTGAGGTGGACGGATTGTTTGAGCCAAGGAGTTATCGACTAGCCTGGGCAACATGGTGAAACCCCATCTATATTTTTAAAAAATTAAATTTAAATTTAAAAATAAATATAAAAAAATTGAACTCATGGAGATAGAGAATAAATAGGAGGATGGTTACCAGAGGCTGAGAAAGCTAATGGGGGGCTGTGGGGGAAGTGGGAAGAATTAATGGGTACAAAAAAGTAAAAAGAATGCATAAGACCTAGTATTTCATAGCACAACAGAGAGACTATAATAATAATCAATGTTAATTTAATTGTACATCTTAAAATAAAGAGTAAAATTGGTTTGTAACACAAAGAAAAAATGCTTGAGGGAATGGATACCCAATTTTCCATGATGTAATTATTATACACTATATGCCTGTACCAAAATATCTCATGTAGCCCATAAATATATACACCTACTAGCTACCACAAAAATTAAAAATTAAAACATTTTTAAAAGTAAAAATAAAATAAAACAGTTCCCAATGATTTTAAAATAGTTTTTTAAATTTATGTTTATGCACTAAGAACTATAGTTCTAAGTAATTCATTGGATGAACAGGAAATCACATTGGAAGTGACAAAATATTTAGACTTGGAAAATAAAAGCACTACATTTAAAAGTTTTAGGATGTTGCTAAAGTAGTACATGTAGATAAACCTTAAGCTTTGAAATATTTCTACTATAAAACAAGAGTGTTTGAAAATAATGGGTTAGATATTCAAATTAAGAAACTGAAAGAAAAACAGAGAGTACTTAAAGGAAGCAAAAGGAAAGAAATTATGTAACTAAGTGTAGAGAATAATAAAATAGAAAACAAAGGCACAAGAGAGAAGATTTATAAACCAATAATGTATTACCCAATAAAAAATAGACAAATAAAATATTAGAAATATTGGCCAGGCTCACACCTGTAATCCCAGCACTTTGGGAGGCCAAGGCGGATGGACCACTTGAGATTAGGAGTTCGAGACCAGCCAGGCCAACATGGTGAGACCCCATCTCTACTAAAAATATTAAAAAATTAGCCAGGCATGGGGGTGGGTGCCTGTAATCCTAGATACTTAGGAGGCAGGAGAATCGCTTGAACCCAGGAGGTGGAGATTGCAGTGAGCCGAGATCACATCACTGCACTCCAGCCTGGGAAGTAGAGTGAGACTCTGTCTCAAAAAAATATATATATATAGGGACTATTAAAAGGTCATTGAAACAGATAGAACAGACATTAAAGCTACAAGCAGAGAACAATATAAACCTTACAGAAATATATTTTATAAATAAAACTGGTACTATTATAAAAATATGAAATTGACTAAAGAAGATACAGAGAACTTGAAAAGTATATAGCACTAAAGAAAATAATCATTAATCATTAATCAAAAGCCTCCTCAACAACCTATAGAATGGAGGAAGATATCTGCAAGTCATATATCTGATAATGGTTTGATATCCAGAATACATAAAGAACTCTTAAAACTCAACAACAAAAATGAACAACCTAATTTTAAAATGGACTAAAGATTCCTTTAATATTTATCCCAAAATTATACACAAATAGCCAACAAGGACATGAAAAGGTGTTCAGCATCATCCTCCATTAAAGAAATGCAAATCAAAACCAAGATGTGATACCACTCACTAGGATGGCTTTAATCAAAAAAAAAGGAAAATAAAAAGTGTTGGCGAGGATTTGGAAAAATTGAAACCTTTATACATTGCTGATAGTAACACATAACATAAAGATGTCATTGCTGTGGATAACATATTGGCTGTTCCTGAAAAAGTAAAACATACAATTACCATGTGATCCAGGAATTCTCTTCCTAAGTCTATGCACAAGAGAAATGAAAATATATGTACATACGGTATTCATTTGTAGTCCTAACTACTCAAGAGGCTGAGGCAGAAGGATCACTTGAGCCCAGAAGTTTGAGGCTGCAGTGACTTATGTTCATGCCACTGTGCTCCAGCTTAGGTGACAGAGCAAGACCCCATCACTCTTTAAAAAAGAAGAAGAAACAAAGAAAATATATGTCCATACAGAAACTTGTAACAGCATTATCCATAATAGCCTGAAAATAGCAAAGCTCAAATGCCCATCAATGAATAAATGGCTAAACAAATTGGGATATATTACAAAGAATGAAACATTACTTAATCATAAAAAGGAATAAAGTACTACATGCTACACATGTAGTACTTGCTACATGTAGCAAGTTGACACATGCTACAACTTGGATAAACCTCTAAAACATTATGCTAAGTGAAAAAATCCAGACACAAAAGGTCACATATATGATTCCTTTTATATGATCTATCCATTCTAGGGAAATCCATAAAAACAGAAAGCGTATTAGAGGTTACCAGGGGATTTGGGGAGAGGGAAATGGGGAGTAATTATTTAATGGATATGGGGTGTTTTTATGGGACAATAAAAATTTTTTGAAGCTAAAGAGAACTAGTTGTTGTACAACATTGTGAATACACTAAACACTGCTGAATTGTACCCTAAATACTACTAAATTGTACTTTAAAATGGTTAATTGTATGTTATGTGGCTTTCACCTCAAAGAAAAGGAACCTTCCTCATAGAAACACCAGAAAAAGTTAACTTTACAAGAAACACTGAAAAAAATATACAATAAGTAATCTCTGTATAATAAAAACTAATTCATTGTAAAAGGAGGAAAAACTACAAATGTATTTTATGAGGCTAGAAGACTTTAATGTCAACACCCAGTTGGGACAGTACAATAAAAGAAAGTCATAGAGTAATCTCATTTTTAATATATCAGTAGAGAAAATATTACATTCAATACAGCTGTTTATTAAACATCTGCATTATCACTATAAGAATGCCTTCAAAAGGCTCATCAGTCAAGTTAACACAACTATAGAATCACTGATCTTGACAGATCAATAAAATTTACCCAAACTAAACACAATTTTAAAAGAATTTTTAAGAAAGGTAGGGGAGTGACAAAACATATTGGTGTTGTGGTACAAACAAAAAGGTCTAACCAAGTGTAATTGAAATTTCACAAAGAGAGGAGTCTACCCTGTGAGCTTCTCATATCTACTTTTTCTTGCATGTTCTTGAAGCAGTTTTTTCAAGATTTTGGTAGAGCTCTCTTCCTGGGGCAAACCTAGAAGATTACTTAGATGAATGACAGCCTCTACACTACTGCTGGTCTCCAGGTTGCAAATGGCACTTCTTATCTCATTCTTTACTACGAATTCTAGATCCCCCTTACCTTTGGCTAGCACCTATCCTGTTCTTGATACCTTAACCCATGACATGATCCAGACTTCAGCCCTAAGAGATCTGGGTCCATGGCCTTCATGTCCTTCTAAGGCTAGGGTGCTGCATTCATTCATTTACCTTCAACTGTTGGCAAGGGAGTACCAACAGGTAGCCAAGTAGTTCACCTCTGTGCCAAACATATTGTCAACTATGATTTGTTTCTACCCATAGAACACTTCTTTTTTAGACATGAGATCTACCAGGCTGAAGTTGGAATGCAGTGATGCGATTACAGCTCCCTGCAGCCTTGAACTCCTGGCCTCAAGCTGTCCTCCTACCTCAGCCTTCTGAGTAGACAAGATAACAAGTTCATGCCACCATGCCAAGCTAACTAAAAAAATACATTTTTTAGAGACAAGGTCCTGCTATATTACCCAGGCTTTTATCAAAGTCCTGGCCTTGAGTGATTCCCCTGCCTCAGCCTCTCAAAGCACTGAGATTACGGACATGAGCCACCACATCTGGCCTACTTCTGACACCAAGTGGGCAAGGAAGTTTTCCTCCCACAATCAATTCTCCAACTCTCTGTATACTAGCTGGGTGTCCTACAATTTAATTCAATTCTGATGCTAACTTCCTGAAGTTAGCATCAGATCCCACAAGTTAAGGACTCAGTACTGCAAGACCACCTCCGCTTCTGATGCCAGTCACAAGTCCCAGACCCTGGGGCTTTTTTCCAACCAACTACAAATTCAAGAGGCTCTCACACCTCCTTCCTTATGCTAAAGAATTTGCTAGAATGACACACTTTCTATTCCTTACTCTCTATTCTGGTTTATGATAAATAATACAACTCAGGAAGAGCAAATGAAAGAGACATAGGGCAGGGTATGTAGGAAGGGCTGCAGAGCTTACATGCTGTTTGTGTGAGCCACCCTCCTATCACCTCCACATGTTCACCAGCCTGGAAGCTCTCCAAACCCCTAGTTTAGGGGGTTTTATGGAGGTTTCATTAGGTAGACATGATTCATGATTCACCATCTCCTGGAGTTCTTGCCAGGGGGTTATTAATAATTTCTGTAACCCAGAAAATTATCATTTTTTTCTGGCCCCCTTCAACAATCTGATGTGTTTTCCCCCAGTTCCCGAAGATATCTGCTGGCTAGGTCTTGTAGCTTCTTTGGTGTATAGTCCATTTTATATCTCATTAAGACCAGCATTCATCAGGTGGGCTTTGTTGTAACAATGCTAATTATTGATCAAATGCCCAGGGAGGAGGGTAGAGTAGATCCCAAGGAAGACACATGCTGGCTGGAGGGACAGAGTCTTCTGCTTCATCTCAAATCCCTGGCAACAAGAGAATTCTGATTCTTACTAAAAAGTGGTGGGCCAATTCTACAGGCCCAAAGGGTTTAGGGAAATCTGAGACTCAAGATTTTCAGGTGCATAAATCCAAATGTTCCCATCCAATATATTAAGATTCTTTTCTCACCAGAGAACTCAGTGGCAGAGAAGACCTGTCTCAACTGGGAGTTTAAACTTCTTTAGGGCTGAGTCATTCAAGCTCTCAGCCAAGTTCTCAAATTTTTTTACCCTACCCCCAAAGGTTAGAACCTCCTTGTGTGACTACATGTAAGCTCTCTAAATAATCTTAGTTTTTCATAATCTGTATTCAGGGCATCAGCTGGGCTTAGCAATAGACACACAATTTTTTGTTGTTTTGTTTCTATTTCACCTATATTCCTCAAATGCCTGATATATGGAACCAACTAGTGGATTCCCTTATACTGCTATACCATCCCGATGTACCACCAGTAAAACCTTTGACAACTGGATGGTTTTACCAGGGCTCTCTGTGCTTCACCTACTACCAGGGATGGTGTCTTCATTGTTGGCAAAGTAGCAGGTAATCTGGTTCCAAAACTCTATTTTAGCGCTTGTTTTCTTAAACCGCTCTTGGTATCAACTTTACAGGTTGGGTTTCCTGGAAAACAGATCCTAAGACAGGGTTTAGATGTTTACTAAAGTGTATGCTTGAAATCAGTACTTGTAGAAAGCAGAAGTGAGAAGAGGGAGAAATAGAACGAACAACAGTGTTGGCTAAGCCATGAGGAGCTCTGGAACTGGTACACCTTTAAGACTGTCTGTTGGAACAAGATGGCCAAGCCTTTATCAGTCATTGGACTTGCCCATTTCCCACCCTTGGAGGCAGCATAACATTGGGTGAAGTGGCTTGCTGAGGGCATTCTTGATGGGGCTGACAGCTGAAGCCTGTCTGCAGACTGCACTCTCACAGCTGGGGCAATAAGCTCTGCATGTCTGACATCTTCTTTGAGGAGTCAGGTTCATAGGTAAGTATAACCTACATTTCTGTGACTTCTGTTATCTGGGTAATACCCACAGATCTGGGTGGTGAGTCTCAGTATCCACTGCAATGTCCCAAACCAAACTCTTAAAATCAACCAACACCCTCCACCCCTAAATATGACCCTTCTCCAGTCTTCTCCATTTCAGGAATCTACCCACCAGTTTTAAAATTAGAAACCTAGAAGTCCTTCCTAATCTCTCTCTTTTTTTTAACCAGGCACTCACAATATAGACAAGTATTAAGTCCAGCCATTTTTTCTCCAACTTATATTTCATATTCCGCCTATTTATTGCCACAGCCACCCACCACCCCTGTATAAGCTACAATTATCTCATCTGGAAAACTCCATAGTCTCCTTGCTCGTTGCTCTGCTCTCTCTCTTGCCCTTTTCCAATCTATTTTCCATACCAGTCATTATAAAATTTGTGAAATACAAATTAAATCTCCTCAACCCCCCTGGCTTCAAACCCTTAAGGGATTCCCACTACATTTCAAATTAAATACAAACACCTTCACATATCCTACAAGGCTTTGAATGATTGGTACCATCTCCAGTCTCAGCACAGGCCCTCTCTCTATCACTCATCACTCTTTAGCCATGGTGGAATTCTTTCAGTTCCTGGAAGCTGCTAAGCATTTCCCTGCCATAAATAAAACATTCACCATTTTTGTCAAACCACTGGCTTTTGCCTGGCAAGTTCTTTATCATCCTTCAAATATCAATGTTAATGTTACCTTCTCAGAGAGCTTCTTCATAAGCTACAGTGACCTTCTTTTGTGGCTGGCTAGCATCTCTTTAATATTCTTTTATATTAATAGAAATTCCAAGAATGTAATAATACTTGCATTATGAATCCTGCTTCCCCAAAGTAAATATCAGAACTCAACTTCCCAGCTCCATTGCTCCACTGCAGCTGGAGTACAGGTCTGTCATCCGTGATCTGCCAGTCAGCTGCACCAGAGCTAGCCTTCCACTGAGAAGGGGCTAACATGACGAGCTAGTCTTATTAGTACTCACGTATCAGAAAGCAGGTGGAGGAGGTGACAAGCTATTCGGGGCAGTAAGTGTGGAGATTCTGACAGCCCACCCTGAGCATCATTGGTGGGGTGGGGATTTGTGAAAGTTGTAGTTTCAGAGCCAAGTGGTGGTGGCTATGCTGCTTTTGCCGGAGCAGACCCTGGATTATGTGTGGGCATTGTTCCTGGTTCCCCAGTCTTCTCAGAGACCCTGTGAGTCACCTTTTATATGTTAATAAATTAATTTTCAGCTAGAACAAACCACAGTGGAATCCATTGTTTGGAACCACAACCTAACATTTATAATCTCCCATCTAAGGCATATTTAGTCTATTATGCTCTATCATAAAACATTTTTTGTTTCCTTTATTGTATTAGCACAACTTATAGTGGGTGGGGGGAGATCAGGGAAGGGTGTGTGTGTGTGTGTGTGTGTGTGTGTGTGGTGTCTGTCTGTCTACCAGATTATACACTCCTTGAGGAAAGGGACTCTGTATTATTCATTCAGCACTGGATACCAGGCCCCTAGTCCACGCATTCAGTAAAGTTTATGGAACCATTTCCGTGTGGTAGACACTAACACAGGCACTAATAATACAGCCTCAATAAGATACAATTCCTCCTGCCAAAGTGCTCACATCATAGTTGGAGGAATAAATCATTAAAATCTAATATGGTAAATACATTGATAAAAATTGCAAAGGGTTCTTATAAGCTCACAGAGGAGGAGCATCTAATATAATCTGCAGGGAAAGGGAGGTGAGGCTTAAAAAAAGTAGAAAAAACAGTGAGTGGAGGAGTAGGAAACATACTAGGAAGAATTCTTGGAAAATGCAATGCCAATGCTTCAAAGTGTGAGCAGAAGTCTGATAGGTGAAAGGAGGAGTGATGAGGGATCGTGTTGAAAAGGATGATTCCAGGCAAAGGAGAAAGGTCCCACAGCGATGAGCAGCCTGGTGGAGGGAGGGGGAGCTTTCACAAGAGGGAAGCAGGAGAGATGGAGCAGGCATGGGGTAGCTGGGAAGGAAGGCAAAGACCTGGACTCATGCTCCATTGGAGATTCCCAATATTATGCCTGCATATGGAAAAGGCTTAGAAGGGAATGTGGAAAAAAAAAATCAAGCTAAGAGATTAGTTTGAGGTATTTTATTTTTTATTTCCTTCATAGCTATTTAAACATCCCTTGTAACATTATTTCATCAATTAACTGAGGTTTGTAAAAATCCTCCCCTAATTATCTTCACCACACACAGTGGCCATGCTTGTATTGTGTATTTCTCGGCACTGCTATATCAGTTATGTAGTATTAATTATATGTACACTTGTTTTTGTTTTATCTTATTTCTCTCTATAGACTGCATTTCTCAAATAGACCCTGTGTATTCCGTCATTTCAGATCTCCATGATTTTAAACATCTCGGTAAGCCCACAGTAGCATTTTATAAGTGGTTGTGGAAGGAAAATGCAAGGTCATGCTTAGGAAACTTGAGTGTAAAAGAAACCTTTCCGTTTTCTATGATTGCTAATGTATAGTATCCACATAAAAGATTCAACATATTTCACTGCAATCTGTGCTATTTCATGGCCTATCCCTGCAGAGAATTTTTTTAAATAAATTATTTAGTTAGATAACAATACACATCAACTTATATTTAGCTTTTGTAAATGATGAAGCAAGACCCAAAGACTGTGATTATCAAATTAAATGAGATTCATAATTCTACCCAGATTTGGACAGATTTCATCTTCAGAACCCAGACAAACTATTTGTCTAAGCAACCTTTTAACGTCTTAATTCCCAATAAAAAAAATGTCCCAAAGGTCTTAAGTATAGGGCCCCTGCTTTATACTCCAGGGGAAGGAAGGTTTCTCACAAGACCCTCACCAGTAGCATGCAAACAGAGAGTGAAATGAAAACAGTAAAATGAAAAAATACCGTTGTCTGCTTAAGAAAACAAATAACTTCTTACCACCCCCTATTTATTTTTCACTCTAGGGAGACTCTGGATTTAAAATGCTGAAATACAGACTTGTGAACAAGCTTTTATAAATGTATCACCAACAATGCCATTTGTAGGATGAATCTTCAGTAACTTCATCTGTCTAACTCCTCTCTATCTCTATTTCTTAGAGCCACATGGGCCTATTCTGCTTTCAGTGGGTTAATTACCAAGGAAACATTTTTCCTCTGTGGTCTAGACATAGAAATATCCAGATATTGTTTCCCTTGAAAGGCAGCCATCCTGCTGAATGTACTTGATCACCAATTCTTATGTTTTCCTAAGGCCAAATGGGGCTAAACACAATTTCTAAAGACTGCCCCCCGCACCCTTTTTAACCAATTCACAGCTTGTTTGTTTTTTATTGAGGATGCTGCCGGACAAATGGAGGGAAGGAGAAGAAAACCCCTTAATTTTTAAGGTAGGGAAACTAGAGAACGATGAATTTGCTATTGCCAAGAGGAAACAATCCTTGGACCTAACAAGTAAGTGTGGAAAAAAAGGTTACTCAATATTATATAACTTCAGAAGTATGAGTACACAATGGAGATTTTAAGAAAAAATATGATTTTCTTAACTGAAACATGAAGGTGTATGTGAGTGTGTATAATTACAGCTATGTAGAAAGTGAAAGAAAGACAAAAATCTCAACCTTTGAAAAAAACTCTTAATCTTGACCTTGCTATCTATATACCTACAACCTTGGATAAGTCACTTGACTTATTTGAAGCTTTGTTTCTTCATATGTAAACCAAAGGATTTAGATAAGTTTACGTCCAAGGTCTCTCTCCATCTCTAAAATTCTTTGACCTCCCATGTTTCTCTGCCAAGAATATTCTAGCTGGAAATAGCTCTATTTCTCTTATGTTCTCTCCCCACTTCCTCACACCGTCTACATTCTTAGATAGAAACTATCTT
Organism: Pongo abelii; assembly: GCF_028885655.2. Taxonomy (NCBI): domain Eukaryota; kingdom Metazoa; phylum Chordata; class Mammalia; order Primates; family Hominidae; genus Pongo; species Pongo abelii. The sequence goes on along the minus strand of NC_085928.1, from coordinate 38,867,292 downwards.
CTTGCTTCTGTGGGAGTTACATAATAAGTGGGAAGTGAAGACAGCTGAGCCTGCTCTGAAAACATGATAAATAGCCTCAATGTCCTGAATGTGCCTTCCCTGTGGAGGCCAAGGGACTCCATACAGACTCGGGAAGGATTATCTGGTACTCCAGCCGAGTGCAGACTGGCACAGAGGCCAGGCACATGTAGGCCACATGAGGTTACTCTGAGGCTTCTCCTTTCTGGGAGGACTTGGACTTCCCTTCTTCCATCACACGCTCAGATTCCTGAGTCCCGGAGGCCCATGGCGCGGCCACAACGATCAGTGTTGCCAGGAACAGTGGTAAGTAGCAAGAGCAGAGCCCTGACTGTATCCGGACTCACTCCAACTCTTAATGACCCGGGCAACTCACTTGGCCACCAGCTCTGTTTTCTCCCAACTTTGCTTAAATAGCCAAGTCTGTGATGGCTGGTGCCCAGTAGTGACATTTCCATTTCAGGCCAGGGAATGTAAAAATAATAATAATAATAATAATATAAAAGAGTTAATATGATTAATGTTCTTGAAAATTGTTTTTTTTTTCTTTCAGTACCAAAACACCATTAAAGTGACTAGAGGAACTGATCACTTTTAGTCACACTGTGACTCAAGGGACATACTACCTAAGTGCCCAGCTGACAGGAGGCCAAACTCTGCTCAGCTATTGGTGAGTCACTTGGGAATAACAAAGGCCAAATTGGCAAATGATAGGAACATTGCCCTCACAAGCCAAACCCTCAACAGAGGAGCTCGGCACCCTTCATGGAGTTACTGAGACTGGGCCTCTCATTTCTTTCTGAAACGCCTGTTCCAACAGTATTAGACACACTCTGGAAGCAGCTACACATTTCTGAATGATGAGTTTTGAAGAAAAGACTTGTCAGTAGTATGGTAATGTGGATTAAAAAATATATATTTTATTTGGTGGTAGAATTGCCTGGCTCTTAAAAGACACTGCAAAACTTAGTTTGACTGCAGATGAATTTAACTATCAAGGGTTTCTGTCTTATTCATTGTCAGGAAAAGACAACCAACACTCCACTTGTTTTTTCTTCTCACTGCACATTAGATGTCATATGAAAACATATCAAAATAGCAAGTTCGGCCTCAGGGACAGATTTGTAATGCAAGACTCCTCACATGAGAGTACTTTTGTCAAACACCTGTGGGTATATTGTCCCCCTCTATCTTCCCATCAAAAAACAACCAGCAAAACAAGAAGATGACTTTCAAGATCTAAACATACTTTATCCCGTTGGGCAAATGCCATTAAAGTGGTTGAAAGGACAGACCACTTTTAGTCACTCTGTAACTGTGCATCCTAAGAGATGCCTTCACCAGCTCAAACTGCTCAGATACTGCTGCGCCACATGGGAATAATGAAGGCTGAATCGCAAAATGATAGAAACGTTGCCTCTCACAGGCCAAACCTCTCACCAGAGGCTCATGGAGCCCTCCATGGAATTAACACCATTGGGCCTCTTGTTTCATTCTGAAATGTCTGTTCCAATAGTATTAGACACACTCTGGAAGCAGCTACACATTTCTGAATGATGAGTTCTGAGGAAAATATTTGTCCACAGTATGGAGCTATACAGTGTTTCACTTTGTGATGATACCACAATTCATTAATCCATTCTTCCCTTGACAGGCACTCAAGCAATTTTCAGTTTTGTACTTTTATAAATAGTCCTACTAAGATCAACCAGGACATGTCTTTTGATAAAGCCATGCTGACATTTATGTTGAGTTATATACCTAGGCATCATATTGCTTGGAAGATATTGCCAAACTGTTTGCCAATGTAGTTGTACTAATTTAGACTTCTACCAGCAGTGACTCACAGCCAACAATTTCTATGGCTTCACATCCTTACTAACACTTAGGATTCTCTGCCCTTTCTCTCTTAGCTTTCTAGTGAATGTACAGTTTTGTTGTATAGTGGGGTTTTTTTGTTTATATTTTCCTGATAACTAATGAGATCGAATATTCTCTATTAAACTGTCTACTTCAGTCTTGTTTATTTCTCTACTGGTTATATGCCTTTTTCTTATTGATTTTTAGTTATTTATGTATTCTGGATACATGTACCTTGAGGTTCTTAAAGCAGTTATTAATTTTGATATAAACTGAATTATCATTATTTTTGTTTTAGAAATAGTTCTTTTGGTGTCCCATTTTAAAGTCTTTGCCTGCTCCAAGATCATAAAGATGATCATCAAACTTCTCCTCTAAAAGCTTTATTGTTTTGCCTTTTACATTTAAATCTATAATCCATCTGAATTTGACTATTTTCTATTTAGTAGGACTCAGCATCATTTATTTAAAAGACTATTTTCTCTTTGCTGCGCTGCATTGCAACTTCTTCTACTGTTTGTCCCAAATCCAGTGACTATGTTAGTCTGGCTCTGTACTCTCTCTTCTTCGGACATCTTCTGTCCCGATGGTCAGTTTTTCTGTCCTACAAACACCACGCTGTCTTGACTACTATAATTTTATAATAAATTTTGATATCTATCTTGACTACTATAATTTTATAATAAATTTTGATATCTATCTTGACTACTATAATTTTATAATAAATTTTGATAATCTGGTCAAAAAAGCCCTCTAGCTATGTTCTTCTCCAAGAATACCTTGGATATCCTTGGCCTTTTGCAGTTCCAATTTTCATTAATAAAAAGTATGCTGGTTTTAAAAATTAGAATTACACTAAATATGTAGACTAATTTAGCAGAATTAATATGTTAACAGCATTGAGTCTTCCATCTATCTATGAACATGGAATATCTCACCATGTGTTTAGATCCTCTTCCATTTTTCTCAATAACGTTTTGTAATTTGACTGTAGAGGTGTTTGCACGTTTCATTGCATTAGTTCCTATGTGCTATGATTTCAATCTTGTTTGTCCCCACCAAAACTCATGTTGAGGTTTGATCCCCAATGTGGCAGTACTGGGAGAAGGGTCCTAGTGGGAGAAGTGTTGGGTCATGGCAGCAGATTCCTCACGAATGGCCTGGTACCTTTCTCATGGTAATAAGTTCTTGCTTTACTGAGACTAGATTCATTCCTCAGGAATGGATTTGTTTCTGCAAGAAGGGGTTGCAATAAAGCAAGGTTCCTCCTCACTGTTGGCATCTCTTCCCATGTGTTTACTTCCCCTTTGACCCTTTCTGCCATAGTTTGACTTATCATGTGGCCCTCAGCAGAAGCTGAGCAGATGCCAGTGCTATGCTTCCCATACTTGCCAGCTGGCATAACTATAGCTAAATAAATTCTTTTCTTCATAATTTACCCAGTCTCAAGTATTCTGTTATAGCAACACAAAATGGACTAACATACTAGGTATATGATTTTTGACACTTTGGTAAGTGATAATGTTTTAAATTTATTTTTTTCAAGTGTTTCTGACTTATTAAATTACACAGATTATTAGGTTATTAGAAAGACTTACTAAATTACACAGATTAACCTTGTATTCAGTGATGTTGCTAAATCTACTTATGAATTCTTATTCTTTTCCTATACTCAGTTAATGTAATCAAGTACATTGAGTAATTTCTGATGTTAAACTACTTTTGCATACTTGAAATAAACTCTTCCTAATGGTGATGTATCATCATTTTTTATGTATTGCTCACATGAGTTTGTTAATGTTTTCTTAAGAATTTTGCATCAATGTTCATCAGAAAACTTGGTATATAATGTCCCTTTGTTATTCTGCCTTTGTCAATTTTATAACCCATATTATGGTGCCTCTTTAAAAGGATTAGAAAGTGTTTCCTCTTTTTCTTTTCTCTGGAAGAATTTGTACAATATTGCTGTTATGTCTTTCTTAAATGTTTGAAAGAATCACCAGTGAAACTATATGGGCCTAAGAATTTGAATATGAAAAAGTTTTGATTAAGAATCCAATTTTTAAACACATATGTCTGATTGTTTACATTTCCTATTTCTTCTTATGGCAAAATTAGTAAGTTGTTGAGTTTTTTGAGTCATTAATCCATTTCATCCAAATCAGTAATTTTATTGGAGAAAGTGTTCATAATATTATCTCATTGAATGTATTGTGATCTGTATGTTTTCAATTCTGAAAACTTATGGATTCTTTATTTTTTCTTGATCAATCCTATTAAAACTTTATCAACTTTAAGTCTCAAGCCTCAATGTTGTTAATTTTTCTCCTTTTCATTGTTTATTTCTGTTTTTTTATTTTTCCTTAGGTTTTCTTTAGTTTTGATGTGCTTTTTATTATGTAGCTTCTTGAGTTGTAAGTTTAAATAATTGATTTTCAGTCTTTCTTCTTGTCTAATATATGCAGCATATTCTCTGACCACAATAGAATTAAGCTAGAAATTAGAAAACATTTTGAACTAAAATAAAATAGAAACATGCCAAATCAGAATTGTAGTGCTGCAGCTTCTCTCTAAGCACTGCATTACCTGCAGCAATATAATAATATATTTCCATTGTAATTCAGGTTTTTTCATATATAATATATACTATACGCAAATATATATGACATTACAATTCTTGTTTCATACATACAGCCACTAGTCATTTGTATTTATCCACATATTTACTCTCCTGAAGTTTGAAATTTTCTCCTATATTTTCAGGTTGCATCTGGAATCATTTTTCTTTTTTTTTTTTACTTTTTATTTTTATTTATTTATTTTTATTATACTTTAATTTCTGGGGTACATGTGCAGAACGTGCAGGTTTGTTACATAGGTATACACATGCCATGGTGGTTTGCTACACCCATTAACCCATCATCTACATTAGGTATTTCTCGTAATGCTATCCCTCCCCTAGTACCCCACCCCCCAATAGTCCCCGGTGTGTGATGTTCCCCTCCCTTTGTCCATGTGTTCTCATTGATCAACTAGCACTTATGAGTAAGAGCATGCAATATTTGGTTTTCTGTTCCTGTGCTAGTTTGCTGAGAATGATAGTTTCCAGCTTCACCCATGTCCCTACAAAGGACGTGAACTCATCCTTTTTTATGGCTGCATAGTAGTCCATGGTGTATATGTGCCACATTTTCTTTATCCAGTCTATCATTAGTGGGCATTTGAGTTGGTTCCAAGTCTTTGCTATTGTGAATAGTGCAGCAATAAACATATGTGTATGTGCCTTTATAGTAGAATGATTTATAATCCTTTGGGTATATACACAGTAATGGGATTGCTGGGTCAAATGGTATTTCTGGTTCTAGATCCTTGAGGAATAGCCACACTGTCTTCCACAATGGTTGAACTAATTTACACTCCCACCAACAGTGCAAAAGCATTACTATTTCTCGACATCCTCTCCAGCATCTGTTGTTTCCTGACTTTTTGATGATTGCCATTCTAACTGGTGTGAGATGGTATCTCATTGTGGTTTTGATTTGCATTTTCTAATGACCAGTGACGATGAGCATTTTTTCACATTTTTGTTGGCCACATACATGTCTTCTTTTGTGAAGTGTCTGTTCATATCCTTCACACAGTTTTTGATGGGGTTATTTTTTTCTTGTAAATTTATTTAAGTTCCTTTCAGATTCTGGATATTAGCCCTTTGTCAGATGGATAGATTGCAAAAATTTTCTCCCATTTTGTAGGTTGTCTGGAATCATTTTTCTACTTGAGAGTAGTTCATTTAATTTTACAAAGGTGGGCCTACTAGTGACAACTTCTTTTATTTTTTATTAGACTAAAACTGTCTATCTTCATTTTTTGAAGGATATAAAAATATTGTGTATGAAATTATAGGTTGGCAATTATTTTAACATTTTTAAGATGTCATTTTATTGTTTTCTAGTTTCCATCATTTCAGTTAAGAAGTTAGATTTCAGTCTTAGTGTTTCTCTTTTTAAGTCAACAACTGTAAGCTTTTCTCCTTATATTTGGTTTCCAGAAGATTCTTTGATATACTGTGGTGTAGTTTGCTTTGTTTATCTTCAAATTGGGGTTCTCAAAGCTTTTTGAATCTCTCAGTTGTTATCTTTCATCAGTTTGGAAAATATAAATAGTGATTCCACCCATTTTCTCTTTTCACTTCTGTGATACCTATTACATGTGTGTTAGACCTTTGGATCATCCTATAAATCTCTATTCATTTTTTCTTCTAATTTTTTCCATAATCTTAATTTTGTGTGTTTTTATTGACTTATATTTTAATTCACTTGTCCTGTATACATCTGTTTCTAATCTACTGTTAAATCCATCTATTGAGTTCTTAATTGTGGAGATTGTATTTTTCAATTGTATATCATCTATTTCTTTTTATTTAACAGAATATAATTCTCTGGAGAAAATCTCCATCCTTTCATCTATTCTTTTTATTTTTTTTCTAATTTATTTAACATATTAATTATTGTTATTACAAAGGCCTTGACTGGTAACTCTGATACCTGGATCATTTATTAGTCTGCTACTATTTCTATCTTTTTCTTCTTCATTATTAATAAAAATTTTCCTGTCTTTTGGCATGTATAGTAATATTTTATTGTATGTCAGACATTAAGCATAAAAGAAATAGAGTCCAAATAATGTTATCTTTCACCAGACAGGGTTTCCCCTTTCTTCTGTTATGTCACTCAGTTAAGCAGCTGACCATTTTGCAGAGTCAGGAATTGATATAGGTTAGAGCTGGACTACAGATTGTGTAAGTCCAAGTATACATCTGTTTCAGTCATCTTCTTGAAAATGACCATCTCAAGCTTTTAATTAAGAGCCTAATTGGTTTCTTTCTCTGCAGTTCTGAAAGACTTCAGAATTTCCAGCTCTATCGTTCATAAGTTTCCAGCCCAGTTCTTTAGCCTGTCACTTCAGGCATCTTAATAGTCTAGCACATATCTTATTTAGAGACTAATGGAGTGCCTAAGGTACTCCCCCAGTATGTCTTTTTGAAGCTTTTAGATGACTTTCTCAACCTCCAGTGTGGCTGCAGATGTCCATAATTTTGCCAAGGTCATATGGGGTAAATTAGCATTTGAAGAAGCCCCTAAAATTTCCAGTTTCCCTCACCAGCCTCCTACGATGGCTAAAACAAACAAACCAACAAAAACTTTGCTGATTTCTCTTTCTCCCTGGAAGTGGCTCAGTGCCTAAACCAAGCCCAATCTGCAGGCTGTGCCTTTAATTAGTTATATTTTCCAAAGGACAAAATATCCAGGATTCAGCAAATATCCACAGGAAACATTTCTCCTCACCTTGGAAGTGTTATCACCCATCTTAGAGCCTTCATCTGTTTTCCCCATGGCTGGCAGGGAGGAGGGGAGCACAAGGAACACCATTAGTGAACTGACTAGCTAAGTATTTTTCCACTCTATTATGTAAACCAGAATTCCAGCCCTTAGAATTTTAAGTGCTAAGAATTAACCGTTTTGCATTTTAGCTGTGGCCAAGAGACCAACATTTAATATGAACACAGTAAAGGTGAAGTAAACAAAGGCCTTACAGACATAAGAAAAAGTCAGGTTAAGCTTATGTCATCATTGTACAGCATTATGATCTCCTTCTGCCTATATTCAACTAAACTTTACTTTCAAGAGTTCTTTCTCTACTCACTAAATCAGATCTTGCTTTTTATATACCATTCCATAGAACCAGGTATAATGTCCTAGTGATGTCAGAATCCAAGGACAATCATTTGATGTTTTGCTCAGAAAATATTACCCATCTTATTGGTCTTATCTATTTTTAATTTAAAAATAGAGTGCATGTTACAATCGTAGTCATACAGGTAATCAAGATTTTTGATTGCATACTCAAACAAAATATCCCAGTACTATAGCTTATATTCAATTTAAATTTACTATAAGCATTTTCTAATCTATGAGTCTGATATAAATGTGTAAATGTTACACTTACAGAAAAGAGAGCATGTATTACTGAGTTTTCTTTTAAGGCATCCAGCTACAATGACCAAAATGTTTCCAGCTTGCTAATGTATCTGAATCATGGTCATTAGTTTATGCTTACTTTTTTCCAAAGGTCTTTATTGTCACAACATGCAACAAAGTTGAACTCACTGTGAAAAATTAAGACCATGGAACTATGACTTTTGGTTATCTGACTATCAAAAATTAGCTTGTTAAGCACTTAGGGTTGTTGGCACCACTGAGATGGCATGGGAAAGAGAAAGAAATTGCATGCCAGCTTTATTTGTTTGAAAGCTTTTAGCACTGAGTTACACAATGGAAAAATCTCAAGAACATTCCCTGTGTCTGTGTTTGTAATGATTACACTAAAGTCAAGCACAACTCCAATAAACGAATCACACTCAAATGCTTTGGAGTTAAAATACTGGGTATGTAGATTAGGTTCCCTAAAAGAGATCAATGTTTTTTATGAAATTATTCTGAAGGAGATCAGGACAGGATATTTCCTGCTTTATGAAGGTAATCTTGATAATGTTGTTGAGACAAAGTAAAAGGTTATTTTAGATATCAACACATAGATTAATATAGTAATTCACAAATTTATAAACTTGAGAGTAAACAGTATTTTTCCCACTTGTGCGTAATGTGTGCATTTTTACTAAGTAACAATGTTGGTATTCTTTCTAAAATCTGCCTATTTAAAGTCCACTTAGAACATCCCACAAACTCCTTGGCTATTGCCCATAAAGACCACCACGGTCAGGCTCTTGCCTACCTGTGTAATCTCATCTTGCCACAGATATCCTCTGTATGAGCTACTTTGAATCATTTGAGGTTCAAGATGCATGAGGCTATTTCTCATCTTTGTGCTTTAGCACAAGCTGTTTTCTCTACACAGAAGTTCTTACCCTACCTTTCACACATAGTAAACTCAACTCAAATGCCACCTTTTCTGTGAATCCCTTCCTGACCTCCCTAAACACAGTTACTTTCTTTTTCTTGGTCCTGTAACATCCTATTTATACATATATTACAGCCTCTACCTCATTACCATCTCTAGCTTCTGCATCCTTCTAGGGCAGGGAAAATACACTAAGCACATTGATATCCCTAAGAGCAGCACTCCACATGACATGAAGCAGCTCTATAGTTAATAAATGCACAAAGAACTAAGAGAGGAAGGGAGAGAAAGGAGGAAGGAAAGAAAGGAAGACTTAAAGCTTTTAAAATGACCAAAAATATTTCCAAACCTAAATTTACAATTGCTAAGCTCACAATAATATTTATTGAATGAGCAAAGAGCTCCTGAATACTCAAAATGTGTGATATAATAAAGGGAGGTGGTTGCACATAATGTATAGGCTTCTAATGTTATAACATCAGGCATAAAGATATAACAACTTACATTTTAGTCTCTCTTTTTTATCTTTTGCCTTCCTTCAGGGAGACTTCATTTTCTGTGTTCAGGAAGTTTGTTTTCTGTTCTGTTATTTTATCACTCACTGAGTTTCTTAGGGTCTTTTTCGCTGTTTGATGATGGCAGTTGATATGGGTTCTGGGTGTTATGGTATGAAATAATTCTGGAAAGTATCATAAAATATCATTTTATTAGTATTACATTTTGTACTTTTAAAATTAGAGTTGCTGACTTATATAAAAATGAAGTTGAGGCCAGGTGCGGTGGTTCACTCCTATAATCCCAACACTTTTGGAGGCCAAGGCGGGTGGATCACGAGGTCAGGAGATCAAGACCATCCTGGCTAACACGGTGAAACTCCATCTCTACTAAAAATACAAAAAAGTAGCTGAGTGTGATGGTACGCGCCTGTAGTCTCAGCTACTCGGGAGGCTAAGGCAGGAGAATTGCTTGAACCTGGGAGGCAGAGGTTGCAGTGAGCCAAGACTGAGCCACTGCACTCCAGCCTGGGTGACGGAGCGAGACTCTGTCTCAAAAAAAGAAAGAAATGGATTGGTACCATGCCAAATAGTAATTCTATTTTCTGAGACAGAATCAGGGATTCATTAAAATCTGTGCACAGCTCAGACAAGCCCAGGGTTCAGAATAATGTATTCTTCCTTTCTGTGATTGTTACACAGTGCTTGTGAGTCACAAAATATTTTCATGTAATATCCATTTGATTCTTTATCTTTCATGTGGGGACACTAAGTCTCCTAGAGGACAAACAATGGACACATAATCACTAATGCGGTAAATTGCAAAGTTAGAGACTAAAACTGGTCTTCTGACTTCAACTCCTGTCTTATTTTTTACTACACTAGGGTGCCTTCTTGTACTTACTCATTCCCTGGCCCCTTCTATGCATGACCCCGTAGATGATACTCTATAACCAATGGCTTAGATATGGTGGCATACTCCTAGCTAACTACTCACTTGCTCCTTTAAGCTTTGCTGCTACATTGAAGCTAATTTCCATGTCTATGGAGAGGACAATTTACCAGAAGTACAGGTGTAAGACTAGCTGCCTCTAGCTGTCTTTGTAAGACACAGGGACTTGACAGATAAACTCTTAATTAAATACACATAAGCATTTAGTGGGGTTCACATGAATTAAAGTTCAGTCTGGTAGTCATTAATATTGTCCACCAAAGTACTTAGTTTTCTTTCTTAGAAATTGACAGGGTTACACTTCCCTGCTCCTTGAAGTTAGGTGTAGCCATATAAATACTTTTGGCCAATGATATGTGAGCAGAAGTGATGCGAGTCACTTCTGAGAGGAAGCTTTATGAATCACTATGTCATCTGCTTTCTTCCTTTCTGCTCTGCATCATTTCCTCCCACCCTGACTTTCTTTCTTTTTTTTTTTGACTTGACATTATGGCAGTGTGGACATTTAGTTTCTCCTATCAGGGTTCTTGACAAAAGACAATGTAGAATACATCCTTCTTTCCCACCCTCCCACCCCCACAAGCCAACCCAATATGGACATGAAGTACTAGCAAATGTTTTAAACCTTTACAATTTTAGTTGTTTTTTTCTAACCCAGCATTACTTAGACTATCTTAACTGGTACACTTACCTTAATATATTATTTCAATCCAGTAGTAGTGCCCAATGGAATAGGTCAATGGAAACGTTTTTGAATCTATAAAATGTTAGTGCAGACTGCTCTTAATTAAGAATTCCCTTTAAGAATATTGATGGGGTTTAGGACACACTACCCCAAAATGTGGCACCTTGGCATTTTGAGAAAAGAGCTGAAGCTGGAAAGTCTCTCTTACATGCTCCTATCCTTTTCCCCTAAAGAAGGACATAAAAGAGTTCTTCAACCTTCCTCTAAAATAGAGGAACGTTTCCTGCACCTTATTTGAAAGGTGCCCAGCCAATACTTGGAAGATAGGAATGTTCTTATCTTTGAAGACACAGGATCACAAAGATTATGAACAGGACTTGCTAAGTTCCCCGACCCCAGTTTATTACCATTAGGTCATAGCCCCTCTGTTCAATCAGAGTTCCCCATGACTGTCCACTCTTCATCAAACCTAAGCATAAAAATACACAGGTTTCTAGGTTTCTCTGGGTCTTCATTTCTGAAGGTTCCATGTCACATAAAACTCACATTAAATAAATTTGTATACTTTTCTCTTGTTAATTTGTATTTTTTTCAGCCATTAACCTTGTGATGTGTGAAAAAAAGATGTTGCTTTTTCTTCCTTACACTATTGTTTAAAACATTCAAAGGTCCATTGGCAGCTTATTGTTAATAAGCTTTTTGAACAGGTGTTTTAATCTATGACACTGAAAAATAAACCATTGGAAGAAACAATTTCATGGATAGCCATCTGTGTAAGAGGATCCAAGAAGACTAGGAATGGCTGTGTTTATGAGAAGCTAATTTTTTTCTCCTTCCCCAGCCTCAATTGCCTCCAAAGATCATAGTTTCAGGACCAATTCTTTTTATTCAGACAAATCTGACAATCCTTCCTTTAGAGACTTCAGACAAGTACTAATCTTAGCAGACTCTAAGAATAGACATAGGTTGAGACATACCCTGTTTTTACAACTAGATTCCCATCCAACTTAAGAAGTTGGATGCTTCTCCTTAAGTTTAAAATCATGTAACAGATTACAGAGTCCCTTTTGACTTTTTAGTTTCAACTGGCAGCTCCAGCAAAAAGATGCTCACCATGAATAATTTGAGAATTCATAATGAGCTAAGCAATTTCTAATTCTGTGCATGACAGCCATTCAGATCTAGCCACCCCAGGCCAAATCTTGTCGGCAGGTTTGCCTGCAAGGTTTCCTATCAAGGCCATAAGGACTGTATGAGCACAGCTGAGGACAGGGTTTGCCCAAAATCTGTGTTTTAACTTCATATCTGTGTCATAATTTTTATCTGGAATTGACCCTAAAGGGTCAGAAATGAGTATCCAAAGACGAGATCTGAGTAAACAAAAGCTGGACACAGAGATGTGCTTTTATCTCTCTCAGTTCAAAGAAAACAAGATCTGCCCAAACCCTACCACAGTGGTTATGCTTATCGCCACAATCAATGCTGGGTTATCACATGTAACAGAAAACTTAATTAGACTCAATTTGAGTTTAGAATGTTCCCATCCTTTGACTTCTAGTTAGATTTTCTTCCCCTAGTTCAGAAATGTGAAGTTAGGATTTTGTACTAGAAATAAAGAAATGTGATTTAGTTAATAGGAGAGAAGAAAAAATCTTTAAAATTTATTAAATGGAGTGAGTTCAAATAAAACAAAGCTAACCAAATTTTTTATCTGTTGAATTAATAAAAATCACAAAATTGAACGTGATTTCAATAGGTCCTGTTTACTTCCTAATTGTATTTAACTAATATAATGATCATCAATACTTCTTAACAGCCAATGGTTTAGATACGGTGGCATACTCCAAGGTTTCTTGTCATTATTCCTATTGCACAGTCAAAGCAAAAGAAATAAAGGGCCAGAATGTTCCTGGGAAGGTATTTTTTGTTTATATAAGTTATTTCCATTTTTGATTTGGACATATTTGTTTTAAATACTAACAACTTTTAATCGGTGTGCAAAATGTAACCATTACATTTTACTGTATTTTTTAAAATGTGGCAATAGTTTCTTTAGTAAATGCTATGGACAATTATATTAATCTATGATTACACCTAATTAAATAAAATCAAAATAATGTGCATATGGATTTTGGGATGCAAATTCCAAAAGCTTCAGGAATAAAGTATACTTGGAAAAAAATTTAGAATGAAGACATGATGGCACACAAACCCACAGGAATAATTTAAAGTACATTTCAGACACACTTCCTTTCTAAGTCACTTGAGATATACTGTTTTCATACCATTGGGGCCCTGGGGGAGCTCAAGGGAACACCAAACCACATTCATTATTTCTTGCCAGGAAATAGTTCTGCAGAATTTGTTTGTGGCTACATCCCTTCCTTCCTCAATAGCTGGATTTGTGGGTGGCACACATCAGGGCTGTTTGTTTCCAAAGAGGAACCTGGACCCCCTAAAGTGTCACAATGCCTCCTGCCTCTGTGGGGGGTCCCTGGCTCCTGTGGATGCCACTTTCTCTTTTTCCACTGTTCTGCTCAGAGAATTGAAGCATTGGGATAAAGTTGGGATTGGCCATATGTGGAATGGAAGAAGTACCTGAGAACACAGACCTGGCATCTGTGGAGACCACCAGTTTGACAAGAGTAATTTTGAAGAGAAAAGGAGCAACCATTTCCTCCCTGCAGTTCCAATAGCTGAAATCCTTCACACATCTGTTATTCTGGGTTTTGGATAGAGGAAGAACAAAAGAGAAGTGGGAAACTCTGCAGTGGTTTGTCTGCTTAGACGTAGGCAAAGCACAAGGAAAGTCACCAAGAGAAGAGCAAAAGTCTCATCTCCATGTATCTGTACTGTTCAGCATGGGCTGGTTTATGCTATTGTGCTACCCCACCCAGTACCATAAAGGTTTACTTCTCATTCACACAATAATCCTCTGCAGTTCAGGATACTCTCCAGGGCAACTGTCCCTGCTGTGGCAACTCCACAAAACCCAGGCTTGCAGAGGCTGCCTTGACCTCTACTCCTGCCCGCCACCACCCCCCCCCCCAACACATTGCACGATCTGAAACACAAGGCCCCTTTGGAAGGTGTGGCAGTGGGAGAGAGCAGGAAATCCCACACCAGTGGTGGGAACTAATGGGGACTATAAAAGATATGTCATTCCTGCTTGCATTTCACTGGCCATCTCTAGTCACTTCTAGGCAATGCCTGACCTTAAGGAACAGAGGAATCACAGTCCCTGTTTATCTGGAAGTGGAGGAGAACTAGATATTTACAGCCCTTAGCTTCTGAACTCCTAAAATTAAGTTCTAGTTCTACGTAGCCTCAGCTTTCCAGCTTTCCAAGAGCTAAGGAAGCCAGGTGATTGATTACAGGACTTGGATATAGCACGGAAATAACAAAAGCATTGAAAAGGGTAGAAAGGAGAGTTTTGCATTATTCGTGTCACCCCTCCCATAGATCAGAGAGAGATACCCTTCGAATCAGGGGAGAAGAGTGATGTCAGCATGGAACATTGCCTCAGACTCCAGCAAGGGGCACGCCCCAGTAAGACACAGCACCAGTCAGGACACCACAACCCATCTCCAGGCCAGTGGGCTCCAGTCTCCAGCCCACTCCAGTACAAGTTCAGCCCCCTCAGACGCAGTCTCAGAACCTGACCCACCATTAGGCTAGTCCCGGTGGCACCAGGCCCTACGCCACCTCTTGAAAACTCAGGCTGTAGACCTGCTCAGGACTGCAGGCCCACCCTACAAAAAGGCGGGCTCCAACAGCCCCAGGCTCCAAACCATCCCCCAGCACCAGGCCAGCCCCTATCTACCGAGCCCTAGGCTTCCCCTTTAGCTCCAGACTCCAGGCAATGACTCACCAACCCAGTCTTTAGACCCTTCCCAACATTATGCTAGTACCCATAACCCTAGCTCCACACTAGCCCCTACTGACAAAGAACCCAGTCCAAATGAATATCAGGCCAGCCTCCATAGCCCAGGCCAACACCACTGTGAACCCAGGACTTAGGCTTTTCCCCACAGATTCAGTCTCTAGGCCCACTCCCCACTCCCCCACCCAACAGGCCATCACCCATGGATTCAGGCTGCAGGCCAATCTCACTGCCAGGCCAGCCCCTGAAGATTCAGGCTCTGGGTCAGTTCCTGCTGATACGAGATCCAGGCCCACCCCTGTGGACCCAAGATCTAGGACCCCTCTTGGGACCCAGTTAACAGGTCCACCCCAATGGACCCTAGTGCCACGTTGTCCCATGAAGACCTAGGACCCAAGCTTGCCCCCATAGACTCAGGCTTCAGGATCACCTTTATGGACCTAGACCCTAGGCTCAACCCTGTGAACCCAGTCAACAAGTTCACCCTGGTGGATCATCCTGGTGCCAGACTATCCTCTGTGGACCCAGAATCCAGGCTTAATCTCACATATTCAGGGGCCAGGACCACCCACCTGCTGACCCAGGCATCAGGACTGCCTGGCCAAGGACTATAACAGAAAGCCTTCCTGGGGACCATGCTAGAAAGCCTGCCCAGAATCTCTGGACAGACTGGTGAAGAGCTTTTCCTGCCAAATCCAGTCTTTAAAGACTGCAATAAATTCCTAATTCTTCAAATGCACAGACAGCAATGCAGGGCCACAAGGATTATGAACAATCAGGGAAACATGACACCATCAAAGAAAGAAAATAAAGCACCTGTGGCCAGCCCTAATTAAATCAATATTAACTATCTGACAAAGAATTCAAAATAATCATTTTGAAGAAGTTCAATGAGCTACAAGAGGACAATTAATTGAAATCATGAACAATACATAAATAAACTGGGAAGTTCAACAAATAGATAGAAAACATAAAAAAACAAGAAGCAATTCTGATTTGAGCTAAAGAACGCAATGACTAATTTTAAAACTTCATAGAGAGATTCAACAGCAGACTCAATCAAGCAGAAGAAATGGTCAATGAGCTTAAGACAGTTCATTCAAAATTACTCAGTGTCAGGAACAATAAGAAAAAACAATGTAAATGAGTGAATAAAGTTTATAGGAATTATGGGACACCATCAAGTTAACCAATTTATGCAATATGAGAATCCAAGAAGAAACAGATAAAGAAACAGGAGCAGAAAGTTTATTTAAAGACGTAATCAGAGAAAGCTTTCCAAATCTGGAGAAGAAAATGAATATTCAAATCCATAAGCTCTCAGAGCACCAAATAGATTAAATATAAAGAGATCTTGACCAAGACACATTATAATAAAATTTTCAAAGGTCAAAGATAAAAAAAAAAGAATTGTGAAAGCAGCAAGAGAAAAGCAACTTGAAACATAAAATAGAAACACTTGAAGACAAACAGCAGGTTTTTCAGCAGCAATCTTGCAGTACAGGAGAGAGTGGGATAATAAATTTAAAATTCTGAAGGAGAAATCTGCCAATCAAGAATAATATGCCTGGCAAGACCATTCTTCAGAAATGAAGGAGAGATAAGGACTTTCCCAGACAAACAAAAGCTGTGGGAGTTTATCACTGCTAAAACTGTCTTCAAGAATGTTAAAGGAAGTTCTTTGAGTTGACATGAAAGTATGCTGACTAGAAACATGAAAACATATGAAACTAGAAAACACATTGTAAAGGCAAGAATATGGTAAAATCCAGAATACTTTAATGATGGTGCATAAATCACTTCTGACTCTAGAATAAAAGTTAAAAGACAATAGTATTAAAATGATGATGATACTTTCTTAATGGATACACAATATATAAAATATGTACATGTTGATATTAATAACATAAAATGTGGGGATAAGAAGTAAAAGTGCAGTGTTTTCTATGGGATCAAAGTTAAGTTATTATCAGCTTAAAATTGGATGTTATAAAATGTTAGCCTCATGGTAACCACAAAGAAAAGTCCTGTACTAGGTTCACAAAAGATCAAAGCTCCTTACTTCAGAAAATCATTAAATCACAAAAGAAGACAGCAAGGA
This sequence comes from Pongo abelii, assembly GCF_028885655.2. Taxonomy (NCBI): domain Eukaryota; kingdom Metazoa; phylum Chordata; class Mammalia; order Primates; family Hominidae; genus Pongo; species Pongo abelii. The sequence continues at coordinate 38,850,381 of NC_085928.1, read as the reverse complement.
AGGAAGAACAATAAAATCAGAAAACAACAAAATGGCATACTAAGTCCTTAGCTATCAATGATCACACTAATTGTAAATGTATTAAATTTTTGAATCAAAAGACATAGCATGGTTGAATGGATACAGAAAGAAGATCTGACTACATGCTGTGTACAAGAGGCCCACTTCAGCCTTCACACATCTACTAAAAGGTAAGAGATGGAAAATGATAATCCATAAAAATAGAAACCAAAAAAAGGCAAAGGTAGCTATTCTTATACCAGAAAAAAATAGACATTAAGTCTAAAAGTGTAAAACAAAACAAAGAAGGTTATCATATAATGATAAAAGGGTCAATTCATCAAGAGGATACAACAAATGTAAATATATATGCACCCAACATTGAAGCACCTAAATATATAAAGCAAATATTGACAGATCTAAAAGAAGGAATAGATAAAAATATGATAATGGTAGGGAGCTTTAATATCCCATATTCAACAATGGATAGATCATCCAGACAGGAAATCAATAAGGAAACAGCAAACTTGAATAACGGATGACCAATGGACATATAAGACATATACGGGAAGAGATGCAGAGCAAGATGGTGGAATAGAAAGCTCCACTGATTGTCCCTTCCCCCTCCCACATGCCCTGCAAGGACACAAAGTTAACAACAATCTACACAGAAAAATAAATAAAACACCTTCATAAGAACCAAAAGTTAAGTGAGCACTCATAGTACCTGGTTTGAACTTCATATTGCTGAAAGAGGCACTGAAAAGATAGAAAAAACTGTTCTGAATCACCAGTATCACCCCTCCCTAACCCCCAACAGTGGTGGTGTGGTTCAGAGAGTATCTCTGGGTTCTGAGGAGGAAGAACAGAGCAATTGTGAGGCATGGACCTCAGTGCCATTCTGTTAGAACAGAAAAGAAAACCAGACCAAATTCAGCTATACTTATACCAGAGAAAATAGATTTCAAGACAAAAACTATAGGAAGAGACAAAAAGTGTTGCTATATAATAATAAAGGGGTCAATTCAGCAAGGAGATATAACAATGTTAAATATACGTGCACCCAACACTGGAGTACCCAGATATGTAAAAGAAATATTAGAGCTAAAGAGAGAGATAGACCTCAACTCTATAATAGCTGGAGACTTCAATACCTCACTTTCAGCATTGGACAAATCTTCTAGATAGAAAATCAACAAAGAAATATCAGGCTTAATCTGCACCATAGACCAAATGGATCTAATAGATATTTACAGAATATTTCATCAAAGACCTGCAGAATACATTATTTTCCCTAGCATATGGATCATTCTCAAGGATAGATTACACATTAGGTCATAAAACAAGTTTGAAAACATTTAAAAAATTGACATAATATCAAGCTTCTTATCTGACCAAAGTGAAATAAAACTAACAATTAATAACAAGAGCAATTTTGGAAGCTATACAAATACACAGAAATTAAACAATATGCTTCTGAATGACCAGTGGGTCAATAATGAAATTAAGAAGGAAATTGAAAAATATTTTTAAACAAGTGATAATGGAAGCACAACATACCAAAACCTATGGGATAGAGCAAAAACAATACTAAGAGGAAATATTATAGCTATAAGTGTCTACATAGAAAAAGAAGAAACACTCCAAATAAACAATCTAACAACATATCATATAAAACTAGAAAAGAAAGAGCAAACCACACCTAAAATTAGTAGAAGAAAAATAATAATAAAGCAGAAACAAATGAAACTGAAATTAAAAATACAAAAGATCAATAAAACAAAATGTTGAATTTTTGAAAAGGTAAACATAATTGACAAACTTTTAGCCAGACTAAGAGAAAAGGGAGAAGATCCAAATAAATAAAATCACAGATGAAGAAGGAAACGTTACAACAGATACTACAGAAATTCAAATGATCATTAGTGACTGTTATGAGCAACTATATGCCAACAAATTAGGAAATCTAGAAAAAAAATGTATGAATTCCTAGATATATGCAATATAACAAGCTTGAACCAGGAAAAAAATCCAAAACCTGAACAAACCAATGACAAGTAATGAGATTGAAGCTGTAATAAAAAGTCTTCTAGTAAAGAAAAGCCTGGGACCTGATGACTTCACTGATGAATTCTACTAAACATTTAAAGAAGAACTCATACCAATTATACTCAAACTATTGTGAAAAACAGAGAGGAGGGATACTTCTGAACTCATTCTATGATGGCAGTTTTACCCTGATACCAAAACGAGACAAAGACACATCAAAAAGGACAACTATGGGTCAATATTTCTGGTTAATATTGATGCAAAAAAATCCTCAACAAAATACTAACAAACCTGAATTGAACAATACTTTAGAAATTGTATTCATCACGACCAAGTGAGATATATCCCTGGGATGTAAGGATGATTCAACATAAGCAAATCAATCAATGTGATGCCTCATATCCACAGAAAGAAGGATTAAAAACCATATGATCATTTCAGTTGATGCTAAAAAGCATTTGATAAGATTTAACATCCCTTCATTTTTAAAACCCTAAAAAAAACTTGGAATTGAATAACATACATCAATATAATAAAGGCCATATATGACAGACCCACAGCTAGTATCATACTGATTGGAGAAAAACTGAAAGCTTTTTCTCTAACATCTGGAACACGGCAAGGATGTCCACTGTCACCACTGTTATTTAGCATAGTACTGGAAGCCCTAGCTAGAGTAATCAGAGTAGAGAAAAATATAAAGACATCCAAATTGGAAAGAAATAATTCATATTATCCTTGTTTGCCAATGATATAATCTTATATTTGGAAAAACCTAAAGATTCCACAAGAAAACCATTTGAACAGATAACTAAATTCAGTAAAGTTGTAGGATACAAATCAACATAAAAATCAGTAGCATTTCTATATGCCAACAGTCAACAATGTGAAAAAGACATAAAAACCTAATTCCATTTACAATCACCACAAATAAAATTAAATACCTAGAAATTAACTTAACCAAAGAAATAAAAGATGTCTATGATGAAAACTATAAAACACTGTTGAAAGAAATTGAAGAGGACCCAAAAAATGGGAAAGCATTCCATATTCATGGATTGGAAGAATCAATATTGTTATAATGTCCATACTATCCTACGGAATCTCTATCAAAATACCAATGACATTCTTCATAGAAATTTTAAAAAAAAACTAAAATTTATATGGAACCACAGAAGACCCAGAATAGCCAAGGCTATCCTAAGCAAAAAGAACAAAACTGGAGGAAACACATTACCTGACTTTATCAATCCATGCCCACACTGCGAATAAATATATATTCAAGACTGGGTAATTTATAAAGGAAAGAAGTTTAATTGACTCACAGTTAACCATGGCTGGGGAGGCCTCAGAAAACTTACAATCATTGCAGAAGGGGAAGCAAACATGGCCTTCTTCACATGGCAGCAGCAAGGAGAAGTATAAGCCAAGAGGGAAAAAGCCCCTTATAAAACCATCAGATCTCATGAGAACTCACTCAGTATCACAAGAACAGCATGAGGGTAAGTGCCCTCATGATTCAATTACCTCCACCAGGTCCCTCCCATGACACATGGGGATTATGGGAACTACAATTTAAGATGAGATTTGGGTGGGGACAAAGGCAAACTATATAACCAACTTCAATTGATACTACAGAGCTATAGTAACCCAACAACATGGTACTAGCACAAAACAGACACATAGACCAATGGAACAGAATAGAGAAACCAGAATCAAATCCATATACCTACAGTGAACTCATTTTTGACAAAGGTATCAAGAACATACACCAGGGAAAAGAAAATGTCTTCAATAAATGATACTGGGAAAACTGAATATCCATATGCAGAAGAATGAAACCAGAGCCCTGTCTCTTGCCATATACAAAAATCAAATCAAAATGGATTAAAGATTTAAGTCTAAGGCATCAAACCATGAAATTCCTACAAGAAAATGATGGAGAAAAATCTCCAGCACATTGGTCTGGGTGAAAATTTCTTGAGCAATACTCCACAAGCACAGGCAACCAAAGCAAACATGGACAAATGGGATCACATCAAAAAGCTGCTGCATAGCAAAGGATACAATCAACAAAGTGAACAGGTAATCCAAGAATTGGAGAAAATATTTGGAAACTACTCATCTGATAAGGGATTAATAACCAGAATATATAAGGAGATCAAACATCTCTGCAGGAAAATATCTAATAATTCGATCAAAAAATGGGAAAAAAAAATTGAGTAGACATTTTTTCAAAAGAAAACCAACAAATGGAAATAACACTTATGAAAAGGTGCTCAACATCACTGACCATCAGAGAAATGAAAATCAAAGCTATGATGGGATATCATCTCACCCAGTTAAAATAGCTTATATCCATTCAAAACATAGGCAATAACAAATGCTGGGGAGGATGTGGAGAAGAGGGGAATCTTGTACACTGTTGGTGGGGATGTAAATTAGTACAACAACTGTGGAGAAGAGTTTGGAGGCTTCTTAAAACCCTAAAAATTGAGCTACCATATGATTCAGCAATCATGCTGCTGGGTGTATACCCAAAATATAGGAAATCAGTATATCAAAGAGATGTCTGCACTCCTATGTTTGTTTACAATAGCTAAGATTTGGAAGCAACCTAAGTGTCCATTAACAGGTAAATAGATAAAGAAAATGTGGTACATATATACAATGAAGTACTATTCAGCCATAAGAAAGAATGAGATGCAGTCATTTGCAACATAGATGAAACTGGAGCTCACTACGTTTAGAGAAATAAACCAAGCACAGAAAGACAAACATTGCGTGTTCTCACTTATTTGTGATATCTAAAAATCAAAAAAAAAATGGACTCATGAACACATAGAGTAGAAGGATGGTTACCAAAGGCTATGAAAGGTTTTGGGGGCTGGAGAGGAGGTAGGGATGGTTAATAGGTACAAAAAAATAGAAAGAATGAATGAGACTGAATAAGAATGAATGAATTTGATAGCACAACAGGGTGGCTATAGTCCATAATAACTGTATATTTTAAAATAACTTAAAGTGAATAATTGGATTGTTTGCAACTCAGTGGATAAATGCTTGAGGGAATGGATACCCATTCTTCATGATGTGCTTATTTCACATTGCTTGCCTGTATCAAAACATCTCATGTACCCTATAAATATACATACCACTATGTACCCACAAAAATTTTAAAAATTTAAAAGACATATACAGAACATTCCTTTTAAGAGCAGTACAATATACATTCTTTTCAATTGCACTCAGAACATTCTCTAGCATAGATTATTTTAGGCCACAAAAGAAGTCTTAACAAATTCAAGAAGATTCAAATCATAGCAAGTATCTCTTCTGACCACAATGCTGTTAAACTAGAAATAAGTAACAGAAAGAAAATTAGAAATACACAAATATGTGGAAATTAAACAACACACTTTGGAACAGCCAATGGGTTAAAGAAGAAATCAAAACGGAAATCAAAAGATATGTTGACACAAAGAAAAATGGAAACACAGTATACCAAGACTTATGAGATACAACAAAAATCACTTTTTTAAGAGGGAAATTTATAGCCATAAGTTCCTACATTAAGAAAGAATAGGCCGAGCGCAGTGGCTCACGCCTGTAATCCCAACACTTTGGGAGGCCGAGGTGGGCGGATCACGAGGTCAGAAGATTGAGACCATCCTGGCTAACACAGTGAAACCCTGTCTCTACTAAAAATACAAAAAATTAGCCAGGCGTGGTGGAAGGCACCTGTAGTCCCAGCTACTCAGGAGGCTGAGGCAGGAGAATGGCATGAACCCGGGAGGCGGAGCTTGGTGTGAGCGGAGATCGCGCCACTGCACTCCAGCCTGGGCTACAGAGCGAGACTCTGTCAAGAAAAAGAATAAAGATCTCAAATAAACAACCTAACTTTATACCTCAAGGAACTAGAAAAAGAAAAACAATCCAAGCCCAAGGTCATCAGAAAGATGGAAATAATAAAAATTAAAGAAAAAACAGAGACTAGGAAAACAATAAAAAATATCAATGAGACTGAAGAGTTAATATTTTGGCAAAATAAACAAAACTGACAAACCTAAGGAAAAAAGAGAGAAGACACATATAATTAAAATTACATATAAATTAGGATACATTACAACTGATGCTACAAAAAAAATTATAAGACTACTCTGAACAATTATACATCAACAAATTGGATAACCCAGAAAAACGGATAAATTCCTAGAAACATACAACCCACTAAGACTGAGTCATAAAAAAATAGAAAATCTGAACTGACCAATAACAAGTAAAGAGACTAAATCAGTAATCAAAAACCTCCCAATGAAAAGTTTAGCGATTGATGCCTTCCCTGGTAATTTCTACCAAATATTTAAAAAAGAATTCATGCCAATCCTTCTCAAACTCTTCTAAAATATTGAAGTGGTGAGAACGCTTCCAAATTCATCTTACAATTCTAGCATTACTCTGATATCAAAGCCAGACAAAGACATTACAAGAAAAGAAAATTACAGGTCAATGTTTCAGATAAAGATATATGCAAAAATCCTTAAAAAACACTGGCAAACTGAATTTAATAGCCCATAAAAAGGATTACATACCATGATTAAATGAGATTTATATTTTGTTTGGGGTGGATTCAAAGATAGCTCAACATATGCAACTCAATAAATGTAATACACTACATTGATAAAATGAATGATAAAAATCATATGCTCATCCCAAGAGATGTAGAGAAAGCATTTGATAAAATTCAACATCTTTTCACAATAAAAACTCTTCAACGAATTAGGTATAGAAGGAATATACCTCCACATAATAAGAGCCATTTATAACAAGCCCACATTTAACATTAGACTAAACGGTGAAAAGCAGAAAGCTTTTATTCTAAAATCAGGAACAAGATGGATGCCCACTCTCATCACTTCTATTCAATATAGTATGGTAGTGCTAGTTACTGCAATTATATTAAAAAAAAAAAACACAAGGCATCCAAATTGGACAAGAAAAAAATAAAATTGTCTCTGTTTGCAGATGATGTAATCTTATATATGGAAAATTCCAAAGACTCCATCCAAAAACTTTCAGAACTGATAAATTCAGTAAAGGTGAAGGATACTAAATCAACATACGAAAGTCAGTAGATTTGTATACATTAACAACAAACCATTTGCAAAATAATTTAAGAAAACAATTCCATTTACAATAGCTTTAAAATATGTGTAAAATACGTAGAAATAGAGGTAAAATACCTGTACACTGAAGATCATAAAACATTGATAAAATTGAAGACAAAAAAATGGAAAGGTATCCCAAATTTATGAATTGGAGGAATTCATATTGTTAAAATGTTCCTACTACCCAAAGTGATCCAGATTCGATGCAATCAAAATTCCAATGACATTTTTCACAGAAATAGAAAACAATCCTTTATATGGAATCACAAGAGATTCTGCATAACCAAGGCAGCCTGGAGCAAAAAGAGCAAACCTGGAGACATCACACTACCTGGTTTTTAAAAATACTACAAAGCTATAATAATCAAAACAGAATGGTACTGGAATAAAAACAGGTACATGAAACAATTTAATTGAATGGCAAAGCCAGAAATAAATCTACACAATTACAGTTAACTGATCTTTGACAAGGTGCCAGGAACATGCAATGAAGAAAGAACAATCTCTTCAATAAATGGTGTTGGGAACCCTAAATATCCACAAGCAAAAAAAAATTGAAATTGGACCCTCATCTCATGCCATGCACAAAAATCAACTCAAAATGGGTTAAAGACTTAAACATAAGACCTGAAACTGTAAAACTATTAGAAGACAACATAGGGGGAAATCACCATGACATTGGTCTGGGCAATGATATTTTTTGGGTATGACTTCAAAAGCTCAGGCAGCAAAAGCAAAAATAGACAAAAGGGATTTTATTCAACTAAAAAGCTTCTTTACAGCAAAGGAGACAATCTACAGAGTGAAAAGGCAGCCCATGAAATGTAAGAAAATATTTGGACACCATTCTTCTGATCAGGGATTAATTTCCAAAATTTATAAGGAATTCAAACAATTAAATAGCAAGAAAATGATAAGGTTAAAAAATAGCAAAGGACTTGAATAAACATTTTTCAAAAGAAGACATAGAAATGGCCAACAGTTATATTTTTAAAATCCTCAACATCACTAATCAAAAGTACAGTGAGATATCACCTCACGCCTATTAGAATGGCTGCTACCAAAAAAGACAAAATATAAGCATCAACAAGGATGCAAAGTTAGAGGAACCCTTGCACACTTGTTGGTGGGAATGTAAATTAAGTCATTAGGGAAAACAATATTAACATTCCTCAAAAAAATAAAAACTGAACTACCATGTGATTCAGCAACCCCACTATTGGGTATGTCTATGTATATTCCCAATAACCAAGACATGGAATCAACCTATGTGTGTTAATCTACAGATGAATGGATAAAAAAAAAATGTGATACACACACACACACACACACACACACACACACACAATGGGCAAGACATGGAATCGAACCATGTGTGTTCATCTACAGATGAATGGACAAAGAAAATGTGATACGCGCACACACACACACACACACACACACAAACGCACATACACACACAATGGAATACTATTGAATCTTTAAAAAGCGGGAAACACACGGATAAACCTAAAAGGTATTACGCTAAGTAGAATAAGCCAGGAACAGAAAAACAAATACTGCATGAGCTCACTTATACATGGAATCTAAAAAAGTTGTGAACTTTTTAATGCAGAGAGTAGAGTGGTGATTTTTCAGGGGGAAGAAGGTAGAAGGATGGAGAGATGTTGGTCACCAGCCCAAATGTCCAGCAATGATAGACTGGATTAAGAAAATGTGGCACATATACACCATGGAATACTATGCAGCCATAAAAAACGATGAGTTCATGTCCTTTGTAGGGACATGGATGAAACTGGAAATCATCATTCTCAGCAAACTATCGCAAGGACAAAAAACCAAACACCACATGTTCTCACTCATAGGTGGGAATTGAACAATGAGAATACATGTACACAGGAAGGGGAACATCACACTCCGGGGACTGTTATGGGGTAGGGGGAGGGGGGAGGGATAGCATTAGGAGATATACCTAATGCTAAATGACGAGTTAATGGGTGCAGTACACCAACATGGCACATGTATACATATGTAACAAACCTGCACATTGTGCACACGTACCCTAAAACTTAAAGTATAATAATAATAAAAAAAATACAAAACACAGTGGCAAGGTAAAAATAAAGTTATTATGCCTAAAAAAAAAAGAATACAAAACTTCAGTTAAGCAGGATAAATAATTTCTAGAGATGTATTATAGAGCATGATGACTGTAGTTGATAATAATGCATTGTAGCCAAGAGAGTAGATAAATGTTCTCACAACAAAAATGATAAGCATGTGAGGTTACAGATGTGTTACTAAGCTAATCATTTCACAATGTATACATACATCAAAACATCATGTTGTATAGTGTAAATATATGCAATTTTTGTCAACTATACCTTAATAAAAATCATTATTCTCAAAAGAAGACATTTATGCAGCCAAAAGACACACGAAAAATGCTCATCATCACTGGCCATCAGAGAAATGTAAATCAAAACCACAATGAGATACCATCTCACACCAGTTAGAATGGCAACCATTAAAAAGTCAGGAAGCAACAGGTGCTGGAGAGGATGCGGAGAAATAGGAACACTTTTACACTGTTGGTGGGACTGTAAACTAGTTCAACCATTGTGGAAGTCAGTGTGGCGATTCCTCAGGGATCTAGAACTAGAAATACCATTTGACCCAGCCATTACTGGGTATATACCCAAAGGACTATAAATCATGCTGCTATAAAGGCACATGCACACGTATGTTTATTGTGGCACTATTCACAATAGCAAAGACTTGGAACCAACCCAAATGTCCAACAATGATAGACTGGATTAAGAAAATGTGGCACATATACACCATGGAATACTATGCAGCCATAAAAAATGGTGAGTTCATGTCCTTTGTAGGGACATGGATGAAATTGGAAATCATCATTCTCAGTAAACTATTGCAAGGACAAAAAACCAAACACCGCATGTTCTCACTCATAGATGAGAATTGAACAATGAGAACACATGGACACAGGAAGGGGAACATCACACTCCGGGGACTGTTGCTGTGTGGGGGGAGGGGGGAGGGATAGCATTAGGAGATATACCTAATGCTAAATGACGAGTTAATGGGTACAGCACACCAGCATGGCACATGTATACATATGTAACTAACCTGCACATTGTGCACCCTAAAACTTAAAGTATAATAATAATAATAACAAATTATAAAAGAAATAAAAAAATTAACTTGTGAGGAATAATACAGATTATAAAGTTCTTTTGAAGATGTCAATTTATGTAAGTTTCAAAACAATCCTGTGAGAAGAACTTACATACTTCAGCTAAGTTACCGGTGAAGAAACCAAGACTCAGAAGTTAACATAAAGAAAGTTTAAGGCAGAGGCAGGAATAAGTGTTAGTTAGGGGCAGTTTTACTTATTTCAGGGCCTTTGAAAACTCAGACAAGACCATACTTTAACACATACCTTGTCTCTTCTAAATGTCAGCTGCCATTTGCCTTTTATGCCAATGGTTATTGTCACTGGTGACGTCTGAATTCACTTTCTCTAAGTGTTTGCTTACAGTTCCTGGTCTCCTCACCTGCCTGGAATTCACCAAAACTAAACCTGGGAACTCACACTGTGCTTGTCCTTACTTTGGATCATAGCTATGGCATTCTCACGGGCCCCCTAAGGCTTCTTTTCCAGCCCTCAATGCCAACTCACAACCTATGGATGCCCAGCTAATCCTGTCTCACCTCCTCACAAATGAGGCTCTAATTCAAACCAGCTCACTCTGTGGTTGTTTGTTTTGCACCCCAAGCCACACCTCAGCAATTACAGGTAGGCATGGCAGGAAGAGATGGAAGGGCTCCCTGAAGTCTGTGTGTTTGTGGGCACAAAGCTAAATGTTCCCTTCAGCCCAACAATTAAAAGCCAGGCTCAAAAGAGAGAGGCAAAGCCTCCTATTTGCCAAGCTACTTAGAAGAAAAATGTAAATGCCAGCAGCCCAGACCACCAGCAGGACTGCTGGAAGGTATGGGGACTTGCAGAATGAGGCTGCAACATCACGATCTCCTGGAGACAGGACCGAGGCAGGCCAGGAACTGTGCAGGAGGGAGGGAGGGAGGGAGAGGAATGTGTCTCCCAATAGCATGTTTGAGAACAAGCAGTTATTTTCCCCAAAGCCATCTGTGAGACTCTCAACTTATGCCTGAAAAAGAAAAGGGCGAGACAGAGAGAGAGAGAGAGAGAGAGAGAAAAGTGAATTACTGGAAAAAACAGGTATCTCTTTGGGAGTTTGTGAGGGCAGCGAAAAGACTGTCTACCAGTCTGTTAGTCTTGGCAGCTGCATATCTGTGAATCTGGCCACGGTCAGGGTTTCCAAGGCCCTACTTCTCGAAAATGCAGAAAGGGTTTAACCTGAAACGTGGACTGTAGATGGCTCTGGCATGATGTAAGTCAGAGGGAACCGCGAGGTCCCTCAGCACAAGGGGTCACTCAGGTGATATCATGACTAATTGCATTAAAGATTGTACAGGAACATGTCTCCAATTAGACAGAAGTCTCTCAGGAGGCAGGTTCCTACAAGTTGTTTTTTTGTTTTTTTGTCTCTATCGATTGCAGCCTGAGAAGTGTTTTAAACAGTACACGATGGATAAGAAATTCCTCATTGCCAAAGGAGAGGCCATTTGCCCAGCACTCTGCATCCACCAGAGGGCAGATGTTCAGGCTAAAGTGGCTGCTTCCTCCAAGCTACTTTGTATTATACAAGAAATATGACTTTTTCTTCCTTATGCCTGTAGACATTTAGGGATGTCTTTGGTTGCAAGTAGCAGAAAACTTGCTTCACAGTCGCTCAAACAAATACAAGTGTATTTTTCTCACACAACAAGATTTTGGATCTAGATAGCAGCCGGCATTGGTTCAGTAGCTCAGTGGCATCAGGGCTAGTATCTCTGGAATTCTCTCACTTTCCCTCAGGCTTGTCTCTCTCATAATCACAAGATGGCTGCTGCATCAGTGGGCACTATGCTCATGTTCAAGATAGGAAAAAAGTAGAAGGGCAGAGTCCCCTGTGTTAATCCCAAATTATCAGGACTACAATTGTATCAGAATCTCCAACAGGCCTCTGCATGTGCCCTACTGGTCAGATCTCCATCACACAGCCATACCTAGCATAAAGGGACCCTAGGGATGTGAGAACCTAACTGGACACCCTGTCAGTCAGAACAAAATCAGAGTTCTATCAACTACAAAGAAGACAGAACTATTACTGGGGAGGAAACCAACAGTGTCTGCCACACCCTGTGCATAGCACTGATCAAATTGCATTGAAATATTCTGTTTCTTTCTCTCTCTTCTCTTTCACCAGAATTAATAGCACTTGGCAGACAGAGACACCCAGTCATTCTTGTATTCCCAGCACATGGCACACACTGCCTGGCACAAAATAGACTTAATAAACATAACTTAGGTTCAAAAACTATTGGCAGATCTAAACTCCAAATAATAGTGAGGCAAAAGAACTGCATTTAGGTTCATTTTTGACTACACATCTCCCTAAAGATAACAGGAGATATTGCTGGAAAAGAAACATAAGTTAATCAAAAGATAGGTGCTCAGAGAATGAGTAGATGATGCTCTTCGGATGCACAAAATTTCTAACACACACGCTGAAATAGGTAATGATAACAATATCTACTGCTTATTAAATGCCCATGAAAAATTCGATGTTCTGTATATACTACCTCTGATCCTAATATCTTTATAAGTTACATATTATTTGCCTCGTATTAGAGAAACTGGGAAAGTGGCCCGAGGTCTAAGAGCTTGAAACAAACAGTAGAACCAGAATGTGAATCCAGGTGAGTCTTTCTCCACTCTCCATCCTGCCTCCTGCGTGAGGGCGTCCAGTACTCTCATTTTACTCAAGGGAAACTCCAGGGCCGAGAGGTCATATGAGGACTCGCTCCAACTAGATAATAAGTTTCCTGTCTCCAAGGACATGTTTCTGTGTTTATTCTCTGCCGCCCTCAACACCTCACTAAGCAGAGAAACAGTGAGCTGTGCTGTTGAAGCTACAATGGTATTGTTAGCTGTGCTGTGCTGTGCTGTGCTGTGTTAGCTGTGCTGTGCTGTTAGCTACAACAGTGTTGCTAAGTATGAGGAAAGGCCTACTGACAGCTGGCTTTCTTATCCAGATCTATGATAAAACTATAGAGAAAAAGATGGAGCCAGAAGTGTACAAGCCCCTCCCTTCTCTGAATCCCATCCCATCCAGCGGAAGAGCCAAGTGTATGTGATTTTGGAGCATTAGATGAAGCATCTTACGAATTTCCTGTAAACGTATGTGATAAAATGTGAACAAAGATGAAGTGGCTGCATTTTGATTCGTGGCTTCATGTTGCCCACAATGGTCCACAAGTGATTGGAGTTCCCTGGTCACCATCTTTCTCTCTAATTGATAAGCTGAGCTCTGTGCCAAGAGCTCAGAGTCAGGTATGCCTTGGTGGGAAAATGTAATATTTCAATTCTGACTTACCTAAAGGCCAATATCACACGGCCTACAGTCTGTGGATGTGTCCAAAGGGTATCAATTGCACTGCTTATGGTAAATACAACACAGATGAGGTCCTTCATCAAGAAATCAGAACCTAATTCAATAAAACCTGTTCATGCAAGCAAAAGCAATCTTGAGTATTTCAGGATGCCCAGGGGCTGAGAGACAACCCCATCCAAGTAGTGTTCATGGCGTTTGCACTCTTCTAAAACATTCACTTCTAAGAATATGTACAAAATAAGGGTGGAGTTGGACGTAGTGAAAAACCTCAGATAAGTCGCAGCAAACTAAAACTGGCTTTTAAGGATCTTGAGCTCAGCAGCAACATACACACTGAGGTCTTATAATCCTTTGGATGGAATAAGGGAATTCTCCTTTATACGAAAAAAAATATTCTGAGCTATTCAGGCACAGAGACTGTACATTTTGGCAGGAAACTCATCTGGAATTTTAAAGCCAGAATTATAAGCTCGAAATGAGAGAAAAGAGAACCAGAATCAGGGTCGTCATAAATAGAATAATTTTATTCTTCATGTTTTCACCAAAATAACAATCATACATTTCAACAGTGGGGTTTTTTTCCCATTGGTACCAAATGGATTATTAAGAACATCTCATTTTGATTTATTGAGAGCAACATAACAATTGTTCAAATTAGAGTACAGAGTTTAAATTAGGTAAACACTGGGAAGGAATCAAACAAAACCCTATTTTGCGCTAAGCTGGGAATCTCTTGTGTGTTGAGTAGTGGTGTCATATGCAGTCCCAGGGCCCTCAGCTCCAAGTCCACACAGCCAGGCACTCCCGGGGCTGTGCCCAAGGCCTTCAGGGCAATGGCGTCTGGAGTCTCCCAGTTTTGTTGCTGGTTTGCATAACTCTCGCAACCAACTCTAAACTAGAGGTATATCCTGAATTGGACCTCCTGGGAAATGAAGTGATTACTTCCAAATTCCCCAGTCAGAATCTCTGTCATCTGGAGCTCTTGGCTGTGGCCAGAAAAGAGCAGGGTGGATGGAAGGTGGAAAGTCCTCCATTGAGCTCTGCCACTGGTTGCAAGTTATAGAATCAACATCACACAGAAGCAAAATGACCCGGTCAGAGTTTCACCAGCCACCCTTGCATGAGTTACTAAGAGAACCCATATTATTCCAAAGAACATGGTGGGTTGTGGAAATAGAGGATAGATGCTGACCAAGCAATGCCTGCAGATGGGGAACTTCTAGCCCACCCTTTGGGAGGCAACCTCATTCTTGATGAAGCCATTACAAATGCAACGACAGAAGATATTACAGTCACTGCAGTCACCACAACAGAGATCTTATGGGGAAAAAATCAACATCTCAATTTCTTTTGGATTTTTTAATAGAAAAGTATTTTCTATTCCAAATATTAAACATGAGCTTCAGGAGGAGTAACTAGACTAAAGTTTTGGATCAGTACTTGTAATAGAGGAACATTCTTGTTTGTAATAAGCTTGTTTCTTCCTTGTGTATTTGTTTTCAAAGTAAGGGCTAAATTCTCCCCTCTCTGAAACGTGAGAGAAGAAAACTACAAAAATACAGTTGACAATTATAATAAAGTGTATACTTTTATATACTTTCGTATATCAAAACCTATTAAAAATTTAAGGATAAAGGCATATTAAATGCTATGAAAAAAGTATACCTATTGCTTTCATATGACACACTCTACACCTAACCTTTGGTGCACTAAACATTCCAATTCGGCATTCTTTATTCTGAGAAGTCTACTTCCTGACCTGACACATTCACCTCCCTGGCAGGGTATCAGCAGAAGAATTGGAGTATTAGAAATAGAAATACAAATTCCCATACAGTTGAATGCTGAGAAAGAGAAACTGTGATATGTACTTTACAGGCCTGCTTTCTCTCCCCTAACTCAAAATTAGAGCAAAGGGAATGAAATTTGAGCAATCATAACACACATTTCTACAGCTCCTGCAGTGTACAAAGAGCCTTTACACATGTGATCTCATTGAAACAGCAAAACATTCCACCTTCTGAACAATTTCAAGGGTCAGAAAGTGTATGTGTAAAACAGAAGGTGGTCTGTTCTTAAATAAGGATCTGCTTTATTGATAGTAGGTCAACACAAACATAGCTGAGTCCCTTAGGTTTGGGTTCCAGAAGCAGACTCTGACCGAACAAAAAAAAATAATAATAAAGAGATAAAATGTGAACAAATGTGGGAGTGATTAACTCCCAACCAGGAAATTGGGACAGGGAAGGAAAAGCAGCCAAGCAAAGGTGGGATTTCAGGCAAAGTCCTAGCTTCAGCCTGATCCCCAAAGGGAGTCTGGAATATAAGCCACACTTCAGAGTTTGTCCTGACCAGTAGCACAGGGGCTGGGCCTTCATATTCCTGAAGATACACTCATGGGCTAAGGGCTTAGGGGAGTGGAGTGGAGTGATCAGGGAACACAAAATCCTGGACACTTCTGGCTGTCTGCACAGCTCCAGAAGAGTTGCAAGTGAGGACTGTTAGGAGAAAATCAAACAAACAAAAGAGGGGAAGCTCACAGATGTAAACAGTAAAAGGGATTTGAGGGAATCTGGGCAGAGTAATAGCACAGTCCACTGTGGGTTTAGCTTTACAGAAAACAGACTTTGAAAAACAGAATATTAAGGCTACCAATTCAAAGCCCAATACCAAAACTACTGAAATGTTTGCAAAAAGAATGTCATGGTGTAAGTGTGAAAAGTAGTTGAAGGAGAAAGATCAAGTGGAGCCTTACTATATGGTTGTTCAAAGGTGGCTTAAAATATAAAATTCTATTGAGCAAATCACACGGCTCAATTAAGGCCAACACTAAATTAATTCTGACTGTTACTGACTAGCCACAAAAGACGTAAGACAAATCTTTTCACATTACTGAGTCCCAAGTTGCTTTTTAAATGGAGGGATAGGAGATAAGGTTATAATAACAATTAACATGTATTTGTATATTTATACTGTGCCAGGTGCTAAGTGGTTAGCCTAAATGATCTCATTACAAGTTAGTGTTATAAATCTCCCCATTTCATAGGTCACACAAGCTAGTAAAGGGCAAAGCCATGGTTTAAACCCAAACATGTCAGTTTCAAAAACTGGGTGTTAAACTGTTCCAATACTGCTTCCCAGAGGGAATCCACGTCATTTTTAGCTCTGGAATTCAACTGTTTGAACTTATGCCCTATGAGTTCACATGTGGCAGATGTAAGAAAAGAGGGACACAGAGTAAACCAAGACATTCATAGACAGGATACTGTCTCCACATTGCACAATTCCTAGGACACTGGTTACCACCTGCATCTGCCATCTGGGGTTTTGCATTGCTGGGATATTCAACAAGGCCCTGATTAAGCAAGTTTAGATGATTTCTGCCATCTCAATTCCTGATGATGTGCCTAACCAATATGTTGTAAACTTAGTCAGGTGGATTAGCTTTAGAAAAAGCTAATTGAGATGTCAAGGCCTAATGACCGCATTTTCCTTTTTTTTTTTTTTAAGCCTTTCTTTTCTATTGCAGTTTACTAAGGAAGTTGCTGGCTGTCCAAGTAATTCTTAATATTTTTTAAATCCACGGTTTTCCCTAACTTAGTGTGCTGCCTCTCTCCAATAACAAAGGCCTTCAGGCCACACTAAACACAAATGTCACCTTAAAAGCTTGTACCATTTATGATGGCAGTGAGGGGAGTAGGGTAAGGGTGGAAAGGTTTTCACCTCACACACACATCATACAGGAAACTTATCTATGTGTTAAGCACTACCCATGACTTTGGCCTAGATCTGAGGCCTGAAAAATAGCATAAAATTTGTGTTCTATTAAAGTACTTTTCAGACAGAATTGACTTTGTCAAAGAACTCAAAACATTTTGACATGAAGATTTATTCCCACATTCCTGGGATAGATCTCCATTATAGAAATTATCAAATTATTATTATCTGTTTATATAAATTTATGAATGCTTCCTCTTGAAGGTAATCTCTTTGAGGACAAAAGCCATGACCTAGGTGTCTCTCTTTCCCCAGGTCTGGAATATGACAGCTACTCGCTGTCAAGGAATTAATGAGTGTATAGTACTATGCAGCACTGAGCATGTTCTCCTATCTCCTCAAAGAAGAGAGAGAACCCTTACATTTACGTATCAGAGAACTGAGAAAATGAAACCACATTCTTCATGTGTGAAGAATCAAGTCACATTGTACCCTAGGGACTCAATAAGGCTACTCCATCTTGCAAAAAAAAAGATATCTTACTAGAAATATTAAAATAAAATGTCAAAACATGTGTATTAAATTGGGTTGGACCAGAAATGTGTATTTTTTATTCAAACATGAAAAGGATATGTATCCATCCAACGTGGTTTTCAGAGCCTATGTCCCCATGTAGGGGAAAAAATTCTCCTTCGTCACTCGCCTCGAGACCCACCCTTAGAGCTTTATTATTTTAGCACAGTGTTTGGGGTGGAATGGAAATCCCTGTGGGATAGGAAACACTTTAACTGTAGTTATCAATCACTTATAATTTAATATGAATAAAAGCTCTCAGAGCAGAATTTTTATCAAAAGCACTGAGGATGTGAAGGTGTAGTTACACTTATATCAAGGATTATAAAGTAAAATGAAAAAAGAGCAGAGTTTTTCTGAAGTCACATTTCACCTCTTCACTGACTTGCCTTAGGCTGGCCTTGACTGCAACCAGGAGGCCATTTGTCTGTGGGCATCAGGACCAACCCTCCCCTCCAAAGCGGAAACTCAAAATACACTGCAGTCTTCAACCATTCTTTCTGTGGGCCCAACGCACAGCTGCTGTTGCTTCCTCCTCAGTCTGGGGAATCACCCGAAGATCATTAGATTCAGAATGACTTGGCAAACCAAAATTTTAAGAGAGTGCAGTCGCGTGGCCCAGTGACTATTCCACAAGTCCTCGGTTGTGAGTCACAGTCAGAGTACTTCACAGACCTTAGCAAGTGATGTAATAATCTGGAGCCCGAGAATTGTGAAATCGAGGATTTGTCACCAATTAACCATGTTACCGTAAGGCTTTGGTTTCCTTAAATGTTAAAATAAAAGTAGGAAATGCTGCATTAAAAGAACCTTAATGTTTTTTTTTTTTTTTTCATTTTGGGAATCCCCAAAGCTTATAATATGTTAATATGAACTGCAGATCTCCAGGGGGGGAAACAGTGTCCCATGTTCCCCAATCCCATTTGATTTTGGAATCCTATTTTCCTTTTTTTTTTTTTTTTGGTTTTTTTTTTTGAGATGAATTCTCACTCTTTCACCCAGGCTGGAGTGCAGTGGCGGGATCTTGGCTCATTGCAACTTCAGCCTCCCAGGTTCCAGCGATTCTCCTGCCTCAGCCTCCCAAGTAGCTGGGACTACAGGCATGTGCCACCATGCCCAGCTAATTTTTGTATTTTTAATAGAGACGGGGTTTCACCATGTTGGCCAGGCTGATCTTGAACTCCTGACCTTGTGATCCACCCACCTCGGCCTCCCAAAGTGCTAGGATTACAGGCATGAGCCACCGCACCCAGCTGGAACTCTATTTTCAAATATCATTTTTTAGAACTCATATTCTACTGGTTACAATTTGGAAAATGCTAGACTAAATGATTCCCAAAGGCCTCCCAAGCAGTAATATTCTAAAATTTTACTCTCTGATTCTTTTCTTCCCCCTCTAATCCTAATAAGGAGCTCCACTTGAGATTCTGCATATCCAAACTCTTTGCAAACTTAAAAATACCAAAAAACTGTTAGCTATTATAACATGGGGGCAGGACCAGGGAGATGAAGCATATCCTCCTGTCAACACCCTGAGAACATGGGTAACAGTCTCCACTAGAAAATCTCTGACCTGCAATTATGTCTTTTTGTAATGTGCTTAATTACATACTTAGAAAATAAATTCTAGAATTCCAGCACAATTTTTGTTTAAGGAAATAAGAAAATCCTTTGTTTTGCATAAACGGTGTTGCAACTAATTAAGGGAGAAATTAGCTGCCAGATTACATGAAAAGACAAGACCTGATTCCATGACATCTTCTCTGTATTCACGAGAAGCGAGCTGATGGTCTGCTGCCTGTGTGGTGTTTAGCTCAGCCTCCACCAACTGGGACTCATTAGCCAAGGGTTACAAAAAATGTAACCAATGCTTTTTCCAGATATTCTACCGCAAACCAAGTAAGACGGTGTCTGTCCCTTGCCTTGAAGGCCTGGGTCTGAGCCACTCGCAATGCTCCCTCCAGCTCAGCCTGCAGCATGGGATTTTCATTAGATGGTGTTCCTTCTATTCAAGCGAGTCCTGCTGGGGTATAAATACCGCTCCTTTCTTTTTGGAGAAGTGAAGAAGGAGGTAAGCATGTTAATAAACGGCTATTCATTAACTTTTTAAATAATTTTAATGTTTAATAAACTTCTTGTTCTAGTCTTGTTTTTCCTAAGAATAAATCAACATATATTCCAAGTGGCTTTGGGAATTGGCTAAATATTGCCCATGCTTTTTCCCTTAGTGAAAGTTCATCCCATTTTGTGATTTGAGAGGCTTATTCACAAGCAGCATTCACCAGAAGAGCCACAGAACTGCTGATGCTTGTAAGGCTCAGGATAATGGGATGTGAAATACAGACATTAGAGGCCCAAGTGAACACAAAAAGCCACACGCAGCCCAAGAGCAGGTCTAAATTTCACTGTTCTGGAACTGCTATGGGCAGTCCCAAGGCCAGGGTAGGCAAAGGAGGCTCCCTCGATGTGGGATGCCCTCCCCAGCTCTCCCCGTTTTCCTCTTGGAGATACTCTGTTAGTTTAGAGAGCACTAACAGATTCTCTGTCTCTGGATGGCTGCTGTTAAAATCTACAAGAGTTTCTTACCTTACATTTACTTATCAGATTAAACTGCCCTTTCAGAAGAACTAAGAAAATGAGACCACATCTAAGGAGTGTTATTATGGGGCATGAGATTGGATCCTGATGGGACCTGGGTGGCAGAGAGTGGCAAGGACTAGACACAAGGGCAGCCCACAGGATATTCACATTTCATGGGGCTTTGCCAACCAGAGCAGGAGTGAAGAAGTTAGAAGAGTACGTCAAAGAGAAATTCCA
Source organism: Pongo abelii (assembly GCF_028885655.2). NCBI lineage: Eukaryota > Metazoa > Chordata > Mammalia > Primates > Hominidae > Pongo > Pongo abelii. The sequence continues at coordinate 38,829,518 of NC_085928.1, read as the reverse complement.
AAAGGGAACTCTGAAAAGGAAGGTGGCCAGCTTCACAGGGAAATAAGTGCTTCCCCAGCAAGCCCTGCCCAGCCCCCAAATCAAACTCTAATGAGAGTTTTTCCAGTCCAAACAATATCCGCATTCTCAAGCAAGAAAACAAAAAGGGAAAATAGCAAACCTAAGTCACTTTAACAATTTAGCTCTTCCATGTACCCTGGACACAAGAAGGACAAGATTTTAGAGAGAATGACACAAAAGCACACATTTTCTCAACAATCAGAGGTTCCATACACCTGAACTGTTGCCAATTCAATTCAAGTAGAAATTTATGCCCCAGGGATAGTGACTTTGCTAGTGCCCAGAAGAGAGTGGAAGGGCTCTGGTGAGAGGCAGGTGAAAATTAAAAGTGACAGTATCATGTTTTGGAAACATCATTGTAAGGAAAATAATCAACAGGACAAATAAACTGAGGATCCAGACGCTTCTCTTAGTAAATTGGTTAAGAGAAAGGGAAATAAACAACTGAGCTGGGTAGCCTTGTTTTCCTCCCATTGAGACTATCTCCTCAAATATCACCCATCCGTCCTCAGTAGTGAGAACTCCAAACCTTGGTGGTTCTGTACTTTTGCCACAAACTTTATTCTTGAGAAGCCAAGAGCAGCAGAAAACCTAATTTTATGTTTTCCTTTTTGAGAGAGCCTTGAACTTCCTTCTCAGAAATTTACTAAACAATGTAGAGCAGGCTTGGAGGTAGGTGTTTGTTTTTTTTTAAAAAAAAAAAAAAAAGAAAGAAAGAACAGACTTCTGAACATCCAGGATGATATTCAGCCTGAACTGCAGTTAAATTTCAATAAATAAATACATAAAATATATCATCTAAAGTCCTTACTATTAGACCACCAGAAACCTTAAAGGAACCCAAAATGTATAATCTTAAGGAGACCCAAGGGCCACTTAAAGAAGCTTCATTTTACTGAACCACAGCATAGCTGATCACTGATGCACCCTCAGAATTGCATATTCATACTCTTGTCTGCTAGTAGAATAGGTGGCTGGGCTTTGGTTTTGTTTTGCTTTATCCAAGTGGAATGCATTTCTCTAGGAGCACAGCATATCTTGGACCTGGGTCTGGATGGAGCCCAAGGAATGCAAGATCAGAGAGTGCCTGAAGTTACCAGATAATGGCCAACAGGCAATGAAGCTTTTGATTCTGTAAAATAGAGAATTGGACTAGATGAACTCTAAGTGTCTTCCAGCTTGAACATTCTGTGATTCTATGCTTCCACCCCACATTCCATATTCATTGACAAACAAGGAAAATCCGATCTGGACTGGTGGTTTTTAAAACCTCACGATTCTATAAAGCACCAGGAAAATGTGGTCATACCAGACATATTTAATTTGTGTGTATTTCATCATTGCAGAGCCCTTCCAAAATGTTAAACTGGGGCTAGGGTTCAAGGGTATTTGAAAATAATTTTTTTAAATCTGGCCTTTAGGTTTATGCTATATTAATCTATGGGAAAAACAGCAAAGATTCTTAGGGGGCTGTGATCCGAGGGCTATAATCAGATATACACTGAAGAACTCTATGATGAGAAAAAAAAATCCTTGAGGGAAGAGTTTGGAAAGGGAGATCTGAATGGTCAGTGTCTGCAATGAACTAAATGTGTATTCACCTGCCCCCATTCATATGTTGAAATCCTAACCACCAAGGTGATGGTAGGAGGTGGGGCCTTTGGGAGATGATTAGGTTATGAGCACAGATACCTTATGAATGGGATTAGTCCTCTTATAAAAGAGACCTCAGAGAGCCTCCTCACTCCTTCCACTATGTGAAGTTACACAGAGAAGGCACATCTATGGAGAAACAAGAATCTGTCAGCATCTTGATCTTAGACTTCCCAGCCTCCAGAACTGGGAGAAATAAATTCCTATTGTTTATAAGCCACCAATTATAGGAGTATTTTGTTATGGCAGCCTGAACAGACCAAGACAGGCTTGAAGTTATGTCCAGCTATTATTAAAGATATTTTGGCTGAGCTAACAATATGTTAGAAAAACTAAAATGGTTTTGTTTGCAAAAACAAAATGTATTTAGAAAACAAGAACAAAAAACTACATACTCATTTTTTTAAACTGAGGTTTAGCTTAGATCCAGTAAAATTCACCCTTCTTAGTATACAGTTCTACGGGTTGACAAACACATATGATCATGTGTAACTAGCACCACAGTCAAGATAAAGAAAAGTTCCACCATCCAAAAAACTCCCCATGCTGGCCCCTGGCAGCCACCTACTTGTTCTATGTCTTTATAGTTTTCCTTTGAAAGAATGTCATTTACATGGGACAGTATTCAGCCTTTTAGTCCTGGTGTTTTCATTAGCATAATACATCTGAGATTCATCCATGTTGTTGTACATATCAATAGTTTGTCCTTTTCGTAGCTGTGTATTATCCTATTGTATGACTTTATCACATTTGGGAAACATTTGGGCTATTTCCAGTTGTTGACAATTACAAATAAAGCCACTGTGAACATCCCCATACAGGTTTTTGTGGAATATAAGTTTTCATTTGTCCATGGTAAATACTTAGGGAGGGACATTTCTAGGTTTGTATGCTAAGTGTATATTTAACTTTATAAGAAACTGCCAAATTGTTTCCTAAAGTGGCCAAGCCATTGGCATTCCAACCAACAATGTAAGAGGTCAAGTTCTTCTCCAGCCTCACCCCCACACTGGATATGAACAGTTTTCTCTTTAAGCTTTTCTAATAAGTGTGCATTGACATCTCATGTGGCTCTAATTTGCCTTTCCTTGCTAATTAATGATGTTGAGCATCATTTCGTATGCTTATTTCCATCCATTTATTTCTTTGGTAAAGTGTCTACTCAAATCTTTTGCCAACTTTTTATTGGGTTATTTTATTATTGCCTTTCAAATGTTCTTTTGTATTCTGGATATAAGTCTCCTATCAGATATGTGATTTGAAAGTATTTCCTCCAGCCTATCTTTTTATTCCTCTAACAGTGAATGTTGAAGACCTGTAGGCCACTTTGAAGCCCACTTTTGAGAGTTGATAGAAAATGGAGAGACAGTGAAAGCCCTATCTCTCATTTGATCTCCATCTTCTCTGTGGAGAATGTTCTTCAGGATGGATATTGTGCTACAAACACAGCAGGAGGGAATTAGGTTTATTAAATGTATTAAAATTTACATAAGTGCCAAGAGAACATTTACATTCTCTAAACAAGCTCTATAATGCTATCAGGGAGAATTTTAATGCCTGTGCCTGAAAGAAATGCAAATGTGATGTGTGCCCATGAGGAAATGGGAAAACCAATAGAGGATCAGGAGTATTGCAGACCCACCAAATGTCTTTCTTATTCCAAAACAGAGAGAGAGATGGAAATAGCACACACCAAAGGACAGTGAGCTATCCTCACTCAGAAGAGGGAAACTAGTTTCTACTAGTAGTTAGCATGAGTTCATTAATAGGCCACATGAGATTAACCTGTTTTTCCTATTTGGCAGGCCAAAAGGCCACATGTAATAGCTACGGAACATGTGGCAGCTGCGTTTTACAAAGTCTCTCTAAATAGTTTAGTTGATAATATGGGAGAACAAGGGAGATGACCATTTGACTAGTTGCATTTGTAATTTTTGAATAACTGTATACTATGCAATAGTCATTTATCTGTGTATCAGTGGCAACCTAGAGGGAAATTTTCTTAATTATCTCATAACACATAATTTTATTAATAATTCATATAAAAATGTGGAAGATAGGTATCCCAAATTTGTAGACGGTAGAAAGCTGGAAATTATTATGAATGATTTAGGACCAAACAAAGACCAAAAACATCTTCTCAAGCCAGGCTGAATACAATGAGATGAAATTTAAAGGACACAATTTTAAAATACTTCACTGAAGTCCAAAAACAGTTTGAGTTCTGGGTAGTGAAGGACACAGGGCTCAGCATGAAAGGTGAAAACATGACTTATGGTTTAAATCAACAGCAAGATGAGATAAATCAACGGTGAAATATAATGTCCAAAATTCCTAATATGCAATCTTGGGATATGTTGATGAACGTTTATCATTTTAGAGTGAAGAAGGATGATAGTTCTATTTGGCCAAACGCAGAGTTTTGTGTCCAATTTAGGGCACTACACTCTAGGAAGCCTATAAACTGAGCATGTCCTGACAACATCAGTCTACCATATGATGTAAGCAACGATCAAGGAAACAGGAAATGATGGACACGTGAGGAGAGAAAAAGGCTTTGGGACCCATAGTTGTTGACATACAATGGTTAAAGGTTTGCATGGGATCGAAGAATCAGACTTGTTCGAGATAACTCCAAAAAGGTTATAACTCTAAGATAACTCTAGAACTAAGGCTAGGAGCAGAAAGGTCCTGAAAGGAGAATATTTCTGACATAGTTGTTGAAATATGAGCTACATTGTTTTGAAAGTTAATAATTCTCTTAAGAGGAATTCTAGAATAAGCCAGATTATCTCTCAGAGGGGATGTCTGTATATGAAGGAGATTTAAAAACACAATGAATAGATGAATAAAATAACCATGAAAGTCTTATGTAACCTAATCACTATGTGATTCCATGATCATATGGTATTTGTTTGAACTCTCATTTTTCTGAAACTTGGGGTGGGGAAGGAAAATTAACAAATATGTAGAGGGAAATAAGACCCACAGCTACAAAAGAATATTTGGAATCAATTTGGAAGTGCTTCCCAGAAGTTACGTTTGGACAGTTTGGGTTGTTTTTTAACTTTGCATCAAACTGAAGATTAGATTTTATGATTTTATGAGTTGCAGGGATATTAAATTTTTTACATTGTTTCTTTCACTTGACATTCATAAGAAATGATAAGCAACTGAAATGAGGGTAATAAACAAATACAATGTTAAATACAGTGAGAATTTCTCATTAGACATAGTGGGAGCTTTAGAATTTTGTTGAAATTTAGGAAGAGAAAATAAATCAAAATTTGGAAGGGGGAAAAAAAGAGAGTATACTGCTAGTTGGGCTCAATACTGATCAACATATTGATAATTCTCCAGAATAATCAGTGGAAAATCAGTGAGAATTCTCCACTGATTATTTTGGAAAATTAAGATGGAAAAAAATCACCTTAAATAGTGTAATAGTTAGCATATAAAAAAGATAATAAACTAAAATAACAAAGGAAATGTACATTGATACAAAAACGTGTATAGAACTATATGGTAAGGAAACCGAAAACCATCAAAATCTTGTCAATAACAATTGATTGCACGCCTTCTCTAAAAAGGATCAGCACTCAGTATTGCCAGGAAATCATCCCAGAATCAGATTGCTCTGGACTGATGGAGCCCAACTGGTTAAACAGCCAAAAATAAGCAATCAATTCATAAGCTGAGAAGTTCACATGCCCTGCGGGTAGAAAATGAGAGTGCCAGACACAAAAAGAACTGAATTAAAATTTCCCAGACCTTGTGATTCTTGGTGCCACAATCAACATCATGTAGTGCAATGACATGCTGTGTGATATATCATGCATGTATACATACACACATACACACACATAAAAACATACACATACATGTATGTATAGGGCTATATGTAAACACATGGACATAATTTTTTCTGCCAATTCCTTTTTGTTTACCCTCACCACTCAAGTCTACACTGGGAATAAAAATGTAGATCTTGCACACACATAAGTAAGACTTAAGTCATGGAATTCATTCACGAGTTTACAAAGTGTAAATATATCATAACTACACTGGGAGTTAACAGTCTTATGGACTCTGTCATTATAGCTTAACTAAATCTAAAAATCCTTCAGGGGAATATTCAGGGAGGGCTATATTCTCTACCACCTAAATGTCTTCATATCAGACATTTTATCATTATCATTCTTTTTAAGCTAAGCATTGTCTTCCTCCTATAAATTTCTTTCAAAATCAAAGGGATAGCATTAGGAGATATACCTAATGTTAAATGACGAGTTAATGGGTGCAGCACACCAACATGGCACATGTATACATATGTAACTAACCTGCACGTTGTGCACATGTACCCTAAAACTTAAAGTATAATTAAAAAAAAAAAAAGAAAATCAAAGTTCCTAAAGTATGGGTTAAATCATTAAGTTCTAAAAGCTAAATGTCAATTTTATTATCAATTTCTTTCCTAACCAGCAAAGAGAGAGAAGAATGGGTGAACCCCAGTTATACATCACAAATTGTCAAGGGAAAGAGGAGAAGGGTCTAAGAGATAAAAGGGGCGAGAAGATGAAGTAAATAGAAAATATCTCTGACAAACTTCACTTCCCTTCATACCTTTGCTCCAGCAGATTCTGACCTTCATAATGATTATTCCCCAAGTCATCAAGCACAATGCAACATGATAGAGCTGGTTATACCTTAGCAATAATCAAAATAAACCAAGCTATGAAAAATGGCTTAATCTTTTCATTTCAGGTTAATTTTAAAAAGCATTCTAAAGATAATTCCTCCTGTTGATCAATTCACTTTTATTCTCTTGTTTTTTGTTTTTTTGTTTTGTTTGTTGTTGTTGTTGTTGTTGTTTTTGGAGACAGGGTCTCACTCTGTCATTTAGGCTCACTCTAGCCTTGACCTTCCAGGCGCTAGTACTCTTCTTACCTCAGACTCCCAAGTAGCTGGGACTACAGGTGCATGCCAATGCAGCCAGCCAGCTATTTTTTTTTCTTAATCTTTGTAAAGACAAGGTTTCACTATGTTGCCCAGGCTAGTCTTGAACTCCTGACCTCAAGCGATCCTCCCTTCTTGGCCTCTCAAACTGTTAGGATTATAGGAGCAAGCCACCACACCCAGCCTCACTTGTTTTTTAAGAACAACCCCAAAATGGCATATTCATCAATGCATGTGTTGTATTACAGAGGTGATTTCATGTGGCAATCTATAAAAAATACTCACAAATATCACCTTCTCCATGAAGCTTTCTCTGATTCCCCAACCCAGATCCCCAGTCATCACTCTTCATGCTACTTGAGGGCTCTGTTAGACCTTCCATTAGAACTTTTTTCACAGTATTGAACACTTAAACTTACCACTCCAGTTAGATAACAATCTCTTTGATGTTCCCAGCACCTAGCCCAGAACCTGGCACAAGGACGGTGTTTAACAACAATGTGACACATGAATGATCCACTACCAAAATACTTGTTACATTGTAAATGTGTGTTCTTTGACTATCTCCCTGACTATGAGCTCCTTGGCATATACCCTTAATTATAGAACAGGCCTGTTCAGCAGCGATGCTTCCTCCAAAGTATCTCTTTTGGGTCAGATGTAACTATCTTATCTTTGATAAATAGTAGGTAGTGATCCTGCACCACCAGGAAGATGGATTAGGTGACTTCTTTGGGATTTTCCTTCACAGAACCATTTCAGAAACATTAACAAGCAGATATTACACTAACTGGAAATTCAGGCAGCAATTACAATGTCTTCTTTGCCATCACTGCCTTCGTTTAATTCTTACAAAAATATCAATGTGTCTGGGGAGGTCCCAAGGAAATGAACCAAACCTAGTTAGTCAGAACAACTCAATCCTCCTTTCTTTTGAGTCTATATCCTCTTAGTCTACAGACCGATGTAAAAATCATTTCCCTCCTGGAAAAGAGTCTGCTTCTGCCAAGTCAAATAGCAGGCACAAAAGTAAATGCAGCTGGGGCCCTGGTTCTGCCTCCAGGCCCTACCTTTGGCAACAAGCATTTTCTACCTCTGCATCCTGCGCCTTCCACAGGATGCTCAGTAACCTCTCATGGACCTTCCAAGTTCTTTGGCAAATGCTCATCATGGCCAATTGGATTTCTCTTAAAGGATTTAAATTTTTCCACCCTACCACCTAGTCATGAAGAAATTCAGAAATTATTAAGCTTCTGGAATCAATGGCTTCTTTTTTATATAAAAGAGAATATCTTACTATGCAATCTCTGACTAAAATAGTATACACTTTAAGTGTCAATAAATGTCAGTGTTCACTTTAGGATAGTACTAGATACTTTAAGTACTTGTAGTAGGACTGAAATGTAGCAGGACTGAAACTTGTAGTATATATAACAATTCAGATATATCCTACACTTTTTTGCCATTGTCTATAACTTTTTCTCTAGAACATCTTTTTAGGCAGGAGGGAAAACAAAACCCTTCTCTTTCAAATTAGAATTACTTCCTTTGAGTTAATTCAGTCAACTGTAAGTGTCTCACTTATTTAGGAGTTTCTCCCTTCTGCTCCATCTTCGAAAGATGGCATCTACATAGTGGGGAGACTCTACATATCCTCCATGGCTGTTTTCTTCCCTGTCTACCACATAGCAGTAGATCTGGTCTTGCCCTTAGGAATCCTTCCTTGGTATCTGTTGAAATGAAACCAGTGCCTGGCATAGATCAGTTTAACACCTTCTGCCACTTCCTTGTCCTGTTTTTAGTGCTTAGGTGTCTACTTGCCAAGGGATACAGAAATATTTAGAATCCCTAAAGGCCACACTCAGACTACAGGTTACCAGCGCATCATGTGTGGCCTATCTAACCTGGCTGCCATCATAAGACTCTTATACATATGGAAAGAAACAAATTCTGTGAAGGGCTGACTTCAATGTTCCCTGTTTGAGAAGTGAGGAGCAAGCCTCCCTATGCTGGGAGTTTCCCAAAACTATCTGGGTATTTCTGCCTTTCACTCCCACTCCTTAGGGTTTTGGCCAAGAGAGGAAAAGTAGGACAATAACATCTGATTTCTTGTTTCTCTTCCTCTTACCTTTTTCTCTTTATGGGAAAACAAAACAAGTAAAAACAAAAACCTAAGTACCTTGATAAGAACTTTCCTTAAAACAGACTCCAATATTTCTATACAATGGCTTACAACAAAACTCTCTGAAGGAAGTATGCCAGGATTGGTTTTTGATATTTACTGTGGGAGAGAGTTAGACATTTAATAAATTCTTTTCTTTCTCAAAAAAAAAAAAAACAACTAGATATCAAAACCATTCTAATACTATGGACTCAAAAACTCATCTTTGAGACTCATTTCCAAGGCAAAAACCTTCTTGGCTTAATCTTTTTCTTTTTTTTTTTTTTTTTTTTTTTAAGACAGGGTCTCATTCTGCTGCCCAGGCTGGAGTGCAGTGGCAGGATCTCAACTCACTGCAACCTCTGCCCCCAGGTTCAAGCAATCCTCTCACCTCAGCCTCCCCATGTAGCTGGGGCTACTGGTGCATGCCACTATGTCCAGCTAATTTTTGTATTTTTTGGTAGAGACAGGGTTTCACCATGTTGGCCAGGCTGGTCTCCGACTCCTGACGTTAAGTGATCCACCTGCCTCAGCCTCCCAAAGTGCTTGGATTACAGGTATGAGCCACCATGCCTTGGCTTAGTCTTAATGAGAGGAGGCCTAAAGGAAAAGATGATTTAAGAGAGAATGAGGTCGGGCACAGTGGCTCACTCCTGTAATCCCTGCGCTTTGGGAGGCCAAGGTGGAGGGATCACTTGAGGTCAGGAGTTCAAGACCAACCTGGCCAACCTGCTGACCCTGTCTCTACTAAAAATACAAAAAATTAGCCGGGTATGGTGGTAGGTGCCTGTAATCCCAGCTACTCGCAAGGTTGAGGCAGGAAAATCACTTGAATCCAGGAAGCAGAGGTTACAGTGAGCCGAGATAGAGCCACTACACTCCAGCCTGGGCAGCAAGAGCAAAACGCTGTCTCAAAACAAAAGAAAAAAAAAGAGAGAGAGCGAATGAAAAATGTAACTGATAAGTATTTTTTTATTGATACACTTTTAGATTTCTGATAATATAAAAAAGGAGAAATTTTGTATTAAACCACACTTATTTTCTACCATGTAGTCTACTATAAAGAGTTAATAAAGAGACATAAAATGGAAAAAGGCTTGACAAACTATAAATAAACAGAAATAATTTCCCTAAAAACATCTGGATGTGATGTTTTAAGGTAAACTTGCTATTTATCAATAAATAAACTCAACCAAAATGTCTTGGGCCTATCATATGCCAGGCACTGAGATAAAGAAATAAATAAAAATCAAAGTCATAATCATAGCCATCTTCATACTTGTTCCTGATTATATTATTCTATTATTCCTTTTAAAATCTATCTACCGAATACAGACACATACTTATACATAGATAAATATTTACATATATATTCTGTACTAACAGCAAGGGAATGATAGTACCTTTCTCTTTTTCAAATACTGTGACAAGAAGGAAAAAGTATTTATAACCTTATACATAGACAACAAACTGAGATTGAAATTTTGGGTAACCTGCCCAAGGTCACTGAAGTTATAAGTTGAGACTTAAACCCAGCTCACTTGACAATCAGTCTGCTACTTCTTCCACTGCACCATTCTGCATCTCCTTGTAACCAAATATATCCATGAAATAGTTTAATTTTCCCCAAGGAGCCAGGGAACATATGATTCAGAACCCTATATATTGTAAGCTGGTTCTAGGAGAGTTATGGGACTGAAAGGGACAAAGATAGACTCCCTGTCCCAGTGTATTCTGCACACTGCTGCCTGCCAGGTTAATTATGTTTGACCCTTGTTTCTTAGTATTTTTATATGAATAGAACCTCCGTATTTTAGCTAGACACCAGCCCTCTCCATCCTGCTTTCCGGTAGTAGTCATATGGAAACAGAAGCAAGCTGTCATGGACCATGTGAACAAGAATGAGCCCTAGGGATGGTGAAGTAATAAGATGGGACGATACCAAAGCCCTGACTCTGTGGAGCCAGTCTACCAGCCTAGACTGCTAATAAACTGAGAAATAAACTTTTATCTTGTTTAAGCCACTCTTACTGATGGTTTCTGTTAGACCAGCTGAACCTTTAATTAATATGTTTATCTTCCCTAATCACTCTTTAACATATGTTGACATTTAGATACTATTGACAGTTCTCTACTGCCTACAGAATGAAATCCAAACAGCATTCAAGGGCTTTTATAATCCGGTCAACAATTACCTTCATCTCATTACTTCCTCTACTTCTTTTCTCCCCAGTCAGACATGGATTCATTGTTTCTTGAACATTCCTCCACTATCCATCCTCCCCAAAGACTCTCCACAATGAACTCTAATTTCTGAAACCCCCTTTATTCTTTCAGTGAACTCTTTACAGCCCACCTTTGAGCCCACAGTATCCTATGCCCAGAAAATGCTTAATAAAGATTCTTTTGTTGAAAAGGGGAAGGCAGAGGAGGAGGGTAGGAGAAAGAGGAGGAAAAGGAGGAGGGGTATAGGGGGGATATAAGAAGAAAGAGTAGGAGAAGGGGAAAATAATTGGAAATGGGTGACTATTGTGTTTTGTTAATGTTGATAATGTTCAGGAGCAATATATGCAATGGGTTCAAAAATAAAATGTAAAGCTATGAAAGCATGAGAAGAAGTCTGTGGCCATAAGCATGTTTTGTATACTTTTATGAACTTTCTATCTGAGTGTTTTTTATTTATTTCTTTGGAAAACAATTAGGCAAGTGAGAAACATTAAGAAATTGGTTTCCACTCATTTACTGAGCTATTTTATCCTCACGTAGCATAATTTGAATAAACCACAAATTAATTTTCTATCAGTGGTGCCAAAATGTCTTTGAGCATTTTAGGATTCTCAGAGTGGCTATTTGAAACTTTATTTATTTTTCAGCATATTGCTGAAATAAAAATAAAAATCTCAGCATATTGTTATATTTGAAAGAAGCTCCATTCTGTTTTCATTTAGGACTTTCTGTGTTGTTTTCCCCAAAATAAAACAACAGCTGTGTCTAGGCAACATACAAAATTATCAGGGAAAGTTGATTTGAAATATTGAAAAAGATAAGGTAGGAGCATCAGCAAAGAATCCTACGAAAAAGTGTAAGTTCATAAAAAGGAAAATTTCATGAAGTGCTATAGGTTATACAGGTTATATAGTTTATTATAGGTTAACTAAACATATTAACTTCAATCCCTGTGTAAATAAGACTGAGTCACCGGAATTTTTCTTCTGGCTTTAAATTTCTATGTCTTTATCCCCAAATATATATTCCTAAGTATTCCCAATACTCTTGAAGAGTACAACCTTATGAGTGAGAAGTTATCTCTAGTTTTCCCAAATAGCAAAGGCAACAGGAGTCCCTCATGGTAGCTAACAGACGTAAGTACTATATGCCTCTACATACAAAGAATGGGGCTTCCTTTGTCAAGCAGTGGACCCAAAGCAACTGTATATGCAGTCTCCTTTGTATCAGATTTAGCCTGAGGATAAAGATAATGTGAGCCAGTTTAGGGGAGGGGCAGGTTAATCCTCTTGCTCTCTGCAGCCAGGAAAAGGGCAAGCCCTGTAGAGAGAAAGACCTAATGTGTATATTTTATTGTGTTGCTATTACAGTCTGTTACATACCTTGAACTGGAATGTTTGCATCCCACCCAAATGTTGGATCATCAAAAGCAGACTCAAGTCTGCTTTGGATTTGTATTTTCCAGGCCCACTACACTTGTACCATGGTTTACTGAAATATGAATCAAAGATACAAACACCTTACACTCCCTTCTCTACCAGATCGAAATTATGATTATTATTTAATGCCAAGAACTCTTGTCATGTTACTCAAGCTACTTTTCGAATAACAACAATATCTTATATTTGTATCAAATTTTGTAGTCTCAAGTTCATTATTTCATAATGTAGGTGCAGTTTCTGTGTAATTCTCTTGTTAAATTTTTGGAAAATGTGTCATCTCATGTTGCGAATGATTTTATTTAATACACATTTAATTAAATAAACCTTCATTAATTGAGCACCTACCTTTCAATCTCATGTCACCCTGTAAACATATTCACAAATGTTCTTCCATTGCAGCCTCAGACAAATGGAACATATCGTAAATCCCATGTCTGTCACATGAATAAACTATATTACTCTACATGATGTTTCCAGTAAAAGAAAGGAGGTTAAGAACATATCTAAGACAATTAAGATTTGGACAACTATCAAAGGTTTTCCTTTAATGTGGTTCTATAAGTTGGGGTAATTTAAAAGTTTTTTCTGCTTAAATAGCTTCCCATTTCCAATTACTAAATATGCCATAGGAGAGTTCTTAATGTCATGTGGCAAATACATTATCAAAACTGTACAAAGAGCATTACTTTCTTTTACATAAGCGGATACCCTCCCCTGATACTTTGGGTTTACATTAATCTTCTCTTTGTTCCCACAGCGAGAAGCTATCCTTATGTGCCCTCAGCTTTTGTAACTACTTGCTACCCACTCTTCTTGTTCCACAGGCACGCCTTAAGGTCTTTTAGCCAACATTTACTTTTGCCTCCCAGTTGACCCTTTCCCTGGAATACACCCTTGTCTCATCTATTTCTCCCAGACAATCTGCTCTTCTCCATAGTCAGTATGTCCAAACAACTCCAATTTGTATTCCATGACCTTTCCAACAACCCACACACCCTCTTAAATGGATGTTTTACTCATACAATCATGATGCTTTTCTTGTTTCCCTATGAGTCTCTGTATTAGATAGTTTAGAGAACAGTGCCCCAGTTTTTTAATTATAGGATTAAGAACTAAGATTTATTGGATGTTGCAATGTGCCAGGTACCATGATAAAAATCTCATTTAAGCTCCATTACAATTTTTGGAGGTTAGTATCAACCCCACTATATGGATGAGAAAACAGCCTTGGACAGTTTAATTAACTTGTCCAAATGCATTGCTCATGACAGTTCAAACACAGACTTTAACTTGAGTCTATCAGACTCTGTATCATTCATGGTGTAGCCAAGAACATAATGCCTGTGTTTCTTAACTCAGAAATTCAAGAAGGAGTTTACCATAGGGTATTAGTCACAAAGGTGTTAGAAGATCCCAAAGAGTAAATATTGGAAGAGGAAGCAACCAAGAATTTTCAACTGGAGGCTCTATCATCCCCAGAGTTGGACAAACAAAGGAAGAGATGAGGTTACTAAAGCTCAGGAGGTATATGCCTTCAGTAGAAGATGAAACGAAACAGACTCAGACAGTGGAGTTGGGGCCATGGAAGAACAAGCTGCCTGGCAGGAGCTGGAGCTTCACAAGAGACACAGTCACTACTAAAAGCAAAGAGATATGGAGGCAAGCACCCTAGGTTATCTCTTCCTCCCACCCTCCTATCTCCTACCAGTGCCCTCCAATGCCACTTCTAGGGAGAAGCTGATTAGCAAGGAAGTCTTGGAACTAATTCACAAGAATAGCTTCTCTCCAATACAGAGAGGGATACAAGGGAAGGAACTTGAGAATAAACAGGCAAAGGCTCACTCAACTCCAAAGCTCATGTTAACCTCATAAAGCTATGTCGCCTACACTGCATCATTTACAACCAGTAGTGTTAACTGAGCATAGCCTGCAGCTATGGCAAAAAAAAAGCTATCCATTTGCCAATATCATAATGCCTTTTCTGTATCTTAAGCATTACCAAGCACCTCACATAGTGACTAGAACACTGTGGGCACACTGACCATGAGTTTGCTTTTTTCCCCTCTCAAATGTTGACTAAGCCAATCAAATCATCTATAGGAAGAGTAAGTGTAGGCATAAGGAATGGATCTCAAGTAACTAAATACCAAAAAGATAGAAAATTCTTTTCCATGATACAAGAAAGACAGGAGACCAGCATAATTTTTTTCAATTTTGGCCTTTATGTAACATTGTTTTATGAATTTATTGCTAAATCAGTTTGATGGCGCAGACGGCCAGATCACTATGCAAGCCAAAATGCTGTCTAGGTAGCCTGAGAGACTTTTAGACAGCTGACTGTTACTTACTACCCAGCCCCAACTTCTCTCTTTCTGAAGAGAAAAGGTCGACACCACTTTAATGCTGTAGAAAAGTCACTTGCTCAGCTTTTGGTACAACAATTGATATTATTTTTGGAATTCATTACTTCTCAAGTGTCCTTTATTTAATCTATTTCACATTCATAAAGAGTATGAAATCCAAAACCAGCATAGACTCAATTATCCTCATTACTTGATCTTAAATGTAATTCCCTAACATATGGAAGAGGAAACATTTTGGGAAAACTCAATGGGTCTGAAGTATCAGGGTGACAAAGTTCTCAAAGTTGGATACTCATCCAAACATATTTAATCCCCCTCATTATAAAAATTACACTAGAAATTTCATGAGAACCATCTTACTAGCAGAATTCTAGGTATTTCCTGTTCCCAAGGGCAGAGAAATACTGCAAAATCAACATTTTTAAAATGACATTTCAGTACTGTCTCTCTTGGCTGAAAACAGAAAAAGCAAGAGACACATAAAAATGAAAAAGAAAAAAAGGTTAATTAAACATTTTCAATGCTTAAATAGTTGATTTTTATGTTAACCTTTATGCAAATTTGTATTTTATCCAAATGAATTTGCTATCCTTGGTGACAACATCATGAATACATTAAACACATCTGCTTCCTCTAAGTTTAATTCTTGCACGATTACTATAAAGAGAAATGAGTATTACCATTTCAGTGTAAAGACCAAGCATCATTTGATTCAACTGTTTGGCTGTTTCTGCATTGTAGAAAAAAAAAATTCTATCTTCTATCACTCATTTTGAATACAATCTTAGATAATCTCAGTTGAACTGGTGGCGGAGTCTAATGTTTATTGAAGTCTGTGAAATGAATTCACTTTGAATATGATCTCTTGGTCTGAAAGTTGAGTATCAAGCCAGCATAAACTCTTCTAGCAGTAAAGTTATAAATTTCTCTCAATTTGAGAAACTCCCACCCCACCACCACCACCACTCATAACACACGCATGCATACACACGCGCACACACACACACACACCCTCCGTCACATTACCTAGAAGCCTCCTCCTATAAAGTAGAGCAGGCTCCTCCTTTATGTGTTTGTTCTCAAATCTATTCTTCCCTGGCACCATGTTTTGCTCTGTAACAAGGATGTGCTGACTCCTGCAGGCTGCCTTCCCCAAGTTCCCAGTGGGCCTCTGGCATCTGCTAAAGAGAGGTAACTTGTGGAAAAATTGGAGAGCAGGAAAAAAGGAAATGCCCGATATTTCTACCTCTCTGTTTTCTTCAGGCTGTGTCTCCAGCATGCCTTCATGGCAGGAAAGGCCAGCCACAGTTCCAAATTCCACTGGATGACCCTCAATCCCTGGGATCCCATAAAAATATCCCTCCCTTAGTCTCTCTTGGCTTTCTTTGTTGCTAATCTCTGGGTTGCCTCTCTATCTTCTGTTTCATTTCTCAGATCTCTCATCATGCATATAATCAAGTCCTTCTATTAAGCTTCCACTATTTTACATACTTAGGGAGTTTCCTGTGTTCCTCCTTGGAAACTGACTAATACAGTTTCAATCAAAGCTAACGAGGATTATAACTTACTGTTTTCTGTTACTCTTAACATTTGCTTCTTAGAAACGTAAACTGTGAGAGAAAGTAAGAAAAGAAAGGAGATAAGAGGTGAAGAAGAGAAAAGCGGAGAGGAGAGAATGGAAGAGAAAAAGGGAGGGTGGAGAGGAGAGGGGAGGAGTAAAGGAAAGGGGAGATAACACTCTTCCTACGTGCCTAAAAAGGTTCAGTGTGGTTCTCTGTGGAGATTACTACCTGGGTCTTTTTGTTTCTTCCCCATTTACCTCGAAATGGAATGGATTTGGACAATATTGGCTATAATATTCTCCACCCCTCTGCAGAGTCTCTGCTCTTCTTGTAATCAGAACAACCCAACCCTCAACACAATCCCCACCAGAATGCCACTTCTCATAGCAAAGATGGGAATAGTCCATGGCTGACTGATCCATCTGAGGTTCTAAGTCAGAAGCTATCTCTGCTCTGCCCCTTTTCATGGAGAAGCAAGAGCCTGGAGTGGCCAAGGACTCCTCAAAAAATTCAAGAAGTTCAGTTGCTTAAAGCAGCAGCATGATATCCTATGACACACAGACTCGGGCCTGACAAGCCTCATTTCTGGCACTGCCGGCCCTGAGAACTCCAACATGCCTGCCAAGGGAGTTGCCTCCAGAAGCTCCCAAAACTTACAGTCTGCAGAAGGCATGAGCATTTCTCCCCAACCCTGCACTTCACTTTCCACCTGGGCTCCAAAGAATCTCTGCTTGCCAGAATCTCCAACACTCTCTTGAATAGCCAGTTCTTTGACACTCACTTCTCTAACAGTAGGAATTGAAAACAGTCCACTGAAGCAAATGAGAGTGGCCATCCTCATCTTCTTGCTTCCGCCTTCCCTTGTTCAATCCTACATCTGCTTTCCCCCAACACCAAAACAAAACAAAAATGACAGGGGATATCAAGAAATGTAAAAAGTTCCTTAGCAGTAATGAGTAAAGCAACTATAAAGAAGGCCTGTCCTTCTTTAGGAAGTCATATGAGATTCAACCTCAGACCTCCATATATTTCTGCGTTCTGAGAAAAATGATTGTGTACATATGAGTGACATCACTCTATGTACAAAGTGCCATGGGACAGCATGGAAGAGAGAAGCCAAGCCTGCTTCAGAGGCATTAAAGACGGGCCTCTGTTCTCACTTCTGCCACAGCCAACAGGATCAAGAACACAAGGGTCAAAAATCACATCCACTTTGGCTGTAGTACCTTAGTCAGTTCAGGTTGCCATTACAAAGTATCATACACTGGGTGGCTTATAAGTAAGAAAATTTTATTTCTCACAGTTTTGGAGACTAGAAGTATCCAAGATCAAGGTGCCAGCATGGTCATTTCCAGTAAGAACCCTTTTCTGGGATGCAGACTGCCAGCTTCTCCTTGTGTCCTCACATGGCAGAGAGAGGACTAGAAAGCTCTCTGGAGTCCCTTTTATAAGGGCACTAATTTCATTCATGAGGGCTCCACCCTCATGACCTAATCATCTTCCAAAGGCCCCACCTCCTACTCCTAATACCCTCATATTGGAGGTTAGAATTTCAACATATGAATTCAGGGAGGACACAGAGAATATCGGGATTAAAGGAATTCAATTACTCTTTTATTTTTCTTATTTCCCCCTTTGGGCTTTTATTGCTGTTGTTGTTGCTTCTGTTCATTTTTCATAAAAATCCGAGGTCTGTGAAAAAATTCTGTTTGCTGTAAATAAATGCTCTTGTTGCCAAAATCTCTTACTGTGAGAAGTACTACAAAGTAGAAGAAGGAGCTGGGAAAAGAGAAGTTAATTCTGAGTTCATGGGCCTAATAATTATTCTTATATTTGTATTTTGCAAAGCTTTTATGAAATACTCTGATTTCTTTTTTTTCTGGTGAGTTTTTTCTCTACTTTTTCAATAAAGGCATCAATATTTATAAATAACTACTGGCTGTGTTGATTAGATAGAGTAGCCTAGACATCCAGGCCTTAGAAAGCAAATTGGTCTTAGTTTTTGACTGGTCAGTTAATCTTGAGACTTAGCACTCACAGACTAGTACCTGCACTTTAATTCAATGTTATCTTTTTGGGGTTTTGTTTCGTTCTCTCTCTCTCATTGATGCTATAAAATTCCAGTGCAGGCCTAATCTTTAACAAATACATAGCTAGAATGCTTTATTCCTTAGCTGCATGTACATTTAGCTTATGAGAAAGAATGATACTCACAGTAATGTGAAGAACTTCCGGAGGGGTCTCTATGAGACGAGATTTCCATATTAGTCCTTTTCAGGGGGGAAAAACAAGTCTAGGTTGCATACTTGAAATGTTTTCATTCGGCAGCTTCACATGCCAAGCTAAATCCGCTTTCTACTTCCCTGGTCAAATCTCTGAGATTTGTAAGGACTGTGGACTTTTTCAACTGGTCAGCCCCTTTTTGGAGTCAGATGTTCCTATCCTAAGCTCTAAGTTCAGTTGTACAAAATTAACCACCTACACTATGGGCAGCTTTCTGTCAACCAGGTTTATGTGGGCTCAATCTCTGTCATTCTTCTTGGACTGCGGGTTTGAAAAATCATCCCAAGGCTACTTTGAATCTCTGAGTTAGCCCATTCTTCACTTTGGTTTCTGGAAATTAGCAAGTCATCCTGCTACACTAACCTCCTGGCTATAGGCCACAGTATTGCATTAGAAATGCAAAGGAAAGTAATTTCTGCTTCTACTTTTCCCATATAATATAAAGCAAGACAAAGCAATATCAGAGAGGGTGAATAGGGAAGAAGCTATGGGTTTTTGGATTCAGACAAAGCTAATTTTGAATGCTAGTAACACCAGATACTAGCTACAAGATCTTGTCTCAAAACCTTAGTTTCTTATCTGTGAAGTGGAGATATTAAGAACTGTGCTACTGAAATTGTTATGGAAATTAGAGATGACAAACAGTAAGTAAAGCAGTTGCTACAGTTATTAATATTAATAGTGTGTTTTCAGTGAGAAACACAAACAGACTTCTATTAGATAATGGCACAACTGAGAAAAGAAAATATGCACATGGGAATATAAAATGGACAAATATCACTGCCCGGCGGCTTTACCCAGGCACAAGCAGAAATTCTACGGCCATGTGTTGAGAAGCCTATAGCCCTCCCTGGAGGGAGGCACACTGTTGAAATGACATGCCAGGAAGTTAGGGAAAGTAACTATCACATAAGTGTACAGCTTTAATCTAGTTTCACCAAGTGAGTGCCACAGCAGCCTTTCACTAAATAAAAGAGAAAAGTGTCTTTCCCATGTGAGTGACAGAGGCTGTGGTGGCTGGCCAGGATATAGAGTGAGGCTGTGGTGGCTGGCCAGGGTATAGAGTAAGCCTGTAGTAGCAAACACTCAGCAGCACTCATACTCCAGGCTACATCCAAAACCATGGGGTCAGGCCCTAAAGAACAACAGTATTTTGGGAGGCCTGACAGTTGTCATCTTGTTATTTAGCCAACTTTTTCTCTTTTAAATTTATTCTGGCTGATTTTTAAAGCAACCCTCTTACTTGATCCTTAATTATTTTTCTTCTTGATCTTAATGGGTAAATCACTTATAGCTATCTATATAGTTGTGGGCTGGGTCTATTAGACATGGATTGTAAAGAGAAAAAACTGTAAAATACTTGAAAATGCTATGATGCCTTTGCTCTTTTGGCTCTTTTGACAACTGTACATGTCTTCAAATAGTTTTCCCAGGCACATGGCTCTGAACTTGGTTTAAACTCAATAAATGCTTCTGGAACCCCTGCTAAAATTAAGGACCCATTATGCCTTCCTCTAATTGACAGCATTACTTTTTTTAAAGGAGATTATAGTACTTTCCAGTCATCAAAGCTTCCCATTATTACAGATCGGCATTTCTGGTGTAGATTAACAAATGCCAGAATTATCCTTCAGCTCACAGCATAGATTCAGGTTTGAACTCTGTATGTAGAGCAGCTTACAATTTATGGGCAGCAGAAATGACACTATTGAGAAAAGTTAACATGAACCACAAATAAAAGATTAAATTGTTTCCCCAGATGCAGCTTCTGAATTTTTAAGTTTTCAGTAAATCTTTCACCCAATTAAAGCTTATTATAACTACAGAGGTTTCATTATTAATACATAGCCAGAAAATTCATTACCTCTATCAAATCTCTAGTTTTCTCTAGATTAACCTGAATCATCAAGTTTTAAGTGTGTTTGGGCTTTCTGCTGCTTTAAACATGGCATTTACTGGGCCAATCTCTGTCCTATGTTGGGAAAGACAGGAAAATTGAGATAGAGATGAGCAAGTCATCAAATTGTCAAACCTAAAAATACATTGGCCAGAGTGAAAAGCATTCAGTTGGAATACGTGGGTAGAGCTCAGTTCAATATGTCAGATATCTGCTGAGTAGTTCAAAACTAAAAACTATGGATAGAAGTTCAGAGCAAAGAAGTGCCTGTTTAAATATACTTTAAACACATGAGTCTGAGCATTAATTACATTTAGAAAACTTGAGACCAGCCGGGAAAAGAATTAGCTCAATCTTGAGTAAAATTGATTATTTGAGGAAAAAAATGAACAAAACTGTTTCCACCAAGTCAATAGCCCTAGACATTTTCACTGACCTTTAAGAAAGTCTGTACACAGCAGTCTTACAAAACACATAGTGATTTCTCATTTTACATGAAGAATTCAGCAAAATTCCCTCTGACATTTATGACTTGTGATTCAAATCTATCTCTTACTAGATAAGCCTAGAGATGGTGCTGCTATTATATAAATAAACTAAAGCCAGGGTTCTCAAAGTATGACCCGTAGTCAAACAACATCATTACCTGGGAACTTGTAGAAATGCAAATTCTAGGACCCTCCCGGAGAACCGCTTTATCAGAAACTGTTGGGAGTGAACCCAGCAATGTTTGTTACCATTCTGACAGAAACTGACCTACAGACTTACAGTTACAGATTGCAAAGTAAAGATGCTTCTACCTCTATTCTCTTCTCTGAAATTGGCTGAAAATAACAATAAGAAAAAAAAAAAACAAGGAAATTCCATTTTAAATGATATTAGCTACTACAATACCAAACAAAAAACTATGAGGAATACAGTGAGATTTGGATTCAATTGAGCATAATAGATGCATACCTTAACAGACCTCAGGCAGAGCATGGAATTCTACAAAGGAAAGAGACACAGCCCTAAGGTGCCTGACCAGGGATTTTTTATTTGAAACAGCAAATTGTAGAGTGACAGGCAATGTGGGGCCAAATGATGAAGGAGACAGACACACCATCTTTCAAACTACTAGGCTGGCAATATGGCAAGGCGAGATGGTGGGTAACAGTTGCTGTTTTACAGTTGCTGTTCAAAATTGCTAAAGTAAAACTAATAAATACGAATTCCAACACATTGCTCCATTGCAAGATAAGCAAACTGAAAGGGCACATCTGTGAAAGAAGTGAGCAAAAATCTGTCCCCTGGCAGAAACTTTGGAAAAAGAATTGAAACAGCATAACCATAATAAAGCTATCTTCTGCCCCAACTTACTTCCCCAGCCCTTTTTCAGACTATTGTTTAGCAAATAGCTAGCTACCCCCCAAAACAATGGCCCCATTTAAAGATGAGAAAAATATCAGAAAGAAGCTGGAATAAAACCAACATATAGAGATACTACAAGAAAAAATTAAAAAATTATACAAAAGAGGCACACAAATTAAATGTAACAATTATAGAAGAAATATACTATTTCCTCAAATAATTTTCAATGACATTGAAAAAAATTTTTAAATAAAGCCTTTTTGAAGAAGTATTTAGAACAAGACAGAATGGCTCAAAAAAGAAAAGACAAGCCAATAGAAGGATAATAAAAGTAAGCTAGCAGAATTTAGCAAGGAAATAAAAGAAATAAATATGAATCATTCAGAAATAAAATCCACTTTAGAAGCAGACATCTTTTAATGAATATCACCAAAAATACAGACTTAATTATGGAAGTTAGACTTGAGAACACTGAGTAAAATGAACACGAGAAAAATAATTCAAAATCATTGGAAAGAAGAATTAAGATAAATTAAAATTAATATGGAAGACAAATAAATAAGATCCAATATGCATATCCATGAAGAGAAGTAAACGAATTAGAAACAAATTCAAAGATGTATTAGAGAAAAACATTCCAGAACATTTTAATTAAAAAGCAAATTACAATTTCAAGGCAAAAATTATTAAATTAGTCAAAGAATGGGACTTGATAATGATGAAGTATATACTCCATAATGAAGACCTAGCTACCTAGCTATCCTTAATATCTATGCACCAAATAATATAACACCAAAATGCATAATGCAAAAAACTGGAAGAAGTAGACATAAATGGATAGTAATACAAAACATACACACAGTCTTTGACAAATGATATAGATTTAAAATAAGTACCGGCCGGGCACAGTGGCTCATGCCTGTAATCCCAGCACTTTGGGAGGCCGAGGCGGGCGGATCACCTGAGGTCAGGAGTTCAAGACCAGCCTCAACATGGAGAAACCCCGTCTCTACTAAAAATACAAAATTAGCCAGGCGTGGTGGTGCATGCCTGTAATCCCAGCTACTTGGGAGGCTGAGGCAGGAGAATTGCTTGAACCTGGGAGGTAAGCTGAGATCATGCCACTGCACTCTGGCCTGGGCAACAAGAGTGAAACTCAGTCTCAAAAAAAATAATAAAATAAAATAAAATAAGTACCAATACAGAAAAAAATAAGTAACATAATAATATGGATGTTATATACATACACACATATATAAAATCAAATGAAGCAACTTTTAAAGACAAATGGAAAACGTGTTAAAGTTAGCCCATAAAGAAAATTTCCTTAAATTTTATATTATAATTAAAGAATGTCACCTATACTATTTCACACTAGCAAATGTATTAAGATTTTCCATAGGAGCTACACATAGATAATAGTTTTTAATTATGATGCCAGACATAAGAAATTTGCAATAACAATTAAGGCCAACAAACCAAGAACTGAAACATTCTCAAACAATTCAAGTCAAACGGAAATCAAACTGAAATAGCCATATTAGGAGGTTGAAGGCTTGAGGGTTCTTGGTTTTAATTTCCAGCCAAGGCCTTCAGGTTAAACCTTTAGAAATAACTTCAAAAATAAAATAAGGGAATACATAAGATTATAAATAATAAAAATCATACATAAAATTAATTGCTATCCTATACACAAATAATAACTTTTAAAATATAGGAGCTAGAAACATCTCACTTTCAATAGTGACCCTATCAGTCAGGGCCCAGCTAGCAATACAGAGTCCTGACATATAATAATTAAATAAGATAATTTAATGTGGGAACTAATTATAAAGGTATTAGAATAGCTGAAAGAGTAAATGAAGGAAGATGCCATCAAAAAATTATTAACAGTGGAAAGTTGCTAATATCCCTAAGCTGGAAGGACAAAAGGAGAGGACGATATTCCTAGGGTCTAAGCACTGGGCCCACCAAAAATGCTGGAACTCTGACAGGAATGCCTCTTGAAAGCTGGGACTAAAGAGGGAGTTAAAGCACAGAGGAGACTGGACCAGAGCTGCCACCAGGAGCAGAGGGCTGGGGAGAACTAGCCTCCCTTCTTCCCTGCTCCTTCCTTCCAGTATCTTCCCAGTGCCCCCTACTGGCTAACCTTAGATGAAAGTCTCCTGGCAAGGGAGCCTGGAAATGCAGTTCACATGGTGTTCTATCTTGTAACCTATAGGGAAAGGGAGGGAGATGGAATTGAAAGCAAACAGAAAAAGACCATTGGCACAGCAAGCAAAAGATAAAGAAGAAAAGAGAGAGAGAAGTAGCTCTATTTCCCATACTTCACCTAAAGGTCCTTGATAGGAAATGTGTTATGGGCAAGGCATGTGTTTATTTAATTATTTTTAAATATGAGGGGAAAAACCCACATATACTGTGTACAAATTCTATACAATAAAAAACAAGTTTATCTCTCACTTCATACCCCCAATCCCTCTACACAGCATAGCCACTGTTACTTATTTTGTGTTTTCTTCTGGAAATTTCCCATATACATGCATGAATATTTTTAAATGTCCACAAGCATAAAATACCTATTATTCTATCTCTGTTTTTTTTCCACTTAGGTATGTATGTTGGAAACTTTGTCATAATTTATTTTTAAAAGTCTCCATTTGATGCATAAATAGGACTTTTCAAGGTTTTTTTAATTATAGAGAATATATTACAAAAGTAAAGGAGTACTGATAAAATTATTTGGCTAGTGTCTTTACATGTCTGGTATTTGAAACAATCCAGTTAGCATGTGTTGGGCCAGGGGCAATACAGCTAAAAGTAGAACGTAAGTGGGATATGGGATTTAAAAGTAAGTCACGAAAACATGAAGCTATCTCACATTCATTGTTACTTATAATTCATTCCCATATGTTTGTGAATGTTTGGAAGGACATGCAGATGTAACCAATATGTGCATCTTTGCCCCCAAGGCAATTGCACATGCCAATGTTTTTATTCTCCCAAAACTAAATAAAACCTGATCCCCTCTGTTTTAGCCAGGCCTATTCACTTGCCTCTGAAATTTTTCAGGTTTTTGAGATTGCTTAATTGTGTAAACTTGGACAAGGCCCTAATCTCTGTGGCCCTCAGTTTCCTCATTAAAATGAAAGTGTCATCTTAATCTATCCTGCTCTTACAAATTCAACAATTCTACTTGTCCTAGCTCTGACTATCACATTTTCAAGAGAAAACAAAGAGCAGGCTGGCCATGATGGCTCACGCTTATAATCTTAGCACTTTGGGAGGCTGAGGAGGACAGATAGCTTGAGCTCAGGAGTTCAAGACCAGCCTGGGTAACATGGTGAAGCCCTGTGTGTACAAAAAATAAAAAATAAAAAAATTAGTCAAGTATGGTGGCATGCACCTGTAGTCCCAGTTACTTGGGAGGCTGAGATAGAAGGATAGCTTGAGCCCAGGAGGTGGAGGTTGCAGTGAGCCAAGATTGCGCCACTGGACTCCAACCTGTGAGACAGAGCCAGACCCTGTCAAAAGAAAAAAAGAGTGGACAAAATCCCCTCCCCTTAAAGAGAGGAGAGTTTGAAGCCCATTCTCAAATAATTTAAAATGTTCACATTGGGGTCAGACGCTGTGGCTCATGCCTGTAATCCCAGCACTTTGGGAGGCTGAGGTGGGAGGATCCCCTGAGGTCAGGAGTTCAAGATCAGCCTGGCCAACATGGCGAAACCACGTCTCTACTAAAAGCACAAAAATTAGCTAGGCGTAGTGGCAGGTGCCTGTAATCCCAGCTACTCAAGAGGCTGAGGCAGGAGAATTACTTGAACCCGAGAGGTGGAGGTTGCAGTGAGCGGAGATCATACCACTGCACTCCAGCCTGGGCAACAAGAGTGAGATTCCGTCTCAAAAAAAAAAAAAAAAAAAAAAATTGCACATTGATCTTTCTCTATAATCCCTGTATTCTCCCCTTGATTCTTGTAAAGCACTGGAGCTTCCACAAGTTTCCTCCCAGGAAGAAAATTAGAAGAATAAAATATTGGAGAGAGTAAGATAACGAAACTGTTGAACATTCCCATAAATTCAGACTGCTGTTGCTTTTACTGTCTTCAAAGAGCATAAATTATGATGCAACCTTGAAATGAAAGTTCTATACTCAGTCAACCACTGTAACATGACAAGTCATGAAATTAAGGCAATAAAAGTTTCCAAATTTGAGGAAAGATCATAGAATTTTTAAAGTTAAAAGAGTTTAGTGGGAATACATAGGTCCTGACAGACCACTACCAGGAAAATTCTAAATACTTGGTCACTTAAAGTTTTCAGAAAATTTGTAAGGAAGTTGTTTAATTTTCAGTGACATGTAATTCAGTTAAGGGAAAAAAATCAAAAGTTTCATCAAATAGGAAATGAACTAAAAACTCTGCTATTCTTGAACACATCTTAGAATTATTTTATCAGTTCTAAAAGTGGAACTGCCTAAATCTCCAGGATGGATTATGAAAAACAAACGGTTCTCATGTCTTCAAACACCACTGCCAAAGGACAAAGGTCCTGAAAAGTCTTTAGAGGAGCAATATTAAAAATGCACAGACTCAACTTTGGGGTGTTGAAAAAAGTGGTAAGTCAATTTGCTTTTAACAATAAGCTACCCTTCCTTTACAAATTATTTATACGTTAAATATAATGTTTTGGAAAGATGACATTAAAAGAATAGTTGCATTGAGGAATTATAAAAATTAGCTGAGCTATGTTTCAGTAGCCTATTATTGAGCTAGAGAGGCTAAAGAGTACTGTGAGGACATAGAATTGGCAATGCCCAAAAAAGTGATTCATGAAATCAGCCCAGGAGAGTCAGGAAAGATTCTACATAACAAGCCAAATTTTAAATCAATTTTGAAGGATGAAATGTAGATTACCAGTCTTAGAAGAAGGAAAATGAATTCCAGGAAGAGAAAATAGCAAGTACAAAGGTACTGAGGCATGTTTGGAAAGAAAAGAGAAAAGTTTAGTATGATTTCTGGAACATAATTGTGTATGCATAATGGGAGGAGATCAGGCAGGAATGTAGGCTGGGGCCGGAATGTGCTGTGGAGTTTGAGGTATGCTCAGACACCCTGGCCTCTTTAACAACAAGAAACTATGCTAAACTATGGAACCATATGTTTTATCACAACATATTAATGACCACATGTTAACAGAGAGGGAGCTGGAAAATAACCACTGGCTATGGCAATGACTCAGACATTCTCCTATTTCAGTCTTCAAAGCACCAGCATGCAAGATGACACTTGAGAGTATACTTTCTTTACATCATATTAAAGTAAGCAGAAGCCCAGCAATCCAGCATTTAAAAAAACACTAGATCTTGGATGAAAACTAACTAAATAAAAGCGGTGTAGTTAAATTCATTTCTTGGAGTGTTATATGTCTTTATTACGGTTAACGGAATCGCACCCAGGAAATATGTAGAAAACACAGTGCCAGAGAACCACAGAGCTCTCAAGATTCCAGTGTTTCTCAGCTTCTGAAACCAAAAAGCAGATTTGACTTTTTTTAAGAACTTATGTAGAAAGTAACTGTCTTTTTCCCAGTTGTATCTCCTATTTTTCCCACCCTGCTGGCATATTTACTCTTGCACAAGCATACCTTGGTTTTTGCCACATTCCGTGTTCATGCCATTCTCAACACCCTCTTCATCAAATCTGCCTATTCTAATTCTACCCATTCCTTTTCCTTCCAGTTTGAGCATTACTGAGCATGTATAGGAAGCAAAAAATATGTTTTTGGCAGAGGGTGGTAGTGAAACAAGAGGAATAGAGCAAACATAGGTTAAACACCTAGAACATATTCAGCTTGGGTTCAGTTTTAATTGATTAATTTGATGTCATCATGTGTCAAGACCTCTCAGTGCCCTAGAGTCTAGACCCAAATGCCTGCCACTTTTCTATCCACTGATCACAGTCTCATGCAACCCTGGCCCCTTCCTCCCTTTATCCATTCTACTATTCTTTCAGTGGATTTATTAAAATCCTTATGTTTTCTTATTTTCTTTATAACAACCTTTTCTTCAAACACTTCTTATCTTTCACTAAAACGGAAAGGTCATTTCAAAGCCCTAAAAATGTATTTAAAATTAAAAAATTTTAAAAACATCACTGTCACCATCATAAAAGCCCTTCTAATCAGTTTTCTCACCTATTAAAAGGAGAAATTTTCAAGATCATTTCTCTAGTTGTTTATGGCTAATTGGTAATAAATAATAAGAATTTCCCTAATTTAGTTATTAATGTATTACAGTCCTGATTTCTTAGAAGTGACAGCTCAATCATTTCTTACTTCAGCCAAGTCATTTCTCTTCAGGGAGAGAATATAAGGTACCCAAGAAATGAGGACACCCAAATCATGATATTGCACTCTCATGACTAAGACAGTTATTAGCTCAGGTCCTTCAGTCTCCAAGCTGTTCCCTTCTGGGTAAGCCAACAAGCCACAAGGATTCATTCAAATGGTGAGTGGGACACAAAAATATTAAAACTAACATCAAATATCAACTGGTTAAGGTCAAGGACTATTGAATATGAATTTCTGCATTTTGAAGGATGAAACTGCACAGTTTTGCACTTCAAAAATGTGGTGAATTAGGTTTTTAGAATATCAGTGTTTGTCAGACAGAATGTGTTTCAAGGACTTGATTACAAAATCCTGCCAGAAACAGGAATCTGATCCCTAGGGAACTATTAAGTTCTGTTTATTCTAGTTACATGAAAGCATATTTAAGTGAAAAAAGTTAATGTTAGTTAAATCAGATAACAAATGGCTCTTTGGAGACTCTGGTGTGAGTCTCATGTGGGTCTGCCGTGTTTCTGTAACACTTCAGCTGGCTGAGATGTCCTGCCTCATATTGTCATCATGCTCCCTCCACTTTCTGTCTTCTTTGAGACTGAAAGGTAGATATGAGAATTCTTCTAATCCAAAACCCCAAACAGGTGAAATTAGAAGTTTGGCTTAAATTTTATCTCAAATTTGAGGGTTATCAGGCAGCATAAAAGGCAAAGCTGACAAAAAGGCAAGCAGAATGGAAGCAAAAACGATAATCAAATACATAGCCACGCTCTCCACACAGGTCTCAAGAAACAAAAGCAGCTGAAATGGGAACAACTCTCCTTGCTTACCCTTCAGAGACAAAGCAGCAGGAAATTGTAAGATTCCTCCCAGAGCCCCACTTGCGAGAAAGCCCATTTAGTAAATGGTATGAGTTGTGGGATCTGTTGTTATTGGTTTTCTTCCCTGGGAACTTAGCACACTGGGGATTCAACTGTACCACAAAACGGTCTTCTAAAGCCTCAGACATGTCAAATGCAGACTGAGAACTGCTCCTTCTGGGTTTGCAAAGAGCCATAACTCTCCTTCTTGGCCCACTCATTCTTGGCACTCTTGAATTGCTGAGGAAAAGCTTTTGAACCCATCAGTCAAAGAGCTTGGTGCCAAGGGCGGCCATTAGCTCAGCCTCATAACATCTGTTCTGTGTTTTTGTTGTATAGGGAACCTGAAGCCCACAGGATGAAAGTGAGGGGACCAGAACCAAGTCATGGAGAGGCTTCAGGGAGAGAAGCCCCTAAAACATAGCCTGCATCTTCATATTTATCAAAATTGGGTCTTTTATTTTTTGCCATTAACAAAGGTTTCTCTCAAAATGAAAACGAAAAAAAAGACCTCCAAAATAATGTATTATAACAAAAATATACAGAAAATAATTCTCAAATATATATATTTTGGGTGAGATTTTTATTATGTATAATAATATCTTCTGGGGGCCTCCTATATGCCAAGCAGTACTCTAAGCATTTTACATTTATTAATTAATGTAGTACTCACAATAAGCCACAATAAATCAGCGGGGTAGATAACAGTATCATCTTTATCTCACAGGTGAGGAAAATGGGGTATGTCACGTGTCTAAGGTCCCAAAACTACAAAATAGCAGAGCTGGGACTTGAACCCATGTAGCCTCGTTCCAGAACTCAGATTCTTAGCTATCAGATCATATTGCCTCTCATGCTTACCAAAGCATAAAAAAGTCAAACAGAAAAAATGAAAATCCAGTTTGGAGGCAGACATTTCTCTTAAAGTACTGGTAATTGCTCTTACAGGAATCTAGAAATATCCAATATCTCTTTCTGGGGTCCATGGTGAGTGCACAGGACTCCACAAAAGGTACAAAAGGCATCTTTCAGTTCCTTCTGGTTCATAGACTCAGTATCGCTGTGCCACATCAAGCAGCAACAGTGCTTGCTGCACTTCCTACACTTGTGTGAGAAAGAAGTTAATGTGCCTTTGGAGCGATCATTCCCCTGTTGATAATAAGCTATGTGAGTTAGGAATTGTGTCTCTTGGGCTCACTGCTGTACCTCCAGTGTATAATAAAGTGCCTGACTACAGCAGACATTCAGTCGCTGTTTAGTAAATAGTTAATTGTGTCATGTGTATGTATCACATTCATGCCATATATGACTCTATCATGAATGTATGCTTTTATTTTATTTTATTATAGAGACGGTTTTCCATAATTGTGAGCTGATAGAAAACAAACATCATACTTGATGAAATACCTAAATGAGTGCAGACTAGACTGTAAACATTACATTTTTAAAGGAAGAAGGAATCTCTGCTTAAATCTAACTAAAATTAATCTGACAAAACTGTACATTTAATGGAAAATGGTTGAATAAAATATAGATGATATCTCTTTAAAGCGTTTTTAATAAATTGGGGGCTCAAAATAAATTAGACGTTCTCATTATAATTTAGAGCTGCCAACTATTTATTAGAAAGATTGACTTTGGTGGATATAAATTTTATGATACTATCTTTACTGCCCACATATTTTTGAAAAATATGATCTATTAAATAGGATAATAATTCCTATTGAAGATTGTACCAAAATAGTAAAAAAAAAAAAAAAAAAAAAAAAAGAAAATCAGTTGAATTTCATCCAGAACAAAAA
The DNA here is from genome assembly GCF_028885655.2 of Pongo abelii. NCBI lineage: Eukaryota > Metazoa > Chordata > Mammalia > Primates > Hominidae > Pongo > Pongo abelii. The sequence goes on along the minus strand of NC_085928.1, from coordinate 38,798,564 downwards.
GAGATTAAATTTACCTCATCCCTGGATATGGTATTTGGCTCAAATTGCATTTTTGCAGTAGGGTGGAGTTTGAGATCAAAAACACCAGAAAATTATGCATTTATTGAAAGCCAACTTTCTGGCAACTAGGGTAAGCATTGTTTTGTCCTATTTCTGTGGAATTTTGGTCATATCCCAGCTATCAAAGAATACTATTTATTGCTACAGAACTATAGCCTCAAGAAAGACAGATACCGTATTTGCAATAGTCCTTAATTTAAATGTCAATTGTGTTTCTCCATTCACTGAAATAAAAGTACATATGGATAAACCAAGAGAAAACATTATACATTTAAACCCTTCACTTTAAAAATGAAAAACAAATGAAAGAAAGAGGGTGACAATTGATTGCCAGTTATACTGGCAAATCATTAACATTTTAGAGCTAAAAAAAAACCTTGAAAATAATTGTGGTGTTTAATACTGAGTGTCAACTTGATTGGATTGAAGGATGCAAAGTATAGACTCTGGGTGTCTCTGTGAGGGTGCTGCCGAAGGAGATTAGCATTTGAGTCAGCGGACTGGGAAAGTTAGACGGACCCTCAATCTGGGTGGGCACCATGTAGTCACCCACCATCGTGTCCAGAATATAAAGTAGGCAGGAAAAACATGAAAAGACTAGACTGGCCTAGCCTCCCAGCCTACATCTTTCTCCCATGCTGGATGCTTCCTGCCCTTGAACATTGGATTCCAAGTTCTTCAGTTTTGTTACTTGGACTGGCTCTCCTTGCTCCTCACCTTGCAGACAGCCTATTGTGAGATCATGTGTTCGTGTAACTTAATAAACTCCCATCCTATTAGTTCTGTCCCTCTAAAGAACCCTGACTAATACAATAATCTATTCCTATCTTCTGGTTTCACAAACAAATAAACGGGGATAGTAAAAAGTACAATGATTTATCCATGAACTCACAACTACTGAAGAACAAAGCTGAGACTAGGACCCAGGTGTTCCATTTGTAGTCCAGATGTGTTTCATTGTCCCATGCAGTCCAGCTGCAATGCTGCCTTGTGCCACTCTTAGGAGATCTTGCTCAGTAGCATGGCATACTCAGCCTCTGGTGATAGTTCTGTGACTGGCTTTAACTTGAAGATACAATGCAGCTCCCTTGGAACCTGGCACCAAATGCCCTTGAGTCTGTGTATAGTGGTTATCAACACCATTTCCTGGACTTTTTTGGGTATGTGGGAGTTTAGTTTACTTTCAATTGTGTCATTCACTCACGACAGCCTGGATCAAACACATCATGGCCATGTATATTTTGTGCTATTATATAATAGAGATCTCTAAGAAACTTATCAAAGAGTTATTTTTTTCTGAGTAGTAAAATTCACTATATTTGCCATTGTCTGAAAAGAATTCTCTCTCTCCATCCCTTGTCTTCATCCTCTTTCAAAAAAAAAATCACATCTAATTTTTAATGGAGCATGAAAATTCCATGATAGAGCAGCACATATGAGAGTCAGAAAGACAAAGCTCTGGTGTAACAAGTAACCTGTAAAGACTTGAGATGACTTCTTTGGTGCACCCAATCCTGTAATCCCATCAGTCACCAAACCAGAAAGGTCAATCTTGATGGTGTTAGTCCACCAACAAAAACTTTGTTTCTGATGATATTTCTGTCCATTCAGCTGAAGTTTTATCACACAGGCTACCAGCAGATGCTTGGTTGTTCTCAGTGATGGCTTGATACTGTCATGTCCATGTTCACACATATCATCCCATTTACATTCTCATTTAGAAAACAAATTCCTTCTAAAATAAAGAATTATGTCCCATTTACTTTATCTCTGTCATTCTGCAAAACCTGGAGATGAATAGACATTATGCCATTCGCAACAGCCTATATGATTATAACGAGGAAAGCCACCTGAGTTAGAAGTAAATCCAAACACTGTTTCATAATTGTTCATTTTCCTAGAATTGATAGAAGCACCATTTAGAGATGCAAGAAGCAGGGCAGTTGAAGTAATCATCAACCTAACTGCCTCAACCCTTGGCTTTGTTTGAGCCAAGGGGTCCACTTTTGGGAACTGACAGACTTAGATTGTGATGCCAGTCTGGTTTCTTGCATGCTTTCACTCAACAAGCCCCTTCATGACCACATGCATTTGATATCCACCAAGAGGACATAACATCTGCTTCCTCTCAAAAGTTCCATGTAATTTGTAGAGATCAATGGGAAATAGTCTCTGAAGCACAGAGCTATCAAGATTATTACTGTAAATTCCTAATTCTACCTATTTCATTTTAATAGAAATTCCAGTTTCATAAAATAAAAATTATTGGTAAGAGAGACTGGGGTGACATTTATAAGTCCTTTATGTAACATTTTATGGCTTTACACATAATTCAGTAATAAGAGGAAATAGAAGAAATATTCCATATTTTCTCTCAAAATTATTTAGTCGCATATATTCTTAATAGAACTCTTAAGAGAAATTATCAATTTTTATGAAATGACCTTAGTTATACCTATTGTATAAGGATATTTTAAATTACATTATCAGTTTCATATTATAATTATTGATAATAATGACAAATAATTCTCCAAAATATTCTAGTGGAAAACTGGAACTTTATTCCCTTTTTCATATACTCAAAGCTTCATTCACTTCAGTTACTGCTGTCATAACTTACAACTCAATAACGATTGTTGTGGGCGGCAAGCCACCCAGGCGCCGAGGCAAGAGACCAAGGACACGAGTTGTTCCAGTATAATAAAATATAAAACAAGAATAGTTATACCAGATATAGATCTTAGATGTGATTATATATGAATATCATTAATCATTAGTTTGTAACAATTACTCTTTATTCCAATATTATAATAATCCTCGCTCTATAATCATAACCTAGGAAAAACCAGGCCATACAGAGATAGGAGCTGAGGGGACACAGTGAGAAGTGACCAGAAGACAAGAGTGCGAGCCTTCTGTTATGCCCAGACAGGGCCACCAGAAGGGTTCCTTGGTCTAGCGGTGACGCCAGCGTCTGGGAAGACGCCCGTTGCCAGGCAGACTGTGGTCTAGCGGTAGCGAAAAGTGTCAAGGAACAACACCTGCTACTTAGCAGACTGAGAAAGAGAGTATCCCTTTCCCCGGAGGAGTTTAGAGAAGACTGCTCCTCCACCTCTTGTGGAGGGCGTGACATTAGTTGGGCTTGCCCGCAGTTATCCGGAGGCCTAATCATCTCCCTGTGATGCTGTGCTTCAGTGGTCACGCTCCTAGTCCGCCCTCACGTTCCATCCTGTACACCTGGCTCTGCCTTCTAGACAGCAGTAGACAATTAGTGAAAGTACTAAAAGTCTCTGATATGCAGAAATAATGGCGTAAGCTGTCTCTCTCTTTGTCTCCTCTCTCTGCCTCACCTGCCAGACAGGGAAGGGCCCCCTGTCCAGTGGACACGTGACCCACGTGACCTTACCTATCATTGGAGATGACTCACACTCTTTACCCTGCCTCTTTTGCTTTGTATCCAATAAATAACAGCGCAGCCAGACATTCGGGGCCACTACCGGTCTCCGCACATTGGTGGTAGCGGTCCCCCGGGCCCAGCTGTCTTTTCTTTTATCTCTTTGTCTTGTGTCTTTATTTCTACATTCTCTCATCCCCGCACACGGGGAGAGACCCACCGACCCTGTGGGGCTGGTCCCTACAGATTGTGTCGGCTTGATTCTGTACTTTGCCTCAGTCAAGATCCCACATAGCAAAAACTTCCAAACCTCTTGACGTGGGAACATATTTTCACATTTCTAAGCTATTTATAAGAGGTAACTAATACATAACAAAGTGAGCAGATGAGGTGCAATAATATCTCATCCATATCTATGTCTATAGTATATATCCTGTATCTCAGGAATAGCAGTTAACAGCACAACTCAGAATAGAAACCCCAGTGTGAACCCCAGCCTAAGTTTCAGGTTGAAGCAGAATTAACTGACTAGAGTGGATGAGTGGACTTGGTCTTTATTATTAGTATCTGAATTTTTTTTATTAAATACAATCACAACCATTCATGTAAGGTGCCAAATCTTGTGCTAAGCCCTTTACATAGAATTTCCTCATTACTGATTATGTACTTGAAGCTCTAAGAAGTAGATCACACATAAGTAGCAAAGCCAAGAGTTGAACCCAGGCTCTCTGAGTCCAAGGTCAAGATCTTAATCTCATATGTAAATAAGTAGGTAAAAATTTAAAAAACTCAGGAGTTCAAACGCTGCAATGTGTTATGATCTTGCCACTACACTCCAGCCAAGGCAACAGAGTGAAACACTGTCTCTAAAAAAGCAAAAACAAAACCACACCATATTCTATCCCTTAATAAATTCTAATAACCAGAAAACTAAATGGTCAATTTCAAATAGACAATTTGAAAAGAAGTACAAATGACTCTGAACGTCAGAAAAGCTGTTGAATCTCTATTAATCAGGAAAATACGAATTGAAACAGCAATGTATTATCTGTTTTATCATCCATTATATTTGGATGTAAGTGTTAAAAATATTAACAATATCTGTTTTGGGTGAAGATACTGATCTTCCTATTTCCTGTTATGTTCAGGAGATTTTGGAGAGGTGCCTGTCTCCCCTGGGACACTGTTACCACATTTCCCTCCCTCTGCTAACACAGAAAACCCCATGGCTAGCCCCACTACGTGTGTTCTAAGTTGAAGGAAGATATCACATCTGAGTTCCCTTTCTACTGAATCAGAAGCCTCTAGCAACCTCTACTCCTTCATTGTGACAAACTAGCAGTGGGGTTTCAAGGTCTGACTTACCTGGCATTTATTCCAGTTCCAAGACTACCACATGCACCAGGGAAGAGCTCTGCTGTCTTCTCAGCAGGCACCTGTGCTGCAACCCCGCCTCTGAGGTCACTTCTTTTTCACATTCCTTTCTATCGATTTTGCAAGGCCCATTCCTTACTGCTTAATCTCACTTCCTCTGACTTAACCCATTTCCTGTCTAGTACCTGTTTGCTCCTCCCTTCCTCTGGCACTCAATGTCCTTGTCTGCCTTATTTATAGTGTCTGCAAGATCTTCCTTTTCCCCTCCAAGCTTTCCTGGCTACCCTTGTTCCGAAGAGCTGAACACCCTAGTTTCGCAACTTTGGGAATTCAACAACCAGTAAATTTTTTGTAAAATGTAGAATTGTCAGAAAACTGCCAAGTGTCAATTTTGCCAAGTTGGCCCATCAAAAACAAGAAATACCATCTATCATCACCCTCATTTTGTGAACAACAGGCATTCTAAGTTTAAAAATGGGGAAAGGTCATAATCTCAGACAATAAAAGTGTTTCTCAAAGAATACCAATTAAACAACTTTGGGTGGAGGGGAACCCTGATGTGGGGGAGGGACCTATGACTAGAAGAAGCTGATGTATTAGAAAACAGTCTGTCTGTCCAGCACAGGGATCCTCTTGGAAGTCAAAGCAAAACCACTTTTTGTAGCCCATCCCCACCTCCTCTCCCCTCAAGGTCCCTTGCTTGAGTTCCTCATCTGCTTATGCTAAAGGATCACATTAGCTGCTCATCTCTCTCAGAAAATACCATGCATCAACAGCTGCTGGCAAGCCACAGTGGAAATGCCAGCAAAATGAAGCTCACTCATGACTAGAGTATGCTGCCCTCCATCCAGAGACACTACATAGACCCCTCATTGTGTTCTATAGCTTAGGGTACTTTAAGCCCCTCCCAAAGTGTAGAGTTCTTGACAGGCAGAGAGGCTGTGGAGGTGTGCCCTCAGCAGAAGTATTAGGGTGAAACTAGACAGTGGTGTCCCTATAGTGCTCATTTCATCAAGGATATGTAACTGTCCATAGAAAGGTTTTTAGGGCAATCACTGGCACGTACTTCAGTTTAAGATTTTAAATCTAAAGTGTTCTAATTATGGAGAATATTTTTAGGTGAACATAGTTCTTGAAATGCAGCTCTTTTCTTATAATCAAGTAAATTTTATTATTCATCTTGATTACTCATCAAAAATTTGTTCCAAAATCACAAGCTTAAGTGACTAAATGGCTTTTTTTGTTATTATTAAATGCTTAGGTTCTAAGGTATCAACTACTAGGTTCTAAGGTTTCAGTCCTCTCTTGGTATCAGTGGGGGATTCGTTTCAGTACCCCCTACAGATACCAAAATTCGAGGATGCTCAAGTCCCTGATATAAAATGACATAGTATTTGCATATAGCCTATGTACATTCTCTCATAATCTTTAAGTCATCTCTAGAGTAGTTATAATATCTAATACACATAAATGCTATGTAAGTAGCTATTATACTGTACTACTTAGAGGATAATGACAAGAAAAAAAAGTCTGTACATATTCAGTACAGATGCAATTATTTTTCCAAATATTTTCAGTCTGCATTTGGTTGAATCCATGGGTGTGGAACCCGCAGAAGTGCTAGCAGATTTTGACCTGCATGTGCTAGCAGTAGAAATATCCTCGCCCTCTAACTCAGGGCATCAAATCTTATCCTTCTTATCAGGAAGCAGTGAAAGGAAATGGAAGGAACAGAGATAGGCCCACAGCCAAAAGGGCCTGAGTTATGAAAAGAAATTGGTCAACTTGGTCTACACGAGAATATCTGGGAAGGACAAACTGCATAGATGTCCCGCCTCTCCACGTGCCAAAGAAATATTAATGGTGTATTTGCTCCACTAACATTTGGTAGCAGAGGCAGTGTCTTGCCCCAGGCTTATTGCTAAATAATACAGAAGCTAGAAGGAAATGTAAGAAGAAAGTTGGGAATGTGAAACATGTGGTGAAGTCAGGACAGACACACCCACATGCCCACACAACACATGACTATGTGATTTTTTTCTATCACTGTGAACACAACTGCCATTTCTGTCACCATCATTAATTAAGAATGAAAATTCTTAAAACTTGCTGCACCATTCATCTGTAGAGCTAAGTAGGATTATTCCGGGCTTTCAGCCCAAGTTTTCTAAAAGCCTAGCTGATTAAAAGGCATTAACATTTGTGTTTTGCCAACACTGATTATACTGATTGCTGGCAAGTATTTATGTGATAACCAAGACCTAACAAGAGAGATGCAGAAAAGCACAGTGAGCATAATACCCGTATATAAGGGATACCCACCAGTTGCTGAAGTAATCACTTCTTCCTTGGCAAAGGAAGAAAGTTAACTCATCGTGGTCTTGAAGGCACATTCTAGGGATAACATTTTATGACTCTGATGAACAGAAAACTTTTCAGAGGGCATCTGCCGAATAACGTGAATAAAAATGCTTCAAAGGCTAGTTACCCATTTTAAGTACTCCATACTCTATTTTTGCCTGTTTTCCTTCTGTTTCTTACCCAGTATTCATTTTTCATTAATATTGCTAAACAAAGAGGAGAGAAAGAGAAGTTTTATTAAGTCAAATTTGATGGGATAGAAAGTTGAAGTTCTGAGATTATGCCCAGAATTTTCCCACGTTTAGATTCTCTGAAATATGTCTTTCTTCGGTGGCTTTGAACAGGAAGAGTTAGCTGTGATTTGAACCTTAGAAAGCTTAAAGATTGGTTGTAAAAGCACCTCTAAAGGAGAATGCTGGCAGAAAATGCAATGAACTTCTGCTAGAGACCTCAACACAGCTGAGAATCTGGAAATTTGTGCTATTTGTGATAAGAATTTAAGGAACCAAAAGTCTTTTGTTTTTTGAAAATGAAACAAAACAAAAAGCAGCGACTTGCAAGTATACAGGAAGCTTATCTCCTTCAGTTCAGGAGTATTTGTTTGCCAACTAAGGGTTACTTTTCACAAATGTAAAGTTAAGTCAACAACTTTCTTGGCATTTACGACACTATATATAAAAGAGCCTGTGAAATATGAAATGAACTTTTCAGGTTTTGAAATTGATACACTAAGATTAGGAAAATAAACCATTTGATGAGTGTTTTGCTGGCTCATTTAAACTACATTCCCAATCATAACTCTAGATTTCCCAAGAAAGGAAACAGAAAGAGAAAGAGAACACAGTGTGTTCTGAACAGAACTGAGTGCTCCTTGCATGACTTAGGAGTTAGATCCACGTGAAACATTTATGCTTACCATTACTTACCACTCCCATTATTACTATTATTAATGTTGTACATTAGAATTAAGTAATTTCCAGAGTGCTTTCATATATTTTTTTCTCATTTTTACATGACTTCCCAATACTGTGATGTAGATTAAACAGGAAGTATTCAGATATATTAAGTAATTTAGCATCCATCACCATTATCATCACCATCATCATCATTTAATGAGCACTTACTATTTGCTAGGTCCTGCACTAAATGTCTTATGTGAATCATCTCATTTAATCTTCACAACAATTCTATGCAATTGGCATTATTATTGTCTGTGTTTTATAGAAGAGAAAACGTGGTTGATTGGGAACTGGAATCTGGAGCTTATGAGACCAATTTCAGTGTTCTCTCCACATTGTTTTAATAACAGAGTTTAAAAAGAACAAAGAGAATCCTAAAGTTTCCAGTTCATTTCATATCAGTTTCTTTTAGACATAAATAAGACAAGAAAGAGACCATGAAAAGAAGGTTAAATTTTCAGCCTCTTCCCAAAATAAATACTTAGAAAAATGCAATACGCAAAAATATTTGCCATATCTTTTGGAATTTTGTAAATTGCAATAAACTTGCAATTCCACTATATTTGCAGCTAAATGCAAAATTCTACTTTTAATCCTGCTACTGACCAAACAATGTCTTTTTGTTAAAAAAAAAAAAAAAAAAGTCTTTGTTAAAAAGCCTGACAGTGTGGTGTAGCCTACCATGACTGATAAAGCTCTTGAGCTTCCAAACCAGCCTGGTTGCAGCTTGGTTGGTCTTTAACTAGATCAGATTCAGTTTCCACTCAGTAAGTCTTTGATGAGTGTCTACTACATGATTGGTGTCAGGAGATCTGGAAGTAAACAGAACACTTGTTGTTTCTGCTCTTCTGAAGCTTATAATCAGATCAACACAGATATAAGAGATTAATTATAGTGTAGTTTTACAACAGAAGATTTATCCTTGTCTTGGGACTTACAGGAGTCTTCCCTGAAAAAAAAAAAAAAATGGCATTTAGATGAAACCTGAAGGAATGCCATTAGTCTGATGGAGAAATGGCATGAGGACTAGGAGACATTCACAAACTTAAGCAAAATTTACATCCCCAATGAGATGAAGGAGGTTTCCATAACCTACCACAGGGTAGAGGTTTTGAAAGAGAAGAGGTTAATATATAAAAAGTCAATCTTTAAAACATTTTCCTTTCTTGGTCAAGAATTCTCACTCTGAAGAAGCTAGTTTATAACTACCTATTCTGGAAGGAGGGTGAAAGCAACACACTACGGATGGTATCTTAGCTAATTGCAATAACGGTTTCATCAGCATCAGGGAAAAAAAATTACGGCATGTATTTAAAAGCGCATAAGACAAGAAAGTACAGATTGAAAAAACTGATTGGAGAAGGAATAAAAACAGAGAAAAGGGAGGAATACTCTAAGTTAAATAGAATTATAGTAAGAAAAACTAAAAATTTTACTGTGATGAGCTCTCAATTACTTGCATGTGGCTGGAATAATTTACAACATATCATTCCATATTCATTTATACTGCACTTGGGACTACAAGGGAAGATTATATATTTGAACAGATTCACTTTCCTATGTTCTGCTTAAGTTGGTTAAGACTATGTATGGAAAGCAAAAATACAGTAGAATCCTTGATTATTTCCCCTTCCCTTTGAATGTGAGTTCCCAATTCACTTTAAAAATTATGCACTTGTTTTGGATTGCTGAGGACACCAACTGACAGAATAAGAAAGTAGCCCATTGAGTGCTAGGAAAGGAAGAAACTGATAGCTTTCCAGAAGTAATCCATGCACTGAATAACCTCTATTTGTCCACCTGTATACACACATCAATCTTTTCCACCCTGCACTGTGCTCCAAAGGTTGACCAGCATCAAGGAGCCCCTTCAGCTTTCAACTGGGTGTGGTCAATAGGAAACACCAGTAGGAGATAAGAGAATGAGAGACCTATGAGATTAATGTATTCTACCATCCCTGGGTGGTTTCCACTAAGGCTGCTCACACCCTCAAAAATAGTCCTTCATTAATCTCTCCTTCATGGCCTAAGCTTAATGTGCCATCTCTTTCCTCACCCCCAAAAATGGAAAAAGAAGTGCAATGCAAGGTCAAGGCAATGATGATAGACAAAGAAAAGGTATATTTATGAGATAGTATGTTAGATTAAGAAACCCATTTGCAAACATCTTTGAGAGATGTCCATTGTTTTCCTCTCATACCAAGAAGAAAGAGAACACCACATTAGAAGCAAATGAAAAAAGAGACAGCCAAACTATTTTGGACAGTGATTCACAATAACCCCTGAGGGATGGGGCATTTGGAGGAACTATTTGGGAGGAGTTGAAGATAAGCACATTGAATATTTCTGTAGCCTTTAAAAACAATAGTGCCTTCTAAATACTTACCTATGCAAATCTCCAGTGCCCTTTTCCCTCTTTGCCCGGGCTTAAGTAAACCAAGCCAAGATGACTTCAGTGGCCTCATTCTCACCTTCTTTCCAAAAGTGAATATTTTATAAGAATAGCTAGCAATTTAGCAACCTTTTGCATAAGTAAGTATCAAGTTACAGACCTCAGTCAGCTGACAGTATAACGATAAATAATAATTTCTTATCTCTTTACAACCACCGTGGTAAAGTTCTATTGGCTTCGTCTCAGTTGTATACATTAAAAAAATACAATTTAGCTAGATGATAAATATTAACAAGTGAATCTCTCTCTAATATGTTTAAATCAATCATCAAATGTTTATTAACTACCTCTGCATCTTAGAGGGAAAAAAAGATATTATAATTCTTGAGGTAAAGCTGCTTATTTTAATGTCTCCCATCTTCCAGTGTTGCTCCTTAAATAACAATGACAGCTAAATTATTTTTTCTCAGCCCAAGAATACTGCGTTGGGCTTCCTTTTTAATGACAACAATCTCTTTGTTGCCAAATGCTTCACGTCTTAAATAATGGCTTGGATCTTGGCTGCAATTACAAGATAAGCTTTTTTCTCATAACCTTTTCACAATAGATTTTCATCATCTCATTTATAAAGAAAATTAAAATTTGCATTTAACTTTAAGCTCTTGTATCTAAAACTGGACACACCACTGGCATGTTTAGACAGTATTTATAAAGGAATAGAGTTTGCTTTAGAAGTTTTTATTTTTATTTAATTTTATCTCTAAAGGAAAAGAGAAGGAAAAATCTAATTGAAGTTAATAAAGAGTCAATAGAGGTTGAATGGCAAAGTGGCAGAGTAACTTAAAAGTGAAGACAATAAATATATTTCTATTAAGTACAGTGTGCTAAGTCCCAGATATTCCCCAAATAATCTATTTGCCTTACAACATTTCTCAGTAACATCTGAGATCCAGATAATATGGCTCTACATGGATTTGATGTATAACAAAATGCATGTTGCCAGGTAATAAAGGCCACCATACCTATGAATTTGACACAGTGAGTGACATCTTCATTGCTCTGAATAAACCTCACAATAATTGCCATGGTCTAATAAAATCAAGATGTACCTAGGAGTTAGCAAGAAACTTCTTTCAGGCAAAGTTGTCAGTTCAATTTTTCCAGAATCCAAGCTGGGACTTTGTATAACCTGAGAGTAAACATCCCTCAGGCCAGGACTTGAGAAATACCAAACTCTAAACTTGTGGAGAAATGTCTGTTCCTGATCCGGTGTTCCAGCTCCCTGGCTTGCTCTAAATGTCTCCTTCCTTCAATATTAGGCAAGTATTGCCAGTTTTTATGGTAGGTGAGATTTGCCCATATTACAGTCTCAAATCAGAGAAAACATTCAAACCTAAATGAGACAATGGCTAATTCAAAGGCAACATCTGTGGGAAATATGGTTGCAAACTAAGAAGGCAAGTTGTCTATCAGGAGGCAAGTGATTCATAAATGTTTCTGGCAGGCACTCACACAGATGGAGTTGTACACACATGCTATTTTTTTTCCACTAAGATTTCTGCCTAACACAGAGTAAGTGATTGCAGGCCTGAGTGAATTTGCATTGCAATCTGAAACAAATGTAATGAACTTTCTGATCAAAGCACAATTGAATCTCTTCCCATGTGGAATTCACAACTCTGGCTTCTTCCTTTCAGTAAGCAACTTGGGGAGATTCTCCACTGAAATGTTTGTGCAGGTGCAAATATTGTGACTTCCCTCTTGGAGGGGATTTCAACCTTGACAGGATATAGAGGAAAGAAAAGTCCTGTGCTTATTTCCCAGGAGCTCTAGAAAAAAAAATTCCATAAGTCCTGTTTGGGCCTAGGGTTGAGAAATAGGGATGGTTTCCAAGTGAAAACACCACACACACAGAATTTGAGAATGGTAGAACTGGGGTCTTAAAAGTTCACAGTCCATACTTCTCATTGTAGAAAAACTGAGATCCAAGAAAGTCAAATGATTCATAATTAGTCAATGAGGGAACCAGGATTAGAACCCAGTTGTCTTGATTCCTCTTGATTCCAAGTTTAGTAAGCTTTTTCCCCATTATGACATTGATTTTTTTTCATTCATCAATTCATTGTCCACCATATGGCAAGCTATATTCTGAGTTCTGGCCAAAGAACAAGCAACAAGACAGATAAAAGTTCTACCTCAAGTAGTTTACGTTCTTGTGGAAGAGATGAACAAAATTTAGATCAAAAAATAGATAGTATCATGTCAGGTGGGTAAATGCTACAAGGAGAATAAATGAAGGTCAAAGGATAGAGAATGATGAGGGGATGCTATACAAAAGAGATTAATCAGCCTGGGCATGGTGGCTTATGTCTGTAATCCCAGCACTTTGGGAGACTGAAGTGGGAGAATTGCTTGAGGCCAGAAGTTTGAGACCTGCCTGAGCAACATAGCAAGACCCCATCTCTATAAATAAAAAATTAGGCAGGTGGAGTGGCAGGCACCTGTAGTGCCAGCTACTCAGGAAGCTGAGCTGAGAGCATCACTCAGACTGGGAATTTGAGGCTGCAATGTGCTATGATAGCTCCACTGTACTCCAGCCTGGGTGATAGAACAAGATTCTGTGTCTGAAAAAAGAGAGAGAGGTGAGGGTTAATCAAAGGAACTGTCTCCAAGTGATATTTAAGCAGAGTCTGAATGAAGTAAGGGTGCAAGCCACACAAACAATGTGGGAAGAACTTTCTCACCGAGAGAACAATATGTGCAAAGTCCAGGAAGCTGGAATGAGCTTAGTATGTTTTTGTATGGCTGTCATGGAATAAATGAAGGTGAGGAGGAGTGAAGAGGAGGGCAGAGAGGCCACTAGAGGGCTTTCAGCAGGGAAACAATGACCTTATTCAGCTTTTTATAAGATTATTCTGGCTGTTATGTGAAGAATAGGGGAAAGAGTGAGAGGAGATCCAAGAGGCCAATGAGGAGGCATCTCCCTAAAGCAGAATTTAAGTTCTTGAGAGAAGGGGCTTTTATTTGACTTACTCATTGTTGCAAAATTAGCACCGAGAATAGTGCCTGATTCACTACAAGCACCTTCTAAGTCTGCTGAACAAATGGACACCTGAGAGGTGGAGCTGAGGGGAAAGTTGATAGTGGCTTGGACAAGGATAATAGCAGTAAAAACAATAAGAAATTTTTGGGTGGAAGTATGTTTTGAAAGTAGAAGTGACAAGAACAGTTTCAAGATTAAATGTAAATATTTTGGAAGAAGGAACATAAGATTGACTCCTAGGTTTATAGTCTAAGCCCACCAGGTGAATAGCAGTGACTTCTCAGGTCAGTGGGAGAAATTAAGAATTCTAATCATGTTACATTTGAGCTATATACTGGTCTTTAAAATGAAAATATTGAGTAAGAAGTTGAATTAAGATGTCTGGAGCTCAGAGGAGAGATTAAGATTGGAGACATAAGTGGATAGTGTTTAAAATCATTGAACATAATAAGATGACCCAAAGAATAAGTGTGATGTGAAATTGATAAAGTCCAAGAAACTCTTGTCATTCCAACATTTACAGGTCAGTAATGAAAGGACCAACAAAGAATTTTTGATTAACACAAAATAATACAGATGAAGAAGCCTGCAAAAAAGAAACACCAAAAATTGTGGTGTGCTAGAAGCCAAGTGTGAAAGTGCACTTTAAAAAGGAGTGATAAACACTTTTAGTTGCTCCCAAAAGGTCAAGATGAAGACTGAGAATTGACCACAGAATTTGGGAACACCTAGAGCACTGATATTCAGTTTTCATGGCATGATGAGGACAAACCTCACTAAGTGAGTTCAAGAGGAAATGAAAGAAAAAAAAGGGAGACAATAACAGGCAATCTTTGCAGAAATTTTGCCTCATATAAAGGGAGTAAAGAAATGGAGAAACAGCTGGAAAATAACAAGGAGATCAAAGGAGGGTTTCATGGGTTTTTTTTTTTTTTTTTAAGTGCAAGACATTACAGCATGTTTATATGCTGATAGGAAGATCCAGTAGAACTGAAGGAATTCACGTTGGAAAGAAATGGGCAAGAGAAAAATCTAGGTTAGACAACAGAAAACAAGACCCCGTGCACAAGTGGAGGACTTAACAGTAGAAAAGAGTAGACACAGTATATCTGAAAGGGACTAAAGGTACAATATACTGGTACAGATATTATTTGGTGGTAGAAAAGAAAGTCCTTTTCTACTTGCTTCTTTTTCTCCAGTGATAGGGAACTTCAAAAAGCCCATGGACATGGATTGAAAGACAAAAAATATGAAGTATTTCTTACCATAAGCCCCATCAAGTTCAAGACGCTATTGTAAGCAATGAAATCAGCCATCGGTCTATCGCTAAAGAACTGAGGGTCTTGGGAATTTCACCATGTCACTGGAGACTTTTTTACACTATTCACTGAAAAGAAAATGGGCACCTTTTACAGATTTTTTAAGACTGGGAAACAAAAAGAAGTTAGAAGAGGCCAAATTAGGATGGTAATTGTGCCCCATTTAAATTCCAAAATTGTTCTTTGATGAGAGGAATGAGCAGAAACACTCTCATGGAGGAGAAGGACTCTCTGGTGAAGCTTTCCCAGGCATTTTTCTGCAAAGCTTTGACTAACATTCTTAAAACACTCTAATAATGTTATCATTCTCTGGCATTCCATAAAGTCAACAAGCAAAATATCTTAAGCATCCCCAAAAAACTGTTTCCATGAACTTGGTTCTTGACTGGTCCATTTTTGCTTTGACTGGACCAATTCCACTGCTTAGTAGCCATTGCTTTGATTGTATTTTGTATTCAGGATCATATTAGTGAAGCCATTTTCAACCTCCTGTTAACAATTCTTCAAAGAACTTCTTCAGGATCTTAATCTCACTGGTTTAAAATTTCCATCAAAAGCTTTGCTCTTATTTGCAGCTGATCTGGGTGCAATGATTTTGACCCTAGTTGAGTACAAAGTTTACTCAACTTTAATTTTTCCATCAGAATTGTGTAAGCTGGGCCAGTTGAGATGTCTATGGTGTTGAAAATTGTTTCTGCTGTTAATCGTCAATCCTCTTCAATTTGTGCAAATGAGATTAATTTTTTTCCTCACAAATTGATGTGGTTGGTTTGCCACCATGGGCTTCATCTCCAACATTGTCTCATCCTTTCTCAAAATGAGATATCCATTTTTAAACTGCTGATTTCTTTGGGGTTTTTCTCCCATAAACTTTTCATAAAGCATCAATAATTTCATCATTCTTTTACACAAGCTTCATCACAAATTTGTTGTTCTGACTTCAATTTTAGCAGGATTCATGTTACACTGACAGGAGCTCTTTTTAAACTGATTTCTTATCCTTGTTAGTGTCGTCAACTAGATTCCATTCAGTCATGATATAATAAGTTAGTACAAGTTTATTTTGGTACAAAATTTTGAAATCCATGCATAGTTTTTTGTAATATGCATTTCCCATGAACATTTGAAGACAAATTGAATAACAAAAAGGTAATCAACTGAGAACAATGGAAGGAAAGAGTATCTGAGATCTGAAGAAAAGGGAGAAAGTGAGAAAATGTGTAGGACGTTGATTTCTGGCACGGTACTCTAGGTAGCAGCAGCAGAGAGTGAAATAGCATCGGAAAACATCAAATGCAGTCACTAAGTGGCCAAAGAATGGGGAAAATCTATGGAGCCAGGTGTGCACATATAAGGGGGAGAGATGGGCTCCAAATAAGAAAAAAAAAATTAAGAAAAAAGAGGCAGGAGCTGTTTTAGACAATTTCTACCTACTTCAAATCCAGCTGCAAAGCTAGTAGAAGAAAGGAAATAACTAAAATCAGAGTAGAACTAAATGAAATTGAGACCCAAAAGTCCATTAAAAAGGTCAATAAAATCAGGAGTTTGTTCTTTGAAACAATAAGCAAAATTGATAGATCATTAGCTTGATTAACAGAGACGATCCAAATAAGCACAATCAGAAATGAAAAAGATAATATTACAACTGATCCCACAGAAATATAAAAGATCCTCAGAGACTATTATAAACATCTCTATGCACACAAATTAGAAAATCTAGAGGAATTCATAAATTTCTGGAAATACACAAACTCCCAAGATTGAATCACGACGAAAGTGGAAAGAGACCAATAATAAGTTTAAAAATGGAATCAGTAATAAGAAACCTATCAACCAAAAAGAGCCCTGAACCAGATGGATTCACAGCCAAATTCTACCAGACATAGAAATAGCAACTGATACCAATCCTACTGAAAAATCGAGGAGGGGCTTATCCCTAACTCATTCTACAAAGCCAGCATCAGCCTGATACCAAAATCTGGAAGAGACACAATGAACCAAGAAAACTTCAGGCCAATATCCTTGATGAACATGGACGTAAACATCTTTAACAAAATACTAGCAAACAAAATTCAGCAGCACATCAAAAAGTTAATTCATCTTAATGAAGAAGGCTTTATTTCTGGGATGCAAGTTCGGTTCAACATATGCAAATCAATAAATGTGATTCACCACATGAAAGAATTAAAACCAAAAACCATACAATCATTAGAGTAGGTGCAGAAAAAGCCTTCAATAAAATCCGGTATTCCTCATGATAAAAAAACCCTCAACAGACTAGGCATCAAAGGAATATACCTCAAAATATTAAAAGCCATCTATGGCAAACCCACAGCCAACATCATGCTGAATGAGCATAAGCTGGAATCCTCCCCTTGAGAACTGGAACAAGACAAGGATGTCTACTCTCACCACTTCTATTCAACATAGTAATAGAAGTCCTAGCCATGGTCAGGTGTGGTGGCTTATGCCTGTAATTCCAGCACTTTGGGAGGCAAAGGCAGGTAGATCACCTGAGGTCAGGAGTTCGATACCAGCCTGGCCAACATGGCGAAATCCCCGTCTCTACTAAAAACACAAAAATTAGCTGGGCATGGTGGTTCATGCTTGTAATCCCAGCTACTCGGGAGGCTGAGGCAGGAGAATTACTTGAACCTGGGAGGTGGAGGTTACAGTGAGCCAAGATTGTGCCACTGCACTCCAACCTAGGTGACAGAGTAAGACTCCATCTTAAAAAAAAAAAAAAAAAAAAAAAGGAAGTCCTAGCCAGAGCAATCAGGCATCAAAATTGGAAAAGAAGTCAAACTGTCTCTTTTTGCCAATGTTATGATTAAATACATAGAAAACCCTAAAGACACTGCCAAAAGGCTCCTGGAACTAATAAATGACACAAAGTTTCAGGATACAAAATCAATGTACAAAAATCAGTAACATTTTTATACATCAATAGTGTTCTAGCTGAGAACCAAATCAAGAACACAATCTCACTTTCAATAGCCACAAAAAAAATTAAATACTGGCTGGGCACGGTGGCTCACGCGTGTAATCCCAGCACTTTGGGAGGCTGAGGTGGGTAGATCACCTGAGGTCAGGAGTTCGAGACCAGCCTGACCAACGTGGTGAAACCCCATCTCTACTAAAAATACAAAAATTAGCCGGGCGTGGTGATGGGTGCCTGTATTCCTAGCTACTCAGGGAGCCGAGGCAGGAGAATAGCTTGAACCCGGGAGGCGGATGTTGCAGTGAGCCGAGATCGCACCACTGCACTCCAGCCTAGGTGACAGAGCAAGACTTCGTCTCAAGAAAAAAAAAAAGTGTAACTGTTATTTTATTTTGCTATCTCCTACCTTATATCCTTTTAGTGGCTTTTAATTGCATCTAGGGTAAAAACTTAGATCATTACTGTTAGTATAGTCAACAAAACTATTGAGGTTTGCCTGTCTATAGCCAGTGAGGTTGCAGTGAGCCAAGATCATGCCATTGCACTCCAGCCTAAGCAACAAGAGAAGAAGAAAAAAAGAAAATTAAATACCTAAGAATTTATCTAACAAAGGGGGTGAAAGATCTCTACAATGAGAACTACAAAACGCTACCAAAAGAAATCAGAGATGACCAAATAAAATTGAAAAATATTCCATGCTCATGGATTGGAAAAATTAATAAAATTAAAATGGCCATATTGCCCAATGCAATTTGCAGATTCAACACTATCCCTATAAAAATACTAATGTCATTTTTCACAAAATTAGAAAAATCTATCCTAAAATTAATTGAGAATGAAAACAGAGCCAAAGCAATTCTAAGCAAAAAGAACAAAGTCTGAGGCACCACATTGCCTGACTTCAAACTATGCTACAAGGCCACAGTAATCACCACCATAGTAACACTATGGTACTAGAAAAAAAAAAAAAAAGACATATAGACCAGTGGAACAGAATAGAGAACCCACAAATAAACCTGCACACCTACAACCATCTGACCTTTGACAAAATCAACAAAAGTAACCAATGAGGAAAAGACCCCCTGTTCAATAAATGGTGTTGGAATAACAGGCTAGCCATATGCAGAAGAATGAAACTGGACTGCTACCACTCCCCATATACAAAAATTACTCAAGATGTATTAAAGATTTAAATGTAGAACCCAAAACTATAAAAATCCTAGAAGAAAACCCAGGAAATACCCTTTTTGACATCGGTTTTGGCAAATAATTTATGACTCTTTCCAAAAACAATCACAACAAAAACAAAAATAGACAAATTGGACCTAATTAAACTAAACAGCTTCTGCACAGCAAAAGATATTACCAACAGAGTAAACAGATAGCCTACACAATGGGAGAAAATATTCACAAACTATGCACCTGGCAAAGTTCTTACATCCAGAATCTATACGGAATTTAAACAAATCCACAAGCAAAACCCAAAAAATCCAATAATAAATGGGCAAAGGACATGAACAGACACTTCTCAAAAGAAGACATATATGTGGCCAACAAACATGAAAAATTACTCAACATCACTAATCATCAGAGAACTGCCAATAAAAACCACAATGCGATACCATCTCACACCAGTCAAGAGTGGTGACTATTAAACAACAAATGCTGGTGAGGCTGTGGAGAAAAGGACATGCTTACAAACTGTTAGTGGGAATGTAAACTCCCACTATTTAGTTCAGTCCCTGTGGAAAGCAATTTGGAGATTTCTCAAAGAACTTAAAACAGAACTAGCATTCAACCAAGCAATCCCACTACTGAGTATATACCCAAAGGAAAATAATTCATCCTATCAAAAAGACACATATATGTGTATGTTCATTGCAGCACTATTCATTAGCAAGGACACAGAATCAACCTAAGTACCCATTAACAAGAGACTGGATAAACAAAATATGGTACATATATACCATGGAATACCATGCAGCCCCATAAGAAAGAATGAAATCATGTTCTTTGCAGCAATATGGATGGAGTTGGAGGCCATTATCCTAAGCAAGTTAACCCAAGAGCAGAAAACCAAATACCACATATTGTCATTTATAAGTGGGAGCTAAACTTTGAATACACATGAATGTAAAGAGGGGAACCACAGATACTGGGACACTAGATGGGGGATGGAGGGAGGAAGGTATAAACTGAAGAACCACCTGTTGGGTACTATGCTTACTGCCTGGGTGATGGGATCATTGGAACTCCACACCTCAACATCATTTAATTTACTATGTAACAAACCTGCATGTGTATCCTGTAATCTATAATAAAAATTGAAATTATAAAAAAAATTGAAAGAGAACATCAAGATGGAATAGATAAATCTTGCTCATTATGGATATGAAAATATTAAAAAGTAATAAAATATTTTTTCTGAATAAAGGAGGAAAGCATTTGTCACCTAAAAGTATTAGTTCTTTCATTTGAATACCTCAAAATGAAAAAATATAGTCACACTCTGAGTCGGCAATCACACTGACTCTGTAGGGTCCATGAAGTAGGATCCATGAATACTATGACATTTAATTACACAGTAAAGAATTCTGTATAGGAAAGAATAATAATGTAAGTTAATTACCTAAGAACAATAACAGTAACAATTACAGAATTATATTTTCCTTCAGTGTGCTTGAGAGTATAATAATTGGAAAGACTTACTCATTTAATCTGAATAGTTCTATTATTTATTCTGTATAGTGGTTTTTATTTTTAGATGCTTGCTTCCTTTTTATGGAAGGTTTTCATTAATTCCTTTTATTGTTTTATTGCTCTTTTTTATATACATATTTTATTATACTTTAAGTTCTAGGATACATGTGCACAACGTGCAGGTTTGTTACATTTGTATACATGTGCCATGTTGGTGTGCTGCACCCATTAACTCGTCATTTACATTATGTGTATCTCCTAATGCTATCCCTCCCCCCTCCCCCCACCCCACACACTGGGGCCTGTTGTTTTATTAATCTTTCTCTTAACTACAGTTTTAGATAACAGTGAGATTCAAATCTTTGAGTAGTTTGAGGGTTTCCTTTTTCCTTTAACACTTCTAAAGCACATAAATTCCGACATGAAAGATCCAAAAAAAGCAATATAAAAAAAAAAAAACAGCTTAGCAAGCTTGGAATTTCTTTGGGTTAAAGGAACCATAATCTTGTTATTTTCAAACTGGGTTCTTGCATCACTTTGTTGGGAAAGAGGATCTACAAAACATGCACATAACACAAATACACACACACACACAAACTTTATTTCAAACTCTAATTTAGGGAAAGTCTTTGCATGGCGTTTAGATTTCATTGCAAGGAAATGTTCTCAGTTAATTTTCTTTTGTTTTTATTTGAATTTAAAATGAACTTTCTATTTGAAATATCTTGCATTTTGCTAATTAGGTGTTGAACAGGATATTTTCAAAGTGATTCATTCAACATATTCTTCTAAGTTAAAACCCTTCTGACTTTCAAAAAAATTCTTCTTTAGTTTTTCATAAGCTCCTTTTACATATTTTGCTGAGCTACATTCACATTGAGTTTCTGGAGGAATGTCACTATGAACACAAGATACACCTGCATATGCCCATTTGGATATCTTCGTGTGAAGCAGAAGCCCTCTGGCCCCATCAGTCAAGACCACAGCTAGGTGGCTACTTTTTTTAATGAGCTGAACTCAGTAGAAAGGAAAGACAAAAGGGTCATTGCTCTACAGTGTTCATTCCTGCTATGATCAATCCCTTTTTTTTCTCTGAGATGGAGTCTCGCTCTGTCGCACAGGCTGGAGTGCAGTGGTGCGATCTCAGCTCACAGCAAGCTCTGCCTCCTGGGTTCACGCCATTCTCCTGCCTCAGCCTCCTGAGTAGCTGGGGCTACAGGCACCCACCACCAAGCCCGGCTAATTTTTTTTTTTTTTTTTTTTTGTATTTTTAGTAGAGACGGGGTTTCACCATGTTAGCCAGGATGGTCTCAATCTCCTGACCTCGTGATCTGCCCACCTTGGCCTCCCAAAGTGCTGGGATTACAGGCATGAGCCACCATGCCCGGCTGATCAACCCCTTCTATCTATGTTGCTATACCCAAGTAACTGCATAATCTGAGGGCTGAGAACCAGGGCTAAGTAAGATAAAGGCTTAGGAGCCTAGGAGTTACAGAAAAGGGCCTGGATTGGAACAATTAGCCAATCTAAGGTCATATCATGTCAAAAGCTCAGTCTTTGAAGTTAGACCTATATTTAAGATCTAGCCACACAATTTAGTGGGTGTTTAATCTTCAAAAAATGTACTTAGTTTATCTGACCTGAACTATACAATGGGGATAATAATGGCCCTACCTCAAAGGCTTGTAAGGATCAAAAGATATGATGATGTAAGGTGCTATACAGTTTGAATGTTTGTCCCCTCCAAAACTCATGTTGCAATTTAATTGCCACTGTAACAGTATTAAGAGGTGGGACTTTTAAGAGGTGATAAGACCATAAGGGCTTCACTCTCATGGGTGGGGTTGGTAACTCTTGGCCTCTCTTGCCCTTCTACCTTCCACTATTGGATGACAAAGCAAGAAGGCCCTTGTCTAATGCCAGCCCCTCAATCTTGGACTTCCCAGACTCTAGAACTGTGAGAAAATTAATTTTGTTCATTATAAATTACCCAGTCTGTGGTATTTTGTTATAGCAGCACAGAGCCTATAAGACATAAGGCAACTAGCATGTAAAGCATGAGATATGCTTTCATTGGTTCAGTTTATAGAAGAGGAAATGGATCTCGGTGAATGCTCAAAAAAGTCCCATGAGGTAGGCTCCATTGTAACCATCTCTGTTTTATAGATAAAGAAACCAAAGCACAGAGAATTTGAGTAGCTTGCTCAAGAATATAGCCAGTCAGGGCCAGAGATATAATCTAAACCCAGGCAATCTGGCTTTGGAATCTCTCTTCCTAACCAGAGAAAGATAGATTGGATGAACAAAATATCCATTTTTTTCTGTTCTTGGGTTGGTTTGCTACACAACACTGCCTTTCACAGTTCTTTGTTGAAATGAGAGCTAAGACAGTGATTGAAATTAGTCACTAGATGGAAAAGTGGAAGACATAGCAACAATGATGCCAGACAAAATCTGGCATTAGGATCCAAACAGGCAGAACTTGCTCTTATGTCCGATATGCCCATAGAAAGATAGACATCAGACAGTAGGACAAGAACCAGGAAAGATGAAGAATGTAGGAGGGGACCAGCTTCTGTCTGGTGTCTAGTGTTCATAGAGCAAAGCTTCAAAGCAGGGTATAGAGATGCAGCTAACGCTTCAACTACAGGCTATAGAGTGCCAGGTCTCCCCTTCATTGCCCTAAACCCTAAGTTTAATTGGTGAGGGAAATAACATGGTGCACGAAAGACAACCACAGACCATAAAGAAAGAAAAATCAAAGCAAGAACAAGCACCATCTATTTCCAGGGCACCACCCATAAAGTAGGATGGATTTTTGAGACCTCTCTCATAATCAGCAGGGTATTTTATACTTTTTTCCTGTTGATGGACACTTGATGATGGTTATAGACTTAGGATATCAGTCTGGATACACTTTGCTGATTTTGCTTAACAGAAGCATGACTCATGGTTCCAGATTAAACAGAAAACATTATGCTGGTCAAAGGCTTCTTTTTTTTAGACCTCTAAGGGTCTGCACCCTTTTGCACAACCTCTACTTAAATGGCCCTCTCCTTAAACTGGGCAGTAGCTTGACATTGTAAATTCATAATTAAACTTGCTTATACTATAATTCTGACGTCTCAAAAGTTTATTTCCAATAATGGACTACTGGAGATACGACAAAACAATCCTACGATTAGGTTGTATCTGGTTTCCCTCATATTGTAAAGTAGGTATTGAGATTCTTCCACGATTAACTGCAAAGGGCCTAGAGAAACAGCAGCCCTTCAAACAGATCATCTTTATCTAGTTTGTATTTATATCAATGTTGTTTTTCTTCCTCTCCTTTCCTCTTTTCTTTCCACTTCTCCTCCTTTCTTCTGTTCTCTCCTTTCCTCACGCCTTTCCAGATGGGACTCACGAAGACCATCAACCTATTCCCACATATTTTTTCCTGTTCCTGATAGGGCAAACAAGCTGTGGGCAATCAGCACCAACACCAGGGACAGCTCCTTTCCCTAGGGCTTCCCCGTCAGGTTAGGTTCCCAATTGTGATTTTTATTGCAAGGCTGACATTTGTAGCTAGAAAGTTCTTCAATCTCCCACCCTCATTGTAGTTTTTAATACCAGAGTCTGGCTGAAGCATTAAGTGTATCTGCTGCAATATTTCCTTAGCTCTCAAGGTCTAGTGGTAGATAAATGGAGACAGCAAAGACTCACAGGAAGCATATTTGATCACAGTCCAGTCTAAAGTCAGCATTCACAAATCATACTCTACTGGCATTTGTGAAGGGCCAAGTCTCAGATGGGTGCTTGGGTACATTCGGAATCATGGAGGGGATGGGTAAGGAATAATATAACCTCTGCATCAGTATTTCAGGGTCCCTCTTGGCCTGAGTTGAACTTGCTAGGCTTGGCTCCTGAAATACCTCTTTGCTTCTAGGGCCTCAGCAAGCTCTGTTGATGCCTCCACAAGCTCTCACGAGTGGCAGCATTGTTCAGAAAGACCTAACAAGCTTTAAATGGCAATTCTAGTATAATTTTAGCACATTTCATGACATAGCCCATGTGCTCTGGGATATTTTAGACAATCCCTTGGAGTCCCAACTCAGGTTCATATGTTCTCTGTAGGCATCCACAGAGACTGAGTTGGAATGTGGTTCAGAGACAAGGACAGTTACATTTTGGGGAGTCAGCATGCCCTGGAGGAAACTTATAGAGCCAATTAAGTCTCTTCAGGGAAGCCACATAAGGTACTCTTGTCTGGGAAAGCAGGTTCCCCCAGATCTAATACAGAGTACTGATTTATTACAGAGTAGTCCCTATATTCTCCAACCTACCTGATCTAACTCACAGAGAAATTTATGACCTATATTAATGGAATTTCAAGCACATATTTTTCCCATGTGTTATCAGAGTAATAAAACATTTGAGGATTCTTTTCATATTTCTCATGTGGGGGTCTAGCACCTCAGCATATATTTCTAGGAAGAAATAAGCAAGAACAGTTGGTATGAGTTTTCTAAGCTAAAAAAAATCTTTCTACAACAAATAGCTTTCTGAGATTCAATATGTTCATCTGTGACTATGCCAGAAAGTTCTACGTAGGCAGCTTGACACTTGCCCTTAAGTTCAGTGAGCATGTTTCAAGGAATTCAGAAAATGAGAAGCTGGGTACCTCAGCTCAAGAGAGCTAAATGAGTTTGTAGTTATAGGTGCAAAGACACTGGGCTGCTAGTGGTATGAGTGTAGCTATAAGAGTGGGCCATCTTTAAGTTGAGGAGACACATTTATCAAACTCTTGAACTCTAAGGAGCCACTGGATTATCCTGACCTACATAAATGTGATTTTAGAAAGAGTTAACATTGCTAGTGGATCAAGGCATTTTGCAGGAAACTGTGTCAGCTCCTTGAGGGGAGGCCTTTGTCTCAGTTGTTCACTATTGAATCACTAGATCCTATAACATACCTGGCAAGAATATGTATTGACTGATTGGTGAGGCAATCCAGAACACAATTAAACTGCCCAATAAGCTTGACACATATGGCCAAAGGAGGTTTAAAGTTTCAGGAGAGC
Source organism: Pongo abelii (assembly GCF_028885655.2). NCBI lineage: Eukaryota > Metazoa > Chordata > Mammalia > Primates > Hominidae > Pongo > Pongo abelii. The sequence continues at coordinate 38,772,959 of NC_085928.1, read as the reverse complement.
CAGATATGGCCTGTTTCTCAGGATACTTTCTGAGTATTAAGATCATTCAGGAAGCTTGTTAAACTGAATATTCTCAGGCCTCTGCCCAAAGATTCTGATTCAATATATCTCCTAGAGTGGGGCTTTAGAATTTCTTTTTAGCAGCCTCCAATGAGGTGAATTTAAAGTGGTCTGTAATTTGAGAGTTACTAAACTAATCTCTCCAAAAATGTGACTGGTCCCTAGTCCTAGAACTAGGAGCATAATTGCATTGGTCTTCATAGGAAGTAAATACAGAGCACTGGCTAGCTATCTTTGGGCCATCTCTAGAATAGCCTTGTTCCCTGGGAACACCCAGAAGCCTACGTCTAAACTCAATCAAATACTCAGAGAACCTATATTAAAGGGAGTGCTTCAAATAGAGGTAGAAAATGTGAATTTTTCTAAACATTTCAGTTTTAAGGCAGTCATTTCAATGGTGGAAGTAATACATAGTATCTTATTCCATCCTGTGTCTCACAGGACAATTTGTCTACAATTTCTAGGCGTTCATAATAATATTATGCTAGTTTCATATGTACATGTTCTCTTGATGATGAGAGCTTGGTCTGGGCTTCATTATATCCAACAAAGTTAACTGAAATGTAATAGATATTTTACAAGTATTCCAGAGGTGCTATTTTGACTGTATATGCCAGAAGACACACATTACCCTAATACTAAATTCAACCACTTCTGTTTGATGAGAGAGCAGAAGTAAAACATGTCTAGGAAATTTTAGGAGCGACCCAGAAGCTACAGAGATCCCAGTAGATGAGAAGGACCTCTCTTTTCAAGAACTTTTTTTTCCTATGGAAATTGAATTTCCTGATTTTTCTTCAACTTTTATTTTAGGTTCCTGGGGTACATGTGCATATTTGTTATATGTGTAAATTGCGTGTCACTGAGTTTGGTGTACAAATAAATGATCTTGTCACCCAGGTTGTGAGCATAGTACCTGAAAAGTAGTTTTCAACCCTTACTCCCCTCCTATCTGTACCCCAGGTGGTCTTCAGTATCTATTCTTCCCATATTATGTCCATGTGTACTCGATGTTTAGCCCCCAGTTATAAGTGAGAACCTGTGGTATTTGTGCTTCTGTTCCTGTACTAATTCACTTAGGATAATGGCTTCCAGCTTCATCCATGTTGCTGCAAAGGACATGAGTTCATTCTTTTTATGGCTATACAGTAGTCCATGGCACATATGTATGACACTTTCTTTATCTAGTCAACCATTGATGGGCATCTCAGTTGATTCAATGTCTTTGTTATTGTGAATAGTGCTCCAGTGAACATACAAGTGCATGTGTCTTTTGGTAGAACCATTTATTTTCTTTTTGGTATATAGCCAGTAATGGAATCACTGCGTCTAATTGTAGTTCTGTTTTAAGTTTTTTGAGAAATCTCCAAACTGCTCAGCCCCTGTGGAAAACAGTTTGGAGATTTCTCAAAAAACTTAAAACAAGCTTACATTCCCACCAACAGTGTAAAAGTGTTCTCTTTTCTCCACACTCACCGACATCTGTTTTTTTTTCTTTTTTTTTTTTGGCTTTTTATTAACAGCCATTCTGACAGATGTGAGATGGCATCTCATTGTGGTTTTGATTTTCATTTCTCTGATGATTAGTGATGCTGAGCAGTTTTTCATGTATTTGTTGGCCACGCATATGTCTTATTTTGAGAAGTATCTGTTTAGTCCTTTGCCCACTTTTAATTGAATTTTTTGTTTTTTACTTGTTCAATTGTTTAAGTTCCTTACAGACTATGAATGTTAGACTTTTATTAGATGCACAGCTTGCAAATATTTTCCTCCATTCTGTAGGTTGTCTGTTTATTCTGTTAGCTTCTTTTGCTGCGTAGAAGTTCTTTAGTTCAGTTATGTCCCACTTGTCTATTTTTGTTTTTGTTGCAGTTGCTTTTGGAGACTTAATCACAAATTTTTTGCCAAGGTAGATGTCTACAAGGGTATTTCCTAGGTTTTCTTCTAGGATTTTTATAGTTTTAGTCTTATATTTGAATCTTGGGTTATTTTTGTATGTGATAAGAGGTAGGGGTCCAGTTTCATTCTTCTGCATATGGTTAGCCAGTCATCCCAGTACCATGTATTAAAAGGAGAGTCCTTTCCTCTTTGCTGGTTATTATCAACATTGTTGAAGATCAGATTCTTGTAGGTGTGTGATTTTATTCCTGGTTTGTCTATCCTGTTACACTGCTTTGTATTTTTATATCAATACCATACTGTTTTGGTTACTGTAGCCTTGCAGTATGGTTTAAAATCAGGTAGTGTGATGCCTTGGATTGCTTTGCCTAATTAGGCTCTGTTCTGGTTTTATATGAATTAAAATAGATGTTTCTAATTATGTGAAAAATGACATTGTTAGTTTGTAAATTGCTTTGGGCAGTATAGTTATTTTAATGATATTGATTCTTCCAATCCATGAGCATGAGATGCTTTTCCATTGGTTTTTATCATCTATGATTTCTTTCAGCAGTGTTTTATAGTCCTCCTTGTAGAAGTCTTTCACTTCCCCAGTTAGACATATTCCAAGTATTTTGCGTGTGTGACTATTGTAAATAGAATTGTCTTCCTGATTTGGCTCTCAACTTGAATGTTATTTGTGTATAGAAATGCTACTTATTTTTGTACATTAATTTCTGTATCCTGAGACTTTACTGAAGTCATGTGTTAGTTCCAGCAGCCTTTTGGTGGAATCTTTAGGGTTTTCTAGGTATAGAATTATATCATCAGTAAAGAGAGATAATTTAACTTCTTTTTTTTTCCTATTTGAATGCCTTTTATTTCCTTTTCTTGCCTGATTGCTCTGGCTAGGACCTCCTTTAGAAATCTTTACTGAAGCATTATATCTGCAGCTGGACAAGGTATGGCATAGTCACATATGAGTTCTTTCTGTAGGAAGCCATTAACTTATTATAAGGTAGGAACTGTACAGGACAGTGATTGTAATCTTAGACTTCTTACTCAATAAACTCCTAGGAGATTCCAGAAATAATACCTAGGGAAAGAAGTTTAGTCTGCAGCAATTGTACTAATAATTTTAACATTTTCAATGTACCCAGTGATAACTCCTCGTTATATCAAAATTACTTGAGGTAATGGTGTCTTTGAATGCTTTCATAACTCAGTCGGGTTCCAACATGAAGCCTCCTATAACCTTGCACATGAAGAGAAAGGAAAAGAACTAGTGGAGATGTGATTTTTGGAACCCGACTAAATACAGAGAAGGTCTCGGCCAGAGCAGCTGAACATATGTATATTTTAGTATATGGTGTGTAGAGGTCAAGTGATATCCTGACAAACTTGACTGCTGTTTGATGTTTTTGCGAGCCCAGAAAGAGTAAGTACAAGGATCTAGAGCTCAAGAATAAAGCCAGGAATCCATTTTGTTGTTGTTGTTGTTCTGCAAATTGCTTTATTAACTCAGATGTGTATATTCCTGAAAAGCCACATTTTATTTATTTTTTTATTTTTCTGAACTTAGGGGTACAAGTGCAGTTGTGTTACAAGCATATCTTACATAGTTGTGAAATCTGAGCTTTTAGTGTACTCATGATCCTGATAGTGTACATTGTACCCCACAGGTGACATTTTATCTCTCACCCCTCTTCCAATCTCCCAACGTTTGGTGTTTCCAATATCTATTATTCCACTCCACATGTCCATATATACCCATTGTTTAGCTCCCACTTATAAGTGATAACACACAATTTTCTGTTTCTGCAGAGCTCGAATTCATTCCTTATTTAATCCACAAGACAAAGATCAACTTCTAAAATCTGATAGGGCCAAGAAATTTCCGAAAATCACATGTGGATTTGGAGGGACTATCAATCAATTATCGCTACAAAAATGTTGCATAACAAAATCTACTAAACATTATTGGCAAACAACAATAAGCACTTATTTAGCTCATGCAGTTCCGGTTCTCTAGAGGTAGCTAATCCCGGCTGGACTTGACTGAATAGTTACCCCCCGACCCCCATATGTCTCTCAGCTTTCTCTTAAGACTAGCAGACTAGCCTGGGAATGTTATTCTCATGGATTGCAGAAGCACAAGACAGCAAGTCGATACACACAAAGTCTCTAGGGCCTAGGTTCATAACTGGCACCCTAGACTTGCATCTAATTCTATTGGCCAAAACAAGCCTTGTGACCAATCCCCAAAGTCAAGGGTGAGGAAATAAACTGTAGCCTTTTAATGAGGGAAACTGAACAGTCACATGGCAAAGAAGATGAATACAGGGGAGAGAATGGAATTGTGATCTGCCACAGAGGTGGTCAACAAGCAGACCAAATAACAAGCAGACGATAAATGGGACTTCCGTACAGATACGAAGATGACCAGCAGACCTGTCATCTTAGGCCAAGGCTACTTCTGCAAAGTGTGCTCCCTTTATGTGATACTTGGCCTTTGTTACTATTGAATCCACAATAAGAACAATGAATATTGAATCAAATCGACTCTGCTCAATACATACCTTCTGAAATAGCTCTACAAAAATGAAACGAATACTCATTCTTCCCCTTAAATACTATTCTTTAAATTTACTTAGCATATCACTAATACTTATGAATAAGTAAAAATATTCAAAATAGTTTATAAATCCCTTATTATTTGGACACAGAGTGGTGCTCGCTAGTTATTGTATGATAACTAATGGGGAAGAGATAACCTCTCATAGTCTTTACCAAGCTTTAATGATTTGACCATGTGGGTGTAGATAGCACGAACTTCAAAATTTCTCTTCAGAGATTTCCAAATGTATTAAATTCTCAGTAGGCTTGGCAGTAATTGTAGATTGTGTTATGACTATCAAGTGAGAAAGCTAGGTCCACCCATCTGCTACTTAGGAATTACTATAACATTAAAAGGAATTCGATAAGGCTTTGGCAACTTAACTATGTCCTTGCATTTTGAAGAGGGTATGAATCCATTCAAATTACCCTCCCTGGTGATAGTGAAAATATTTTTTAGAATCAGAGAGATTAACACAACATTTGCCATTTATTTGATTTTTGGATCATACTTTCAAGATTGTTATCTGTCTTCACAAACTTTCTTCTTTGTTTTTCAAGTGTCTTGCCAGAGTATTTTATCTCAGAAAATTTAACCACATGCAACTCAGCAGCTGTTCTTAGTTATTATCTTCAGGTTAAATCAGTACACACACTATAAACTAAAACTTGCCCTGCATGTTTGTTTTTAAAGTTAGCAAGTGCATTCACAGCTTTGAGACTTGTATTCCCTCTCCCAACTCCCAGCATTCTCCAAATCAGGATGTTTCAAGGAGTATCAATAAGTCATCATACTTGAAAAAGTGAACATATTTTTCAAAATATAAACACCATTAAGAAAAAGTAAGATGCATATTACTTTGGTTGCCTGGATTGTCAATGACTGCTACTAGAAAATGTATCTGCCTATTTAACCATAGTCTCACAAAGGCATATAATAAATAAACACATTTAGATATGATTAAATAAAACCTCATTCACTAGATAATCCCCTTTATTTTTCTAAATAAGGTATGCCATCTAGCTTCCAGGGAAAGAAATAATACTCCAAAAGATTCTTCCTCTAAGATGACTGCGAGGCAAATGTAAGCTGTTTCCATTTAGGAAAATCATGTGAGGGCTTTTAAGACATTTTAATACTTTTCAAAGTAAGAAATTAGGGCACCAAAAGTTTCCACTGATAGGACATTGTGAATGCACAACTGGATGTCATAGTTATAATATGAACTCATCACCTCATGTAGCTGCTGCCTAGACCAGTGACTTTCAAACATTTCTGACAATGACACACAGCAAAATACACATTTAACATCACAACTCAGTATGCACATACTCACACCCTCAAACATACACACATACATGAATCAACAGTTTTAGGAAATGGTGCTTATCTTCAGTATATAAGATATACCCTGATATTTTGCTTCTGTTCTATTTCACTATGTTTTCAAATGCTGATGGTGATGCACTGAAAATGATTGCATAAACTACTAACAGACTGCGACGTACTGTTTAAACTTTGGAGAAGTTGAAACTTAAGAGATGTCCAAGTTCAGATTTCCTGGAAATCAGACCCCATGGTAAGGTTTTAGTGTTTGGGGGGCTTTATCTCAGGAAAGCAAGAGTAAAAGGAAGAGTGAATCAGGCAAAAGGAAGATCACATATAAGATGGTGCATTATTCAGCTGGCCACAACTTTATAAGAACAAAGAGCTGGTTGCTCAGTCACAAGGGAGGGACATCTCCAGAGTGGCCACATGGAACCATTACATCCTAGAAGAGTCCTTTGTAGAGGGTGGATGAGGAAGGGCAAGCTATTGACTACTAGCTCCTTCTCATCTGCAGTCTCTCATTGGTCAAACTTCACCCCAGCTCAACTCCCCTCCCCACTATTTCTAGATTGCATCTCTCAGTCCTTCTGGGCAGAGACTCCTCAAATGAGGTGAGACCTGTGCCAAGGCTCACCTTGGAAACACTTGCCCTTGGAAACAATGCCAATGGCCAGGTTTCACCCTCAAGGGAGGCTGAGACAACCTAAGATTAGGGACTGGTCATACAGCTAGTGCTTAATACCTTAGAAATGACACAACCTGTCACTGTTCTCTAGCTAAGAAAAGGGACAAGCAGTTAAGGCTCAGGAGTCATGTAGGGCTGAGCACATTTGGGGATGCCCAAAATTAGGGCCACTATTTGGGAAAAAGCACAGATCTTGGAGTTGAACTCTCCTAGATTCAAATCCTCACATCTCTACTTCCCAACTATGTGAAATCTGTGTAAGCTGCTTTACCGCTTTGATGGATGATACTAATCTCCTTGCAGAGCTGCTATAAAAGCTAGAGATAACATGATTTCCTCCAGAAAGGTCTTTCCCTTCCTAGATTTATTTCCAGTTTATTATAGTTTATATTTTTATGCTAGCATTACTTTTTTCCTTTCTTCTGTTAATTAATGCAATTAAATAGGCAAACTTTTATTTCTGGTATCAAAGGAGAAGTTTTCAGTTTCACCATTAAGTTTTATTTCTGTAATAAGGTTTTGTTAGTTGCTTTTTTTCAAGTTAACAAGTTCTTTTTTTATTTCTAGTGTTCTGAATTTGTATCATGAATGTATTTTGAGTTTTATAAAATGATTTTCAACATCTATTGACATATTACTTTTTGCTTTTATCTGTCAATATGGAGAAAAATATTGACTTTTCTAATGTTCCTTAAAAACTTTGCATTCCTGCAATAAACACGACTTCAGTATAATGCATTATTCTTTTCATATATTGCTGGGTTGGCTTTGAGAATACTTTGCTTAAGATTATTTTTATCTATCCTCCTAAATAAGATTTGCCTTGAATTTTCCTTTCTTGTACTGTCCACATTTGGTTTTTGGTATCAAGGTTACAACAGCCTCATAAAATGAATGGCCAGGCACGGTGGCTCACGCTTTAATCCCAGCACTTTGAGGGGCTGAAGTGGGAAGTTCAGTTGAGCCCAGGAGTTCAAGACCTGCCTCAACAAGGCAAAAACTCATCTCTACAAAAAATACAAAAATTAGCCAGGCACAGCGGCATGCGCCTGTATTCCCAGCTACTCTAGAGGCAGAGGCAGGATCATCAATTGATCCCGGGAGGTTGAGGCTGCAGTGAGCAGTGATCATGACACTGCACACCAGCCTGGGCAACAGAATGAGACTCTGTCTCAAAAAATAAATAAATAAAATAAAATGAGTTCTCTTTCACTCTAAAATGTTCCCTCTTTTACTCTATTTTGAAATTGTTTCTATAAAGTTGAAATTATTTGCTCTTTGAATGTTTGGTTGGACAGCATGGTAAATTATCTAGGCCTGGAGTTATCCTCTGTGGGAAGATATTTAACTACCTGTTCAATTTCTTTAATGATTATGACCTTTCATGTGTCCTATTTTTTAAAATCAATTTTTGTAGCATTTTCCTAGGAATTTGTCCATTTCATATAAATTTTCAAAGTAACTGGCATGAAATTATTCATACTATCATTTTATTTTCTTCTTAATAGTGGCAGTTATATTCTCTTTTTTACTCCTCATATTATTTACTTAGGATAGCTCTTTTTTCCATGATCAAAGATTTGTCAAATTTATTAGTCATTCCAAACAACAAACTTTTGTTTTTGTTCGCCCTTTCTACGCTATGCTTATTTTCCATTACATTAATTTCTGCTCATATCTTCATTATTTCCTTTCTCCCAGATTCTCTGCATTTACTTCAGTTTTCCTGTCCTCTTAAGATGGCTGTACCAGTCATTAATTTTCAATCTTTGTTTTTGTTTTAATATAATCATTAGAAGCTAGAATTCTTTCTGTTGCTGCTTTATCTGCATCTTATAAGTTTTAATGGTAGTATTTTCACCATCATTCCATTCTAAATATTTTCTGGCTTTACTATGATTATTGTCTTTGACTTGTGGTTTATGTAGAAATGTATTTCTTAATTTCCCAATACATGAAGTTTTACTGGTTATCTGTTGGTTATTGATTTCTAGCTTAACTGAACTGTGTTCGAAGAATGACAGGTAACTTTGGAAATTATTGAGACTCGCTATATGGTCAATTTTTGCAAATGTCCCTTGTGTTCTTGTACAGAATTTGTATTCTGCATTGTGTGAGTACAATATTACACAAGTCTCTTAGGATATAGTTGGTAAATTGTATTGTTTAAATCTTCATTTTCCTTACTGATTCCTTATCTGCTCCACCACTTGTCTTCTGATAGATATCTTAAAACCTCCTTTATAATTGAGAATTTATTTATATATCTTTAATTTCTGTCCATTTTTGTTTCATTAATTTTGAGATATGCTATTAGGTTCTATTTATCTTGCCTTTTCCTGATTCCTTTTTTCTCTAATTTCTTGCCTTTTTAAAATTGGTTATTTTTTATCACCTTTTTTCCTCTACTACTTTCAAAGACATGTACCATTTTTACTATTTTAATGGTCTTCCTAGAAATTATAACATTCATACCATAGAAATATCTTCATTTCTCTCTTGAACAACACAATTTTAACTTTATTCCTTCCCTTCCCAATTTAAGTGCTATTATTTTACAGTATTTTAGTTCTGCCTTTTGTTTCAGTATTTTAGTTTTGACCTATTCCTCATGCCCTTCTTTCTTTTTCTTTCTTTCTTTCTTTCTTCTTTCTTTCTTTCTTTCCTTCATTTTTTTGAGACAGAGTCTCGTTCTGTTGCCCAGGCTGGAGTGCAATGGCGTCATCTCGGCTCACTGCAACCTCTGCCTCCAGTGTTCAAGCAATTCTCATACCTCAGCCTCCTGTGTAGCTGGGATTACAGGTGCACACCACCATGCCCGGCTAATTTTTGTACTTTTCGTAGAGACAGGATTTCATCATGTTGCCCAGACTGGTCTTGAACTCTAGACCTCAGGTGATTCACCTGCCTTGGCCTCCCAAAGTGCCATCTTTATTTAAATTTAACATAATCTTTGCTCAGTATTTCTTACTGCATCTCAGATTTCCCATCTAGGATCATTTTCATCCTTCTTGAAATATATTCTTTAGAAATATATCCTTTAGAAATATATCCTTTGATACAAAATCAATGTACAAAAATCAATAGCATTTCTATACACCAACAACATCCAATCTGAGAGCCATATCAAGAATGCAATCCCATTCACAATAGCCACACAGAAAAATAAAATAAAATACTTTGGAATACAGCTAACAAGGGAGGTGAAAGATCTCTACAATGAGAATTACAAAACACTGCTGAAAGAAATCAAAGATGATACAAACAAATGGAAAAACATTCCATGCTCATGGATAGGAAGATTCAAAGTCATTAAAATGGTCATACTGCTCAAAGCAATTGACCATTTCAATGCTGTTCTATCAAACTACCAATGACATTTTTCACAAAAGTAGAAAAAAAAAACACTATTGTAAAATTCATATGGAACTTAAAAAGAGCCAGAATATCCAAAGTCATCCTAAACAAAAAGAACAAAGCTGGAGACATCACACTACTCAACTTCAAACTGTACTACAAGGCTACAATAGCCAAAACAACATGGTTAAGGTACAAAAACAGACATGTAGACCAATGGAACAAATTAGAGAAATCATATATAAAGGCACACACCTACAATAATCTAATCTTTGACAAAATCGACAAAACAAGCAATGGGGAAAAGAACCCCTTATTCAATAAATGGTGCTGGTATAACTGGTTAGGTTAGCCAGATGCAAAAGATTGAAACTGGACCCCTTCCTTTCAGCATATACAAAAATAAACTCAAAATGGATTAAAGACTTAAATATAAAACCTCGAACTACAAAAAACCTATAAGAAAACCTAGGAAATGCCATTCTGGATGTCAGCCTTGGCAAAGATTTTACAACAAAGCTCCAAAATCAATTGCAACAAAAACAAAAATTGACAAAGGAGACCTAATTAAACTAAAGAGCTTCTGCACAGCATAAGAAACTATCAACAGAGTATACAGACAACCTACAGAATGGGAGAAAATATTTGCAAACTATGCATCCAACATAGGCCTCATATCTAGAATCTATTAATAAAAGAAGCTTAAATTAACAAGCAAAAAATAAACAACTGCAGTAAAAAATGGACAAAGGACATGAACAGACACTTTTTTAAAAAAAAGACATATATGTGGTCAACCAATATATGAAAAAATGCTCAACATCACTAATGATTAAAGAAATGCAAATCAAAACCACAATGAGCTATCATCTCACACCAGTCAGAATAACTATTACTAAAAGGACAAAAAAAAAAAAAAAAAAGATGTTGGTGAGGTTGTGGAGAAAAGGGAATGCTTACACACTTTTGGTGGAAATGTAAGTTAGTTCAGCCTCTGTGGAAAGCGGTTTGGAGATTTTTCAAAGAACTTATTAATAAAACGAAACTACCATTTGACCCAGCAATCCCCATTACTGGGTATATACCAAAGGAAAATAAATTATTCTACCATAAAAACACATGCACACATATGTTCACAGAAGCACTATTCATAATTAGGAAAGGCATGGAATCAACCTAGATGCTCATCAATGGTTGACTGATAAAGAAAATGTAGTACATATACAGCATGAAATACTACGCAGCCATAAAAAAAGCACAAGATCATGTCCTTCGCAGCAACATGGATGAAGCTGCAGGCCATTAACCTAAGTGAATTAATACAGGAACAGAAAACCAAATACCACATCTTTTCATTATAAATGAGAGCTAAACACTGAGAACACGTGGACCCAAAGAAGGGAATGATGGTCACTGGGGCCTACTTGAGAACGGAGGGTGAGGATGGAAAAATAACTATCCTAGTATTATGCTCATTACCTGGGTGACAAAATAATCTGTACACCAAATCTCAGCAACGTGCAATTTACCCACATAACACACCTACACATGTACCCACTGAACCTAAAATAAAGTTGGAAAGAAGGGGGAAAATATAATACTATGATGTAAATTTAAAAATAAAAAGTAAAAAGAATTGTATCCCTTAGAAAGTACTTTAATGATGATCTTCGGGTAGTCAGTTAAGTTTCACTTTAGGTTTGCCTGAAAAATGTTGTCATTTTGCCTTTGATTTCTAGATAGTTTCACTCAGTTAAAACTTCCTAATCAGCAATTATTGTCTCTTACCATATGGAATTTACTATTTCTCTTCTTCTGGCTTTCATTGTTGCTGCAAGAGACCGGCTGTCAACCATTTCTCTGTAAGTGATCAGTTTATTCCTTCTGACTGCTTTAAAGATATTTTCTTTGTCTTTGGTGTTTTGTAGCTTACTCATGTATTTTGGTAAGGATTTCTTTTTTAATGTCTGCTCTGGATTTATTGGAATTTATGTATCTGAGGATTTATGTCTTTCAATAATTTTGGGAAATCCTCAGCCATCATCTCTTTGGATATTATCTTTTCCCATTCTCTTTATTTTTTATTGAAACTCAAATTATACTTACATTAGATATCTCACCCTCTCCTGTGTGACTTTTAAGCTCTTTCATATTTTCCAAATATTTATCTCTCTTAGTGGAGGGTGTGGAATTTATAGTTCACCCTCCCTGTTGTTCACTCTCTCTGTTGAAGGGAGAGTGTTTTTGTCCCAGTGTCCCATGGTCTCTGTTTCTTGTCTCATAACTCTGTGAGGAAATTGAATCTGAAGGCTACTATGTTCAATAAATGTCCTCTGGATAAAGTAAAATTTAGCAGTAGTTTAGCTGCCTGGACTTCTGTTTTATCAACCTAGATTTTAGCCAGATAGTTATCTACCTTATTGCCTGCTCACTGATGATTTTAAGCACTATTAGATAGCATTTTTTAATGGTTTTCATTGGGAAAGTTTATTTGAGTATCTATCCCACCATATTATCAGAAATAGAAGGTGATATTATTTATATAAATTATCAGGCATGGGTTAGGCATTTAATAAACAGTAGCTATTGTTATTATTGTTTATTCTCCTAGCCTAACCAGCTTCTGTCTGTTATCTTCTTTCCTTCATGAAAATGTCATGCATGGAAAAAAAGATAGGTTTTTTAATCATTAAGGGAATAATTCTTCATTTGTTTTTCTATTAGCAGAATTCCAAGGACAAGTTCTGAATTCTAATAATTCGAACCAGAAAAGTAAAAAGCATGGTCATACATGTGTTCCAAGGCTCTGTAATAATAATATGGAAAAGACAAACAACTCCCTTTGTTTTAGTTTTGAAGACAATAACTTTGATCACGCAAAACACAGTGAATAGTTGAAAAAAAAAAACAAAAACAAAAAAGCACTCAAACAGATTAAATTATACAGCAAACTTTGTCAGAAAAAAAGAAAATGAATTTCCACATAGATTCCACATGAATCATAAATATCAGTTGATTAATATAAAATAAAATGTTTTCATGGCTACATGGCCGTATGTGATCAAAACTGCAGTGTTTGATGAGTGTTGCTGCTTCTGTCGGCAGGAATGGGAAAGAAGTAAAACACTGTAATTTCAGAATTTATAAACCAGCCAGGGTTGCTGTTAGGATACTGACCATGAAAGCTGTCATAATCCTAAATCATAAAAGTAAGTATGAACACGCCTAAATGCCAATATCTCTTTACTGTTATCTCTTGCCAAGTTTGTACTGACAGAACTAATTAAAGGAAAAGTGATACTCACCACATTCATCTCATTGGTAAAATATCAACCACATGACTAGCTTTTGAACTGTCAAGATTATGGCAACATTTAACACTTCTCAAGGGAAGATATCAAATAGAGTCCCAGATTGTTGCTCAATGCTGTTGCCTCCTTTCAGATGTGAAGATATGATTCTGAGGACAAAAGTAAGGACGTCAAGAACAGCACATCTGTAGAACAGAGTCAATCATGACAGAATAGTTATTTTATTTGTTTGTTTAGTTTTGCCCAGATATTTTCTATGGATCAAAGTTACTGAAACTCTAAACTCTCACAGCTCAGAAATGTGAAGTATTCATTAGCCATCCTACAGAAGGATATCAGAATTTAAGAGTATGTGGATATTTCCTGTTAGGTATCAGAATCATAAGGAAAGTAAATGTGGGGTCACATAAGTTGCATCCCCATTCCTGAGTAAGATACAAGCAATAAAATAGGGGGAAGTAAGCCAGTAAGGAGGCAGTTTGGAGGTAGTGGAAAGTGTAGAGGACGAGTTGTTTGCAAATCTCAAACAAGCCCTGGGAGAGGAACTAATAACTGGGACTGGCAGGGATCAAAGGAGTGAGGGGGACAGAATTCAGACATCTGACTGGTGTATAGAGGAACTTTACCCTGGAGTATCAACATGCAAAGGGAGGGCCAGCGCACCCTGCACAACCTGGAACCGTGACAAGGGACAAATACTGGTAACTAGATTGGACACTGACGTTAGTCACCAAGGAGAAAATGCTAACTAAGCCTAATCACATTAAATTTTTGAGAAGCAGGTATAATTGCTGAATTTGCTGATTCCTGAATCTGCTCCAGGCATTAAGCCTTAAATGTGCTGATGGTTGGGGCACTTAAACTGTAAGCCATAAATAATCACAATTAATCTTAGTAATGAATCAAAATATGAATCATTGTGAAGACCAAGCAGATCTATATTTTAAAGAGAAAGAAGTAAACCTAAGCATTTAAAGAAGTTTTTCTTTCTTCACATATAAGTTGAAGACCAGAGCAGAAAACATTCCCTAAAGCATAACTTCCAAACCACACCAAAGTCTTTGGCTCTTGAGTCCCCAGTACCATGTGCTGTTTAATCAACAGTATTATAAAACCATTCAGTCTAGTGGGACAAATAGAAGTTGAGCTCCTATTATGTGCCAGGAAGGTGTCAGGAGACAGAGAGATAAATAGGGCATTGTCCTTTCCTCTGTACCAAGCATTCTCTTTTCTTCCAAGCATTCTTTATAAAAAGGCCATAAAGCCTTTGAAGAGAACTTTGTGTAATTATTTTTGGTATTTACTTAGTGTTTGTGTCCATGTGGCTCTAGACATTGGACATGAGGCAGGGGCTCCATAAACCTTACTAAATGGAAAAATACCACTTATTTGACTTACGTGTTAGTTTTCTCTTGCTGCTATAACAAATAAACACAAAGTTAGTGACTTAAACAACAGCCACTTATTATCTCACAGTTTTGTGCGTCAGAAGTCCAGGTACAGCCTGCCTTAACTGGGTCTTCTACTTGGGGAATCATGAGGAATAAATCAAGATGTTGGCTGGGATGGGCTCTTCTCTGGATGCTCTGGGGAAGATTCTGCTTCTGAGTAACATTCAGTTCTCTGTGGTTATAGAACTAAGGCCTCCATTTCCTTCACACATGACCCCTTCATCAAGGCAACAATAGTACCTTAATTCCCTGACTTCCCCTTCTGTTACTAGCCAAATAAAGACTTCAGCTTTTCAGTGCTTATGTTATTAGATTAGACCTGCCCAGATAATCCAGGATAATCTCTCTATTTCAAGGTCAGTTGATAAGTAACCCCAATTATACCTGCAAAGTTCCTTGTGCCATTTAACATAACATATTCACAGGAGGAACACAAGGGAGCCAAATTTCTGCCTACCACAGCCCATTTAATTGCAAGTGACATAAAACTGCCCTAAGTGGTTTACACCAAAAGAGAGTCAAAAGAGAATGTATTAGGTAAATGAGAAGTAAAGGAGTGATGCATCTTTACCATGAATACAACCATGCCTGAAGACATTATCAGATCTCAGTCTCTGACTCTTTTTAATCTTTCATCTCTGCTCCCCTCTGTGTGGTCTTATTCTCTCCAAGGGCAGACTAATTTTCTTTAATTCCGATTTTGTTTATTTCCAGATTAGTGACCCATCGAAAAAAAAAAAAAGAAAGGAGAAAAAAAAAAAAAAAGCTTTTCTCTTGCAATGTCGAATCAGAGCCTTGCTGCCTGGACTTTGAATTTAAGTAGTGTTCCAGTAATGGGTAAATGGTTGTGACTCATTCATTCCAATACCATGATAACTCATTCTTGATACTGAGGACTCTGGTCCATGGTCACAACCCCACTAGGGCCATATGGAGTGGGAAAGAAGATTGTGTTGGGAAAGGTAGGAAAAAAATAGCATTATAGTCTACTTCACTAGTAGTTATTTTCGAGAGTCTCAAATTTCTGACTAGTCTGTATAATCTGAGAGCCAGGGCTATGTGCTAGTCACCTTTATATATTCTATAACATATGGCATAAGGTTTTGCACAAAGCAGAAGCTCAATAAATATGAATGGATCAATTGCACAGAGGTAAATTCCCCAAAGTGTTTACTGTCTGTCAAAAGGCAACAAGGAAACAGACAAACTGAAAAAAATAGTGGTTTTACTACATAGTTCATGTTAATTACAACTAGCTTTACACAGTAAATTCCAGTTTACATAGCATGTCTACAGACAAAGACAACTATAATACAAGTTGGGTTTTAACAATAGCCCCATTTTACAGATGAGCCTGAGCAAGGTAGAGACTTGCCCAAAATAGTCAAAGTAGTAAGTATTGAACAAGAACATCTGATTCATATTTTCTGTTTTTTCCACGACTAAATATTGGCCAGGGAGTCACACCCCACCCTCAACCTGGCCTTGTGTTCCTTGTGCTGGGTGTTTTTGGCACCTGAGACGAAGGAGAGTGACTGGACCGCAGTGATGAGAAAGTGTGCTCTGTGAACTGCCAGTCATTTCAAAAGAGAGATTAATGGCGGCATGAAGTAAGACCACAAGGGGTGCCTAACTTAGACCTGCAAAAGACAGCCAGCCAGGGGTATATGAAGAAAGAGGAAAGACCCTACCCTATTCAGAGCTCTCAGAGTTAGGCTTTATTATTACTTTCTTCTAATTCCTGGCATCTATTATTTCAGCTACTGAGCACTGTCAATTTCTCCCCCAAGAAGAAAGCAAAGCCAATCCAATTTCTCTTCAATAATGTAGTTTTGCTCATATCCTTTAAACATAATTAATTAGGGTGGTGTGTGACCACTTCCGGACCAAGAGCCAAAACTTTTCCTGTAGCCATTAAGAAAACATCTCCCACCTAAAGAGAAAGCCCTCCTTGCTCGTTCTCAATGCCAAAAAGCAGATAGTGAGAACAGGTCATCTGTCTCAAATCTATAGGTAACATCTGGGCCCCATGTCTGGTGTCTGAGGTCCAAGAAAACACAGAATCCCATTTGAGTAGCTCTCAAAAAATTCCTTTGCAAATCTGTTTGAAATTGTCTGCTGGCTAGAGCTTTCATGTTCACACTGATGGTGTCTGATTTTCCATTTTTTCCTTTAATAATGTGTTTCTACCTGGGACTATTGATTTCAAACTATTTTACTTCAGGAATGTTAGACTTCATACTGGCCAGAAAAACAGGAGAACCCTCCCTTGGATCAGCTTCCCTGCCTGTCCATCCTCCACTAACAGGAGTCCCTATGATCTTTCCTGTCAATGTACTCAGCTTTAGAAGATTCTTCCAAGCAGAATCCAACACAAATGGAAGACAAAAGTCATCTGCCCTGTTACATTTGTCCTTTACTTGAGAATTTCAAAGCACCTCTCCAAGAACCAAAAAATAAAATATCCCTCCATAAAGAATGTTTTGGTGGCCAGTATTGTTACAGCCAAAAAGATCTCAGTCCCATATTCGCCGATGTTCTGATTCAAGGGTTAGAGAGGTTAAGGGACACACCCCAAATCCTGCAGGGGTTCAGCAGTCAGAGGTGGATCTTCTTGTCCACACTCTACTCCCTAAGTCTTAGCATGGTTGTTTTCAAATACCATTTTCTTTGAAAGAGCTTGTGAGTTTTTCTTAAATTAAACCAGTTACCTTGGTGCTAGATCCCAAACACTTTATCATCCTTTTTGTCTTTCATGTTCCCTAATTAAAAGGTCATTATTTTTTAACATCTAATGCTTATTAATTTCATGGAGAGAAGGTGTGGAGTTGAAGAAAAGAGGTCCTAATAGGAAAGTGAAGGCATACCCAAAAGTACAATAATTCAGAGAAAGGGTGTATTTCTGAGGGATGTGTGAGTTTGGGGGAACCACAAAGGCTAGTTCAGTAACCTAGAAAGAGTGACAGCTGTTTTAACCAGCAGCTGAAAGAGAGAGAGGAGGAAGCAATTATCAGAATCCAGAATGAGTGATATTGGTTGGAGTCCACTATCTTCAGAAGAATAGTGACTTTTGGTAAAGGGACACAGCCAGTGTCACAAAGAAGGGGCCAAGGGATAGTACATCCTTGACCTCACTGTCTTTCCCTGCCACAGGTTCCTGCAAGATCTTTCCATTGGCCAAATCGTGAAGAAAACCTCAGGATATGGGGAGCCCTGTTGATGTAGTCCACACAGGAAAGCCTTTCAGAACCGATAATTTTTGTGAGTTCTTGCAACTCTCAGAAATGATAATAACAAACACCATGTATAGTATTTATCATATGTACTAGTCACTAGCACTTTATTTCTTTGCTACCTCTACCACCACCCTCTGTGGTGGATATTTTCTCTCTGTCTTACAGATGTGGAAACTGAGGTTCAAAGACTTTCAATAATTTGCCCAATGTCATCACATGGCTGGTAAGTGCCACTTCCCGGTTTAAGACTCCATCCTATCTACCATCAAAGCTAGTGTGTTCCTAGTATGCCCCACTGCATACAAAGTGCAAATCATCATTCTTAGTACATAACAAGTTTCAGAAAATAGTAGCTAGGCCGGTAATATTATTAATGATAATAAGAAAAGACCTGTCTCTTACTATCACTGCAAGCTATTTGCTGTGCTAAGCCCTTTATATAAATTATCTCAGTTAATCTTCACAGCCACCAATAGATGTTTCCAAAAGAAAGCTCCCCTTGTTGCTGGAGAAATGCACAAAACTTGACCAAAGACTACATGTTAGCCATGAGAATATGCCTCTTGGATCTCCCTCTGCAGGGCGGGTTATTGACAACAGCTCCAGAGGTGACACTCTCAAATCTCATCAATGCCTTTGCTCCTAGGTCACACTTTCCACCAGCTACTCCCAGGCCAGTGATTGAGTGCAACAGGGACACTAAGTCAGGCCTTTCCCTTGGAAATGCAAGATTCCTTTGATAGCCAACTTTGGCCCAAGGACTCTTCAGCAGGGAAGTCAACCTTTTCTTAGAACTGTGCTTCAGTCAAACATGTTTCCACTCAAACTTTCCTCCTTCTTTCTCGCCTTCATTTGCTGTCGGACCTGTGTTTACAAACTGATGTCTCTCCCAGCTCCCTCCTTGTTTTTTCTCTCAGGCATTTTCCCTAAAAATTTCCCCTAAAATATTCGTGCAAATTTAATCTTGTCTTGGTGCCTGTGCCTGCTTCTTGGCAGACCCCACTGACAGAGATGGTAGCAGTTTCACTGAATTGTAATCTTAAATGTAGTACTATTGACAATTATTGAGTATCTATTATTTACTAAGTTGCTACAAAAAAAGTTAAAAAGAAACCAATTAAGAACTGAAATTCAAGTCGCTTACAATCTAGCAACAAGTTGTGTATGTACAAAGATACACTGTTAGCTGGTTACCTGGTGTTCCAGAAGAAGAGACCACACTGGGAGGTCAGACTGTTATCCTTTCGTGTTTTACGCTATTATTGGTGGGAATTCCATGTATGTCCCCTGGAAATGAATTTCTTTGAAAATTTGGTTCTGAATTCAATATCGAACTGTGGTTTTTTTTTTGAATCCTAAGTAGAAATGGCTTGGCAGAAAGAAAAAAAATGAACCAACTGTCTTTGTCCAACTGTTTAAAATGTGTTTTTTCCAAGCATCCCATTCTTTCCACTGTTTCTTTTTTTTTTTTTCTCAACAAAGACCCCACTCCTTTTCACAAAATATGTTGGCACTCAGGAAGTCTTCCTTTCCTCTGAGGCAGATGAAGTTAGCAACAAAGCCACTGGTCTAAAGCATTCTTTTAATTTATGTAACAGACTACTACGGTACATCCCCCTACCCCATTCCACTTCCCAAAAAGAAGGGTCTCCGAAAATTTTCTTATGCAGATATTTGACCAGCTTTATTTTCTTTCCTCATAATACATTTTGGGGTATATGTGAAATATATAAAGAGACAGAGACACACAGAGAGAAATAATTCTAGTTGCTTTTGTTGTCAGGTCTGAAACATATCTTGCACAAGTTAAAGAATTAAGAAATGAAAGACAATTCTAATTTTCTACCATTTTCTTACTTAAGGCAGTTATGGACTTTTGTTAAGCCATGAAGTCCAAAAAAAAAAAAAAAACAATGATTTTTTTTTTAACAAGCATGGGGTGTATAGCAACTAATTAATCACTCAGGAGATAGGATAATAAGTATAGAGATAGATCACGAATTTCAGTTATGCTAAGTTAGTTTACTGAGTGATTCAAGTGATTTATCAACTTAGGCGCATTGGTGTGTTATTGAAAAAAAAAAAAAAAACTTATCAAACTATTACCTGAAGGAAACAGGGAGCCTCCAAAGCTTTCAGATGTTTTCTCAACTAGCAGGAGGCCCCTGCTTGCTGAAAACAGTCTACGCTTTTTGTTTTCTGGGTTTTTGTTTGTTTGTTTAGAGACAGGGTTTTGCCATGTTGCACAGGCTGATTGATCTCAAACTCCTGGACTCCTGGGCTCAAGTTATCCACCCAGCTCAGCCTCCCAAAGTCCTGGGATTACAGGCATGAGCCACCATGTCCGGCCTTAGTCTATACAATTTAAGCAAGAGGTTAATGGAGAAAGTCTCTCCTTTTCTAAGGGTCTCTAAACTTTGTGGCTAGATGTCTTCAGTTGTTATATTTATATCATCTCACTGATTCTGAGAATCCCAGCATGTATTCTGACAAGAACTCAATAAAACATCAATTCCAAGTCATCTCCTCACCAAGCTTGACTTATCAGCATCCTCCATCAACTGCCTGGAGGAAATTCCCACCAGAAATCATTCAGGACACCAATACAGCTGAGGGTCAGAATCCTCTCTACCTTACATTTCAGACACCCCCAAATAATTGCTCTTATTTGTAAATAACTCTTAACAAAAAGTAGAAGAAAAATAAGAAGGTATCCAAGACTCAATAAAATGAGTGAAATAGCTATTTCTAGTCAATTTTATATAAACTTTATTAGGGCTCAAGAAGAGTCTGTCCTTTTTACAGAGCCATGTGTCCCTTCTCTGTAGCTTTAAAATCTTCACTGTCTTGGTGTAAAATTTAACCCAATTTATTTTAAATGTGCTGTTCTTATCTTCCTTTAATGTAACTCCTTGGATATTGATGCAAAAATTCTCAACAAAATACTAGCAAACCACATTCAACAATACATTAGAAAGAACATTTATCATGACTAAGTAGGATTTAATCCCTGGACTGCAAGGATGGCTCAACATATGCAAATCCATCATTGTGATACACCACATCAACAAAATAAAGGATAAAAAAACCATACGATCATTTCAGTTGATGCTGAAAGAGCATTTGACATAAAATTCAACATCACTTCATGATAAACACCCTCAAAAAATTGGAGATAGAAGGAACATACCTCAACATAGTAAAAGCCGTATATGACAGACCCACAGCTAGTATCATACTGAGTAAGGAAAAACTGAAAGCCTTTCCTCTAAGATTTGGAACTTGATAAGGGTGCACACTTTCACCACTGTTATTCAACGTAGTACTGGAAGTCCTAGCTAGAGCAATCAGACAACAGAGAGATATAAAGGGCATCTGAATTGGAAAGGAAAAAGTCAAATTACCCTTGTTTTCCAATGATATGATCTTATATTTGGAAAAACCTAAAGACCCCACAAGAAAACTTTTAGAACTGATAAACAAACTCAATAGAATTGCAGGATACAAAATCAGCATACAAAAATCAGTAGCATTTCTATATGCCAACAGTGAAAAATGTCAAAAGGGAACACTTGTATGCTGTTGGTTAGAATGTAACTTAGTACAACCACTACAGAGAACAGTTTGGAGGTTCCTTAAAAAAAACTAAAAATTGAGCCACCATATGATTCAGCAATCCCGCTGTTGGGTATATACCCAAAAGATAGGAAATCAGTATATTGAAGAGATATCTGCACCCTCTGTGTTTGTTGCAGCACTGTTTACAATAGCTAAGATTTGGAAGCAACCTGAGTGTCCATCAACAGATTAACAGATAAAGAAAATGTACCACATATGCACAATGGAGTACTATTCAGCCATAAGAAAAGAATGAAATCCAGTCATTTGCAACAAATGGATGGAACCGAAGATAATTAGGTTAAGTGAAAATAAGACAGGCACAGAAAGACAAATACTGCATTTTCTCACTTATTTGTGGGACCTAAAAATCAAAACAATTGAACTCATGCATAAAGAGTAGAAGGGTGGTTACCAGAGTCTAGGAAGGGTAGTGGGGGGCTCAGGAAAAGGTTGGGAAGGTTCATGGGTACCAAAAAAATAGAAAGAGTAAATAAATCCTACTATTTGATTGGACGATAGGGTGACTATAGTCAATAATCACTCAATCGTACATTTTAAAATAACTTAAAAAGTATAATTGGACTGTTTGTAACTCAAAAGATAAATGCTTGAAGGAATGGATACCCCATTCTCCATGATGTGCTTATTTCACATTGCTTGCCTATATCAAAATATCTCATGTACCCTATAAATATATTCACCTACTATGTACCCACAAAAATTAGAAAATTTGTTTAATAGTTTAACGTAGCTCCTTGAGGGTAAGAATCAGCGTATTTCCTCACTGTACCCAAACCACCCCTCCCAGCAACATACACAATAGTTTACACTAAGTAGAAGATCAATAAATAGGTAATAAAAATTAGATGCCCCAGAAAAATAATTACTTTTACCTTATAGACAACTGATTGATGACCAAAGTATTCAAAGAGAATTTCAAAAATTCAAAAAGATCTTTTCTATAAAAGCATACAGACATGTAAAATGAACAATCTTTGTCATTACATTTCTGGGACAAAAAGTCTATGTGACCACAGAATTATTAACTGATTATTTTTGCTCTGAAGCCATTTTGAGTCATTTTTTATTTCTTCCTCTTTTGTGGCTTGCTTTCTTTCATCAAGTCTTCCTGGGAAATTTCCCTTTCAGATTGGGTCAAAAGGCTGTGGATTTCCTGGTTTCTGTGAGACAAATGGCTGGAGGAAAATGCGAATTTACCAGGAAGGGTGAAGATCAGAATTCTTTGAGGAATAGTTGAGCTTCAAGAGACATTCCCCAAGATTATGTGGAATGGCCTTTCAAGGTGGTTACTCAAGATTGTCACTGGAAGAACTCAAGATTATAGCAGTAAGGTTAAAACATTCCAAATCTGAGGCAGAACTGATCAAGATTTAAGGAGACATCTGGGAAGCAATTCTCAGTCCACAAACAGCGTTTGCCTGTTCTGTTTCATGCCCAGAATATTTGGAGAGGATTGATAGGAGAGTCAGGACAGGAAGAGGGAAGGTGTTTAAGGAAATTCTTCTATACTGACTGCTTTTCTCTTCCTTAGATGTTATTTTGATTAAGAAACAAACCACAATTCTTATTAAAGTTAAATACAACAGGGGCTATTTTTGCCTGGGAATTGCCCTCTATAACTTAAAGCTACCATGTGCTTTTCCTGGCACATCTGGTGTTATTAATGACATGGAATATTGAAAGAATTTTCAAACCCTCAGACAAAAACACAAGTAGTTACATCAGTAATTAGCACTAAAGAGAATTTATAGCATCTGGATATTTCAGTAATTAAGATGGCCCAGAGCATTTCAGTCTGTTATTAAGCACAGACCATCAAAGGAGTGATTTCCACAATGTATAGATTTATTCCCTGTCTCACCTTACTTGCAGCCTATAGAGGCTGAGTGCTGGAATTAAGTTCCAAGAACTGTAATTGAACCCCAGCTATCACTTACTACTTTGTAGCTTTGGGCAAGTTTCTTAGTCCCTCCAAACTGGAGCTCTCCCATCTATAAAACTGGAATATTTTCATCTACCTTACTTAGACAAAAGGATTTTTGTGAGGCTCAAAAAGGAAAATAGATGTGAAAGCATTTTACAAATCCAAGGCACTGTGCAGGAGTTACTGAATAGGAATGCTGTTGTAGGGGGTCCTTTGATGACCCTTGCCTAAGTTATACTAACAGTTATGTGGTCCTCAACTGACCATCATCCAGCATTCGGGCAGATCTTCCGTTGCCCAAATCCAGCATCAAGTGGAGCATGAATGAATTGAAACCAAGTCAAATCTGTGTTCACCTTGTTCCTGCCAGCTCTCCTGGTAATTACTACTCCAGAGCTGTTTTCAAAGATAAAAATTGAGAGATAAATCCTAATTGCATTGTCAGTTTCATGTATTCTATTATGTTACTTTTGGAGAGGCTGTATTAAATGATATAACAAAATTATATGTATTTCACAAGAATGTACATAAATATTAATATTCTTTGCTTAAGTTCAGGAAAACTATTATGAAAAGTATTCCTTTGCCCCTCAGACCTCAGTAAAGATGTTTTACCCTTCCTACTAAATCACTTCAGATTATGTTCCATGCCAGTGGTATACGTTATGTATCCTGCAGGTCAATAGCTGGATGGCAATGGCATTCACCCAGATTCTCATCTTTACATAAATGGCTTTAAAACACGTTCTCTATATTACACCCTCATCTTATCCTGGCCCAGCAAAATACACATGATTCCATATAATGCGAATATTATTATGATGAGAAAGAGTTACTAAGGAGTCAAAATGGTGTTATAACAACTTACTATAAAATCTATGTGCTCGGTCTGAAAATATTCCAAATAAGCACTAGAAACTGACAGTTTAATGTGGTACTGAAAAGGTCAGATCAAGAAGCAGGAAGGCTCATGAAACAAAAGCATATGCAAAAGAAATAGCCAAAAGAGTATCATGACTCCTGCAAAGATTTTTATTTGGGGACCCAAATTTCTAGCCCTAAACTTGATATACTTCTGTTCATATCAGAGAAAAAAAATCTCCTTATTAGAAACATTGGAAAAGTAGAATAATGTAGATATTTTGTGTTTGTACTGATTCAAATCAATGGAAATTTATACTTTTTTAGAATTAATATATGTGAACACTTAGATTTTAAATCTGCCCACATACCAAGATGTTACATATCCATCTGGCATTTAATTCAGCTTGTCTGATGAGAATTCTTCGTGTGCATTATACTTGAATATGTTTTCTACACAGTTTGCTATTGGCTTTTTAAGAATAATGTTTTCAAGCATGATTATAGATTTATATATTCTAATAGTGCTTTGGGGGGCAAATCTCTTAAATAATTTTTGCTTAATTAAGTGTAACTTCAAATGTGCATCTTCTAAAAGGGGACTTGAAGGATTTGCCAAGGTCTTATAATTATTTAGATTTATGGCCCAATAAAGCATCATTCCTATATTATACCCTATACAACACCATTTGTATATTCCAGGTGGAGAAACTGAGGCAGAAATGGGAAAACCTTGATTTAGAATATTCAGTGATTGAGTCCAGCAACAGAAATCAAGTTTCAAAATTCCTTTTCCTATAATTGTTTTCTAGAGCTGCCTTAGAAGACCTTGCTGTTGGTATGACCAGAATTATGACAAACAACTTACTGCTATTTAAGATGAGAAATTGACTGCTGGAACTCCCTCTAATTGGTATGAGTGAAATCAAAATCTAGTAGAAACCAAAGAACCTTGGCTCACGCTACATGACAATTCTAACAGTAAAATTCTGAAATGCAAACATTCAGCCATTCAACAGAAAAAAAAATAAAAAGCTTCAACATGTGTCTCATGCCAAAACAAATCAAAATAAACAATAATAGAATCACGAGATGCTTTCGACTTGGCCTGGATAAAGCAAATAGCAAAGTTGTAGCATAAAACAATTGAGGAGAAGCCCTCTTTTTGAGATTAGGCAAAGAACCCCAGGTATCATGTCCCTCCCTCTTCTAGCTTTCCCACCAGGACTGTAGCTACCTGACTCAGTCTGAAACGGAGGCTGCTGCCTAGTGAACAGAGCTCAGTGGGAAGATGCTGCCACCTCCCTTTAAATGAGAATGAGTCAACAAAGTACTTAATCAGACATTTTCTGTATTGAGAAAACACAAAACAAAAACAAAAAGGACCACGGAAATCATAGGCAGAAAATAGGATATCCCAGCATTCCTCTATCCCAGAATGAGAAGTTGGAACAAAAACAAGAAAATATTAAATTTTGAGGATTCTTTGGTTTGTGGCAACTGCTACAGATTCCTATGTTTTGATTCAAAAGTTATTTATTTCTTACAGCAACATTGGTAGCAATGTGCACTCAGGAAATGGCAACTCTTTTTAATTCCAAACTTGAGAAACTGTTTCTGCTTCAACAATTATTATATGAGGTGAGAATTAGAAAAAGATATAAATAACAGTGTCACAGAGATTGGTTGTAAGTCAGTGAAAATAATAGCAGTAGAAATAAAAATCTTAACTTGCTAGCTCAGAGACTCGTCTTCATTTTCAGCAATGTTTGTTACTACATAAGCACAATTTTATGTTTGCCTTGTTATGTGTTTTATGACAAGTTCTTCTTCAGTTGAAGGGTAATTTTGAAAATGTTTTGAATAGCAAGGTCTTTCGAATCACTCAATAATTCTTGGCAAGTTAAATTAAGCAAAAATAAATTATATACAACCCAAAGACAAATCTAACTTGAGAGCCATCCAAAGAAATTGACTGTATATATGTGTATATATATATATATATATATATATATATATCTGCATTCTATCTGTTACAAGTGTGTGATTTTTTTTAAAAGGAAGATGTCCATAGAGATGACAGGATCATAAACCTATTAAGCCAAAGTGGAGAAGCCACAAGTTACAATCCCTTCAGTAGAAAATGAGACTGGGTCGCTCAGCCTTCAACATGACAGTTTCAAAGAGAAAAGAAATCTATTAGGAAGTTGCTGATGGCTTATAAAAATCATATTGCAGAATCTTGCTCTTCTATTTAAAGGCATATTCCTGTCCTTTCTCATTAACTCTGAAAGAAAAAAAAGAAATCAGATTTGACATCCTGTAACTTGCTCTTTAAATATCAGGAGCCATATGTACACAGCAAGTTCTTTATAATTATAATTTTTATACTTTCTTTTCTACTTTCCTATACCTTAAAATATGTTTTTCAAAGTTCTGTGTGATGTGTGTATTTTTAAGAACTATCATGAGCATAGAGGAAATACAAGTAGATGCCTCTTTTTGGTGTTTGAAGAGAACAAAGATTTGTATTCCTGGCTGCATGTAATGAATGTTCACTGTTGAAATCATTGGGATATTTCAAGGGGAAAAAATGTCATCAAATTTCTGAGGGGTTGGGCCAGGCATGATGGCTCATGCCTATAATCTCAGCACTTTGGGAGGCCGAGGTGGGTGGATCACCTGAGGTCAGGAGTTCGAGACCAGCCTGAGCAACATGGTGAAACCCCGTCTCTACTAAAAATACAAAAATTAGCTGGGGATGGTGGTGCATGCCTGTAACCCCAGCTACTCGGGAGGCTGAGGCAGGAGAATCTCTTGAATCCAGGAGGCAGAGGTTGCAGTGAACCAAGATCACGCCACTGAACTCCAGCCTGGGCACAGAGAGAGACTCTATCTCAAAAAAAAAAAAAAAAAAAAAAAAAAAAAAAAAAAAATTCTGAGTGGTTATAGTGAATGTATTATAAATAATACCCATTGGCTATGCTTTCTTCTTGCAGAGGGAGTGCATAGAATTCATAAGCATAAGCTGACATGCTAGAACACACTAGCCATGGATCCTTCACCCAAACAAGAGACTCCATTTGATAACTGTTCCTTTATACCAAATAAATCTGCTCATAAGAGCCCATATTTCAGGAAAGTTAAAAGGTAAACATAAAATAGCATGTATAAAAACATATATATATATATATGTTTGGGATGCAATCTGTCAGCATCTTAAAAACTCCATTAGTACATATAGATACATATATATTTTACCTGACTCATCATGTCTAAAATGCTTAGAGTTTAAGTCAGGACAGTGTTTCTCCCTCAGCTATTTTACTAACATGTAACATTTGTCTTTTGGAAAATCCCATCAGCCTTTTGGGGTCACTGTTCGACTTGTATTATAGTGAATTATTTATGAATCTAGATCCTGCAACAAATTGGGAAGCACCAATTATCTATGTTTATGTTTGTTTACCTGTATGTTCTTAAAAACTCCCATTGCACTCGGGGTGTCGCCTCACCTGGGAAGCACAAGGGGTCAGGGGATTTCCCTTTCTAGCCAAGGGAAGCTGTGACAGACTGTACCTGGAAAAACGGGACACTCCCACCCAAACACTGCACTTTTCCCAAAGTATTAGCAACAGGCAGACAAGGAGATTCTCCCATGCCAGGCTCGACGGGTCCCATGCACATGGAGCCTTGCTCACTGCTGGTGCAGCAGTCTGAAATCAAACTGCAAGGTGGCAGCCTGGCTGGGGGAGGGGCATCCTCCATTGCTGAGGCTTGAGTAGGTAAACAAAGCAGCCAGGAAGCTTGAACTGGGTGGAGCCCATTGCAGCTCAGCAAGGCCTACTGCCTCTAGACTCCACCTCTGTGGTCAGGGCTTAGCTGAACAAAAGGTGGCAGACAACTTCTGCAGACTTCAATATCCCTGTCTGACAGCTCTGAAGAGAGCAGTGGTTCTCCCAACATGGTGTTTGAGCTCTGAGAACAGACAAATTGCTTCCTCAAGTGGGTCCCTGACCCCTGTGTAGCCAAACTGGGAGACACCTCCCAGTAGGGGCCAACAGATACCTCATATAAGTGGGTGCCCCTTTAGGACGAAGCTTCCAGAGGAAGGATCAGGCAGCAATATTTTCTGTTCTGCAATATTTGCTGTTCTGCAGCCTCCACTGGTGATACCCAGGCAAACAGGGTCTGGAGTGGACCTCCAGCAAACTCCAACAGACCTGCAGCTGAAGGACCTGACTGTTAGAAGGAAAACTAGCAAACAGAAAGGAATAGCATCAACATCAACAAAAAGGACATCCACACCAAAACCCCATCTGTAGGTCACCAACATCAAAGACCAAAGTTAGATAAAACCACAAAGATGGGGAGAAACCAGAGCAGAAAAGCCGAAAATTCTGAAAATCAGAGCGCCTCTTCTCCTCCAAAGGATGGCAGCTCCTCGCCAGCAACAGAACAAAGCTGGACGGAAAATCACTTTGACAAGTTGATGGAAGTAGGCTTCAGAAGATCGGTAATAAAAAACTTATCCAAGCTAAAAAAGCATGTTCAAACCCACTGCAAGGAAGCTAAAAACCTTGAAAAAAGGTTAGATGAATGGCTAACTAGACTAAACAGTGTAGAGTAGACCTTAAATGACCTGATGGAGCTGAAAATCGTGGCACGAGAACTTCATGATGCATGCACAAGCTTCAATAGACAATTGAATTAAGTGAAAGAAAGAGTATCAGTGATTGAAGATCAAATTAATGAAATAAAGGGAGAAGACAAGGTTAGACAAAAAAAAGTAAAAAGAAATGAACAAAGCCTCTAAGAAATATGGACTATGTGAAAAGACCAAATCTACGTCTGATTGGTGTACGTGAAAGTGATGGGGAGAATGGAACCAAGTTGGAAAACACTCCGCAGGATATTATCCAGGACAACTTCCCCAACCTAGCAAGGCAGGCCAACATTCAAATTCAGGAAATACAGAGAACACCACAAAGATACCCCTTGAGAAGAGCAACCCCAAGACACATAATTGTCAGATTCACCAAGGTTGAAATTAAGGAAAAAATGCTAAGGGCAGCCAGAGAGAAAGGTTGGGTTACCCACAAAGGGAAGTCCATCAGACTAACAGCAGATCTCTCAGCAGAAACCCTACAAGCCAGAAGAGAATGGGGGCCAATATTCAACAGTCTTAAAGAAAAGAATTTTCAATCCAGAATTTCATATCCAGCCAAACTAAGCTTCATAAGTGAAGGAGAAATAAACTCCTTTACAGACAAGCAAATGCTGAGAGATTTTGTCACCACCAGGCCTGCCTTACAAGAGCTCCTGAAGGAAGCACTAAACATAGAAAGAAACAACCAGTACCAGCCACTGCAAAAACATGCCAAATTGTAAAGACCATCGATGCTATGAAGAAACTGCATCAACTAATGGGCAAAATAACCAGCTAACATCATAATGACAGGATAAAATACACACACAACAATATTAACCTTAAATGTAAATGGGCTAAATGCCCCAATCAAAGGACACAGACTAGCAAATTGGTTAGAGTCAAGACCCATCAGTGTGTAGTATTCAGAAGACCCATCTCACATGCAAAGATTCACATAGGCTCAAAATAAAGGGATGGAAGAAGATCTACCAAGCAAATGGAAAGCAAAAAAAGCAGGGATTGCAATCCTAGTCTCTGACAAAACAGACTTTAAACCAACAAAGATCAAAAGGGACAAAGAAAACCATTACATAATGGTAAAGGGATCAATTCAACAAGAAGAGCTAACGATCCTACAAATATATATGCACCCAATACAGGAGCACTCAGATTCATAAAGCAAGTCCTTATAGACCTACAAGGAGACTTAGACTCCCACACAATAATAATGTGAGACTTTAACACCCTACTGTCAATATTAGACAGATCAACGAGACAGAAGGTTAACAAGGATATACAGGACTTGAATTCAGCTCTGCACCAAGCAGACCTAACAGACACCTACAGAACCCTCCACCCCCAATCAACAGAATATACATTCTTCTCAGCACCACATCGCACTTATTCTAAAATTGGCCACATAATTGGAAGTAAAGCACTCCTTAGCAAATGTAAAAAATCAGAAATCACAACAAACTGTCTCTCAGAACACAGTGCAATCACAGTAGAACTCAGGATTGAGAAACTCACTCAAAACTGCACAACTACATGGAAACTCAACAACTTGCTCCCAACTGACTGCTGGGTACATAATGAAATGAAGGCAGAAATAAAGGTGTTCTTTGAAACCAGTGAGAACAAAGACACAACATACCAGAATCTCTGGGACACATTTAAAGCAGTGTGTAGAGGGAACACTAAATGCCCACAAGGAAAAGCAGGAAAGATTTGCATTCAACACCCTAACATCACACTTAAAAGAACTAGACAAGCAAGAGCAAAGAAATTTGAAAGATAGCAGAAGGCAAGAAATAACTAAGATCAGAGCAGAACTGAAAGAGATAGAGACACAAAAGCCCTTCAAAAAAATCGATGAATCCAGGAGCTGCTTTTTTTAAAGGATTAACAAAATTGGTAGACTGCTAGCAAGACTAATAAAGAAGAAAAGAGAGAAGAATCAAAATAGATGCCGTAAAAAATGATAAAGGAGATATCACCACTGATCCCACAGAAATACAAACTACCATCAGAGAATACTATAAACACCTCTACGCAAATGAACTAGAAAATCTAGAAGAAATGGATACATTCCTGGACACATACACTCTCCCAAGACTAAACCAGCAAGAAGTTGAATCCCTGAATACACCAATAACAGGCTCTGAAATTGAGGCAATAATTAATAGCCTACCAACCAAAAAAAGTCCAGGACCAGATGGATTCACAGCCAAATTCTACCAGAGATACAAACAGGAACTGGTACCATTCCTTCTAAAACTGTTCCAATCAATACAAAAAGAAGGAATCCTCCCTAACTCATTTTATGAGGTCAACATCATTCTGATACAAAAACCTAGCAGAGACACAATGAAAAAAGAGAGTTTTAGACCACTATCCCTGATGAACTCAATATGAAAATCCTCAATAAAATACTGGCAAACTGCATCCAGCAGCACATCAAAAAGCTTATCCACCATGATCAGGTTGGCTTCATCCCTGGGATGCAAGGCTGGTTCAACATATGCAAATCAATAAACATAATCTATCACATAAACAGAACCAATGACAAAAACCACATGATTATCTCAACAGTTGCAGAAAAGATGTTCGAAAAAATTCAACAGCCCTTCATGCTAAAAACTCTAAATAAATTAGGTACTGATGGAACTTATCTCAAAATAATAAGAGCTGTTTATGACAAACCCACAGCCAATATCATACTGAATGGGCAAAAACTGGAAGCATTCCCTTTGAAAACCAGCACAAGACGAGGATGCCCTCTCTCACCACTGCTATTCAACATAGTGTTGGAAGTTGTGGCCAGGGCAATCAGGCAAGAGAAAGAAATAAAGGGTATTCAATTAGGAAAAGGGGAAATCAAATTGTTCCTGTTTGCAGATGACATGATTGTATATCTAGAAAACCCCATCGTCTCAGCCCAAAATCTCCTTAAGCTGATAAGCAACTTCAGCAAAGTCTCAGGATACAAAATCAATGTGCAAAAATCACAAGCATTCTTATACACCAATAGCAGACAAACAGCCAAATCATGAGTGAACTCCCATTCACAATTGCTTCAAAGAGAATAAAATACCTAGGAATCCAACCCACAAGGGATGTGAAGGACCTCTTCAAGGAGAACTACAAACCAGTGCTCAATGAAATAAAACAGGATAGAAACAAGTGGAAGAACATTCCATGCTCGTGGGTGGGAAAGAAGCAATATCATGAAAATGGCCATACTGCCTAAGGTAATTTATAGATTCAATGCCATCCCCATCGAGCTACCAATGACTGTCTTCACAGAAGTGGAAAAACTACTTTAAAGTTCATATGGAACCAAAAAAGAGCCCCATTGCCAAGTCAATCCTAAGCCAAAAGAACAAAGATGGAAGCATCACACTACCTGACTTCAAACTATGCTACAAGGCTACAGTAACCAAAACAGCATGGTACTGGTACCAAAACAGAGATATAGACCAATGGAACAGAACAGAGCCCTCAGAAATAATGCCACACATCTACAACTATCTGCCCTTTGACAAACCTGACAAAAACAAGAAATGGGGAAAGGATTCCCTATTTAATAAATGGTGCTGGGAAAACTGGCTAGCCATATGTAGAAAGCTGAAACTGGATCCCTTCCTTACACTTCATACAAAAATTAATTCAAGATGGATAAAGACTTAAATGTTAGACCTAAAACCATAAAAACCCTAGAAGAAAACCTAGGCAATACCATTCAGGACATAGGCATGGGCAAGGACTTCATGTCGAAAACACCAAAAGCAATGGCAACAAAAGCCAAAATAGACAAATGGGATCTAATTAAACTAAAGAGCTTCTGCATGGCAAAAGAAACTACCATCAGAGTGAACAAGCAACCTACAGAATGGGAGAAAATTTGTGCAATCTACTCATCTGATAAAGGGCTAATATCCAGAATCTACAAAGATCTCAAACAAATTTACAAGAAAAAAACAACCCCATCAAAAAGTGGGCAAAGGATATGAACAGACACTTCTCAAAAGAAGACATCTACACAACCAACAGACACATGAGAAAATGCTCATCATTACTGGTCACCAAAGAAATGCAAATCAAAACCACAATGAGATACAATCTCACACCAGTTAGAATGGCAATCATTAAAAAATTGGGAAACAACAGGTGCTGGAGAGGTTGTGGAGAAATAGGAACACTTTTACACTGTTGGTGGGAATGCATTAGTTCAACCATTGTGGAAGACAGTGTGGCGATCCCTCAAGGATCTAGAACTAGAAATACCATTTGACCCAGCCATCCCATTACTGGGTATATACCCAAAGGATTATAAGTCATGCTACTATAAAGACACATGCACAGGTATGTTTATTGTGGCACTATTCACAATAGAAAAGACTTGGAACCAACCCAAATGTCCATCAATGATAGACTGGATTAAGAAAATGTGGCACATATACACCATGGAATACTATGCAGCCATAAAAAATGATGAGTTCATGTCCTTTGCAGGGACATGGATGAAGCTGGAAACCATCATTCTCAGCAAACTGTCACAAGGACAGAAAACCAGACACCACATGTTCTCACTCATAGGTGGGAATTGAACAATGAGATCACTTGGACACAGGGCAGGGAACATCACACACTGGGGCCTGTCAGGGGGTGGGGTGCTGGGGGAGGGATAGCGTTGGGAGAAATACCTAATGTAAATGATGAGTTGATGGGTACAGCAAACCAACATGGCACATGTATACCTATGTATCAAACCTGCACCTTGTGCACATGTACCCTAGGACTTAAAGTACAATAAAATACTAATAATAATAACAATAATAATAATGTTTAAAAATTTTTTAAAACTCCCATTGCACTCATTTACATTTGTATGCCCAAACATAATTTTAGGTAAATTACATACCAAAAGAGCATAACATCGTGTCTGACATATAGTAGGTACTAAAATATATATATAGCTACACTACATTATGAAAATCTTTCTAAGGTGATTTTATAGCACTAATGCACTCTTTTTAAAGACTGCACTATTCCATGGCCCGAATAAATCCAGTTTATTTAATCATACCCCATGAAAGACATTTACTTTGTTTCTTGTTTTCGGCCATTACAAACAGAATAAACAGTCTTATATACTCAGTTGCAGTAAATAATCTTATATACTCAGTTCTGCTATAAGATAATATATGCATCCTGAAAATCACTATGCAATGCAAAATTGTGCAATAAAAATCACAGAGCTTCTGGAGAAAAATGGGTTGGGGACACAACATTCAAAAAGTCTCCCAAAACAGCAACATATAAAAAAGATAGGAACATAAAAAATGGTTTAAAATGGTAATAAATGCGTTAAATACACATTAAGAAATATATAAATACTATAATAAATATGGCACTTAACCTTGAAGAAAACCTGAAATTTGCATGAAGAACTGGGCAGCAGTAGGGTTGCAATTTGTGAGTTATTGTGAAGTGGTAGATGGATGGTTATCTGAAATCAGATAGAACATTGGAATATAGATGTGGATAGGTGCAGCTCCTAACACAGTGAACTGAGGTAACTGAAGATATTTGAGGTGTCTGTTTTGTGTTTTGCCAGGCAGCTTGGTTCAGCCAGATGCAGTTTCCTGACATCCTCTAGTATTTCTTACAGAAAAAATAATGCAGAAGCAAAAGCAAAATCCACACTATGTTCAATGTGTTCCCTAATATATCAATTTCACTCCAACAAATTCACATTTTAAAAGTCAAGTGTTACAGCAGTATTGACTATATATGTGTTATTATATGCCAATGCTTTCATTCCTATGAGTTAGATTTCCACGATAGAGACTAATGGATTTTTTTAAGATGCTAACAGATTGCATCCCAAACTGCTTTAATAATTTTAAGATATTTTCTATTTTCACAACCTCAGAGAAGACAATTCAGTCCCACACCCTGAACCTAATTTTTTTTTTCTTTTTCTGAGATGGAGTCTCACTCTGTCACCCAGGCTGGAGTGCAGTGGTGCAATCGAGGCTCACATCAACCTCTGCCCCCCAGGTTCAAGCGATTCTCCTGCCTCAGCCTCCCTAGTAGCTGGGACTACAGGCATGCGACACCACACACAGCTAATTTTTGTAGTTTTAGCAGAGAGAGGGTTTCACCATATTGGCAAGGTTGGTCTCGAACTCCTCACTTCAAATGATCCGCCTGCCTCAGCCTCCCAAATGAATCTCATTTTTTACAAAGTTTGAGATAATTGTGAGACTGGGTGAGATTTCTAATAATGGACACTGACTCTGCTTCCTACTAGTCAAAGTAACCGAATGATTCATTTAAAGGACCAGGCATTTCTGGGGACAAGCAGGAAAAGGAACCATCCCCTACTTATCCACCCTTCACCTCTGCCTCTGTGGATCAGCATCAGAAGTAAAAGATTAGACCACAAGGTCTACTTTCTACAATAAAAATTTGCCACATTGTAAAATTTAAAAATTCTCTCTTGGAAAGGGTTGAAATGTACATTTAAAAAGATAAAATGAAAATAATGTATTTATTACTTTACCGGGGGAGAAAACCATTTTTAATATTTTGTCAAACTCTCTGTCTTTGTGTTTTGACATCATATGATATTTTGCTTTATCTTGACTATTTTCACGTCATAATTATCCTTAAGGTGCTTCATATTAACACTATATACCTGCATAATACATTCTACTATGTGCCGTAATTTACCTGGACATTTTTCTATTATTGAAAATTTGGTTGTTTTCAAATGGATTCTGTCATAAAAATCCCTTCCAACTGGCATTTTTGTCTGGGTATATTATATGTGTGTGTGTAATATTATATATATAATTTCTTCAGAATAGTTTCTAAGAAGGAGAATTTCTGGATCAATATAGGAGTATGTTTAAGGCTAATATATTTTACAAAATACCTTTCAAAAATGTTACACCAACTTATAGCTCTACAAATCTGGCCTTAACCAGATTTTATTACCTTTTGCAAACGCCTTCTAATTTGATATTTGAAATAATATAGCCCAGCACATCTCTGGCTGGGTTATATTGTAAATTAACTCTAGTTTTTTTATCTGGTGCCCAGAAGTGCAGGTAAGGAGAGTTCCTGAAAAGAGCATGTGTTGTCTTTCAAAGCCTGTGTGTCATCTTCAAACAGGATTTATTGGGGAGTGGGCTACTTTTGTGGGCCCAGAGGATTCAAAGAAATAGGCAGGTACAAGATTTTTGAGGAAATTAACCTAGATGTCCCCATTTCAACTGTGAAGAGTCCTTCTGCTTCCTACCTAGGCCCTGATCTTGGTATAGTAGACTTGCTGAGGTTGAAATGACAACCTTCTCTGCAGTTCCACTGTTCCCATAATTAAGTGCTGGAATTGGTCTTCGACTTTTTCTTCTGTTTATAGAAGATAAAATTCATTTTGTATGCTGCCAAGAAAGCCCCCTGGCTTTCATACTTTGCCTTAAAGTGGGGATTAATCACCCTTAGCCTTTCCTTGTCTTTCTTCTCCAGTGCATTGCTAGTATCTAGGAAAAGCAATCTGATTCCCTTGGCCTGGTAATTGTTACTTCCCTAGAACCGCTCAAATGCCTGAGATATTGCTCCTGCCAGTGCATTACCTTCCACTCGTGTCCTATTCCAGCTCAGAACTTGTAAAAGTTCTAACAACTGCACTGCTATAGCATGCTAGGGGCTATCAGTTCCCCACCTAATACCAGTAGCAGAGTTCTCATTTCCCTGCAGCCAGCAGGGGATCCAGCTTCAAAGTTGCATTTTAGAGTCTGCTTCCTCAGACATTCTAACTGGTGTTTAAATTGGGTTCCCTAGGAAATAGATTCTAAGATGGAACAATACTTATAAAGGAATGAAATAAGAATTGGACAGAGGGGGAAGTTGAACGTCAGTGTGCAATTCTAACAGGTCTTAGCCAGTCCTTCAAGAGCTCAGGAGCTAGAATGGCTCTTCCAAGTTTTCCAGAATTGAGACAAAAAGCCCAGGTCCTTGTACATCTGCATAGACCAGTTCTTTGATGTGAGCTAACTCCAGTAAGAGGGTATAACCTTGAGCAAAGCAGCTCCCTTTATTCTAGAGCAATCTCCAAAGTGGTACTCAGCCATGAAATGTCTACAGCAAATACTTCTCGCAGGTGTGGAAATGCACGCTTCAGACCTGAAGGGACAATGCAGAAGGCATACCACAGCATCCACCACATGCTTCCACAACAAAAAATAGTTTGGATATTACTTAGCTTAATAGTTCGAAGATGTGTCCGTAAAAGTCAGCATGATGTTCAGGTAAGAGAACAAATGATGTTTTAAACAGGTAAATCAATACACTTACGCAAAAATGTAGTTTGAATGTTAAAGTGGGGGAAGATGTTCATAAACATCAATATATAAACAGGTAGGATAATAATTATTTCATAATATAAAGAAATTAATAGTATATAGCCAATAGTAAATAAAAATAGGGAGGGACCAAACTCTTTGGCCAAGAAATAAGCTTTCTTCATAGCACAAGGTGGGTTCTGTAAGTTGCACATCCTCTCTACTCCCAGATTTTTCTCCACCTTTGAGTTGCTGTGCCGTCTATAAAATTTGTTTATACAAATTTTTATCTGCCTAACTTCCATGCTGCCACTCATTATGCTCAGCCTCATAGGCAAGGAACAGTGATAAAGAAGAGAGGGTATGGTTCCCAAAATAGATTTCATTTTGTGCAATTCCACTAACTACTGTTCAGTCAGCTCTCTGCTTTAACTAGAAAAATATATAGTAAGGAGAAGAGGTTGAAATTACTTGAATCCTCTTACCTCCAATATGAAGATTATTAATCAGCATAGATTATTATAGGAAGCATGAATTTCAAAATTCTGTGGTCTAGGTGATTCTGACAAGTTATCTAGACTAATCTTCCTCATTCAATTTAGTGTGTAAAGTATTCTAGTCAAGACCCTTGAGACCCACTGGTTTGCCATGACAAAGAAAATTCTTAATCCCATTAATGAATGAATCAGCACCATTTCAAATAAAGAGCTAATGAACTTTATTGAAGTCATAGATAAATTACTATGCTATAAAAGTGTAGAAATTATTATATTGTGAATATAACTATTCTACTCAGCAACCCAAGGCCAATTGTCAACTCTAATGAGATCTGGTAATATGGCCCATATGATCTTGGGATTTCAATAAACCCATGTTCAAGTCCCGGCTCTGCTACCTGGTAGCTTTGTTTTCATAAGCAAATGATTAACTTCTCTAAGCTTCAGTTGCCTGTTTCATAAAATACATATATCAATGCCACCTACTTCATAGATTTTTGCAATAGCATGAGCAAATAGCATAGTACTGGCAGCGAGAAAGTACTAAATAACTTTTATCTATATTAATTTAATATTATTTTTAGTGTAACAATAATTGTTATTTGTATTACTGTTTTTCAACGTGTAACTGATCTTTCTCAATGTTCTTAGGTTGTAAGAACAAAGCCTAACAGAAGCAGAGTTGATTTTTTAGTGTTTTAAATTGTGGCCCTCCAGAGGACGAGCAGCCCAACTGTGCTTGTTTAATGTGGTTTGTTCTGCGCCATATGCGTGTGGGCTTTTAATAAATGCTGTTTGATGATGATGATGAGTTCTTGGAGACAGAGCAGTGTTCAGCAGAGTCACTACATTATGTTTGGCCTTGCTTTCTACTACTCGACTCCAGGAATGCTCTTGTGAGCAGTACCGAAACTTCTGAAATTTCCATTTGAGGTAAAGTACTGCTGCCAGCAAGCCGCACGAAGGGAGTCATTAACCCTCACCCTCTTTTCTTGTGGCTCTTGCCAAACTGACCCTCAGAAGGGCTTTCTCAGTGGGCTGTCCTGCAGTTCTCAGCAGCATTCCACAGCAGTACTATCTGCTGTTCTTCCTGAGAAAGCCAGGGTAGAATAATAGCCTCTGAGCTCAGTGGGCCAACTTCCAAAGTCCAAACTATGGGGAAAAATTTATTACAACTTTACCTAGAGGAAAAACAAAACCAAGGATTCAGTCTATAGTCAGTCCCTAATCAATGCAAAAGGAGCTTACAGCTCCAGGGACTCAAATAGGATTTAAACATTTTAGAAATGTTTACATTAAAAACAATGATATATTAAAGCAACAAGCCTGAAAACTGCGATCAAAAGCAAAAATTCTTTCTCCCCAAAACTTACATTAAAGTGACTGGGCAGTATGAAGGGTTTTCTGTGGCAATCAGGCTTTTCAAGAGCCCAAGCCCTTTTTCTTGGACAGTTCACTTTCCAATCCAAGATAGACCTTTCAACTGAGTTTTGTCTTAGTACATTCTCGTCACTACTATAAAACAATGATAATTGTCTTTGAATTAAGTCTCTTGTTTCAGATGTGCCCCCCAATTTTTAGAAGAAAAGTATTTTTTCTTGAGTGAAATGTCAAGTTTCTTATGGACAAAACTTTCACTCTTCTATCCAGAAGTTATCATTGGAAAGGGTCTAGAGACCCCTGGTACAATCTTTCCAAAAAGGATACTTTAAATGAACAATGCAGAAAATGCTGTAAATGAATAATGCTTCTTTTCAGACAACCTGTGTTCTCCAAACACAGACATAGCTGTGATGCTTTACCAGGTCAAGAAAGAGCCCCATTTTTAACAATGATGACCTGGATTTTCAGCAACATTATTAGCTTTGCAGACAGTCTGCCTATGCAAGCTTAGACCTGATTTCCAAGGTTCATTGAGACTATTGCCTGAAATATCAGAGAAGAGTTAATAGAATGAATAGAGATTCAAAAGAGCAGAAGAACATCAAATCACTTTTGTGGGGAGAAGGGACACAGGGAGAAGCCTGAGTTAATGCGCCTTGACTTGGAAAAAGACAACAAGACTATAAGTTTAACCTTGCAAAAGTCACAGAAATGAGAAATTTTGCCTTACTATACCTAAGTTTATGTGTTTACAGTTGCACTCTAAGTCACTCTTTACTCTTTGATCCACTTAATCAGATTTTACATCCATTTGATCAATCATTTCATCAAGTGTTTGTTTGTTTGTTTGTTTGTTTGTTTTTGGAGACAGAGTCTTGTTCTGTCGCCCAGGCTGGAGTGCAGTGGTGCGATCTCAGCTCACTGCAACCTCCGCCTTCTGGGTTCAGGTAATTCTCCTGCCTCAGCCTCCTGAGTAGTTGGGACTACAGGCGCATGCCACTATGCCTGGCTAATTTTCTGTATTTTAGTACAGACAGGGTTTCACCATGTTGCCAGGCTGGTCTCGAACTCCTGAGCTCAGGAAATCAGTCTGCCTGGGCCTCCCAAAGTGCCAGGATTACAGGCATGAGCCACCGTGCCCAGTCTTCATCAAATTTTTAAATCCATCCACAGAGACTTTGCAACAATATTCCAAGGATTTTTTTTTTTCATTGTTGACAAGTCTGTTGTTACTGGCAATGTGTGTAGGAACTAGTCCTGGTGACCTCCCTGTGAACCCACCAAAAAGTCAAAATTTGCAATTTCTTGTTCAGTGTAAAACTGAGCTTTGACCTTGAGGACTTTGTTGTGGTGGCTTCCCCTAGGAAATCAAAGAGACTGGTCATTTCTCAAGTCCCCAGAAGCAGTTCTGTTGTCAGAATCTCTCAGGGGCCTTTGAGTAAGAATCTTTCAACTTAATGGTTCAAGTACAAGTTTTCATTGGTATACAGAAGCCGTAATCTAAATAACAAGTCTTTCAAGAAGTGACAGGAAGACACAAGGGAGAGAAAAAGAGGAAACTGTTTTTGAGAAAAGAAGAGGTAAGATAATACAAAAAGTAGTAGGAGGGAGTCAGTTTGAGCTGCATAGACACATCAGTCTCTCCATCTTTTTGGAATGTCTCATTTATTTGCTGGGTCCTTTCCGTTGTTCTCACTGGCTCTTCTCATGCAGAAAGAAAATACTTTCTCTGCCAATTACAATTGAATCTTTTACACCTCAGCTGAGAACATTCTGTAGGTTGGACTTTATTCTAATTTACTTGGATACCCTTCCTGTTGGCCTTATTTTTCTTGTATCTCAGTTATAAGGCTTCCCTAAGAAGTTAGGTACTGCTATTCTATGCCTCACTCAGATGTTGACACAACTTTTATCACCAGCAGTTCTACTTGTCAAAAGTAATTAGGCATACTATCAAATGTCTGGAGCCAGGCAGATCTTCTTTATGATACACTTCAGCGAGACGCTCAATTTGTAGGTTTATTCATCCACATCCTTCTCTGCTTGTTTGCCCAACCCGTGGGACCACTTCTCTTTCTTAGAACCACATGGTTTTGTGAAGGCCAGGATCAGTCAGTATTTTTTGAATGAGAACCCATTATGTGCCAAAACTGTGTGTGACGAACAAAAAATAAACTTGAACAGAGCTGAAAAATACCCTAAAGCTTTAGTCTAAAATTTTCTTGTCTCCCAGCAATGAAATTGAGATCCAGAGAAATAATTTTTTCAAGTCATTCTATAATATCGTGGTAGGACTGGAATAAGAAAACAGTTCTTACCACAACTCCTGGATTTTCACAGGTTCATAAGTCTTTCAATTAGTTGAAATGACAAATTCCAGAACATCATAACCCAAAAACATTTCCATATACATTTATATGGTCCCCTCTAGTCAGAAAAATCTACCCTGCTTGAAAATGTTTATTAATGCCTCATCTTCCTAAGATTTTCCACAAAACCAAGCTCTAAAGAGAAAGGTAATGAGTTCTTTCCATTTTTTGTTATTCAAATTCTCACTGACCTCACAGGTCATAGAAAATCACTATCAACAATTCTACAAGAGTTACGAAGTAACACACAAGTCAGC
The DNA here is from genome assembly GCF_028885655.2 of Pongo abelii. NCBI lineage: Eukaryota > Metazoa > Chordata > Mammalia > Primates > Hominidae > Pongo > Pongo abelii. Next base: position 38,731,097 of record NC_085928.1, on the reverse strand, counting down.
AGTGGCCTCAGTGAATACAGAACTGCATATGTCAGGAAGCCTGTGAGAAGAACCACATGTAAGAATTGAAATGTGGTAACTCTTTTGTTTTTTAACTTTTATTCTAGGTTCAGTGATGCATGTATAGGTTTGTAATGTAGGTAAATTTTGTGTCACAAGGGGATGGTGTATAGATTATTCCATCACCCAGGCAGTAAGTATAGCAGCTGACAGGCAGTGTTTCAGTCCTCACTGATCTCCCACCCTCCACCCTCAAGTAGGCCCCAGTGTCTGTTATTCCCCACTTTGTGTCCATGTGTACTCAAAGATGAGCTCACACTTGTAAATGAGAACATGTGGTATTTGGTTTTTCTGTTCATGTGTTAGTTCACTTAGGATAATGGCCTCCAGCTCCATCCTTGTTGCTGCAAAGGACATGATCTCATTCATTGTTATGGCTATGTAATATTCTACAGTATATATGTATCATATTTTCTTTATCCAGTCTACCATTGATGGGCATTTAGGTTGATTCCCTGTCTTTGCTATTGTGAATAGTTCTGCAATAAATATACATGTGTCTTTATGGTAGTACCCTATGATTTATATTTGGGGAACATATACCCAATAATGGGATTGCTATGTGGAATGATAATTCTGCTTTGAGTTCTTTCAGAAGTCGCCAACTGCTTTCCAAAATACCTGAACTAATTTACACACCCACAAGCAGTGTATAAACATTCCTTTCACTCTGCAACCTCGCCAATATCTGTTATTTTTTTTTAAATATATTTTAAGTTTTAGGGTACATGTGCACAACACGCAGGTTTGTTGCATATGTATACATGTGCCATGTTGGTGTGCTGCACCCATTAACTCGTCATTTACATTAGGTATATCTCCTAATGCTATCCCTCCCCCCTCCCCCGATCCCACAACAGGCCCCGGTGTGTGATGTTCCCCTTCCTGTGTCCAAGTGTTCTCATTGTTCAATTCCCACCTATGAGTGAGAACATGCGGTGTTTGGTTTTTTGTCCTTGTGATAGTTTGCTGAGAATAATGGTTTCCAGCTTCATCCATGTCCCTACAAAGGACATGAACTCATCACTTTTTATGACTGCATAGTATTCCATGGTGTATATGTGCCACATTTTCTTAATTCAGTCTATCATTGTTGGACATTTGGGTTGGCTCCAAGTCTTTGCTATTGTGAATAGTGCCACAATAAACATATGTGTGCATGTGTCTTTATAGCAGCATGATTTATAATCCTTTGGGTATATACCCAGTAATGGGATGGCTGGGTCAAATGGTATTTCTAGTTCTAGATCCCTGAGGAATTGCCACACTGACTTCCACAATGGTTGAACTAGTTTACAGTCCCACCAACAGTGTAAAAGTGTTCCTATTTCTCCACATCCTCTCCAGCACCTGTTGTTTCCTGACTTTTTAATGATCGCCACTCTAACTGGTGTGAGATGGTATCTCATTGTGGTTTTGATTTGCATTTCTCTGATGGCCAGTGATGATGAGCATTTTTTCATATGTCTTTGGGCTGCATAAATGTCTTCTTTTGAGAAGTGTCTGTTCATATACTTTGCCCACTTTTTGATGGGGTTGTTTGTTTTTTTCTTGTAAATTTGTTTGAGTTCTTTGTAGATTCTGGATATTAGCCCTTTATCAGATGAGTAGATTGCACAAATTTTCTCCCATTCTGTAGGTTGCTTGTTCACTCTGATGGTAGTTTCTTTTGCCATGCAGAAGCTCTTTAGTTTAATTAGATCCCATTTGTCTATTTTGGCTTTTGTTGCCATTGCTTTTGGTGTTTTCGACATGAAGTCCTTGCCCATGCCTATGTCCTGAATGGTATTGCCTAGGTTTTCTTCTAGGGTTTTTATGGTTTTAGGTCTAACATTTAAGTCTTTATCCATCTTGAATTAATTTTTGTATAAAGTGTAAGGAAGGGATCCAGTTTCAGCTTTCTACATATGGCTAGCCAGTTTTCCCAGCACCATTTATTAAATAGGGAATCCTTTCCCCATTTCTTGTTTTTGTCAGGTTTGTCAAAGGTCAGATAGTTGTAGATGTGTGGCATTATTTCTGAGGGCTCTGTTCTGTTCCATTGGTCTATATCTCTGTTTTGGTACCAGTACCATGCTGTTTTGGTTACTGTAGCCTTGTAGCATAGTTTGAAGTCAGGTAGTGTGATGCTTCCATCTTTGTTCTTTCGGCTTAGGATTGACTTGGCAATGGGGCTCTTTTTTGGTTCCATATGAACTTTAAAGTAGTTTTTCCACTTCTGTGAAGACAGTCATTGGTAGCTCGATGGGGATGGCATTGAATCTATAAATTACCTTAGGCAGTATGGCCATTTTCATGATATTGCTTCTTCCTACCCATGAGCATGGAATGTTCTTCCACTTGTTTCTATCCTGTTTTATTTCGTTGAGCACTGGTTTGTAGTTCTCCTTGAAGAGGTCCTTCACATCCCTTGTGGGTTGGATTCCTAGGTATTTTATTCTCTTTGAAGCAATTGTGAATGGGAGTTCACTCATGATTTGGCTGTTTGTCTGCTATTGGTGTATAAGAATGCTTGTGATTTTTGCACATTGATTTTGTATCCTGAGACTTTGCTGAAGTTGCTTATCAGCTTAAGGAGATTTTGGGCTGAGACGATGGGGTTTTCTAGATATACAATCATGTCATCTGCAAACACGGACAATTTGACTTCCCCTTTTCCTAATTGAATACCCTTTATTTCCTTCTCCTGCCTGATTGCCCTGGCCAGAACTTCCAACACTGTGTTGAATAGGAGTGGTGAGACAGGGCATCCCTGTCTTGTGCCAGTTTTCAAAGGGAATGCTTCCAGTTTTTGCCCATTCAGTATGATATTGGCTGTGGGTTTGTCATAAATAGCTATTATTATTTTGAGATACATTCCATCAATACCTAATTTATTGAGAGTTTTTAGCATGGAGGGCTGTTGAATTTTGTCAAAGACCTTTTCTGCATCTATTGAGATAATCGTGTGGTTTTTGTCATTGGTTCTGTTTATATGCTGGATTACATTTATTGATTTGCGTATGTTGAACCAGCCTTGCATCCCAGGGATGAAGCCCACTTGATCATGGTGGATAAGCTTTTTGATGTGCTGCTGGATTTGGTTTGCCAGTATTTTTTTGAGGATTTTTGCATTGGTGTTCATCAGGGATATTGGTCTAAAATTCTCTTTTTTGGTTGTGTCTCTGCCAGGCTTTGGTATCAGGATACAGCATCTGTTATTTTTTGACTTTTTAATAATAGCCATTCTGACTGATGTGACTGGACATGGTGGTTTGCATCTTAATCTCAGATTCTTGGGAGGCTGAGGCCAGGAGTTTGAGATCTGCCTGGGCAACATAGCGAATTATCAGCACACCACTATATTCCAGCGTAGGCAACAGAGCAAGACCCCATCTCTAAAATAAATAATTAAATAAAGAACGGGGTTTTTTTTAGAACAACTCTTAAATTAGCAGAACCTACTTAGCTCTAGCTTTCAAATAATCCAAACTTTTTAAAAACATGTTCAACTTTCTGTTAGAAAAATTAAAAGTCATTAAAACAAACTTACGTAAGGAATTTGCTCTAAAGGTATTCCTGTATGTCGTGGGATCAGGATTCTATGTATTCAAATCTCACACTAACAATCCTAAACCAAGGATTGTCTATTATTCACTGATTAAGGATTAAAATGGCCCCCATAGCCTCATGGATACCAAAGCAGGAGCATACATTGGTGTATGTTAGAGTGATTTTCAATACTAAAAGCTTTGTCCCTTAATATTACAGCAAAAATTAACTAAACAACACTAACTTCTAATATTCCAATAAACCGAGATTTTCAGATATTGAATACAATAGCAATCCATTACAATCTTTAGTATGTCTAACAACTGAGCATCATTTTCCTAAAATACACCTGCATTGAGGTAACATCACTAATCCTACATTCAACAGTAGCTATACCTAGTCAAGTAACTTCAAGTCTTTAAGTGTCACCTCTCTTAGGCTTAAAATAGAGGTGGTGAGCATTCAGCTAAGTGAGTTTTAAAGTCGTTCCCAACTGTGAAGTTATTTGATTATGTGGATTCTATAACACTATTTGTGTATCACCCAAATATTAATCCTGTCCTCTGGCAATAAAAGAAAAAAAAAAGCACAAAATAAAGTCTTATACAACCTCTCCAGTATGCTAAAACCCTATAATTCTCATTGACTCTAAAAGCAGTTCTGCAGATGTGGGAGGAAGAACGTAAATAGTGTGCAACTCTGCAAAGTGAAACTGAATGACTGTGAGCCAGCCAGCCAGCTGCACCAAGAATGACTTCACTTGAGCTATGAGTAGGTAACTGGTTCTCAAACCAGCTGTGCCACCGTCCTTGATCCAGTCTTATTTGCAACAAGAATGTGTATGGAGACCCAAGGGGAAACATTTATTTGCCCGCAAGAGATTAAAGATAGAGATACCACAACCAATTTGCAAGTCATTGGTGACTATAAGAAATTTCTCAAAACAGAAATATTTGCTGTGTAGTTTGTTTTTTGTTTTGTTTTGTTTTGTTTTAAACCAATACCCAGTTGAGTATCTACAATGTATCAGAATAGTAATAGACACTGTGGAGATAGAAAGATGAATAAGGCATAGCTCTTGCCTTCAACTCTGTAGGGGAAATAAGACATACACAAATAGATACAACACAATGCAGTAGGGATGAGCCTACAAATAATGGAGACAACATTCTTTAAGAATCAAAGTAGGTTTTTGGCTGGTCATCATCAAGTCATTTTGACATATATCACATAATCATTGAAGATATTTATACACATACACACTGGTTGCAACCCAAGAAATATGACCATGGCAATTAAACATTTTAAGAAAACAATAACAAATTAAACAAAGTTGGTGAAAATTTAGCGAGGTTTGTAATTATAACTCTAGTTTTATCCCATTAACAAAGGTATTGGAATTTGGTGTTTTCAAGATTAGTAAATCTGATCAAAGTAGACTTTTCATACATGTCACTCTATTAAATGAGATGTGTTTTTGAAAACACTAAACTAAAAGCAAAATGGATGACCTCACCCCAACATGCTATTCTTGGAATTTCTTTTTTTTTATTATTATTATTATACTTTAAGTTTTAGGGTACATGTGCACAATGTGCAGGTTAGTTACATATGTATACATGTGCCCAGCTGGTGTGCTGCACCCATTAACTCGCCATTTAGCATTAGGTATATCTCCTAATGCTATCCCTCCCCCCTCCCCCCACCCCACAATAGTCCCCAGAGTGTGATGTTCCCCTTCCTGTGTCCATGTGTTCTCATTGTTCAATTCCCATCTATGACAGTCTTGTTTAATACTGTTTCATTGTCTTTTTATCAAAAAAGTTTTTAATGGAGTCCTTCGTATCTTTAGTGGAAATGGTATATTTAGTAGAAAATACAGAATAAACCTAAATTCTTATATACAGACAACTTAAACTTCCTTATGAAACTTACCATATGCAGGCAACTATTCTCTCCAAAAAATGTGCTACAATGTCAGTAGAGGAATAAAAAGATATCAGTTCTAAAAAACAAAATAAATTATGAGAAAGACAACATCAGAATACGAGAAATTTCAGCAAATTTTTGGAAAACTAGTGGAATGGTGGTAACTAAGCTTATGGAGGAATACAATCTCAAGTGCCTAGAAAGGTCTTAGGTCAGGTTCCTTAGAAGCAGAGCCTGAAATGGAGATTCCTGCGTAAATGACGTATTAATGAAATACCCTCAGGAGAAACTTACAGGAAAATGAGGGACGTTGGCTAGAGCATACGAAAAGGCTAGGCAAAAATGTGATTTCAGAGAAGTCTAGCTTCAGCCTAATCCCACAAAGAGTGCTGGAGGATAAATAGTACCAAAAGGTTATCCCTTCCAGACAGAAGAATGCTGGGCTATTATACCCCTGCATCAGTCAGTTATAGGTCTGCCCCAGGCAAAGGGAGAGAAGTGTAATCTCCCATGTGTCTCTGAACCAACAAGCTCCCCTTCGCCAAGGACAATCTTTCAAAGAAGTGTACAGGTGTGAGCCACTAGAGCAGCCAGCATCTCCAACAGCTGGAGGCTGGGTGTGCACCCTTAGTAAAGGGAATCTGGGCAAGGTACGAACAGTATCTTCTCTAGCTATCACTTACACAGCTTAGTCCACTTGCTTCTCACTTTAAATGCACTCCATCTGGTCACTGCTTCTTCATGGTTCTGGTTGGTTGCAATTTCCAGTAAAATTTACAGAAAGAGAGTTACTGGGGATGAGCTACTGCCTCCCTGCTGAAATAGGTTTCAAGACCTTAGCTAATATACAACATCTTCCTCTTCTTCCATCCTTTCTAGATTTCCTTCCCTTCTGATAGCACTTCTGATAATCTAGGTGACTTAGCTATTGGGAAGACACAGGCCTTCATCCTTGAGTAGTCAAAGCCCCTTGTTAGCAAGCCTTTATTGTTTCACTTGCCAGTTTACAATTGAGATTGGGTGTGAATGTATCAAGAGATGTCCCACTGGCCCAGTGGATCATCTGAGTGCCAAACGTTTTCCTCCCTGCCTCTTCATATGGCAGTAATTTTACCATTTCAATGGTGAAAAGGGTCAAAATTAGCCCTCCCAATAGACAATTCCTTTCTTTGCCTGCTGGTAGGCCACAATGCCAGGTGTCAGCTGTAGTTTTGTTTTTATTTGGTTTTTCTTAGCCACTAGGCCACCAGGGACATAGTTTTAAATTAGGTTGAGTGCTTTCTGTGTTCCCAGGTGAAAGAATTTCCCTTGTGGGAACCAGGATCTCTAGACTCACAGAGCCTACAGCTTCATGGTAATGTGAATTGGATCATGCTTACTTATATCCCTTAATTTCTCTTTTTATTATTACCTTTTATTTAGGTTCAGGGGTATGTGTGCAGCTTTGTTATATAGGTAAGCTGCATGTCACAGTGGTTTGAGGTACAGATAATTTCATCATCCCTAGTAATAAACATAGTACCTGATAGGTATTTTTTTGATCCTCTCTGTCCTCCCACTCTCCACCCTCAAGTAGGCCCCAGTGTCTATTGTTCACCCCCGAATATCCCTGTGTTCTCATTATTTAGTTCCCACTTATAAGTGAGAATATGCTGTATTTGGTTTTCTGTTCCTGTGTTAGTCTGCTTAGGATGATGGCCTGCAGCTCTATCCATGTTGCTGCAAAGGATATTATCTCATTCATTTTTATGGATGCATAGTATTCCATACGTGCCACATTTTCTTCATCCAGTCTACCACTGATGGGCATTTAGGTTGATTCTACATCTTTTCTTTTTTTTTGGAGATGGAGTTTCGCTCTGTCACCCAGGCTGGAGTGCAGTGGCGCAATCTCGGCTCACTGTAAGTGATTCTACATCTTTTCTATTGTGAACAGTGCTACAATGAATATATGCCTGCATGTGTCTTTATGGTAGAACAATTTATTTTCCTTTGAGTATATATCCAATAATGGGATTACTGGGTCAAATAGTAATTCTGTTTTAAGTTCTTTGAGGAATTGCCACACTGCTTTCCATAGGGGCTGAACCCCCACCAGCAACGTATAAGTGTTTCCTTTTCTCCCCAACCTTGCCAGCATCTGTTATTCTTTGGCCTTTTACTAATGGCCATTCTGAATAGTGTGAGCTGGCATCTCATTATGGTTTTGATTTGCATTTCTCTAGTGATCAGTGATATTGGACTTTTTTCATATGCTTGTTAGCTGCATGTATGTCTTCTTTTGAAAAGTGCCTGTTCATGTCCTTTGCCCACTTCTTAATGGAGTTGTTTTTAGCTTGTAAATTTGTTTAAGTTCTTTATAGAGGCTGGATATCAGACCTTTGTCAGATGCATAGTTTACAAATATGTTCTCCCATTCTGTAGGTTGTCTGTCTACTCTGTTAATAGTTTATTTTGATGTGCAGAAGCTCTTTAGTTTAATTAGAGCCCATCTGTCAATTTTTGTGTTTGCTGCAATTGTTTTCGATGTCTTCATCCTGAAATCTTTGCCAAGTCCTAAGTCAAGATAGAATTTCCTAGGTTATCTTCCAGAGTTTTCATAGTTTGAGGTTTTACATTTAAGTCTTTAATCCATCTTGAGTTGGCCTTTGTATATGGTATAAGGTAGGGGTCCCATTTCATTCTTCTGCATATGGCTAACCAGTTATCTCAACACCATTTATTGAATGGGGAATCCTTTCCCCATTGCTTGTTTTTGTCAGCTTTGTCGAAGATCAGATGGTTGTAGGTATAAGGCATTATTTCTGACTTGTCTATTCTGTTTAATTGGTCTATGTGTCTGTTTTTGTACCAGTACCATTCTGTTTTGGTTACTGCAGCCCTATAGCATAGTTTGAAGTTGGATAAGTGATGCCTCCAGCTTTGTTCTTTTTGCTTAACATTGCCTTGGCTATGCTGGCTCTTTTTTGGTTCCATATGAATTTTAAATTAGTTGTATCTAATTCCGTGAAGAATGTTATTGGGAATTTGATAGGAATAGCACTAAACCTGTACATTGCTTTGGGCAGTATGGTCATTTTAACAATATTGATTCTTCCTATCTATGATCTTTGAATGTTTACCTATTCGTTTGTGTCATCTGATTTTTTGAAAAGTGTTGTAATTCTTCTTGTAGAGACTTTCACCTCCCTGGTTAACTTTATTCCTAGGTATTTTTTGTGTGGCAATTGTGAATGGAATTGCCTTCTTGATTTGGTTCTCGGCTTGGCTGTTGTTGGTGTATAGGAACGCTAGTGATTTTGTACATTGATTTTGTATCTTGAAACTTTGCTCAAGCTGTTTACCAGATCCAGGAGATTTTGGTCAGAGACTCTGGGGTTTTCCAGATATAGAATCATGTCATCTGCCAACAGGGATAGTTTGACTTCCTCTCTTCCTATTTGGATGTCTTTTATTTCTTTCTCTTGCCTGATTGCTCTGACCAGGACTTCCAATACTATGTTGAATAGGAGTGGTCAGAGAGGGCATCCTTGTCTTGTGCCAGTTTTCAAGGGGAATGCTTCCAGCTTTTGCCCATTGAGTATGAGGTTGGCTGTGGGTTTGTCATAGGCTCTTGTTATTTTGAAGTATATGCCTTCAATTCTGAGCTTATTGAGATATTCCTTAGTTTCTAGATCCATATAGTCTACCTACTGGGGACAATAAAACATACAAAGGTCATTGGTTTCAAGCAAATACAGTATCCTGAAGAGCAGCGCCCAACATTGACAGGTGTCAGTGGATCCTTCAATTATACCACTAAGAGATCATTCCAATGCTCTATCAGGACAGCAGCTTCCGAAGAAGGCTGCAGATGTAAGCTATTAGCAAGCACCATCCCCTGAAGCAGAGGAATGTGTGCAGCAGCCTAGTAAAAAGAATCTGGCAGGACACCAACAGCATCTGCTACAGGAAGATCAACCAGAATTTAAAACTGAGCTGATTCGTATTTCAGAACCCAAAAAGGCTAAGAATTCTACAGAATACAGGTAACACAGGGAACAGAAACAAAAAAATAATCAATAAGTTTAAATTTTCAAAATGATTAGTAAGAAACAGCATTACAAAATAGAAAGATGTACTAGAGAGGGTGCTTGGATAAAGAAACAATCTAAAAATAATGAAGAACTTCTAGAAAATAGAAATGTGATAAAATAAAAAATTCAATGGAGTGATTAAAAGATAAATCAAAGCTATGTCTCAAAAATAGAATTAAAAGATTTTAAAAATTGAAAAATAGGAGAGAGAGAATAATAAGTTTAGAATATTCCAACATTTGACAGGAGTTCTAGAAACAGAAGAAATGGGGGAAAGAAAATCATCAGTTAAATTATTCAAGAAAACTTCCCCATCAAGACATGCCTCCACAGACTAAGAGAATCTACTAAATGCTCATGCAATGAAAAGACCTATTACACACACATCATCACAAATATCCATAAGCAACCAGGATACAGAGTGCAGAAGTTTCCAGAAAGGGAAAAGTTGCATTCAAGAGAATTAGAATTGTATTAGAATTCTTAAGAGCACCATTAGATGATAAAATATGATGGGAAATTCCTTTCAAGTTCTGAAGGAATATTATTTTCAACCTAAAATTCCATATCTAGCTAAACTGTCTGTCAAGGATGAGGGAAAGGTAAATGCTGTTTTCTTTGCATTCTTTATTGGGAAGCTGCTAAAGTATGTGTTCCAGCCAAAGAGGAAAAGACAAGATCCAGGCTATGAGACATTTAACACAGGAAAACAAGTATGAATGTTAAGCCCAGGGTAACAGCTACGCAGAAGGCTCAAAGAGCAGTGTGTTTGGAATGGAGCAGAAGAATAGGGACTTCAACAGGAAAGATCTCAAGGGAAAAAAATAATTAATATGTTAACCAAAACACTTGATCATGTGAGACAAAAATACTACGGGTATATGACCCATCTGATAGAGCAAATGGGAAATAGTAAGAATAGGTACAAAGAAAATTGTGCCAGATAAAATTGAAATAAATAATTAACTCCAGGCAAAATAGATATACAAGAAAAGAATGGAATCATAATACATTGTAGCTGTACGTGGAACTATTTGCACTATTATTATTATGACTACTGTCTACTGATTTAACTAAAATTGAGAGGATATATAAACAAAGGCATTTAGAAGATCCAAATTTTCCTCTATCCTAAAAGCAAGTCAATAGATGAAGTCTAAAATGGATAACCCAGGGACTCGGGGGGAAGACTGGGAAGGGGTGAGGGATAAAAGACTACATGTTGGGTGCAGTACGCACTGCTTAGGTGATGGGTGCACGAAAATCTCAGAAATCACCACTAAAGAACTTATCTATGTAACTAAAAGACCACCTGTACCCCAAAAACTATTGAAATAAAAATAAATATTAAAAATTAAGTAAAGTAAAATGGACAGTCCCCCCAACCCACCCCCAACCCCCCATCCCACACACACACATACAAAGGACTATCATTTAGATAAATGGAGGCAATTCCAGAAAAGGCAGCTAACAGAGTTGATAGTGATGGTATCTGAGCATAGTGAGGGATGTATCAGAGAACTACTGACTTTTTATAAGCCTTGTCTATAAATATTATATTATCTACCAATAGGTATGCATTACCTTGGTAAAAAATTTAAATATTAAATTAAGGAAATAATATATTGTGCAATAACAAAAATGTGTTTCATATTTCTAGCTTCTCTATATAGGTAAGACAGATAATTTTTGGCATGCTAAGAAGGAACATGTGAGGCAAGTGTTTAGCAAGTCGAAAAAACAAAAGTAATCCAAATGAGAAGCTGAAAACCTTGCTTTGACCCCATTATTTCTTCCTATGCTTAGAATAGCACAATCGTCATTTGTCTTATTTTTATAAGCTTGGTTTGAAGTAGTATTAACTAAGTACTGTTTTATGTATTTGTACATACATAAACTATGTAGAACATAAGAGTGCTTAGGACTGTATTTCTAACTTTACAAATCAAAGTGCACAGAAGAATATTTATAAGAAGTATATCTGATAAATGACTTGAATCAATAATATACTTTTTAAGGGCTGGGTGTGGTGGCTCATGCCTGTAACCCCTACATTTTGGAAGGCCCAGGCAGGTGGATCACTTGAGCCCAGAAGTCTGAGACCAGCCTACGCAACATGGAGAAACCCCATCTCTATTAAAAAAAAAAAAAAAAAAAAAAGAAATTAGCTGGGCATGATGGCACACGCCTATAGTCCCAGCTCTTCAGGACACTGAGGTGAGAGAATCACCTAAGCCTGGGATGTCAAGGCTGCAGTGAGCCATGATCATGCCACTACACTCCAGCCTGGGAGATAGGGTGAAACACTGTCTCAAAGAAAAAAAAGTATGATTTATGTTTTTAAACGTAAAAACTCAGTAATAAGTAAACAGGCAATTCAATTTAAATATAATATATATAATATCATATGTGTTTAAAATATATTATTATTTTTAAATACATAACTGTATTACATATTATATATATAATGTATATATGCAAAAGATTTGAATGGTTAGTTTACCAAAGAAGATATATACATGGCAAATAAACACATGAAAAAATGTTCATTACAGAATTAGCCATTACAGAAGTGAAAATTAAAACCACAGTGAGATACCACTACATACCCATTAGAATGGCTAAAATTTAAAAGATTGTCCATACCAAATGTTGATAAGGAAGTTGAGGAACTAGAATTCCCATAAACTGCAGGTGAAAATTTTAAATGGTACAATCACTTTTCAAAAGAGTTCGGCAGTTTCTTAAAAATTGTAAAACATGCCATATTTAAACCTCAGACAATATGATCTTGCCATTCTATTCCTATGTATTCATCCAAGAAAAAATAAAGCATATGTCCACATGGAGACTTATACATGAGTATTCTTGACAGCTTTATTCATCCTAGCCAAAAGCTAGAAAAAGATGCAAATCATCAATAAGTGAATGAATAAACAATTATGGTATGTCCATACAATGTAGTACTACTCTTCAATAACAACTAATGAGCTTTCAAAAATAAGGAATGAACTACTGATACATGCAACAACACAACATAGATGAATGTCAAAATAATTGCACCAATTGAAAGAAGCAATGCAAAAAAGAGTATACACTGTATGCTACCTTTTATATAAAATTCTAGAAAATGAAAACTCATTGATAGTGACAAAAAGATGGTGGTTTTTTAGGGAAAAGATATGTGGTATGGGCAGGAAAGGTAATTAAAAGGAAGAGTGGAGAAACTTTTGGGGGTAATGTCTATGTTCACTATCTTGATTGCGAGAATGTTTTCTAAACTTATCAAATTATATGCTTTAAACACATGTAGGTTATTATACTCTATTATAACTCGCAGCACACTTTTTTTTTCACCAAAACCAAAATTATTTTATTTTTAATTTTTTAACTTTTATTTTAAGTTCAGGGGTACAAGTGCAGGTTTCCTACATAGATAAACTTGAATCATAGGGGTTTGTTGTACAGATTATTTCATTACCCAGGTATTAAGCCTAGTACCCATTAGTTATTTTTCCTGATCCTCTCCCTCCTCCCACCCTCCACCTTCTGAAAGGCCACAGTGTATGTTGTTCCCCTTTATGTGTCCATGGGTTCTCATCCTTTAGCTCCCATTTATAAGTGAGAACATGTGGTATTTAGTTTTCTGTTCCTATGGTAGTTTGCTAAGGGTAATGGCCTCCAGCTCCATCCATATCCCTGCAAAGGACATGATCTTGTTCTTTTTTATGGCTGCATAGTATTCCATGGTGTAGTTGTACCACATTTTCCCTATCCAGTCTATCATTGATGGGCATTTAGGTTGATTGCATGTCTTTGCTACTGTGAATAATGCTGCAATGAACAAACATGTGCATATGTCTTTATAATAGAATGATGTATATTCTTTTGGGTATATACCCAGTAATTGGATTTGCTGGGTCGAATGGTAGTTCTGTCTTTAGGTCTTTGAAGAATTGCCATGCTGTCTTCTACAATGGCTGAACTAATTTATACTCTCACCAACACTCTTTAAAATACACAAACATAAAAGGAAAATTTTAAAATAAGTATAGGAAATAAGTAACCCATATCACTCAGATATAGTCATTAATTCATTCAGTCAACAACTACTGCATGGTTCCTATGTGCTAATCATTGTGCTGGATGCTGGCAGCAGAAACATTTCTACAACATGACTTGCCTTCCCAAGGACTTCACAGATTTGTGAAATAACAGACATGCACCACTAGGTAAAGTAAGCTATGGTATTTGTTTCTGAGATGGTAATTAATGCTCGTTGCATTTTTCTTTACATCAAAATATTAAATAAATATAATGAATGTTGCTAGGAATACCTATTAATATAAAGCACTCTTTTATGAGTAGCTGTTTCTCTGTTATTCTCACTGTATTAACCATATGCTCTTTGGGTAGCGGTAATATCTTCCCTTTTCAACATTAGTGTATTAATACTCCAAAATCATTATAACACATCCACCATACTAATAATGCAGCCAGCTCTCAGTTTTGATGGTGGATTCCAGAAATCTGGCTTTGGTCCTTGCACTCTTCAGCCACTTGCATTTAGGGGCATTTCATTGCTTGTTATCGCCTCTGTCAAGGGTGTTCAGTAGAAAAGAGGAGGCAAATCTCAAGCCTATGTAATATCCTGATGACGGTCATAAAATCTTAAAATTGGAAGTAATCTCCAGTGTTATCTATTCCAATTCCCACTCAGTGCTAGAATCTCTTCTATCCTATCCCCAACAGATATTTACGCAAGCCAGATTCTGCTTGAACACTTTGAATAATAACAGATCCAATTCCCAGTTACTCCACTAGTAAATGTTACAGTCTTTTCCATGTTTGCAGTTCAAATAGAAGCTCTGAGGGGTGGTTGGAAACAATATTTAAATTTGGCTAAGGAATAGTCATATGTATTATGTATTTCAGTTATTACATACACACACATAATATTTATCAGGCAAATAAAGATAAATTCTTCCAAAGTATTATGTTATAAATACCTCACCCCAATATTCCCTATGAGTCAGGCAGGAAGGACGGGAAGGAGGGAGGAAATTGTTAAACTGAAGAATCAATCTATTAGTGCATTTACCACCATCGTCTGCCCAACCAGCATGTGAGGACACAGCGAGAAGTTGGCCATCTGCAAGCCAGGAAGAGGGCTCTCACCAGAACTCAACCATACTGGCACCCCTGTTGGTTGGATTTCCAACCTCCAGACCGTGAGAAAATAAATTTCTGTTGTTTGAACCACCCAGTCTATGATATTTTGTGATGACAGCCTGGGCTGACTAACACAGTCAGTCTTAGGAAGACTTTTTTGAAAGTCTACCAAAAAGTTTATCAGAGCTCAAAATACTTTATTGCCTACTTCAACTTAATGCCTACAATTTAAAAGATGTTGTGGATTCATTTCTGTTCAGACCACTTAATCTTATTTTTTTAAGAGACCAAACAGAATGTAGAAGAGGAAGAAAACCTACAAAGAGGGCGACCGCCTGCCTGAATCCTGGACTTGGACTAAACAACATCATTTGACATAACTGATGCAAGGTTCCTCTTCCATAAAGTAAAGGGTTGCAAAGTATGCTGGTGTGCACCTGTAGTCCCAGTTACTTGAGAGGCTGAGGATGGAGGATCGCTTGGTTCCAGGAGTTTAAGTCCAGCCTGAGCAACATAGAAAGACTCCTGTCTCAAAAAATAAAGGATTGAAATTTTAAATGATCCCCAAATATCCTCTCCATCTATAGAATTCTCCAAATCTTTTAATTTAATATTGGAGGAAAAAGAACAGATATGTACTCAATTTGGTTGACTGTGTAAAGAACTTTGGAACAAGGTAGAAAGGGAACAATAACTGCCTCCTAACCAAGAGCATTACAGAACTCTCCATAAGGAAACTGAATTTTTCCTGTTAAGGATTAAAGTATTCTCAAAGTAGATATTCTTACTGGAGCTCAAGTATGACAGAAAAAATTATAGCTGAGGCCTTTCAAATGTACTCTGTAATTTCCCCTTCTGTCTAAAAGCATTCATTCATTCAACATGTACTAGGGACTGAGATGCAAAGACAAAGAAAAGTTGCCCCTGCCCCTTAGAGTCAAAAACTAGGGAACACTCTATTTGACAGAGTTTTTCTAGTAATCT
Organism: Pongo abelii; assembly: GCF_028885655.2. Taxonomy (NCBI): domain Eukaryota; kingdom Metazoa; phylum Chordata; class Mammalia; order Primates; family Hominidae; genus Pongo; species Pongo abelii. The sequence goes on along the minus strand of NC_085928.1, from coordinate 38,715,345 downwards.
CAATAAACATGATCTCAATAAACATAGTTAACTATACGGCTTCATATCTTCATAAGCAATATAATATCTCCATTTAATACAACAAAATGTGTACACCGAAGAGGCAGGATGTCATAGATTCAGGAAATTTTCATGTGAAAGGCATTTCAGAGACTTTCTTCCCTGAAGCCTCTTCAAATGGCTTTGGGGACAGCAAGCTGCTCCCTTGTTGGAGTTTGTACAGGATTTGATTCTCTTCTTTGCAACTGCATCTTCTTATGTTGTAATATCTATTTAAATATTTCTAGATATCAACGGGCATCAGGCAGAGGAACCAAGCCTTATTCATTTGTGTTTCCCAAGAACTTGCACCACATTTGATTAATAACTGATGCTCAATACTACATTTTGTGGACTTAGGATCATCTTAACTGAACTAGATAAACTGGATGAGGAGGCTAAGGTTTGTAGCTACTTGTCCAAGGTCTCACAGGCACAGTCTGATGTGACAGGGCCAGGGCTAGGCCCCAGATCTCAGGCTCACAGTTTAGTGTTCTTTCCTTGAACAGCTTGCAATTAAGGAGCTGGTACCTCACTTGGACTTCGAATGTGTGTTCCCTTGAAGTAATTAGAAAACCTAGAAGTATAAACAAAGAAGCAGGCCAGGCATGGTGGCACATATGTGTAATCCCAATACTTTGGGAGGCTGGGGTGGCAGGATTACTTGATGCCAGGAATTCAAGATCAGCCTTTGCAACATAGTGAGAACCTGTCTCTACAAAAGAAAAGAAAAAAAAAATATTAGCCAAGCGTGGTGTCTGTAATCCCAGCTACTCAGGAGGCTAAGGCACGAGGATCACTTCAGCCCAGGAGTTCAAGCCATAATCGCATCACTATACCCCAGCCTAGACAATAGAGTGAGACCCCGTCTTGAAAAAAAAAGACCTAAAGAAAGAAATACCATTCGACCCAGCAATCCCATTACTAGGTATATACCCAAAGGAATATAAATCCGTCTATTATAAAGACAGACGCACGTGTTTGTTCATTGCAGCACTGTTCACAATAGCAAAGACATGGAATCAACCTAAATGCCCATCAATGATAGACTAGATAAAGAAAATATAGTACATATATACCATGAAATATTACACAGCCATAAAAACAACAAGATTATGTCCTTTGCAGGGACATGGATGGAGGTGGAGGCCATTATCCTTAGCAAATTAACACAGGAACAGAAAACCAAATATCGCATGTTCTCACTTATAAAAGATAGCCGAATGATGAGAACACATGGACACATAGAGGGAAACAACATACACTGGGGCCTTTCGTAGGGTGGAGAGTGGGAGGAGGGAGAGGATCAGGAAAAATAACTAATGGGTACTAGGCTTAATACTTAGGTAATGAAATAATCTGTACAACAAACCCCATAACACAAGTTTACCTATGTAACAAACCTGCACTTGTACCCCTGAACTTAAAATAAAAGTTAAAGAAAAGAAGTAAAATTTTAAAAGAAGAGGAAATCATGCAAAAAGAAAGAAAACTGATTTGAATAGACATTTCTCCAAAGACAAGAAAATATATAAAAGGCTCAGACACACAAGAAAAGATGTTCAACACCATTAGTCATCAAGGAAATGCAAATCAAAGTACCAATGAGATATAATTTCATACCCACTAGGAGAGATATAATCAGAAAGACAGACAATAAGGCTATAATCAGAAATATGGACAGTAACCCATGTTGACAAGGATTTGGAGAAATGGAACCCTCATCCACTGCTGGTAGGAATATAAATAGCACAGCCACTTTGGGAAACAATGGCAATTCCTCAGATAGTTAACACACAGATACCATATTTCATTCCTAGGATATACCCAAGAGAAATGAAAACATATGGCCACATAAAAACTGTACATGAACATACAAAGTAGAATTGTTCATAATAGCCAAACAGTGAAAACAGCTGAAGTGTCCATATATTCATGGAATGAAATATTATTCAGCAATAAAAATGTATGAAATACATGTAACAACATGAGTGAGCCTTGTAAACATCATGGTAAGTGAAAGAATTCAGTCACAAAAGGCCACATATTATATGATTCAATTTATGTGAAATATTCAGAACAGGCAAATTCATAGAGATAGAAAGTAGTTTAATGGTTGCCAGGAACCAGGGGAAGGGGAGTGGCTGCTAATGGATATGAAATGTTATAAAATTGGTACAACTTTGCAAATATACTAAAATCACTTAATGTGCTCTTCAAAAGCATGAACTTTGTGGTGAGTTACATCTCAATAAAACGTACCATAAAAGAAAGAAATCTACATAAAACAGTCAAACTTATACAAAATAAATGTCTTTGTAGAACAGATTTTAAACAGTGCTTTGTAGAGCCTGGTATGAAGTGAAATGAAATATTAGTACCTAATATGTCCCATGAGGAAGACTGAAGGAAACCAATGTTTATTTAGAGCCTAGTGTAGGTTTCTGAATAAATGCATTTTCTGTATCTTCTCATTAATCTTTTGAGGAATCTATTACTCATTTTACAGATAAGGAGACCAAATGTCAGAAAGGTTAAGTAATTTTCCCAAATCGCACAGTAATCTAAGACAGATCTGGGAATCTAGTTCAGATGCCTAATTCCAAAGCATGTGTTCTTTCCACTCTTGCACAATACTTCCTTAGAGATTTTTCCATAAAACTTAGTTTATTGCAATAACCAATAAACCGAGTTTATTTTATTGCAATTACAATATTCCTTAGAAGGAAATTCCATCAAACTTGGTTCATTGCAAGTTCCTTCAGAAGTTGTGAAGTAAACTAGACAAACATCTTCAAATGCCTATGCAAGTGTTTGACAAAACTGATAATATCAGCCCAACATGCTTTTGTATTCATCCCACCTGCCTTCCTGACCACCTCCTTCATCACCACCAAAGTTGAGGAGAGCATTTTCCCAAAGCCCTTGCCTACGCCTAGTGGATACTGTAACCTTGCAGCATTCAGATTCATCATTATAGTCTCCAAAGCACTCAAAGCTACTTTGCATTCAGTAGGACTTCAATGCATGATTGTGGTGACTGAATGAACAAACATGTTATCTCCCTTAAAATGCTCATTATACATAGGACATGTAAGATGAAGACACAGTAATATTAACCATTTCATAACCAGGTACACCCCAGGAAGCCTCTTTACAGGAGAGTAAACCTGTGGACAGACTTGGTAGATGTGAAGCTATTCCTCAATGCTTCTTATAGCGGGTTATAGACTGATGGCAATGCTGTCTTCCACATAATGATAGACTTATACTCCATAGTCCTCTTGGGTGGGGCCATATGACTTGCTTTGAATAGTGGGTTGAGAACCAAAGGGACAGATGTTTCTTCTGGACCAAGTATAATTGCTGACTTCATGCACTTCTCTCTTTTCCACTGCATAGTGACCAGCAACTGCTGAGATAGTAGCTGCTTCATCAGGTACGTGAGTCCTCAATTGACCCACATGGATATACTGTTGTTTCTGTTTCTACAGCAAAACCTAGCCTTCCCTGACATCCAGATCTCCAAAGGACAAGTTGTATGTGAAAATGGTGAGCAGTACAATTCAACTGGAACATGCTAGGCCATGAGGAGCTAGAGGAGACAAAATCAGAAAGAGAACAGGAGGTCAGATAATATAAACCCTTGAAATCCAGACTAGTCTAGAAGATATATTGCACGAGGAAGGTACTACAGATGGAAAAAAATAATTAGGTTGGCAAGCCCAAAGAAATGTGTCAGGAAAGAAACAAAAAACAAAAAAAATCTCAGTTAATATCAGATATCGAGGCATGGATGACGTCTTCATTTTGAGATCCAAGAGACAGGGTTGAAAGTAGATAACGAGGTCAAAATAGAGAGGCCACTAGGCAGGAAATGCCAAACCCAATCAGGAAGCTGCTTAAAGCCCATGGCTAGGAGGAAAGTTGTATTAGTTTTCTCTTGCTGCTATATCAAATTATCACAAGCTTGGTGGCTTATAACAACATAAACATTATCTTACAGGGCTGTAAATTAGCAGTCTGACATGCATCTCACTAGCTAAAATGAAGGCATCAACAAGGCTGTATTTCTTTCTGGAGACTCTAGGGAGTAATCCATTTCCTTGCCTCTTCTAGTTTCTTGAGGCCACCTGCATTACTTGGGTGGTGGAACCCTTTCTCCATCTTTAAAGTCAGCAAGGCAGAATCTCTCTGACCCTTCTTCATTTTTGACAACTTCTTTGACTACAGCTAGGAACGGGATGGAGTGGAAATATTCTGAAGGGATAATGGTGATGAGATTGTGTCCATCTGGAGAATCCCAGATAACCTCCCACTTTAAGACTTGTAACTCAATCTCATCTGTAAAGGTAACATATGTATCACGGGATCTAAGGGTTAGGATGTGGCCACCCTTAGGAGGCCATTATTCTGCCTACCATCATAGCCAAGTATTAAGAATGAGGAACACAGTCAAAATATCAAGAAAAAAAAGTATGGTACTGGACGGGGGAATGCTCAGTTCTAATGTATTCTGAACTACCGTGGGTCAGACCTGTGTACAATGGCTCTTGTCTTAAGGCCCGTAAAGGGCAAGTTCAGTGGTCTAGATGAGAAGTGATTCACTGGCCTGAACTCTGCCAGTAATGGGGAATGGAATATTATAGACAGCAGTGCCCATGGTGCCCTGAGACTGACTATTCCTTTGCCTCAATAAGTGCAGGCTGAATGAATGAATTGATGAGTGAGATGTCAATCAAATAAACAGGACTGAACAACAGTTTGGATACAGAAGACAGAAAAGGGGAAAGGATTTTTAGAAACTTCAACAGTGAATGAAGCAGCCAGGAGAGGTACAAGGCTAGATACTAAAAAAAACATGCAAGAGCGAGGGATGGAATTTCTTAACTGAGTTCTGAAAGTGTCACTTTTTTCAGAATTTAATTTATTTTACATAGATGAAGGGAATACACTGGCAAATAGATAAAAGCTAGAGAAATGTAAAATAATTGTATGAATTATACATTTAGAAAAGGATCATCGGCCAGATGTTTTGCAGGAAACCAAAAACTAGACATAGGGAAACTAGACATAAAAAGGATTGAGGGAACTTTTAATTAGGAAAGTAAGATCATTTTTAAATGCATTTTTATCTATGAATATATCTGAATGGATAAGACCATGTTTTAATTATGAAACAGGGGACTTGGGATGGAGCAAGACAGTGGAATAGAAGGCACTACGAATTGCTCCCATCCCCACCCAGGACACCAATTTAACAACTATCTACACCTAAAAAAAAAAACAAAAAAAGCACCTTCATAAGAACCAAAGATAAGGTGAGCACTCACGGTGCCTGGTTTTAACTTCATATTGCTGAAAAAGGCGCTGAAGAGGTAGGAAACTCAGTCTTAAATTGCTGACACCCACCCCTCTGTTCCCGCACCTGGCAGTGGTGGTTTGGCACAGAGAGCATTTCTGTGTGCTGGGAGAGGGAAATCACAGCAACTGTGAGGCATTGAACTCAGTGCCACCTTATTATAATAGAACACAAAACCAGACCAAATTCAGCTGGCAACTGCCCACAGGAGGAGCATTTAAACCAGCCCTAGCTAGAAGGGAATCTTGGATCCCAGTGGTTGGAACTTGAGTTACTGCAAGCTTTGCCACCATGGGCTACAGTGCCCTGGAGTCTTAAACTTGAAAGGCAGTCTAGCCCACAAGGACTGCAAGTCCTAGGCAAAACCTAGTGCTGAACTAGGCCCAGAGTCAGTGGACCTGGCTGGTGGGTTGTGGGGGGGGGCCAGGGAGGACATGACCCACTGAGACACCAGCCAGGCTGGCTAAGGAAGTGCTGGCATCATCCCTCCCCAACCCCAGGCTGTACAGCTCACAACTCCAAAAGAGGCCCCTTCCTTCCTCTTGAGGAAAGGAGAGGGAAGAGTGGGGAGGACTTTGTCTTGCCTCTTGGTTACTAGCTCAGCCACGGCAGGATAGGGCACCAATCAGATTCATGAGGCCCTAGCTCCAGACAACATTTCTAGACACATCCCAAGACAGAAAGGAACCTGCTGCCTTGAAGGGAAGGACCCAATCCTGGCAGGATTCATCACCTGCCAACGGAAGTTTCCTTTGGCCCTGAATAATCAGCAGTGAAACTCAGGTACTATGTCAGGGCTTTGGGTAAGACTCTGAGACTTGCTAGTTTCAGGTAAGACTCTGAGACTTGTTAATTTCAGGTAAGACTCTGAGACTTGCTAGTTTCAGGTAAGACTCTGAGACTTGCTAGTTTCAGGTAAGACTCAGCACATTCTCAGCTACGGTGGCTGTAGGGTGAGGCTCCTTCCACTTAAGAAAAGCAGAGGGAAAAGTAAAGGGGACTTTGTCTTGCATCTTAGGTACCAGCTCTGCCACAGTGGGGTAAAGTGTCAAGAAGGTTCTTGGGGTCCCTGATTCCAGGACTTGGCTTTTGGACAGTATTTCTGGACCTTCTCTGGGCCAGAGAGGAGCCTACTGCCCTGGAGGGTGAGTCCCAGGGCAGGCAGCATTCACCACAAGCTGACTGAAGAGCCCTTGGGCCTCAAGGAAACATCAGCAGTAGTCTGGCGGTACTCCCTGTGGGCCTGTGATGGCAGTGGCCAGAGAGTGAGGCTCCTCTGCGTTTAGAAAGGGGAGGGAAGAGTGGGAAGGACTGTATTTTGTGGTTCGATGTCAACTCAGCTGCAGTACAATAGAACACTAGGTAGACTTCTGGGAGTCCCTGGCTCCCAGACAGCACCTCTAGACTTACCTGGGGCCTGGAGGACCTCGCCACCCTGAAGTGAAGGACAAAGGCATGGCTGGCTTTGCCACTTGCTGATTGTAGAGCCCCAGAGCCTTGAGAAAACATAGGCAGTAGCTAGGAAGTGGTTACAGCAGGCCTTAGGCAAGCCCAGCACTGTGCTGTCTTATGGTTTGACCCAGGGCAGTCATAGTGGTGGTGGCCACAGGGATACTTGTGTCACTCCACCACCCAGCACTAGGTGGCTCAGAACAGACAGACTCTGTTTGTTTGGGAGAAAGTAGGGGGAGAGAACAAAAGATTCTTCCTGGTGATTAAGAGAATCCTTCCGGATCATGTCCAAGACCATCAGGGTAAGTACATTTATGAGTCTGAAAGAACCAGTGTCACTGAACATGGGGAGCCCACTAAAGCAGATACAGCTTAGATCACAACATCCAAGTTCCTCTGAATATCTGGAAAGCCTTCCCAAGAAGGACAGGTACAAACAAATCCAGACTGACAAGACTACAATAAACACCCAAGTCTTCAATGCCCAGACACAGATGAACCATCTACAAGTATCAGGGCCATTCAGGGAAACATGACTTCATCAAATGAACTAAGTAAGGCACAGGGATCACTCCTGGAGAAACAGAGATAATATGACCTTTCAAACAGAGAATTCAAAATAGCTGTTTTGAGGAAACTCAAAGAAATTCAAGATAACACAGAGAAGGAATTCGGAATTCTGTCAGACAAACTTAACAAAGAGACTGAAATAAACGACGAGTTAATGGGTGCAGCACACCAGCATGGCACATGTATACATATGTAACTAACCTGCATATTGTGCACATGTACCCTAAAACTTAAAGTATAATAACAATAAAATAAAAAATAAAAAAAAGAATTATGAAAGAATCTTTTTGAAAGTGCCTGCCTTAGACTTCTGCAGTGGAGGTATGCTGCCTCTGGATTCATTGACTCAGTAAGATGTAGTGAAAACTGAAAACTATAATAAATCTCAACTCCTATGAGCAACACCCGATTAAATTTCTTTCTGGCTTTTGCACAATGGTGGCAATGGCTATAATCCAGAACATAAACAAAAACTCATATGGAAGCAACAAACACATTTTTTAAATCATATGTTATTCCCCAGCCCAAAGAATTCTTTGTCTAGGACTTTTGTCTGTGACTTATATTTATATTACTGAATAACTCCACCCAGTGAACATGAAGAACAGATGAGTACAAAAAGGCAACATTTACATAGTCTAATGACTCCCATATATGGACAATAGATATGCACGCCAAGAAGTCTGGCAATTCTTTTTTTTTTTTTAATTGACTTAATGAGATGGTGACAAGTGAAGTGCGTGTATGGTCAGTCCCATGATAACTCAGACATTTACATTTACATTCCGATCTCTTGAAAATCAAGCCACTCATTCTCTATTGCCAATATGCTTTAAACCAACATGTCAATAATGGGCAAACTGCCACAAGTCAAATTTGCTAAAAACAGAACCATGGCATAAATAGAAACCAGAGCTTTAACCACTACTAATGCAATGTGAAAGTTAATAAGAACGACACAAGTCTTAAACCTCTTGCTTCTTGAAGCTTACTCTAGGGACTTGACAAACAGTGATAAACAAGAACCAGAAAAAATCCATTCAGACTGTCACTTGAAATATGGGTTCTTCTACATCTCCACGTTGATTATCCTGCTAATGTAGATTGTCTCTGGTTAAACTTACAACATGTGCTGGCTCTCTCTGCTGCCCAACACATCCTGTTTACTGTGTATCTGTGTATGAGTGTGGGGCTTACCTAGTTTCTCCAGATGGGAGATGAAACCAGATTTGAAATCCCCATTGCGTCTTCCTACTTCTTTGCCAACTCCTTAAAAGTTTTGCATAATTCAGATTTTTATAAAGACTAGTCAAGAAGAACTGATTCTATACTATTAAAAAGTTAACAAGAATTTGCCAGTATACAATACATAGGACACACAACCATGAGGGTGTATATGTGAAGTTTATTACCAATCTACTTCTCCTTTAATAAGGACAGCTTGAGTCATACTCTACACATTCTTGGTTTTCTTCTTTTCCTGTCTCCAACCACTGTCATTTTTAATCCAGAACCTGGCACCATGAGGTTTTATCTCTTCACCCTTGATGCTCTCGCTGTCTCAACATTACACCCCAATTTCCATCCTGCCTGCCTCCATCAGACTTAGTACCTCTGTCATTGTTTTCATCACTCATATTTTCCACACGTATTTATTGAACACAATTTTGTGTTCCAAGCACCACGGTAGGCACTGAAGATGTAATGGAGAAGGCACTGATATTTGACTCTCAGCTCTTCCTAACAGATCAAGTCTCAGTCTGGTTTCTCCAGCTATGTCTCCTGAGTCTTGAATAGTTCAGTGCTCCAAGATGACCCCATGGCCCACTAGCTGGCATTAATCATTAGGTAAGCATCTCAGCCAAATTGACACTGATCCTCCAGCAGGGGGAAAGAGGATATCTGTACAATGTCAGAGCCTCTGTCTTAGAGCGGCACTTCAGCATCCCACCACACTGTCCTGTCTCTTCCTGGTGTCAGGGCAGATGCTACAACACCCTTGAAGCCTTTCAGCCTGCAATTGCTTAAAGGTCAGTGATCACAGTTGAAGATTTCTATATATCTTATTTACTTTTTTTTACTTTGGTTATTTTTATTTCTGCACCTAACGACTTTGTATAAATCTGTGTCATTCAAGGACATCAGGAAATGAATCTGTTTGGTACCACTCACTCCTTTCCCATATAAAAAGTGGGGGCAGAGGAAAGTTTTCAAACCATTCAAAATGAGTTGCCTATATGCAGAATTTCTAATAAATCTGTACCAAATTCTCTGCTATAAATGAGATGTTTTGGCTGGTTTTCAATAAGGACTCTTTTTCTCCTAATTCCATTATGATCTAACATTGAATTAATCTGTTTTACACAGGCAAATAAATGCATTTGGCATGTTAATGCTTAGTCTGAAGCATATTTCTGTCCATATGGGACAGTATCAGAAATCATGCAGAAATCACTACACACATTAGAAACACTTCCTCTGGACAGAGTGCTGAAACAGAGAAAAATGTTTACAAAATAAAAAACAGAGAAAAACTCTATATAAGAATTACTCAGTCATGGATCTGTGTTCTCTTTACACAGATCACTGAAACTCATTAAATTTTTTGACATACTAAGGCACGACTATTGATATAGTGTGTCTCATTTCTCATCTACCAAGTTTTAAAATACTACTTGCCCTATACTAATTATAGCCAATGAAAATGGAATGAGACGATACATATGGAATTTCTTTGAAAAGCCTCAAGGCCTTCCTGTATTTAAGAGAGAGTGGTGATGTTGGTATTGGTGGTAGCACTAGTGGTGGAAGTGTAGCCTTTTTTTTTTCTTTTTTTTTTTTTTTGAGACAGAGTCTCACTTTGTCACCAAGCTGGAGTGCAATGGCACGATCTCGGCTCACTGCAACCCCTGCCTCCCAGGTTCAAGCGATTCACCTGCCTCAGCCTCCTGAGTAGCTGGGACTACAGGCGCCCGCCACCATACTCAGCTAATTTTTTGTATTTTTAGTAGAGACGGGGTTTCACCACGTTACCCAGGATGGTCTTGATCTTCTGACCTCGTGATCCACCCTCCTTGGCCTCCCAGTGTAGCCATTATTTTTACAGTCTCCCTAATTTAGGTCCCACAGAGCATTAGTTCTGTGAGAAGCCCTTTGGAGGGCAGGCAGAGTGTGGGGTTGGTTTTGCAGTCAAATAACCTCAGAAAACCCTATATATGACATTTAACTTTTGAAATTTGAAAAGGACGTTAGCCATTCAAGGATTAGAATGGCCTTACAATAAAGAACTATGTTTAATTTTAATAATGCAGAATTTCTAAGACATAAATGGATTTGAAATATTTTTTGCTATGTAACATCTGTTAATATTCCAAGGCATTAGAGTTCCACAGAGAATCATTATTATTTAGAAGGAACATAGCATTAAATGTTCAACTGAATAAAATACTTATCATAACAGGCCAACTCCTTCCCTTCATGAAACCCCAAATTCTTGCCTATACTAGCAGCATGCAAGGTGGGATTCTTAATTTATGAGAAAACCACTGATACTGGCATCCTCTTCAAAAATTAAAACCCAAGTTTGGGACCTAAAAACAATATCCCAAATGCCTATCATTTACATGTGCCTATAGTATTTTTGTCACAAAGAGAAAAAATCAAAGGAAAATATATTCATGGATTTTAAAGACGTATATAGCCCTCATCTCAAAATGAAAATAAATCAATACATGTTTATTAGCAGGTTAGCCCTATACTAGTGCTTTGCGTAACACAGCATTTCCTGCTTTCAAGGAGCCCACAGTCTTTTGGACCCCTCTATTTGAGAAATATATGTTCTAGAAGGTAGAAGGAAGGTCAAGATAACAAAAATTAAAATAATAGTTGATAGGCATTTGTTCAGATATAAACATAAGTTACCTTGATAAATGTCACCAGCTGTGAGAAACCCTCCTGGCCCAGCTACAGAGAGAGTGGGGAATGAAGGAGCCCATCTGATCCTGAACAGGTGTGCTTCCTTTGCCATGTGGCCAGATGAGATCCCAATACCCTCCTAAAACTCTATGATAAGTCAGGCTTGGTGGCACATGCCTGCAATCCCGACACTTTGGGAGGCCGAGTTGGGAGGATTGCTTGACCCCAAGAGTTCGAGACCAGCCTGGGCAACATAGTGAAACCCCATCTCTACTAAAAATACAAAAAAATAAAAAATAGCTGGGTGTGGTGGCACTTGCCTGTGGTCCCAGCAACTTGGGAGGCTGAGATGTGAGGATTTCCTGAGCCTAGGAGGTGGAGGTCACAGTGAGATGAGATTTCACCACTGCACTATAGCCTGGGTGACATAGTGAGAACCTGTCTTAAAAAAAAAGAAAAAAACTCTATACCCTATGATAATAAATACAGCACAGAAAGTCTAATAAAGACATATAAATGAAGTGTTCCAGAAAGAATGCAACATGCAGGAAGGATAAATTGAAAATGTAAGAGAATAAGGAAATTAGAAAACAGAAGAAATGAGACTAAGAAAAATAAAATGAAACCAAGACAGAATGACACAAATTCTTTCTGTAAAATCCAAGAAGGCCAAAACTATGAGTTACAACTTACAGAGCTTCATGGGATCTGACCACTTTTTTTGCACAAGAATTTAAGTCTCATTTCTTAACAGGTCATTTCTCTTCCCACTCCCTTACCTAGTGATCTAAAATTCATTTAGTCATGTGCAATAGCTGTGATGTTCTGGCAAAGAGACTTACCTATTTCCTTATGCATAAAATGAAACTCCAAGAGTTTGACTTTCCTTCTAGGAAAACAAACCAGCTGCCAGAAATGAAGAGATCTGGTATTGGCACGCTCAATGTGCTCACAAAACCATATGGTGGTTCTAAGCAGAAATGACAAGGGCCAACCATTATATGTCCACATTTAGGGAATAAATTCATAAATAATATAGAAGCCAAGGCATATAGGGCTCTAAATTTTCCCCCTCAATGTCACAGAGACTCTCTAAGGATATCTTAGAAGATTATTTGTCTTCAAGGGAAATAAATGGGAACTAGGCACCATGAGGGTGTCAAACCATCACACAGGGTCCAAAAATAAGTGCTCCAGTTCTCAAGTGCATTCAGCATTAGGTGCAACTTTTGCTCAGTCAGTCAGGCAAAACTCTTAGTGTGCAGTGGTATTTACAAAAGAGTATATTCTGGCCCTTTATATTTCAAAGCAATGTTGAAACACATCTGTTCAAATAACCCTCCCACCTCGACTGACTCACCTGGCAGGAAGAGTTAGTTTCCTGGCCAACATGCAGCCAGACCCTCCTGATATTCAACCAAAATATATAAAGCATATCATTGTCTTTTCATCCCAAAAAGCACAGAGATGAACCAAGCTTTTCTTTTCTGTGTGTTACTTAAAGATATTCTCTGTCTCACACCTGGCATTCTCAGTAACCACCTCAAAGCTCCCTCCAATGAGCAGGCTCCATTAGATCTCCTATAGAGCCCCATACTTATCTTGCCCATAGAATTTACCTCAGTGAAGGGAAATTATCTATTTGTCTTCCTCTCTCCGCTACCAGACTGTTTAAAATCCTCAAAAATGGGAAGCAAGCCGTATTGATCTTCAGAACTCATTTCTATGACCCTGCAAGAAATGTACCAGGAAACTCTAAATGTTTGTTTTTGTTTTGTTTTGAGCCAAATGGGGTAAAGGGGGCTGGGAATAGGGAAAGATAAGAGAGTATTTAATTATTTTTTAATCTCTACAATCCGCAGATATATATTGACCACCTTACTCTATGCTAGGCTTAGTGTCAGGAAAAAGGGTTGGGCTCTCAAGGAAAGAGCAGTAAAATTGCAAAGAAAAGAGGTTAGCATATGTATAAGACAAGGTAGACTATAAAAGATTGCACAAGAGAAGTACCAATTTTCCTGGGCAGTTCAGAAAACTAAGCAGAAAGCATTTCCTGAAGGTGGCATGGAAGTAATAAAGGATTTGAGCATGTGTCCATAGGTGGACGCAGCAGCAGGAGCTCCATTAGCCACCATGCAGGAGCTGAGAAGTTAACAAACAAACATTTTGAAAAGCAGATTGTTTCCCCTGACTGAAGCATAAAGTATGTAAATCAGACTGGAAATAAAGACTGAGTCTGAACCTTGGAAAGGGGCTTTGATGCCAAACACAAATTTAGGGTTTTTTGTAAATGGTGTGATGCCATCAACAGTGTCTGAACAACGGTATCACATAATTCTTGCCAGGTTTACGGTGATTACTCTGGAGGCAACATGGGAAGTGATCTAGGAATAGGACATGCCAGTCCCAGGCCAGCACACCTGTTAGATCTCTCATCTCAGATCTTCATTTTTGCCTTTCAAATCAGAGTTTTCAAATCATGAAAAATCTCAGGCTGTATAAGATATGATAACTCCGAGCAGAAAATACTGGATTTACTAAAATCGAACATGAGGTAAATAATAAGAACATAAGAGACTAAACCATAAGTAGAAGGAACAGAAGATAGAAGATAAAGCAGAGATAATTATTCATCAGGGAAGTCTAGGATCAAGACAATTGCCGTATGGTAGCTAGTGTCCAAGATAGCACATAGTGGGAGTGAATTCTATTTCTACTGCCCTGGAAGGCTTTTTAGTTTTCTCTCCTTGAGTGGGAAAAAAAATACCTGGGCTACATTGCTCTCCCTCCATTGCCCTGCCCCCATGAGAGAATCTCAACAATTAAATTTCTTAAGGAATAAAAAAAGGTTGAAGTGGCTTTAGTTGACATTGGTAATAGGGAGAGCGAAAGCTGGAAAAAAGGTTCAGAGACCGTAATAAAAGTCTAATAGTTTGGAAAACTAGAAAGAGCTACAATAATTTAGTCTATAGCAAAAATGGTGATCAAATTTTTCCTAATTAAATAAAGGGGTACAGCACTGGGGAGAAGGAACTGTTTACAGTAAGAATAGAGAGTTTCTTAGGAAATCAAGCTAATGTATTCAGACATCAAGTAAATCTGGCACAATAGGGAAAATTTTCAGAAACCAGAGATTTGTGTGGTGTGGTTACATTTCCATCAATCAAAAGGACAATCCTACTTGCTTCAGAAAAAAAGAGTTAAAAGGCTAATAGCTGGGTCTGGGAGATGCTTACCAAGCCCTGAAACTTAGAGAGGCAATGGTTGCAGTCAAGATCTACTTAAGGAACAATGGTAAGCCCCACCTTTTGGGATTCTGTACCTAGGATACAGATAAGGTTTAATATTAAGGGGTACTCTCCTTGTAGCAAACACTGGAGTAATGAATTAGGAGCTCATCCATGCTGTGATGGTTAATACTAGGCATCAACTTGCTGAATTGAGGGATGCCTAGATGGCTGATGAAGCATTGTTTCTGGGTGGGCCTGTGAGGGTGTTGCCAGAGGAGATGGACATTTGAATCAGTGGACTAGGAGAGGAAGACCCACCCTCAGTGCAGGTGGGCACCATCCAATCAGCTGCCAGGGCAGCTAGAACAAAGCAGGTGGAAGAATGGGGATAAGTAGCTTGCTTTCTAAGTCAGATTTCTCTTTCTCTCTTCCTGTGTGGTGCTGGAAACTCAGCTTCTCCTCCTTCTGTCCTTGGACATCAAACTCCAGGTTCTTCAGCCTTTGGACTGTGGGATTTGCACCAGCAGCCCCCTAGGGGCTCTTGGGCCTTCAGCCTCAGACTGAGTGAGGGCTGCACTGTCAGCTTCCCTGGTTTTGAGGCTTTCAGACTTCGACTGAGCCATTACCTGCTTCTCTCTTTCCCCAGCTTGCAGAGGACTTCGCCTTGTAATCATGTGATTCAATTATCCCTGACAAACTCATATATATCCTACTGGTATGTGTGTGTGTGTGTGTGTGTATGTGTGTGTGTGTGTTGTGTGTGTGTGTGTGTGTGTATCTCCTACTGGTTCTGTTCCTCTGGAGAACCCTAATACACATACCTAAATTGAGCGTGTGTATCATTGTATGTTGAGTTGACTTCATGGGGATGTTGAGTGAGTGGAGTGCCCACCAACTGGCACACAGCAGGCATCTGGAAGGTGGAAAGAACTTTAGAGAGGGCCTGGTTAAGCCTCCTTATTTTACAAATGCAGACACATTTACAAATGCAAACACTGAGTCCAAAAAGGATAAAACACCTGCCCCAAGTTTTCACCTGGGTAGTTGGTGGCAGAACTGGGACTAAACTCCAGATTTCCTGACTCTCCATGCACTGCTCTTTACAAAGCCAGCAGGAGCTGTGAGGCAGTCATCTGTGGGGTCACCCGCATCAGTCAGCTCTATCCTATGGGCCAACAGGAAAACAGTGACTCACAAAATCCAACGGTCCTTTGGAATGCGTAAGAGGTGTGCCTTTCTTCTGTGCTACAAAGCGTTTTCCATTTTTGTAAATAAAACTCCATTTTAAATGCCCTAGGAGAGTTGGCAATTTTAAGTACCTTACGGACTGCGATCATATTTGGTCATGCTTAGCACGGGCTAAGACTGACTGACTGATGAATCATTTGATGGATGGAGAGCAAATTTCTGTACACCGTATTTCAAATTGTCAGATTTACTTCAAGTGAGCACACCTGTCTGTGACTTTTGCTTAGGCCAAAGCCACATTCATTTGCATTTTAAAGCTCTAAGGAGTGAAAGGAAGAATCAGCGCTTGAAATCTGGCATGGGCAGCACAAACAAATAGTTAAAAATTAACTATTTGAGAACATAGATGTGAATGTGCAGTTTTTAAAGCCAGATCACATTGTTTTCCAATCCAGAAATCCTTGACAACTCAAGGATCTCATGGATCAGGTATATTATTTAGGGATAATGTAAAGCTACAGCAGGTGAGGAAGAGACTGGGCTCCTCAGACACACAGAGAAGACCTCACTCTTTATGTGAATCCCATATGTCATCCTGGCCACACCGTGAGAGGGTCCTGCCTACCTACCCCCTTCCTACAACCATACAGGGCACTCCTGTATGCAGGAAAAAGGGAAAAGTGGGCTAGAACCACTACTGTTTCTGCCGCCTTGCTCAGGCCTCCAAGTCTGCAGGATGCAGACACTCTGTTTTCTCTATTCCTAAGTATGCTAACAGTCTGAGATGTACAGGCAAGCATTTATCTGCAAAACCACAATAAAGACCCTATATTCAAAGAAAAATGAAATCTTGAAAATATGCCACTTTCACCATGCCATTCCATTGCTCAAAAGTCTTCATTGATTCTGCATTGCCTACAGAATATAGTTTATAGTTCAGACTACTGAGGAGACCTCATGCCTCCTCAACCCTCCTCTCCATTTCTCAGCCTCATTGTTCTACTACATGGACCTTTCTATTTAGTCATGCTGGCCAATTCACCACCTTCTGATTATTGCTGTGATTTCCCTGGTTGCACACATACCCTCCCTTGCCTGGAATGTACTACTGTCCATCACTCGTCTATTCAAATGCTACTTTCCATGGCTCAGCTCAAATGCCACATCCTCCCTGAAGTCTCTTTACTAAAATTCAACTATCAGGATTTCACGCTTTTCTTCCTCTGTGAGAACAGATGTCATATTTTCCTGCTTTGAATACCTCACATTGTCTGATATCCATTCTTAATAAATATTTGTTAACTGATTAATTCTAAATAAACTCCAAAAAAGGGTTACATTTGCAAAGCTCTCAAAAGTAAGGTAATGATCTGTAGCTGTTATAGCCACACAATGGAAACTTCAGAGCATCTAGTATGTTGTCATTGGATTCCTTTCCTTCCACAGAAGACCAAACTAGGTCATTTCAAACCTCAGTCACCTTCAGAGAGATTCTAGGAAGGGCACACTAAGAGTCAGCAAAGAGATGACATTCCTGGATTCCTGACTTGTTGTCCAGATCTGCTACTGAATCAGATTCAGGCAAGTGTGAATGGGAGAAATGAACTAATTATTAGTGCCATCCAAACAAAATGAAAGCAGTGGTTTCGTTATGTTGGCTGGATATTCAGGTTTGAAAGGGAGAAAGAATTAAAAATAAGAAGAGAAATTCAGCCTACAGCCATCAATTGTCTTTTCTTCAAATGCGCTTTTCTTGCCTTTCTGGTTTTTTGTTGTTTTTTTTTTTTTTTTTTTTTTTTTCACACGTATGTGATGGAACTGGAATGTTTGAGAAGAATTAACTTGGGATAGAAAAGATGATTTGTTGTAATCTGGTAAGGGTATTTACTAACATACTTTATCACCCAGATTCTCCTCTAAAAGTTCCATTTTGTTTCCCCAGAACACATTTCTTTGCTAAATTAAAAAGTTCCAAACGTGGTATTGTGCTTGTAAAATCACATCTGATTTCAGCGTTATGTCCAAGAATAGATAATGCAGTCCTATTTCTAGGTCTAGTTACAAGTGTTATTCGTTTGACAGACTTCACTCAGTAGATTTGGCCACATCCTCAAAAGACATACTATTTGGGAAGAGGAAAACTGAGTTATGGAGGGTAAGAAGAGAGTAAAACCAAATAGCAAATGGGCAGAATGTTGACGTGAAAGTTTTAGTTTTCTAAGCATTCCTTAAACTAACAAATGCTGACCATTCTCTATTGTCAGTCCTCAATATTGCTGTTTATTCAATTAGCGAGACTATACATATTTATTGAGCACTTATTTTTTACTAGCTCGTAAGCCACTAGTTATAACTTTGTGCAGCCAAAAAATTATTGAATATAATTTGAATAGGGAACATAGAGATAAAAAATTACAAAAAGGCAAATAATCAATAATGCAAAACATCATGAGTAAATTTGAAAACTCTAATGTCAAATTTGTGTTTACGATAAAAATTTTAAATTTTTTATTTCGTATATGATTGTTCTTGCCTCATATCCCAGGCACATGGGAGTTTATTTCGTTGACTCCCAGACGTAACCAATTGAGAATGAGCTTAGTTACAAAGGAAGCAATTGAGGCTTTGAGCTCTTGAAGCTAACAGATGGAAACACGTATGTAAAAACCTAAGTGCAGTGTAAACTCGGCACATATGGACGTAGGTATTATTATTATCCAAATGGCACTATTGGGTATTTTCTTAATAGATTCTTTTAAAATGCTTTTTTATAGTTGTGGACTTTTTTAGACGAATAGTTCTTAAGAAGAGGAGGAGATTTTGTCCCTCAGCGACATTTGGCTAAATCTAGAGACATTTTTTATTTTCACAGCTGGGTGGGGAGTGCGGAGTGGGTACTGCTACTGGCATCTGGTGGGTAGAGGCTACGGATACTGCTTAACATTCTACAACGCACAGGAGAGGTCCCTACAACAGAGAAATATCCTCCCGAAAGTTTCAGTAGTGCTAAGTTTGAGTAATTCTGCTCTTCACCATCATGTTTCCTTCTCTTGGAGCCTGCTACCAGCCAATGACATCAGGATCTAACCTGAGACCAACCTAGGTGTTCTATACGGCAGCCTGGTGTACTGAAGAGTGCCTAAGGTTTGCAAGCCCGCTGGCTGTGGCTCCCCCTCTCGCTAGCTTGAGCTAGTTATTTAAACCCTTAGAGATGCCTTTCTTTAAATTAAAAAAAATAAATAAATCTGCACAATATGAATCATACCTACCTCATAAGGTTGCAGTGAACACCGAATCAAGTACATATATACATATTCAGTATAAGTTCGTTCCTTTATTATTTCTAGCCTACCCATCCCTCCCCCCTCCCATTCCCACCTTTTCCCCCCTCCCGGTACTGTATCTCCCACCCCAAGTCTCAGGTTCTCTTTTAAAATGCTTTAATTCCTTTGGTGGCAAAAATCAGGCTTGGGCTAGGAAGTGAGTCACCACTCAGCAGCGAAAGGAGCTTGTTTTTCTTTCTCTGAATGCATTTCTTAGTAATTTCAGACTGATCCTTTAGCCACTTGTTGGTTGAATCCTCTCTTAATATTTAAGATACACTGAGAAAGAACTGTGGCACCAAGACGTTTTCCGATTGTTAGGAATGAGAGTGTTTTAAATACCGAAAATAACCAGAGGGCAGAGAGCTCTGAAATCCTATGTTACATAAGCAGATACTGGAATACCCAGGCTGGTTCTGAGGTTCCTCTCTCCACAAGCAAGTCCACGCGGAACCTCCCCGTTGCTGGATTTACTTTAACGCTGCCGAAGTCTCAAAAGGGGCCTCTGGATGCTCAGAGGACAGGGAGCGCAGGAACTTTCTTGTCAAATAAGCCTTGCCTGGAGGGAAAGGGATGGGGCGGTTTTCACCTGCGGGCGGTGGGACGGGGCTGAGGGCTGGGGGCTGCCTGGCTCCAGGCTATGTCAGTGCCTCCAGCTCCAGGTCCGGGTCCACCCTGCACTTTGGCTCTGCCGCCCGGACGCCCAGCTTCCCCTCCCTTGCCTCTCTTAGAAACCCTTCAGTTCTCCCGGACCTCTATGTAGCTTTTCAAATTCCCAAATTCACAGAAAACACCTTCAAAAGTCACAATCACCCACAACTCCCCCTGCCAAAAAATGTCATGCAAAAACGGAAAATACTCCAATTCCCCTTTCCTCCCAGACTCACTCACTCTCTCTCTCTGTCTGTCTGTCTCTCTCTCTCTCTGTCTCCGCTATTCATTTTCTCCCCCCCACCTTTCCCCATCTGTGGTCTAGATCCCTTTCTCTATTTCTCGTTCCCTCTCTTTTTTCCCTTCTCCCTCTCTCTCCCTTTTCCACTCCTTCCTCCGTCGTGACCGCGCCCCCCCTCCCCCCGCCCAGTCGTCTCTCCTCCGCCTTGCGGGCTCCCGTCTCTGCCCGCCCCTCCCCAGAGAAGAGTGTCCAGCTCCTCCAGAGGCTGCCCGCCCGCCGCTCCTTCCCTGCCCACCTACTATGAGGAGCAGCTCCTCCCACCTGCCCATAAAAGCCAAGTGCATGTTACCAGCAGCAGATCACAGCCCTTCCCCGATCCTCTCCGTGGGAGCCCGCGAGCCTCTCTCCCTGATCTTACGTGCTCAAGGTAAGATAGCACTTCTGCAGGCAGCTCACCTACCAGGAGTTGCTATGGGGGAATAAGTCACCCTCTGGCCAACGCGTTTGCTGTTTGGTTAGAGCTGATTCTTAGGGATGCGCGATCCGCTGCTCCTTTAACTAGCAACTGGTTTGAAAACAAACTTCTGTTTGAATGGTAAAATAAAAGCTCCCTCAGGGAAGAAACAGCAGCATAAATATTGCGAAACCTTTCTCTTTTTAAATCACTTTTTCTCCTGTTGCTCACTGTTGCTGAGTTTAAAATGTATCTGTTTGGGGTGTTGTACTGACGGTTTTCACTGTACATATTTCACACATCAGTGGGGACAAGGAAAACGTTGTCCCATTGTCAAAAATGTACTTTAAAAGAACACAGTTAACTTCCTAAAAATAGCACAGTCAAAAGGTCTGCTAACAATTTTGTGATGTTTTCCAAACCCCCAAGACAGCTTCTGTGAGTCCTTTAAAAAAATATCTTTCCAGGTTTTAGCGCTTGGAAAAAAATGATGTGAACGGGTGCCTTTGCACGGGGACAGTAAGTAATCAGGTGGCTGGTAGATAGGAAGGAACAAATCCAAATTTACAAGCCAGGGTAAAATGTGCTCTCTCACCAGGCTATCTTTTCACGACATCCTAAAATGAGAATTGTGATGGAACTAAGAAAGTGTATAAAAGAACTTCATGAATTTCTGTACACACACCTAAACATAAAGCATTTCAATATATTTCACAGTAAGAGAATAATAGAGGCCAGATTATACAATACTTCTGTGCACACCAGATGGTTGTGAAGAAAGATCAGCGAGAAAGGCTTTGGAAGTTTTAATCCTTCTTTCCACCTTTTTTTCCCCTCATTTAGTAAATTACAACCTACCTGACTGGCATCCAATTATTAGAGATATTCAATGTTTAAGCTACCCTCTTTAAAATAAAATGATCTCTTCTTATTCCTAAGGTAGAATAAATGTGCACCTGTGAAAGGAAAAACATACTCCACAGCCACTTCTGTAAAACCGGACACTTGGTCCATGAAGTTTGCCATTAAATTCTGCGGGTTGTGTGGGATGAAACTCTCTCAAGTGGGAGAAAAACCCTCTTCAAATGTTTCCTCTGGGGAATTGCTCAAGACCACTTAGAGAAGGCAAACCAAAAGTGCCAGTCAGGAAACCAAACCACTCTTTTAGCCCTTAAGGTTCTTAAAGTAAGAAGAGAAATGTTTCACTTTTTTATTTTTTTGTTTGTTTATATTATCTCATGTAGAAAGAAAAAACTCATCAAAGCTGTATAAAATTCTCCCCTATTAAAGAAACAAGACTCATTAGAAATTTAACTTAGGTCTTCCAAACCATTTCTCCTTAGCTTTTGCATATCAAAAGTAATAAAAATATTTAAAAGTTCTGTTTGAGATGGAGAGGATTCAATGCTGTTACTCAAATGCAAGGTTACATGTAAAGTTTCAGTCATGTTAAATTTTTCTTCACTGGAAAAAAATATTGCAATAAGTGCAGTTTCCTTTAAGCAAATGATATAAAATTACTATTGGGCAAGATAGTATGTGACCTGAGCATATTAACATACCTTTTATCTCATGCCACAATGCAGACTGCTTGCTTTATATCTGATGTACATAGGTAATCAACCATGACAAGAGTACAGGTATGGGACAAGGCCAGACCAAGTATGTGGCGCATTCAAGTTAATTCTTCTTTTATGGTAGTGCCTGACTCACACCCATTATCACAAGGATGAAAATACGCTGCTTCATTCACCAGATCCCCTTGAGGGAAGTTATCTTTTCTTGGTGTGGAGGGTGAAATGCTCCCAGTTTAAATGAGCTTCCAGTTATTCCTAAGTTTGGAGATAAAAGTATATTCTCCAAGGGTTTGCTTCTGCTTTCTCTGGCAATTAATCCACCGGACCAGCTATGAACCGTTGAACAGTAACTGCCTTCCCTATGTCCCATCAAGTTCAAGCCCCTAAATAACTGAGTGAGATCATCTTAGATTGCTCATGATCTAACTTTCCCAGGGGCAAAGCTATCCTTTCTCCATAGGGTACATACCAAGCAAGATGACACTGCTCTTCTTAAGCTTTTAGAAAAATCAGTGTTGAAGTTTCACGTAGTCGCCCCCAAATCTCCCCTTCTGCATGGGATGTGGATATTTCACGTGAGTCTCCTCTTTTTGCCATTATATAGCTGCCTCTTGATCAAGTCCATGACTATACCCAACCAATGCCATTGCGGCAGGCTTGGGAGGACTTCTTAATGTTTCTCAGAAAAGATAAGATGAGAAGCTACCCCTTTCACTAGAGACACAAGTAGGGAGCTCTACTGATTTCGAGGGCTTGCTGATCCTACAGAAATGTGCATTTTAGATGTTCTACTATTGTCAAAATTATAAAATGATATCCTTTTCATGATCAGAAAACATATGCCACTTTATTCCTATTTATGAAATAAAAATCAAGGAGAAGAGGATTGGGGTGAAAAGGGACTTGAAAGAAAAGCTGGAGGAATCACAGACGTGCCCTAGGAGAAAAGCAAGATTAGGAGCTCTGTTACGAAATGCAACTTCTCCCAACCCTCATTTATGTGAACATGAGGGGATGGGGAAGAACAAAAATCCATGTCTGCTCTTGTCTTTTTATTTGTTTGTTGTTTTTTAATCAATGAGAGTATAAGATCCATCTCTACTATGCCCTTCTCCTTAGCCCTCCTTCTTTAGCAGAAAAGAACAGCTTGGTTCTAATGATGAAAATGATTTCAGGTTTGCCCCATATTTAAAACCCCACAGTAATTCACTAGTCATAATTCTAAAAGCTATACTATGAGTTTTAAAAAAAACCTCCTTAAAACATGTTTTTAACTAATGGATGGGTCACGTCAACAAAACCAGCTCTAAGTCTCCTGAAAAGTGTAATGTTGAGTGCTTATTTGCAAGTTAAAAGTTAGAAACAGCAATTTACTCCTTATCCATGGTTACTCACTTTGGTATGGAAACTTGCAGACAGATTGAGACACACCGTATTTCCTAAAACCTCTGGTCCTCCAAGTAACCCTCTGGGAGCTAGGTGTTTCTGCCTTGACCTCCTTCTCTTCAACCAGATCCCTATAAACATACATGTACATAAGTTAAAGAAGGTACAGATCTTGAAACTTGAGTGTATTCTTGTGAAAGGTGCACTGGTCTAACTATTGAGTGAAAAGAAAACCAAAAGGAGAGGAGAGGAGAATTAAGGGGAGAATGAATGCCCTTTGGAATTTAGAGAATCTTTCTTTGTAGCAGTGTGAAAAGGATCTCTCAATCCCTAAAGCATCTAGGAATACACATTTATTTAAAGAACCTGTTCAAAAGTTGTCACAAAACGCTAAGAGTATAATGAAGAAGATCTTCCAGTGACCCGGCAGACATTAACAGCAGGTTACACCCCACAGTACTAAATTATAGCTCTACTAAAGTTCCCCTTTCTAGAGAGATAAGGAGTAAGAAGTATGAGCATTAACCACATTTCAACACCAACAGAGAAAAGCTGCTAATCAGAGATCCCTCTATCACTTTAGTAACTGTGTTTGTTGTTTGAGGAAGAAGGTTCTTCATAGTTTTTCCTCAAGCAGATTTGCAGGAATGGGGTTAAAGGGAGTCACACAAGATTAGAATGTCTACAAGCCTGGAGCCCTGTGTACTCAAATCCATGAAGCCACTGAAATTGCATCAGATCAAACTAAAGTGAATAAAACAAAATGTGTTCACCAAAACTGATCATACAGTAATCAATAAAAATAAAAATAATAAATTCTAACTTCTCAACGTAGGATAACAGCAAAAGCAACAACTTCAGCTGACTATGTAAAATATGAACACACACCTGACAATTCACCCTTGGTGTCCTCTATTTATTTGGGGTTCACTTCCATTGTCCCTCCTGGACAACAAAAACTGACGCTTCTCTCCTTCAGCAAACCTTTCAGGATGTGCAGATGCAGTCATAGTCCCTCTGTGACATCTCCTTTGTTCTTTCACTGGAAAAAAATCTCTTTTTAATTCTCATAGAACAAGTTTCTAAAGAACCACTCATACTTGTGGCTTCTCTCATTACCAAAAATTTCCTCATACTTCTCTTAAATAGGATATAAATTTTCACCCTATCAAATGTAAAAGTTTCACATTTTTCTAAACTTTAATTCACATACCTAGAAGAAAGTAATTTAAAATTGCTACTTGCCTCCAACAGAATATCTGAGATGAGGTTTCAAAGCCATTTTACTTATCCAGTACCTATTATAACTTCTTGGAAATTAAAAAAACTTTAGAGAATCACAAAAGATAAATGCTGGAAAAGACCTTGGAGCTGATTGTAACTAAAAGTTAATTTTACAGGGGCAAAAGATCAGCAAGATTAATGTCTTTCCCAAGGCTACCCAGATGAGTACAGCACACCCAAGGCTGCAGTTCATACAGCCAGAGTCTCCAACCAGTGCTTAATCTTGAATAACTACAATGTGGCTCCTCGTATAATGTGAATCTAAGGTGTCTTTGACTATGCTGAGCATTCCGTAGGCACTTAACTTACAGGGCTCTCAGAAACCATAGCTTGGTAGAGGTTTGGACTACAGCTATACCTCTACTACCAAATGTCTAGGACACATTGACATAAATTCTTGTGAAAAGTGAAGTCAATGGTCATCACCGTCACAGGGATGGTATGCTTTTAACCAGCCCAGGATATGGTACATAGTAGCTGCTCAGTAAATCTGTGTTGAGTGGGTGAATGAATGGGGAAAAAAGCTAAGTATAAAATATCCATTTTCCTCAACTCCTTTCTTACTTGTAGAAAATATAGTCTATAAAACTACTTTCTACACAGTAACGGATTTACAAAGTAAATTTTACTTTGTAGAAAATAGGGTCTATACGGACATATAGTGACTCAGGTCTCAAAGGTATTGAGTTTAAGATTCTCCCTTGCTTTGGGAAATGTAGGAGAGTTCATTTTAGCCTTAGCAATGGCTAAGCCATTTTCCTGTCTGCAATATTCTCACTAGTTCTTCCCATATTTACTTGAGTTCTAGAAACTGTATTATTTTTTACAGGAGGCTTAAGATTTAGTTCCAATATTCATTTGAGAGAACAAATGAATTAGAATGTGAGATTTACAGCGTAACTCTCCTCTTCCACCCAACAGACAAAGTGTTGCCAGTTTAACCATTTTGTACCTTCCTTGGCCTCTAATGAGAGAAAGAGCAAAATACCCATAATGGATAATCAGGAAAAACATTAAGGGACACATCAGTCAGAATGTGTAGGTATGAGATTTGTTGTAACAGAGAGGAGAGGTGGTCAAGGGACCAAGAGTATAGAGACAAGACAGTGAAGCTAAGAGAGTTTATTCCTCTGAAACAGAGGAGGGAGAATCTCTGAAAGTTTTGAAATGCTACAAGAGATTTTAATAGGATTGTCCAAAACCAGACCCTCTCAAATGCTTGAGAGATGACTTTCTGTTTGAGTCAGGGTTCTTTAAATACAACACTAATTGAAGCCTGGATGACACAGGTGTGAAAGCTTTATAAGTACCATATCTATTAAAACTCTTCTTATCATTTGACTGGACCTCAAGTGGGAAAAGAACCTCATTTCACCTGCTTTTAGACTTGACTCTGACCCAGGATAATAACTCCATGGATGTCAAGTCATTGAAATGTTCTCTGCTAAAATAACAACACAATTATTGGTAACACATAAAGTCACTCCATCATAGAAAGTGACGAAGGAAGGAAAGAATATTCTTGTATTGTTTCTGTAAACAATTTACCCTGAATAAGCAGACAGATGTTAGCCCAGATGCTTCTTCACTTTCCTCTGAAGCATGCCTGACAATTGTTTCCATATCTCCGAAATAGTAAGTGTGTTTCTAAAACTGATTTATTATATGTTAAATTTAACACAGTCTATGGCTAAGCATCATTGTGAAAACATTCTTTTAAGTAAGTCTTTCTTGAAGACTGTCCCTCTTAAGCTTCCAATTGATGTGTTTACATCACAGGGTATTTAGGCATTGGATCATTTGATGTGCTGAGACTGAAGACAATTAATTATTTCATGTGCTACTTTTCCAACTCTAACTACATAGGCCTGGGTGTGGGTGTCAGCTGTCAACTTCTCTAGGAAATAACATGTATCTAGCCTATTGGGGACCTTCTCTAGTCCCCTCCGTTAGCTAGATAAAACAGCTGCTTTTTGGAAGTCTGGGCCAGTGGCCTCCATAATTGAGGCTTTGGGTTCTAAGGCAATTATGGCTAGTTTATGGCAGCAGAGGGGTTAAGTTGCAGCTGCCTTCAGTTCAGTAGGAGGATTTCAAATATTAACAGCTGACCGAAGAGCACTGTGATGGGGCAGGTGGGACGCATTTTCAAGCCATCATCCCATTTAGGATCTTCCTCCAACTAGCATGCTGTCTACACTCTGACAATAAGCCTAAACTTCATTCATAAATTCAGTGATCGTTGTACATTATTGTATTTCTTTAAAGGTCTACTTAGCGATTGCCCAGTCTTAAAGTCCAGGAGTCATGGTGTTCATCAATGCTATCAATCCAAACAAGCGGCTTCTTGTTAAATGGCAGACATAAGATTAAAGCCAAAAAGTACATGAAGGGAGGCACTAGGGGGAGCTAAGAATTTGTGAGTTAGGTAGCCAAGATTGTTGAGGTTGGAAGAGTGAGGAAAGAAAGGGGATCTGTGGCAAAAATATGCTGTTGGATCCACAGTTCTAGTTTAAGGACATGTCTAGTCCCTTTTCCAGCCCCCAGTTAATTACAATCCCCTGCCGCCCAAATGGAGAGGGAGGTTGTTCACCAGTAGAGGGAGCCAGGGGCTGGGTGTCTCAATAGAAACTGATCTGGTCCCAGAAGGGGCCTTTAGATTTAAATTTTTCAGATCGAAGGCAGAGCAAAGTGTCCCTTACAACCAATGGCTAAAACGTATACCATTGTAGTAGATCACATTGTTAGTTTTCTTTTTTAAAAAAATCCTAATTTAAGCCTCTAAGAATAAATCACCCACATTTCTGGCATTAGCAATGACTGAAATGTCCGGGCTTGTGGAAGTTTATTTGAAAGAAAACTAAAACAATCTTAGAAAATGTTCTTTCCAAGGCTACCACCTGCCAAGACTGAATCTAAATGCTCAATTCAGTAATAAACAAAGCCTGGCAGCTGGGGGTCAGTGAGAGACAAGCACAAAGACTGAGGAAGCCTGCGGTGACTAGACCCTCCCTGTCAGTGGAGTAAGGGGAAGGGACCTGGGAGAAAAAAGACAGAAATGGGCCAAACAGGCTTCTCCAGACCAGAGGGTCCAGAACCTGCTCCTCTAAATCTGGGTCTCTCCAGGGAGCAGCCAGGGTCTTGCCTAGACTGAAGTGAATACCTTTCTGTTGAACATTTCCATTGCACAGCTGTGTGGGGATGGCTTGTTAAGACTTGAGACACTTGCATAATTCAGAACCCTTTGGGGGATACTGATCAATTAGGACCATAAAAAAAATCCTTGGCACACCAGAGGAGAGCTGCTTGCTTAGTAAAAATTATGACATTCACAGCAAAACAGCAATCCTCTAAGATCATTTTTTGTGTCCATAGAGATGAAGCTATGGAGTTGGTGTGCATGTGACTTGTGAATCACCAGAAAATCTTCAGTGTTTTAATTTCAAAAACACCTTGACTCTCTCTGGCAAGGGGAATGTCAGTGATCATCTCTGTGCCTTAATTTATTTATCTTAAGCGAACAATTTTTAAATAACTACCTTCTTTACCACTTAGAGACATGTGAGGTCCTGTCAAGTATTTTTCAGAAAGATACTAATTAAGCATGCATTTTATGGTTACTAATTTAGTACGGTAAATGGATTATACTTACAATACCTAGGAAGGGCTCAAAGTATTTATACAAAATCAGTCAAAATGGGATAAAATGTCAAATAGCCACATGACCTTCCAAGATATAGCAAGAGCATTTTTGTTTCTCAGAATACAGAGGTCAATCCCACATATCTCAAAAGGCCAAACAAGATCAAGGGTAAGTGGAAAGTAAAAAAACAAATAATAATTAGAAAATGGCTTAAAGAGTCTTAAAAGGCTTATATTCCTACCAATCTGTATTTTGAGACCAGCCAAAGGGGAATTTCTCACATACAATACAGGGTTTCTGATCTAAAAACTCCATTTTAACTGGAGAAAGATAACTGTTTAATAAAGACTTTTGTGTAAAATCTCTGCATCCCTTGCTTCAACATTTTCCAAAGTGCATTTCAAAACACCACTACCTGGGATGCATCAATGTTTATACAGAAAAAAGTTCTGTGGTCAAATAAGTTTTAGAAACACTCAATGAAACAATATTAAACATTTTTATTCACTGCATGACTTCACAGAAATTTTTATATGCTATATATATTTTCATCCTTCAAAGATGTTACAATCAAGTGTTCCTTAAACATTTGACAACAGATCTACCCTGCCTGAACGCATCTCCTGGGACTGATATTCTGCGGAACAGCTTAAGAATAGTTTAAGAATCACTTCCTGCAGCATTATCTCAAGATCAGTCAGAACATGGTATTTTCAGTCTTGCTAGTTGTTAAGTAATACATACTGAATGTCACTATAAGGTATGTAGAGAGATTTCTAAAACCCAGGTGAAAAAGGAACAAAAGAAGCAGATAACATGCCTTTGTTCTATGGCTCAATTCTTCATTGCAATAATAGCAAGAATGCCAGAATTATTATTCAAGTCTCTCTCTCTCTCTTTCTCTCTCTCTCATATCTTCAACCTCCACTTCTACCCAAAAAATCTTTAGAACACTGGACAAATTGAAGTTGTCTCTTCCTTTCCATCCCACTCTCTGGATACTGTATAGAGAGAAGCGGCCAACAATGAGCAATAAGTTCAATAAACAAGGAGCCTAGATAATTCTTTGAACTAGCTCGTCAGTCTCTGAGCTGTTAATTCCCTGCTTTATCTTTAGTATCATTAACTAACCAAGATTGTTGGCCAAATATTTTCTTTGAGCATTTGCTTTCTCACCATCAATAGGGAGCTAATTTCTGTAGGAGGAACACACTGATATTCTGGTGTAATTTACTGAATGAGGAATTATTTTATTTAGTTTATCTATGACACTCAGACCTCCCACTCCATAAAATTTACTGTTTCTCTTAGGACATTACTCTGGGAATTATCTTTCCACTTGACAAAGTTAGTGCCTGGAGGTCAGTATCCTGTAAGTGGCACAGTTGAGCACCCTCTCCTTTAAGAAAATAAGTAGCTCATAGTCATCTAAAGGAGACGGGAGAAATTCAAACACATCACTAATGGTTATAATAATAAAAGCTATTTGTTATCTAACAGGACCAGATATTGTGCTAGTCCCGTTATCTATATTCCCCATGTCAACCCTGCAAGAAGGGTATTATTATTCCCAATTTAACGATGAGAAAAACTAAGCCTCCACTCATTAAGCAACTTGCCTAGGGCCACACAGCTAGGAAGAGGCAGAGCAGGTACTTCTATCCAGGTCACACTCCAAAGTCCATGGTCTTCCTGCCCGCCTGTGCTGCTTCTCATGATGTCTTGTCCTATCATAAAGGAAAAAAATAAAAATAAACTTCCTATGACAACACCTCTGACTCATAAAGAAAGTGAGAGAATTCTAGTGGCTCTGTTCCTAGACACTGCTTACTGGCTCTGTTTCTTGTTTAATACAGTGATTTTAATTTCTTTTTCTTTTTTGTTTTTTTATCTAAAACCATGCTGTCATTTCAGAGCCAAAAAAGTAAGGACTGTGTAATTAGAAAAGCAAAAAACAAACAAACAAAAAACAAAACAAAAAACATCATTTCTCCCTAGGGTAATTTTTAAGGGCTGAAAGTTAGTCCATAAACTCTCCCCAAGTGAAGACAAGTTGCTTGGCACCAATCCGGTAAAAAGAGTGACAGTCTAGCATGTCATTCTTAAGGCAGTAGAAATTTCCATGATTCTGTGAGAAACATTAGAGCAAAGGCACTTCGGCACATTAAATGAACTTGTATCTAGCTCCCCAGATTATTCTCTTTGGCACGACTTTTACCATAAACCATAGCCAGATGATGACAGTAAAGATGACTTAAATGTTTCCCCCAAGCCATGAGAGTCACCTAGGAAAATGTCTATGTTGTCTACACCTGCTGCTTAGCCTGCAGTGAGAGTATATATAGAAATAAATATACCTCAAGCCCTTCCTTTATCCTGTGCCAAAGACAAAAAAGGAAACAAAGCCTAGCTTTTTCCCCATGCTCACATTCTGCTATGCTTTTTGGCTTTTGTTCTTGATCATCTCTCTCTGCTTGTAGTATTTCTCACTTAATCTACTAGATTAATTTATACTCCTCTTCCAAGATTCAGATTAAGTAAGTATCTTCCCCTCTGTGAGAACATGCCTGAAACCAGCCTGACCCAAGCTGCCTCGTGGATCTCCTTCAGACTCCCTAGAACTCTGTACAAGCCCTGCCACAGTTGTCTCCATTCTATAATGGCACGGGTTTAATTTGTGTATCCATCTCCATAAAGACCATGAGCTCCTTGCAGAAAGATTTGTGTCTTATTTACCTCTGCACCCTCAATGCTTGGCACATAATAAGGGCTTAATAAATGTGAAAAGAAAAGAAAAAAATAGGGGTGGGGGAATAAAATGAGGTGACGGTGAATAAAGAAGATTTTAACTGTGCTACTCTCTGTCCCCATAAATTGTTCTAAAAAGGGACAATTTGGCCTAAGTTCATTCTTGAAGCCTTGATGTAATTGGGGTATATCCAGATACGGTAGAGACTCCTTTCCATTCTGAAATATTCCTTGATGAAAATGAACATCTTAGAAAGAATAAAAGTTCTGAACAAAATTTAGAATATCCTGATTTCTTTAGGACTTCATGAAATGACCAACACTACCCCAGTCTTCCGTGTGGTTTTCTGAGAGAACCAAGAACTGAGCTTCCACATTTCACATCTCCCTTTCCTCCCCATCCCATAGCATAAATATGTGCTCTCTCTTGCTCACTCTTTCTCTCTCTCACACACACACACATAAACAGTGTTACTAGGCTTTGACTCAACTCTGCAGCTAACCATGGGGCATAAAATGAATGCCTAATGGTATTCTAATATTAATATTGGTGCTCCATATACCAGATTACACAAAGAAAAATTATTTTCCATGTGACCATTGTCCCAGGATTGTTAGTGCCCTGCTCAAAAGGATTTAATAGCATTATGAAATGTAGAACAAACACTTTAGCTTGACAGTCGAGTCTCACAACCTATCTCACCTCAAAGCTTCTTTTCATCTTCACCTCCCTCAAGTCTATAAACAGGAATTAAACCTGATGGGCTACTACTCCCCCAAACATTCCTTTTTCCTTTCTCTACAGAAAATGTCCCCCATTCTCCTTTCAACCTGTCAGAATAACCATAATTTCAAAATCCTATTAAAGCCTTCATCAATATTATAACAAGCACTGATCCTTCCCTATTCTCAACTAACAAGCAGTTACTCTAAACGTCAGTAATATGTCACCTATACACTGTGTTGAATAAGTCAGGGCTGCCTAATAGAACTTTCTACAATGATGGAATAATTCTACCTTCTACAGCTGAGCTCTCCAATATGATAGCCACTAGCCACATATGGCTACTAAGCACTTTATTTTATTTTTATTTTTATTTTGAGACAGAGTCTCACTCTGTAGCCCAAGCTGGAGTGCAGTGGCATGATCTTGGCTCACTGTGACCTCCACCTCCTGGGTTCAAGTTATTCTCCTGCCTCAGCCTCCCAAGTAGCTGGGACTACAGGTGCGTGCCACCACACCCAGCTAATTTTGGTATTTTAATAGAGACAGGGTTTCACCATGTTGCCCAAGATAGTCTCGAACTCCTGAGCTCAGGTGCTCTCCCCACCTCGGCCTCCCAAAGTGCTAGGACTGCTAAGCACTTTAAATGTGGCTAGCACAAATGAGGTACTGGATTTTTTACATTTTATTTTAATCTCTTTAAATTTAAAATTAAATAACCACATGTGGCTAATGGATACTGTATTGAACAAGAAACTATTTAACTTTTTATGTGCTATGGTTTAGGTCCCTTTGTAAGCATATAAACTACTGAAAAAATTGAAGAAGATATGCTTTTTTCTATCCCCAGTGAACGCTATGACTGCAGTAGTGTTCGTTAAATATCATGTTCAATGCATTGCCTGACTACAGGGTCTTTTGCCAACTGTTATGTTATTTTAAAGAAGTCCTCTTCCCTATATCTGTAATTTTAATAATATTGTACAAATGGTGTTTGCCTCCTTTTTTTCCTTTATTTTAGTGGCTTAAAATCCCTCAGAATGACACCCTATCACTGCCTGGATTCTTTATCACTATATAAACAAAATGGGATGAGGAATGAAAAAGTTCCATTATTCATTACCATCTCATTTCTTTTCCCTTTGGGGAAAAAGCGTGGTTTAAATACCTGCTGAGACATACAATTGCTTCAGTCTTCAATATGACCATTTCTACAGAGACAGACTATCCCTGGGTATCAGAAACAAATTCAGCTCACAGATTTTTGCTTTTCTTTCCTCCTGAAACCTCACCACCTTTTAAAGAAAAGTAGTTCTTTATCGTAGATTTTCCCAGAGCATTTTTGTCTCTATTTCTGTGTTCTGCAGTGGACAACCTGAAACACTGTGAAGAAGGCTAAGCTCTCCACCAGCAGGTCAGGGGAGGTAGCATGTCTTGGAATTTGACAATGATGTGCCCCTGGCACTTGCTGGCTTACCGATAGCCCTTCAGGAATCATCGTGCCAACAGGCCAACCATGCAATAAAATCCTGTACCTGGCAAAGCCGTGAGCAAAGTGATCAAACATTCTGTCTGCAGATTAGATTCTAACCTATTAACAAGCCTTCAGAAAATAAGCCAGAGTGAATCTCTAACAGCAATACTTTACAGAGATGTTTAATGATTTCAGAGGTCAGCCACCCTACATGCTTTCCTTCTGACTCAGCACAGAGCAGGACAAGAAGCCAGGGCAATCAGCTGTATCTTTTCCATTCACAGCTAAGTTTATTTGGAATGACTGGAAAAACCTTCAATGAAAACTCTTTCTAAAGTAATAAAAGACTTTATCCTGCTGTCATGAGCCAGACAACATCGAGAAATAATTATAGGTGTGTATTTTCCTCTGCCTTGTAAAATGTTTACAAATTGTATCATAAGAAAGCTCTAGAGTCAATGGTAAAGATAGCAATAACATTTAACTTGTAAATTTTTTATATCTAGCCATAAAAGAATCACCATGTGTTTAAATCACATTTGAATACATATAAATAAAATTCGCATCTGTAGACATGAGCCAGTGGCTAAAGGAAGAATCCATGACTCCTTTTCCACAGAGAAAGTACACTGGAGATGTATAGCTTCTCGTATTTATGAAATAGAATTCATTGTCACCACATCAGCAAAAGAGTGTTAGCAAGGATCTTAATTTGGGAACTTTGAAACGTGAAAATCATCTATAAATAATGATGATAATAACCTTTGTGGAGAAACTTACAGTTTACTACATTTATTTTATGTACATTCCTTCATTTGAATTTGGTAGGGGGGGTTTTATCTACAATTTACACATAAGGCAGTAGAGGCTTAGGGAGATTAAGTCAATTTCTTTATATCATTAATATAGTGAGTGTTGGGGCTGGAATATAAACCTAGATCATCCCATCCCTGAAGTCCTCTTCTTTCTACTAATCCAGGCTGAATCTTAACAAAATCACATCCAGAAATAGTTTGGAGCATCCTGGTAGCAAAGAAAAGAAAGTGCAGCAAAAGAAAGCAGACTGACCTGCAAGGTTTGCTTAGGGAAGAGTGATTGAGAATGTGCTTTTCAAGAAGAGAACCCAAACTCTCCTCAATAATTTGGCAGCTAACATGTGTTGACGGGCTAGTCAGCAGGAATAGTTTTGTAGGTTATCTTCTGTATAGTTTATAATTTTAAAGGACACCCATTTTAAACCTGTCTGTAAATTTTTAAATGATAGTTTTAAATCCCCCTTTTTATTTAATGCCCAAATGTGTGTAATTTATGCGGACAAAATAAAATACCTTAAATTATTTATGGGAAGCTACTACCAAGACCTGAATAAAAAGCACTGAAGTTAGCATAAGAAGCCCTGAGATGAAGTCCCACTTTTACCACTGAACAATGCAGCCATCCTGGGCAAGACAGGAAGTCTTGCCAAGCCTTTGCTTCCTCTGCTGTAAAATAAACTTACCTCTCAGGATTGATGTGAAAGTTAAATAAGATAACATGTAAGAAAGTGTCTGCTAGTCAGAAGGTGCTCCATAAAAGTTTATTTAATACTAATGAAAACCAATTATTGAATGTTTAATTAAGTGCCAGCACAGCGGTCATTTAGGTGAGCAGCAGCTCCAAGTGTCGCTGTCTACATGTTGTAAATAAGGGCACTAAGGATCTCTGTGCCTAGTAGCTCATTTAATGAACTCTTTACTATGCCAGAGTCCTGCTGTGCATTGCTCATGGTGGCAGTGCAAACTATTTATGGGCTGATTGACATTTTTGGTCTTTTTCTTTGGTTTTGGTTTGGTTTGGGTGGGGGGTTGTTTTTTGTTTAATTGTTCTTTGTTTGCACTAAATGGCAAGAGTTCAATCTCCCTACCAGTTCCCCAAAAAGGAAATTTTCCTGGTTGCACAATGCCTGTCCAGTTCACGGGCACCTCTCTCCCTTCACCATGTCAATGCACAGTATATATAGAGTCCACGTGTGGGTTTTTTTTTGTGTGTGTGTGTGTGTGTGTGTGTGTGTGTGGTGGGCAGCTGTGGCATCATCAGGAAAAATCTGGCTGTTCTGAATGTCTCATCTAAGATCTTACCTCATGAGTTTCTGGAGTTTTGTGCTGCTGTGCTCTACAACACTCTCCT
This sequence comes from Pongo abelii, assembly GCF_028885655.2. NCBI lineage: Eukaryota > Metazoa > Chordata > Mammalia > Primates > Hominidae > Pongo > Pongo abelii. The sequence goes on along the minus strand of NC_085928.1, from coordinate 38,679,921 downwards.
TGAGGCTGCCAGCATCCTAGATGCATCCTGGCCCCTGTATTTTGATGCACCAATAAATCTCCTTAAGCCCTGTGCATATTCCCTACAATATTTAATGTCAGTGTACCAGAGTTCTTGTATTAGTCAGGGTTCTCTAGAGGGACAGAGCTAATAGGATAGATGTATTTATGAAAGGGAGTTTATTAAGGATTACTGGCTCACATGATCACAAGGTGAAGTCCCACAATAGGCCGTCTGCAAGCTGGGGAGCAAGGAAGCCAGTCCAAGTCCCAAAACCTCAAAAGTAGGGAGGCCGACAGTGCAGCCTTCCGTCTGTGGCCGAGGGCCTGAGAGCCCCTGGCAAACCACTGGTGTAAGTCCAAGACTCCAAAAGCTGAAGAACTTGAAGTCCAATGTTTGAGGGCACAAAGCATCCAACACAGGAGAAAAATGAAGGCCGGCAGACTCAGCAAGTCTGCTCTTTCCACCTTCTTCTGCCTGCTTTATTCTAGCCGTGCTGGCAGTTGATTAGATGGTGCCCACCCAGATTGAGGGTGGGTCTGCCTTTCCCAGTCCAGTGACTCAAATGTTAATCTCCTTTGGCAAAACCCTCACAGACACACCCAGGAACAATACTTGGCATCCTTCAATCCAGTCGAGTTGACACTCAATATTAACTATCACAATTCTACCTTACATGATTTCAATTTTCCTGTCAGAAATGTCTGGACTTTTTTACCCCTGTGTCTTAATTACCAAGAATCAGTCCAGGTTATCTTAAGAAAATGGCTCTAAGAAGCCCAATGTGGCTGGGAACATTGGCTCATGCCTGTAATCCCAGCACTTTGGGAGATGAAAACAGGTAGATCACTTGAGCCTAGGAGTTTGAGACCAACCCGGGCAACATGGCGAAACTCCATCTCTACAAAATATACAAAAACTAGCCAGGTGTGGTGGTGCATGCCTGTAGTCCCAGCCAGTCAAGAGGCTGAGGTGAGAGGATCACTTTAGCCCGGGAGGTGGAGGCTGCAGTGAGCTGTAATTGTGCCACTACACTCCAGCCTGGACAACAGAGTAAGACCCTGTCTCAAAAAAAAAAAAAAAAAGCACAGTGTGAGAATAAAGGAAATTACAAGCTATAGTGGAAGAGATTTTAGTTCATAAAAACAAAGGAATAAGGACCATAAGAGGTTTTTTTTTAAGACTTTTCTTCTCAAGTTTTATTATCTCAGTTTTGTTTGGTTAGGACTTCCATGACAACCTCATTTATTCATTCATTCAATAGTTATTGAGAGTGCCAAGCCCTGTGCTAGATGCCATCAAGGACTGTTTCTACTGCACCCATAGTTTGCAGTTGAAAGGCACAGAAACCAGTAAAAAGCCACTTAGAGAACAAATGCACGGGGAATGTGAAAACCCCTTTCTTCCTTTTACTGTGGAAGAGAGGCCACTTTTTCTGCATTTCTCTGAGCCCTCCCTGGGGCAAGTGTCCTCTCACATCATACCCATCTCTACCCAGAAGAAGGCTCTCACTCAAGGACTGTCAAGGATAACTAATTCAAGACCCATCCCGCCCACTAGGTGCCAAAAGCTAGCAAGTCAGCTACCTAATAGGTGTCTTTTGAGACATTCAACACACATAGATTTAAAATATACAAAACAGGAAACTGTCTTTATATGGTAGTCTTTCAACTAAAATGGTTATAAGATCTTAAATTTGTTGCCATCAAGGTACTATACAATGAATACTGGTGGTCCCAGGGATGACCCTGAAATACTGTGTGGTCCTGAGGCCCTGCAGCAGACAGAGGCACTCAGCATTCAATAAATGCTCATTGGGTAAATAGTATCTGAATCGCTGGAGAAAAACTAAATTATTGCAAGTTGAGTTTTAGAAGTAAAATATATTTAAAGTGATATTTCATTTATCTAAAATTCTAACTTTTGACAATTTCAACTTCATAGTACACAATTGAGGACAAAAAGTAAATCAAAAGTGCTCAGAGAATAAAATACAATGGTCATTAAGGTTTATATTCGTAAGCAGTCACGTGGAGGCTTCACTTTGAGCCTATTTACCTTTACTTCATGAATAATGTTAACACACATGGTTCTCTGAGTTCTCAGAACATAGCCGACCTGAAGCACCAACCTAGAAAAAGGAGAGGAGCTGCAACAAGTAAGTGCACTGACAGAAGGAAAAAAGAAAAGTATGGAGGCCTAACAAGAAAGTAAGAAAAAAAGAAGCTATACAAACACAAGAATTTAGAAAGCAAAATGGCATTCACTGTGGACACAAATAGTTGTACGATTTGAGGACATCTTTAAAAGAATCACTGAATCACAGCTAATTATAAATTTATTGACATATTTGGTAGCATCTTTTAAAAATGAAAAACATTATGTATTTTAAGTATATATCAAAACAAGTATATTTTGATCCTTAAAGGTATAAAATATCAGCTATTGAGAAAATTTTAATTATCCAAACCGTCTCATTTCCTAAAGATTGTGGAAAGTTGAGGTTATTCTAATATGTGTGTGTCTATGCAAACACACATGCATAAATACATATGAATTATATGAAATAGAATTCCTGTTAAGCTAGAAAACCTCATCTCCCTAAGACATAGCAGAACACATTATTAACTTTTTGGTTGTCAGCTTGACATGATCAGAGTGGTTATCTAAAATCCCAAACCTTAAGTTTGTGCTTTCTTTTCATTGAATGCAACCAAGACCAGGGAAGTTACTTCACTGGTCAGTAACTCAATTTATCTATTTGTATAATGAGAAAAAACAAACAAAAAAAAAGCTTGCCTCACAGGGGTCTGTTGGACTTTGTTCCTGTTTCAAAACTTGAAAATGCTTAACATAAATCTCAATAATAGCTCAGTTTGGGGTTATTATTTTTTAAGCAAACACCCCTCAAGGAAAAGATGCAAAGGCAGTCAGTCTTTCCCTGCTTTTCTTTCCTTACAATCTTTCTTTTCCAAAGAACACAATAAAGAAACAAAGAGCCAAACACACTGACTCACGTCTTTTTCTAATAGTGTTGTGGTCAATTTGCTCCTGCATAAATAACTAGTAGTTAAGCTTTGAACTCTGGGTTTTGGAAGGCCAAGAGTGGAAAAATGTCTTTAGCAGAAAGAACAGCACATTCCAAATCTGTCCAGTGTTATGCATTTGTGAGAAAAGTCCACTTGGGCATGCCATCCCCATTGAAGCCCTTTTGTGTTGTCAGAACTTTCTTGACAAAGCAATGGCTGAACATTGCCTTTCAGTGGAATTTCGAGCTGGTTTTTCTGTACTTTTTTTTATCAGAACTTCTTCATTCAAACCTTAAGATGGTTTCTCAGCTTGAACTTGCTTTTAGGACAAATAGGAAAATGGTATAGCTTTGTACCTAAAAAACTGACTTCATCCTTTTATGGGATGAGGCATTTCCTATAGCAAAATTGATGATCACATCCCAAGCTTGATCAGATGTCATGCCTTTTGTTTTCTTAGATGTTGTCACAATCTAACATAGTCATGTGACCCTAGTGTACTAAGGGCTTTCATGGGTGTTAACTCATTTATTAGACCTAGCATGCACCTGACTTCTTAATTATTTTACAGTTGTTTCTTGGCTTTGATTCTAATTTTTAAAGATATTCACAGTCTGAAAAATAATAGTATCGGTACATTTCTAAATGGCTAGTGTCATATTTTAGCTGATAAGACTGAGTAGCTGGTATAGCCTATATATCACCCAGTTGAATAATTTATTTCAGTACTAAAATCTCGTTACCTAAAATGCTCTCAGGAATGTTTCAAAAGTGTCTTTACTCTTTTCTCCCCAGGAGGATGAAACAACCTCAACTTAACGCATCTTAGCTTCAGGCCATCCTGTCTCTTATGCCTTCCCTCCTGATACAGTAGAGGAGCTATTTATCTTCATTCATTTTCCCTCACCTCTTCTCTAAGTGCCCCTCATCCCACACCTCCTACCCTCTGGAGACTTCACTCTTAATTGTTTGCACCATCTGCCACACATAGTGTTCTTTCTCAGTACACACCAGATTGTGACTCACCCCTGTTTAAAACCTTTCAGAGGGCCAGGCACAGTGGCTCACACCTGTAATCCCAGCACTTTGGGAGGCCAAGGCAGGCGGATCACAAGGTCAGGAGTTTGAGACCAGCCTGACCAACATGGTGAAACCACGTCTCTACTAAAAATACAAAAATTAGCCAGGTGTGATGGCATGCTCTTGTAATCCCAATTACTCAGGAGTCTGAGGCAGGAGAATCACTTGAACCCAGGAGGCGGAGGCTGCAGTGAGCCGAGATCGCACCACTGCACCCCAGAGCAAGACTCCATCTCAAAAAAAAAAAAAAAAACATCTTTCAAAGATATTTCATAGCCTTCCACTGGAGTCCTGACACCATCTCAGGCCTTCATCATCTGGGCCTGCCTGTCTTCTCAGCCCCATTCCTTGCTCTACCATCTGCTGTCACCAGCCTCACCCTACACTACAGTTACAGCTGTCTTTGAAATTGTCAGACCTCTTAATTTTTAGGGCTTTTATTTACAATGTTTTCTCTCTGCCCAGAACACCCTGCCTTCTCATCACCTCTTAACTCCCCAAGCATTCCCAGAAGTCTCCTTTGACCTTCTGGCCTAGATAAAGTGTCCCTGCCCTGTGCTCTCACATTGCCAGCATCCATCTATGGCATCTAATACTCTCACTGTTTCTGTTTAACTAACTGTCTCCATGGCTAGCCTGTAAACCAAGTTACAGCCTGATTTCAGTCTGCCTTACCAAGCAGTCTGTTCCCAGCACAGAGCCTGAAACCAAGTGCAGGTACTCAGTGCTGTTAATGAAAGAATGAAGGAAGGATAACAAATGATATTCAGAGAAGCAGATATCAGAGACAAACTGGCAGATACAAAGGTCAACCAAGGGTCTAGGAAAAGTGAGTGGCCAAAAGTCTAATCAAAGAAGTCAGAAAACAAGACGTCTTTAGCAACCCACAGTGCAAGGCAGGAAGATCTAAGACCTTAGCAATAATGGTAAGCAAAATTGATAATGACATCACTCAATCAGTCCCTCTCATTCTCACTGTGGGCAAAGTTTCCCAGAGTGTTTTAAAGTGTAGTCTAAGGACTACCTGCATCATAATTCCACATCCCCACTAGCTCTACTGAATCAGAGTCTCATGGGTTGAGGCCAGAAATCTGCATTTCAAGCCAGCATTCTAGGTGATTCTTATGCATCCTAAGGTCCTCAGGCTGGAACTGGAGACAAAAACAATAGCTGGTTGACTAGAACAAGACCAGAAAGCAGATACCTTTCCCTGATGGTGGTTAGCTAAGCACTGTGAGCCCCCAGTTGCTCCACATGACTCATGGATAAGGCCACGCTCACCCTGACTCATCTATGATGAGCTAACGCCTACCTGGCTCGTGGTTGGACCTTAGAAGTTTCAACAAGGGTCATGTGTATGTGGAGGAGCCAGTGCTTTCACAGCACATTAGTCACAACTCTCACTTAACTTCTCACGGCTGCCTCCCCTTCCCTGTTTGGGGCATGGCCCAGTATAATCCATCTGTGCATTTTCTCTGGGCAGATGAATATTTAATCAGCAGTGAATCAAACAATATTCCCTTGTCCAGGACCTGGATAAAGTGCTAATAGTAATAACTATGACATCATTCTAAGGGAATACTCCTCTGAGGAAAACAATAATGTCGCATTTAGCCCCACTGAGACTGTGGTTTTAAAGCCCTAATTTTGTATTATTGACAAAGAAAAATAAGTAGATATGGCTGGCTCACAAAAGCATCTAGAAAGTTCTATGGCAGAAAAAGAGGTTTACCTGAGATTAGTATTGTTTGTTTTGATCTTGTGTTCCAAGCAGTCTCATTTTTTCTCCTGGGTTTGATATATATCTTTGTCCTTTATGATAGTGTCCATAATCTGCCATGCTCAAAATGAGTCCAGAATAAACACTCGATTTCTGTTTCTCTGCTATTATTTATAGCTTACGGTTATCCTTTACCTTCCTCCCAAGAGTCTGTTCTATTGCTGGCCATTTGAAGTCAGCGCACTGCACCTTAAATTCCCAATGAACCAGTATATATGTGATGTGGGCAGGAAAAACAATACATATTGCTTTTCCCAGAGTAGTTTGAATCAAACCTTTTAGGTGTAATTGAAAACATATTTTTACAAGCAAATAGAGCCAATAAACTAGAAAAACTGTGTGGAAGCACCAAGCCCAGCTTCTCTGGTTTTTAATAAACTGCAGTAGAGAACCTTAGGAACAGGAAGACATTCACATTCCAACCCGGAATCACGCAGGACAAGTGAGTGTGGTGCGTCACAAGTGCTCTGTACAGAAAGTTCCAGCGGGGAAAGAAGAGGAAATTCTTAAGGGCACTGTGGCTTTGCATAAGCTCTCCAAAGTCAGTGTAGGGACCTCATATGCCTTTATACAGGTGGTATGATTGAAGGGGGAAAGGACGCCTTTTTCTACTTCTGGTCCCGAGACCTAAAACCATGATTATCTTCCTATAACTGTTATTTTTTAAATATAACCATAAAAGAAATATCCTCCTGAGACAGGTCCTTTTCTCAATTGCAGTGACATAACTCCCACCAAATCAGTGGGACATCATCTCCCATCATCGTCGTTACATCCTTGCAGTCAGCCTAGGCTTTCCAGCCCCTAAAACCGGAAGTCTATGGTGGTGCAAGGGGGCTGGCAATAGGTAGAAGGATTCTGGGCTGAGACTGAATCCTTGGCATACACTGAATTGTTCTGGCATATGGGCTTCTCCTATAATTTCTCTAGCTATGAATTGGGGTGGACTTATTTACTCATTTATAAAATGGCACCATTCATTAATCATTAAAGTAAATCACCTGAGGTATAAGAACTAATTAGAAAGCTTATAATAGAAATAAAGTAAGAGCTTTTTACCCTAGGGCTAGGGGCAGAACCAATTTCTAAATTATAGGTTTTTACTTTATGTACATGTTAAACTCCAGGGAACATGATTTGGCCCAAATTTGTTTAATAGCTAACCATAATGTAACAGGCTTTTACTGTTTGAAAAACAGAGTGGCATGTATAAAAACATCATTTTCAATGTCTATGTCAATTTTTAAAATACACCTCATGCAGTGCTGGAAAGGGAATGGAAATGGGGTAATGATCATATACTGTTGGTAAGAGGCTAAATTGGTATGGCTCTTAGAGGGTGAATTAGTAATTCCACCCTAAGAAGCTATCCTTCTCACATGTAAGATAAATGTGCAAAGATGAATATGTATGTCTCAGGATATAAAAATAATGGTGTTCGTCAAAGGATACAATCCACAGAGTAACAAGACAGATGATAGAATTGGAGAAAACGCTTACAAAACATATATTTGATAAAGTTAATATCCAGAATATTTTTTAAAAACTCCTACAACTCAACAACAACAACAAAAAGAAACATAATTCAAAATGAACAAAAGACTTAAATAGATATTTCTCCAAAGAAGATATACAAATGGTCAACAAGCACATGAAAAGATGTTCAACATCACTAATCATTAGGGAAAATGTAAATCAAAACTGCCATGAGATGCTACCTCACACCAACTAGGATGACTAGTATCAAAACAAAAAACAAAAACCAGAAAATGACAATGGTTAGTGAGGATATGGAGAAATTGAAACCTTGTGCGCTGTTGATGAGAATATAAAATGGTACAGCTGCTACGAAAGACATTATGGCAGCTCCTTAAAAAAATAAAAATAGAATTAGCATATTATCCAGCAATTTCATTTCTGGTTATATGCTCCAAAGAACTGAAAGCGAGGTCTCCAAGAGATATTTTTACAATCCATGTTCATGGCAGGATTATTCACAATAGCCAAAAGGTAGAAGCTACCCAAATATTCACTGATAGATGAATGGATAAACAAAATGTGGCATATATATTGTATTAAACATTATTCAGCCGAAAAAAGGAAGAAAATTCTAACACGTGCTACAACAGCTTGAGGACGTCATGCAAAGTGAAATAGGCCAGTCACAAAACTATATGATTCCATTTATTTGAGATACCTAGAGTAGTCAAATTTACAGATAGAGAAAGTAGAAGGATGTGCCAGGGGATGAGGGAAGGAGGAAATGGGGAGTTATTTTTAAATGGGTATAGAGTTTTAATTTTGCAAGATGAAGAGTTCTGGAGCTTGGTTGCACAACTATATTAATATATTTATCACCATTGAACTGTACACTTAAAAATGGTTAATATGGGCCAAGCACGGTGGCACATGCCTATAATCCCAGCACTCTGGGAGGCCGAGGTGGGCGGATCACTTGAGGTCAGGAGTGTGAGACCAGCCTGGCCAACATGGTGAAACCCCGTCTCTACCAAAAATATTTTAAAAATTAGCCAGGCATGGTGGTGAGTGCCTATAATCCCAGCTACTGGGGAGGCTGAGGCAGGAGAATTGCTTGAACCCAGGAGATGGAGGTTGCCCTGAGCCGAGATCACGCCACTGCACTCCAGCCTGGCGACAGGGCGAGACTCTGTCTCAAAAATAAATAAATAAATAAATAGAATAGTGTTGTTAATTACAGTAATAGTGAAAAGATAGAGAAAACATGCAAGTCTTTCAAATGAGAAATAGCCATTGTATAGAATCCCATGCAGTCACTGAAAAGATGCTGTATATATGCATGTATTATATATCCTTGGAAGGATATATTTGATCTGTCTTTTGACTTGAAAAGCAATTTTCATAACAATGTACTTATAATGACTATCAGATTGCTAGGGCTAGCGTGACAAAATGCAACAAACTGGGTGACTTGCAACAGTTCTGGAGGCCAGAAGTTCAAGACCAATAGGCTGGAAGGGTTAGTTTCTGCGGAGGGCTGAGAGAAAATATCTGTTCCATGCCTCCACTAGCTTCTGATGGTTTGCTGGCAATCTTTAGTGCTCTGTGGCTTGTAGATAATGCATCACCCCAGTCTCTGCCTTCATCTTCACATGGAGTTCTCCCTGTGTGCATATTTGTTTCTGTCCCCAAATTTCCCCTTTTTATAAGGACCCCAATCATATTGGAGTAGGGGCTGCTTAAGGAAGAAAAACAATGGTATCTCTGATCCGGATGCATTCTTTCGACTTTCTCAAAGGTATCGTGTTTTCACTCCCGGTAGATGACACCACTCTGACAAATCCAGGTGTAAAAGGATTTCAGATATTTGATCACAAGACCTGAGAATAATGAGGAATGCTTATAGAGAATGACTAAGTATTCCTCAACAGAGTCAACACCTATCATAGCCCACTCCTTACTTTAAAAAAATAATGTTTTTAAATTTTGTTTTATTGTTTTTTGAGAGGTGAGGTCTCACTCTGTTGTTGCCCAGGCTAAAGTGCAGTGGTGCGGTCAGAGCTCAGTGCAGCCTCGAACTCCTAGGCTCAAGCAGTCCTCTCACCTCAGCCTCCCAAGCAGCTGAAATTACAGGGGCAGGCCACCAAGCCCAGCTCACTCCTCACTTTTACCAACCCTGTGCCAGAACAGCGTTCACTCCCTTTGCTGTTTGCTCTAAGGCCTCTCAAAATTGTCGTTTCCTGCTCTACGTTTTGCTAATGTTGGGCTGCAAAATTCAAGCAAATATCAGTTGTTTGGGGATTTTTTTTTTTTAGGAATTCTAATCCAAGCGGTAGTGGCAGTGTTTTGTTTTGTCTTTTCGCTGCAGTAAGCTCTATAAATTTACCAAATTCCAGTGCAAGCTGATGTCTAACTCTTTGACCTTTAAATCATATTTTCCAACAATGCTTACTGTCATTTTCCCTCTTTAATTGATTTCTGAAATTATGAGAAATCTACACTAGAGGAAACAAACTGTGAAAGGAAGTAGTGAAGGTGGTGAAATTTTTCCCATGGAAAGAGAGAGATCTGGATCCCTTATTGAAGCCAGGTTTTGTTTTTTGGGGAGAATATTTTTAATCTTAAATTTTTGTAAAATTTCTCCACACATCTAAGAAAAATGATTAATGTAGGTTATTTTTTAATGCATACCAACTTTGATTAAAACTATGAGTTCTATCAAATTATGTCCTGCCCCAATTCTATAAACTCCCCTACCACAGTTTCCTGCACACAATGGACACTCCCTCACAATTCATTGATTTGGGGGTTGGGAAGGAGTTCCAACACAAAAGGCCTAACCCTAGTTACCAAATACTCAGTGTGTATAACAGCAATGTTAGTACTGAGTCTATCCATGGGACCAAAGTGGAATTTCTAAGTACATTCTCCCATCATAGAAAGGATATGGTTAAACAGAATCCACTGTGCAACTATACAATTGTTTGTTGTTCATTGTTGGTCTTTGCTCACTTGAATGTAAGCTCTCAAGAGCAGGGACTTTGTTTTTGTTCCCTGCTTGCTGTTTCCCCAAGGCCTGGAGCAACGCCAGGCACAGCTTAGGCCCTCAACTACTATTTCTTGAATGAATTAATGTAACAAGATATTTTTCTCCAATCACAGCTTTCAGACTGGCTCTACTAAGCCATCTTTTGCTGTCCTTTAATGACATCTTAGGTAGATTCTATAACTTCATGGTCACTTTCAGCAATTGAAGGCTCAATCCCATTTAAAACTTCAACCTCAAATTCAATGCAAATCTTTCTTCTCTCCCACCAACAGCTATATTGGTACCCTGCTCTTTTACTCCTCCTCCCAGCTCAGTTCCCTGTTGCGGATGCTGGGCATGTCCCGACTCTGACATCCCTCTTCCCACTTCCCTGTGTGGAGACCTAGGTCCTCAAGTGTTTGGGGATGGGAGGAGAGAGAAGAAATGGACTAACTTTGTAAAAATTGTATTCAGCCTGCTATCTTCAACCTGCTTTCCATCGACTGAAGCATCTTAATTGCATAGTATCAACCGGCTGTCAAATATTTATGCATGGCCATGCAGCCCCAGTGCTGCTTCTCTCCAGGACATAAGTGGGAGTTCTTTGGAGAATGCTGGAGGGAATGAAGGGGAGGAGTGTGCCTCTCCACTGCATTTTTCCTTGAAGCAGAAACTTAGCTTCCACCGTCCTTCAGATGCCAGGTCCTACCTGCAGCTTCTTGCTCTCTCCTGGGAATTTCAGTCCAGCTACCATCTCTAAAGTCCACTTAACTCCCAAGAAACTCACACATCCTCAACACATCCAAAAGTAGGATGTGAGCTTCTCCATGCACCCTCATCCCCTTCCGTGTTGCCATTTCTCAGACTAGAAGTCCAAGGAGCAGGTGCCAGGCTCTCTCCTTCTTGCATGTATTCTCAACTCTCACAAGAGCGCTTCTTGGAACTGCCTGCCTCTCTACTCCCAGCCTCTCACTTGGCTGTGGGAAATAGAAAGTACTCACCATCTCCTCCCTCTCACAGAAAAGCTTCTCACCATGATCGCTGACTTCTCTACAGGCAGATGGTTTTAGTCTCCACTTTCCCCCATTTTTATGTCCTTTCTCAGATAACATGGAGGAGAGGGAAAGTGTTAGGTGTCTTTGCCATAGGGCTGGTTCTTCTGGGGTCTCTTAGTACATCTACCTTTGGGTATGAGGAGCGATTGGTGAATCTTTTTAGACTTGACCACTTTTCTGTTTTCAACTGGGACCATACACACCAATTTCAGTGCAACAGGAAAAGTCCCATCAGCATCCAGTTACTTATGCCACATAAAATATTGCCTTTTATATTCACACCTGTCTCAGGGGCTAGCATAGTGCCTTGTTTTGGAAGCAGTGGGGAGACAGTTAATAAATACTTGTTGAATTAATTCTTTTTTTTTTTTTTGAGACAGAGTTTTGCGCTTTTTGCCCAGGCTGGAGGGCAATGGCACAATCTCGGCTCACTGCAACCTCCGCCTCCCGGGTTCAAGCAATTCTCCTGCCTCAGCTTCCCAGGTAGCTGGGATTACAGGTGCCCACTGCCACACTTAGCTAAATTTTTTTTTTTTTTTTAGTAGAGATGGGGTTTCGCCATGTTGGCCAGGCTGATTTCGAACTCCTGACCTCAAGTGATCTGCCCACCTCGGACTCCCAAAATGCTGGGATTACAGGTGTGAACCACCGCGCCCAGCCTGAATTAATTCCTGATAGAGCAGTAGGTGCCTGAGATGTTGATCAGAAATTCCAGACTTCCCACTGAAATCTTCTGGAAGAAACCTGTAGGTGTCATGTCTGGAATCCTGACGAAATCTTGGAGACTTCAGACCACTACATGAATATCTAAACCCCACTCTGAACCTTCACAAGGTTCTTGGCTGCATGGCTTCCCAGGTGCTCTAATCATCAAAAAATCTCCCATGTGAGGAAATAACAGGGACAATATTTTAAAAATTAAATCCATACTTAGAAGGAAATTAAAAATGGAACTGTTTGATAATGAGACAGTCTTTCATCTCTGCTTGCTGCAAGTTCCTTGAGTTCCTTGAGCTTCAAAAGGTCTCATTAGCTCCTGGCATAGAATGCCATCAGAATACCGAAGCAGAACATTTGTTGCATAATCCTCCTTCTTGAGATTTGATTCATATCGTGGGCCTTGTCACTGGGTTGTCTTTCTTCCACACTCAGATAAAGTGGGACAGTTGATATGGTTTTGCTTTCACATTCACAGTTTCACCAACTTTTTCGGATCCTCCTCAAACACATTAGACACATGTATCTGTAATATACATCCAGGGAACAAAAATTTAGACTAGTGTGGAAAGTTAAGGTGTGGGAGAGTGGATTAATCTAATTTTGTTTGTTTCCACTTTCTGTTGAAATTTGTCTCATATGCTTATACAACCCACTTCCCTCTCTGTCCTTCCTTTGTTCCCTCAGTATTAAGGGGTAATATCTACTTTTCTCAAAGAAATGCTATAGGAACTAAGTAGAAAAATATTTGTGTAATGAACTTTCAAGTTTATGGAAGAAATTCCCTTTGCTCCACCACAAGTTCTCAAACTAAATACCTGACATTTGGCAAGCCTTAACCTCTAGTCTTTATTTTCCTTTTCTATCAATATAGGATCAGGATAATTTATTGTCCATTTATTATTTATTCTGTAGCATGTTCTGTGGAGAGCATTTATTATATGCTATTATTTTATTTTGTATTCATTATATGTATATGAAAAGAATCATAATCTGCATTTTGTACATGAAGAAACAGATTCAGGAAGGTTAAGTAACTTGCACGGCATGTGGTTTGGCTAGTCAATGACAGAACCTAAATCCAAACCCTCATTTATTTAGTTCCAAACCCTAGTTCTTAACTCCTACAATTTCCTATCAAATGAGCTCTGAGCTTCCTACACTATTCCTTTGGGTTCCTTGTTTTGAGCCATGGAACTATTTTATTTTCTTGTAAGAGGCGTCATTAAGCATTTTTTATTGCTGGTTCCATAGATAATAAAAAATAGTATACCTTAATTTTTGCAGCACTTTTGTGTTGTGAGTGATGGAGATAAAAGAAATATCAGGAAGATTTATCTTCTTTGACCTTAGGACTCAAAAATACTCTACTTAAACAAGTGGGGTTTTGTTGTTGTTGTTTGGTATGTTAGAGATTCCCTCAGATACAGGTTGCACAGCTTTCCTTAGAAGATCATCTGTCACTTACTATTAGGAGGAAGAATTTTTCTCTGTCTGATGTGGCTTTCTTCTATTCTAATGTATTGTCAGTACTTTAGAGTGAATTTGATCATTTTTTCCTGTTCCTTTCTTAAGACGGGAACTAATAAGACAGGATGCGCTTAAGGGAAGATACAGAAGTATTGTGTTGAGAAAGCACGAGGAATGTTAATTCCTTCTTGTAATTAGTGTTTCAGTGGTTGTCTGTTTTCACAGATTAAAAATAGAAGAAATAAAATGTCCATAAATGGGCAGATGGGTAGCTCAAGTCTTACATAAAAGAGAAACAAGTGCACTTCCTCATCTACTCCTCTTTTAAATAACAAATAATCAGTATCATCTCTGCCTAGGTTTTTATCTCCTTGGAGAAATAATGCATAAGAAATTAGCTCCAATTGATACATACACTGATTTCATTAAAAAAATTATCTAATATGCTTAATAAGAACGATTTTCTCCATATGAGTTGGACCAGAATGTGAAAAATGTCCATCAGTATTTGAGTTAATAATGATTTTCCTATCAGCTAAGCATTCAGTAAAAGGGAAGAAATATTTGAAAAGATAACACAGCAAATTTAAAAAAAAATAGAAATAAGAATTTGTAGACCTCCCTTTTTTTAAACTTTGGCAATGCTATTATAAATAGCATTTTTAAAAACTGTCTGGCTAAAACAAAACAAATGTTTCCTGTCAGTGTGGAAAAAGAAATTCCTGACTAAAATTGTGTTATCAGGTTTTTGGTCCATTTAATTAGGAAAGCTGTTAAATGTCATGCTACATGTCATCAAATGCCCTTTTAAAAAATGATTTCAATTTTTCATAAGTTTATTCCAACTTTTGTGTTTTCATTATTTAATCCCCTTTGGGGATTTCTTTTAAGTAAAGTCGTCATTTTTACAAGTCAAAAATACACTATTCTTGCCATAACTACACATCAGACTTAAAAATATACCAGACTTAAAAAGAATATAGAAACATATCGAAGATCAAGTCATCTTCTAAAACATAATGCCATTTCACATGTATCATTAATATTTACTTTTAAGGAGAAAAACTGAGATATGGAAACTACTAGAGCTGAGCTCTAATTAAGTCTAACTCTAATTTTTCACATAAAAAAAACCTGAGGCTCAGAACTTGAATGAAAAGAAGTTTATAAAGTTGGTAGCAGATGATTTCCTTTCTGCAAATCCAGTGAACTTACTTTACTGCCATACTGTTCAGAAAACATTTAATAAGTAGCTTTGTAGTAATACGCCAGGCACAGTATCAGCTTCTGTTGATACAATGATGAATAACACAGGGTGTCAGGTCTAAAGAAGTTAGAATCTAAGGAAGTGTAAAATAAACAAATTGACGAGTAAATTACTGCATAACACATTACTTACAAACTTAACAGCATAAAACAATACACATTTATTATATCACAGCTTTAGTAGGTCAGGAATTGGGCATAGCTTAACTGAATCCTCTGCTTCAGGGTCCCTCACAAGGCTGCAATCCAAGGTGTTACTGAAGCTGAGGTATCATCTGAAAGTTCAACTGGAGAAAGATTCACCTTCAAGCCCATATGGCCTTTTAAGACATTGTCTTAAAAAAAATTATATATATATATATATATATACAGAGAGAGAGAGATAGAGAGAGAGAGAGAGGCAGGGACAAAGGGATAATTGGGGGATATGTTAGAATTTATCTGCCACATAATTTTACAGTAAAACATGATCAATGCTGTGAAAGAGAAAAGCACAGGGGCAGTAGAATCACAGGAGATACACTCTAAACCAAACTAAGGAGGTTGTTATTTGAGTTGAATTTTAAAGAATGAAAACTTATTAGATCAATGAAAAAAGGAAGGTCATTCCAGACAGGAGCAGGGTCTGTAAATGCATTGAGTCATTGGAAAGCACAGCATTGTTAATGTCTGTAGTTAAATTGGAATGGCATAATATCCATTAACTGAGATAATTGAGAAGAATTATGTTTGCTTAGAATCAGCAAATTTTAGAGTTTAAGACTATAAAGGGAGAAACTAAGGCTCAGAGATAATAGGTCTAGCAAATGATATATATTCAATAAATTATGAATAAATGAATGAAAGAATGAACTTTGTAGTACTAGAAATGGAATTCCACTTCCACATCCTACATAATAACCATATAAGTCAACCTCTATCTCTTTAAGAAAGATAGGAAAGACAAAATTACAAGTGCTAAAGAGATAGACGGAGGGAAGCTATGTCACAACCAGAAACTGATGGAACAGAAACAAAGTTTATATTTCAATTCTAATATCTAATTGCCATGGTGTGATCCCTGCTCTTTGAGGGGTGGGCTTGGGAGGAGAAAGTGCTTTATAGATACATAGAGTAATGATGAAATTTTTACAACTAGTTCTCTCACTTCATTCCAGCAGAAAAAATGTTTTCCAGAGCCTTCTTGAGCTCCAAAATTCTGTATAATTTCTGACTGAAAAACATGCAATACATCACCTCCAGGACCCAAAGAAGAGATGATTTATATTTTCATAGATTCATATCTAACTCAGCATTTTTGCCTTGGTGTGAAATATATACATATTCTTGTATTTAGCTAAAGAGTTTATTTTGCAATGAGGTAAAGACAAGGTAACATCAAACTGACACTAGCAGTAATCACTAAAAAGAAAAATATGTTTAAGTAAGAACCGTTATGGGAAGTTTTTTGAGCCAAAAATGAATTTAGTAGTAACAGTCATATCTCTTTTTTCATCTCAAGTATGTTTGCATGAAATACATTGAATAGAACTACACATTCACGATTCTTCCATTCATGTGAAGTCAGACCTAATAATAGTCAAATTTAGTCATCCTTTGCTAGGTTGATGAGTAAACACACTTGGAACCAGTTTTTTGGAGAGAAAGCTGGTGCGTCTTAGAGTCTGTAAAGATACCCTTTTTCTTATTATTAATATTAGTTTTGATTGATAAATCATAATTATAAACATTTATGGGGTACAATGTGATTTTTTGATATATGTATACAGTGTGGAATGATTTAATCAAAATAATTAACATACCCATCACTTCATTTAGTTGTCATATTTTGTGGTGAGATATTTGAACTTGGCTCTCTTAGTTATTTTGAACTATACAACACATTGTTATTGAAAATAGTCACCCTGCTGTACAGCTAATCTCAAAACCTCTTCCTCCTGTCTGATATTTTGTGCCCTTTGATCAACACGCCCTCATTTCCTCCCTCCCCATACCTTCAGCCCCTGCTATTATTCTATTCTCTACTTGTATGAGTTCAACTTTTTTAGAGTCCACATATCATATATATCTGTGTCCTGTTTAAGTACCCCCATTCACTGCCTTTTGAGATGGTGGATTGTTTGCCTTCTTTCCTCCCCCAGTTGTAGCACATTCAGGCTCATCTGGTGTGTGTATGTGTGAATTTGAGTAATGTGTGTGTGTTAGAGACGCGTGTGTTGGGGGGGGTTATTTAAAAGTATAACTCCTTTCTGCAAATTCTCTATAAATCTACAACTGAATCAAAATCCTCAAGGAAAAAATTTTTTAAAAGAATATGGAGCATGAACTAATAGGAAGGAAGATGATCTCAAAGGAATAGGAATAAAATTATTAAAACAAATATGAAAAATACAAGTAATAAGATTATGTGATTTCAAAACATTGTTTGAGAGGATTGTAGAGAAGATAATTCTTCAGATGTGGTAAGGCTCAAAAACACTTTTTTTCTTTTCTTTTATTTTATTATTATTATACTTTAAGTTTTAGGGTACATGTGCACAATGTGCAGGTTAGTTACATATGTATACATGTGCCATGCTGGTGTGCTGCACCCATTAACTCGTCATTTAGCATTAGGTATATCTCCTAAAGCTATCCCTCCCCCCTCCCCCAACCCCACAACAGTCCCCAGAGTGTGATGTTCCCCTTCCTGTGTCCATGTGTTCTCATTGTTCAATTCCCGCCTATGAGTGAGAATATGCGGTGTTTGGTTTTTTGTTCTTGCGATAGTTTACTGAGAATGATGATTTCCAATTTCATCCCTGTCCCTGCAAAGGACATGAACTCATTCTTTTTTATGGCTGCATAGTATTCCATGGTGTATATGTGCCACATTTTCTTAATCCAGTCTATCATTGTTGGACATTTGGGTTGGTTCCAAGTCTTTGCTATTGTGAATAGTGCCGCAATAAACATACGTGTGCATGTGTCTTTATAGCAGCATGATTTATAGTCCTTTGGGTATATACCCAGTAATGGGATGGCTGGGTCAAATGGTATTTCTAAGTTAATGTCTTTGATGAGAGGATGTTCTAAGGTAGAAAACTTAAAGCTCTTGATATGTACATCAGTTTTTTTAACTGACAAAAAAAGTTGCGTGTATTTGTGGTTTCCAACATGATGTTTGATATTAACATACATTGTGGAATAACCAAATCAAGCTACTTAACACATGCATTACCTCATATTCTTTGTGGAGAACACTTAAAATCTACTCTCAGTAATCTTCGAGTATACAATATGTTAACAGTAGTCATTATGATGTACAACAGATCCCTTGTACTTGAAATGGTGTGTTTTTTCACCAACATCTTCCCAGTCCCCCACCGCCTACCCCATAGTAACCACTATTTTACTCTGTTTCTATGAGTTTGACTTTTTTATGCTCCATGTAACAAGTGTTACGAAGGATGTGGAGAAAAGGGAACCATTGTACATTGTTGGAGGGAATGTAAATTGGTACAACCATTATGGGAAACAGTAAGAAGGTTCTTCACATAATTAAAAATAGACCTACCATATGACCCAGTAATCTACCACTGGGTGTATATATCCAAAGAGAATGAGATCAGTATGTCAAGATATCTTCACCCCCATGTTCATTATAGAATAACTCAAACTAGCCAAGATACGGACATCAGATTTTGAGAGAAGCAAGTATTCAATTATGTAGAATATACCCAACCTGCTACAAGAGAAAAAAGCAGGTGTTTGGAAACTTCATTCAATTTTATTGTCTTCTATAGAACACACTATTGAATTATGCTGAGTTAACCACTTTAGAGCCTGAGAGCTTTTAACAGAGAACAGACACAAGCAATCTAGAACTGGTGAAACCTGAAGGGCTCCACAGAGGCAAACACAAAACTCATCCATAGGAAGTTTCCACAGCTCAGAGCAGTAAGAATTAGTTAACATCCTTGTTTTCAGAAAAGCTATGGAAAAGAGAGGTAGAAAACATATTCTCTGTTTCAATTTCTAAATTTCTTATATGTAGGCAACATAGTTTCTTCTTTTTTGGAAAAAAATAACTATTACTTTGATTCATATTTTGGTACTTCCATGTCAATTGGAACTACTCATAGCTATCTTCCATGTTTTTCTAACTTCTCTTGTATTTTCCATCTTTTTATCTCATTGGATTACATTCTGAGTGCTTTCCTTATGTAGTCAGCTTATCTAGTCCATTAATTCATCTCTTGAGGTTTTTAAAACATTTTATAACACATTTTCTTTTTAATAAATATATTTATTTCTAGAATTTATATATGGTTCTTTTTTTAAAAAAAATGCTTTTTTTTCTTTTATTATTATTATTATTATTATTATTATACTTTAGGTTTTATGGTACATGTGCACAATGTGCAGGTAAGTTACATATGTATACATGTGCCATGCTGGTGCGCTGCACCCACCAACTCGTCATCTAGCATTAGGTATATCTCCCAGTGCTATCCCTCCCCCCTCCCCCCACAACAATGAGAACACATGGACACAGGAAGGGGAACAAAAAAATGCTTTTTTTAGTGTGCCGTTGTTTTCTTTTTCTTTTTTTCTTTTATTATTATTATTATTATCATTATTATACTTTAGGTTTTATGGTACATGTGCGCAATGTGCAGGTAAGTTACATATGTATACATGTGCCATGCTGGTGCGCTGCACCCACCAACTTGTCATCTAGCATTAGGTATATCTCCCAATGCTATCCCTCCCCCCTCCCCCCACCCCACAACAGTCCCCGAAGTGTGATGTTCCCCTTCCTGTGTCCATGTGTTCTCATTGTTCAATTCCCACCTATGAGTGAGAATATGCAGTGTTTGGTTTTTTGTTCTTGCGATAGTTTACTGAGAATGATGATTTCCAGTTTCATCCATGTCCCTACAAAGGACGTGAACTCATCATTTTTTATGGCTGCATAGTATTCCATGGTGTATATGTGCCACATTTTCTTAATCCAGTCTATCATTGTTGGACATTTGGGTTGGTTCCAAGTCTTTGCTATTGTGAATAATGCGGCAATAAACATACGTGTGCATGTGTCTTTATAGCAGCATGATTTATAGTCCTTTGGGTATATACCCAGTAATGGGATGGCTGGGTCGAATGGAATTTCTAGTTCTAGATCCCTGAGGAATCGCCAGTGTGCCGTTGTTTTCTCATAAACTTTATTCATTCCATTATCATTGATCATTCTTACACTTATTTTTAAGTCTTTTAAAGATAATTATACTATCAATAACTTAATTTATCTAATAGAATTCTTCCATTTGTTGCATTAACTAACTTTCTTAAGCAGGGAATCTCTGCTAATACTTTATAATTTTGGTCTATGAGCTCATCTTCAGAGAGTTGCCTCACACCTGTATGCTGATTATTCCATGAGCTGTGGAAATTCCTTTTGGAGTAGTTCTCCATTTTCTTTTGTGGAGCTCTATACATTTCACCAGTTCCAGACAATTTTTACCTTAGACTTGTGTTCATGCACTGCTTGCATTATGATTAAGAGCCCATGAGTAGCTCAGATTTAGACTTTCAATTTCCGCAAGAGTCTCTCCACCCATGGCCCAGGGAAGATCATCTGTTTCCATTCCATATCCCCATGTTATATCCCAGGACTGTCTCTGGACCAGATTTTCTAGCTCCCTTCATGAATTGGACAGACTATTTCCAGATATATACCTCAAGTGTACAAAGAACTTTTGACATACGATTTAGACATGTCGACTCTCATTTTTGTGGACTTTTTTTTTAACAATTAAGAAATGCTTTGTAAGTAAAACTGACACAAGGTCATAATTTTATCAAAATCACTACATGTGATTACTGAATGAGCAACACATAGCTCAGTATCACTTACTTTGATGCCAAAATGTGAGGGAGAGGGGCTTGGTTGCCCTCCTTGATCAAGAGTAAAAGTCCTTAAATTTTCTAGCTAAAAAGATTCAAAAGACTTTTCAGACTCGGATATTAGGGGCATTGTGCTTCCTTTCAAAATCCATTATGGGACTATCACCCATGAGTTTGTCTAAATCATTCTATACCTCTTTATATATTAAAACAGTTTCTTGCCTTTGGTGGGAATAATATGATTTTCTTATTCACTGCATTAAACAGTATTAGTCTTTAACATTTATATAAAAGTAAATTTTGAAGAACAATATTTTGGGGAGGAAATTCTTTTTCTTGTTTTTTATTATTTTATTTTCCTGCCTTTCTTTCACTCTGATTCTAAGATAATTATTAGTTTTGGAGGATTTCTTTTAGAATATCATTTTATGTGCCATTTTAATAGAGGTAGCAGAGCATAGGTATTAAGATTCAGTTCCCAGCTCTGGAGTCAGACTGCCTGGGTTTGAATTCCCAATTACTACTGATTGTGTGACGTGGGGAAGCTTTTTAACCTCTGTGTACCTCAGTTTCCATATCCGAACAATAAGGATGATGATGTTAATAATAGTGCCTACCACATAAGTTTATAAAAGGGGCTAAATAAGTTATTACACATAACGCATTTAGAATAGTTCCCAATACATGTTACATATTATTATATTTCAAATTTTCATCAGGTCTTTTTGCACAGCCATCTTCATAACCTAGCCCAATGATTTCATGAATTTTGGGAAATTTTCAAGGCATGTGGAAAGAAACAATCCTATGCTATCAACTTTTATGATCTCTTGCTTTTTCATGAATGGGTGCTTTGAAAATTATGAATCCAAATAACCCTTCCTTTTTTCAATCAATACTTTCATTGAGACTATTTATAGGAAATCTCTCGGGAATGGAGGGTGTTGAGGTAACATAAGAACCTTTCAGCTTTGTGGCCAGAGTGTGCCTTCATACCTCCCTGCTGCTCCTATGGGCCAAGATAAACATGCCTGGCAAGGAATGCCTTGCTCACTCCACCCTGTCAACTAGGAGGTAAAGGTTTTGGACTGTGGTATTGCTACTCCACCCAACTTCTGTTCCATTTTTAATATACCTTTGAGA
The DNA here is from genome assembly GCF_028885655.2 of Pongo abelii. Taxonomy (NCBI): domain Eukaryota; kingdom Metazoa; phylum Chordata; class Mammalia; order Primates; family Hominidae; genus Pongo; species Pongo abelii. The sequence goes on along the minus strand of NC_085928.1, from coordinate 38,657,985 downwards.
CAAAGTGTATTGTCTCCTTTAAAAAAAAAAAAAAAAAAAAAGCCTTGAAGGTGTGGCTGACAAGAAGGAAAGCAATATCCTGTCACTGCCTCACACATGAAAAGTCTTCCAGCCCCAGATCATGACTTGACTCTCTATTCTGGCTATGCAGCTCAGGCTCTACATTTTGTTCAGTAAAAGCAACAACACTCACATACCACACCACCTGGAAAAAATGCTAGAAATTGTCCCTGGCAAACACCCAGGAATGTAATTGAGCTCACAATGGCCAGCACAGAAAGAATATCAGCATACGTTGCTTTCCTCAACAACTGTGTTGCTGACAAGTCTGCATGAAAATCAAATGTTTGAAGTTGGATCATTTCTTAAGTGTATTGGGAATTTGCTACTTAATGAATGCTATAGAGATTTATTTATTGAATAATGATAAAGTAATAGTGATCCTTTTTATCTATTTTTCACATTTAGAATTTTGAAATCTAGTTTTCTTTAAAGGAAGACACACCCACAGTTAGTTTCTCCACTACACGTGTCATCTAATCTTTGGGTGCTCAGTATTCTTTCAGGGAATACCAGGGAACGAGATTCAATGACCTCTGCAGTTCCTTCCAACTTGAAATTCACTATGTCTAACTAAGGCAGTCTAGAAATAACTAGAGATAAGCCCTCTGGTTTGGTTATTTCTGATTTTCTCATTTCATCCATAATCTGAGAAACTGTGTGCTTCTAGCATCAGTTTCTCACATAGCTCCATGTGAAGCTTCACAGTTGGGCTGGCATGACTTGTCTTGGGGGGTATGACATAGAAAGCTAGAGCCATAGTAAACTGATATTTTGAAGCTCCCTCAGAGATCTCTTTCAATGGCCATCTTTCCTTCTTTATTTTTAGCCATGAGAAAAATTATTATAGAAGATTAGGAGTGCCTCTAACAATTTTATAAGTTAGGACCTTCTTTCTGGATGTTTTCTGAGGCATAAAGCACTTTATACAATATTTTGTTATTTGTTATAAGCGCCAGTGATGCAATAAAGGGAAAACCATATTGACTCTACTTCATCTAACTGGAAAAGTGCCCTATAAGTTAATTTGGTTACTTGCCAAAATCATCCAGCAGATTGCTAATGAAGCCAAAGATACTCAATTTTGTGACAGAATTACTAAGCTACACTGCTTGAAGTTAAAATGTCTGACACTAGGTATTTTTTAGTTTGTAACTGTCCTTACTATCTCCACTGAACATCATCCTCTTCATCCAGGGAGTTCACACATTCACCAACTCACCCTGGAAATCATCTCAAGAACGAAAGACAACTGAAAGGTAATATTTCAACTATTAATTAGATATTGGTGGTGTGCCTCAGTTCACCCAACCCATAAGCCTTTAAACACAAATGTAAGTAGAATTTTGACCCCCTCTAAGGCTGAATACTCATACATTAGTGTGAGCATTTGAAGTCACAGAGATAAAAAAGAGTGTGTGATTCATGTCAGCATTATTTCATCTCTTCAATGGAATAAATAAATGCGATAATCTATGTGAAATGTCTTGGCGAACTTAAAAGAATCAATAATCATATCTGGTGTTATCATTGCATACAGGAATAATATTAATAGCATTGTAAACTATCATCTGACATTAAAAAGATCATTAACTATATTATAAAACACTTTATACCAGTAAATATGACAATTTATGTGAAATTATTACCAAACTACACAGAAAGGAATGGAAAATATGAATAGTCCTATATTACTTTTAAAAAACTAAATCATTTTTATAAAATTTCTTACAAAGAAAACTCCACATCTAGGTAGCTTCACCAGTGAATTTAAAGATGAAATAACACCAATTTCACACAACATTCCCAAAGAACAATAAAAAGTGATAATAGGTATTTTCCTTTTATTCATTAGCACAGCATAATCTTGATCCCAAAACCTGGCAAGAACGTTACAAGAAAGGAAAATAGCAGATACATGGTTGCAAAATGATCAAGTAGGCTTTTTTCCAGGACTACAAGAATGGTTTAGGATTCAAAAATCAATCAATGTAATTTACCACATTAATAAAAAAGAAAATCACAAAATAAATTCAATAGATTCAGAAAAAGGGTTTGATAACATTTAATACACATTCATGACAAAAAGTGCCTAGCAAACCGTGAAGACTTCCTTGACATGACAAAGTGAATACAAAATTTCTGCGCAAACATTATAGTTAATTATAACTTTTGGAAGAAGACAAGAATGCCTACTATCACCACTGTTATTCAAATTATGCTAGAGGTCCTATTATGTGTATTAAGGTAAGAAAGAGAAAAGGCATAAGGAATTGGAATTGGAAAGGAAAAATATAATTTTCATTATTTATTGTTAGAATTAATAACTGCATTTATCTAGCCCATTGGATATAAGATCAATATTCAAAAATCCATTAACTTCTCTATATAAGGAATAAACAAAAAGAAAAATGAAACTTTTTGAAAGATACCATTTACAGTAGCGATTAAAACATCAATTTTAGGCTGGGTGCAGTGGCTTACACCTGTAATGCCACCACTTGGGGAGGCCAAGGCAGGTGGATCACTTAAGCCCAAGAGTTTGAGACCAGCCTGGGCAACATGGCAAAACCCTGTCTGTACAAAAAGAAAAAAAGAGAGAGAGAGAGGGAGAAAGAAATTATATATATGTAACCTATATATATAATTATATATAAACACATCAATTATATATATATATAAACACATCAATTTTAGCAGGTGTAAGCAAAGGAATTTAGAGAATGAACATCAAGAAATGACTGTTTTAAGAGTTACAATTTGGTGTGACAGGCGCTTGAAAATACAACCAAAATCAATACGTAAATATAACTCATTTTTAATAATCCAATGTCCAAATCTTTCTTATTCTTGCTCTCATCTGTTAGCTTCTAGATTTCTCAAATGCAAAATATCACAGCTATTTGAAAATTCACCAGTCATTACCTAACACCAGATAATAGGAATGGCCTTCACGAAACTTTCCACAGAAGCCTTGGTTTTAAATTAATTTTATTTACAGGGAGAGTACAAAATAAGGATAAATTAATACACGATAGTCCAAAGTCTCTTAAAGGCATAATCTTACATGAAATCAGATAGCTTCTTAATGCAGAACATCTTATAGTATGTCACATGAAAATATACAAAGTGTTTAGGGAAGCAATTTTGAACTAATAGAGAATTTCTGAATACTACGTCAGGCAAGGTGGAAAGTACTCAAATAATGTGTGAATTTATGATGAATTTGCTAGACTTCAGGGCCAACTTGAAATCCTCTTTTTACTCCTCCAGACGTTTCCATACAGTTCCTCACTCAGAACAGCTCCAGCTGTCTATGGGAAGGCTTCACAAGACAAAGAGCTAGGACTTGGCCATTTACACGAAACCAAAAATGAATTACCCAGAGTGTGCTGGCAGAGAGACTTGAATGTAAGGACATGGGAAAATCTACACAGGTTGCCAATGGTTTGTGACTGTGAGAAAAGAAAAGAAAAATTAAAGAAAATCTTACTAGCATAATTCACACTGGACAACATGAGCACATTCCAGTCAATCCGCTTTATAGACATGATCTCACTGGTCTCCCCAACATCCCTACAAGGAAATGAGGGGGACCAGTATGGCTCCACCCTTAGGTCAAAAGCCCATCCTTCACTCCCACTTGTGGCTTTGAGTGGGTGGAACACATTTAAACAGGGGAACAAATTACCATCTTCCTTGCTTTCGACCCTTTAGCATGTGGGTGAGCAAGTCTGCCTTTTCCCTGCTTGAGGCCATACAATTCCCAAAACAACTTGTCTGAAATGTTGGGGGCTGAGTCATTGGCCAGTGATGGTTCTCAAACAACTGCTGGTTTGTTTCTCAACCACTGCTTGGCCATGCTGACTTGGACACAATACAGCATGTAATAAAAGTGCCTGGGATATTTTCCTCCTTGGCCCAGAGACGACTTTTAGAAGGAAAGACAATGGTGAATATGGAAGGGGAGGTGAATGCACCAGAAGGATATGTTGCCAGCATTGTGCTCAGCTGAAGAGGTTTGAGACCAAGAAATGTGAGCATATTGGGCATCTAGAAGTTCTCCCAGATAGTAGCGTAGATCTCCATTTTTCTGGGTTGTTTGTTGTTGTTGTTTGTTGTTGTTGTTGTCATTTTCTGCACTATACTGCCTCTCAAGACTCCCTTAGGTGTGCTATAAAAAAAAATCCATGACAGAATGGTTTATTCTCCACAAAAATAGTTACTATCATTGTTGAGGTGTTACTAGTAGTTACTAGCAGTTACAAAAATAGTTACTAATGTTATTGAGGTGAAGTCATTGGGAAAGAGAGTAGTAAAATAGCAAAAATATATTAGATAGTATTTTTCACATTGGGAATATAAGACAATTCATTCAAAAACCAACTCCTTAGGATTCATTTTATTATCTTAAAAATATGTTTAGATTTTTCTTTCTCCCACTAGAAATTAAATTGTCCTACATATTGAGGGATGAAAAGCACAGATGATTATCTATATAAATATTGACACACATACTCTATCCACATAGCTATCTGTTATGGATAAAGAACTCGGCAACTTCTAGCAGTCATCTGAGATGAGCACCATATGTGCATTATTTCACTAAAGCTTTCAGAGCTTGAGAAAAATAGCCTGAAGAATAAGATTGTTTCTTTCTGAGCCAAGGTTGCAATCTTCCAAGTCCAAGATGTGCTTGAAAATACTCATTAGGTAATTGTCAAAGCCTAGGAAGATCAGTTTAAGAATATGAAATAATATTACTACTGACTTCTCTTTTTGTGTTCAATCCAGATGGAAGCTGGACACATGAGAAGTGACGTTTGTATAATAGCAAAGAAAAGAACAGAGAACAAGGAAGAAAAACCCTTCACACCTGTGTTCTCTTTATAGGATCTCATTACTGTTTGCTCTCTATAATCCCCAGAAAATGGAAAAAGTGTATCTATCCAATAAGTTGTGGAAAGTCTCCCTCTGTCCTTCTATAATAGAGTTTCCAGTCATTGTTAGACAATTGCATTTCATTCATCAATAGTGGCCTATTGAAATCATCAACAGAAGAGACAGTTCTTAATATGAAATGAAGAGTCTTGCAATGGAAGTCAAAATACTTCACTCTCACTAACTTGGTGTATGATCTTGAGCAAGTCATTTAACCTCTCTAAGTTTGCTTGCCTCATCTGTCAAACAAGAGAGATGAGATAAATTATCTCCACAGGCATTTTCAGAACTATTCTAGTCTTTTTGCAAATTGGTTTATATTTGTAGAAAAGGTTCAATCTGTTTCTGGCATGGCAGTGACCAAGTCAGAATTTCTATTTGGGAGATGAGAAAAACACATTAACAAGATTAATTACTGTAGCTGAAAGATACATAAATATGGATTGGGGTGTATTTTTAATATCCACAAAAACTTCCATTCCTGAGTTACTTCATTAGCAACTATTACTTAAACCATCTCGGTTGAGGTTTTCCAGTAATTCTAGGTCAGCAATTATGGACCCTACTTATTTTCTTTTTTTTTATTATACTTTAAGTTCTAGGGTACATGTGCACAATGTGCATGTCTGTTACATATGTATACATGTGCCATGTTGGTGTGCTGCACCCATTAACTCGTCATTTACATTAGGTATATCTCCTAATGCTATCCCTCCCACCTCCCCCACCCCAGAGCGGTCCCCAGAGTGTGATGTTCCCCTTCCTGTGTCCAAGTGTTCTCATTGTTCAATTCCCACCTATGAGTGAGAACATGCAGTGTTTGGTTTTCTGTCTTTGCGACAGTTTGCTCAGAATGATGGTTTCCAGCTTTATCTATGTCCCTGCAAAGGACATGAACTCATTCTTTTTTATGGCTGCATAGTATTCCATGGTGTATATGTGCCACATTTTCTTAATCCAGTCTATTATTGACGGACATTTGGGTTGGTTCCAAGTCTTTGCTATTGTGAATAGTGCCACAATAAACATATGTGTGCATGTGTCTTTATAGCAGCATGATTTATAGTCCTTTGGGTATATACCCAGTAATGGGATGGCTGCGTCAAATGGTATTTCTAGTTCTAGGTCCTTAAGGAATCGCCACACTGTCTTCCATAATGGTTGAACTAGTTTACAGTCCCACCAACAGTGTAAAAGTGTTCTTATTTCTCCACATCCTCTCCAGCACCTGTTGTTTCCTGACTTTTTAATGATTGCCATTCTAACTGGTGTGAGATGGTATCTCATTGTGGTTTTGATTTGCATTTCTGTATACCATAAGGCTACAGTAACCAAAACAGCATGGTACTGGTACCAAAACAGAGATATAGACCAATGGAACAGAACAGAGCCCTCAGAAATAATACCACACATCTACAACCATCTGATCTTTGACAAACCTTACAGAAACAAGAAATGGAGAAAGGATTCCCTATTTAATAAATGGTGCTAGAAAAACTGTCTAGCCATATGTAGAAAGCTGAAACTGGATCCCTTCCTTACACCTTATACAAAAATTAATTCAAGATGGATTGAAGACTTAAATGTTAGACCTCAAACCATAAAAACCCTAGAAGAAAACCTGGGCAATACTATTCAGGACATAGGCATGGGCAAGGACTTCACGACTAAAACACCAAAAGCAATGGCAACAAAAGCCAAAATTGACAAATGGGATCTAATTAAACTAAATAGCTTCTGCACAGCAAAATAAACTACCATCAGAGTGAACAGGCAACCTACAGAATGGGAGAAAATTTTTACAATCTATCCATCTGACAAAGGGCTAATATCCAGAATCTGCAAAGAACTTAAACAAATTTACAAGAAAAAAATCAAACAACCCCATCAAGAAGTGGGCGAAGGATATGAACAGACACTTCTCAAAAGAGGACCCTACTTATTTTCTGAGAAAAAGCTCTTCTATTTTCCATCCATAAAATTTTCACACCAGTGGCCTTGTTCCATAGGGTCCAAAGGAGACTGAAAGATTGGAGGGAGGAATTTAAAAAAAGATTTATGAAGAAAGTTTAAAGGAGGTAGAAAGAGTTTGAGTGGGGAGTGTATTTAGTCTAGAAACAAAAACTATGAAGTGTGGCTTAATAAAAGTCATCAAGAATATGAAAGACCAGCTTCTCTCTATTTCCTCAAAGACTAAAACCCAAGAAGACTGCTTTCAATTACAACAGCAGGTGGTGCTTTGGGTTAGACCCAAATTATTTCCTGGTTGGGTACCCGAAACAAGTCACTAAGGGAGATTTTCACGACTTCTCAGGGATATCTTAAGACTAAGGACAGATATGAGGCTAATATTAGCTCATGTGTATGAAGGGCTTCTATATTGAGGCTTGTGCTAAGTATATTACATTGGTTATCATCTTTCATTCACAACAGCCCTGTAAAAAAAGTGTTACCACTATTCTCATTTTGGAGATGAGAACACTAAGAGTCATCACATGGCTAGCAAGCAGCAGAGTGTGATATGCAACCAGGGTGTTGGACTCCAGAGCCAGCTCTCTTCACCATGAGGCTCTGCTGCCTCTCTGAGATGGAATGAGTCTCACATAATTAGTTGCAGTTTTCTTTGGAATAAGAAAGGGAAACTATTGAATTTAACTTTCAAATGTAGGAAGGCTTTTTATACAAATCCAAACTTCTCCATCTCCACCAACTGTGAAATCATTGGAAGTGCCGGCTGGGTTCGGTGGGTCATGCCTGTAATCCCAGCACTTTCGGAGGCCAAGGTGGGAGGATGACTTGAGGGCAGGAGTTCAAGACCAGCTTGGGAAACATGGTGAAACCTTGTCTGTACTAAAAAACAGGAAGAATTAGCTGGGCCTGGCGGTGCAAGCCTGTAATCCCAGCTACTCAGGAGTCTGAGGTGGCAGAATGGCTTGAGCCCTGGGTGGTCAAGCTGCAGTGAGCCAAGATTGTGCCACTGCACTCCAGCCTGGATGACAGAGCAAGACCCTGTCTCAATAATAATAATAGTAATGATAATAATTAGAAGTGTCTTAAGCATGCTTTTGTCACAGTATTGTAATCACCTGCTCACTAACAAGGACATGTAACATGTTACATCATGATTCTATATTATAAATATTTTAAATCCTTATAAGGTTGGGGTACTTCCGGTCTGATTTTTATGTTCAGAATTAAATACAAGGAATGTGAAATTAAAAAAAAAAAGAAGTGCCTTAAGTGGTTTAAAGTTGTAGAAAGACCATAGAACATATAAGCTCTCACCAGCTTTGTGACCTCAGGCAACTCCCTTAAGCTCTCCAATGCTCAATTTCCTCTCTTACCTATTGAACAGTATCTGTTGAGCATGTACACACTCACATCAGAAATTCAACGGTAAATAAAATCTGAAAAATCTGAAAAATAATAACGACCACACAGCATTGTTGTGTTTAGCACTCAGTGAGCACGAGCTCCCTCCCCACTTTACCTTCTGAATAAGGGATTTAGGTTGCAGAGGAAAGAATTCGCTGACATTAAGTGTGAAATATGCCACGAAGTGTAGAAAAATAGAATAGAGAATCATTATCTTCTGTATGAACTTTTTGAAAGTCCAGAGAGAAAAATCACCGGTAGGGTCATTGTTTGCTTTCTCCTTTGTATGTTCAGAATTAAATAACATGAATGTGAAATTTTTTAAAAAGAAGTGCCTTAGGTGGTTTGGAGTTGTAGAATTCTCATAGAATTTTTTCATAGCTTTATTATAGTACTTATCATATTTTAATTATTTTTACATGCCTTCTCCCCCATGAGACTCTATATTCTACAAGTCAAAGTCTGTCCTTTGCTCCTTTCCATATTTACCAAAATTTTACCCAGCCAGGGCTTGGCACACAGTAGCTACCAATAAAATATCTGTTAAAGAATGATTGAATAAAAAATAAATAAATGAAAGCTCTCAACTGGAAAAGAAGGAAAAGAAAATCACAGGAGATAATATATAAACTGGAACTTATTTCACAAACTAAGACTTATTTCATTGAAAATAAGACTTTTCATTGAAAATGGAAATAAGTTTTTGTTTCATTTAGATGTGGGAAGACCTAAAATTAGGCACAATATGTAAGCATCCCTCATGATTGTTTAAAACTTCAGAACTCTCCTTTTGGCGGCTCTTGAGGGACAGCATAAATTTTAGGGTTTTTTTTTTTCAAAGGAGTGGGTTGTCCTTCTGGGAAGCAGGTGGATAGGACCACAAGATTTCTTCCAGCCTGAACTTCAGTGACTCAGTAATTCTAAATGAACCCTCAGGAATCCTCTCAATCTTTCCAGTTACCCTGACTCTGCCACAAACAAGCTCACATTGAAAGAAAAGCCCAAATATTTAACCCAATATTGTCATATTGCAAACATTCTGTTTTTACCTAAGTGCATGCTTTTAGCCCAACAGAAGTGCTGTGACTGGACTTTGTCTCTATAAGACCAAAATAATAAGCTAAAAAAAAAAATCAACATTTCATGAAATTAGGTTTAGGGGCCAAAAACTGAAATGAAGTTTTTGTCTGTCTGTTTGTTTGTTTGTTTTGTTTTGTTTTAGTGAATTGACCATGTACACTGTTCAGAGCAGTCAAACAGGTTCAGGTTCTGATTCTTGGACACTACTTCAGTGCTCTCGGGTCTGAAATCCCATGATGTCCTGCACTTGTTTAGGCCTGTCATGTAGCAGGTGATGGAAGGCCACCATGCCACCGAATCAAATTTAGAGCATGAATTTACAAGAAGGGGGGCTCTCTTCTCAAATTTAATCACTGTGTAATGAGCTCCTCCTGGGTGCCTAGTACTGTACTGGACATTTTATATATATTCTCTATATCCCTAAAAACAATCTTGTAAGGCAGGGGACATTATTTCTATTTTAAATGTGTAAAATTGGACAAATTTCCCAAGGCTATCTGTCTAGCTACCAGTTTAGAGTCAGGATTCAGACTCAAATGTATCTCTCTGCTTGCCTTCCTAAAGCAGGAGGGTTGGGGTACTGGTATCATTTATTGGCATTTGATCCTGAAAGCTGTAAAAAGATAGAACAGTATACATAAGGCATATTGAATGAGCAATTGTTAATCTTTAGTAAGTTTATCACTCAATTCAACCCAGTTGTACATCTTTTTCCTGCTGAAATGGACAGTAGTCAGATCTCAATAACCCATTTCCCATTGCTATTTGTGAATTGTCAGTATTTATTTTAATGATGGAATCATTTCTTAAGGTAGAGTTGTATGTTTACTTTATAATGTCTGAATTTGGCTCCTTGTAGAGTAATTTTCTGAACAGGAATTGTGCTTCCATTACCTAATTGCAAGAAGTTGCCAAAATTTAAAAAGGCACTGGGAAGAAGAGGCGGTACAAGAATTCAAGTGGACCTCAAGGTCTCACTCTTAAAAGAAATGGAAATATTTTTGGACTGGATTAGCATGACTGAATTATCATCCTATTTGCTGGCGTAATTGCAGCTGGGAGGAGAGAATGAAAGGCATTGCTTTTCTACCCACTTCCTCCAGTGATACTTAAAACTGAACTATGCTATTCATAAAGTAAATCTTTCCGAGTAGTTTGCAGATTTTACCATCTTTAAAAATGTTAATATACCATTTTAGTGCCTCATTCTGAGGAATAAATTTATTCTTAATATAATAAAAACTCAGAAAAAATGACATCAACCAACTAAAATGAAAGCTCAGACCCTAAGAAAACAAATGCAGATGATGCAAAATGCAGCATTGGAAGCTAATGGAAAGGAATATTTCTTAACACTGTCTTACCATCATCAAAAGTAATGAGAAGGAATAAGAATTTACATGCTTTTGGTATGCCCCAAATCTTAATATCTTCCAAATGCCATATATTTCAGGCTTCTACTTTTAATTTTATATGTAGAATCATGAAATAATATTATTTTAGTCACATTATACTGGATAGTAAAGTTAGTATATTATTTCTATCCTTGCTGATCTTATGTCTTTTTTAGTTTCTGCATGATCTTAGAAATTTGCCAAATATAAACATGTCAATGTGAAGTTAAGAAGTGAGACTCACCTGTCCCTGCACAGTCTATACTATGCCCTTTCACAATAGGTATTTTTTCTACCTTTTCTCTGTGTCTCATGTTATGGAATTGTAGAGTCTTTTTATTAATTCTCCTATGTTGGTTTTCCATTTAGAATTCTTCTTCTGATACCTTTCCACATAGTGTAAATGATTTTGTTTTCAATCCATACATACAGAACTTTCCTCTGGATACTAAAAGCCTATGGCCAAATCATGTTGATTTTATTTATTTAAGTCTATAATATAGTAATAAATAGAATAAGTTCTTAATAAGAGTGCTAGTTTATTTACCATGGCAGTTCTCCGTGATTAAATAAATATGAATGTAATAGTCAGACTACCTTACCCATGTGAGGCATACAGCAAGAGAGTTGGCAACATTTTTAACCATATGAGAGGTTTATATTTTTATCTTTGTTGTTTTCAATATTACATAAAATACTTTTGGCTCTAATAAATCTTAATATTATCTCCCTCATCAAATAGTAGGACAAAAATCTCCCAGAGGTAGCTAGTTTTGAAAAATCCACACAAAACCAAAATCATTGTAATCAATTGTAACCAAGCATCAACTCACTTCATCAGAACTAATCACATAGCCCTAAATAGGCCCTAAAATTTCCCAGACAATGCATAGTAAATTTAAACATGTCCCATCTTCAAAATAATAATAGAACCATTTTTAACCATTAGTTACATTTTTTACCAAAGACCTGCAGACATCTTTTAATATAATTTACTACAATACACTATGTAATATTAATGATACATTTCATTCAATTTAGTATAAACCTTGTTACAATGTATGAAAATGAAGAAAAGAGAGCAATAAAGTAGCTAATCATTTATTTCACTCCAAGTTGCTTTATTTAATAGATTTCAGAGAGAGTAAATTTAGAGAAAGATTGAATTCACAAAGGAGGAAAGACCCTGGGGAGAGGGTCTTATGAAAACCAGAAGTCAGAGAAATGCCTTCCTTATCCTATCCTAAGAAGAAGAACAGTGAAGATTCAATAGGAGGTCTCTCAAGGCACAGAGGCAAAGAAATACAGTCTTCAGAGCAAGAGAACACTAGGAGCAAGTGTACTGGACTACACAATGGGCACTCCAGCTATAAGTGCTCAGTGTGATCATCACAATGACTTTGGCTGAGATAACTGCTCATCTCTTATTACTTTTTTTCTTTTTTAAGACAGGGCCTCACTCTGTTGCCCAGTGGTGTGATCACAGCTCACTGTGGCCTCAGCCTCCCTAGACTTAGGTGATCCTCCCATCTCAGCCTCCCAAGTAGGTGGGACTACAGGCACATGCCACCATGCCTGGCTAATTTTTGTTTGTTTGTTTTTGGGGGGGTTTGTTTGTTTATTTTTGAGACAGAGTCTCACTCTTGTCGCCCAGGCTGGAGAGCAATGACACGATCTTGGCTCACTGCAACCCCTGCCTCCCTCCCAAAGTGCCGGGATTACAGGCATGAGCCATCGCACCTGGCCAATTTTTTTGTTTTTTATAGAGTAGGGAGTTTCGCTATGTTGCCCAGGCTGGTCTTGAACTCCTGCACTCAAGCGATCCTCCTGCCTTAGTCTCCCAAAGTGCTGGGATTACAGGCATGAGCCACGGCATCCAGCCTGTAACTGTCCCTCTCTGAAAATCCAAAGGCAATGTGGAGCCACCAAGCAGCAGACCAACCAATGGTTTCCAGGTCAAAGAATTAAAATTCAAGTTTTTCAACTACTTACTGCCTTTTTTGACATTAGACAAGTCACTGAAACTCTTTTAGCCCATATTTCCTAATCTGCAAAATATTGATAATAACAGTGTTTGTGCTAAGGATTGTAAGATAATGGAGGCAAAATGCACTTTGTGTGCTGTTAGGCATCATGCAAATGTTACTTATCCTTATCTGTTCGTGTGTGTGTGTCTAACACTTTCACATGTCACAAATGGAGAGTAGATGAGAGAATTGCACTCCATGTGATGAGGTTGAGAGTGGGGAGCTATGCCTGGGCAGGAGGCTGCAGATGTGCACACCAGAGCACCTAGGAATATATACACTAGGTGCTGGCAGTATAAGACTCTGCTGTGCTCTTAATATCATCCAATTGCTTCCACACATAGCTGATACAGACCAGGGAAAACTGACACCATCTTTATTCAGGGTTCAAACTGAAAAGCAGCATTTCAGTGAGTATTTGGTGAGAAATGTATTATACTAATAACATTATACTAACAACCAACTTAACATAGTTGTAAAAATTAATGAAACCATTTAAGCAAGAGCATAATAAATGTTTATCATTTTGGCAATTTTGCAAATAGTTGTTCAGCTACTGTCACAATAGTTCCTTGTACTCTGCATCTTCAAACATACTTGATGGATTATTATCCCCATAAAGTGCCTGTAAAAGAAGCCAGCACAAGAGAGTTGGCTTATTTAGGATTCTATCAACCAGCTGTTACACCCACCAGCACTTCACTCGTATGATCATCAATATTCATGCAAAATCCCAAAATGCCTCCCAAATCTTTAAGGTAATAAAATGTTCCAAATAGCTATAGGTTTAGCTGTATTTTGTGTTTTAATACAATGAAAATATGAAATCTATTTATGTTATATGTGGAAACACGTATCTACTCTCAAATTACGCCAAATGATAGTGTATTTCTTGCTTACTGTTGTAACAAACCACCACAAATTTAGTGTCATTGAACAACACAAATTTAGTATCTTACCATTCTGGAGATCAGAAATCCAAAAAAGTTTTACAGAGCTAAAAGCAAGATGTCAATAAGGCTGCATTCCTTCTGGTGGCTCCTGGGGCAAATGTTTCCTTGTCTTTCCAGCTTCTGAAGCTGCCTGCATTTTTTTATCTTGTGGACTCTTCTTCCAACTTCAGAGCGCATCGCTCCAACCTCTGCTTTTGGCATCACATCTTCCTTTCTGACTTTTCCCCTCCCTCTATAAGAACGCTGGTGATCAGATTGGGCCCACCCAAGCAATCCAGGATAGTTACCCAATCTCAAGCTCAAGATCCTTAAGTTAATACACCTGCAAAGTCCCCTTTGCCATGGAAAACAATATATTCATAGAATCTGGGGATTGAGACTTGAACATTTTGGGAGGTTCATTATTCAGCATACCACAGCTAGTTTACTGTATTATTATTACTTCATCTCTGAAGGAAAATAATGCATTGGCAGCATTAAAAATTATGTTCAAATATGCCCAATGAGCCCGTGTGATTGAGCTCTGTAATCATCATGTTCAATTCTTCCTGCCTAAGTCAGTCCAACTCAGGATTTCTCACCCTCAGCACTATTGAAATTTGGACCAGATATTTCTTTGCTGTAGGAGGCTGACCTGTGCATTGTAAGAGTTTTAGAAACATCCCTGGACTTTTACTAGATGCCCATAGACATTCTCCCCTCCCCAGCTGTGACAATCACAAGTGTCTCCACACATAGCCAAATGTCCCATAGATGGAAAAAATCACCCTCAGTAGAGAACCACTATTCTACACAGAAAACAGCCAAATTATTGTAATGGTCCCTTTAAGACAATAACTCTTAGAAAGCAAAAGATCCAGCGATATTAATTAGTGACTAATTTAAAAGGGCAAGTGTAAGTCATTTATCTCAGCATTTTTGGCTAAATTTACTACTAATTTTATTTGTTCAAGGAAGTCAGAGTTGAGTTTTATTCACTGACACTAACTCATCTACATGGCCTGTTCAAGTGTAGGGTTACACATGAGGCATTTAATTCTTTGGATATCAGACTAAGAGTAGAAACTTAGTATGCAACATCTCCAAAAGCTGTGAGCCCTTAGTGGCAGGAATCAAGTCATACTGTCTTTGTTTCCACAGACCATAATCTCCTCAATCTTAACCCAGCATTATTTCCATTATACTGTGATTGTTCTCAGGCACAGAGGTGATAGCATCTCTAAAAAGATACAGACCAGGCCCTGGAACCCATTTCTTGCTTAATCCTCTAGGCATTAATTCCCAAGCTTTAGTCATTTGTACACTTCTTTTCATAATTTTTGCCATTATTTATTTGGAATTTATCTTTAAATTGACTTACTTTTTTAAACATAAATACTACTTTAGCAATATGTAATTCTTCTAAAACACATTAAATATATGGCTATAAATTATTTAACATTCATCCACATGCCATTTAAAAGTTTCTCAATATTAGATGCACATATGATACTTTGAAAAACACAGACCTGGATGCAACCAACATCAGCAAAAGCCTGAATTTTTAACTTTGAATTCTAAAAATGTCTTCCCATCTATTCAACTTCCTCACAGATGAGAGAACAGCAAAAGACAGTGAACCAAACTGCTCATGGAGAAATGCTGAAAGCCGTCACACCCAGAAAGAAAAACTCGGGCTACTGTTTACACACTTTACCTAAAAATCTTCCTTTTTATTTTTCTTTAAAATATGACAGTTAAAATTCATACCCTTAAAAAACAGCATTTCCAAACAATTTGTACTGACACATTCCACATAAGACATCAGCCCGATAACTACAAACAAAGCAAACTGAAAAATTAGCATTTCCCAAAGTGTATGCCACTGTTTGTTAGTTCTACAGGATCTTACATTACATGAGGAAGAGTGGGTGGAGAATAGGGGTAAGATCTGTGGTCAAATAGGATTAGGAAATGTTATTAAAGTTAAAATGACATATTTATTATAAAACTTCTGATACTTTAATATTCTTCTGTGCTTTGTGAAACTTAAAGGAAAATATATATTAATCGGTCAGTCCTAAATTTATGTGATAAAAAATATTTTTTTCTCTAAGAGCATTTCATGAGACTAATGTTCTAAGGAATGTATTTTGGGAAATCCTGATCTATCTAGATTAGAAAAAATTTTATTTTCCTCAGACGAAGATGGGAACAAATTCTAGGGTAATGGATATTTTAAAATGCATTCTACCTTAGTTTTTAAAGTCCCTAGAGGTACAGGCTGTCTTTTCTTGATTAACTTTGTTAATCACTGCCTTGCACCCCCAGAGACTCAAAAAATATTATCGGATGTGGATGATGAACATGAAAGACAATGTGGCAGTTATTTTACTGGTGGTAGCATGGTTTGTATTGGCTACCTCTTTGCTTTGAGAAGTAATTAACTTTCATTTTATCTTAACTCATAATGTTCCACAGAATGTGGGCCCTAGTAATCTAAAAACAATCTTTGTTGTAGCTGATATCACCTGAGGAGCATAAATGGACAGCTGTTAAAATTCATGGAATCAGCAAACAGGATATTTTCCCTGGAGGACTCTTACATCCTCTCTGTGCACAACGCACAAACCTGCAAGGGGAATTCTAAGTGGAGATAAAAGCCATGAAATTAGTTAATGTAACAAATTTAATTTTCCTAACAACCACAGTTGACCCCTGAACAATGTGGATTTGAATTGCAAGGGTCTGCTTACACATGAATTTTTTTCAACCAAGCACAGCTTGAAAATTCAGTATTCACAGGATACCAAAAAGCTGACTTTTCCTGTATGCAAGTTCTGCAGGGCTGATGGCAGGCTTGAGCATGCACAAATTTCTAGAACCAATCCCCTGGGTATACCAACGGATGACTGTGCTGCATATGGTTTGAGATGAAATTGTGAAAGTGAATGAGATAATGTGGCCAAAATACTGAGCCCAGAATGCCTCCTAAGACAGGCGAACCACAAAATGTCATCCTCAAATGGCTTTTAGCAGCAGAAGCCATATGAGAGATGTAGCGAGTGATATTGTCATCAAACTGATAGTCATGATACCATGAATTCTTATATAGGGTGTACTACCCAACTGTTTTGTGAGCTTGGGTAAATCACTTTGCTTTTCTAGGATCCAGTTTCACCTATGGAATGAGAAAGTTGGGGAAGAATTCATCTAGCATCTTGCCACTCAAAGTGTGGTCCATGGACCAGCAGCATCAGCATCACCTGGGATCTTCTTGGAAGAAATGTAGAAACTCAGGCCTCACCCCAGAATCTGCCTTTTTATAAGATCCCCAGGTGGGCCAGTACACAGGTTTGCTAACTCTGTTCCTGGCCCCTGAGACCACTCTCTACCTACCTCACTGCCACCCAGCCACCCTCATGGGGCTTCACTCTAAGGGAAGAATTAGCAGTGAGCTTTTTTTTTTTTTTTTTAAAAAAAAAAAAAAAAAAAGCATCTAGTAATCCAAGCCCTCTCTTTCAACAGGTAAGGTAACTGAGGCCCAGAGAGGTAAAGTTGATTTCCTGAAACCAAACAGCTAATTAGGAACAGAACCCAGATTTTGTTATTAGTTTTCCAGTGTGCTTTATGATAACGTTTCAAGAGAATGTTACCAAAGGGATAGGATTAAATTGCCAAGTGTTACTGTTACAACAAATGAATACCAATGCTTTCTTCTTACAGAAAAGCCCTTTTTTAAGCCTAAAAATGACTACTTTTTAATGAAATTACGTTATTCCTGGAGATACTTAGAGAAGAATTGAGTTACAGGTGTCTCATTCCTCTTCCAGGTGGTAGTAAAGCCTCAATACTTGGGCCAGATGTTTACTCTCCTCTTTCCTCCGTCTCTCACCACCAACCCCTACTCACACACACCAACCACAACCACCACCAGCACCAAGTGTAATTCAATTATGAATACTGGCAGAAACTACATGCATCCATGGTACAGGATGCTCACAAGCCCAGTTTTAATCAATAACTCCTCAGCAACCTGCATTTACCTTGTCTAAAACAACTGAAACCTTCTGTAGCTCAAAAACCAAGTATATCTCAAACAACCACAGAAAAATGGATAGTAGGCTGAGAAAATAATATTATGGCCATATCTAAACTAATATTGAGTTTAATGGACATTTGTATATTCCCTGTTAACAAGTCTCTTTTGCCTTGGGGCAATCTTTTCTTTTCCATTTTGTTCCCACTCCTTTTTTCATTCTTGTCACTGACGGTGACCAAGAAAAAAGGCAAGTTAGTACTATCAAAATCAGGAAGAGTAACAAAACCATTTGAATGAACAATTGATCACACTGCATTTGGCCTTAGCAAGTCAAATGTGTTCTTCAATTTGCCTCAAGACTATTCTAGGTTTTGCCTGGGAAAAAGTCCTAGGTACTATACAGTGATGAGCTATATAAAGACGTTTTGGTCAACCACAGACGGCATATATCACAGTAGTTCCGTAAGATCACCATAGAGCTGAAGTCTGTAGCCTAGTGAAGTTGTAGCCATTGTAACATCATAACACAACATATTACTCAGGTGTTTATGGCAAGGCTGGTATAAACAAACCTACTGCACTGCCAGTGGTATAAAAGTATTGCACATGGCCAGACGCGTGGCTCATGCCTCTAATCCCAACACTTTGGGAGGCCAAGTCAGGCAGATCATTTGAGGTCAGGAGTTCAAGGCAAACCTGACCAACATGGTGAAACCTTGTCTCTACTCAAAATATAAAAATTAGCCAGGTGTGGTGGCGTGTATTTGTAATCCCAGCTACTTGAGAGGCGTGTGTTTGTAATCCCAGCTACTGGAGAGGCTGAGGCAGGAGAATCGTTTGAACCTGGGAGGCGGAGGTTGCAGTGAGCCAGGATTGTGCCATGCACTCCAGCCTGGGCGACAGAGCGAGACTCCGTCTAAAAAAAACAAAAATAAAAACAAAAGTATAGCACTTGTAATTATGTACAGTTCATAAAATTTGATGATGGTAAATGACTATGCTATTGTTTATGTATTTACTATACCATATTTTTCTCATTATTTTAGAGTGTACTCCTTCTAAATATATTTTAAAAAGTTAACTGTAAAACAGCCTCAGGCAGGTTTTCCAAAAGAAGGCATAGGATATGACAGTTCCATGTGTATTACTGTCCCTGAAGTTCTTCCAGTGGGACAAGATGTGAAGATGTGGGTGTGGAAAACAGTTATATTGATGATCTTGACCTTGTGTAGGCCTAGGCTAATGTGTGTGTTTGTGTTTTTAACAAAAGAAAAGTCTAAAAAGTAAAAAGATAAAAGAATTTAAAAATAGAAAAAAGCTTATAGTATAAGGATACAAAGAAAGAAACATTTTTGTAGTGCTGTACAATGTTTGTTTTAAGCTGTTATTTTAAAAGATTCAAAAAGTTAAAAAATTAAAAGGAAGAAATGTTATAATAAGCTAAGGTTAATTTATTATTGAAGAAAAATAATGTTTACAAATTTAATGAAGCCAAAGTATACAATGTTTATAAAGTCTACAATAATGTGCAGTAATGTCCTGGGTGTTCACATTCACTCACCACTCACTCACTGACTCACCCAGAGCAACTTCAAGTCCTGCAGGCTCCATTCATGTAAAGTGCCCTATACAAGTATACTATTTTTAAACTTTTATACCGTATTTTTACTGTACCTTTTCTATGTTTAGATACACAAATAGTTAGTACTGTGTTACAATTGCCAACAGTATTCAGCACAGAAACTTGCTGTACAAATTTGTAGCCTAGGAGCAATAGGCCATACCTATAGCCTAGGTGTGTAGTAGGCTCTACCATCTAGGCTTGTGTAAGTACACTCTATGATGTTCACACAGTGACAAAACTGCCTAATGACGCATTTCTCAAAACATATCACTATCATGCGACAGATAATTGTACTTACAGCAAAGAAAAAGTGGCTGGGTCAGTGGCTCACACCTGTAATCCCAGCACTTTGGGAGGCTGAGGCAGGCAGATCATTTCAGGTCAGGAGTTCGAGACCAGCCTGGCCAACATGATGAAACCCCCATCTCTACTAAAAATATAAAAATTAGCTGGTCATGGTGCCTGTAGCCCCAGTTACTCAGGAGGCTGAAGCAAGAGAATCACTTGAACCTGGGAGGCGGAGGTTGCAGAGAGCCGAGATCGCACCACTCCACTCCAATCTGGGCAACAAAGTGAGACTCCATCTCAAAAAAAAAAAAAAAAAAGAAAAGAAAAGAAAAAAAGAACTGCATGGTGCCATGTACACGTTTTGAAAATGATATTTTTCTTCTCCCTCATAGCATTTAACATGATCATCACATCAGAGAATTGTCAAACTAAATGTGTCAAATCAAAAGTTAATTTCAGTGTTTGTTTTATGCCTGATAAATCTAAATTATCAATTATCTTCCTCATTCTTCAATTCTTTGCTACCTGCAAATCTTTGTACCTTTGAGGGATTCTTTGTTCTTAACCTCTTCATCTTATGTAAGATTGCAGGGCTTTATTGATAGATCAGCATTCTTCAGTGTGACAAGATTAGGTGATTTACAAAGTTTAGCCAAATAATAAAAATGTCCAGCATGAAAAGATGCTAAGAACTGAGCAAAATGCATACCTTCTTGGTTCTCAAGAAATTTTTTACTACTGGCAGGAGTAAAAGCTGCAGTAAACTCTTATAAAAGACAGATGTTAGGGAATATAATTAACATCCTCTGTGACCAAATATTTTCTTTTGTTTAGTAATAGTTGTTAAGAGTACTCATCTTAAACCACAATCCAACCAAATAATAAATAAATTTTCATACCAAGATCCTATAGGAGTACTACTTAATGGAAATATGAGAGCCACATATATAATTATAAATTATCTAGCAGTCACATTTAAAAAGTAAAATGAAACAGGTTAAATTAATTTCAATAATATATTTTATTTAGTCAGTATTTCTCAAATATTATCATTTCAACATGTAATCAAAATAAAAATTATGCAAGAGGTATTTTATATTAGTCATAGTGGTCCCCACAAAGCATGTTAATCTTAAGAGATTAGAAGAAAATGGTTAAAATTTAAGAGAAAAGCATAAATGATTTTTAAACAATTTAAAAGCCATTTTTGGTAATAAACCAGCATAAGTCTTAAGATAATTGAATTGTCATGGTCTCTTGTTTTTTGTATCAAAAAATTCCAAGAGAAAACTGAAGAATGTTTTCACCACCATGGGTGAGATTTGCAGTTAGTAGTCAGGTTTCTCCATAAAAAATAAAAATAATTAAAAATCAGAAGACCAGCTGGATTGGATGTTCTCTCTTCTCCTTCCCTCCCTCTTTCTCTTACTCTCTCTCTCTCTCTCTCTCTCTCTCCCTTTCCCTCCTTCTCTTTTCCTGCTTTCCTGGTCCTCTCTCCCTCCTACTTTTGTTTCTATCATAGCATTGCCACAATTTTTAATCATTCATTTATTTGTTGTTTTCCTTCTTTTTAACATGTATTGCACAAAATACAGGCTCTGTAGAGCAGGAACCAAAGGTTTTGTTCATCGTTATATCTAGAATACTTGCTCCCAAGCCTGGCACATAAGAATCACTGAAAATTTGTTAAAGAATTAAAAAACAGACTGGGAGCGGTGGTTCACACCTGGAATCCCAGCAAGTTGGGAGGCTGAGGTGGGCAGATCACTTGAGGTCAGGAGTTTGAGACCAGCCTGGCCAAAATGGTGAAACCCTGTCTCTACTACAAATACAAAACTTAGCCAGGCGTGGTGGCAGGTGCCTGTAATCCCAGCTACTCAGGAGGCTGAGGCAGGATAATTGCTTGAAGCCGGGAGGCAGAGGTTGCAATAAGCCAAGATTGCACCACTGCACTTCAGCCTGGGGACAGAGTGAGGCTCCATCTCAAAAACAATTAAAAAAACAAAGTAAGGAGTATCAGCTAGATCAGTATAAAGGTAAATCATTTTTTCATTAAAAACTCTAGAATTCTAGAATTCTAAATATTGTTTATCCTAACATCTGATAGACTAAACAGAAAGAGTGAACATATCAAAAGTTTCAACTTCTGTAGCACTTTCCATTCCTGGATATTTAAGAATAACTTCTTTCAAATATTCCCAAGATTAACAGGATTTAGAGCTTCTCCAGGTCCTATCCTCAAGGGTAGGAAGGATCTGCCAGGGGCCCTTACCAGGAGAAGCCTGGACCAAAGAGGACAAGTCTGACAGTTGAGATATTTTCACCTAGAGCAACCAACAGCAGCTAAGGCAGAAAGAGAGCTTGAAACAGGGCCAAAGAGGGAAATCAAAGATGGAAGAGCAGATTGGAGGGAACATCCTCCTGAGGGGACAGGCAGACAGCACAGCACCAAAGATGTTGGAGGCCTGTTTGCATATAGCCAGCCGCTGGTGGGAGATTCCATCTACCAGCACTCCAGCAAAGAGACACTGAGCAGCCATTCATCAGTCCCCAGGGTTACGCGGTTAATGCACCATCGTAACAGAAATGAAAACCAGCCATGCTCACACCAGATTCTGACTACCAGAGTTTGAGGTGGTAACCGAAGTTTCAGAAATAGAGGTATTAGTTTGTAATTCATGAAACAGATTTAGGTATAACTGATTCAAATCTACTTTGTCATACTTTCACCATCAACCTCTGAAACCCACTTTTTTCTTGAGTTTTCACATTTAACAAAAATAGCATGTCATAATTTAATCCATTTGCTATAATCCCCACCTGAAATATACACAAAATTTAAAATAACACAAAGAACTTGAGTGTATATTTGAGCTATCAAATGTTTCCTGTTAACTACAGGAGATATTAAAGGGGTAGCTGCTACAAAGAAACCTTTGGAATGATTAGATCTGCTAATAAACTTTATAAGTTTATGACTCAGAATTAAATTAGTCAGATTAGGATGTTAAAAGGAAAGCAACCAAATTGTTTAAAATGCTGGAATTGCCTAAAGAGATGGGGGAAGCTGAGATAAAAGCATGTTTTAGGGAGTTAACTGAAAATGCTCTGGCACTAAAAAGGTGATTTGAGACTCTTTCAGCACCTAGGAGTGACTCTAGCTTGAAAAATACACAATTCTAACAATGAGGACTACAAATTCTCACTGACCAAAGATAGTTAAAAGACATGAGATACTCAAGATTCAGTGCACCTGCTTACATCTTGGAAGACCAATTTCTTTGGAAAAATTTGTGGATACACATTCAAGCATTTCTTCTTCACTTCCTAATTTATAACCCAGTTCATACCAAATTGTATCTTTCTTCTTCTTTTAATTATACTTTAAGTTCTGGGTACGTCTACACAATGTGCAGGTTTGTTACATAGGTATACATGTGCCATGTTGGTGTGCTGCACACATCAACTCGTCATTTACATCAGGTATTTCTCCTAATGCTATCCCTCCCCCAGCCCCTAACCCACTGATAGGCCCCGGTGTGTGATGTTCCCTGCCCTGTGTCTATGTGTTCTCATTGTTCAATTCCCACCTATGAGTGAGAACATGTGGTGTTTGGTTTTCTGTCCTTTTGATAGTTTGCTGAGAATGATGGTTTCCAGCTTCATCCATGTCCCTGCAAAGGACAGGAACTCATCATTTTTTATGGCTGCATAGTATTCCATGGTGTACATGTGCCACATTTTCTTAATCCAGTCTATCATTGACGGACATTTTGGTTGGTTCCAAGTCTTTGCTATAGTTAATGGTGCCACAATAAACATATGTGTGCATGTGTCTTTATAGCAGCATGATTTATAATCCCAGTAATGGGATGGCTGGATCAAATGGTATTTCTAGTTCTAGATCCTTGAGGAATCACCACACTGTCTTCCACAATGTGTATTTTTCTTCTTACTGATAGCACTAGTGCTACCTGGCCAGCTCAGAATAAAAATATTTGTGTAAGAGAAATAGCAGAATTGATGCCAGAGAAGGATCTAGAGTAAGTGTTCAAGTCATTCACTGATTCAAAAGGAAATTACGAAGGATGCCAAAGTAACAGAAAGCTGGATCTCTGCCCTCAATTTCCTTATGTTCTAGTTGGAGAGAGAAAACATACACAATTAGAAGCTAAACCACTCCATTAAAAAATTAATACAATAGTAGCCCCCAGGCTCCATCACATCACTGTATTTGATTTTCTGTATAGCACTTATCACCATCTGAAATTGCTCTGTGTATGTACTGTATGTAGATTTCTTATTTATGACATGTCTTTCCTATTAGAATGTATGCTCCACGGGAGAGACTGAGACTGTTGAATGACGAATGTCAGTGTTAATGTTGAATAAAATCGATCATCTGCAGCTGTATATCATTAGGTACTCAAAAGTGATGCCGATAACGTGAGCTCCAAGCATTAGAGGAGGAGTACAGTGAAGTTTTATAGACAAGGAATGAATGCTCCATAGAAGCAGGGAAGATAAGTCAAATTTGAAGAAGTAGAGAAGGACCACCAAAATTAGGGAGGATGTGAAAAGCAGAAACAAGTGCCACTGGTAGAATAGTTATAGGCTAGCTCCTGGGTTTCTCCATGTGATAAATTCAAAACTAAAACTTCCTCTCACCACACGCACCGCATATGTTCATTAAAATACCATTCTCTCCATCACATGTATCCAAACTCTACAGCCACTTCCCTACTTTGCTACTACCCAACAGCCAAGAATTGTCCAAGTTCTAGAGACTCTACTCCAGCCATTTCTCTCTCATCTGTATACTCTCCTCCACTCACACCATCAGCATTTGAACCAGTCCTCATTAACATTTACTTTAGGTTATCCAAAGGCAAACACTGGACTTGTAAATCACAGCCTGCCTCTGCCTTAGTCTTCTCATCTGTACAGTGAGGAGCTTAGAGGGACTAAATCTGTCCACCTTCCTCTTCCTGCTCTCACATCATAGAATTTTATGATGTTTCTGTCCTCTGCAGAACCTAGCACTGCACTTTGGACAGACAGGTGATCAAAGGTTATTTTACATGGATATAATTAACACCAGATAATACTATGAGAAATTATCTAAGAGCTTTAACTCAAAGGCCTTTTAGAGACATTTCTTTCTTAGGCTTTATTTTACTTTCTTAAGTACATTTGCACTCTGAGCACAGGGCTTTCTCCATTCTAACCAAAAATATAGTTGATTTTCCATTCTAAGGGGAAAAAACCGAGCTAAAACTTTTTAATCACAAAATTTTAAGAATCAAGTAAATTCTCCATTCTGAATAAATATTGAGATCCTCTCTCTCTCTCCCCCGCCCCACCTCACATACACACACAGATACACACACACACACTCTTACACAAACATACCATCTTTTTTAACATTTTAAGTACAGATCAAACAGTCTAGTCCTAATTAATACAGGGTCCTGCTCATAATGTTTGCTGAAATTCCTGACTGTTGATGAAATAATTAGATGAATAAAAAACAAGATTAGAGAGCAGTGCCTCCCCAGTGCTAATGTGCGCATGAGTCATCTAGGGATGTCACGAAAAGGCAGACTCCAATGCAGTCGGTCTGGACTGAGACCGGAGACTCTGCATTTCTAACTCTCAAGCGATATAGAAACTGCTGCTCTGAGAACCAAGATGCTAACAAGAAGGTACGAGGGCACAGGAAAGCCCAGAGATCCTCGTGGAAACTCCCTCATTTTTACAGATGCAGAGCATGAAATAGCATGAAATGCACGTAACCTGTGTAACAAACCTGCACATTCTGCACGTGTATCCTGTTGCTTTTTTAATTTTTTTAGAAGAAAAAAAAAGAACTCGCATGAAATGGTGTGCTCCAGGTTCCACAGCTGGTGCTCACAGAAGAGGGACAAGCACAGACAGACAAACACTCCACTGGGAGTCACAGGCTCACTCTCCCACCGCATAGACATGCACCCTCACGCTCTTCTAGCCCCACTTGGTACGTGAAGTCACCTTTCAGATGAGCAGCAAGTTTCTCACCACCTTCTACTGTGAGAGGAGAGAAGTCTTCATATATCATCTTTGTTACTTACTTGTCTCAGTGGGCTTAACCTCCAAACCACCAAAACTGAGAATCAGAAAGAATACTCCTAATTCTGCCAAACCCATTTGGCTGCCTTTTTTCCATTTTTACCACCTTTACCAAAATCTCAAGAGAAAAGATGACTGTTTTCGAAATTTCTTAAATCAGCTGATTATGAAATCCGAAAGGCCCAGACTTAGACATGCTGTCACTACCAAAACATGGCTGAGTCATCCTTTAAGTTGTGTTGTGTGCATGCATGTGTTTGCACACATACACACACCCTGGCCATGTGTATGCTGGACATTTGGACCACGTTCTGGTTATTTTCTGGAAGTTCCGTCTCTACACGTAGGCTGTCTTACACTTGGAAAATTCTAGTAGCTTCCCACGTATAGGCCTTCTCACTCTTCCCCCGGTAGCTTCATGATTTTGCATCAGGCTCCTAAGGTCAGAAGGAGTTGTTTACAACATGAAAAGCAAAACAAGAGGAATATCCAGACAATAGCATGAATTTCTTTTCGTCTGATAAGGACCAGAGGTCACTCACAGCTCACTGAGAGAGCATCTAAAATCATAGCAAGGCCCTGGCTGAGGTAACTGGGAAACACACTCATTTTTAGTTTAGTCTATTAAGAAAAAGATCAGTCTTGAATTCATTTGGTTTCAATTTACTTTTCACAAAACACACATATAGTAAAAGATCTTGGGTTTGTGTTTTCCTTTCTGCTTGCAAATTTCACCCCATTTAAAACATGAAAGGAGAAAAATAATGGTGCTAACTACAGCCAAACAAAATATGGGTGGTCACAGTACAAACTTTCCCTTAGAAAGCTTTACCCCTACACATAATGGGTGAGAATTTTCCTTACTAGAGAAAGAGAGGCATGTCCTTTGGCAGTGGAGTATTTTGTTATCAATGAGACACAACACATGCCCGCAGGGATCTGCATTCTCCTCCACTTCTTGGAACCCCAGAGTCTGTAGTACAAAAATGGAAATTAGAGTAAGCAGAGGTTTCATTGAGTGAGAGGTGTTATCTTCCTAATTTTGTCCTCTTGAAAGTAGTTTAATTATTTTCTTGAACTGTGGAGTCCTTTTTCAGTCTGTTTCTGAATCTCTCAGCTATCAACTTCCAACTTCTGGAGTTATATAACTCTAGAAATCATTAATTTTAGATCTGGAAGATCATCCTCCATGCATGCCTCACTGACGTCTTTTCAGGGAAATATTAATATTTCTTAATTGGAGACAGGGCCAGGACTTCTAATTCACAATCCCATGCTCTTTTCACATAGTTATAATATGGAAAACTATTTCAAGTTTTACATGAAAGAATGAAAAACTTAATTAGAAAGCACTTTGATATTATTGGGACCCATTATTGTCCTCTACCCTCTCATATTTTTGTTATTCAGAAGGAGCCTATGATGAAGAATGAGGTAATATAAGCCACTAACTATGCATGAACTTACGAAGTTGTCTCCTTCATAATGTTATTTAAAAGGCAATAGAAAGACTTCTGTTAACTGTCTCCCAGCCCTACCACACATCAACAGCATCCACTCTTAGATATTCTGAACTTCGGGCTAAGCATTACCCTCTCTAGTGCCCTGTCATGAAATTTAAACATTCCTGAGAAATGATACTTAAAGTCATTAACAAAACAACTCTGAGTTTGTCTATAAGACACTTCTCCCCATAATGGGAGAAATAGAGCCTTGGTCTGAGTATCAGAAAGCCCACAAAAGGAAGAAAAGTGCAGAAAAGACAGATGAAGTATGCCGAACTTAACTTGCATCACACTTTTGCTTAAGCCAGGTCTTAACCATTATTGTCATGTAATAAAATATAAGTAGCAAAATTCACTTAGAGTCTAGTTGCCTCTAGTAACTGTAGCTAAGGACTGACTAGTGTCCAAAGAGAACATAAATAAAGATAAGTTATCATTTCCAATTAAATCAACATGTTTTTGACTACTAATATTCCAGGGGCAATACAGGGGAGATTTCAATTCCTGTGAGTGATGATGATCATGATGACAATGACAGCTAATGTCAGGTGTGTCAGGTACTATTCTAAGTACTTTTATTCATTCATTTATCAATTCATTCATTTATCCAACACATGCTTATTCAGTACCTCCTATGGGTGAGGCATTGTTTCAGTTGCTGGGCCTTCATGAAGCTCACATTCTAGTAAGTAGTCAGAGATAGCAAGCAAATAAATATATGCAGAATGTATCTGATGGTGTAAAGTGCTGTGGAGAAAAATATAGGAAGCTGAAGAAAACGTGTTGTTAGGTGGAGTTGCTTTTTTATAGACATGGTCAAGGAAGGCTTCAGGGTAAGACCTAAAGGAAATGAGGGAGTGAGCTATAAGAATTTCAAGACAAGAGAAAAGCCCATGCAAATATTTTGAACGGGGGGCATGTTTGGTGTGTTTGAAGCAAGGAAGCTGGTGAGGCTAGGGCTTAGTAAGCAAGGGGGAAGAATGGCCGAAGCTGAAGTCAAAGAGGAATCCTCAATATGCAGGATCTCATAATGCATCAGCAAGACCTTAGTTTTCACACTAATGAAGATAAGGAACTAGTGAGGGTGTTGAGCAGAAAAGTGATGTGATCTGAGTCATATTTTAAGAGAATCAGTCTGGCTGCTCTGTTTAGATTAGACTCTAAGGAAACATGCAGGTGCTGTATTAACTGATTTACGTCTCACAAGCTATGAGATTTGCGCTGTTTCCCATTTTACAGATGACAAAACTGATAAAGAAGTCACACAGATGTTAAATTGCAGAGCCAGGAGAACAGCCCTGGCAGCCGGCTCCGGAGGTCATGCTATTAACCTCTACACTCTACCCCTCCTCAAGAAAGACATTAAATGCAGAGGCAAGGAAAATTGATGCAAATATCATTGGAATGAGACCACTAGGGGTTGTCCTAATAGGGAGAAGAAACATCATTTTTCCTCATTCTATTGCCATTATTTCACAGACCATGTTGCACTTTGTAGATAATGAGTCAGAAATACTTGACTGTGTCACATTGTTAAAAAGGAGAAAGTCTATTACAAGGCAGTAATATCGGAGTTATTAGTAGAATTTCATATTGACTTTGTTTCGGTTACCAGAACTGTCAACTGCAATACTGGAAGAGGGCCTTGCACATTTCTTTGCCAGGCCTGCCCAGCACAAAGTTAAGAAGCATGTGGAAAGAACCAAAGTTTGCTTTCAGTGATCTCTCTGTTGATATTACCCATTCAAGATTCTCAACCCTCACTCCTAGACAACCTGTGTTTCTCTAATTACTTAAAACTTATAAAGAAATTCTCCACAGTGAATATATTTTTTACTCACTTCTCATCTACAGTTTTTTTTTTTAATTCAATGCCTGGTTGCCAAAAGTTCTAAGAGAAAGTTGTCATTAAATGTTTTGAACACTATCTTAAAACAAAAAGAAGCATAACTAAATTAGCTTCTTTCATGATGTGCCAGAATTTTAGAACCCTTAAAATTAGATGTGTAATGTTAATAAAAAGCTGTACTTTTTACACAATTATGTAAAATGTTTGCATATATAATTAGGTAAAATGTAACTACAGATACATAAATAATTATGTACTAAAAATAATACTTTAAGAATGATTTTTTCTCATTCACTTTTTTTAAAGATTGTCTAAAAATTGAATGAATAGAATGAATCCCACTAGATAACCAAGAACCAAATTCAGCTCAAAGAGAATCTATTTAGTGTCTTAACACTTTAAAGGGAAAGCAAAAGCAGTACCACACGTAGGATTTTCCTACACTCAAAGATTTTACAACCTTGTCAGAAGGACAAGGCTTATATCTTTTTTTTTTTGTTTTTTTTTATTATAATTTAAGTTTTAGGGTACATGTGCACAACATGCAGGTTTGTTACATATGTATACATGTGCCATGCTGGTGTGAAGGCTTATATCTTTTATATTGAAAAGAAAAAATATGCAAAGATAGTAGTTAATATCAGGGTCGAATTACACAGAGTAGCAGCCCCTGCTCTTTGGAGCAGTCTTGGGGTCAGCTTCCTGCCAGCGCTGGCCCGCTGAGTCCTCACTCCATCCTGCTGTCAGGTTTGGTCCATTCTCCAAGCCCTGCAGACTCTGAACAATCTGGGTTACTTTGCATTATTACACTTCCAAAGTACCAATCTGAGTCTTATAAAGTGCATACTTTGTAAGTCTTACAAAGTGCACCTCTAGGAGTGCTAAGGGCTTTCCTTTCTTTCATCCACTTGGAGAGCCACTGATAAAGCAGGAGTTTAAATTGATTTGAGAGAGGAGAGGCTGAGCCAGGCAATTTTGAACATGGATCCCATGAACAGGGTGGCAGTCCTAGGGGAAGTTCCCAGCAGGCAGCGTAGGGCAGCAGGAAGGGACTAGATGTCCAGAAGTGTGGGAAATAACATATTGCAAGGCAGAAGAGGAGCCCAGCAAGAAATGTACCTTTCAAATTTGACAGGTGTGACTCTGTACCTCAGAAATAGATGATAACTTTCTCTACACCTTCTTTTCTTCTGGCCTATATGTTATCTCCTTCCAGCCCCCACAAAACAAGGTAATGGTAGAGTTATTTAATTCAAAAACCCAGTTTCCCATTCAAATCCCCAAGTAGTTTTGATGTACATCTACATTAGTGAATCATGTAAAAGTTAATTTATTCATTTAACAAATCTATGGAGCCTCTGTTATGAATCAAGTAGGCCTCTGAGGGCCAGCCTAATGTCCAATTTCCACCGTTTCTATAGGCAATCTATGTTCTGAGCTTCTAACTACTGACTTATGCCATTGGGAACTCGTCCCAGTGGCAAATAGAAAGGTTATTTGTATTCTTTCTCTATTAGAACGTACATGCTGCCTTCGCCTTAATGTAAAGAGAGCATTGGCATCCAGAAGAAGGGATAGCAGACCCCTTGATTTTATTTATTTCTCTCCCTGTCTTTGTACTTGAATTATTTGCATGCTGAGAAAGCCTCATGGTACAATTTTTCTAAAGGTTCCAAGAGAGATATCTATCATAATACTGGTTGATAAAACTCTAATACATGACAGATCACTTAATTTATATAACAGTCAGCACAAAAAGACAATGATTCGTGTTCCTAAAATGAGAAGATCTCAAAAGTTCACTTATTTATAAGAAGCAGGGAGACTTTGCTCCTGTTTTGGGGATGAATAAACTCCTGCCCCCAGGTATGATATTTTTGGGGGGAGTCATAATGAATACAATAAAAGATAAATAATTATTTTATTAATTTAATTCATCCAAGTTTAACATTTTCCCAGCATAGAACAAATATGATGATAAATAATAATACCTATTTTTAAATGTCAATTTTTTTCTTAGCATACATTACATTTTTGTATCTTTCTATTCTACACTTTCATAAATATCTTAGGTATTTTTAGAAAAAGATCCAAGTTGTATGGTCCTTAATTATAACTACAGTGAACTGAGTGACAGGTAAATAAATTACTGTTAGGTCAGGAGAAATATGTAGCCTGTATACACACTTTGGAAAAGGAAAGGGCAACATCATCTCACCTTCTGTACAACCTCACCCTACTCCACTATACACCCCGCAAAAAAGACCACACAGGTTTGTGTTTGTGCCTGCCCTCCTCAGTACTGGAAAAATAGTGACAGTGTGAACTTTTGACAGTAGGAAAGGATGTTAATCTCTGGTTCAGATCTTCTATTTTCCTAACATAATCTTATTTTTAAAAGCAGAGGAAATTTTCTCAATGAAAACCAGCTTTGTTCCCAGAGTGGTTTTTTTCTATTATTTATTCCTTACCTGGAACCCAGCTCAGGAGAACTGGATGTTCAGTCATTTTCTGAAACAGAAAGTGCTAACCATATCTGACGCAGTCATTCTCCTAAGAAAAAATAGAGAAACATTGCCAAACCCTAAAAAGAGTTCCAGCACTAGAATTCCAAAACTTTAAACATGTTTTCAGACTGACAGCCTTGTGTTGTTACCAAATGCCCTTTATCTTTGATCATAATAAACAGTTCTCACTCCTTGGCTGGTTAGGACTGGTTAAGTCCAGAGTTTGTCGGCTGCCTTCACTATAAAACATAAATGACATCAATTCAGTGATCTTGATGTGCATATTTTCATATCATTTCTAAATAATTAATGCAGCTCTGTCCTTTACAGCTCTGCAATGGTAGATTTTAGTAACTACTTAAGAAAGGTTTATAAACTTTACTGTTCATGAGTAATATTGGGTTTTCTTGAAATCACTGCAAAAGGAACATTCTCATAGAGCACCCGGGAAGAGAGCTAAATGTAAGTAAAGGAGCTACACCAATCTAGTTTGATGATCAGTGCCTTGGATTGATTTATATACATGTTTTCAAATGTTTAGCTCTCCTTGTCCTGAAAGGATCTCGATCAACTTACAATGACACAAATAACATAGTAAGATAATATAGATGAAAAATAAGTAAAGAAGATGAGTTAAATTGGAACTAAGGACAGAAAAGTGAAATGCAGTATGGTGAAGAGGATACCCTGAATATGTATGAAGACATGCTGTACAGTTGTGAGACGGAGGCCACAGGTAAGGCCCCGGTCTCTCTAGCAGGCCCTGTGATAAGAGAAACATGTTCAATTATCAAAAGACACACTAAATTAACCCACTTCTCACCAGCATTGCTAACACACTAAGAGGGTAGAGCTGCACTGGTCTGAGAAAAGGTGCAGTACAGCACTTTCTGGGCTGAATAACCAGGCTCTCAAGCCCTCAGAGGGCACCAGGTGTTGGTTTGACTTCACATCCAACTAAAGAGCTGTCTGCTTCATGTTAGTGGTAAAACCAAGGAGCTTCAAAGCCTCAGTTAGCTAACTATTGTCCTCCTTGCTTCTGCCTGTAACTAGCCATCACTCCCGAGGGAGTGCAGGTGTTCAACTCTCCCTGACAAGCATGGCAGGTGTGTTTAGGAAAAGGTCACTGGGCTGTCCCTTGTGTCCTCTTGATTTTGGTCCCCATTCGCTAGGTAAGAGTTTAGGGAAGACAGAGGATCTACATGATTGGGCCCACGCCCTGCCAAACTTGGGGCACTTCCAGAGACAAAACTGCAGAAAATGCCATCTAGTAACAAACACATAAAATAAATAAAACAAGTAAGAAAAGTAATAATATTAAAAACCTGCTAGTCTCTGTCCATGTATATATGTTTAATAAAATAATAGTTAACCTTAATTGAGCACAATGTGCAGATACTGCTCTAAGAGCCTTACGTTTCATTCAAGTAATCCCACCAACAACCCCATGAGACAGATACTGTTATTATTTTTTATTTTTTATTTTTTGCAGAGGCAGGGAGAGGTTAGGTGACCGCTTCAAAATCACACAGCCACTAAGTGGGACAGTTAGGATTTGAACCTAAAAGTCTTACTCCAGAGGTCCCCTCTTAGCTGTGAACTCCATCCAGCACCTTCTTTGCCTCATCCTTCACCCTTCAACAACACACATTCCAGAGACTACTGTGTCTGATTTCTTTTTTCTTTGGTTTAGCATGATTTCCCCTCCATTTAAAAAAAATTAAGGGAAAATCACAGAGTGTTTATGGTGCTACCCCTACATCATCCTCAACCACTTCTCAAAGACATCACTGCTTATGTGGTGAGCAGGCATCCAAGGGTGCATTCACTGAGTGAGTTCTGTCCTAGAACTGGAAACTGAAAAAGATGCCAGATGCCTCAAGACAGACTGTGGTCAGAGACATAACTCAGGGGGAGTGCCTGTCCCTAATTCCTCATTTCTCCTTCACTGTTGGGTCTCCATTCCTTTTTGCCCCACATCAAAAGCTAAGACACTCACTTCTCTAACTTGGCCCATTGGCTTGCCTTGCCAGAAAATCACCAGCTTGAATTATTCTGATGATAAAACCTTCCACCCGAGGCTGGAGCCCACTTCCTCCGCCCTTCTTTGATCTCTGAAGAATTTTTCTTTTTCGGAAAAACCATACTGGCAAGCACACCAAACTCCTTCACATACTTGAGATTTTACAGTGGCTTTCTTGGAACCCTGTTGTATTTTACATGTTAGTTGATCTCTGCTGGACAGGGCCCCACAAGGACCTGTTGACACCTCACGGCAGAATTTCACAAAATGTTCTAGGGAGAGATAATTTTCTAATTATAACACCAAATTTTGCTTATAAAGGCATTTTCCAACCACTTCATTTCCAGTAGTGGGAATAGTCTGAGGGTGAAATTAGACCCGGGGTGCATACTTTTCTTTCTTTCTATTTTTTTCTTTCCTTTTTGGTATTAGGAAGTATTTCCTGGAAAACTAGGCCTTGCTTTCCAAATGCTCACCTGAGAATGCAACCCTAAATGTTACCTTCCTTAGACTAAGCCCTGGAAGCAACAACACCAAGGCTCTGCCCCTGGACAAGCAGGCTTAACACCCCCCACCCCCGCCCCGACCAAGGAATGTAGCCTACCCTTCTGGCCTCCTTGGCCCTTTGTGCTCTTTCTGTCTGCCTAGACGTCTCGTCCTCCAACCACCAGTTAGAAATGCAACTCCTTCTCATCCTTTCAACCTTGTTCACTCTCAAGGCAGCCTACCCTGACCCACTATAACAGTGTTCCCCAAATGTGGCCTGTGGACCACCCACATCAGAATTACCCAGGGCCTAGGGACCTGAATTTTAACAAACTCCCATGAGATTCACATACACATGAAAGTTGGAGAACGTCTGCTCTATACTGAGTTCAGTCTCACACTCCACGCTTCCATAGTCCCTGTCTAACCCTGCATCATACTGGTAATGACCTTTTTAATGTCTGTCTTCTACATTAGAACATAAACTCTCTCAGTACAGGGACACAGTTGGGTTTTCAAAGCTTGGCAGCCTCTGGCTTACAGTTGGTGCTCAATAAATATTTATTGACCCAAATTACAGCAAATAAATTTTGCAGAGCTATTTTTTAAAAGGAATCCCATGTTTCAGGAACTAATCTCACTCCACTTTTTAAAGAAGGCAATAAAGCAATCAAAAGATGTTTCTATGAAGAATTTAGCCAAAAACTAGTACCCACAGAATGTCACATGCCTCTCCATATTGAATCTGACCCCATATCTATTTGGTTTGACCTGTGTGATCACATCAATGTTGTGAATAGCAACAGAGGCATTATCAGTGATTAAAATTAATTTCTGCCCAGAAGATGAGTGTTTTGGTGTAATGTTCTTTGAAACGTTTTTAAGAACAAAGCTTAAGATGCAAAGAATTTTCCTATCAAGATACAGCTAAAGAGAGATAGTGACGCATAAGGAAATTCCTTTTAAGAGCCAACTCCCTTCTTCTCATGTATGAGGAGAACCTAGCTATCAGGCTATTTATTTTGTTGGAGGCGACAGGGGAATCTCAGAACGATACTTGCTATTTAAATAGCCAGTATAAATTTTTTAAACCATACACTCATTCAAATGCCATTTAACTCTGCATTTCATCAAGAGTATGCATGCACGTATGTGTGCATGTGCACACATATTTAACACTAAAAAGGTTGTATCGCTGAAACAAAATTCTGAGTTATATGTTAAACTAGAAAAAGATGACCTGGGAATCCCAGAGCAGAGCAGCAACACTGTCATCCATGGAACTGGGATATTTCCCACACTTTTGCCTGAGCTACTCACCAAATATTCTCTTTGCCCCGCCCACAAAGGAAATGGCATCATGGGGAGGAACAGGTTGTGACACAGCAAAAACCACAGGGCATAGAAAATAAGCCCACTCCACTATCTCCATCCCCTCCAAGCACCAATAGGAGGATTTAATACAGAAAAATAATAAAGTTATGTATATTTTAAGGAATGTCAGTTATGTCCAAATAAAAGGGATATTGTTAAACTAAGCTAAGTTGCCAGTGGCCCATAAGCAAAATTCCAAATAGCATTTAATGAACTGAAGCTGTGGAAATTCGAGCATAAAGAAAGAGATTTTTCACAAACCTTCCATGAGTTTAATCCACTTGGTCAGCTACGGTCGGGAGGAGCAGCCAGTCTGTTGGCTGTTAATAATAATGTTTGTGCCAGGCACAGGTGTGCTAACATGTGGACCAGGCATGTGTGTTATTAATATTATTATCATTATTCCAATTTTATAGATGAGACAGGGTTAGAGACATTAAATCACTAGCCCACATTCACACAAATGGCTAAGTGGTAAAGTTAACATCCAAAATCAGATTATATGAGTCCCAGGTCAATGCTCCCTGCACTATTAAGAATCTGGAAACTTCTGCTTAAAATCATAATATCTTGAAGAAGTAGGTAAATGTGAGGTAGAAAAAATATATACTTTATTTTCTTGATGGAATTTCTGGCTCCACTCCAGGGCCTTACCCAAAGGTGATGAAATCCACCATTTTGGAACTCTTAATGGGTACCAAAAGGCAAATACTTTCTCAAACTATAAATGGTGGAGGGGAGGGTCTTGAAAAAACTATCACTATAGGTAATTTATTGTGACAATTCCAAGGCTATTTTCTAAATTATTTTTTCAATTGCAAATCTTCACAGTGGTCAGTCCTGCTTTTTCACCTCATTATCTCACATATGAAATCACTTGCTTTTCTAGTTTAGAAGTAAGGAGACAATTTGAAAGCCTCAGACTTGAAGAAACAACAAACAAGAGAAAGCCCCCCCAAAATGTGATCATTATTCAGTAGTTACATAAAAAGGGAATTGAACCAGAGTCTGAAAACACAGGGAAAGTAAGTCACTAATAGAAACAAATGTAATAGTCACCATATGATTAATTGTTTTGTTTTCAGTCTTCTGAAAACCCTTTCTTTTCTCTTCTCAAAACCCTTTCTCGCCTTTCGTTTTTCAAAACTCCTGGGATTCTTTTGCACATCTGCAAAACCAGTGTCAGTTCCAGGTTCCTATTCTGGTGTTGAACCAATCTGGCCTCCAGCCTTAGAAAACGAAGCCAGTTCTCACCAGACAAACAAATGGAGGTGACCTAA
Source organism: Pongo abelii (assembly GCF_028885655.2). Classification (NCBI taxonomy): domain Eukaryota; kingdom Metazoa; phylum Chordata; class Mammalia; order Primates; family Hominidae; genus Pongo; species Pongo abelii. Next base: position 38,621,090 of record NC_085928.1, on the reverse strand, counting down.
CACCTGGGGGATGTGGGAGTGGGGCCCCAACTGATAAATGGCAAAGGATTTCAGGCCTATCTGGTCCTCAGACCATTGACAAACAGAGTCACATCACGGCTTAGCAGTAAATTGACGCAATCATAGGAAAAAGGTGAATTTTACTTTGAGAGTACAGAGAGAGTATATGGAAATCAGAGAATTATAAGGTCAAACTAAGTAAAATCATTAACAGAATGATTTTACAAAAATAGCAACACAGGGATAATATTTTCTACCTCTCTATCTTCCTAATTTATGTCTACCAAACCAATGCTGGTGGGGGGAAAAAAAGCATTTTGATGCTATCAGTAAATAGAAGTAATACTCTTGGTTTGTGACTTTCTTTCCACTAATAAAAATACTTGAGCCTTTCAGGGTTTTGTTGACCTCTATTAAATCCAGGTAAACTTGGAAGTGAGCAAAACAGAAAACCTGTAGTCCTTGGAAAGCAATAAAGTCATACTTTGAAATGAAAGGTTTTAAAAGGTTAGAAGAGAATGCATTTGGGGCCATTTGTGGCAGAAACCAAAATCAGGTGTTATTATCCTCACCAACAACCATGAAAAGAAACTTAGTTATTTGTGACTGTTCAAGTGGTACTTTCTTTGAGGAAAAAGATTCCAAACAATTCCTGGAAACTCTACCTCTCTAAGAAGATGGCATTTTTGTGAATTGAGGATAAAGGCATCAGCAACATATGGAGTACATTTCCTTTATAAAACTGATTTGTTTAAAATTGAGGGGAAAACCGCTTGGCAAGGTGTGCTGGCCAAGCCAAAGGCAAAAAGTCATTTCAGTTTATCGTGATTCTTTTCCACAGTCCACCTCCCAGCCTGTCGGACATCCGGGCTCATGATTTATAGGCCCTGAATTGAAAACCAAAGGCAGCTGAGGATGCCTAACAAATATGACTTTCTCTTGGCGTATGAAACACAACACTTCCTTTTCTGCCCCATATCTGCAGAGATGATGGCATAAAAGGAAAGAGCTAAAGATTTTCCAGAAACAAGGTGAATTTGAAAAAGCCTCAGAAGTGGCTGTTTTTTGAAGGATTACTTAGTCTAAGGAAGAAATCCCAGAACTGGGAATTAGACAGACATAGAAGCTTTCCAAAAGTGGAGTGGTGACTTATCACCCTGGCTTGCCCAGGTCTCTCTTTGTTTTACTGCTGAATGTCTTGCATCCCTGGAAACCCCTCAGTTTCAGGCAAACTGGGAAAACTGAGCCACAAAGGCAACTGAAGTCTATAACAGACTTGAGATGCCTTTCTCTCTCTACATTTCTCTTTTCCTCTACATTTGAGCCAGAAAGTCATCTCAAGTCTTTTATAGACTCAAATGTAGAGAAAGGAAGGTTTTCACAAAGTTGAGTACAGCTTGTGCAATGTGAGCAAGGTGGAAAAGAGTAACAAAAATTCTGATAATAGTAGCTAATATTCATGTAGTCCTTGATTTGTGTCAGGCCTCTGCTGTGTGCTTTACAAACATTATCTCAGTTAATCCTGATTAAGTCCTAAGAGTTACTTCTTCTTATTGTCCCCAGTTTACAGATAAGGAGGCTGAGGAACAGAGAAATTCAAGTAACTTGCCCATGTTCACACAAGTAGTAAATATAAAGCCAGAATTAATGTCATGAAGTACATTGAACTTAACCAAGAACAACCCCTTCAACCTTCCACCACTTAGTCTTCTCATGCCCCACGTGCAGCCTCTTTAAATTTTAAGATGGAATTAGAACAGGACACAGTCTTATTTTTGCTACCCCAAGAACTTGCTAGATGCCAGATGCTCCCTCAAGCAACAGATTAAGAAGAAGAGAAACCAGTAAAGCTCACACTTGTTAAATGGCAATTGGTTTAGCACCTCCTAAAACAGAATCCACGAGCTTCTATGGAACAAAGCTACAAACTCTTACAGCAAGGTTACTTGAAACCTGCATCAGTAAGACGTTCAGTGCCTTCCCTCTAAAGCATTCTTTCAGCCGTTGATCCTGGGCATTGGGCAACCTCTGGTGAGCTAAGCACCTTGCCAGACGGCTGTCGTGAGCCCTGTTTAATCCTTCTCTCAAGGAGCAGTGGTATTGTTTCAATAAAGTTGCCACTGTAATTGCTTGGCTTACCGTTTAAGAGTATTATAAGCTCTGGGAATGGATTTGTGGGAAAAAAATACAATTAAAAGAAATTTTAACAGTGTTCTATTGAGTATGTAGTTGCACAAGAGGAGCCAACTTGCCCCAGGCTGGCCACTGGAGGATTTATCTTACAGAAGAAGCTGTTTTACTTAATCTGGTTTCCTATATAAAAACAGAATGCCAGGAGCCTGTGGCTCTGATGAGAGAGGAGGAGAAAAAGACATTACGGATGTATCTCCAGGTTAACACTTAAAATCAAGGCAAATGAAAAACACAACCAACCCGGGAGTTTAACCATAGATGCACTTGGATGACAAATTCAGACTTCCATGTTTTAAATGAGAGCCCCTGACATAGCTCTCCCTGGACGTGTCTAAAAACACATGTATTTATGATTAGTGGGCCAGAGACCACCACCACACAATTGTGGCTGTAATGCAAGTAGCTCTATCTTTTTAGTATTCAGACCATCTGTTTTCAACTTAGTACTGTACTGGACTTCCTAAAACGTGACCTACGTCAACGTCATGACCAGGGATTACATTCTATTTTCCCCAAGGGTGCCTTCCACTATGAAAGAAAAGCATAAGCATTTGGACAGGCTGGCTGGAAGGAAGCAATTTCTAAAGCCTATCCCATAAAGTTCCCAGATTCTCAAGGAAACAAGTGACTCATGGAGCTCTTGATTTAGGTAGCTAGTGCTTCCAAAATGTTAACAGAAGAATGATGAAATGGAATCTGTCTGAGGAACTGACCTTAGTTCTGGGTCTGTTACAACTTAAATATACTCTGCATCCTACTGGCCACCTGTGAGCAGCTCGCTTTATGTTTGTTGACAATAGTCCCAGGGATCTGTTTCCATCCATTTATCCATCGTTCATTTATCCATCCATTCTTCATTCATTCAACAAATATTTAAGCCATGATCTTAGGCTCTGGGAATAAAGTAAAGAACAAGGCAGGCAAAATTCCTTATCTCAAAGTGCTCACACTCTAGTGGAAAGACAGATATTGAATAAGAAAACAAATAAATAAAATTTTTCAGATGACGAGTGCCATAAAGAATAAACAGAGGTGTGCCATAGAGGGAGGAGGAACCACTTTACATAGGGAAAGTCCCTCTGAGGAAATAACACTTTAGCTATTTTATTTAGGAATAATTTTAAACATTGAAAGAATAATATTCTAAACCAAAGGCATTGTAAATGCAAAGTCCTTAGGGAGCAATAAGCTTGGTGTGTTTTGGGAATAGCAAGGTCTTTGTGGTTGTAGGAAAACAAGCACACTATAGTCAGGTTATGATGGAGTTGGAGATTCACATGGGACGTCTAGCCTAAGGGAACTTTGTGTGTCATTCTAAAACCACCAAAATGTCATTGAAAGATTTGGGGGAAGAAAGGTGACATGATCTGATGTATAATTGTAATGAATCTATATGGCTGCTGGGTGGAGAGTGAGAGGTCAGGAGGGATGCAGGATACAAGAGTAGTCACAGGAAGAACATTTAAGAGACTGTTGCAGTAAACAAATGAGAAATGATGGTGGCTTGGACTATTAGTGGAGAGAGTAAGAGGTGAATATATTAGGGATTTGTTTTAAAGTTAGAGCTGACAGGTCTTACAGACCATTCAGATGTGAGAAACAAGGGAAAGAGGAGAATGAAGAATGATTTGAAGTACTGGGCTTTTGCCCTTGGGTAGGTTGTAGTGCCCTTTCCTGAGAGGGCTCCCCATGAATAACCCTAATCCAGAGAGGTAGAATGAGTTAACTGTTCTCCATTTTATCCCTGTTGTCCTGAGAAGCAGGAGGCTCTTTATGTATCAGAACTTGTATCTGTAATGACAGTTCCCAACTATGTATCAGAACTTGTATCTGTAATGACAGTTCCCAACCTCCCAATGCTTTTTTCTGCGTTTATCGCAGAACAAGCAAAAATTTGTTGGAGCCAGACCTACATAAGCTGTCACCAAAGAAAGAATAATTTTTTTCTAGAATATAAAAACATGAGAGAACAAGCAAAGACATGGCTTTTTATTTTGCAGTCCTCCCCTCGAAATGAATGATTTTATTGCATCACTCACAAGTGGGAATACTAAAATGGGGTTGGGGTAAAGGCTTGAAGTGTTTACTCTCTAGACCATTCTGCAAAGACTAGTGGACTCCTGGAGATGAGTCTGAACACTCTATTGTATTTCCCTATTTCATGGAGTCTGTGACATGAAAGGTCTTATGCCTTCACTCTGGGATATTTCTCAGATTGCCTTTATTAAAATAATTATATTTTACAGTGGTATAACCCTTTTCGTCCAAAGGTAGAAGAATTTGCAATCAGCAAATTGATTGCTATGTGATACACATTTGAGTCCAAATTAAAACTTGGTGTGCCACATCTCAGTTTACCATACTCCATCATACACAAGTGGGTAATTACAGGGCCAGAATTAACCAGGAGAGTACAGAGTAATAGTTCTTTTAGTAGAATTATTTACTAAAACTGGTTGATGCATGAACATAATGCAAAAGACTATCTTGAGCAATCTAATTCTCACATTGGTGGGGTAGCACCTTTTTTATCTGAATTCTTACAGTCTGTGAAAGCTCACCCATCAGACCAGCATCTTAAACACCGAGGCAGTTGCACTGGAAAAAAATACTTGTAAGACAAGCATTCCATCAGAATGATTAGCATCAAAAGGCAAATTCCTTGACTCCCTGAAGATAATACATAGATTCATTTAAAAATATTGACAGTGAAATTTTTATATGCATGTTCTAAAATGTGCTACAAAAAGGAAGCTTATTAAATAATAAGAATTTCAACCAGCATAGTTTGTCAACAATTCCAAACAAAATCAAAACCCAGACAGAAAACGTAGTAGGTGTCCTTCCTGTTACATCGGATGACTCATGATCCCCCTCCTCAAAAGCCCTATTAGTGACACAAGCCACAATTACAGCCAACCCTCAGCACTTCTTTGCATGACACTTGAACTGAGGAAAAAAGTATTTTTCTAACCCCTGGGTGCTGAATATTTGACCCTAAAGCTTGCTGTTTGCTCCTTTTTTGTCTCAATCCTCATGACTACAAATGCTATTATTAGTCATAAGATTGTTCAGTCCCTTTTAAATTCCAGCCATGGCATTTGACTCTCTGGCCTAAACATAATAGGGAACTCAAAATCCTAATTATTTCCAAGGGGTCTAATTCTTCTGCATTTACTTTGAATTTTCCCAGCTTCATATGGAATCAAGGCCTGTGTTAAATGTTAGCAATGCTGTACCTCTGAATTCTTCACTGAGCATGGAGACAATGCTTCCTATCAAAAAGTGCATAGGTTTGTGTATGGGCAGTCCTGGAACTGAATCTCAGTCTTGCCACTGATAAGTTAAGTGAATTCAAGAAAGTTGTAATACCTCTGTTTTGTGCTGTATATAGAAGATAATATTTATATGAGGGGTTATTATATGACATATATTTTATGTAAAATTATCGGCACAAAATAGGCATTTAGTAAATAACAAATATTACTCGTTATATCATCAGCAACACCACCACATTTATGTAAAGTAACTAACAAAGCACCATTTTCCATTTCAGCCTATGCTTGGCAGTGCTTATTTTAGCCTTAAAATCTTTGATCTGATGTTTGGAGTGTTCATGGCCCATCAAAGACATGACACATCCAATACACCACTTAGAACAATCTAAGAGAATCTAGGCTGTTAGTTGAGTTTAGTCTGAAAATCTAGTTACATGATAAAAGATTATATAGGTTCAAAAATGCAAAATAAATCATTAAATCACAAATCTTAACTGCTCAGAGTGCCACTAGAAATAAAATGGTTGAAACTTATTTCTAGATGTGAAAACTGAGCCCTCACCAAATTAAGTAGCTTTTACAAGGTCATGCAACTTAGTAATGAGCTAACAACATCAGACTGAGCCCAAACCCCAATTAGGTATATAACTTAAAACCTCTCTTACTCTAGTGATGGCTCTTATTTTTTTAACTAATGATGATCTTTCAGAGAGCTTGACTTGCCCAAACTAGGGCTGTAGATAAAGTTGGAGCTACATTTTTTGTTGTCGTGGAATTGCTCAATTCAGATACTCTCTGAGGGCTCATCCAGCTCTAAGTATTTTATTATTGTTCTTCTTGTTATTCAAGGTTGCCCTTTACATGGACACATATCATTCATCTGTCTCTAAAATGTTTTTTCTCTTCTAAACAGACCAGGGTCTTTGCAGTCTCACAAACATCCATTCCATTGCCAAATTTTTCCCCAAATGCACAATAATCTCCCTCTGTTTATCCAATTCCCATTCACTCTGCAAGACCCAGCTTCCCATCTCCTCCATAATATCTTCCCTCACTTTTCTGGCCTTAATCAAATTTCCTTTCTTCTGAGCACCTGTAGTCCCCAAGACTAGTCCACACAACTGAGAACACAGTAATCCACTGTGTATGATGTTATCCCTATTATTTCTTGTGCACATCTTATCTTCCCAATTAGATGATGGCCCCTTGAAGACAAGTACCATGGCTTAGGCTTACCAAATTGTTGTGGAGCAGAACATTGTGACGAATGAGCTCAGAGTAGGTATTCAAGTAATACTCAGTTGATTAGGCAGGGGGGCCAGAGAGGAGAACAAACATTCTCTTGTTTCTCCAACCATTCTTGGTTAAGTTCTGGGAATCCTCAATGCTAATACAAAAACTGAAAACTGGCAAGTTTGATTGAGGTTTTGAACTAATTAGAACTAATTAGAGAGGGCAGGGAAGGACAGAAGATAGGCTACTTCTAATCCCATCCTACAATCCTTTCTTTGAAATGTAGAGGAAATCCACTTGAAACTGCCCAAGTGACTGATAGTTGTTTCTAAATGAGATTTCTATTTCTGCAGCATTGATTTCTGGCACTAAGTCCTGTCCTTAGAAGTTAACCTTTTTTCTGGGGTAAGAAAAACTTTATTGAATCCATGTGATGACAGATAAATGATATGGAATGTTATGAGCCAAAATTAGTAAAAAAAAAAATTCAGTTGCATACTTACGTGTACCAGAATGCCACAGCATCATTATACAAGGAAGTGGCATTGGGAACATCTTAGGAAAAGATTTCATATTCCAGCTTCATCTTATTTAGCATGAATTTATTGAGTGCCTCAGGACAGTAACAATCATGAAGATGATAATAATAGAATATTAAATATTAAACAAAAATAATAAAAACATTAAGAGTCCAGGTTCAAATGTGAAACACTCTGGGTTTGCATTCTGATTCTATAACTCTGTGTGGGCAAGTTACTTACCATTCCTGTGTCTCACTTTCCTTGTCTGCTAAGTAGAGATATTAATAGCACTAGCTCAGAGATTTGTTGTAAGGATTAAACTGAGAAATATGTGAAAAAATATTTAAATAAGTATCTAGCACATAGTAGACATTCAGTAATATTAGCTTTTGATCATTACTATTATTATTATCATTAAAGACTTGAAAAGACTCTCCATAGTTCAGGCTTTGTGTTGGGTAATTTATATATGCATATTTTAGCAGATACAAATATTTTTTACAATTTGTGTGTGTTCACTAATATATTTCAACCAAAAGGAGTTCCTAGCCCATAGTAGGCACTCAGGAAATAATTGTTGAATGAATAATAAATTTCATTTACTCCTCACAACAGCCTTAAAATGTGACAGGCACTCAGCATATAACAGTGAGCAAGACAGAGTCCTAATTTTCAGGTCTGGTGTGACAAATCAACAGGCAATTCCTGTCCAGAGTGATTGCTCTGCTAAGGTAGTACAGGGCTTTTGGGAGCAGATATGAGGAACACTTAATCCAAACTCCAGGGAACAGGTAAGACTTTCTGGAGGAAATGACATCCAGGCTGAAATGTGAAGCATGAGTAAGTGTTAGCCAGGCAAATCAGAGGTAACAATGTATGGCAAATCCAGAAGGTAAGAAAGTATGGTGACTTCATTTAAATGAATGTAGTTCTGTATAGCTGAAGTGAGAGGTGAAGAGAGGAGAAAAGAAGATGTAGATGTCAGTAGGACTATGAGTACAGTACTGGGGACCTGGACTTAGATTCTAACAGCAGTGGGGCAATGTAAATTATTTAAGTGAGTGAGTGACATGGGCTTCGGAATGATCACTCTGGTCATTTCTTCCATTTGAATGGACTCTCAGAATTCTAACACTTGCCTTGAGCTAGATCAACTTTGGTATTCATTTGCACATTGGTAAATTTTTTAGTCCACATTACTAGAATTATAATCATTTATGGTTTTGAGACACAGACCCATCTTTGTGGCAGTGGTCTCTAAGACCAAAACTATCCTGAACGTTATGAACCCATACTCTGGGTAGGCAGTTCTTATCAAAAGTAGATCCAATTAGATCTGTTAATTGTGTCATAAGATTTCTCAAAATTTCTCACTTGGCTACCTTCCCAATACCATATTATGACTGAACTAGTAGATCTCCCTCTGCTAAGGTTAGAGCAAAGAAGGTGAGTTAACTTTTTGTGCATGGGCTGACCCAGCCTCAGAACATTTTATATTATCTTCTAATATTGAATGACAGATGGAAAATTTTCAGGGAAGGAGGTAGGTGGTAAGATAGATATGGAACAAAAAAGTTCCAGATTCCTATAGATCTTTCATTTAATATGTTATTGATATCAATATTTAATGTACATTAAATAACAATATATTACCATGGGTAACTTCCTATATGGTTAGAATTCTGCCAATCTGAATTTTTCTTTCTCAGAATTCAAGGTGATAACATTATAAAAATAATCATTATAGATCCTCAATAGGATATTTCAAGGGAATTACATTCACCAAAAGGCAACCTTTCATATAAACATATCATGCAAGCTGACATAAATACCTAAGTGAACCTAAATTAAAACAATCTTTTCTATTGCTCTGAGCTCTGTGTGAATTGGCTCATCATAGGAAAATGAGCTTCTTAGTGGTCAGCACACTGAGAAAATGAAAGAACTGTCATGTATTCAAAAACCAGAACCAAGTACTGGATTAGAGATTAAGAAAAGACAATCTTTGGTTTTGGAATTAAAAGTGGGGAAGAATTAATTTAAAGCAAGATTTTAGAAGGATGGTGAGGAGTTTCTGAGAACTAAAGTGAATGAGAGGAAAGACCTGCATAGTGATCCCCTTACCCTCACTTTTCCCTCATTGCTTTGTTGATTTCAGTGTGGCGAGTAGAAACGGAGAATGGGCCAAAGAAGACGAGTGAACCAAAGGAAAGAAGGGGAGGAAAAGACGAAAGGGCTGATGGAGAGCATTCTCCAAGCCACTCAGAATTTGGGGAGTACCACTACAGACAGTGAAGCAAAAAAGAGCAAACATGCCATCCCCTTTGCTCACTGCCAACTCCAGCACCAAGTTGGGCGACTGCCAGACAGGCACTCCCAGTGGTCAAAAAGTGCAAATGTTACTCAGGGAACAATTAATGTGAGTTGTGTAATGTAATATGGGTCAAAAACATGAAAAGACATTTAAAATGCCAGCGGATGGCTCAGCAGACCCATCAGCCAACCAGAGAGCAGAACACCTGTTTTGTACTCAGTGGCACAGAAGCCACAATTTAGACAAAAAAAAAAAAAAAAAGAAGAAAGGAAAGGAAACAAAAGGAAAGGAAAGGAAATGAAAGGAAAGGAAAGGAAAGGAAAGGAAAGGAAAGGAAAGGAAAGGAAAAACAAAACGAAAAGGAAAAGGAAAGGAAAGGAAAAAGGAATGGAAAGGAAAAAGGAAAGGAAATGAAGGAAACGGAAGGAAAGGAAAGGAAGGAAACGGAAGGAAAGGAAAGGAAGGAAATGGAAGGAAAGGAAAGGAAAGGAAGGAAACGGAAGGAAAGGAAAGGAAAGGAAAGCCTGGGTGGTCAGGGCTGGGAGAAAGAGGAGAGAGGGACCCTGGGCATGCCCACAGGAGGCCAAAGGAAATGGCTGGAAACCTGGGCAGATCTGTTGTTTGAGGCAGAAAATAAAATGCTGATACAGTTGTAATAGAAGAAGAATGGCTTAAATTTTATAACAATTATTCATCCTATTTTGATATCTGGAGTATAATTAAATTCAGACTTCCTTTGTTTAATTAGCCATTAGGTTTGATGAAGTACATTTTCAAGTCAAGCAGAAAATGACTTTAAAGAAAGGTATGTCTGCAAGTGAAAGGGCAGGGGAAAGTCAGGCTGATATGTGAAAAGACAAAAGGACAGAAGAGTCTATCCACCTTTATTATAAAACCCCTGAGAAGACTGCAGCACTGGGTTTTTTTAATGCGGGTGGTGATGTGGCTAACTCTGATGTTCCCTTTTCTGCTTAATTCAAAGTTCAGCAAAAGTTTAAAAGGAAATGAAGTGAAAATTGATACTCAATAGATAATCACGGAGAAAAAGATCAACATATTGCTGCTATGGACTTTTTTCAGTGCCCTACTTTTGAGGATTCTTTTGATCATATAATTTTTTTATTCCCTAGTACTTAAGTTTTTGAAATAAAGGAATTACCTGCTAAAGGGAATTCTCTGTGTCATCATATTCTCAAAAGGCTCGTTTTGTTACCCTGTGCTTTAAAAGATTCCAGGACATGAAAGGCAAGAAACACATCCATGTGAATAAAAGAGATTGAGAATTACAGACTCCTTTCCAGTGGCATAAAAGCTCTTTAATAAAAAATCTTATATATGACATCAATGGCCTTGCAAAGACATTTAGGCAATAATAAACTGCAAAATGATTTAGCATGTGCAAAAACCCACCAAGCTGTAAATTTACACCCTTTGACATTAATCTGTCATATAAGCAGGAGTAGGTACCTGACAAGACTTATATTAAAATATGTAAGTTATGCCTCAGTAAAACAATTAAAAATTAATTTAGAAGTTCTCGCTTGAGAAATCAGTGATAATGTGACACACATTGACCATTGTGGGTAAAATTAATGATAGTTAAAAGAAAATAGCTGCTCTTTTTGGCCAAAGGAATACTTAGAACATAGTCATAGAATTGTTGAGTATTAAAGGTGAATAAAATCTAACTTTTTTGTCCATCTCTTCATTTTATAGTTGCAAAACAAGTCATTCCTCTCATCATGATATCTAGAGGTAATGTTCTTGCCCAAAGTGTTAAGAGCTAGGAAGTGACCATCACTATCTTGAGACTATCGTTCACTTCACCCATTCCAAAGAAGCATAAACTATAAATTCCAACATTCTTATAGACTATTATGATTTAATAAATAATGTCCGATTGGAACTAGAGAAATAGAATATATTTACCTGTCAATATTTGTAGACTAAACCTCATGAAATTAGTTATGAAAACACAATTTTAAGGGATCTGTAGTGGGTTATCTTGAGAAAAAAGCCAGAGACCAAAGTTGTGTGTGTGTGTGTGTGTGTGTGTGTGTGTGTGTGTAATAAATAGACGACTTCTGAAATGAAGTCATATACATTCAGGAAGGAAGCCTAAGATGTGTGTTTAGCAGACGTATTTTGAGAAATGCCTGTTGATGAGTAGTATTCTGCTCTCTAACAAGAAAAAAAGAGGAAATGAATTTAAATTAGAACCAAAGGAATTTAAGTTAGATGGAAAGATCTTATTGGCAGTGAAGATTTTATAAACCATGGAAAAGATTCCTGGAGAGGTTTTCAAATTCTTTATCTGAATGTACTTAAAAGAAGAGAGATTACCTATCAGCTCAGGGTTGTTGAGGTAGAGACCTGCCTGGAAGTTGCTTTCAGCTGAATTCTCTGCAAGTCCAGATTAGTTCCTGACAATGCTCAGGATGTCAAAGGCTGTAAATGCTAGACAGTGGCAAGCAATATTGCCCCTTAAAACAAAAACAAAAACAAAAATCACCAAAGTCATCATTTCCTTGGAAAGTTAATTGGCATATGGTAGTTGGTTATAAGTGAAATGTTCAATTATAATATATTCTTGTTTTATTTTCTTTTTAGCCTAGTTTCCAATGGAAAGAAGGCTTATGAAATTTCTCTGGCAGGCTATGCCCTGCTTACTACAATTTTTATTTTCCTTCTGTCAGTTGGTTACAACCAAATCTCTTAGAAAAACCTAAACCTAAGTAGCAATACATGTACCCTCTGAGTAGATTCCTCTGAAGGAAATACCCTCTCCCTTAACTCCAAAGGAAAACTTTCTCTTCTAACTGAAAGGAGCAGGATGATTATCCCACCACCATCAGCCTTCTTCTTCCTTACCTTCACAGAGTCCACATAAATTCTCTTCATCTTGCAGAATTTCTTCTCATTTCCAACCCACAAACAGCACATGCACTAACAGTTCATACCAAAATTCACTAATTTGCTGTACTTCTCTGCTTATACAGCTGTGTGTCGGTTTACCCCATTGTGTTTGCCACAACTATTGTCTGGTTTTTATTGCAAGCTCCTGAAGGTGAAGGATGGAGTCTGTTTAACTTGCTTTGCGCGACACTGTGTGTACATGCAGGTGAACACCATGTGACTGTCCTTGAAAATAATGGTTCCTCACATAACTGGATGCTCAAAAAATAATCCCATGGATTAGCTAAAGTTGGAGAGAGAGGACTCAGTTTGCAGAATCTGTGTCATTGGTTGGTCCTCCTATATGTCACATACCAAGGTGATAACTGTCTGTCAGGAGTCATCAGGGCAGTGAGCAGTGTGGACAAGGGCCCAATCAGCAGCTAGAAAATCTAAGTCTAGCCTAAAATGCACAAAAATCAAAATTGCATTTATTTGCGTGCTTTCCTTCCACCATGACCCGTCCTTCTCTTGTGTATAAATCCAGTCTTCCTGGAGTTCTCAGCTCAGAGCAGTGTTTGCCAGTGCCCATTGCCATACCAGGCTGTTACATCTCAGACACACCCTGGACGACTATCAAGTTCACAGTATCTTGTTTTTCTTATTTCTTTGTGTTTATAGTCTAGAGGGAACAGAAGTCATTTTTACAAAGATTAATATTTCTTCTTTCCCACCAATTCCCACACAACCCCTTCCAACCTTCCTTTACATCAGTCTTCCTCAACTGACCCAAGAAGACAGAGATAAGTCAATCCACATTTCTTAGTTGGGTTAAAAAATTCCAATGCTTTTTGATATCTAGGGTCTTCAAAGTTAGGTTTTCAGAGAACAAAATGATTGATGAAAACCTGTTTCTCACAGAAAGCACAGGAAATGACATTTCATTTAATTCAACAAATATTTTCTAGGCACCAATTATGAGCCACTCACTGTGTATTGGGGAAAGAAAAGGGAACAAAACATAGACTCTGGCTTCATAAACATATTTGGAGGTATGTGTGTCTATGTGTCTGTAATAGTCCATTTAAGATTTTATTACGTGATCTTAAATATAATAAGATTGCTTTAATTTGGGTTGTGGTAAGGATTAAATGATGTATAATATAGTTAAAGTATACTTGACACAGAGCCTGGCATGTAAGACATCCTCAATAAACAACAGCTGTTACTATTACTGAAAGAGGCTTAATTTAGAGCAATTCTGGGGGGAGTGCTCTCTCTGGAAATCAAATTTTACCTTGGATTAAGGGCAATGTATTTTGATTGTTATGGGAAGAAGAAGAATCATCCAAGAGTTGGATTCTCACCGAACTCTCTCTGGACAGCAGGACATTGCTGAGCTCACCCACTGCCATAAGAAAGTTCTTCTCTTAGCTTCTTTTAAACATCTGTTTGAAAACTTTTCTTACTGTAAAATGTTACATTTCCTGAAAGAAGCAGTACATCATAAAGTGTTTTGGCACAGAGCTCATTCTACCTGCTCATCCTTTTTTTTTTATTATACTTTAATTTTTAGGGTACGTGTGCACAATGTGCAGGTTTGTTACATATGTATACATGTGCCATGTTGGTGTGCTGCACCCATTAACTCGTCATTTAGCATTAGGTATATGTCCTAATGCTATCCCTCCCCCATCCCCCCACCCCACAACAGTCCCCAGAGTGTGATGTTCCCCTTCCTGTGTCCATGTGTTCTCATTGTTCAATTCCCACCTATGAGTGAGAACATGCGGTGTTTGGTTTTTTGTCCTTGCCATAGTTTGCTGAGAATGATGGTTTCCAGTTTCATCCATGTCCCTACAAAGGACATGAACTCTTCATTTTTTATGGCTGCATAGTATTCCATGGTGTATATGTGCCACATTTTCTTAATCCAGTTGATCATTGTTGGACATTTGGGTTGGTTCCAAGTCTTTGCTATTGTGAATAGTGCCGCAATAAACATACGTGTGCATGTGTCTTTATAGTAGCATGATTTATAATCCTTTGGGTATATACCCAGTAATGGGATGGCTGGGTCAAATGGTATTTCTAGTTCTAGATCCTTGAGGAATTGCCACACTGACTTCCATAATGGTTGAACTAGTTTACAGTCCCACCAACAGTGTAAAAGTGTTCCTATTTCTCCACATCCTCTCCAGCACCTGTTGTTTCCTGACTTTTTAATGATCACCATTCTAACTGGTGTGAGATGGTATCTCATTGTGGTTTTGATTTGCATTTCTCTGATGGCCAGTGATGATGAGCATTTTTTCATGTGTTTTTTGGCTGCATAAATGGCTTGTTTTGAGAAGTGTCTGTTCATATCTTTTGCCCACTTTTTGATGGGGTTGTTTGTTTTTTTCTTGTAAATCTGTTTGAGTTCACTATAGATTCTGGATATTAGCCCTTTGTCAGATGAGTAGGTTACGAAAATTTTCTCCCATTTTATAGGTTGCCTGTTCACTCTGATGGTAGTTTCTTTTGCTGTGCAGAAGCTCTTTAGTTTACTTAGATCCCATTTGTCAATTTTGGCTTTTGTTGCCATTGCTTTTGGTGTTTTAGACATGAAGTCCTTGCCCATGCCTATGTCCTGAGTGGTATTGCCTAGGTTTTCTTCTAGGGTTTTTATGGTTTTAGGTCTAACATGTAAGTCTTTAATCCATCTTGAATTAATTTTTGTATAAGGTGTAAGGAAGGGATCCAGTTTCAGCTTTCTACATATGGCTAGCCAGTTTTCCCAGCACCATTTATTAAATAGGGAATCCTTTCCCCATTGCTTGTTTTTGTCAGGTTTGCCAAAGATGAGATGGTTGTAGATATGCGGCATTATTTCTGAGGCCAGCATCATCCTGTTACCAAAGCCTGGCAGAGACACAACCAAAAAAGAGAATTTTAGACCAATATCCTTGATGAACATTGATGCAAAAATCCTCAATAAAATACTGGCAAACTGAATCCAGCAGCACATCAAAAAGCTTATCCACTATGATCAAGTGGGCTTCATCCCTGGGATGCAAGGCTGGTTCAACATACGCAAATCAGTAAATGTAATCCAGCATATAAACAGAACCAAAGACAAAAACCACATGATTATCTCAATAGATGCAGAAAAGGCCTTTGACAAAATTCAACAACCCTTCATGCTAAAAACTCTCAATAAATTAGGTATTGATGGGACATATCTCAAAATAATAAGAGCTATCTATGACAAACCCACAGTCAATATCATACTGAATGGGCCAAAACTGGAAGCATTCCCTTTGAAAACTGGCACAAGACAGGGATGGGATGCCCTCTCTCACCACTCCTATTCAACATAGTGTTGGAAGTGCTGGCCAGGGCAATTAGGCAGGAGAAGGAATTAAAGGGTATTCAATTAGGAAAAGAGGAAGTCAAATTGTCCCTGTTTGCAGATGACATGATTGTATATCTAGAAAACCCCATTGTCTCAGCCCAAAATCTCCTTAAGCTGATAAGCAACTTCAGCAAAGTCTCAGGATCTACCTGCTCATTCTACCAAGATTCTAGAGCATTTCAGAACCTGGATCATATCCCAAACACACACAGCACATATTTTTCTCCTTCCTGCTTCCTCCTACCATGGTCTAGATTATGGTTGTTCTGCAGGGCAAGTGACTACCAAAATACACTTCAAGTTTTTCACATTTATTTTAAAGGTACATAAAATAATTTTACAGAGCATCATTTTAATGATTTAGCTCTTACTGAATCCATATCAACAATTAATCTTAAACAGGAATAATTCAACTTTTAACCTCAGGAAAAACTAAGTCAAATTGTAGTCACCCAGTGATTTCTTTTTTAAACTTGCCCAATACAAATGGCTTCACTGGCCATCTTAGCTGACCTATAGTATTTAATTGATCAATTATTCAATTAATTAATTGTATGGTTAAATATACGAATGGATCATCATGTAAATGTCAAGATAATTGAATATGAGTATGTGATAATATTATTAGCCCAAGCAAAGGAATCCACTTACTTCACTCTTCTTGGTTCAATTTAAGATTTGATCTATACTCCCAAATATCTGGATAAGTAAAAGAAGACTTCCTGCCATGTTCTCCTTTAATATTTACCATTAGGAAAAGCCTGTCTTTACCTGACATCTGTTATTTAGAAGACCTCTGACCATGTCCTGCATCACCATTATATTCTCAATATGTTATCCTGACTGAAGGTTCATCCAGTTGTTTCATTTGAAAAAAAGCTAGTATTTCACCTTCCATATTTCCTCAACAAGAATGAGGAATTCTGGAAAACATTTGATATATTTCCATCTATTGCAAAAGTATCAGAAGGATGCACTAGAATGAAAATCTTATAGGTATCTTCTGTCAAACATTGCCACTTAAATTATAGTATGAGGGCCTAATTTTAGCTTCCAACTATGGAAACTTCTGTTCTCCAGCTCTCTAAGCTAATGTTGCTATTTCTCAAATTTACTTACATATTGAAGTGTTAATTTCTCACACCTACCTTCTTTATTCCAAACTAATATAATCCAAAGATTTCATACATACTTCAATTATTTAGATCTTTTCAATGTTTTCTTTTACCAGATTATTTAGGTTTGGCTTCTTTGAACTTTGAAACCATTAAATATGGTCAAGAGACCATTGCATGGGTTTTATTTTTTTAAAAAAAAAAAAAGGAAAATTAAGGTCTCTCTAACCATAATGTACTCAAAAGAAAGCCAGTGATCTACCAATCTAGACCCTCAATGGTGCCTTAGTACAACCTTAGGGAATTTTTTCCTCTCTTCTAATTTATCATGATTAGCTGTTAGTTCAGAATTGATCCTATTTCTTTAGAAATGGATGTCGCAATCCTAGAGTTTTATGAGACTATACAACCTTTAGTTTTTGTAAAAATCAGCCAAAGGCTTAAAGAGTTCCTTCAGATGGGTAAAGAAAGGGAAATTATCTCTCCCCACCCCTTCCTCTAGCTCTCCAAGCATTATAAGAAGCATGAAACCAAATCAGATGTACTACTCTATGAGAAGGTAAGAATAGCTTAAAGGAACCTCAAGATGCCTCACCAATTGTCTTTTTCTAAATCCTGGCACTTTAATACAACACAAATGTGCAGTTCCTATGGAAACCGTGTGCCCAATTTAATAGCATTGTTGATCAATGAACATTTGTCATGCTCCAGACAACTGCCATGAATCAGTAAAATAAAATACAGTATCCCTTAAAAAACTTGAAACCAAACTCTGGGATGATGTCAATGGGATAAGAATAGGCAGTTCCTTTCTTTTCCTGATTCCTCATTCACCAATCTTCTCCTTCAACATTGCAAGAAAGAATAGAATCTTTATTTCCATTGCCTTTATTCATTTACTGCACAGTCGTAAGGATTAAATGAGACTGTGCAGATAACACAATTAGGAAGGAGACTGGCTCAAAGGACATGTTTAACAAATATGTGTTTCCTCTTCCTTCAGGAACTGTAAGAATGTGGTAAGCCTGCTTTGTGAAGGAAATTCAAAACTGGTGGAGATAGGCTATGTTGAAATGCATGTCAAAACTTCCGCCTGATCATCTGAGAGAATACTATATACTTTTTGAAATGTTATGACATATCTGTAAATGACAATTCAGATTTTGAGTCTTGTTATCATACCTGGCCACTGAGGCCCAGCCACTAAGTTTCCTGCACCCCAGAGTGAATGATAGAGAAACAGCTTGAACTCCCATGCACTCAATGGAGTCATTAAGACGTCTCATTCTGGAGGCTTGTATTAAACTAGCCTCCAAAAATGAAACACTTTTTTCAACACTTTCAGTGCTGAAAGGGAAGTCTTTTTATTAAGGCTTGTTCCTTATTCAGTAAATAAATCACATATTCGGCAGCAATAAAAATATTGGTGAGAAGTGAACGTTATTCATTTCAAAGCAAGAAGCCTATTGAGTGGTGGTACAGTTTTTAATATATTGATTTGACAAAAGAGCTCTCAGCGAACTCATGAAATAATTTTATGCTTTTGTAATTTCGTTTGTGGGCTTTTCTTTTTTCAAAATTGAAGCTATGTACTTAACTCTAATCAGAACCATTAAAGTCTTTTAAAATGCCCATATAGTTTACAATTTCTGTTCTTTTTTAAAAATCATGTCATGACATTTCTTTTGTAGTGCTAATTTCTGTGTTTCAAAAGTACAAAGAATATTTATTTGTAAGGAGTCCAGTAAATATTTATGGAATGCCTACCATGTGCCAGGCCTGGTTCTGGTTGCAAAAGATGTTACAGTACACAAAGCAAGTTTCCTGCTTTGGAGTAGCTGGGGAGAGAAGAACAATAGGTGTTGAGGCAGACTGAAAATAAACAAAATGTATAATTAAGTAAGGAAGCTATCACTGCTACTACAGAATTAAAGAGAATTAAAGATATATAAAAATGAGTGTTTAACTTTAGATTGGATGTTCAAGAAAAACCTTTTTGAGGAAGTGATATTCAAGAGGAGATTGAAATGGTGAAGCGTCCAGACAGCCATGCAGTGTTCTGGAGGAAGAGCATTATAGACAGAGGAATGGCAAAGCCCTATAAGTAAGGATCAGCTCTCTGTTTTTCATAAGTTGAAGGCCAGTGTGGCCAGGGTGGAGGATAAGAAGGGAGGGGTCAAGGTTGGAAAGAAGCCAGAGTGGGAATAATGTGGGGCATAGCAGCCAGGAAATAAGTTTAGATTCATTCTCAGTGCCATGGGGAGCTATTGGGTATGAGGACTGGGGTACAGAAAGAAGCAGGAGAATGCCATGATCTGATCTACATTTTTCAAAGTGCACCTCATCTGCTGTGTGGAGAGTAGAGCAAGAGTAGAGGTGTGTTTAAGGCAATTGCAACCACTGAAGGGATGTAAGCAAGAAAACTGAGTCATTGGTTTTGGTTTTTGTTTTCAAGAGCTGACTATGGTATAGAAACTGGACTATGGTAGAAATGGAGGTATCAAAGGAGCCAGTGTGAAAGAACTTTCAGTAAATTTGGAAAGTGGTGAATTCAGATATGGAGATCAGAAGGTGTCCTTGGGTTATAAGAAGAGACAACACTCATGAACAATTAGTATGCCGATTATTTATAAACACACAAATATAAGTATAAAACTATTAAGGCCACATTACAAAATGGGAGTGATGCCTCTACAAGCTGAGAGACAGCAAGGCTTGTTAACAAACACCAGAGCTGGAAGAGGTGGAAGAATTCTTTTCTAGAACCCTCAGAGGGGGCATGGCCCTAGCACTATCTCGATTTCAGACTTCCAGACTCCAGACTTGGAGAGAATATATTTTTGTTGTTTTAAGGCAAAAACTAATAAATAAATAAATAAAATGATTAATGCATTGTTATTTATAAATACATAAATTCTTTTAATCATCACCATATTCAATGGAATAGGTACTCAGCTCATTTTCCTCATATGAAGAATCCAAGTCAAAGTGGTAAATCAAGTTTCCAAATATCCAGGTGTATTAGTCCCTTCTCATGCTGCTAATAAACACATACCCAAGACTTGGTAATTTATAAAGGAAAGAGATTTAATTGATTCACAGTTCAGCATGGCTGGAGAGGCCTAAGGAAACTTACTACAATCATGGTGAAATGGGAAGCAAACACGTCCTTCTTCACATGTCAGCAGCAAGGAGAAGTGCCAAGCAAAATGGGGAAAAGCCCCTTATGAAACCATCAGGTCTCATGAGAACTTACTATCCTGAGAACAGTTTGAGGGTAACCACCCTCATGATTAAATTACCTTCCCCTGGGTCCCTCCCATGACACATGGGGATTACGGGAACTATAATTCAAGATGAGATTTGGGTGGGGGCACAGCCAAACCATATCATTCTGCCCCTGGCCCCTCCCAAATCTCATGTCCTCACATTTCAAAACACAATCATGCCTTCCCAACAGTCTCCCAAAGTCTTAACTCATTCCAGCAGTAACTCAAAAGTCCAAGTCCAAAGTCTCATCTGAGACAAGGCAAGTCTTCTCACAGCTCCACCAGGCAGTGCCCTAGTGGGGACTATGTGTGGGGAGGCCAACCCCACATTTTCCTTCTGCACTGCCCCAGCAGACATTCTGCATGAGGGCCTCGCTCCTGCAGCAGACTTCTGCCTGGATATCCAGGCATTTCCATACATCCTTCAAAATCTATGCAGAAGTTCTCAAACCACAGTTCTTGACTGCTGTGTACCCACAGGCTCAACACCACATGGAAGCTGCCAAAGCTTGGGGTTTGCACCCTCTGAAGCCACGGCCCAAGCTGTACCTTGGCCCCTTTCAGCCACAGCTGGAGAGGCTGGAACACAGGGCATCAAGTCCCTAGGGTGCAAACAACCAGCCCACAAAACCATTTTTTCTTACCAGGCCTCTGGGCCTGTGATGGGAGAGGCTGCCGTGAAGGTCTCTGACATACTCTGGAGATATTTTCCCCATTGTCTTGGTATTAACATCCGGCTCCTCATTACTTATGCAAATTTCTGCAGCAGGCTTGAATTTCTCCCCAGAAAATTTGGTTCTTCTTTTCTATCACATCATCAAGCTGCAAATTTTCCAAACTTTTATGCTCTGCTTCCTCTTGAACACTTTGCCACTTAGAAATTTCTTCCACCAGATACCCTAAATCATCTCTCTCAAGTTCAAAGTTCCACAAATCTCTAGGGCAGGGGCAAAACGTGCCAGTCTCTTTGCTGAAACATAGCAAGAGTGACCTTTGTTCCAGTTTCCAACAAGTTCCTGATCTCCATCTGAGACCACCTCAGCCTGGACTTCATTATCCATATTACTATCAGCATTTTGGTCAAAGCCATTCAACAAGTCTCTAGGAAGTTCCAAGCTTTCCCACATTTTCCTGTCTTCTTCTGAGCCCTCCAAACTGTTCCCACCTCTGCCTGTTTCCCAGTTCCAAAGTCGCTGCCATATTTTCGGGTATTTCCATAGCAGCACCCCAGTACCAGTACCAGTTTACTGTATTAGTCTGTTCTCATGCTGCTAATAAGACATACCTGAGGCTGGGTAATTTATAAAGGCAAGAGGTTTAATTGACTCACAGTTCAGCATGGCTGGGGAGACCTCATAAAACTTACCATCATGGTGGAATGGGAAGCAAACATGTCTTTCTTCACATGGTGGCAGCAGGGAGAAGTATAAGTGAAGCAGGGAGAAGTATAAGTGAAGCAGGGAGAAGCCCCTTACAAAACCATCAGATCCTGTGAGAACTCACTCACTGTCACAAGAACAGCATGAGGGTAACCACCCCCATGATTCACTTACCTCCCACTGGGTCCCTCCCACAACATGTGGGGATTATGGAAACTACAATTCAGGATGAGATTTGGGTGAGGACACAGCCAAACCATATCACCAGGAAAAGTAAATGGCAAATCTAGGATTCAAAGCTCAGTCTATGTGTCCATACCAAGATTTTTCTGTTCTGCTATGGTGTGCCCAGATCAGAATTAACAAAGGAAAAATATTGAAAATTCCATTCTAAATAATAAAACAATATTCTATAATATAAAATACATAATTTATTTAACTGTGTTGATTTTTAGCTTGTTTCTATACTTTTACTCCTATAAATAGAATTGTAGTAAACATTTTCTATATTATTTACCTTATTTCTGATTACTTCCTTATCTGAATTCCTAGAAGCATCAAAGAATATAAATATTTTTTTAAACTCTGGGTATATAATGTCAATTTATTTTCCAGTAAGTCTGCGCCATTTATACTCTCACTTAACCCAACCAACATTAAATATATTTTCACCTTGGCTGATTTGATAACTGAAATTTTAATTTCATAGATTAATTTGCATTTCCTTTCATTACTAATGAGATTGAAGGCTTTCTAATATGTTTATTAGCTTTTTAATATCTTCTTTTGTAAATTTAATTGCCTATTTTCCTATATGGTGTTAGTATTTTTTTCTTGGTGATTTGTAAGAGCTCTTTATATTGGAAGGATACTAAGACTATTTTTTAATTCTTGCAAACAACTTTTCCCAGAATGTATTCCACATTCAGTTTTCCAACTTTCTGTTGTAAAAATATCATAAATACAAGAGGGTATGCTCCAGCTATCTTTGCTGCATAATAAACCACATCAGAGTTCAGCAGCATAAAACAACAAACATTTTATATTACAATTTTAGGAGTCAGGAATTGAGGTAGGTCTAGAAGCTTTTTCTGCTCTCATGACTTACTCATCTGGCAACTGGTTGATTGAAGGGCCCAACATGGTTTTACTCACATGTTTAGTACCCTGGCAGTGATAAAAGGCAGGCTGAGATTTGCTGGCATTGTCAACAGGAGTGCCTACAAATGGCTTCTCCTGCGTGGTGGTCTCTAGGCAGTCAGACTTCTCACTTGGAGACTCAGGGCTCCAAAAAACAATGTTCCAGCAAAAAAAGGTCAGCCTCATGGCCTTTTGTGATCCTGCTGCAGAAGTTACATAATGCCTGCTCCACTGTGCTCAATTGGTCAGTTCATAAGCTCTCCCAGATTCACTGGGAGAGAACACAGAGGAGAAACAAAGAATCTGGCCATGTTTTAAAACCTCCATGAGGTATAACATTTTTTAAGGAATAAAGCAAACTCCCCTTCACCTTTTAATTTTGTTCATGATATTTTCACCTGCAACTGGTTTTTAAGTATTTATATATGCTTATCTATCTGTTGGTTTCTTTCATTGCTTCATAATTCATTTTTTAAAATTATTTTTAAGCATCTGTCTACAACATCAAGGACGTTACCAATTAATATATTTAGAATAATTACTTTTTGATCTTCAAATACTTTAAGTACTAAGTATTGTAGTTGCATTAATTTAATTTAATTCTTAATTCTTTTCATCCTTAGATTTCCATCAGTGACATATTTGAAAATTCACTTTATAAATGCAGGTCAGACCATACATTTAATTATGCAGCTGCTGCGTGGAGAAGAAAAAACAAATCTAACTAAATAATTCTTGCTTAGTACTGTGCCAAATTTCTGGTTCATTCTTCAAAAATTAACTGAAATACAATGAGTTACACATTGCCTGTGTAGCTAATGGTTCCCTTTAGTTCCTGCAATGGTGCTTGAATATTAAATAATTTGATTCATTTCATAAACAGTAATTGTAGCACTCTTTCTCACAGTATTATGAATAAAGTAAAAAAGTGTCATCACATTAACAGCAACAAAAATGTCTTTTAATTGGAAATTATTTTAAAGGACATTCTTCTGGATCATACGGAGAAAAGAACCTCTTAAAAATATGTGATAAACACTCAATGTTAAATGATCCTTAGTCTCGGAGTTGAAAAATGGCAATTTAGGCATCTTCACTGTTTTTTCTCTGCTTCCACTATTGCATTTCAAAAAGCAGTTTCATCAGCTACCAAGGTGTGGGTCTGGGAAAGTTGTTCAAAGAGAGTTAAACTGAATAAGATACATGACATGTACATAACAGTGATCTTCAGCGTTTGTATTATGCTATGTATCTTCCCCTTGTTTTATTTTCACCATAACCAGAAAGAAAAAAATGAATTTTTAGAAGAGGAAGAAAAACTGAAAAAAATCTTACTGTCTAATGCAGTTCAGCACCATGAGGGAAGGGCGGAATCTAATTTATTTCTTCAACATTGTATCCCCAACACTAAGCATTATACTTTGCACATAGTAGGTGCTCAATAAATATTTATTGAAGAATGATATAAGAGAGGCACAAAAATTACTTATAGGCCTCTTCCTGATATCCAGTCTGAATCTGGAGAGTTTTTTTCATCGAGGCAACTACGTTTGTGGTATATCTCCTTTCATATCTGTCTGTATTTCCTGCCAGTCTTCTGCAAGATGTCATACTACATGAGAGTGGACTGGAAAGTCAAGCTCTTGAGTCCATTTACTATCACTAAACTATTACTAAAGATAATTTGAAATCCCATGGCTTTCCAGAGGCAAAGGTTCTCAAATCACCTATGGCTAAACCAAAGTTTATGTCTAAATATCCACAAGTTGAGCCAAAGTGCAGGATGCTGCTGTATCCACCCTTCAGGCCTGAACACATATTGTGTAGCCTCTGTAGGGAAAGCCACATGTCAGAGCCTGGGCCTTGTGCTTTAGGAACACTAGTGCTTTTTTACAGTCATTTCGCAGATAGAAGACATTCAAGTACTTCTTCATTTTGTGTTGAGTACCAAATACAGAGAAACTCTAGAACTACACTGTCTAATATTAGAGCCACTATCCACAGGTAAATTAATTAACTCAAATTAATTAAAATTAAATATAACTAAAAATTAAGTTCCTCCATCACACTAGCCATATTTCAAGTGCTCAGTAGCACATTTGACTAGTAGCCACCATACTGAATAGGGTAAAGATGGAAAATTTTCATAATTACAGAAAGTTTTATTGGACAGTACTGCTCTAGAATATACCACTTAAATCACATTTCAAACTTACTAAATTTGATACCCAATTCTGCACTTATAACAAATACTGGCTTTCAAACTGATGTATTTATCTAAATGACTGAAGTTGTTCCTGTTAAAATATTTTTTGAACAGCAAATGTAGATATTTCTTTTTTTTTTTTTGAGACGGAGTCTCACTCTGTCGCCCAGGCTGGAGCGCAGTGGCGCAATCTTGGCTCACTGCAAGCTCCGCCTCTCCGGCTCACTGCAAGCTCCGCCTCACCGGTTCACGCCATTCTCCTGCCTCAGCCTCCCAAGTAGCTGGGACTACAGGCGCCCGCCACCACGCCCAGCTAATTTTTTGTATTTTTTTAGTAGAGACGGAGTTTCACCGTGTTAGCCAGGATGGTCTCAATCTCCTGACCTCGTGATCCACCCGCCTCGGCCTCCCAAAGTGCTGGGATTACAGGCGTGAGCCACCGCGCCCGGCAGATATTTCTTAAACAAGTTCCTGTGAGACACACGAAAATAAGATAGAGAGTATCTATTACCCAAAACAGACTTAAATTTCTGAAATACATTTTAATTGGAGACAAGTCCCATATGATTTGTAAAAAATCTAGGGTATAGAGAACTTACAAAGTTTATTCAACTAGTTAAATTGTGCCAAAAACTCAAATGAAAACATAAAAGTGTCACCATATTAAAGCCCCATCACAAGTGATTTGATAAATAACCAAGAATAATTTATAACTCAAATACTGCTATATGTAAATTGACAGGAAATGTATTGTTTAAAAAGTTCACCCTTCTTAAGTAAAATTAACTTTTTTCCCGAGGTATTATTAATATTTCTTCATAAATTTGCATTCTCTATGACAAATGCCCAAAGTCTTTCCAATTATCTCCAATCTGTATTAATGGAAATTGAACTGGTGAGAACTTATCATATAATATAACCATGAAAAGCAATAAAGATATACAATTTGTTGTTTATTTGAACAAAAACTACATACAGTATAGCAGAAAAATAAACTACTAGCATTTTATGTATTTATACATTCCTATTATGCAAGTTCTCCTATGATCCAGAATAATACACTTTGATAATGCACTTCTAATTGCCTTGAGTAAAAGTATCCTCTTTTTTCTACTTTAGAAGCTGTTGTGAAGGCAGAGCAGCATCTGCTGAAGAGACAGAAACCAGCCCCAGAGGTGTCACAAGAAGGCACCAGCAAGGACATTGGTCTTTGATTCAGCAGTCCTGTCAAGTATAAATGTAAGTGTGAGGAGCAACAGAGGGCAGGGCAGTGGTCTGGGTGGTCCACAGGTAAAGCCGCAGATCGCTGTCCAGGAGCACAAGGGCCCTTGGCAGATGCTCAGTGTCTAGCCTGCCTGCATGTCTTGTCTCCCATCCCTATCTCCATCGTTGCAAAAGCCTTGAGATCATTGCTACTAATATTAGGTTTTCAAATCCCCTGTAGTAAAATACATGTGCAGAGTGTGATCCTAGCTGATTTTTAAGTCTAGGCATGTTGAATAGAGTCTTAAAATAATCATTTCCATAGAACTTGACTAGGTATCCAAATGTTCACCAGATGCTAGGAGTTAGATTTTGCAGAGGAAAACTGCAAACTTAAGCTTCTTTTCATGATTCAGCAGAGGGTTTTAAGTAATAAAAGATCTGGAGATTTGTAACATAAATAATTCCAGTGCAAATGGGAAAATTAAAATAATCTTATCATCTCTCAGTCATGTCTATATATGTTTTTCTACCATTATCATATTTCTTTTAATTGGGCCAACTTTTTTTCTGGCTGATATTTTATAGTTTTAAGTTATGAGCTGTAATGAAGAAGTGATTCCTTTCAGATGACTGAAGTGATATGTACTAAATTTTCCTAAAAACAATCTAGGATGAATGAAACAGAGCATGATATGACAGAAATGGTTTTCTTTGTATGTGGTATTGAATATACTCACAGCGAAAAATAATAATAACATCATGCCAGAATCCCTTTTATTCCTTAATTGATCTCTCAGCAAAAGCAATAAAAACATAAAGTACATCATTAACTTTCAAACTTTGATGGAAAAAAAAAACCACAACATACCATCCATTTCTGACAAGTAGACATTATCTCATAGTATCCACAGCCATCCTATGCTTATTACTATCGCCTGGTCTTAAGTGTGACTTTTGGACACACGACTCAATATTTCCTAATATATAATAGTACAATGGTTTTTATAGTCTATTTAATTTTATTTCATAATTAAAAGAATGAATTGCTAAGATTCTCCAGATTTTTCGTGTTCTTTTTGGGGCGGGGTGGATACCTGAACAAAAGGAAAAGCACAGCATTTAGCCCTATCATTAATCCCTCATTGACTGCATCCTGTCTAGAATGCATCCATTTAGAGTTCCTGGAGAAATGCAAATACATTAATGATTTTACTAAGGCATTACATTTTTAATATAGGTACCATTAATTATTTTGGCTGGATTCCATCAAAGCCAGATGTTCTCCAAATGAAATATTTATAATGCAAACCCAGGGAATAAAAAATACATGCTCATCGAAGCAGCAGATTATAGGACTCATGGATACTAGAAAAACTGAGGAAAGAGGCATGATGTGGGTAACAGTCATAATGTCAGAGTAAGCCTCTGAATTCAACCCAGTTTGCAACCAATGACAGGCTCGGCTTCTGGATTTCTTGTAACAAAATCTTACTGCCAAGGTCATTGATGAGCTCCCCCAGTAAAAAAAGTATAATAATAATGTTAAACTAAATCATAAAAATGCAGAAGGTGGTTATTAAAGGGCAGAGGAGAGAAATTGCTTGTAAAGTTCTGGTGGAAATATCAAAAATACATTTTATTGAACTTTTAAGAAATTAAGCTCTTTGTTTTTAAACTAGGGTGCAAAAGCAATAAAACTTAAAGGCCATTCAATAAACTATTTCATTCAATGGTCAACAGCAATGATTCAGCAAGTAAAAATAAAAATTACATTTATTCAACATGGTCATCAATTCAGGCAGGCCTGAAGCTTACAAATGATAAGTTTGTCAGTGAAAATAACCAGCTGAAAGTATTTTTTAAATGAATTTTGATTGAACAATGAATATAGAAGTTTTTGAATGTACACCTTTTTCTCAGTGAAAATGGACTTGGTTTAACTTGACATAGTATAAAACTGTTAATGTTTTATGTAGTTTATTAAGTTCTATGAAGAAATGTATTTGAAACAAATGTAGATAACGACCAAAAAAGCTTAAATATGAACACCATGATAGGCATACAATTAAGAAAATGGAAATAGATCATGATAACTAATCTTTTGCATGCTCTCCAAAAGCACAGAATGTAACTTTTTAAATTTTTTTTAATAATCTAGAGTTTTCTTTCTGATCCTTTTACCTTCCAAAAATATAGATTCCTGAATGATAGAACATAGACATTTTGGCAGACAGATTATATATTTTCCTCAAGTTAAATAACATACACCTCTAAGTGACAATGATCATAAAAACAAGCTTTTTGCTCATTAAGATACCTAATGTGCCTTACACATAGTATGTACTAAATAATATGGGTTGAACTGAATTATTCCCATTTTCTGTTCAGCGATTAATGTGTCTCTTGGATTTACGCTACAGAGGTAGCATCCCACACACGGGAATTAATGAGCTACATCTGTAACCAAAAATATCCATGGAAAACCTGTTGAATTGATCCATATCTGTTTTATTAATCAAGCCCACTACGGAAGGGCTTTCTTGTGGTTTTACTACACTTTGGAAATAGAGTGGGGAAACCACAGTTCATTTTAAAAGTTGTTTGAAACTTTGAAGAACATGGGATTTTATATTATATGACAGCAATAAACTCCAATTTTTGATGGCTGTAATTCTGAGCATATAAGTATACAAATATTCTGTACGTATAATTTTACTGCAGAACATCATGACTGTGGCCAAGAAGACCCTTACTGTTGAATATGGTATTTACTTCTTACTGCCACTGTCTTCCTTCCTCAATTTTTTAAAATAAAAAGACTTTTAAAAATAAAAAGAAATTTTAAAACTAGCTTGGTATGAATAGCCTTTAGCTGAAGCAGATGGCTGGAAGTCAGAAGCCCCAGATTCTATCCTTCATTCTCCTACCAACTTGGAATGTGGCCTTGGGCAAATCATGAGAGTAAATCTACAATAAAAGAGCTAATAATGCTTTACATGTGTATGGTGTTTTATGATCTAACTGAGCACTTTCACATACAATATCTTATTTAATCTTCCCCATAGCTTCCTGAAAAGAGTATGGCAGTTATTAACGATCCCCATTATAAAGAGGAGGAATTTGAGACCCAGTGAAACTAAATCACTTTTTCGAGTCAGGAACAGTCATAGTCTAAGATTCCCGGCTGGTCTTTGTCTTTCCTCTACACCACATTGCCACCCTCTGGCACCTCCAATGGTGGCAAAGCAGGAATGACTATAGCTGCACTGTTCAATATGATAGCCACTAACCACATTCTGGTACTAAGCACAGGAAATGTGGCTAGTCCCAATTGAGATGTGCTGTGAGTGTGAAATATACACCAAATTTCTAAGACTTGGAATGAAAAACAGAATGTAAAATGTCTCATTTATACTTTATATATTGATTGCATGTTGAAATGATAATATTTTTAATATTTTGAGTTAAAAGTAATAAATATAAATATATTAATAAATATTACCAAATATGGTTTAATAAAATTAATTTCACCTGTTTCGTTTTACTTATTAATATGGATAATAAAAAACATAAAGTTGATATGTGACTCACATTGTCCCTATGCGACAGCACTGACCAGAGGAGTCCATTGTTCAGAGCCCACATACTAATTTCACAGTACTGGACTTGTTTATGTACCTGGCTTGATGTAGCTGATACAAGTTCCCTAAGATGCTGTCAAACAGAGGGCAAGGTAGATTACCAGCAACGATTTGGGCATTCTCACACATCTTCCACATGCAGGAAAAAATCTAGCTTCATTAGTTTATGCCCCAAATTGCTCATTCATTGAAAGGGTCCATTTTATACCACTGAATACTTGAGAGACTTAAAAGTAAAAGTGCTATGGCAAGAACTATAAATTAGTATGGCTCTACAGCACTCTTTATTTTCAAATATGTTCCCATTAAACATTATGAATGAATGAGACATTAAACTGTTAGGCTGATATATACTATGTAAAATAATAATTATATATAACTTTGTTGTACAGTATGTTTTATTCTACCTACAAAGTCTTTAAGATATTTTACAAAATAAATAGCTTATTTCTGTTATGGAACAATCTAACTGAAAGTCCTCAGGAAAAATGAGTTCTTATTTAGAAGAAAAAATATGTATAGTAAAAAATAGCACAGATAACTAAAATCTAGCATCTATTTGGCAGTTATTATGTGAGCTCAAGTACCATGCTAAGAGTTACACCAAGGTTCTCTCATTTCATCTTTACAGGGCTTTGAAAATCAGCAAGAGGGAACAGAACCAAAGGTCTTAACCACTACTACTTCTTATTTCAAAGCAATTTAAAATCATAACTCAACCTATCATGACAGTATAAGAATATTTGGAATTGATTTTATTTTATTCATTTAAGCTCCACAAGCATTTACCTAGAAAATGCAATGGACCAGGAACAGTTCTAGACACTGAGGGAATATTGAGCAATAAGACCAGAGCTCTACCCTCAAAGAGAACACTGATGGATAGGTTTATGAACATGCTTTTGAAAAATGCATACTTATGACTAAATAGAAGGGGAGTCACTATTCATGTTCTAAAGGGCTTCTTTATGTTCCAATAGAAATCTTTATAGTGCTATTCCTCAGTTTGTTAAAATTTACCTATTGCTCATAAAGCAAAGGTCTTATGTAAAAAAAAATTTAAAAATAAACTACGTAGTTTGAATTTCAGAGGTTTGCTTTCCTCCATTATACTCACTTGGAAGAAGAGGTGCTGAAATTACCTTAAATATTTTCTAGAACAAGGAGAGATGAAAACAAACAAACAAAAGGAACCTAAATCAAAATGGCTCTAAGAAAATCACAAAATAATGAAAACTAAAGAGTTTTATAACCTTTTATACAATAATAGTGCTAACAAGTTATCTTTGAAGGTAGAGATTTAAAATTATGCATGAGTTAACTATATACTAATTTTTTAAAGAATATTTCAAAATAGAATATATAACTTGTTCCCAATTTCTTTTTCTTTTTTTCTTCTTTCTTTTTTTTTTTTTGAGACAGTCTTGCTCTGTTGCCAAGGCTGGAGTGCAGTGGCATGATCTCGGTTTACTGCAACCTCCACCTCCTGGGTTCAAGCAATTCTTCTGCCTCAGCCTCCTGAGTAGCTGGGACTACAGGTGCACACCACCACACCTGGCTAATTTTTGTATTTTTAGTAGAGACAGGGTTTTGCCATGTTGGCCAGGCTGGTCTTGAACTCCTGATCTCCAGGGATCCGCCCACCTCAGCCTCCCAAAGTGCTGGGATTACAGGCATGAGCCACTACACCTGGCCCCAGTTTCCTAATGTTCATGTTTACCTAGAATTAAATAAAAAGAAAATATTAATAGCCAACTCTGGGTGGCAGAATTTTAGACAGTTTTGTGCCCTTATATATACTCTTTTGTAAATTTTTCAAAAAAACATATATTGCTTTTATAATTGGTAAACAGAAAAAATATTGTAATTGACTCCAAAATCGATAGGTGATAAAGACAAAATTGTCCAGGGGGAGTAAAATGCAAATTTTGCTCTCAATCACAAAATTTTTTTTAAAAAATAATAAATGTAATAGGTTCTTCCTTCCAGGTGTTATTGCCCTTTCTTTGATTCAAGATAAAGCAACCTGTAGGCTATTCAACTTCTCTAGACAAGAAAGGTTAAAAATTGGATTGAATTTTCAAGATTTTCTTGAGAAAGCATTTCACCTGCAGCTATGAACATGAGTGTAAAGATCAAAGTTGTAATACAGGCTGGTAAAGTTGAAAGTTGTTATTGTGGCAATCAGAAAAGCAGAGTGTCATTAAAGTGTACCTCTTTCACCTTAAAACATAAACTGGCCATCAATCATTTCTAATGGCATCTACTTAAAACTGGCCTTATTATTGGCTCCTAAGATGTGTAAAATGTCAGGTGGAAATACATAAACACATCTTTGAGCTGGATAGAGTCTCAGTGATCCTAAAAAGTGAAATATAGAGCTATTTTAGAGATGCCATTTAAAAATTTATGGAGAGAGATTTGGTCTTACAATTTCTTTCATGAATACTAAAATTTTACTACAAAGAAAATTCAGAAATGAGTTATTTGTGCCATTTAATCATTAAATCATAAATCCACAGACCATTAGAGCTGGAAGGGGCCTTCCAGATTATCTCCTCCAATGACAACATTTTGCAGATGAGAAAGTAAGAACAGAAAATTTATTTTCTCAGGGCTAAGCATGGTGGCTCACACCTGTAATCCCAGCAATATAGGAGGAGGCCAAGGCGGGCAGATCACCTGAGGTCAGGAGTTCGAGACCAGCCTGGCCAACATGGCGAAACCCTGCCTCTACTACAAATACAAAAATTAGCCAGGTGTGGTGGTGGGTGCCTGTAATCCCAGCTACTTGGGAGGCTGAGGCAGGGAGAATTGCTTGAACCCAACAGGTGGAGGTTGCAGTGAGCTGAGATCGCACCACTGCACTCCAGCTTGGGCAACAGAGCAAGACTCTGAAAAAAAGAAAAGAAAATTTATCTTCTCAGGAAAAAGTAAAATCACTCAAAAATATCTTAAATAATCCAGAAACATCTTGAATCTTACCGAGGAAAAATTAGGTATTTTGAATCCTACTAGAACTTTAATTATAACTCGAATTTTTAGTTTGGTTGTGGGCAGTCCTACACAATGAAGGAAAGATGCTAACAGTGACTGTGGAAAGCACATTCACAATGAACACTTACAAAGTTAAAACTACAAGTAAAACAGACCAATGATTTCAGACCAGGTTATTCATTCATTACTCAGCTTCCTTTCTTTAGTGAGTCAAGCAATTGAAATGAGCATTCTTAGCCACTTTTAAGACACAATTCTTCTATTATGAAAAATTGGCTACTTCTAAAGTTGCTGATATGCTGAAGAATAATGGGACATTCATTCTTTGAGTTAAAAAATCCAAATTATTGCCAAAATCCTCCTGAGTTAATGCATTTATGAAAATATGCTTATAATAAAATTATATATATGAAGAATATACTCCTCATCCCCTGCAAATAGATACTTACTTTGCATTATGGACATCCTGGAAGAAGTAAACATGAAAGCTCTTTTTCTAAGTTTAATGTTGGTCTAAGAAATGGAAAATAGTAACACTTGGTTTTAAGGAAACTAGCACAGTGTAGGTATGTTCATTGTCATCTGTAAAGTAGAAATAAGAGTAGACTCTTGCAAAATCACTTAAGAATTAAATCAATAATAGATATAAAATGGTTAGTACAGGGTTTGGCTCATAGTTAACATTTAGTAAGTCCCAGCTATTAGTAGTAGTGGTAGTAATATTATTATTATTTATAACATGATCACTCTTCCACTACACCCTTCCCTTCAAGCAAGACTCTTGTGATCCCCCTACACTATTTCACGGCTCCATTGCTTGTATATTCTGATCCCTCTCCCCAAATGCCCTATCCTGACTTCTGTATCTGCTGAACTCCTACTTATCACCCAAGGTCAGCTCCAAAGTTTTTTCCTCTTACCTGTGTTACCTAATCCCTGATTGCACTCACCTGTTTCCCATGGTATCCTGCATATATCCCTCTCCTATCAATTGACATGATGACTTTTACTTGATTCTCCCTCACGCCCCCCACATGCCGCCCCACACACACATGCATGTACACATACGCACACACTCTGGACTACAGTGAATTCATCATACTCAATTTTGTATCATCATAGAAATGTCTATTGAAATGAACAAACTCCTGCATAAATAAATGACTTTTTAATTTCATGAGTAGGTATCAGGCTAGAATGTGCACCTAGTGGCCTCAGTTTAGACGGGGAGAAGGGGAGATGGATATATGAGGAAAGTTGGGACATGCAACTCACCAGCCCTGGAGCCTGGCTCTGCCACATGCCTACTGCTATGATTTGTAGTAAGTCATTTAACTTCTCTGGACCTCAGTTTTCCTTCTCAGCAAAATGGGAGGACTGGGCAAAATGTTATCTGAGGACCCTTCCAGCACCAACCTTTATATATGATGTATGCACTGGTTTATCTCAATGATTCTCAAACTTTAGCAGACATCAGAATCATCTGGAAGGCTTATTAAAATACTGGTCAGCAGATCTGATGGGGCCCAAGGACTTGCATTTTTAACAAATTGCCAGATGATGGTGAGGCTGCTGGCAGGGGGACCACACTTTAATAACCACTAACTGATCTTCTTGACACAGGATCCTGACACTGTCCTGTTGTTATCTGGTGAAAGGCACTCCTGATATGATAAGATGCAGGCAAGTAAACCCACACTTCTGTGAGGCTGCCATCAGAAGGACTAGGTGCCTATGGGTGAGCCCCAAGGGTGACCACAGAATGAAAGCTTTGCTGACTGGAGTTTTGTTAAAGGCTCACTTTGTGGGAAAGAAACTGCCTGACTTCTCAATGCTATAGGGTATAGAAAACACTGACGCCAGGGTTGGACCCATCAGTTAGTACCTGCTGCAGCTGAAGTCACATGGATCACAACTGCCATCTAGTGATGACTTTGAATTACTGCATCAAGAGACTACAGAATGAAATGCTGCTTTTTCATTTAGAAACTGCTTTTTTTTTTTTTTTTTTTTTTTTTTACAGAGTGACCCTGGTTTATTTTGTTTGGTAAGTTTTCAGTTCCAGTTATTAGGCAAAACAAAAATTGCTAATACGTAACAATGTTGAAACAGGCGATTGGTAGAATAAAACAAAAGGGATTCATATAGCTTTTGTACTGTGTTCTTGACAGTATTTGGCCATAAAAGCTAATACATGCTTTAGGAATGGAAATGATTTAGCCTGATTTTTTTCTTTTTTTTTTTTTTTTTTTTTTTTTAAATTTATTTATTTATTTATTTATTTATTTTTTTAATCTTTTTATTATTATTATTATTATTATTATACTTTAGGTTTTATGGTACATGTGCACAATGTGCAGGTAAGTTACATATGTATACATGTGCCATGCTGGTGCGCTGCACCCACCAACTCTTCATCTAGCATTAGGTATATCTCTCAATGCTATCCCTCCCCCCTCCCCCCACCCCACAACAGTCCCCGAAGTGTGATGTTCCCCTTCCTGTGTCCATGTGTTCTCATTGTTCAATTCCCACCTATGAGTGAGAATATGCGGTGTTTGGTTTTTTGTTCTTGCGATAGTTTACTGAGAATGATGATTTCCAATTTCATCCATGTCCCTACAAAGGACATGAACTCATCCTTTTTTATGGCTGCATAGTATTCCATGGTGTATATGTGCCACATTTTCTTAATCCAGTCTATCATTGTTGGACATTTGGGTTGGTTCCAAGTCTTTGCTATTGTGAATAATGCGGCAATAAACATACGTGTGCATGTGTCTTTATAGCAGCATGATTTATAGTCCTTTGGGTATATACCCAGTAATGGGATGGCTGGGTCGAATGGAATTTCTAGTTCTAGATCCCTGAGGAATCGCCACACTGACTTCCACAAGGGTTGAACTAGTTTACAATCCCACCAACAGTGTAAAAGTGTTCCTATTTCTCCACATCCTCTCCAGCACCTGTTGTTTCCTGACTTTTTAATGATTGCCATTCTAACTGGTGTGAGATGGTATCTCATTGTGGTTTTGATTTGCATTTCTCTGATGGCCAGTGATGGTGAGCATTTTTTCATGTGTTTTTTGGCTGCATAAATGTCTTCTTTTGAGAAGTGTCTGTTCATGTCCTTTGCCCACTTTTTGATGGGGTTGTTTGTTTTTTTCTTGTAAATTTGTTTGAGTTCATTGTAGATTCTGGATATTAGCCCTTTGTCAGATGAGTAGGTTGCGAAAATTTTCTCCCATTCTGTAGGTTGCCTGTTCACTCTGATGGTAGTTTCTTTTGCTGTGCAGAAGCTCTTTAGTTTAATTAGATCCCATTTGTCAATTTTGGCTTTTGTTGCCATTGCTTTTGGTGTTTTAGACATGAAGTCCTTGCCCATGCCTATGTCCTGAATGGTAATGCCTAGGTTTTCTTCTAGGGTTTTTATGGTTTCAGGTCTAACATTTAAGTCTTTAATCCATCTTGAATTGATTTTTGTATAAGGTGTAAGGAAGGGATCCAGTTTCAGCTTTCTACATATGGCTAGCCAGTTTTCCCAGCACCATTTATTAAATAGGGAATCCTTTCCCCATTTCTTGTTTTTGTCAGGTTTGTCAAAGATCAGATACTTGTAGATATGTGGCGTTATTTCTGACGGCTCTGTTCTGTTCCATTGATCTATATCTCTGTTTTGGTACCAGTACCATGCTGTTTTGGTTACTGTAGCCTTGTAGTATAGTTTGAAGTCAGGTAGTGTGATGCCTCCAGCTTTGTTCTTTTGGCTTAGGATTGACTTGGCGATGCGGGCTCTTTTTTGGTTCCATATGAACTTTAAAGTAGTTTTTTCCAATTCTGTGAAGAAAGTCATTGGTAGCTTGATGGGGATGGCATTGAATCTGTAAATTACCTTGGGAAGGATGGCCATTTTCATGATATTGATTCTTCCTACCCATGAGCATGGAATGTTCTTCCATTTGTTTGTATCCTCTTTTATTTCCTTGAGCAGTGGTGTGTAGTTCTCCTTGAAGAGGTCTTTCACATCCCTTGTAAGTTGGATTCCTAGGTATTTTATTCTCTTTGAAGCAATTGTGAATGGGAGTTCACTCATGATTTGGCTCTCTGTCTGTCTGTTATTGATGTATAAGAATGCTTGTGATTTTTGCGAATTGATTTTGTATCCTGAGACTTTGCTGAAGTTGCTTATCAGCTTAAGGAGATTTTGGGCTGAGACAATGGGGTTTTCTAGATATACTATCATGTCATCTGCAAACAGGGACAATTTGACTTCCTCTTTTCCTAATTGAATACCCTTGATTTCCTTCTCCTGCCTAATTGCCCTGGCCAGAAACTGCTTTTTTTTTTTTTTACACAAAACTATGTTCAAAATGAGAACCCTTAAGGATAAACTCTAATGTGCTCTGGTCTTATCTACATTTGTATCTCAGTACTATGAAAATAAATACATATATAGTACTTACTATGTGCTAGGCATGGTTCTATGCTTTATATATGTTCAATTATTCACAGCAAACCCATGAGATATTACAAATTTTCCCATTTTGGAGACAAGAAATAAAACTACAAATGTACAAGCAATGAAAAGACTTTCTTGAGGTTGCCCAGTCAGTAAATTGGTAGAGCTTGGATTGAACCTAGACAGCTACTGGGAAGATACTACACTAACCAGTCTCTCTTATATCAATTTAAAACATAGTTGCTGAAACAATTAGTACTTGTAAACAGTTGTCAGTTACAGATATGGGCCTGCAAAATTTTATTAAGTATACACTGAATAAATAAATTTTTTCTGATTCTTCCAAATGAAATCAGTTCATATCCAATAATTAAAGAAATGTTTCTACCTACGGGAAGCCAAATGCAACAAAATGAGCACCAACTTGGATTAAGATTTGGAATCATTTTTCCACCTGATATACAATCTTAGGCAAGTCACTTAGATCCACTTTTTCATCTATGAAACAGGAAAAATAAAACCATAGTTTACATAGTTATGTAATTCCCAAAGATGTGGTTTGGGGGTTCTGTAAAGTCAAGACTAAATTTTAGAGTAGCTGCTCAAGTTATCCACTGAATGCAATCACAAGAGCAAAGAAGGAGATCATGGATAATAACTATACTGTTGTTTTATTTTTCAAATTGTCTGTCATGTGTGAAAGAAGCCAGGACAAGAGATTTGATCTCCTGGTCTATCGTCCATAAGTGCTAGCAGTAAACAATAACACTCATGGTGTTTGTGGGAGAATTAAAGAGCTCAACAAGAAAGATACACGTTTCCTTTATTTTTCTGAATACTGTACTTGGCCTGTGCACCTGAGCTCTGCATCCCTGCCTGTTCTCTGCCTCCCAAGGGTCCTCACCAAATAACTCCTACAGAAAGATCACATATTTGCCAGTGGATTGAGGTCCAACCCCCTCTCACTCCAGCCTTCTCTTACCAGAGATCTTCTTGGATTTAAAAACCAGGTCCCTGATAATCCTTTTAGCTCCTTATCTAAAACATCTCAGTTACCAAATAATTTCTTATCTCAATAGACCAAACCAGAGTTATCAAACCAAAGTACTAGAGTACTAGGTTTCTTTGCACCTGTATATGTATAACATGCTAAGACTTGCTGGCATCAAATTCATGGTAATGAAGGAAAAATAAACATAGAGTCAGAGGAATAATGGGTAACAATTAAAATATAGTAGGGTAAACTATCAGTACCTCACTTTACTAGATTTCTTGATGTCATTTCAAGTATTTGCACATAGTCACCAAAGCAACCCTAAAATTAGGCTAGATAAGTTTATTATCAACACCATTTGAGAAATAAAGATATTGACACACAGAAGTGTAAAGAAAAACAAAGGAAATTGAAGCAAAGAAACTTTAAACAACTTGAAAAAATAAGTGAGGGTTCATATATCCTAGTTATTAGGCCTATGCTTGGCCCCAAAATTATAGTTTAACAATCAAATCCTGACATAAGATGACTCCCTCTGATAGTTGAGTTTTTTAAAAGTTCTTTATACAAATATAGTAGAAGTAAATGATTAATTAGACTTCAAGGACAGTAAACACTCTATTAATTCACTCAACCACCATGTGTTGAGAATCTACTATGTGGCTGGCACTGTTTTAGGTTGGGGAGTTTAGCAGTGAATGAGGGCAAAAATGCCATTCTACCCTTAAAGCTTACATTCTCTCTAGTTGGAGAAGAGATGATAAATGTGAATATAAATAAATATTTAATACCATGTTGATCGTGAAGAAAAATCAAATGAGGGAAAGGGATAGAGAATGATAGGATGAGGGACGCTGTTTAAAATCGAATGGTCAACACAAGCCACTCTGAGGAGGTGACATGTGATCTGAGATCTGAAGAAGGCAAGGCCATGCAACACAACGATCTGGAAGACAATTCAGGCAAATGGGAAGTCCCAAGGTTGAGAACCTGTTTGGCTTGTTGCAAGATGGCAAGAAGACCACTGGCCAGAGCCTGGTAACTAAAGAGAAGGTGGTGTCAAAGAAGAGAGCAGAGCCAGATCACTCAGGTCTTGCAGGCTGTGGAGGGGAGTTCAGAGTTTACATGAACTGGGGTGGGGAGCCACAGGAGGACTTTGAACAGAGTGACAGGATCTGGTCTACTTCTTTAAATCATTACTCTGGTTTCTCTGGGGAGATTGGACTCGGCACATGAATGGAGACAGGGAGGTAAGGCAGTGGTCCAGGCAAAACATGATCGGTGCCCAGTGACTCAGGATACATTTTCATTAAAGAGATCATAAAACTTGCAGATGGATTGGATGTGTGAGAAGAAGAGATATCGAGAATGTCTCCTGCACTTTAAGCCTGAGCAACTAGATAAGTATGAATACCATTTATCAAAATAGGGGAGCTTGGGGTAGAATCGTTTTCTGAATCTTATAATCCTCTAATTGTACCAGTGAACTCGATTTGAGAATTCATTTTTGAAAGTGAAAAAGACTTTTAGTCCAAGAATCTTTAGAAAATGTCACCACCTGTTTTAGGATAAGCCATGTATAGCAATAATTATATTCTGCCACATGGAGTATTCCACTCTTAGAATTCTGAACCAGACCATGGTCCTGATATGATGTAATATTTCTAAGTGTTCCTTTGTAAAAATAGTTTCAAAGACTCATGAATTATAAAATCATGCCTCCTGTTTAGGACATGTTTATAAATATGAATAATAGAAGCTTAGCTCCTAACTCTTTCAAGAAGTACAAGGTAAACGTCCACAGTTCAGTTAAAAAGAATGTTAAATATCGGCCTGAGATTTATACTCTCGAGAAATAAATGTTACAGTAGAAATGGGAAGAAATGTGCTTGGTCTCTGAGCCAGTGGTTCTTTTACGGGAACCAGGGTCTTCAATTTCCAGGCAGCTATGCTGTGCTGAACTTGGACTCAAAGATTTGGGGACAGTACCATCACATCGCCTATGCATGATCAAGAAAACACTCACTTTGGGGATACAAACATCTTAGCCAAAATCACCAGTAAATCCAGCATAGAGCCAAAACTATGTAAACAGTAGTATAAAGATTCATATGCAGAGAAAACTGAAGGATCACTAAATTCCAAGGAAATGTGGTTTCTTTGTCAGTCCCTACTTTTTACAGAGAATGCTCCTTTTAAATATTTTAGCTTCTCTGATGGAACTGAATTAGCTATGATCATTTTTGTAGATGAAGAAGAAATGAAATTCTAATAGCATATAAACTCTAGAAAGGCAGGGACTTTTCTGTCTTCTTGCTGTATCCTCAGCAATTAGAACTGTATCTGGCAAATGGTTGGCATTCAGCAAATCTTTATTGAATAAAGAAATGAATAAAGAAAAGCTTGAATAAATTGTTGAATTTAAAGGGGAAAAATAAAGTAGAAACGAATCTTTTCTTTCTACTTGTTTTTATATCAAAATTCACGTCGTCAGGTGAAACCTAATAAAAATGTTGGGAGAAACTTTTCTTCCTCGGGGTGCAACTCTTGTCTAATACACTCTTTCTCTGGTGTCACAGTTAACCTCTTGTTGACCATTCATGACATTGACTAAGCATTAACAGATTTTTGTCTGTTAACAGATTTTATGGGGTCTACATTTCTCACCCATTCTTCATACTCTTTGTTGGGGCGCACTGCCGACCTGAAAAGTTAAACAAATAACTACATAATTGTCAGGCTGGTAGCCCCAAAAGATAACTTCTTTTGACTGCCTTGTTAATTCTGTCTAATCTTCTAAGATCCATGTCTAAGATTCTAGCCTGACTTAAACTTATATCAGTTCATTTACCTTTATCAGTTCTGACCTCATGCTCAGGGCTGGCCTTTTTTCCATCACCATCATTTTATCTGCCATAGCTATTGAGTACCTATGGATGAAAACTAGTAAAGAGATAAAAATGAGAAATGAAGAAGGAATTGAATGGGATACATCTGTTCCCAAACTAAGGCCCTTTTCAGAAAGCATTTAATGAGAAAACAGAAGCCTCACACTTTTATAGCATAGAATCTAGACTGGATTTTAGAGGCTACTGTCACTCAGCCTGATCAGCATGAATCTATCCTTGTATCAAGTGTTCCTTGAGATCTTTGAATCTAAAACCTTTTAAAATTTGTATAAGTTATTCTAAAGTGAGAAAATAAATAGAATAGAATACATTCTTTTAGGTTGGTACCAAAGTAATCATGGTTTTTGCCACTACTTTCAATGGCAAAAACTTACTTTTGCATCAAGCTAATAGTAGAACGTTACAGAGAGATAAAATAAATCTTTCTCATCTCGCCTTTTCGTGACATCACACTTTAAAAACAGGTATGAGCAGGAGCCCAAAGGAGGAATTTCAGTTAGGCTAATCTGCTTACAAGTAGAATGTCTTCCAGGATTCAAGAACTTTTGGCAAACATTAGTCAGCACATTCTTACTAAAAGGTAAAAACCTTTTTTTTCTTTGTCAGGTTTTAAATGACACTTGAGAGGGAAACTTTCCAAACCATAGCCAAAAGCAGGTTAATCCAACTTCCCCCAACCAGCTTAAGATCAATGAAAAAGTTAGCCCTGAGGATTTCAGGATGTTAATTGTGAAACATAATTCCATTACATTTATGGCTGTATAAACTGAGCAGAGCTCCTCTTGAATATTATGAGGTGTTCTTTGCAGTGCGGGCAATTGGTTATACTGGATGCTGTAACAGATACTGTATTGAAAAGAACCACAGTTTAATCACAACCTATTCATTAGGACTGTGGTTCTCAATCTTTATGGGACATAAAAATCAACTAGAGCATGCTTGTAGAAAATGCAGATGTCTAGTCCACTCCCCAAGCCTTTCTAATCATGTTCCATGTAGAGAAGACTGGGAACCAGGAAGGCAAGTGAGTAAGATACAAGTCGTCTGTAAACCACGCATTGAGAAATACTTCACTGAAGTCTGGCTTGAGCACCTTGAAGTCAGGTCTCTCTCTTTATAAACCTTAATTCCCTGCGCCTACCACTGAGACTCGAACCTGGTAGACACTCAATGAATATTTAGTGAATCAAAATAATTAGCATTTATAGATGCCAGGCACTGTTCTAAGCACTCTACACATACTAGCTCATTTAGTCCTTATAATAAAGGACTATTATTGGCCTTGACACTTGCTGAACACTCTTGCCTGTACACTGTCCAGAGAGTCATATGGCTGGCTTCTTTCAGCTGCCACCTCCTCAGGAAAACCCTTCTTGACAGCCCATCTAAAGTTGCATCGATCCTACTCCCAACCAATCACAACAGCCTGTTCCTTTTTTTTTTTTTTTTTAAGCAGTTACCTCTAGCTAAAATTATTTTGTTTGGTTTATTGTCTTGCTGCCTTCACTAAAATACAAGCTCCATGAGAACAGGAATCTCACCAGTCTTATTTGTCACTGTCTAGAAGTACAGTGCCCGAATCACAGTAGACAGTAAGAAAATATTTGTTAAATTAATGCATTTAGCAAATGCATAACAAATGAAAAGGAAAGGAGTTGTATTTGCTATGTAATTTCTCAGTTCTCTCAGAGCTTCTAAGATTTATAAGGCTAAAAAGCGACAGAAAGACTTCTATCCTAGAAATATCCTCAAAATGATTTCCTAAACTACCCTGTCCCAAGTCATAGCATAAACATGAGAAAAAGGGAAAACTACATGAGGGCTAAAATATCTGGGTAGATTTTTCATTGTATGATTCAATATTTTGCTTGAAATGAACTCTCAGGACATCAGACACATCCATGTTCAAACATAAGTAAAAAACACATTCCAAGATCAAATGTACATGATTTTCGGATTAACCAATGTTTTTTTTAGCCACAC
Source organism: Pongo abelii (assembly GCF_028885655.2). Lineage (NCBI taxonomy): Eukaryota > Metazoa > Chordata > Mammalia > Primates > Hominidae > Pongo > Pongo abelii. The sequence goes on along the minus strand of NC_085928.1, from coordinate 38,577,961 downwards.
AATGACTCTGCTTTATTAGTTTGAAAACCTGTATCTACATGACACCAAAAGAGCTAGTTAAATCAATAAAACCCAAGCCAGCTGTTTCAACCGTAAAAAGAATAGATAGAACAATTCACTTCAAATGATGACTGTGCCAAACTCATTGATTGTATTGCTTTGTGCCAACAAAATCATCATCAGGAGCTGACTGGCTGTAGGCTTGGGAGAGAACATTTTAAATGGGTTTCTCCTACCGTATGATCATGGTTCTTTTGAAAGGGGCCACTTGGCTAACCAAACCCATGTAGTATTTCTACCATGGACAATGACATCACTCTCTTCCTCTTCTTTATATATGTTTTTGAGTCTCAGGCAAATGAGAGTAAGGCCTAGGAATTGCTGCTATATGAAGCAATTTTTACCACTTCTACTAAAATGTCAGACAGTGAATGTTGTCAGTGATGCTGGATAGAAAACACCCAAAATCAACTAGAGACTCAAAAAAAAAGTTTTCCTTGTTTTATTTTGAGAATGTCTTTTCACTGTGCTCATAAGGGAGTTGGCCAGACCTGGGTTGGCTTCATTAGTCATCTCAGAGCATGTGAATACATCATAGAAAAATCTTTCCATCTTTGAGGAATTCCTGGTCTCCAATCACATTCATTTCAGTCAGTCATTGAGGCTTAGCATGAAACTTGGAAGTACCAAAATAAATGGAGAAAAAGAGGCAGAGGGAGGGGTACAAACAGTGAGGTGGCTCTACTAGGCAAAGAAAAGATCCTTTCTTTGCAAAGAACTTCAGCTAGAAAGAAATTTTGCTGCCCCCTCTCCCATAGAGAAATATTAAATATTTAGTCAGAATATTTTAAAAGATAGGATTTTTTTATTCTAAAAATATCCAAGGACAATCTAGTCGAGAATGAACACAAATTCTACGTTCACAACCCAAACCCCTCAAAACCATCTGAGTTAACTCAAAGCCAGGTTTAGCACATTTTGCTTACCATTTTCTGAGCTAAACATGATTTGGATTACAAATTTCTCTGACGTTCATGTGTAGACCTGAGAGAGACTGTCATTTCCTTATCAGAAGCAACAGGAGAAATTCTAACTATGAAGACTCACAGAGATTTATCGCCTCCATTCCCAGCCTGACATTTGGCTCAGCACAGAGGGTAGGCAGCCAAAAAGAAGTCCTCTGCTAAGGTATGAAGGGAATTGGCTGCTTGTAAAGTCCAGACTTGGGAGTAACACAAACAGGGCTTTTACATAGCCAGCAAAGCCTCATCTGTTTGAAGTCAGATCAACTGATTTCTTGAACATTTCAAATAAGCAAAATTCTGCAGAAAATAGGAGCCAGATGAATTTTTAACTCAGGAGTTCCTTGGAAGAGAAGTAGAAAATAGTCAAAGAACATCCTCTAGTTTCACATTTGCTCTCCCAATAGACTTACTCTCTAGAACTATACCCACATGACACGTATATAGAAACAATGATTAAATAAACTTAAGGAGGGGTAGAATTTTTCTTATTGAAATAAAAAAGGAAACACTATATGTCTGATATAAATATATACCAATTTCTCTTAAAATACTACACTGATTTTGAAGGAGCTCCAAAACACTTAGCATCTATTGTGGACCTGGCACTGTCTTGGCAATTTTTGCAAACCTCAAATGCTAGTTATTATTTTCATGGTACACCTAAAGAAACTAAGGTTTATGGTGATTCTGTAACTTGGCAGAGGACACAATGATTGTAACTGAAGAGACTGAGATTGACTCCTCAAAGGAGTCCCCAGCTGATTCTCGGAGTTGAAATTGAAATGGAAAGAATCAGATTTCTAAGACTAAGTTTCTTCTCTACTTGCTATTGCTAGTTTGCACCTCCTTGCACATGATACAGGAATAAATTCGCAGCCTGTGTTGAAGCTGTAACTACTAGGTCAGGATTAGTCAGGCAGTTGTGTGCATGTCAGGAATGCTACCTCGCCAAGCAGGAGCAGCCTATGCACAAGTTTCCCCAGGAACAATAAGGGGACAAAAATGGAGTCCTCCCCTCTCTCCAATACTCTCTGACTTTAGATATCTAGATATCTCTGGCTTTAGATATCTAGAGAAAACACGTGGAACATGAAAAGAAGAAAACAGACACCTCTCATATCTAGTTGTTATCTTGTTAACACCTTGTTCTTTGTACTTGTGACTTTTACAGAAGATGAAATACTTCTTTTCTCTTAATTTCACATATGCTGCTCAGAAGCCCCCAGGTTTTGTGGAATTTTTATTAAGAATTCCAGCTATTCCAGCAATAAATTTTAGACACCACAGCTTTGGCTGACAGAGAGGCGATACATACCATGTACAACTGACCTCGAGGGATTTTTCTCTCTGCTTTCTTCTGCTTTTTCTTCTAGTGAAACTGTCCCGTTATTGGTTTTTATTAATATGATCATATTTTCCCTTCTCAGAAATATCATTTTTGAGATAAGGAAATAATAAAAATGGTAATAGATAGTCATCGCTGGTATTTCGTTGGCTCTCCTCTGCTCTTGTATTTGAACTGGCTGCTCTGTTTCTTGAGCACTTTGATACCAGCAAAGAAAATCACGCACATTTTAGCGTGGGCTTTTTAATGTGTATCTATGTTAATCAGGCCCACTCCTAACATTTGTCATGCTTTGGGCAAAAGTACAAATAAAGGTCCAGATACCATACTTAAATACTTAAAAGTTATCAGTTGAGTTAACAAACTGCCAAAAAAAAATTATGTTCTATCCTTCTGCCTTGTCAATATGTCTTCATATCAAGCTGGGAGGTAAAGTTCAAATTTTCAGACTCTTTGGAGCTCTGAATGCGAAGATGCAGGGAGACCAGCCTGCTGCTGAGTTCTTTTGTTCCCACCCTCAACTCTGCCATGGACCACAACAGATTTCATACCCGTGCATGTGGACACCCCATTCACACAGCAAAACTCTATCCACAGCCTCCAGCAAACAGCTGTTCCCTAGCCCCACATTGGTCCTAGGCTTGCACCCCAGTGATACAGTGTATGTCAAGAGGCAGGACTCTGAACAAAAGCCTGTGCAGACACTGGAAAGGGCTTAAGATCATCTGCACAGAGAATTCCAGGATCCTGCGCATCCAGAGCATGGTCTAGGAGTGTGGGCTCTGAACAGCACAATCCTTTGGCTTCTCACCCCATGGCAGCTGGGGGAGACATGGCTGGAGGACAGTCAGGCCAAAGGCTCCTCTTGGCCCAACCTGGGTAGTACTTGGAGTTAATGTCCCCTTTGTTGTAATGAATAAGTGGGAATCAACCTCTTTAACTGCACACTTTTCATTCATACCTTCTAGGTGGCAGAGAAAGGTATTTCAAACGAGATTTGGAACTAGAAATTCAAGATCCCTAGCTTCATATAAGGCAAGATATGTGTACCTTGGGATCACTGAGGATTATGCAACTTGCTCTTTGAATTACATGTGCAGTCATCTGATTTCCTGCCCCAGTTTCCAATGGTCCAAAGCCAATGAAGAAACACAGCCTGTTATATATTCCAAAGGAGACATCATAACAATGAATTATTATCTAACATAGAAATAACTTTAATTAAGAGGAGAGAATAAAAGCACGTATTTCATTGTCATAAATTTCTTTAGAAGACAAAATAAGCAGAAGTCAGAGAAATGTACTCTGGGAGATGAGAGGAAAGGATGGGTTCCTTGGGTTTACATTTGTTCTAAGTAAGATAGGCTGTGCACCTCCTGCCTGTCTAAACCTCTGAATCCACTCCTGCCTCTACCAGTAATGATAACAATAACAGTTAATACCTACATCGCACTTACTTCATTCCAGACATCATTCTGAACACTTTACATGCATATACTTACTTAATCTGCATTAAAGTCCTATGAGGTCGGTATTATTATTATTATCCTCATTTTCTAGAAAAGGAAAATGAGGCACAAAAACATTTTTGGGAAAAAAAAACAAACTTTCCCTAAAGTCACGTAGGTAATAGTGTTCAGAGCTGCGATTTTAACCCAGGCAGTGTGGCTCTACAATCCATGCACCCAGTACCATGTTCTGCTGCTTGAGGTGGTCTACCATCCAAGGACTAGCCAGCTCAGCCAATTGGTCACCATCTACTCTGTCGTGATTCCCCAAGTAACCATGCATTTGACCCCAGTAGTTGGAGGCCTCACCTAGAAAAACTGTCTCTTTGGCTGACCTGAGATTTCTTGCTTTCTCTGCGGTAAGAACAGCTTCCTCCTCCTCAGGCCCAGTGACCATCACCCACCAGAGGCCTGGAAAACTATATCATCCCCAAATTCTCTTAACACCTAACTGAACTTTTTAAATAGAAGCTTTGTGCATGAGAATTTTCTTATTTTCTTGTCTTAAGGTTCACAAAACATTAGAGATTGTGCCTTATTTTTGTTTCCAATTTACAGTAGAGTTCTTTGCATGTAAGAGGTATCCAGATATTTCTTAATAAATAAAGTCCTGCTGTATTCTTCAATAACTCTGAGTTTTAATCTGGCAGCTCAATGTTTAAAGAGCAGAACAACATTTGTATAAAATTTCAAATTCAATTATGAGTTACATGAATATGAAAAGTATGTATGTGCCCCTGTACATATATGTATGTGTGTGTACGCCACGATCTATTCAATATTCAAAGTTCCCATTCAAACAAGTAATATGTTGTTAGTAGTTAAGTGCTTAGAACCTGGAGGTAGATTCCCTGAACTCAAATTCCAGTCCTGTTACTTACTGACTGTAAGATTTTTGACATGCTATTTAAAACCTCTGTGCCTCGAATTCCACATAGATAAGTAAGAATAATTATGGTAGTAGCTTTCAGTCAGGCAGATTTTTCTTTCTTTTTTTTTTTTTTTTTTTTTTGAGATGGAGTCTCCCTCTGTCGTCCAGGCCGGAGTGCAGTGGCGAGATCTTGGTTCACTGCAACCTCTGCAGTCAGGCAGATTTTTCTAAGAATTAAATAAGTTAACCAATATAGGTGCTTAAATCAATTAATCAATGTAAAGTGCTTTTAACAGTGTCTGGCCAATAGCAAGTTCTCCATAAATGTTAGCTGTCATGTCAAACCATCCCGTAATTCAAATATAAATACGGTACCATTCAACATATAAAATGTTGCATTTTTTAAGGGATTGATGAAGTTGTTAACCATACTTTCTCTTTATGGTTATTAAGAGAACAGTTATTAATAATAATAGTTAACAGAAAAAAATAACAAAGATGATACAACAAGGAATAACAGAATATAATACATGCTGCATTGGCCACCAAGTGTAGGCAATGTAACAAGTCACATTATGAAATGGCTCACAGAGACATGGTCTTGGCTATCATCATTATCAGCTGATTCACTATTCTGCTCTGTCTTAAAGGAAGCTTCACCCTTCTCAGAATAACAGGAAGCAGAGACTTCAATCTTAGCTCCAGTCTGGTACAACTGCGCAAATTCACACCAACCAACAGCAAGAGAATGAACTTCACAATCCCCAGCCAACATCCCATCCATTCAGCAAAGGCTGTCTAGTAGAACAGGGAATACAATGAGAATCCACAATCATGTCGTTTTTCGTTTACACTCTACAATGAAGCCAGAGGGAATTACAGCAGGACTGCTGTATCCAAGATGTTTCAAAGCATATGCACCAGTCTAATCCTTTTTGGAGGCCAAATTCCTTCTTTTGTGATGTTAACATTTGCTGTACAAACCCCTCCCAAATTCGTCCCCAGGCCTCCTTCAAGGTAAAGCTTGGAACACTTCTTATTCTACATCTAGTTCTAGTTTATGTCATTAGGATGTGGTATTTTCTCAATATCATTCACATAAGTCAGGGATCCCCGTAACCAGAGTAATGCTCAATTGGTCCTTTAACTCCTTTTGGTCAAATCTATGTTCTTGGCACCCAACCTAAGAATGTTAACATTTCATGGTTACTAGATGATTTTAATACCATTCTCTTCTCTAACACAACAGATTTATCTTCTGATGCCTTATCAAAATTATTAAATTACATTCCAATTTCAGAAAAGTGTACTAAACACCATTCAATGCAACATAAAGTGGCTGTGACCACAGGTATTTTCTTTCTTAGGCTAATATATAGTATTTATATATCAAATGTTAGCTCAACAAACCCAGGAGATATTACTTCTTTTAAGGACAATTTTGTTCATAGATATGCCGAAGGTACCAGAGCTGGTTGGTAAAAAGAATATTAATATCCTATTGGATCCTGGAACCACAGTAATGGCAAGAATACAAAGGCTATATACTGTATATTAGTCAAGCTACCCTTTGTTGAGTTTCTGCTAATTGTCAGGCATCACCATTTGTTACCAAATATGATCCCCATAGGGATTATTATTCCCATTTTTCATGCTAAGATATGGCTGTGTATTCCCTAAGGTTACACAGCTGATCAGTGGCAAAGCCAGGATCCAAATCCAGGTGGCTAGGACTCTGCAGCCTATAGGCTCTTTCCACCTTGCAGGCCACCTGACAGCACATGATCCCCAATCACTGAGGCATACTTGAGAAAGAAGAACTGAGACTTAACAGCTCACTCAATCCATGCACTTAAGGCTGGGAAGCAAATTATCACTACAATTATCGGGAGAAGGAAAAGTAAACTTTTATATTCTTTCCTCATTAATATAATCCTTTAACAATACTTCATTTTCCCCTAGTTTTTTTCTTTGAGAAAGAATATAATCAACCTCAAGGAAAAATGTGAAGCTATTAAAATTAATATTCACCATAATAATTGGACTTGACTCTCAGAAGCCAGTACCACTGACAGTTAAAGTTGATGTCCTGGCCAGGTGCAGTGGCTCACGCCTGTAATCCTAGCACTTTGGGAGGCCGAGGCCAGTGGATCACCTGAGGTCAGAAGTTCAAGACCAGCCTGACCAACATGGAGAAACCCCATCTCTACTGAAAATACAAAATTAGCCAAGTGTGGTGGCAGGCGCCTGCAATCCCAGCTACTCAGGAGTCTGAGGTAGGAGAATCGCTTGAACCCATGAGGCAGAGGTTGCAGTGAGCCAAGATCGTGCCATTGCACTCCAGCCTCAGCAACAAGAGCGAAACTCTGTCGCAAAAAAAAAAAATGATGTCCTCTAGGGGAGGGGGACTCTCTTATGATATTGCATCACAAATTTTTATAAAGCATTAACTCTTTTTGGTTCCTTCAGATATGTTTTTGCACTGTACCTTAACAATAATAATTGTAGTACTGTGACACCTTCAAAGACATGGTGCCTCCTCCAAGCCTGAAATACTCTGTGGTTCATCTTTTCCCTATGAGTTTGATCCTAGGGCTCAGAAGGTGACACTTTTTACAATACGACTTCATTCATTTTAGAGCTTGCTTTCTCTGATGATTTGGGATCTTACCTATTTTGCCATCATTTATTAATCTTAGAGCTCCTCAGACACAAGGTTTTCATTTAATATTTAACTTTGGCACAGAGACATTTTTAAGTTTCTCCAGCCCAAGGCTTGGAAAAGAGCTAAGGAAATGTAGCCAGAACTCTACAACAATATTTTTAAAACCTCATATGTCCAGATTTAAAACTACATACATTTATCTTTTCTTCAGGAACAGCAATAACTCTAAGCTGACAAGATTTTTATTAATATTCTTGGTAACAGCTGGTGGACCCAACATGTTTTTTTGGAAAAAGAAAGAAACCTCAAATACCTTTCATTTACCCGTGATGACCTGGCTCAGTCCTTGAGAGGATTAGGAGCATTTCTTTCATAAAGTCACATTTCATTAGGATGAATGTTTTGCCGCAACCCAACTATATTGTAGCCCATCATCACCCTTTCAGTTGATTACCAAAAAGTGGATCAACATATAAGGCATCCTGCCACTGAACCTCTGAGTCTTAACATGCAGCAAGGTATAGAGGTGTAAGATATTATAAAAGACAAAGCAAATGCCCCAAAATAAAGGAGTGAGAAGTAAAGATAATACTAATGATAATAAAGTCATATTTTTCAGAATGAGTTAGCATGAGAAACTAATACTAGAAGAATTATATCAATTTCCTGGGCCTGGAACAAGAATATTGCCCCATCCTCCTGTTGAAGGTGATATAAGGAGATTGCCATGAACAGTAAAATACAGTGGAAGCTTGTCTGCATAAAAGTAACATTTGATTGAGAGCAGTACATAACTAATCCCATTTCAAATTCAAAATAAAATAAAAATTGGCGACAGTAAGGCAAATTATTAGCAGAGTTGTAAGGGCAAAATAAACATTCCTTTTCTCAGAAAGGTCCTACATTCCTGGATAAGGGGCTCCCATAAACTCAAACTCTTGAAAGTTAAGGAATACTGAAAGACATTTTCTTTTTTGCACAGTTGTTCCTACAATCAACCTCCAAATCACCTGGTCTGATTTTACATGTACTAGAAGGAACACATGGGACTCACAGTTTGTAATCTGCTGATAGCAAATAGGACTGTCAGATGGTATGGGCTATTGCACACTAAGAGCTGACATTTATGAATCACTAGCTACCAGATACTTTTCAGAGTCCTGTATAGGGAGAAATCTCATTTACCCTTAACAGCACCCAAGTGTAATATGTATTTCTAGATTATCACCATTTTATAGGTGAAGAGCATGGGGTAAGTGATTTGACCAAGGTCACACAGACCATGAGGGGCAGAGACAGCATTGAAGCTTAAGGGTCTGCTTTAGATCTCATACACATAACTTTCCTGCTATGCTGGCTCTCATACAGTTACCATCTTACCAGTCAGAATTCTCAGTAAACAGCTTTCTGAGTCCTGATAGAAAATGTTAGTACAGAGCCAGGTTGGTGCAGTCCTGGACACCACCCTCACCCTTCTTATTGTCCCCAGTCTCTAACTCTACCGGAGGTCTTCCTCCCTGAGAGGCTATACTCTCAGAAACTCTCCATCTACCCAGCCCTTCATTCCAACTGGTACCTTCTCACTGAGACCATGGTCTCCATCAGAGAATAGGTAAAGGTTAATCTTATCAAAGTTATTCACACACATGTGAATTCTAAGTTATTCATATGTGTGAATGACTTCGTAGAATAACTCTATCAGAGAGTACTTGCATTTCAGAAGAGGGTTTTGTTAACTCAAATGAATCATACAGGAAAGGATTTTGTTGTTATTTGGTTGCTTTTGTGGTGCCTGTGGTATAAAGAGCACAGCATATGGAGTCAGAAAGAAGCTGAAATCCTAGCTCTGTCAATATCAGGTATGTAAAATTGTGCAAGTAACTCAATATTCTGAATCTCTGGTTCCTCATCTTATTTTTAAGTTGACAACTCTTCGTAGTAGTGTTGTCACAATTAAATAAGATGATGTATGTCTGGCAGCAAACACACTGCCTGGCATATGAAGGGCATCTAATAAATGTCAGTCCTTATCCTATCCTCCAACCATTTCCCGAAGGACAAGAGCCATGGGGCTAACCCCTGACACAGACTGCCATCGTTTTACCAGGGATATTGGATTCACAAGGTTTCTAGTTGTTGATAAGGGCAGACATTCTGCTATCTGCCTCCTTGGTAGCCTGCCAACTATTCATGTGCTTCTTGGAAAAGGAAACTTTTCCAAAAAGCAGGGACTTCAGAGGGCTGGTGAGACAGTGTCCTGTCATTAAAGCTTCACTAGAAATTAGCATTCCCAATATTAGCATCATGTTGCTATATGCTATAAAGGAGACAAAGTACTATCTTTTCCTTACCCATTGTAAGTTTCACTGGGACCCCGTAACAAAAGACAGATTGGGCCAGGCGCGATGGCTCACGCCTGTAATCCTAGCACTTTGGGAGGCCAAGGCGGGTGGATCACGAGGTCAGAAGATTGAGACCAGCCTGGCCAACATGGTGAAACCCTGTCTCTACTAAAAATACAAATATTAGCTGGGTGTGGTGGTACGCACCTGCAGTCCCAGCTACTCAAGAGGCTGAGGCAGGAGAATTGCTTGAACCCGGGAGGTTGAGGTTGCAGTGAGCCGAAATGGCGCCATTGCACTCCAGCCTGGGCGACACAGTTAGACTCCATCAAAAAAAAAAAAATGAAAAAAGACAGATTGACAAGAGAAAATCATACAATTTCTTGTTTTGACTCAAGCTTCCACAGACAAATTTATTTAATATAAGTTATATGTGACATGGGAACCTTCAGAAATGAAGACCCAAAGACCCAGGACAAACTTTTTTATGAACAGTTGTGCAGAAGTATGATTAGAGAACAAAAGGGTATGGTCTAGTGTTAACTAACGGGGGTAAATGGGAACTTAGCAAGGCCTGTTTGTTCAGATTCTTCGTGGCCTCTGGGTATAGGGCAGGACATGTTTGGAATGAGGGTTGTATGACCTACTTTCAGGAGAGGTAGGTCAGAGAATTCTTTTCAGGCTCATTTCAGGAGAGAAAGGCAGGAGAAGGTCAAAGCATGACCTTCTTGCTTCTGAGGTTTTCTCAATTACCTTCACCTTAAAACATTCAGTATGCCAAGGTATCATATTGTAGGGTAGTGTGTCCTTCACGATATCAACGCCAAAATGGCATAGCCTGCTTTTTAAAGAGATTCATCCACATTGCCTACAAATTTATTTATTCATTCAAAAACATGTATTCATCAACTACCATGTGTCAAATGTTGTGCTAAGCATTTAAGAGTGCAGAAATAAATGACAGCCAGTGAATTGGGTTTCCTGATAGCACAGTTGACAATAAAAGAGAGAACGGAAAAGAGGTGTTCTACCAAGAGGTACACACATATATGCATATACATATATACTCACAAGACACAGAATCATACTCAAAGGACAGTGATTAACATCCATGGTGTCATCCATTCAATCATTTTTTTCCACACTTTTTGGAGCACCTACTATTTGCCAGCCACTGGGGAAACAGCGCGGTGATAAGATAGGCCAGGTCCCTTCTCTTGCAGAGTTTAAAAACATGGCAGAGGAGACAGGCAATGAATAAATTAAATAAGCAGGATAATTTCAGCTATTGAGAATGTTGTGAATGAGGCAATGTGATAGAGAGTGACTGGGTTTGTGCACTGCCTTCGCTAGAGTGGTCAAGGAAGTCTTGTCTGAGGGGACAGCATTTCACCAAGACCTGCATGACATGAAAAGGGGCCATTCATGTGCAGAGCTGGAAGAAGACCTTTTGGGCAGACAAACAGCTTGCCCAAAGGCCCTGGCAGAACCAACCTGGTGAATCCAAAGAACAGAGAGAAGGTCAGTGTGGCCGATGCTTATTCAACAGGTGGAAATGGAATTAGGGACAGGAAAGAATCAGACAAGATAGGGATCTGTAAGTCACCGAAGGGAGTCTGGATGTTATTCAAAGAATAATTGGAAGGTATTGGAGGGTTTTTAAAAGAATGCTATGACCTGATTTACATTTGTTAAATAAGAGAGAATAGTCATATAATCACACTCTAACAAAGTTAAATACATTCATGAAAAGACTGATGACCATTTTTGAATAATTGCAACTTAAAATATACTAATTCTAACTAGAAGTTTAATTTTAACATCACCAGGTTAAATGTAATGATTGAGAAGTCATTTGAGGATATTTCAGTGACCTGGAGGTCTATAATGACCATCATTTATTAGATGTGAGGCAAAAAGGTGTCTTTTAATAAATTCTGGCCAAGAAGACACCAGGCAACGTAAACTCCACTTGAAATTAATGCCCCTCAAGCCTAATGTGCTTTCTGCAAAACAGTCATGGTTGAGCGGGAGGCTTTCTAGCTAATTAAGCTAGTTTTGTGATTTTAATTCTGTGCAGCTGAGAATAAGCCAGTGTCTCTTCTGTGCTTTGCTTTCATGAAAATCTCATAATGCATGCAAATCAAAACCACAATGAGATACCATCTTACACCAGTTAGAATGGCAATCATTAAAAAGTCAGGAAACAACAGGTGCTGGAGAGGATGTGGAGAAATAGGAACACTTTTACACTGTTGGTGGGACTGTAAACTAGTTCAACCCTTGTGGAAGTCAGTGTGGCGATTCCTCAGGGATCTAGAACTAGAAATACCATTTGACCCAGCCATCCCATTACTGGGTATATACCCAAAGGACTATAAATCATGCTGCTATAAAGACACATGCACACGTATGTTTATTGCGGCACTATTCACAATAGCAAAGACTTGGAACCAACCCAAATGTCCGACAATGATAGACTGGATTAAGAAAATGTGGCACATATACACCATGGAATACTATGCAGCCATAAAAAATGATGAGTTCATGTCCTTTGTAGGGACATGGATGAAATTGGAAATCATCATTCTCAGTAAACTATCACAAGAACAAAAAACCAAACACCACATATTCTCACTCATAGGTGGGAATTGAACAATGAGAACACATGGACACAGGAAGGGGAACACCACACTTCGGGGACTGTTGTGGGGTGGGGGCAGGGGGGAGGGATAGCATTGGGAGATATACCAAATGCTAGATGACGAGTTAGTGGGTGCAGCGCACCAGCATGGCATATGTATACATATGTAACTAACCTGCACATTACGCACATGTACCATAAAACCTAAAGTATAATAATAATTTAAAAAATCAAATTAAATTAAATTAAATTAAAAAAAAAAAAGAAAGAAAGAAAATCCCATAATGCTAACTGTGAAGATGCTAATGGACCAAAAGTGTAATACTAGGCATGGCTAGGTTTTCAAGGGATCTTAGCTCACCCCTCTGTAGGATGAGGTGTCCATATGGTGCCATATGGGGACATTAAGAAGCCACCTTCCCTCAAAGGTCCTCTGAGTGAGCCTCAGAATCCTGGCTTCCCCATCACAAATTCCTCCTTGGGTGACCAGAACTCTAGTAAAAGACAACTGTTTTATTCTGAAGGAGTAATCCAATGATACCATTGTCAGTCATGAATACCTTCCAATGTCGGTCTGTTAAAGTATCCAGTTACTACCTAGCAAAGCCCACATGCATTTTTTCTGAAGTCAGAGGAGAATTCCAGGAAGCCCAAACTGTGGCTTTAAGATCACATCCATAAATAAATAATAATACATCCAGACAATAGAATACTATTGAGTGCTAAAATCAAAGGAGTTATCAAGCCATGAAAAGACATGTAAGAATCTTAAGTGCATATTACTAAATAAAGAAGCTAATCTGAAAAAGCTACATACTGAACAATTCTGGAAAAGGCAAAACTATGGAGACAGTAAAAAGATGGGGAGTTTTCAGTGGTTGTGGAGGGTGAGTAGAGAAAAAAGAACAGGCAGAGCACAAAGGATTCTTGGAGTGGTGAAACTACCCAGTACAATACATGTCATTATGCATTTGTCAAAACTCATAGAATGTACAACACCAAGAGTGAACGCTAAGGTAAAATGGACTTTAGGTGATAATGAGGTTTCAGTGTAGGTTCATCATTTGTAATAAATGCAACATTGCAGAGCAGGATGTTCATAATGGGGGAGGTTGTGCCAGTGTGGGGTAGGAGGAATATATGGAAACTTTGTACTCTCCCATATATTCCTGTAAACCTAAAACTGCTCTAAAAAATAAAGTCAGTTTTTAGAAATTAAGTGATACACGCAGAATGAAATAAAATTAGATCTTATTAAAAATGGGGAGCAGGTTTATGTGGAGGATCTCAAGGAGTAATCCCAAGCAGCGTGATGGGGATGCCAAATGATCCAGGGCTCACCCAGCAACGGCCAGAACTCATAGGGAGTGTGTTTCGTGGCCTCCTGGAGAGAATGTTGCCAGCCTGAAGATGTTTGTACAAATGGGAACAAATAACCCATACATAACAATGAGGCACTGATGCCATGTAGTCTTCCAGTGTCTTGAATTCAGAGTAGTCCTAAAGAGTGAGGCCTTTGGAGATAGACCAGCAGATAGACAGATAGGTAATATGCCACCAGATAGGTAATATGCTACCTATTAGCTGTGTGATGACCTCAGGCAAGTGGTTTAACCTCTTTGGGCCCTCATTTCCTTGTCTTCAAAATGATTATAATAATAGCAACTGCCTCCCAGGGTTACTGGGATTATATTAAATGGGATAATTTATGTAAAGCATCTAGCGCAGTGTCAGAACTTGGTAAACCTTCATTCAAAGTTTGTGATGTGACTGAATATAGTCATTATTAGTAGAGCGTAATAGTGTTTGAAAACAGTCTAAGCCCTCACAAAATATGTGTTGTTTGAATTGTTCATAATAACAAGACTTCAAGTAGGCCATGGCAGTTCTAGTTTAATGCCTGGCTTCCACGTCATAGTGAGCAGGCTCTTCTGGGTTTTTAAGGGGAATGGCAGCCAAGAGTGAGCCAAACCCTCCTCTAATCAATTATCACTGCATTTTAGTATGAAGTTTCTCCTCTGATTGTGATCTACACCTGTATGTTTCATGAGTAGGACAAGATAAAATGAAGCCTCAGCTGCTATTATTTCTATTCATGTAGAATCTTCATTGTAGGGATCTTTATTTTAAAAGTAACTTTGTATTAACTTGAGGTCTTTAAAGGAAAAGCTTTAGGTAAATTATAATATGTAATTACATTTTATGTGCTTAATCCAAAAGGTACTTTAACGAATGCTGGAAATGTTTATTTCTATATCCAATCAGAACTCAGGATCATGCATAGTTTACCCTATGTAGCTTACCCTGTGTTTCTGTACCACTATGCCTGCATTGATAACTATGCAGGGGAGAGAAATGATAGGTTAGAAAATGAATAGATAGCTAAGTAGATGATTTTATATATATATATATATTTTTTTTTTTTTTTTTTTTTTGAGACGGAGTTTCACTCTGTCACCCAGGCTGGAATGTAGTGATGCAATCTTGGCCCACTGCAACCTCCACCTACCAAGTTCAAGTGATTCTCCTGCCTCAGCCTCCTGAGTAGCTGGGATTACAGGCCCCCACCACCACGCCCAGCTAATTTTTGTATTTTTAGTAGAGATGGGGGTTTGCCATGTTGGCCAGGCTGGTCTTGAACTCCCGACCTCAGGCAATCCACCTGCCTTGGCCTCCCAAAGTGCTGGGATTACACGCATGAGCCACCACGCCCAACCCGATAGACATATATTTTTTAAAACCGAATTTTCTTCACAAGTTATGGTGCTATTTGATTGTGTTAGAAGCCAGAACAAGTAGAATCCAGCAGTAAGAATCTAGTATGGTTCCTCTAAAAAAAAATCCAGAATATCATTATATGCCAAAAAATATGTATATTTAATAATTCTTAGCCTGCCTCAGAGTTCTTACGAATAACTCATCATTTTTTTCAATGTGCACCTGTATAAGGCCGGGTACTCATAGAGATCATTCAAAAGCTATTTATGTTTGCTATGCAATGTCTTCCATTTGCATTCTTTCCAAGTCTTGTTCAGACTGATATTAAAATAAGTTTGTTTTTTATGGATACACATCAAGGATTGGAGAGCAAGAAGAAGCCTAATCACATGCTGAGAGATGGAGAGAAGCCAGCATGAGATTGTAAAAATGTTGGCAACTATTACCCAAGCCCAACATGTGTGTTGGGCTGTTCATATCCAGCCCAACACATGTGAACAAGAGTTTAATGTTTCCCTGTTACTCATTTCACAGAGATTGAAACTGACACAGGGAAGGAGTCTGAGCAGTGAACTCCTCAGCTAGGCAACCCCTCTAGACTGTGAGTCATTCCAGGACAGGAGCCTCATTCTCCACAAATTAGTGAGTCTCCAGCACTTGTGTCTCAGCACTTGCTAAGTACTAAAAAAGGTGATCAATGAATTAATTAATAGGTGAAAGCATTTCTCTGCATTCCTCTAGTCTTAGACTTCCAATCTTCAAGTTGAGCACTAGAATGGATCTGGAGGTTGTTGAGCAAACCAAAGTAAATGGCCAAGCAATGTTTATTAGGGAAAATGTATAGAGGAAGAAACAGTAGTGGGTGTGAGGATCCCTTGTTATGTTGGCATATTCCTGGCTAGGGTCATACATAACAATCCAGCAGGCCTGAAAGTGAGACACCAAAAGAGGTCTCCTGCCCCTTGGATTATAAAGCATTTAAACTACATGATTAGAGAAGCATCAGCCCTTCCCCTGATGTGATCAGGGATAAAATACCAATATGACATAGCAGAACCTGGGCTCCAGTCTCTCCTGGCCACTCATCAATCATGGCTAAAGAAAGCACCAGGCTGTCTGGTGCTCTCCCATCTGGCATATGAGGTTCAAGTCTTATAACTCTAGCTATTTAACATGGCGGGCTAGTGGCAGGATTTGCCCCATCCACGTGCATGTTTGGGAAGCACCAGACCCTCCTTTGGCATGATGTGGGAAAAGAGGGCTGGGGGCCAAGCCTTGCCAATGACCAGGATTGTTCGTCTTATGCGTAAACTGTAACCAGTTTCCGTGGAGCTTTGGTGGAGGTCAATTCCTTTCCTGGGAGGCCAGGCTGCAGGAGATTTCTCTTGAATACATTAACTCTTGTCTCTAAGTGGTGATGTGATAGACACAAATTAATCATGCCATGATGGCCAGCCTCTCTTCCCAGAAACTGTGAGAGAGGCTTTGTGATGAGGCTAGGCTTCTCTAGGGTTCCTGTTACCTTGTACCTCCATGTTACTCTCTACCTATTCCCAGCCAGGGCAATCCACCTATACCTCCCAGAGTGTCTCAGGCCCAATACTCCTAAATTTCCTGAGTCCCAGTTCCTTGGGCCCTGTTCTCCATTACAGATCAATCATCTGTCATACAAATCTTTGGACTGTGGGTAAGTCACTTAGCTTCTGTAGGCTTCCGGCTTTTCTGCTGCAAGATAGTCATAAAATCTGGGTATTGAGGAAAAGATCCCTCCAAAAGAGGCACTACCATCTAGTGGACTATTTTCATTTATTCCTTATTTTGTTTGCTTACAATTCTGGAACTTTAACAGAAATTTCAGGCACACAGCAGACCTATGGAGGAGGTATTTTGAGTTTTAATGCCACCCTACTTATATGACATTGGCATTTCCTTCTTGCTTACAAGAAGTCGGCCCCTGAACCAGTGAGGAGGAAGATGATTTTGATTCAGTGTCCCACTGTGGCCTCTGAAGAACATTAGTATTTACTGTGTTTCAAGTTCAAAGTAATCTGATGAGATTGTAAGCACCAGATGGGACTCAGAAACCTAGGAAAGGGCAAAGAATCAAGGAAACCCCAGGTAAAAGACAAAAGGGGAAAAAAAACAGAAAGTCTGATAAGGAAAGGAAGCAGGACTGGTTTCTTTGTATTTTTTTTTTCATGTCTGTCTTTGCCTTGGATTGACATTGAGGCAGAAGTGACCTTTAAGTTCTGCCTGAATCCTCTACAGCTCCTAGCATGGTAGTTCAAAAATGTTTGTTGAATGGGATAAACAAGAAATCTAAAGTGGTGTGTGGTCATGAGCTCAGGGGAATGGGTCATCAACACTGCCCCAAACTTCACTGAATGTCCCCTGGTTAGTTTCACTTTGTAAGCAAATAAAATAAGGAATAAATGGAAATGTTACCAGAAAGGGGTCCCAATCCAGATCCCAAGAGAGGTTTCTTGGATCTCACACAAGAAAGAATTTGAGGAAAACCCATAAAGTGAAAGCAAGTTTATTAAGAAAGTAAAGGAATAAAAGAATGGCTACTCCATAGGCAGCACAGCAGCTTGGGCTGCTTAGCTAAGAATACTTATAATTGTTTCTTGATTATATGCTAAACAAGGGGTGGATTCATGAGTTTTCTGGGAAAGGGGTAGGCAATTCCCAGAACTGAGTGTTCCTCCCCCTTTTAGACCATATAGTGTAACTTTCTGAAATTGCCATGGCATTTGTAAACTCATGGTGCTCGTGGGAGTGTCCTTTATCATGCTAATGCATTATAACTAGCATGTAACGAGCAGAGAGGAGGGCCAGAGGGCACTTTCATCACCATCTTGGTTTTGGTGGATTTTGGCCAGCTTCTTCACCACAACCTGTTTTATCAGCAAGGTCTTTGTGACCTGTATCTTGTGCCGGCCTCCTATCTCATCCTGTGACTAAGAATGCCTTAACCTCCTGGGAATGCAGCCCAGTAGGTCTCAGCCTTATTTCACCCAGCCCCTATTCAAGATGTAGTTGCTCTGGTTTGAACGCCTTTGAGAAAAATACTCCACTAGAGAGTAGTGCCTGTCTTGGGGGGAATCTTTTCCTCAATACCCAGATTCTATTATGTTTTACAGCAGAGAAGCCAGAAACCTACAGAAGCTGAGTCACAGAGGCTGGTGGCGAGCTCAGGACAGACACCACATTTCCCAATTCTCAGAGTTAGAACTGTGAGATTCAGATGGATGAATAAAATATAAAAGATGGGGAAAGTAAAATAAATTGCAGACTGCACAAAGTTGAACTGGAATCATGACAACCAATCCTTAATCTGTTTGCTATTAGGGTGGAGAACAAGATTGCATTCTGCTCCTCTGAAATTCAGACACACTTTTTGGTATTTAAAGGAATACAAGGAAAGCTCACACAGACTGAGCTGGGTCTCTTTATAGTGTAAATATCTTTCCAATGGGGAAAAAAAATTACTGAAAGATGGTAAGTTTGTCTTCTGACAATATTTCCCAGACGCTTTTCTAGTGTTAACAAAGCTCTCTTGGAGTGGAAGTTTCTGAGGCGTGGTAACTTTAAAGCAAAAGGAAGGAAAATTTCAATAAGAACCAAGCTGCCCCAATTCTCCCTTTATTTTTAAACAGAACCATCAAAGGGCAGCTAACGGAAATATACTTAAGTGGCATTAATTCATCCTTAAGAGAACTCTCAGAGTTTTATTGCTACATAAGGGAAAGCTATAAACCAGCAGGAGAGGAAAGCAAAGAAAATAAGTCTGGGGAGACATCTTGTGTAAGAAAGTGAGCAGGTGGTCAATAATGTATCCTTGGCTGGTTTCCACAGCAAGGAGACAGAAATTCATGGCAAGGATGTGGCCCACAAAACAGACCATCACAGAGAAAAGAATTGTGGAACTTTGCAAAGTGCTGTTGAAGAGTTCACATGAATATGAAATAATAAAATGCTCATCTCCCCTCCTTTTTCTCAACACCCATCCCATTTCATGTTAATACTCAACTCCAATAACCTACTGCCTGACTCTGTCCAGTCACTGGCATGATTAAAGACAACAACAACAACAAAAATAACTAAGATGGGTAGGGCCAACGACAGTGAGTTTTTAGACCTAAAAGTAACATTGGGGTCACTTAGTCCAACAATCTTGGTTTTACAAACAAGGAAATGGGTCTTAGAGGTTACTTTTGTAGAGAGAGAGAGAACTTCAGAGATTTTTCCTTGCAATGAGAAGTCTTAAATTGCATATTCAGACTGGAGATTTAGAAAAATGCCTCTATGATCTTGTCATTCAGCTCAAGCTAAGCCTAAGACATTTATCATAGGTATAAAGAGAATCTTACAAGCATCCTGAAAATGAGTAAAAGTTATCACTGATCTCAAGAATATTTTACCATCGGTCAACCCTTCATCATTCTTTACAGGGCTTTTAAAATAAAAAAAAAGCACTCTTTATTAATTTCTAAGAAAGAATGGCTATTATATAGGATTTTCCATTCTTGTAAGCTGGGCAGGAGACCTCAGGACACAAAATCAGGAGAGTAAGATTGAAAACAGTAGGCATGGGGAAGAGTAACATCGATCCAGTGTTTGGGTGCTCTCTCAGCCATCACACTACCAAGATGGTATTTCAACATTTAGAAAAGGGGTAGGCAGGATGAAAATGGTGCCATTTGACAAGCATTTGTCAAGACTACTTTCTGCACAGTTATGAACTAAGTGCAAAGAGAATTCCCAAAGATAAAGGTTTGATTCTATTCCCCCAGACACTTGAGTGAGCTGTTACATGGCATGTCCCTCCCCAAACCAGCTTCTAGAATTTATCACCAAGAATTAGTTTTTCAAAATAAAATGCATTACAGATTTGCTTCAATTGGGGGGAAATTAACCTTTTGTATTTCAACAAATGCGTATGGCTAAATATTGTTTGAGATTTATTTGGCATTTTAGATGTGAGGATACTACTTTTCACTATGTATAAAAAGAAGTATATACTGAATTAAGTCTGTGATTTTTCATGCACAAACTCTGTGTTTTTTCATACACAAAATTATGTAGAGGTCTATGGGTAAGGAATGAATCTTTTAGACATAACTGTTTAAATATGGTAAACAATAAATAAATGTTTGTTGTAGCAATATTATTATTCAA
Source organism: Pongo abelii (assembly GCF_028885655.2). Lineage (NCBI taxonomy): Eukaryota > Metazoa > Chordata > Mammalia > Primates > Hominidae > Pongo > Pongo abelii. Next base: position 38,557,662 of record NC_085928.1, on the reverse strand, counting down.
GTCCCCCAAAACAGCATGGAAAGATAAAGCTAAAAAAGTGATTGTAAGCTGATGATTTTGCTTACCTAAAGGTTTATATATGTATTACTTGCGGATTTTACTTCCTTCAGCAGTAAAAGATAGCCTAAATTCTGTAGTCACTCCCACAAGGGCAACCTGCTGCTATCACCTGGCAGAAATGTCTTCAGTTCTCTGAATTTCAAAGCCAAAGCCCTTTGCATTCAATACAAAGAAGGCTTCCCAGAGTGGCCAGTTTTCTGGGGGAAAGGGAGCAGGACGAGATCCAGCCTTTGAACTAGTGTTTCCATGTGGCTAACAGGTAGGAGACGCGCTGCACTGAAGTGGGCAAGCAGACATAATATTTGTTACTCACTTATTAGAAACTGTCTTTACCTTGCCTTTCTTCAGACAAAGAGAACTTCAGAGATTTTTCCTTGCAATGAGAAGTCTTATATTGCATACTCAGACTGGGGATTTAGAAAAATGCCTCCATGATCCTGTCATTCAGCTCAAGCTAAGCCTAAGACCTTTAACATAGATACAAATAAAATCTTACAAGCATCCTGAAAATGAGTAAAAGTTATCATCGATCTCAAGAACATTGAGCCAGGGGACAACTGGTCAGCATAGTTTTCGAAACAGGTCTGGAGCAGTGTGAAAACAAAAACCATTACCTTACAAATTCTTCAAGATGAGACTGCAGTGAAGCAAAGTGTCATGGAACATGTGCTCAAGATCCCATCTGTTATTACCACTGCTCCTCCTCCACCACCACCCCATTTTCTTGTTTTAATTTAAATAATAGCTAACACTTATAAAGTGCTTACTATATTAGACACTGTTGTAAGCACTTTACTTGTATTAATTCCCTTAATCTTCTCAACAACCTCATAAGACAGGTAATGTTATCATCAGCAGCAATTTATCAAAAAGAAACCAAAGCACAGACAGGTTAAGTAACTTGCTTAAGATTACACAGCTAATAAGTGATGGAATCAGGATTTAATTCAGGATTTAATTCAGGCAGTTTAGCTCATACTTTCTGCTCTTGCTAACTTCATCACAAACTCTAGTTAGCCAGCTGGACTCATTCATGCCCCTCGCTACTTCCTCTAGGCACTGGGCTTCTACAACCCCAACCCCCCATCTAATTCACTCCCTTCATTTTACAGTTTAGTAAAGGAGACCCTGAAAGGTTTACAAGGATATCATGATAGAGAAGTTTACAGAGAAGACTTCGAGTCTCCCATCTCCAGCTCAGTGCCCCACTCACACTCTAAGTCCTAAGAAATAACATTTGCGATCCATGTTTATCAATGAAATTCCATATGTTCTCGTAAGTTCTGGTGCCTTGTAATGAGTTTTGCTCATAAAAAGAAAAGTCCTTTACACTCTCAGCCTCCTTAACTGATATATCCTGAAGACCTGGCATCTGTTACATAATACTCTGCCCTTTCCTTTCTCCACTTCCATTTTTCTTTGAAAAATGTTCAGTGGATTAACTGTGAAAACCTTATGATTTTTCCTCCCAGACACCACATCCATCTCTCTATCCCTCAAAATAAATTCCACCCCTTAAATAAATGGAACTACCAATACCAAGATAGCTGTGGTTTGGTTGCTCTCCCAGCTTTGCCTTTGTTCAAAGGGCGGGATGTTACCACGCAGGCTAATTATCTAGATGGGGCTGTGGTTGAAAAGTGGTGGATTTTAGAGACTGCCCTCTCTGTGGCTGACGATTTATCACAGTTGAGTATTTTAGGCTTAGCCCCAGGTTTAGAACTAAATGTTTTTCAATTTAAATTCATTGTTGGGAACAGTCCTGTGGAATGATTTCTGCTACTCCTGAACCATGCACCAAGGAAAGAACAAATCCACATTTTCACTGACCAAGAAATTGTCAAGATGTTTTAGTTCTTTTATAATTCAGAAATTGTCAGGACTAAATATTGCAACTTTAGTAGGATTGCCATTCTGACTGAATGGTGTCTTTGTGTGTGGTGGTGGGTGAGGGGGTAGGAGGAACCAATTTTAGAAAACATTGATTAATTATTTTTATTTTCCAAGTGCTATTGATATGATTTAATATTCTCCCCATGTAAGACAGAAACTTAACTTTGGCTTAAATTTTAATATCAAGTCATTCAGGGTTATATGATTCAAAATAACCTTAGCTAAACAAAACTTCAACAATTGGATCCCCAAGAAATGTACTATAAAATTTATATTTTACATAACACATTATAGTTGTTTGCTCTAAATAAACATTTTTACGATGTCCACTTTAATGGATTACATTAGATGAAATTTCCCCCACGTCTCTCCCTTGCAAAAGGCCTTAAAACACTTATTTTACATTGTGTTGGTTACACAAACTGTACTAGTGCATGTACTAGTGCATGAACAGAAAGCTGTTCATGTAAGTAATAGTGTTCCGCAGTCCTTCTACAGCCACACCAAGAAGGAACTCACCTTGCTGTGTATCGCCAGGTCCATGGAATGGCAACGACCTTATTCTTGCAGAGCCCTCCCAATGCCCTACTTTACTGTAGAGCTGCCTCTGGATTTTAGATCTTCCATTTTTCTTACAAAATTGTTGTTGCTCCTAAAACATGACTATGTCACACTCATTAACTACCCGTTTCCCCTTTCCAATGTGCATACTTTGTACTTGTCATTCTTATGACTGGAAGCCTACATCAATATTTGCTGAATGACTGCAGGAATTTTTGAGCACACACATTGTAGGAAGTTTTTATCTTTTATAGCCACTTTTTAAAGGTTTCTCAGTAAGCTTCACATTTGTATTCAACCGTTGAATGTGGTAAGAAAAAAAAAGCCATGTATTATTATTATTATTATTGTCCCTAAATCACGTTTCTTATTTCTTCCTTTGGTTTCTGGACAAGTATAGCTTATTTGACCAGAGGAATATTTACGGGGGGTAGGGGGTGTACAAACTCTCCATCATTATTCCATCGCCAACTGTAAGAAGGGAGAGTGCAATATTGAAAAGTAACTGCAAGTATGAGATTGATCTAACTTTCTGACATACAAAGGCTTGAGTACCTAAGTTCCTAAAATTATTATTATCATTTATTTATTTATTTATGTTTGAGATGGAGTCTCACTCTTTTGCCCAGGATGGAGTGCAGTGGCATCATCTCAGCTCACTGCAACCTCTGCCTCCTGGGTTCAAGCAATTCTCCTGCCTCAGCCTCCCAAGTAGCTGCGATTACAGGCATGTGCCACCATGCCCGGCTAATTTTTGTATTTTTAGTAGAGACGGGGTTTTGCCATGTTGGCCTGGCTGGTCTCGAACACCTGACCTCAGGTGATCCCCCCGCCTCGGCCTCTCAAAGTGCTAGGATTACCAGCGTGAGCCACCGCACCCGGCCCCTGACGTTATTTATTTGTAAGTGTGGATATGTTCTTCACATTCACAATTACAAAAAAACTTTAGAAGTAGAAGGGACCTCAAAGTCATATAGCTAATGTTCTCATTCTGCAAATGAGGGAACTAATGCCCAGTCAGGATAGGTGACTTACCTGGGTCTGAACTAAAACTTAGGTATTTTCTGCTCTGAAAGCAATGATGCTTTCATATTAAGGAAAGAAAAAATATATATTCTACTTTAGAATTTCTTTTTTAGGGGTTTTCCCAAGTGTTTTATAAACTGTTTAGCAGCTGACACTATTCCAGTTAGAAAAACAAAAAAAATTAATTGCAAACTTCAAATATGTGAGCTATTATTTTAAGAAAAATATTCTCCAGATGTTTCCCAACTCCTTTGAGAGTGGAAAAAAGGCAGTGAGCTTACAGTTCGGCAGAAGAGATTCAGATTAGATATTAGGAAATCTAATGTGAAATCCTACAATTGGTTACTAGGGAATGTTGTAAAATCTCCTCTGGAGAACGTTTGGAATGTGGTGGTTGGCCATTCATTTCAGAGGCATTATGTGCATGGCTCATTTCTAGAGCTGGGGGCACAACCTAATTGACTTCTCAAGTTTTGTTGGTCCCATGAGGTCATTATCTGCCTATAGCTAGTACATGGGGGTTATTGGCTGCTCTTAATTACAGAATTCAGAATTTGTTAGTGAAGCATATAATTTAGGCTGTTTTACATTTATAGCCATCCTGGTAGATGTAAATGAGCAGATTGACCAAAACCAGTAAATGTTTATTGGATGGTCTTGCCCACTGCCTCCATGTGATTGATTGACCAGAATTTGACAGGCTTATTTATTTGGGCTATTAGTCCATTTTCACACTGCTATAAAGAACTACCTAAGACTGGGTAATTTATAAAGAAAGGAGGTTTAATTGACTCACAGTTCCACATAGCTGGGGAGGCCTCAAGAAACTTATAATCATGATGGAAGGAGAAGGAGAAGCAAGAACTTTCTTCACAAAGTAGCAGGAGAGAGAGAGCACGTGCGCCCAAGGTGCGGGGTTGGGGGGAACTGCCAAACACTTTTAAACCATCAGATCTCATGAGAACTCACTATCATGAGAATAGCACAGGGTAATCCACTCCCATGATCCAGTCACCTCCCACTAGGTCCCTCCCTTGACATATGGGGATTACAATTTGAGATGAGATTTGGGTGGGGCCACAGAGCCAAACTGTATCAGGCTCCATCTCAGCATATTTACCTTGCCAGTGGCTTTGTGACTTAATAAATACTTTAAGCTTGTATTCCTAGTCAGAAAACCAAAGACTAAGAAAGCCCATCTAAAAGCTTGTCTTATGTAACAGAAGAATTCCTTATTTCATGCAAAAGGAGGGCCTTGATATTTGGAAGACAAGATGGAGAAAACTGACTGTACAGTTAGACGGATCTGTACCTTGTAAAACAAAGCTGGAACTTTGTCAGCTAATATATTGGATGGCAGCTCCTACACGTAATTAAATAACAATTTTCAATTTTTGACTAGGAATGTAACAGGAATAACTGTATACAGTCTTGAATTTCAGTAAAATAATCAATCATATAAATATAGGATGGGGATATTATCAATTAGAAACTGTAATGTCAAAAAAGACCTAAGAAATGGATATGGGATTAATGATATAATGTATTTGAAGTACAGTTATGTGTCATTTAACAACGAGAATATGTTCTGAGAGATGCACCATTAACTGATTTTGTCATTGTACAACCATCATGGAGTGTACTTACACAAACCTAGATGGTACCACTTGCTACACACCTAGGCTCCGTGGCATAGCCTATTAATCCTAGGCTACAAACTTATACAACATGTTACTGTACTGAATACTGTAGGCAACTGTAACACAATGGTAAGTATTTGTGTATCTAAATATATCTAAACATAGAAAAGATAATGCATTGCACCACAGACATTGCGATGGCTAAGACCTCACTAGGCGACAGGAATTTTTCAGCTCCATTATATTCTCATGGGACCACTAGTATAAATATGGTCCTCTGCTGACTGAAGCATCATTATGCACCTCATGACTACATAGTATCTGGGACTTTTTTCCAGTAAATAAAAAACAATGTTGAGATAATGCTGAGTTACTTACCTGAGGGTCATAGATCAATATAGTTAGAGTCGTTAATATCTCTTAATACTAATCAATTTTGCAACAAATGTACATATCCTTGATCAGAAGACCCTAAGATGGGCTTATTTAAAATGATCTTAGCACAACAATAAAAGGTCATGTGCCCATCTTTTATGTTATGACCAAGTTTTGGGATTCATTTTCTCAACATGCCCTGCCTTCCTCCGCCACTAATAGTAAGCTACATGTGCACCTCCATATATGAATCAAGAAAGGTAAGTCTCTCTAAAAGTGGCTTAGATAATTAAAAAAGCAACAAAATTGTACAAAATAATGAGCTGCTTTTTAAATGTTCCCATCATTATTAATATCCAAGTCAAAAATATGAGGGCTTTCTATCAACAACCTCTGTAGGTAGAATTTTCAATGGGGAGTGAAGCTGAATTAGGTATTTTTGAAAGCCCCTATCAACACACTAAGACTTTTGATGATGAGGATCCATCAGTAAATATTGAGAAGTCAAATTATTCTTGTCCCCAGAAAGCTTACAATCATGTTTAGTCTAATGTACAAAAAACAACAAGAAAAAAACATAAGCTTGGTTACAATTACATCTGACTTTGTATTAAACTTTAGGAGAATAACAATGATGGAGAAGGTGGGGAAGGCTTCACAGAGGAGGCAGGAATCGAGTTGGTCTGGAGGAAAGAAGATGTTATGGGCTGAGTTGCATCCCCTAGAATGCATATGTTGAACCTCAAGTACCTCAGAATTTAAGCGTATTTGAAAATAGGGCCTTTAAAGAGGAAATTAAGTTAAAATTAGGTCACTAGGGTGACCAGTGTGGCTGGTAAATAAGAAGAGGCAATTAGGACACAGACACATGGAGGAAAGACTGTGTGAAGACGCAGGGAGGTGACTGCCACCTACAAGCCAAGGCGAGAGGCTCCAGCAGAATCCAACTCTGCCAATATCTTGATCTTGAACTTCAATGTCTCTAGAACTGTGAGAAAATTAATTTCTATTGAGCCACCCAGTCTGAGATACTTTGTTATGACAACGAGAGAAAACTATATGGTAGGACTGAAATCTGCAGAGAAATAAAAGGAAAATAATTATCTTCCAGGAAAAAAGAATATGGTAAATAAAGAATTCAAAATGAGGTCAGGCATGGATGAAGAACATACTTTTGAAATGAGTCTATATTAGTGAAAGGTACCTTCAACTAACATTGTAGTAAATAGGACTCTTTCCTTTTTTCCCCATACATTGTCTTGAGAGAGATAAATCTCTCAACCTTCACATCTCTATCCAAAATTTACTTCCTCAGATGTCGTTCCCTACCGTTCTTTCCAAAACATCAGAGCTCTTCCACTCCATCATTATTGAACCCTTTACCCTGCTGCTATACACTGAATGTTTATGTCCCAAATTCATATGTTAAAATATGACCTCCCCCCCTCCGAAAGTGATGATATTAGGAGGTGGGGCCTATGGGAGATGATTAGATCATGAGTCCAAAGTCCTCATGAATAGAATTAGTGCTCTTATAAAAGAGACTCCAGAGAGCTCCCTTGCCCCTTTTATCATGTAAGGATACAGCAAAATGTTGTCATCTATGAACCAGAAAGTGGGTCTTCACTAGACACCCAATCTGCTGGCACCTTGATCTTGAACTTCCCAGCCTCATGAACACTGAGAAATTGCTGTTCTTTATAAACCACTCAACCTATAGTATTTTTGCTATAGCAGCCCTAATGACTAAGACACCTGCACTGCTTTTTCACAGCACTCAAATCTCAAATTATAAAATTTATTTTTAACAGTTATCACCTATCTCTCCACACTAGACTGTGAGTTCAATAAGATAAGACCTCCACTCTAATTCACCACTGTATCTCCAATACTCAGAACATTTCCTAACAATTTGTAGGTGTTCAATAGGTATATCTAATGAATGAATTGCCCTGAGAAAAGCAATCAAGAGAATTTTCTTTGAGAGGCATGGAAAAACCAGGAAGGCAATTCTGGCGAACACTGGAAGAGGATTCTGCCTGATTTTCCCTTGCTTTAGGGTGGCAAATCTGAGGCTCTTGAGAGACTACAAATCTTGTACAAGTAGGAGGCACAGAGGACCAGCCCAGGAGCTGATTAGAGAGGCTTATACACACCACACACAACAGAGACACACATACATACACAAAGACATGCTGTGTTAGCCTATGTGAAAGGGAAAGTTGGATTCAAGGCAAGGACCAACAGATTAAATATTTAAACATTCTTCTGTATAGTAAGCCAATGAGGATAAACGTACAAATAGAATGCTGACAAGCATTTAAAATATCTATCACATTATTCTTTTAATATATATATCACATTATTCTGTTATATACATTACAGGTCATATGAGGAATCTGAAACTCTCTGCAGCCCTGCCCAAATATAGGAAGCCATTTAGGGCTGTTCAACATATCTAGGATTTGTTATTCTTGACACGTGAATGAATGACTGCCTTGGTTCAGCTGTTCTTTTTCTAAATCATTTTTAACAAGTGCATATTAATGGCGATTACTGTTTTATTCATGTTAGGTTATCATTATTGCAGTTAACCTCACATTTACTTTGCTAGTATCCTTCTTTGAAAATCTTTGACATTTTAGTTGGTTTTGATTTGTCTTTCTGGTCACACTCCATTAATAATAACTTAAATCTGAATAGTCCTTTTTGGCTTATGAAGAATTCATATTATCATTTGTACCCCTGAACAGCTCTGAGGGATAGGCAGAGATTATAATTGCTATTTTACAGGTAAGAAAACTGAGGCTTAGTGAAGATAAAGGACTTGTCCAAGGTCATAGGCATGAAGAATGGCAGAGCCAAAACTTAAATACAAGTCTTTTGACTTCTTTGACAGTGCTTTTGTCATATGACATGACACCCATCACTAAGCCAGCCTGGCTGGCAAAGATTCAATGTTCACACACATTAGATATGCTTATATTCAAGAATACAAACACACACACACACACACACACACACCAGCTGTCAAATAGAAATCAAAGAAAATATTAAGGAGAACTCACAATATTATCAATATTATTGTGCTCCACATTCTCAGAAAGAGAGGCATGAAAACCCACTATCACAATTTCTTCCCAGCAAAAATTCCAAGGCTCCTTCTTTATCGCCAGGTGTTTGTATAAAGTTACCCAAATTTGATGTTCTTTTGAGTGATTTGGAAGAACCACCACACCACTTTGACCACCAAAAATATCCTCAGGGACAGGAGAAAAATTAGTAGGAATAAGTAAAGTGGTAAATTCTAACCAGGGCCCTTACATAAATATTCAAGTTAAAACTGAACAAAGTTTATTTAGATAAAGAGCCAGAGAAATGGCAGAAGGCAGACCTAAAGAGCTGGTTTACAGGACAGAAACACCGAGCCTATGAGAGGAAATAATTCAACTGGTATTCTTCCAGGCATTTCATCTCCTTCCAGTTTTCCAGTATTTCATTAGATTGTCCTGGTTTCAAGATTATGAAGTATAATCCAACACATCCACTGAATTGATGGAAGGCTGAAGGGCCAAACATGCTAGCTTATTATTAAAGGCTTCACCACAAGTCTGGGGTTCAATAATTAAATTCATTCATCCCCAAAAGTAGAATTAAGTACCAGCTTATAAATTACCAGATATTACTACACATTTCTGGTATGGATTAACACTTTCAGATCTCTAGTAACTGTCTTACAGACATTGAATGTTAGAGCTAGAAAAGACTTAAGGGAATATCCAAGTCTTATTTTAATAAATGAAGAACTTAAAGAAATTTGTTTAGATACACATACTAAACAAGAAATAAGTACTGATCTTTGAGTGAAAAAAGCAAAAAATAGAAGTGTGTATACTATACTGCAATTTATGTTTGAAAAGGATGTATATGATATGTGCATATCCACAGACTATCTGAAAAATATGAGGAAAAATTGTTGCTTCAAACATAAGGGATTTTAGACACTGGAGAACAGAAGTAGGAGGAAAATTTACTTTTTGCTAGATATCCTTTGCTACTCAATAACAGTTTACACATCTGTCACCCCTACTAAGAGTACAAACTCCTTGATGGTAAGGCCCACCAGCCATATTATATTCATCTTAGTAATCCAAAATGGGCCTAGCAACTGTTTCTTCATTTTTTCAGGGGAAAAATGATTAGTTAGTATATTTAGAAAAATTGTAAAGCTTGAATTTTGTGATAGGGATTCATTTTAAATATTTTCTTAGGTGCTTTTTATTAGCCAATCCTTTTGTAGCCTGTATATACTCTTGGCATTACCCTTGAATAGGATATTGCAAAATCAACGCACATTTTCTAAGAAGTAGAAAACTATGATCCAGAATTAAGTAAGGCAAAAGCAAAGAAAACAACTCTCAAGAGAATGGAAATTGAATTATTTATAGACAGAAGTTTTTTCAAAGTTTTCCAGAAGATACTTACATTAAAAATTGTGAGAAATTTGCCACTTCTCTCTCTCTCTCTCCAGCATTATGATGACATGTCCCTTAAGATTCAAATTTTCATTAAGTCCGTTAATAAAGTGTGAGCATGGAGTGGGTGTATGCCCAGCATTAGTACTACAGAGGGCAGGGAGTGGGCAGGCAGAATATTGAACAGACCTAAGTGTGTATCACACTTGCCCTCTAGTGTGCATTTGCCAACAATGCACTTCTCTGGGCTGTCTGGTTTTAAGCCTAGGGCGTTTCCAAACAGAGGTCTTTTCAAGCTGGTTTTTATAAACAGATAAGCCCCATTTATATTAGTTCTGTTTACTGCCAATTTGTAAAGAGTTCTATTAATGGGCTTAGAAGCAGCATATTCTTATCAATAGTTAAACATCTCCCTCTTATTCATACAACTCTTTTGCTTCGTAAACAAAAGGACAAAGATAGACTTTCTTTCACAAAAGGACAAAGACAGACTTTAATGGTCCAATTAACCAATTTCTAAACTAATGAATTCACAGTATTTTAATACAAGAAGTAAAGGTGCGTAATTATGATAGTGATTTTTAAAATATTTCATATTGTCACATGAAGAAGCATTTTCTCTTCAACTCAGAAGACTTCTGAAGTCTTTGTTCCTGTTTGCTCTTTACATTTACATTTATTTGTGACTACATCAAAGCAGCCCTCATCTGGCAGATGAAAAATCTCTACTGTAGCATAAAGCCTACAAATTATTAACTGTTTCCATTTAGAATATAATTTTGGCACTTATTAACACAGCCTAACTTGTCACCAGTTTTGCCTCCTTTATCAGAATATATTCTGTTAGGATTAGGTTTCATGCAAATGTAGACTGCCCAAACTAACAGCAGCTTAAAGAAGATAGAACTTCACTTCTCTCTTGGGTAAACAAAGTCCAGATTTAAGGATTGGTATGGCATCTTGTATTCAACCAGGGCTGAGGTTTATTCTAGCTCATTTTATCATTCTCTGTGCACTGCATTCGCCTCATGGTTCAAGATGTGTGGTCTGTTTTCAGTAACATATCAGCAATCCAGCCAGAAAGAAGGAGGAAGGGGAAGACATATCCGCTCCTTTTTAGGATTCTTCCTGGAAGGTACACCCATGACAACCATACACAATTGGCCAGAATGGCTGAAATGGCCCTGACAGGCTGAGATGTCTTCATTCTGGGCTGCTCTATTCCCAGGTGAAGACAGGAAAACAGGGCAAGAAAGGCAGAATCGATATGGGGGACAACCAGTAGTCTCTCCCACGGTCTATGTTCCTATCAATTGCCTTTATTTGACAGATTTCACTCTTCTCTATTTTTTGTTTATTTGTTTGTTTTCTATAGAAAGGTAGCATTTTCCTTTTCATTTGCCTTCTATCATGAAGTTCTGATGTTAAAGACTGTTTCCCTTTTTTTCCCCATTCTATCTCTAAATAAACTCAAGTCACTTGGCCTTGCAGAGTTTCACCAAGTTGGTGCATTGGTTCCTCCCACAGGTGATGGCTGTGCTGCCTGGCCCTCTGCAGCTGCTGGGAGTGCTGCTTACCATTTCCCTGAGTTCCATCAGGCTCATTCAGGCTGGTGCCTACTATGGGATCAAGCCGCTGCCACCTCAAATTCCTCCTCAGATGCCACCACAAATTCCACAATACCAGCCCCTGGGTCAGCAAGTACCTCACATGCCTTTGGCCAAAGATGGCCTTGCCATGGGCAAGGAGATGCCCCACTTGCAGTATGGCAAAGAGTATCCACACCTACCCCAATATATGAAGGAAATTCAACCGGCGCCAAGAATGGGCAAGGAAGCAGTACCCAAGAAAGGCAAAGGTAACATCATACTCCCAGGCTGTTATAAAACAACAGCTTTCCAAATCTCTAAATTATGGGATCAGAGGGAGAAGATAAATTTTAGAAACTTTAGTTTTAGAATTTGTTATTGGCATTTTTAAAATGCCTACTGTGTTCTAACCATATTCTTGAAAAGTTCAAGCCCTAAAGACACAGATAAGATTACCATTTATGTTTTGCTTTATTATTTTAACTAGCATCAGATGAAATAAAATATATTAAATCACAAATAGTCTATCCTCTTATTGTTTATGTATTCAAACATTCAGCAACTATCTATAGTGAGCACCTATCTGTGTCAGGCTCTGGGCCAGATGCTGGGAGCTAAAGCAGCAAAAAAAAAGAAAGGTGACAAGTCAGTCTTCTGAACTAAGAGAACAATGTTGTAAGGACCTGCTGTGTTAAAAGAAAAGTCACAGGAAAGCATTTTGCGAACTAAGTATTAGACAGGTGCAAGTGTTCTTAATACTACTCTAATTACATATGTCAATCAATAGATCAACAGAAGGAAACTAAGAGTATAGACTGCATCTAGGGATGACACCTGAAAAATCTCTCCTGTTGCTTTCTTGGCATATTTATTTAGCACCTACAAAATGCCCCTCAGTGTGACAGACACTTGACGATAAATTCATTTGGTTTGTCTGGAGTTCTCAGAAACCTAGCACTTGCTGCATCAGAGAAGCAATTACCTTTGAGGAAGTGGAGCCAGTCCCATTAGTTCCTACAATGGCAGGAAGCTCCACCTCTGGAGAACTACTGGCTTTGGAACTTAGAGGCCTAGATGCCTGGATGCCAGAAATGAGAGAGACCTAGTCATTTGACCTTTCTGAGCCTATTTTTCTTCATTTATAAAATAAGATTGTTGAGAGAATCAGTGACATACATGGTAAGTAAAGTGCTGAGTAAATGCTAAAGCACCATAGGAAATTGGAGTTGCTACAACTGCTCATTGAACAAATCCTCAGTAATAACAGAGTGTGTTCCAGGCACTGTGCTAGACACCAGGGATTCCTGATTCATCTCTCCTACTCTTCCCCAAATAACTCAATACAGTAACTACACAATTCACTGGTTAGAAATAGCATGCCTGAATAGTACTATAATCATATCTATTCATATAAAGTATTCCTGACTTTCTTCTCTTTAGGAGCTAGTATTATACCTAGAAGATTATCTCAGACATTTCTTTTCCTTCCTTTATTTAATGGCTTGCCTGGCCTTTGGCACTTCTTGTACTTACTCTGATGGGTACTCATATCTTAAAATATTATGAGTTCTCTGTTTGTATTTTATTCTCTGACAGTAGCTCAGTGAAAAGTACAATGGTCAGGATTAAGGTGCTACTAGTGATATAAGTATTATGCCAAGAAGATATTGGGATCATACATTTCATTTCTCCATGTTATCCATTAGTCCCAGCAGCATGGGAGATCCAGAGTTGTGTTCATCTGAAATACACAGCACAGCATGTTTATTATAACAGCATGTGCTGTGTATTTCAATAACAATTTGAGAAACGGTGACACCTTTCACATCTGTTCTCTAATCTTGTACTGTAGCTGTATTATTCTTATTCTTGCTGTATAGATAGGCAAGCAGAGATGCTGATGGCTTAAGGGACCCAGTCACAGTCTCACACCAAGACCAGAAAGATAAGCAGAGCTTCTTGTTCCTAAATCAAGCTCTCGACTTCATCCATACTATTTATCATCCTAAAATATCTTATTCATCTCTCCTACTTAAAAGCCAGATTTGCATATGAGAAATTATTTGTTAAATTAATGAACTAATATTTGAGGCTTAGGAAATCCCACAGCACATTCAAGAAATTAAGCAAATCTACTCATTCTAAAGGAGAGATGTGGAAAGATGTTATCGAACCACACAAAAAATAACTCTATTCTTTCCTTTTATATTCCACATCATACTGTATTTAAGCATAAGAGGAAATATCTTGGCCATAAATTGTTATATTTAAAAACTTTGCCAGGCACAGGAAGAAAAATCCTGCATATTCTCTCTTAAATGTGGAATCTAAAATAATTGAACTCATAGAAACCCAGAGGAGAATGGTGGTTACCAGAGGCCTTGAAGTGGGGTAGGAGGGAGAGAATGGAGAGATGATGATGAAAGGTTTAAAGCCTCAGTTAGGCAGGAGAAATAAGTTGTTTTTTGGATAGCTATTGCATAGCATAGTGAGTACAGTTAATAATAATGTATTACACACTTCAAAATCACTGAAAGAGTAAATTTCAAATTTCTCACGAGATAAAATTAAGTATTTGAAATGATAGATATATTTAGCTTGATTTAATTATTCCACATTGTACTCATGAATCATAGTATCGCTTTGTACCCCATAAATAAAATACAACTATAATTTGGATAACGACTCCAATATTGTTTAAAATACACAAACATACACATACACACATACACACACACACATACACACACACACACACACACACGTACCCAGAACAAATGAGATGAAAATATATATACATGTTAAGTGGTTATCTCTGAGTAGTGGGCTTATAGGCAAATTTGATTCTTCTTTATACATTTTTGAATCTTCCAAATTCACTATAATAAACACACCATAATATCTCCAAGTTTTACACTTGGAAAAATGTTTCTTCTTCATTACTTTTTAGCTTCTTAATTACTTAACCAATGCTGATACAAGCAGCTTCACATATTAGTAATCAAAAAATACCTCAAATACATAAAAAAAATTGTCAGCTTGATTTTACTTTCTTATTCATTTATTTTTTTCTTTTTAGAGACGGAGTTTCGCTCTTTCACCCAGGCTGGAGTGCAGTGGTATGATCTCGGCTCACTGCAACCTCTGCCTCCCGGGTTCAAGTGATTCTCCTGCCTCAGCCTCCCAAGTAGCTGGGACTACAGGCACATGCCACCAAACCCAGCTAATTTTTGTATTTTTAGTAGAGACGGGGTTTCACAGTGTTGGCCAAGCTGGTCTTGAACTCCTGACTTCAGGTGATGCACCTGCCAGGGCCTCCCAAAGTTGTAGGATTACAGGCACGAGCCACCATGCCCGGCCTGATTTTTAAGTTCTAGAAGATGAGCATATTATTCCTAGTCTTTCCTCTTGATAACTATTAGGCAAATGTGTCAGAACTAAATGGTTGTCAGTACTTCGTTGATGTGAGAGACAATCTACTAATCAATCTCTCTCTCTCCCCCCATACCCCTTCTCTCTCTTCTCTTCCCAGTAGAAATACCATTAGCCAGTTTACGAGGGGAACAAGGTCCCCGTGGAGAGCCTGGCCCAAGAGGACCGCCTGGGCCCCCTGGTTTGCCAGGTCATGGGATACCTGGAATTAAAGGAAAACCAGGGCCACAGGGATATCCAGGAGTTGGAAAGCCAGGTATGCCTGGAATGCCAGGGAAGCCAGGAGCCATGGGCATGCCTGGGGCAAAAGGAGAAATTGGACAGAAAGGGGAAATCGGGCCTATGGGGATCCCAGGACCACAAGGACCTCCAGGGCCTCATGGACTTCCTGGCATTGGGAAGCCAGGTGGGCCAGGGTTACCAGGGCAACCAGGACCAAAGGGTGATCGAGGACCCAAAGGACTACCAGGACCTCAAGGCCTTCGGGGTCCTAAAGGAGACAAGGGCTTCGGGATGCCAGGTGCTCCAGGTGTAAAGGGCCCTCCAGGGATGCACGGCCCTCCCGGCCCTGTTGGACTGCCAGGAGTGGGCAAACCAGGAGTGACAGGCTTCCCTGGGCCCCAGGGCCCCCTGGGAAAGCCAGGGGCTCCGGGAGAACCTGGGCCACAAGGCCCTATTGGGGTACCAGGGGTTCAAGGACCTCCTGGGATACCCGGAATTGGAAAGCCAGGCCAGGATGGGATCCCAGGCCAGCCAGGATTTCCAGGTGGCAAAGGGGAGCAAGGACTGCCAGGGCTACCAGGACCCCCAGGCCTTCCAGGGATTGGGAAACCAGGCTTCCCAGGACCCAAAGGTGACCGGGGCATGGGAGGTGTTCCTGGGGCTCTTGGACCAAGAGGGGAGAAAGGACCAATAGGTGCCCCAGGAATAGGGGGTCCTCCAGGAGAGCCTGGCCTGCCTGGAATCCCAGGTCCTATGGGCCCTCCAGGTGCTATTGGTTTTCCTGGACCCAAAGGAGAAGGTGGGATTGTAGGGCCACAGGGGCCACCAGGTCCCAAGGGTGAGCCAGGGCTTCAAGGCTTCCCAGGAAAGCCAGGTTTCCTTGGTGAAGTAGGGCCTCCTGGCATGAGGGGTTTGCCAGGTCCCATAGGGCCCAAGGGGGAAGCTGGGCAAAAAGGTGTTCCAGGACTCCCTGGTGTTCCAGGGCTTCTCGGACCTAAGGGAGAGCCAGGAATCCCAGGGGATCAGGGTTTACAGGGCCCCCCAGGTATCCCAGGGATTGGGGGCCCTAGTGGCCCCATTGGACCACCTGGGATTCCAGGCCCCAAAGGGGAGCCGGGCCTCCCAGGGCCCCCTGGGTTCCCTGGTATAGGGAAACCCGGAGTGGCAGGACTTCATGGCCCCCCAGGGAAGCCTGGTGCCCTTGGTCCTCAAGGCCAGCCTGGCCTTCCAGGACCCCCAGGCCCTCCAGGACCTCCAGGACCCCCAGCTGTGATGCCCCCTACACCACCACCCCAGGGAGAGTATCTGCCAGATATGGGGCTGGGAATTGATGGCGTGAAACCCCCTCATGCCTACGGGGCTAAGAAAGGCAAGAATGGAGGGCCAGCCTACGAGATGCCTGCATTTACTGCCGAGCTAACCGCACCTTTCCCACCGGTGGGGGCCCCAGTGAAGTTTGACAAACTGCTCTATAACGGCAGACAGAACTATAACCCACAGACGGGCATCTTCACCTGTGAGGTCCCTGGCGTCTACTACTTTGCATACCACGTTCACTGCAAGGGGGGCAACGTGTGGGTTGCTCTATTCAAGAACAACGAGCCCATGATGTACACGTACGACGAGTACAAAAAGGGCTTCCTGGACCAGGCATCTGGGAGTGCAGTGCTGCTGCTCAGGCCCGGAGACCGGGTGTTCCTCCAGATGCCCTCAGAACAGGCTGCAGGACTGTATGCCGGGCAGTATGTCCACTCCTCCTTTTCAGGATATTTATTGTATCCCATGTAAAAACAAAAAACAAAAAACAAAGAAAAGAAAGAGATTTTATAGAAGAAAATGACACACCAAAAAATCCAAATGAAAAACATAATTGCTTCAAAACATTTATACAGTTGGAAAGTTATATGTAAGTGAAAATTTGGACCATCGTGTACAAATAAAAACTAAGATGCATGTTTAATACTCCACACAGCAGCCTGTAATTGCGAATGATGGGATAGATTTATGTATCAAGTACTGACACTTGGTTGTACCCACTGGAATACTATTAGCTGTTTTATGTTATATGCTTCCACAATAACCTGCTTATTCAGATCAGTCAAAATATATCAGTATGAAAGATCATAGCTAATGAAAGGCACTCACTCATATTGTTTACTTTAAAATATTTATAAATATGCCTTAAAGAAATATAAATGATAACAATTACATACCGTATTTACTTGCTTAATTTCCTCTGTATTTGTGTAGATACCTTGACATGGAATGTATGGTGGGGAGACCTGTAGTGTTACCGCCCCAGTGGGAGGGGGCCCTGGGGACCCTGGTAATGCTTTAGTCAAAGGGATATCTCTCTCATATCAGAGGCTGTGTCTTTTAGTAACAGGAGTCCTTGTCATAATTGCGTGTCTGTTGTCTCTAAAAGAATGGGTGAACCAATCGGCCATTGTGAATTTATTCAGTGCCTTCTCTGTACCAAGCACTGGGTAAGGCACTTTTGTGGAGCATTAGACAGTAACCCTCAAGGAGCTAGAGAACCGGATGGGAGACATGAGCAGTAATTAACTCACTTGTTCCCCAGAGTTTCTATTTGTGTTTTTTTTTCTGTGACTTATTTTCATATTTTCTTTCCTCCATGCAATTTTCACTATGGCCCAACTAATATAAACACCTGGAAATTACAAGGAAAAAAACTCTTCCTCCAATAACTTTCCAAATTTGTGGAATATTTATTTGTAATAGCAGTTATCAGTTATGCTTATGTAGCATTAAAAATTCTCCTTCTCTGACTACACACACAACCACAGTGTGGTTCTAATCATGGAGATATCAGTAATTTTTAGTAACTGAATTTTGAAGACATTTCTCTGTTTAGCATGTATGCAAATTGATGTATAATCTGAGGTTCCAAAGTCAATTTTTTTTTTTTTTGAGATGGAGTCTTACTCTGTCACCCAGGTTGGAGTGCAGTAGCACGATCTTGGCTTACTGCAACCTCCACCTCCTGGGTTCAAGCAATTGTCCTGTCTCAGCCTCCCGAGTACTGGGACTACAGTCTTGCGCCACCATGCCTGGCTAATTTTTGTATATTTAGTAAAGATGGGTTTTTGCCATGTTGGCCAGGCTGGTCTCAAACTCCTGGCCTCAAGTGATGCACCTGCCTCAGCCTTCCCAAGTGCTGGGATTACAGGCATGAGCCACCGTGCCCGGCCAAAGTCAATTTTCAAAATCCAAGCCATAATTAGTGAGGGGGGAGTTTCAGAATTACATAGAAAAATTAATATTTGAAAAAAATAATTCTGAAATTTCTAATTTAAAAACAGATGTGCTGCTTCTGGGTGTAGCTAGTAAAATTATAAGAAAAGAACTGTTTCTTTAGAAGTGGACTGTAGAAGGGCTATGTAGAATGTCAAAGGGCAACAAGAGCCCATGTTTTTAATGTCATCCTATACTCGGCACAAATCAAAGGCCAATACAAGTCTGAAAAGGAGAAATAAATATTTTTCCAGGTTTTTGCTTGGGCACATACTAACTGCTTTGGGCATTCTAATCTGGTCTCCAAACACCGAAGACCCATTTCGAGCCTGCTATTAGCCTGCTGCTGACTCTATTAGTCACTTGGAGCAATAATGTGGGGTTATGGTGGTGGAATCTTGTATATTTTTGTCAAAAATAAAACCGTGAGTTAAGGAGATAGATATAGATGGAAAAATACACAAATAAATACGGTATGAAAACACATGGAAATGTGTCTTTGTCAAATCTGAATCATTATTACCATCACAAAAATTCTTCTCTTGGCCAATATCTCATTTCCCTATACAGTATACAAGCACCATTTCTTCTCAATTTTTAAGAAGAGAAATTAGTCCATTACCACAGGGGTTCTTGTCACTACTAATTATACAACAATCTTTTCCCAACAAAAAGATGTCCTTCACAACCTTTGTTTTCAAAGCAGACAGCATCTATGTGGCCAAATATACTTTGGGTTGTTCTTGAGGATACTGTTTTTGGGCTGATGACTATGGGGACAACATGGATCCACTGGGCTCCTTCTGCTAAACAGCCACACTGAAATGGTTTAAAAGCAAGTCAGATCAGGTGATTTGTAAAATTGTATTTATCTGTACATGTATGGGCTTTTAATTCCCACCAAGAAAGAGAGAAATTATCTTTTTAGTTAAAACCAAATTTCACTTTTCAAAATATCTTCCAACTTATTTATTGGTTGTTACTCAATTGCCTATATATATATATATATATGTGCGTGTGTGTGTATGCGTGTGCATGTGTGTGTATGTGTATTATCAGACATAGGTTTCTAACTTTTAGATAGAAGAGGAGCAACATCTATGCCAAATACTGTGCATTCTACAATGGTGCTAATCTCAGACCTAAATGATACTCCATTTAATTTAAAAAAGAGTTTTAAGTAATTATCTATGTGCCTGTATTTCTCTTTTGAGTGCTGCACATGTTAACATATTAGTGTAAAAGCAGATGAAACAACCACGTGTTCTAAAGTCTAGGGATTGTGCTATAATCCCTATTTAGTTCAAAATTAACCAGAATTCTTCCATGTGAAATGGACCATATTATTGTTATGTAAATACAGAGTTTTAATGCAGTATGACATCCCACAGGGGAAAAGAATGTCTGTAGTGGGTGACTGTTATCAAATATTTTATAGAATACAATGAACGGTGAACAGACTGGTAACTTGTTTGAGTTTCCATGACAGATTTGAGACTTGTCAATAGCAAATCATTTTTGTATTTAAATTTTTGTACTGATTTGAAAAACATCATTAAATATCTTTAAAAGTGTGTTTCTCATCTTGTTCATATCATTCAGTTGACAATGAACCTCAAAAGTATTTTTAAATTCCTACTGTTATGAATTAGCTGCTGAAATAGAGACCTAAAATAAGCATAGCTTACACAGAACAATTTATTCCTCTGGACATAAGAGCTCCTAGGATAAGCAGTCTAGGACTCACATGGTAGTTCCAATCACAGCCCCAGGCTCCTTCCATCTTATTGCTCTTCTACGTCAAGGGTGTTGCCCTCATCTCCATGGTCCAGGATACCTAACCATCAGTCACATTCTATCCCTGGGGAGGATGAACAAAGCAGGAAGGACAGGACATGCTTTTTGTCTTAAAGGACTCAACCTAGCAGCTGCTTGAATCACTCTCTCCCACATCCCGTGGCTCCAAATTTAGTCACATGACCACTAGAAGCTGTAAGGAAGTGTGGGAAATTGAATAGTCTATGTAACCACATGCCCAGCTAAAAATCAGGGGTTCTAGTAGTATGGGAGAAGAGAGAATTGATATTAGGGAATAATTAGCTGCTGCATCTGCCACTTCCATCACAAAAGAAAAAACGGCCATGGACTTCTCTTTTCCCACAAGAGACCGATCTTCAAATATTCCATTCTATTCCACTCTGCCACAAAAAAGCCAAATATTTTGAGGGGAGATAGTCATGAGTGGAGGTAAAGGGAAGAAGCAGACCTGTCTGAAGAGCCTAAGGGTCTTAGTAAGACCCTGAGAAGAAAGAATTATTTTGTGATGACTTACCAATCCCAGAATGATCATAACTTACCATGTCTAAAATATTATAAAAGGATTATTCAAATCATTCAATAAGCAAGTATGTACCACCAGTCTATGGCTGGTTAACTTACTTGTTTAAACCATCAGGCTGGAAACGCAAGACTACAACTTCCATTCCCATACAGCCCAGTTAGTTTGGTTTTATTTCACAGCCAAATACACTTCCCTCACAGTCATCTTACTGGCATACAGTGTTGTCACAAAAATGAATGGAAGAACAGATAGAGGAAATGGAGGCAGGGAAGAATAAATGGTTAGAATTCGGAATGCTGAACAGCAGGGCAAATCTATCATCACCATTACTAAATAAAGGAAATCAAAATGCATCTTACAATGGGTGTATAGTACCCCTTTATATTAAAACAGAACACAAATAAAGTAGCCCCTACTTGGTGCCTGATACTACTAAGCAATGTGAGGCATACAAAAGGAGAGAAAACATCTCTTCTCCTTAAAAAATTATCTTCTGGGCCAGGCGTGGTGGCTCACACCTGTAATCCCAGCACTTTGGGAGGCTGAGGCAGGCGGATCACGAGGTCAAGAGATCGAGACCATCCTGGCCAACCTGGTGAAACCCCATCTCTACTAAAAATACAAAAATTAGCTGGGCATGGTGGCACGCACCTGTAGTCCCAGTTACTCAGGAGGCTGAGGCAGGAGAATCGCTTGAACCCAGGAGACAGAGGCTGCAGTGAGCCGAGATTGATCCACTGCACTCCAGCTTAGTGACAGACCAAGACTCTGTAAAAAAAAAAAAAAAAAATTATCTTCTGCTTGGAGGATATTAAGATGTTTGTTAAACAGAAAACTGATTTCCAAGAGCAGAGCCTGCACAGAGCAGGGTGGTGTGATGTTGACTGGATTCATACGTGCTAAAGAAATTCAGAAAGAGAAAGATAGTTCCATGCTGCCCTCTTCCTGGGTATACCTTCTCTGACTTGTCTGCTGGGTAAACTCCTCACCCTTCAGGGTCATTTTCTCCCCCACATCACCAACATGCCTCATACATTCCTCTGTCCCTTCATTTTGTCTGCTTTGTAACTGAACCACTTGTCTTTCCTATTATAGTATAAGCTTCTTGTGAGCAGGCTAGTTCTTTCATTTTTTCACCCACAGCCCATCACAGAATAGTGGTCTAATACCAGGATGAGGAAAGAATGAATCTCTCAAGAATGCTGTGGGGTAAGAGGTGGGGGCAGGGAGTCCTAAACTGGATGTGAGGTTAGACCGAATGGCAGGAAACTCTCTTCTAGCTCAGGTATTCAAGATTATGTAAAAGCTAACTGTGGGATAAAAATTTCACATTGTTTTTTGGAGAGCTGATTTTTAAAGAAGTGTAGAATTTGGATGGAGGGATCATGAAAGTATCCCAAGATAAACAGCTTCTTCTCCTCTAATCGAGAGGAGAAAACGAGGTGTGTACGTCTATGTGTCTTGACTGGCAGGAGGAAAGGAAGTTGAGCTCAGGGAAATGGTCTGACTAGATCAGAGCATCTACCCAAGAACTAGTAAAGGAAATTAATTTAATAACTAAAGGAAGGGCAAGTGACACAGTGCTTTACATACGGGGAAGAGACACTTCTATTTTTAATACGCAATAAGACACTATAGGTCCTTAAGTGGGAAAAAGGCATAAAAATAGGTATTTTGGAAAAATTATTTTGATGATGCTATGAAGCTGACACTGAAGAAGGCAGGTTATAATTGGTAGTAAAGCCAATTATAAGACCAGACCATCTTTTATGCAGAAATGAAATGTTGGGTGATGGTGAAGGACCCTAAACAGATCTTGCAAGTGAGGAGGTAGAAGCAGGTAGGTTCAGGCGTCAGGGTTTAACAGCTGCATGACAATGAAGCTGTTTCAGGGCCTCAGAACTGGGATGATGAAGAACGGAAAAACTGAAGAGCTAGCTGAAAGACTGAATTGGACTTGGGGACAATACTAGATGGCCTTATAAGACAGAAGGAAGCTTGGCCCCAAAAGAAGGAAACTTGACCCCAAATGGCAGTCTCCTCCCATTGACAAACTTGGAAAACAGGGATGGTGCCATCAACAGAAATGGGTAGGCCATTAGTAGAACCCATGCCAGGCAGGATACAGGGGAAGACACCAGTTTGTTTATAGACTTGTTGAATCTGACCTGATGGTGGGTTTTTTAGTTTGCTAGGGCTACCATTAACGAAGTGCCACAGACTGGGTAGGCTTAAATAACATACTTTATGACAGTCCTGGGGCTAGAAGTTCAAGATCAAGGTGTCAGCAGGGTTGGTTTCTTCTGAGGCCTCTCTCCTTGGCTCATAGATGGCCATGATTTATCTATGTCTTCACATGATCTTCCCTCTATCTGTGTCCTAATCTCTGCTTTTTATAAAGACACCAGTCATATTGGATTAGGGTTTACCTTTGTGACCTCATCTTAACTTAATTGCTTAAACGCCCTATTTCCATATATGTCACATTCTGAGGTCCTGAGGTCCTGCAGATTAGGACTTCAACATATGCATTTTGGGGGACACGATTCAGTCTGTAAGAGTGGAAGATGCCTGTGCTCCAAAGATGTGTTTTTGGCAGGAAGATGAAGGGTAGAACTGTGAGCATGGGGAGAGGCCTCATGGCCTCTTGTAATAAGAGGGAGAAAAAAGACTGACCTGTAATTAGTAACACCATTTGCAGAACAAAATAAATTGCTTTACAATTTCCTCCTTTATTTACTGCAGGAAGTTAGTTTAACATATCATTTCATCAAAGATACAGCAAAAGTAAACATCATCCAAATACATATGGAATTACAAGGAATTCCAAACATACAGAGCCAACATAGAGTTGAAACCAGTCATGTCTTACTATATTTCGGGAGTTTCTCTCCTTAATGGTTCTTGTGACCAGTAAAATGCAAATGTTCATGCTCATTCCATATCCTGAATAACAAAAATATCTCTGAAGTAGCCTTAGGATTATATTTAATGGAGAATTGCACAGAATTTTGGATATTTCCTTTCATTTTACAGAACCAATACTTGTGTCCAGACAAATTTTATTCTCAAACAAGTTATTCTTTATGAGTGAAAATCATCTAATGAGTTTTATTATGAAAAAAATTTTTTTGCTAATTCCTGAGGATACATGTAATGGAATTTAAATCAAAGTGGGGCACATCATCTCACTTTTACAAGTTATTCAGAAGCTTCTTGTGTGTGTTACTGAAACACTGGACCATCTAATCAAATTTTCCTTAGACATATCCAGAACCTTTCCAGAGACTTTTTTCTTTGCTATCTTACTGTAAGTAAAAATAGATTTGTATTAGAATCAAAGACACTTCTAAATTAAAGTTTATAAATCTTGAGGACATCTATATTTCACATGCCTTATTAAAACCATCACAACCTAAAAATTAATTCTGTAATGAGCACAGCCAAGTCAGTTCTCATCTGACAAGTGAGTGGCTGGCAGCAATTTTCACATCTGCTCTTCATTCGTGGGATGAGAGACACAGGGGAAAAGCTGATGGAACACTGACGACTCTCCACTTGCCTACAACTAATAATAGTCATCTTTCCTCAGCAAAGATGATGCTGTCCTTGCTATTTATTCTGCCAAACAAGAGTCAAAATAAAAAAAAATGTTAGGAGAGGGTTCTAGGGTAAAACCAAAAGAGAACAAATCTCAGCGTCTCTGTTTACCAGCTGTGATACCTTGAGCCAATTACTTAACCTCTTTAAACTTCAGTTTTTGCACATATGAGATAGTAAATGATAACAATGAGTATCTTCTACAGTAGTTGGAAAGGGAGGTAAAGTAGCAGGGTATGGTATGGAGGGTGTATTAGTCCATTCTCTCACTGCTACAAAGAAATACCTGTGACTGGGTAATTTATTATTTATTTATTTATTTATTTATTTTTGAGACAAGGTCTTGCTCTGTTGCCCTGGCTGAAGTACAGTGGTGCAATTGTAACTCACTGCAGCCTCGAACCCCTGGGCTCAAGAAATCCTCCTGCCTCAGCCTCCCAAGTAGCTGGGACTACAGGCACACACCACCACGCCTGGCTAGAGACTGGGTAATTTATAAAGAAAAGTTTAATTGGCTCACAGATCCACAGGCTGTACAGGCAACATGGCAGCATCTGCTTCTGAGGAGGCCTCAGGAAGCTTTTATTCATGGTGGAAGGCAAAGTCAGAGCAGGCATCTTCTCATGGCTGGAGCATGAGGAAGAGAGAAAGGGGGGAGGTGCTACACACTTTAAAACAACCAGATCTCATGAGAACTCACTCACTATCATGAGAACCACTGCATGGGGACAGTGCTAAATCATTTATGAAAAACCGCCTCCATGATCCAATCACCTCCCATGCCCCACCTCCCGCATTAGGGCTACATTTTGACATAAGATTTGGGTGGGGACACAGATCCGAATCCTATCATTCCACCCTTGGCCCCTCCAAAATCTCATGTCCTTCTCACATTGCAAAATCCAATCATGCCTTGCCAACAGTCCCCCAAAGTCTTAACTCATTCCAATGAAAGTCTAAACTCCAACTACATTCCAACTCGAAAGTCTAAAGTCCAAAGTCTCATCTGAGACAAAGCTAGCCCCTTCCATCTATGCGCCTATAAAATAAAAACAAGTTAGTTACTTCCAAGATACAATGGAGGTATAGGCATTGGGTAAATACTCCCATTCCAAAAGGGAGAAATTGGCCAAAGCAAATGGGCTAGAGGCCCCATGCAAGTCTGAAACTCAGTAGGGCAGTCCTGAAATCTTAAAGATCTAAAACAATCTCCTTTGACTCCATATCTCACATCCAGGGCACACGGATTCAAGGGGTGGGCTCCCAAGATCTTGGGCAGTTCCACCCCTATAGCTTTGCAGGGTTCAGCTCCCAGAGCTGCTCTCAAAGGCTGATGTTGAGTGCTTGTGGCTCTTCCAGGCAACAGGTGCAAGCTGTTAGTGTATCTACCATTCCAGAGTCTGGAGGAAGGTGGCCCTCTTCTCACAGCTCCACTAGGCAACGCTCCAGTGGAGACTCTGTGTGGGAGCTACAGTCCCACGTTTCCCCTCTGCAATGCCCTAGTAGGGGTTCTCCATGAGGGCTCTGCCCCTTCAGCAGGCTACTGTCTGGACATCCAGGCTTTTCCATACATCCTCTGAGATCCAGGTGGAGGCTCCCAAGCCTCAACTCTTGCACTCTGCATACCCACAGGCTTAACAGCATGTGGAAACCACCAAGGCTTATGGTTTACACCTTCTGAAGCAGTGACCCAAGCTGTACCTGGGCCCCTTTGAGCCACGGCTGGAGCTAGAATGGCTGGGATGCAGGGAGCAGTGTCCCAAGCCTGCACAGGGTAGTGGGGCTCTGAGTGAGGCCCACAAAACCATTCTGTCCTCCCAGGCCTCCAGGCCTGTGATGGGAGGGGCTGCCACAAAGATCTCTGAAATGCCTTTGAGGCATTTCCCCCATTGTCATGGCTATCACCATGTGCCTTCCTTTTAGTTATACAAATTTCTGCAGCCAGTCTGAATTGCTCCCCTGAAAATGGGCTTTTCTTTTCTACCACATGACTGGGTTGCAAATTTTTCAAACATTTATGTTTTGCTTCCCCTTTAAACATAAGTTCTAATTTTATGTCCTTTCTTTGCTCACACATTATTAGCATAGATTGTTAGAAGCAGGCAGGCCACAACTTCAACACATTGCTGCTTAGAAATTTCTTCTGCCAGATACCCCAAATCATCACTCTCAAGTTCAAAGTTCCATAGATCCCTAGGGCAGGGGTACAATGCCACCAGGTTCTTTGCTAACACATAACAAAAGTAACCTTTGCTCCAGTTCCCAATAACTTCCTCACTTTCATCTGAGATTCATTACCCTGGATCTCACTGTCCATATCATTAACAGCATTTTGGTCATAACAGTTTAACAAGTCTCTGGGAAGTTCCAAATTTTCCCTCATCTTCCTGTCTTCTTCTGAGCCCACCAAATTGTTCAAACCTCTGCCTGTTACCCAGTTCCAAAGCTGATTTCACATTTTCACATATCTTTATAGCAATGCCCTACTCTTCAGTACCAATTTTCTGAATTAGTCTGTTCTTGCACTGCTATCAAGAAATACCTGAGACTGGGTAACCTACAAAGTAAAGAGATTTAATTGACTCACAGTTCTGTACAGGAAGCATTGGGGCATCAGCTTCTGAGGAGGCCTCAGGGAGCTTCCAGAGGAGTAACAATTGCTACCATTTAGTGAGTGCCAACCATGTGCCACAAACTGCTTTAAATGTTTTTATGTATTGACTTAGTTACTCCTTATAATAACTCTATTATTAGCTCCATTTTACAGCTAAAGAAATGGAGGCACTGGGCATGGTGGCTCACACTGGTAATCCCAGCACTTTGAGAGGCCAAGGCACAAG
The DNA here is from genome assembly GCF_028885655.2 of Pongo abelii. Classification (NCBI taxonomy): domain Eukaryota; kingdom Metazoa; phylum Chordata; class Mammalia; order Primates; family Hominidae; genus Pongo; species Pongo abelii. Next base: position 38,530,353 of record NC_085928.1, on the reverse strand, counting down.
GATCACTTGAGCCCCAGAGTTCGAGACCAGCCTGGGTAACATAGTGAGACCCTGTCTCTACAAAAAATATTTAAAAATCAGCCAGTGTGGTGGTGCACACCTGTAGTACCAGCTACTTGGGCAGCTGAGGAGGAAGGATCCCTTGAGCCTAGGAGTTCAAGCCTTCAGTGAGCTATGATTGTGCCTACACTCCAGCCTAGGCAATAGAGTGAGACCCTTAGGAAAAAAAAAAGAAAGAAAGAGAGAGAGAGAGAGAAAGACAGAAAGAAAGAGTGAGAAAAGACAAGAAAAGAAACAGAGACATAGTAACTTGTCCAAGATCTAATAAATGACAATGCCATGATTTTAATGCAGATATCTGGCTTCACAGTTCACACTCTCAGGTATTATGCCAGATCGCCTCCTCAAGGAAGAGACAAAAGTTCTTAGCTATCTAAGAAGCAAACAACTGCCAGTGAGGGTTCAGGAGATGACAGGGTTGTCTGTTGTTTCTTGATTATTGTGCTTACCAGAGGACAATAGATATAGTCAGCTACAAAAAGACTATGACAGATGTCATGGTGACATTCCCATCCCTTAGAATATATAAAGGCAGCAGGTTTTGAAAAGGAAAGGGACCTACCTCACACTTATTAGGAAGACTACTATCAAAACAAACAAAAACCAGATAATAACAAGTGTTGGCAAGGATGTGGAGAAACTAGAACCCTTGTGCACTGCTGGGGGGGAATGTAAAACTGGACCACTATGAAAAACAGTATGGTGGTTTCTCAAAAAATTAAAAATAGAGTTGCCATATGATCAAGCATTTCCACTTCTGGGTATATACCCAAAGGAATTGAAAGCATGAACTCAAACATACATGTGTATATTCATGTTCACAGCAGCATTATTCACAATATCTAAAAGGTGGAATTAACTCAAGAGGCCACTAATGGATTAATGAATAAACAAAATGTGGCCTATAATGCAATGAACTATTATTCAGCCTTAAAAAGGAAGAAAATTTTGACACATGCTATAACATGGATGAACCTTGAGGGCATTATGCCAGTCACAAAAGAACAAATATTGTATGACTGTACTTATATGTAGTACCTAGAGTAGTCAAATTCATAGAAGTAGCAAGCAGAATGATAGTTGCAAGTGGCTGGAGTGAGGGGAGTTTTTTTGTATAATGGGCACAGAGTTTCAGTTTTGCAAGATAAAAAGAGTTCTGAGGATGAATGGTGGTGATGGTTGCACAACTACGTGAATGTACATAATGCCACTGAACTAAATTGTACTTAATATACTTAAAAATGGTTAAGATAATAAATTTTATATTATGTATATTTTACAATTTCAAAAAATGATGTTAAAAAGGAAAACTAAAGGGTAAACTATTTATCAATAGGAATAAACCATAGGAGGCAATTGGAAATGACTTCTAGCAGCCTCCCTTACCTCCAAGTTCACTGCATTTCTCACCAATAATGCATCAGGGACCTAAGCAGCAACATATTGGTGGTCCAAAAACCACAAATCCCAGCTCTCCCAGGAAAGCTTCTGCAGACCATTATGGAAACTGCCACTTTCTGTGCCTCCTCTACTTCAGTGGATGTTAACCTTCTAGAGACCTTAAGACCTGGCTGCTGGATGCAGATGCTCCACCTTCACTCATTAACTTCAAAGTACAAACCCAAATGACTGGATTTCCTTTTCCTCAGGCCCAAATATGCAATCTGCATGCCAATTCTCTCATTACAAAAGCAAAGTTAACGATCAGGTTTTTCTTCCCCTAAATGAGAGGATCTTTACAGAGTCCATACATACTCAAGATATAAGATTAGAAAAAGGAAGCTTTAATTCAGCCACCTGACCTCAGCAGGCCCTGTCAGGAGAAGGAAGGAAAATCTACTGCCAATCTAGGCAGGGACCAATAAAGGAATATGGTTTTGTCAGCTTGCAGGTCCCTAAGGAACAAGGTCTCCCTCTCGTGGCCATGATAGAAACAGCAGTTCAACAAGCAAGTTTCAGTCAATTCTTTTCTTACAGGAATTCTGTTATGTCAGACATTCAGAAAGGTCATAGTGGGAATGGCTAGCCTCTGCTCCATGATGTCTTGGACCACAGCTTGGGATCAATCAACAGCTGGTGACTGGAATCACCTGGGGGAATCTTTATTTATAGGTCTGGCTGTGGATGCTGTCTGTCAGCAGGGACCTTAGCTGAGCTGTGGGCCAGAATAGCTACACGTGTTCTTTCCACAGGGTTTCTCTGTGTGGGCTACTTTGAGCTTTCTCAGAGTGATGCCTGGGTTCCAAGTGAGCATCCCAAGGGAGCAAGGTGGAAATGCACAGAATTTTAGGGATCTAGCCTCAGAAGTCACTGAACATCATTTCTACCATGTTCTCTTGGTTGACATGATAAAGTTCTGCCCAGGTTCAAGGAAAGGGAACACAGATCGCACCACTCAATGGGAGAACTGTCAAGGTCAGATTACAAGAAGAGTATGTGAGATGGGGGATACTGGTGGCCATCTTTGAAAAATACAATCTACCGCATTGCCCACCTGGTTGGCCAATGCTTCACTTGTCTTGGATACTCTCTGGTGGACACACCCATGTGCCACAAAGATATACACACTTTGTGCTCACTCCTTTAGGTCCCTCCACATGCCTCTTCCTCAGGTCTCTTTATTATTGAACTTCACATAGTCTATCTTAGAGACCTTTCACCCAATCAACCATACCATTCACTGTTGCTCAAGGCCATACATTTACACTGACCTCAGACTATTTTCTCCTTTCAAAGGAGATGAATGCATGTACTGAAGCTCTGCCAACCAGGATTCTGTTCACCTCAGTCCTTTAGGGTTCCTCCCTTAGTGGGATCGCAGTGTAGTAGCAATCCATTTTCAGTTCTACCAACATACCAAGCTTAACCAGTTTTGAGCATTTTCCAACATTATCAGCTGGTCATAGAGAATAACCCAGAGGACATAGGTGTGAGCTGAGAAACACAAAAGGCAAGGAGCTCTGAGCCATCTGTTCATGTATCTTGTGACTTTTGGACTTGCTTAGATGTGCTCACATGTATACCATTTCTGTTGTTCAGTGGATTGTTACTGTGAGCACCCAACCTTACAACAGCCAGTTCCTGAAGGGCAGTTCTGGTCATATAGTCATTTGATATTCCATAGTCAAGTGCCTGTTTCCGCTAGGACTCAATATTTTGCCCACAGCTGCTTTTCAAATGGTTTGGCTGAAGAAGGCAAAGCTGTACTAGAAAATCCTTGGAGCAGGCACCGTGATTCTCTCTTTAGGATCTGCCAGACATTCTATACAGCATCATTATTTATCACCCAGCACCTTTGGATCTGCCATGTCATTACGGCCTGAGTGGCAGGACAGCTTGTGCCATAGCCGAGACTTGCTGCTGAGCCCTCCCTTCTCTTGACCCTATTCAAAAATGGCAGCCTTTTGAGTCACCTGAAATGAGTTAGAACACTATTTCCAAATGTGGCATGGGCTATCTGCACAAAATACTGTTTCTCTTAGTGGAAGATGAGAGATACAAAAAATTTTCCTTTACATTGAAGGGGATTCCCAGGCATGCCTCAGATCACCAAACTCCTAAAAATATAATCAACGTTGCAGGTCCCTGAACATTTGTAATTTCTCTCTCACCCTTTGGCGTGCATGTATTTTACTAGGGCATCCAGAATACTTGACATTACCTGCTCTCTAGATCCAATTAACACTATGTCATCAATACAATGGATCCATGTTTTGTTTTGAGAAAAAAACAGAGACTTTTTGAACTATATGATGACAGAGAACAGGAGAGTTAACCAGCCCTGAGAATGTTCACAGCAAAATATCCACAGCCTTGAGTTAATCTGAACTCAATCTGCCCAAGTGAATGCAAATTGCTTTTGATCTTCCTTCCTCACAGAGATTGAACTAAACATATTTGCCAGATCAAAATCACACATGAAGTGCTAGCAGCTATGTTAATTGATTCAACCAAAAATACATTATCTGTTACAGCTTCTCTGATTAGGGATACCATTTGATTCAGTTTACAGTAGTCTACTATTATTTGCCATGGTCCACCTGGCTTCAAAGGGATCATACTGGTTAACTGAACTCCTTAGTCACCATTAGTCTTTCAAGTTGGCATTAATCTCTGCAATTCCACTGGAATGAGGTATGGCCTATGATTTATTATCTTTGCCAAGGAGTCAGGGAGAGGGATACAGTTTCAGGGACTTCCACTACGCCGTTCCTACCATAATGGTTCATATTTCATTGGTCAGAGGACCAGTGTAATGGTTCTACTAGCTGCTATCACAATCATGCACACAGCAACTGGGGAATGACCACAAGTTTATGGACCCATGACAGCCAGTGTGAAACAGATTAGAAAAAGTATCCTATCACCCAGCCACTGCATGCCCCATTCTAACAGGGGTTTATGGTGCACCTTAGACTCCCTGATATCCATGTAGTTCACCCTGTATCTGACAGCCCTTTAAAGAGCTAGGAATTCCCAATTTCTCCAGTATGGTTCCTCTGAAAAAATGGCCACAGGTTCCTGTGGAAAAAGTATGGGTAAATACTATATATATTTGTGGTGTTGCAGGGGGTCTTCCTCAGGGGGATCCAGATTCTCTTTAATTGATGAGCTCTGGGTTTCCAAACTGGCTCACATGTGGAAACCGGTCCAGAGATCACACTATTCCATTTTGGCAGCTGACATGCCTTCTGTTCACCAGCTCAAGTTCATTGTTATTGCTGCTATATAATTCAATCAACACTTACATTAGCTTTCTATCTAACTTGCCCCTACGAATATCATAGTCTATGGAACACCACAGATATCCTGAATATCAAGAACCTCTGACTGCAATTACATACATTTTGCTTCTGATGATTCCGCGCTGCCAAATGCCTTTGCTATTCTAGGATTTTACGGTACCTATTGATACTAGAGCATCTCCTGCTGTCATTCCTAGCCTGCACAGGACAGTTGCCATTAAGACTCTCAGCCAAGTTGGTACTCAATCACTACTGCAAACTTATTGTGTTAGTGAAAAGATTGTCTTCTGGCCCTCCCAGGGAACACAGTGAGCTGACAGGTTCTTTGGTCTTGAAAAACAAATACATTCTAAAAAAAAGTCCAGGGCTCTGAGCCTTCTGACTCTTTCCTTAATAATCTGCCAAGGCAGTTCTGACGTCTCCATCTCATTTACCATAGATCACCATTGTGTCTAAGCTTCAAGTTACCTCACAAAATTGTTGGTTCTTGCTGACATAGAGAAAACCTATAGCTTTTCTCATGAATAAGTAATTTTCTCCTGTAGTAGGTACTATACTTTCCACTCTGTCTATGCTGAGATTTAACCCTAGTTCTTGGTGAAGAGGAAATTTAGAGAGGTGAAAGCAGATCCTAAGACAATGAGACAACAAAAACATCATGTTTGTGAGGTGCTCAGAGAAGGAAGCTATCAGCATGATGGAAATGGTCAATCACAGCTGCAGGGCAGCTCAGACACAGGTCAAAGGAAAATGGAGCAGGTTATCAACAGTATTGCTTCAAAGTCATAATAAAAGAAGAGGGCGGTATGAAAAAAACCAGGAGGATTTTAATAGAATCCAAATCTTTACATACACATACAAATCTTTCCAGGAAATTCCACCAAGCAATCAGAATTGAGAACCATTGTCCTAAATTATTGGGTTTCAAAATTCATTGAGAAAATAGAAGTCAAAAGATAGGAATGGCTTCATCGTCCTGCCATCTCAGGAATCTTCTTAAAATGAAGTGACCCTGCTCCTATCAGATGGCATCTCCTCCATGTGGCTCTGAATCTCCATCTGTTTCCCCTTGGCAAGAACTTGACTCTCGCAATTATTCCCTTTTCCTTGACTCTCAGAAGTGCACCCTTGTCTCGGGACTACTCTTCTTTCTTGACTTGAAGGGATCATATTTGTGTCGCTTTCCTCCTCCCTCTGGCTATTTTCTCCTGGGCTCTTTGGCCTCTCCTCCTACACCTGACATCTAAATAGTGGAGGCCCAGGAACTCTTTTCTGCTCTCTACACTGTCTCCCTAAGTAATCTCATCCAGTCCCACTTCTCTTCATTTCCATTTCTCCTATCAAATTCCAAGACACTGCTATCTCGCTTTGATGACTACAAGAGCCTCCAACCTAGTCTTTCTGTTTGTACTATTATTACACATCATCCAGCTTAAAAAACATAAGCAGATCTCACAGCCTAAAAATTCCCCAATGGTTTCCTGCTTGAAATCCTTATGATTGCTGAGAAGCTCTTTCAGGTATGGCCCCCATCTACTTCTCTATCCTCATCTCTTGCCACAGTCCTCCACTAACCCTGCCACCTAGGTCACAATTGCTATGTAGTTCCTTTATAGCACTTTTATCTTTTAGCTGAAGTTATCATTTTTATCTGAATTTATTTATTCATTTAGTTGTCTTTTGTCTATTTTGTCCTTATTGTTTATGGCCTGTTTTGTCCTTGTCTAAGGCCTAGTTCATCATTTTACCCCTTAAACTGTTCCCTCCTCGTTTTACTAGTCCTAAGATTTTTTTTTTTTTTTTTTTTTTTTTTAGTTTTTAAGATTTGAACCTTTAGATTTTTTTGACTTCTGTTTTCCTCACCATCCTATTTCCAAAATATTAGCACAAATTGATGGTAATGCTCCTCATTTTGGTTCTTCCTTTTTTTCTATACTATTGTTACCCTCGTGCAGTGACTGTGGGTCATTTTGGGAACACAGACCACATTGAGAGTGCTATGAAGGTCATGGGGCAGATGGGAAATCACTTACTAGTAACTCAGCAAGTTACTTAATTCTCTGTGCCTTAGTTTCACCATCTATAAAATGGAAAGAAAAACAGTATAAACCTGGAGCAGATGCTTTTTATGCCCCTTAGCTCATTTTGAAATTGGCTCAGCCACGGAGGAAAGTTCTGGGCACACTGTCATCATCCCACCTCAAGTGAGCTCTACTCTTGAGCAGGTATACTGCTCTACTCTTCTGCCTCAGGGCTTTCTCCAACAGCATCACAGCCTGGGAATATCTGCCAATTCACATCCCTGGCAACAACCCTCACTCAATGGTGGATGACAGTCAGTGGATAAGTGTCCTAGCCTTCTGTCTTTTGAAGATGCTATGTTGTCTGGGGTGTATACCCTAGGGTTCATCGTTGTGCACCAGAAAAATTTAGGACCTGAGCACACACGAGGAGTTTAGGAGCGTACGTTTAACAGGCAGAAGAGAAAAGAAAGAGGTCTCTTCTTTATATAGAAAAAGGGGTCTCTAAGCAGAAAAGACTGGCTGGTGGCGGAATGTGCTGAATTTTCTAGTCCAGTTTGAGGAGGCGGTGTCTGATTTACATAGGGCTCACAGATTGGTTCGACCAGGTATGATGTTTTCATAGCACACGGGGAAGGCTGGTCATTCCACCCGAATCTTATTATGCAAATGGGCTTTCCAGTTGATCAGTGCCATCTTGCCTGCTCCTTGCAGTACACGTGGCTGGCAGAGAAGGGAAGACGGAGGTGCCATTTGAACATGTCTAGACCTTAGTTCCTGCCAGCATTCATTCATGTAAGCTCCCAGCTTGCAGGCTGCTCTTTGTTAGAAAACTATTTGGGGCTGCTTTTCATTAAAAAGAAAAGCCTTACTGAGGACTCCCATACCCTTACTGTCTGTCTAAGTAATTTCTTCTTAATCCTGTGTCACTTTGTGAGGCTAATTCTGGGGTATATCCTATTTTTTTCAGAGGGTCTCCAACAGGATAAAGAGCCAGTTATTGTCTATATCAAAACCAGTTTAATATCAATCCTCCTTCCTTGTCTCATTCTCTCTGCCTTTATTCCTGCATCCTGGTATCACCTCCCAAATAAACTACTTGCACCCAAGCCTTTGTCACAGGCTCTGCTTTCAGGGGAACCCTAAGTAGGCGGTTGATTTTATCAGTTGGGGTCCTACCATGCAAAAGATGACCCATTTAAGATGGAAAACTAAAAAGAATTTAGTAAGAGGAGTATTTCTGAACATGAGGTCGGGTTAGGGAAATGAAACATGGTGTAGAACCCCAGGACTAGTAATGGTGGGGAGCAGTTACCACTCCTAAGTCTGAAGAGGCAAAGGCAATAAGTAGTTACTAGACTCAGAAGAAAGAATTGAGGAGAGCTGTGGCCTTCAGTTAAGGGACCAGCGTCGGGACTCAAGTGAGACAAGTATTCTCAGGTTGGTGTCAGTGTCAGCCTGAGAGTGACTGCCTCGTTAAATCTGGTGTCCCAGGTCTCTGCTTGCCTCACCCTAGTCCCAGCACAGTATCTCATGGAGTTATGATTAAATGAATTAAGATATAAGAGGCATAGAAGTGTCAGCCTGAGAGTGACTGCCTCATTAAATCTGGTGTCCCAGGTCTCTGCTTGCCTCACTCTAGTCCCAGCACAGTATCTCATGGAGTCATGATTAAATGAATTAATATATAAGAGGCATAGAGAGGTACCTACAACATGCTATTGTTGATATTGTTACTACCATTATTGTCTACATGATGCAAAAGTTTGAATACATTATGATGGTTCCTGAAGTACACTTATAGGCTGGGCTTATTGACTAAGAACCTCTGCAATGATTAAGACCTTTTCATTGTGTGGTGAGCATTCACGAAACAGCCTTCAAACTTTATCGCTCTCTTACTAATTCAGTTTTTGCCAACCTTTCACATCATGGCATCCATAGAAAATGGTAATATTTGTACAACGCTAGAGTGAAAAGATGATGATACCCTCAACCTGAGGCAACTGCCCCAAGGTCACTGCTTCCTCCAAAGACTGCGGGGGTCAGTCTTCGGCCCACCCATGCCAGGTGGGAAGCTCTGCTTGAATCCATTATCCATCCTGCACAGTAATACCAATTTAGCTTTCCTAAAACAATACTTCTATCATGTCCTTTGCCTCTAATAACAATAACAAAAATCCAGAATTCTTGGTCTGATACTCAAGATTAAGGCATGGGGTTGAAAGAGACCACAGAAATCATGAAATTTCTCCCCTTTATTTTACAGACTCACAAAGACAGACCCAGCAAAGTTTAATAACTTATTCAAAGCAACATTCCAATCTTTCTGCCAAGGAACTATTATTTACCCTATCCATTTTTGCCGACAGACATCCATTGTCAAGTGCTACCTCCCAGTTCACCCTATTGGGAAATGAATGCTTCCTCCTTTAAACTCTAATAATACTCATTCAGATACTGAACAGTAAGACGGAGCAGAAAAAGACCTAATAGTTATTTCAGCCTGAGCTTCCCTGTGTTAGATGATATGATCAGATACTGGAGAGTACGGTTTTACAATACACTGATTTATAAACCAGGATGCCTATTCACTAATAACCAATTCACTAATAACAGAACAAATAGAACAGAAATGGATGCTACAACTTAGGTTGGCTATTCAATATAATCTGGGGTCAGTAAACTTTTTTTTCTGTAAAGTTAAAGCAAATATATGTGGGAATAGTAATAAATAGTAAATATATGAGGTCTACAAACAGTCTCTGCTGCATATTTTTCTTTACCTTTTTTGTTGTTGTTGTTGTTGTTTTGTTCTGTTTCTAACAATGCTTTAAAAATGTAAAAAATGGCTGGACACAGTGGCTTAGGCCTCTAATACCAACACTTTGGCAGGCTGGAGTGGGAGGACTGCTTGAAGCCAGGTGTTTAAGACCAGCCTGGGCAGCAAAATGAGACGCCATATCTACAAAAAACAAAAACAACAACAAAATAACCAAGCATGGTGGCATGTGCCTGTAGTCCCAGCTACTCGGGAGGCTGAGGCGAGGTGGAATATAATGTAAGACCATTCATAGTTCATTGTACAAAACAGGTATCAATTCCCATTAATGCATAGACACTCCATAATTTAGTATTGCCAGACTTCTTTTTTTTTTTTTTGAGACGGAGTTTCGCTTTTGTCAACCAGGCTGGAGTGCAATGGCACCATCTCAGCTCACTACAACCTCCACTTCCCGGGTTTAAGCGATTCGCCTACCTCAGCCTCTCAAGTAGCTGGGATTACAGGCGCCTGCCACCATGCCCGGCTAATTTTTGTATTTTTAGTAGAGATGGGTTTAGCCATTTTGGCCAGGCTGGTCTGGAATTCTTGACCTCAGATGATTCACCCACCTTCGGCCTCCCAAAGTGTTGGGATTACAGGCTTGAGCCACCGCGCCCGGCCCACACTTCTTTATTTTGTGATTTATTGCCTGAAAAACTGTCTCGCTGTGGTGTTTTTTTCTATTTCCCAGATTAATAATCAGACTGAACATCTTTTCATATTTATTAGTCATAGCACTTCCTCTTCCACACTGGCATTTCTTATCTTTCTTTTTCAAAAATCTATTAATCACGAAAATCTCGTCATCTACATTTCTTCCCAAAAGCCACATTACTTTTGATCTTTATAGATTATTTTACATTTGCCATATTTATACATAATATCTTCCCTTTTGGGGCATTTAGAGTGTGCTGACAAAGTCTAGGCAGTTATGCATTTATAAAACATCTATGAGTTGGGTGCACACGGGGTAATTTTCCACATATGGCTAATCCTATCCTCATAAGATTAAGTTTCCCTGTCTTGTCATTTCCGAGGATGTAACCTATTATAAGTAGAGCCCTTTATTCTTACAAATTGAATTTCCACTACTGTAGGCTAACATCTGAAGGGGCTCATCTTACTATTCCATGCATAGTACCAGGCACGTTGCGTGCTTTTACTACATTTTGTATAATTTTCACCTCTGTGTTTGACGTCCTGAAAAATACCGTCCACAATTACTTCACAGCTAGCCCCAGCACTTGGCGCCCAGCGGGTTTTCCTAGTCCCTCCCTGCCACTTCACGTTGGGACTGGGACAAGAGGCACTGTGGGTCTCTTACCTATGGTTACGAAGCAATGGACTCCCTTATTACTTCGTTTCCCAAATAGGGAGTAGGACACAACAACCTAGGGAGCATGGGGAAAACAACTTTCGGGTCTTCGAGCCACTTGTGTCTTTCTGTGGGCGAGCCTTTCCAGACCCACAGAAAGGAAAAGACATTTTCCTTACTCATATTGCATAAATAGCAGAACTACATTTACCACAAAGGCCCGACATTCATGGTCATGGATCCTTGTGCATGTTTTCTAAGAGCAAACTGTACAAACACACAAACTCTGAAACACTGACACACAAGTGAAAACACACGCACGTGTTTGGGTCTTCTCCCGCAACGCAAGTTCTTTGAAACTGAGCGGAGAAAAATCGTCTTCGCATCGTGTCTCACACTTTCGACACAATCTTATCGAGAAACGTAACACCTAAACAAAATTTTTTAAAAATATATTATCAAAAACGATGACAATACCTTTCTTCTTATGTTCCTTTTTGTCTATAAGCTTTGGGGGGATTTATTTTGCGTTTCCAAACTGCTTCTGCCTGTCGGCGCCTGTGTGGAAACTGCGACGAGTCTGGAAGCGGCTGCCGGAGAGGCGGGGCAGAGGTGTGACGTCATCGCCGCGGGGCGGAGGCGACAGTGTCTAGCTGGGGCTCCGCGTGTAGCTACGCCGGCCGCCTGGCTTTGAGACAGCGTGATTCTCTGCAGCTGGCCGCCTCCCGCTGCTGTTCCGCCCACGTCGAGTCCTGAGCTGAAATGGCAGACGATCTCGGAGACGAGTGGTGGAAGAACCAGCCGGCTGGAGCAGGCAGCAGCCCAGGTACCCACTCTGTGCCCGCTCTCCTACGGGGCCTCTCCCGGAGCCCTTCCGTGCGCCTCAGCCCTGGTCGCTTCTGGCGGTCGCGGTGTCCACCCGGCAGGGGTGTGCACCGCCTTGGGAGCGCGCGAGCATCTCGGGGAAAATGGTGCAAGAGATTTTTTAACACGTGAAACAGACAACTGTGACATTAACTCAGATCTGTCTGCCAGCCAGGAAGGATCCTTTCCACAAGCTTTCTCTTTTCCTTATTTCTTGAGAATAGATAAGACAGTTTTTGTGAAGAGAGGCAACTTTGTATGATGGTTAAGGGTGACCCATGAACTGCTTTCAATTTAGACTGAGGTCAGAAGCAGGGGTTACTGCTTCAGACTGCTTCCATTCAAATCACGACTACGGTATTCTGATACTGTTTAGCCTCCTTTTCCTCATCTGTAAAATAATGGTAACAATAATGTCCATTTCATAAAGTTGTGAAGATTAAGTGAAGTTAGTACAGTAAAGCACTTTAGCACAGTGCTTGACATATAATGTGTGGTAAATATAAGTTGCTGTATTTCTTGTGGTCATCATCATTATCATGTAATTTGGAATATTAGAACTGGAAGGAGGCTTAAATAGAGATCATCCTTTGAACTCACTTATTTTACAGATGAGAAACATAACCTAAAGATGTCAAGTAACTTGACAAGTTCACAAAGCTAGCTCCTTTCAGAAACAATACTAGAATTCAGTTAACACAATTTGAATAGTTTCTACTATGCTCTGCTATGTTTACCAACTCCTGATGTAGTGGGCATGTCATCCCCAATTAGAGTAGCATTAAGTAACCCCCCATGTCAGGCTAGCCTTGAACTTTTTAAGTTCCATCACACCTACCATGCAATTATTGGCTAGTTGGTTTTTATCACTCCTCAAGGTCTGCCTCTTTTCTCTACAAGAGAAGACAGGGCCAAAGTCAGATTCATACTTCTGTCATCCACAGGGCCCTGCACATGTTAGACACTTGATACCTATTTGCTGCAAACAATCTTGAAATACTAGTTGTGAAATATCCATTAAAAATAACCGACTTCATTTGTTGCATTGTTTCCGGAAGGTCAAGCCTTCAGGTACAAACTAAGCAGATGTCATTTTTAGAAAGGTAGCCAATACAACATTTCCTTGATTAAACTTCCTGACTCTTTTGCAGCCCTGCGGTGTTCCACATTTACTTTAATAACTACCCCTCCCAACTCAGGTGTTAAAAAGCTCTATTTTATGATATGATTGAAGATTAACAGAGGCCATTTAAGAAATAGTTGAAGTCTGTTTGAGTGGTGAAGGGGATCCCAATTCTTGGTTCTAGTCCTCACTAGCTGTGTGACTTTCAAGTTATTCATCCCTTGGAAGAAAGGCAATCAACATGTATTGAGTATCTGTTATGTGACAAATGTCTTCATAAATATGAATTTATTTAACCTTCATAACATCCCTAAAAGGTAAGTATTCTCTTCATTTGTATAGGTGAAGAAACAGAAAAAAGTTAAGTCGTGTTCTTAGGAACACACATTGAAGAAGAGGTCTGGGAAGAGTTAAGTCAAGTGTGATTGATTTTGAAAGTCATGCTTTTCCCGCTACTACTTTGTGACTTCTCTGGGCCTTTGTATCATAATCTGTAAAGAGCCCTTAAAGATCATCTTTTTTAGGGTTTTACCAGCCAACAGGTTTTTTTTTTCTTTTTTTTTTTTTTGACACGGAGTCTCCCTCTGTCGCCCAGGCTGGAGTGCAGTGGCACGATCTCAGCTCACTGCAACCTCTGCCTCCTGGGTTCAAGCGATTCTCCTGCCTCAGCCTCTCAAGTAACTGGGATTACAGGTGCCCGCCACAACACCCAGCTAATTTTTGTATTTTTAGTAGAGACGGGGTTTCACCGTGTTGGCCAGGCTGGTCTTGATCTCTTGACCTCGTGATCTGCCCGCCTCGGCCTCCCTAAGTGCTGGGATTACAGGCGTAAGCCACCGCGCCTGGCCCCCAACCATTTTAAACACTGAATCTAGTAAAACTTTAAATTGCTACAGCCTCCTTCATCTAAGTTGCCAGAATTCTCATGAAGACAATGTGTTGGAGTGCCTAAGGTTGCTCTACTTCTTACATTCCTTCTAGCCATAAGACTAACCTTTTTTTTTTTTTTTTTTTTTTTGAGAAGAAGTCTCACTCTTGTCCCCCAGTCTGGAGTACAGTGGCTGCGATCTCAGTTCACTGCAACCTCCACCTCCTGGGTTCAAGCAATTCTCCTGCCTCAGCCTCCCGAGTAGCTGGGATTACAGGAGCCTACCACCACCCCCAGCTAATTTTTGTATTTTTAGTAGAGACGGGGTTTCACCATGTTGGCCAGGCTGGTCTTGAACTCCTGACCTGAAGTGATCTGCTCGCCTTGGCCTCCCAAAGTCCTGGGATTACAGGTGTGAATCACCGCACCCGGCCAAGACTGAGCTTTGAAAATTGCTGGCATTAAATTTATCAGAGGCCTTTGCTTTGTTCGCTGCTCCTAAGCAAAGTAAGTATATGCCTTTATTTGAAATCTCCTTGATTATTCACTGGCAATTTGCCTAACTGTAATCTGTACAGCGTTTCTAATTCAAAAGAAATCACAGCTGAACCACTTCAGATTTCCTTATTCTTCTTTTATTGATGGGATCTAGCCTTGATCCTAGAGCACAAGGCTTACTTACCTGGCTGCCTTCTTGAAGTCTTTGCTGAAGTTATTTGATAGGGATATCAAATGTATTCAATTGTTATTTCATCCTGAAATACGTGAATTATGTTTTGTTTTGAAAGTTGAAGGAGAAATAATACGTTAAATCAGAGAAAGGAAAGATAGTTGTATTGGTGCTTTTATTCCTGTTGTGGATTATGCTATCTGCCTATAAAAATAAACATCTTTTGCTATAATCTGTTCCCCCTTGAAATCCATGGTAGCAAGGCAGTGGAAGATTTCAGTCACTTACAAATACTTGTTGGTTGTACATGGTTTATAACACCTATCTAATGTGCCTATCTGTTTGTTGTCTGTCTAAGGAACTGTACTATTTTTTGGCTGTTCTCATGTCTTCTTAGATGTGGTATGTAACACAAAGTTTTCATGGCTCTTTAAAACCTGTCATTTTTGTGCTAGAGTTCTACATTGCACTGGAGCTCAACATGGGACCTGGCACTTAATTGGTGTTTGGTGGATGTTAGCAGAATAAATGTATGTGTGTATGCATGTTACCTGCTACAGAGTATGTAGGCAGACATGTAATTTCTCATCCAGTCTAGACACTTTTGTGAGTGGAAGGCTATGCAATTAGAATTTTGCAGGGACTCTCCTGGTCCTTAAGGGATGTCTAGTCACTCCATTGGTGGCAATTGGAGTCATGGCCCAACATAAGACAGCTGGGAGTCACAGTGCTGAGTGTGCAGCCCAGGATGTCTTAGGCATAAGACCCCAGGAATCGTCTAATGGCATCTAATATTTGATTTATTTCCTTATTCCCTGTAAACCTTCAGAAACGTTTGAAGTGACTTATAGTAAGTAATACGTTCAGTAGAATAATGATTTGAAAATATTAATGCTGAAATGAGCAAATACAATGCCTGAGATTTTAATGTAGTTGACCGGTCTGGGTACTTTCTCAGTGTGAAGCTGAAAACTGAGAGAATGTCAATCACAGCATGGATTTCGTGACTTAAGGAAGAGAGCCAAGAAATTCTGCAGTTGGAAATGTCACTTGAGGGCCTGTAATCCCAGCACTTTGGGAGGCCAAGGTGGGCAGATCACCTGAGTCCAGGAGTTTGAGACCAGCCTGGCCAACATGGAGAAAACCTGTCTCTACTAAAAGGACAAAAATTAGCCAGGTGTGGTAACAGGCACTTGTAGTCCCAGCTACTCAGGAGGCTGAGGCAGGAGAATTGCTTGAACCCAGGAGGCGGAGCTTGCGGCAAGCCAAGATCGCACCACTGCACTCCAGCCTGTGCTACAGACTGAGACTCTGTCTCAAAAAAAAGAAAAAAAGGAAAAGATAAAAGAAAATGTTACTTGATCATTTACTCACTGAAGATGAAGAGAATACTGATTGCTTTCCCTTTTTATTTCAATGATATACCTATTAAATTACCAAATCCAGTACCCAGTAGGCAGCTAAGTATGTGAGTGTGGAGCCCCAGGGCCAGATCCAGGCTGAGATACAGATTTAGGAATAACTGGCATACAGATAGGTTATTTTTAAAGAGCATATTCTTAGCAGTCTGTAACATTGAGCCTCCATGTCTTTTAAGGAGGGTCTTTCATATGCTTCCCCAACTCATTCTGAATCTTTGATGACATCTCTTCCCAAGCACCTAACTAGAAAACTGAAGTGTTAAGACACTTCTGTGTACAGTGCCAGGAGACTGCAGGTAATAATACCAGTTTGCGGCCAGGCGCAGTGGCTCACGCCTGTAATCCCTACACTTTGGGAGGCTGAGGCAGGTGGATCACCTGAGGTCAGGAGTTTGAGACCAGCCTGACCAATGTGATGAAACCCTGTCTCTACTAAAAATACAAAAAATTAGCTGGGCATGGTGGCACACACCTGTAATCCCAGCTACTCAGGAGGCTGAGGCAGGAGAATTGCTTGAACCCAGGAGGCGGAGGTTGCGGTGAGCTGAGATCATGCCACTGGCACTCCAGCCTGGGCAATAAGAACAAAACTCCATCTCAAAATAATAATGATGATAATAATAATAATAATACCAGCTTGCATTTGTTGAGCACTTACTACCTGCCAGATGCTGTTTTGATTGCTTTACATGTTCTTGTTAATTTAATCTTCCCAAGTACACCAGCTGTAGTTACTGTTGTTATCTTTATTTTACTGATGAGGAAGTTGAGACACTGAGAAATTAAATGATTTACCTAATACTATTTAATTTAATTCACCCAATACTATCTATTTAATTGGTAAATGGGGGAGCTGTGATTCATATGCAGGCAGTCTGAAACCAGAGCCTGTGTGCTTATCTTTTGCATTCTCATTATCAGTGGTAAGAATCTCACCTCTAAAGGAATAATCCATTATTGGTTTAAAGAGACTTATAATTTAGAAAGTCTTTTGTTTATATATAGTTATGAAATTGTGTCTATTAGTTTTCCAAAGTTTACTCTTTTAAAGAGCACTGGTTACTTGGAGCTACAAATAAGCAGCTTTTCCATTTGGGCTTTGAGAACCATTTCTGCCAGTAACTCAAACCTGATCCTGGAGCTCAAAGCTTAACATATATGGCTGCCTTCTTTAAATCTTTGCTTAGTTATTTAATAGGGATGTCAAATGTAAACAAGACGCAGCTACTGAATTATTCTCCAAACCTGCTTTTTCTCCAGACTTTCCTGTCTCCATAAATTAAACCACCAACTACACAATTTCACAAAGGCCTAGCAGTATTCTGATTTATTTATTTTTTTCACCCCTATATCTCATCCATCAAGTCCTGTTGTCACTACCTCCAAAACATATCCTGATTCTTTCTTTGCATTTTTCTCCGCTCTGCCTCCATTGAAGTATACATTATCATCCTTCTGCCATAAGCTTCTAACAGGGCTCAGAGTTTCCACCTTGTCCCTCACTCACCAGCTAGAGGTCTTTTGAAAAGAAGTCAGGCCACTTTCCTGCTTAAACCTTCCAATAGCTTTTTCCCTGGCACATAGAATGAAATTCAAATTACTTACCACGGCTGGTGGCCACCAGGTCTTCTACTATTTACTCCCCTATAGTTTATGCTGCCCCACCCACACCAGCCTTCATTCTGTTCCTCAGTAGGCCACACTCACTCTGTCTTACTTAGCCATTTGTGTTAGCTGTTTCTTTTCCTTTCTGTCCTGTCCTTCTGATTGGCTGGCTTTCGTTTTTTTTTTTTTGTTTTTTTTTTTTTGAGCTAGAGTCTTGCCCTGTCACCCAGGCTAGAGTGCAATGGTGCAATCTCAGCTCACTGCATCCTCCACCTCCTGAATTCAAATGATTCTCCCGCCTCAGCCTTCTGAGTAGCTGGGATTACAGGCACCTGCCACCACACCCAGCTACTTTTTGTATATTTAGTAGAGACGGGATTTCACCATGTTGGCCAGGCTGGTCTCGAACTCCTGACCTCTCGATCCGCCCACCTCGACCTCCCAAAGCGCTGGGATTCCAGGCGTGAGCCACCAGGCCCGGCCAGCTGGCTCTGTCTTAACATTAAGTACACAGTTCAAACGTCACCTACTCAGAGCAGCACTTCCTGATCAGGCAGTCTAGAGTAACTATCTAGGTGCTCTATTACATTATCACAATATCTATTAAATTATTATGTTATTATAATTCTCAGCAGAGCACTTAGCACCAACTATTATTTTTCCTTGTTAAATTAATTACTTTTTCCAAGCACTAGTCTGTAAGAGCTCCACGTGAGCAGGTATTTTGTTTGTCTTGTTTGCTTTCGTTTCAGGGCCTAGAGTAGTATCTGGGTACAGAGAAGGCACTCATTAAGTATTTGTTAGTTATTCAATTAATTATTAATATTTCGTAGTCACACCTTGAAGACCTCAACCTAGGAGATCTTTATCAAAAGAACCTTGATCTGCTAGCAGATTTGTCAAACTGCTGTCCAGGCTTTTGACAGATTTGGCAAATGCCGCTTTTCTCTTTTCAAAATTACATTAGTAGTCGTTGTAAAACTGTGTCTTACTAACATTTTATTGTAACCATATTTGGATTTAATTTTATAAATTACGTTTGGAAAGAGGACAACAGACTCTTTGTAAATAAGCCTGTAATTTTTACGGGTGACAACTTTTGTCACCTAGAATCAATGTGCTTATTTTTGAGGTTGCTGAAATGAGCTTTGTAAATATTTTTGTTGTAATATCATTTTATGGTATATTCTTCAAATTATATGGCTTTATCCATGCTGAATTCCTTCTGGAAATGGAGTAGCGGAGCACCTTGGATCTTTTCTTTAAACCCAAGTACCCAGGTTTTTTTGTTTTGTGTTTTTTCTTTTTTCACACCAAAGTTAAACCTTTACAGTATTAGTTTTACATATAGACAGTCTTGCATTGTAGATGTTGTAAGGCATTGTCTCTACATATAAAATTCAGACTTGGAATATTTGTAGGAGATGTTAATAACACACAACAGAGGATCGACTTCTGGGCATGTTTTCATAATCATTCGTCAAGCTCTCATGCTTAGCCTTGTTTTAGACACTGTACCAGAATTAGAGGGAAAAAACATAATCAGCTTACATTACAGGATTTACACATTGATGTGGTTCAGTCAAAATGCAAATAGTATTGACAGATATTCAAGGGCAAAACACAGGGGCAGGATGAATTTTAAAAGCAAGGGGAAGGAAAGAAGAAAGAGGAGGGAGAAAAATGACTATGTTATTAGTCATTGCTCTATACTTGAAGGCTGTAACAGATGGACCCTTAGATAACCTTCACGGTCTGGTTTAATTTACTGCATATAATTTCCACAGTTCTTTCAGATGATTAAATGAGTGGTTCTTGATAACAATTATGAACATTTAAAGGTGGAAATTTATGCATATTTCCTTAAAGTGCATGTCAGGTAGTTCCTGCTATAATTTTGCTAAATGTCCATGAATCTCTTGAAAAATACAACTTATAAATGTGGAAGGCCTATACATAACTTCCGTTTCCTCCCTCAGATTCAATAATAATGTATTATTTTGTGGTACAAATCTCTTTTTCTTTTTTTTTTTTTTTTTTTTGAGACAGAGTTTTGCTCTTGTCCCCCAGGCTGGAGTGCAGTGGCGCAATCTTGGCACACTGCAACCTCCACCTCCTGAGTTCAAGCGATTCTCCTGCATCAGCCTCCTAAGTAGCTGGGACTACAGGCGCATGCCACCATGCCTGGCTAATTTTTTGTATCTTTAGTAGAGAGGGGGTTTCACCATGTTAGGCAGGATGGTCTCGATCTCCTGTCCTCATGATCCGCCTGCCTCCACCTCCCAAAGTACTAGGATTACAGGTGGTGAGCCACAGAGCCCGGCCCAGCACAAGTCTTTTATCTGTCGTTAATCTAATGTTCTTTAGTGGAACACTTCAGATGCATTCATAGAATTATACATTTTACTAAATATATCACAGCTTGAAATATAGTTTCCCCATTTTTATCAGCTTTCATAGAATTCTTAATTGATTTTTAAATGGCTAATATTGCTTATAAAAAGTAGTTGATCAAGCTCTTAAATTCTTATTTCTGAGTTCCTTGTTCTAGTTCACACTAGACCAGAGGTCAGCAAACTTTTTTCATATAAATCCAGATAATAAATATTTTAGGTTTTGTAGGTCCAATCATCACTGTCATAACTGCTGTTGCAGTGTAAAAGCAGTCATAGAAAATAAATATGTAAACGAATGGGTATGGCTGTGTTCCAATAAAATTTTATTTATGGACAACAGTATTTGAATTTTATGTAATTTCACATCGCAAAATAGTCTTATTTTGATTGTTTTTCAACATTCACAGTGGATTGAATTTGGCCTGTGAACCACAGTTTGCAAACGCTGCCCCAAACTCAAAGTCACATCATGAATTGTATGTCACGTGTCTTCAGGAGAAGAAATTTGAAACAAATCCAGAGAGAATTGTGTTTTACCTTAGTTACTCCGTTACTTAGTAATTATCAGCCATGTATTAGACCAGTCACATATCTGTTAAAATCAGATATTTGATTCTAAAATATCTCAAGATTAGTTCAGAAACCTTGAAGGTAAATAAATGAAGGACCAGGAAAAGACTTCAGCTTAAAAGTATCAGGTTTTTAACATTTTTATTACAAATTGGATTTGTTTTCACTCACTTGGATTTTTATCTGCTTACTTTAAAACAATTCATCAAGTGAAATCACTCTAGAATTATTAGGTCAGCTTCTTTTATTTTCATTGTTCTTCAGAGGCCACACTGTTGCGGAAACAACATGCCCAGGAGGCAAGATTCTTTATATTTCAGTTGTGTTACATATAGGTCAGATATTACTGTTTTGAACTCCAAATAGTATTCTCACTTTATAGTTGTATTTGCGTTTTTATTATATTATTAATACATATTGCTTGAAATAAGCTTGGTTTTTGGTTGTTAATCCTTTTGTTAAAATATAACTTTGTTTATTATTATTATTTTGAGACAGCGTCTCACTCTGTCACCAAGGCTATAGTGCAGTGGCATGATCTTGGCCCACTGTACCCTCTGCCTCCCAGACTCAAGTGATTCTCATGCCTCAGCCTCCTGAGTAGCTGGGATTACAGCCATGCACCACCAAGCCCAGCTAATTTTTGTGTTTTTAATAGAGATGGAGTTTCACCATGTTGACCAGACTGGCCTCAAACTCCTGGCCTCGTGTGATCTGCCCGCCTTGGCCTCCCAAAGTGCTGGGATTACAGGTGTGAGTCACCGCACCCGGCCAATATAACTTTACTTTGAAGACTTTTGTCTTAATGGGATTAGAACTGCATTACCATTTAAAGATGAGTTTCTGCTGGTTCCCATAGAAGTGTCAACATTTTTCTACCCCAATTTTTTTTTTTTCATTTGAGACAGAGTTTTGCTCTTACTGCCCAGGCTGGAGTGACGTGATCTCGGCTCACTGCAACCTCTGCCTCCTGGGTTCAAGCAGATTCTTCTGCCGCAGCCTCCAGAGTAGCTGGGATTACAGGCATGTGCCACCATGCCCAGCTAATTTTGCATTTTTAGTAGAGACGAGGTTTCTCCACGTTGGTGAAGCTGGTCTCGAACTCCTGACCTCAGGTGATCCACCCGCCTCAGACTCCCAAAGTGCTGGGATTACGGGCGTGAGCCACCGTGCCCGGCTTCTACCCAAATTTTTTAGTACTTTGTGTACTATCTTGTCCCTCTTTTTGTGCTTCCTCTTAAACTTATGCTAGCTTGGATAAAAATGTACTTTAGGAAGTCTCCTGACATGGGAGAAAACAATTTTGAAATCTTCAACATACAACGTATTTTGTGCTTCTCTTCAGAGTAAAATTTTTCCCAAGGTATTTTGTTTTTCTGGGACTATTGTTAGTGCATGTTGTTTTTCCTGTTTTATGCTTCCTTTCAACCTGTTTGGTTTTCACTAAGGGATTCCAATGGGTTTTTTTTCTATTAGCATAATTACCAATGTTGACTGTCACCTGGGCATAACTACTTTTCCTAACCCTGTCATACACCATTGCTGTCTCTTAGCATGTTTTCTCAAGTGAGAAAATGTCTTGACTGAATGACCTTCTCTTCTTCATTTACTCATTCTCTATTCACTCTAGGTTTATCAAATACCTGCTCTATGTGAGGCACAGTACTCAGCACTCTCTACATACATGTATTTTTTTTTTTTATGGTAGAGCTTCATCACTGCACCCTTCCCCCCCCACCCCCCCCACACACAAACAAGATCTTGCTCTGTCAGTCGGGCTGGAGTGCAGTGGTGTGATCATGCTCACTGCAGCCTCGGACTTCTGGGCTCAAACAATCCTCTTGCCTCTTCCTCCTAAGTAGCTAGGACTACAGGTGTGCACCACCACACCTGGCTTTTTTTTTTTTTCTTTTCGGAGAGACAAGGTCTTGCCAAGTTGCCCAGACTGGTCTTGAGCTCCTGGCCTCAAGCAATCCTCTCACCTCAGCTTCCCAAAGTGCTGGGGTTACTGGTGTGAGCCACCATGCCCAGTCTTCACCTTCTTTTGTAGTCCATCCCCTTCTACTATTCTCTTCCTGCTCTCCTTTCACTTAGACTTTTCCATTTCAGGCTTTTAATTCATTTGACCTCCCCCTACTGCCCTCTGCCACTTGCCTGCTGGGACTGCTGCACATCATCCCTCTCAATGCTTCCCATCATCCCTTTCAACGCTGCCCATCATCCCTCTCAATGCTGCCCATCATCCCTTTCAATGCTGCCCAGGCCTCTAGCTCCTTCTCCTCCTTGAAATTGCAGGGGCCTGGAGGTGTTTGTACAGTGGCATTAGTGTAATGAGGCGGACTTAGTTAGATAAGTATGGGGAATGGGAGTTCCTTTGCTCTTGCTCTGCTGGCTCCAACCCAGGGCAGCTGGCTAAAGCAGTCCTTAACTATGAGGATTTCTTCCAGGGTCATGCTTCCAGTTTTTAGTGAAGGATCACAAAAAATGTTTAGTGTCGTTCCATTGATTTTTTTCCCCCCTCGATTGAAGCTTTTTTAAATGTTTTTTGAACTGCCTTTTGTGTCAAACATGCCTTGTCTTAAAACGTCCTGTATTACTCTGTCCACACTGAATTATAGGCACACCTTTCTCTCAATTCAATGAGAGAGTTTTCAGTGTGATGAAAAGAAGTGCTTTAGCTTTCTGCCAGGGGACTGTGTCTAGCCTTATAGATGAATGTTTGAATTCAACATTTTGTATTAATAGTTGGACATATTCATAGGTTATCAGAACTGGAAGGGACCTGAGGAATTATTTCACTTTCCTGTTTTACATGTGGAAACTCAAGGCTTAGATTGATGAATGCAAAGATCGTTGTCACATGAATGAAAATCTAGGATTGGAATTTGAGTCTCCTAACCCCAAGCTTTTGTTGAATCAACTGATTTTCGATAGTGTTTATTCAGAGAAGAGATATGAATAAACAATGTCCTGTGAGATGATAAATTGTGTATTTTTTTCGAGCACCTGGAACATTGATTCATATCTCCCTAAAATATCTCAGTGTTACTGAGACTAAGTGCCAGTGATCAGGTATGCTTACTACACCAGTGATTGTCAGGTATTCTGCACAAAGGACATATTCAGCTGTTACTCACTTTTGTTATGCTTTTCCTCCTTTAAGAATTATCACTTTGGTTTTTCCCTCCTGGTCATAAAGAAATCATAGTTTTAGACCTTAAAGTGGGATTTTAATTGTCCTGTCATCTTGATGGAAATACTCTGATTTTCTTGACTCAGATTAGGAATTTTTGCTATCACCTTTTCTTAGCAAAATGTGATTAATCAGCAAAGTTCTGTAGAATGAAGAATTACTTCTGTTTTCACCAGAAAACTCTTGAACTGTTCTAGTGAATTCAGTCCTATCCCAGGCTGACTCTAGATAGTTCATCTTTGGGTTAGATTATATGTAGGATGAGGAAATGGGTAGATTTGGGTGTGGGTCTAGGCCTGTGAGTGTTTGTATGTGCACATACACATATAGAAGTAAAATAATTGTAGATGTGCTGCTTTTTTGGGGATGATCTTCATCAGGTCCACCAAGCTGCTTCACCATTTCCTGTAGAGATGGTCCTTTGGCCTTTCATAGTGGTAATTTTAGCTTTCCACATATTTCTGCAGATGAATGTATCCAGGCAGTGCATTGGTATGAGTTACCTTCTCCCTCCCACATGGAGGAAAGTGTTGGAGGTAACAGTTCTCACGATGTGTAGCTTTCCACAGCCATTTTGGTAAATAGGCTTATCCATAGGCACTGTGGGGGCTTTAGTGGAAATCTTGGTGATGCCTGTAGATTTTGGTTGAGGGATCCATGTTGGGATTCTCTGCTTGCATACCTCCTTGATCTTGAATTAAACAAGAGAACAAAAGGTAATTAATGGTACAGTTGGTGGAGAAGTAGAAATAGTTTAGGACATGGAGTCAGTTTGGAGGATTTGGCTTTGAAAGCACCAGTTTCTGGGGATGTACCAGATCAAAGATTGTCAGGTTGAAGAAAAAAACGTCAGTAAAGTAATCTGGTATGTGTTGAATGTGTGCTGTGTGCACAGGTCTTGATAGAGATAGTGGTAGATACGTAGATGAATAGATATTTGGCACAGTGTAGTAGGACATAAACAACAGTAGTGTCCCAAATTAATCTCAAAGAGCCATGAGATTGCCAGAGAAAGGTTAATTTCGATGAGATTGTCTTTAAGAGTGCTTCATGAAAAATATGGCATTTGACTTGGGCCTTTAGACTTTTAAAAGTTTTCACAGTATGAGTTTGGTGAGATGGGCAGCTCCAATGATGATTAGCGGAACAGCTTGGTAGTATGTATCAAGAGCCTTATGAATCTTTTCTAGGATGTAGAGAGGCAGGCAAGGATATTTGATTTTAGCATTGTTTATAATGATGAAAAATGGACAGTTAAATGAATAGGATGTGTTAAATGAATTATAGTATAATTATGACAACATGCTTTGTTAATGAGGCCAAAGCTTCAGGAAAATGTTTACTTAGAAATGTTAAAAGTAGAATTTAAAACTGTGTACATGCTTCAGTTATTTACATGTGAAGAGAAAAATACTAAAAGAAAATGTACCCATGCTATTAGTTGTTAACCCTGATTAGTGGACTTACAGGTACTTTT
This sequence comes from Pongo abelii, assembly GCF_028885655.2. Lineage (NCBI taxonomy): Eukaryota > Metazoa > Chordata > Mammalia > Primates > Hominidae > Pongo > Pongo abelii. Next base: position 38,505,201 of record NC_085928.1, on the reverse strand, counting down.
TATTTTTCTTACATTTTCTGTGTTCTCCGCATATTTTATAGTAAGTATGCTATCAGAAAAAGCAACACTAAATTGTTTTAAAAGACAAAAAAGGAAGGAAACAACTTGGAGATCAGGACATTTCTGTGAACAACCATATTATCCAAGCCATGAGCAGTAGAAGCTGCAGTTGAAGTCAATGACAGACTAATCAAGTCTGCTAATATTGTGACTATAGCATTAATAATAGCCTTCCCAAGATGGATTTCTGTGATGTCCTGTAACTTTATCAAGATTTAGATTGGTTCTCCAATTTAGTGTACAAAAATCTATGTTGGGATCGTCTTTAAATTGTAGATTTCTGAATCTTATCCCTATACATTGTAATTCACTGGTTTGTGGATATGTCCAGGAATTCACATTTTTAATAAACTCTCAGAGTGATTTCTTCGACCAAGTGGTTGGCCTACCACACTTGGAAAAGTGCTACCATAATTGAACTTCGTTTAGATGTAAGCTTTATTTTTTCTTCACCTGGAACTCTGGCCTACCTGGGTATGCAGAGTTCAATACTGTGAAAGGCCGGGACAGATTGGTATGACACACAGTATTGGTGGAGCTCGTTCCTTTTGAGCAACACTGATATGTGTTGGTGAAGAAAATGTGGCTTGGAGTGGTGGTCAGTGATAACTTTCAGGCCCAGCTGCCTGAAAGTTACTGGGCTCCTACTTGTTTCTACATCATTGATGTGCAAGCTTTTGTTTTCTAGGTAGCTCCAATTTCATTACATAGATTTTACCTCTAGATGGCAGCAAAGGCTTGTTATTTTATCAGAACAACCCCAATTGTCATTCCCAAATCTTTTTTTTTTTTTTTTTTTGAGACGGAGTCTCGCTGTATCACCCAGGCTGGAGTGCAGTGGCGCGATCTCGGCTCACTGCAAGCTCCGCCTCCCGGGCTCCCGCCATTCTGCCTCAGCCTCCCCAGTAGCTGGGACCACAGGTGCCCACCACCACACCCGGCTAATTTTTTGTATTTTTAGTAGAGATGGGGTTTCACTGTGTTAGCCAGGATGATCTCGATCTCCTGACCCCGTGATCCGCCCGCCTCGGCCTCCCAAAGTGCTGGGATTACAGGTGTGAGACACTGCGCCTGGCCATTCCCAAATCTTTAAAAAAAAAAAAAAAAGGGGGGGTGCCTAGCGCAGTGGCTCACGCCTGTAATCCCAGCACTTTGCGAGGCTGAGGCGGGCGGATCACTTGAGGTCAGGAGTTCGAGACCAGCCTGGCCAACACAGCGAAACCCTGTCTCTACTGAAAATATAAACAGCTTGGCGTCGTGGTGCGCTCCTGTAATCCCAGCTACTTGGGAGGCTGAGGCAGGAGAATCGCTTGAACCCACAAGGCGGAGGTTGCAGTGAGCCGAGATCATGGCATTGCACTCCAGCCTGGGCCACAGAGCAAGACTCTGTCTCCAAAAAAAAAAAAAAAGATGTTTTTTTTTTTTTTCTTGTATGACTTTTATCCTTGGACATGTTTCAGTAAATGAGGTATGGAGCATTAAAATGTGTCATCTCTTGGATCATTTTTATCGAGCGTTATGTCAAATAGCTCCAAGAAAGTTTTATCCAAATTTGGAATGCATATTGCAAGAGAAATACATGCATATGGCTCTTTTAAGACCACACAGTGAATGTTCTACTCAGAGTTGGAGGCTCCTGGGTTTCATCAGAAAGCAGATGTCTTGGAGGAGATTAAGCAAGTTGGAAAACTCATTCATAGAAGAAAACGATTTTTTAATAAATGCTTAACCCAGTTCAACATGAAGACTGGGATTTGGAATGGCTTAAAAGTCTGAAGGATGTTGAGTTCAATGAGGCAGAAGAAGTGGTTCCACCTAGGGAGCAGTAGAAAGAAGAGGAGTATATTTGTGGAATATATTAAATTCTAAAAGTGTTGGTTTGTTTTATCCATAGATTCTCAAAAGAAACCTAGCAATCTAGAAGACTTCCTGGTTATAGTGAGTTATTAGAAGGCATTGAGTCATAATGAGCAAAAGAAGTATGAAAAGGTGAAGTGTTTTCAGTTGTATTCAAAGTCGCAGTTCTATAGCCCAATTTCTACATGACTCTTTTGTTCTTTCACATTATCATGGAGCACAAATATACCAGAACAAAATCAGCATTTATGGAGAAACTATCAGATCTCAGACAGCTGGAGTCAGGATGTTTCCTTTTCTCTAAATGAAATTAATTTTGTAAGTGCTTTGAACTTTTTGAGCTGTATTGACAACATGTTGTGTAAGAAAGCAGTGTTTTCTCAGGAGCGGTCCTGACTCCAGGGACTGCATCACACCTTAGCTCTAGAGGTTGAGAAGCTGAAGACTCCCAGAGACCTCTGGTCATTTTGATATGTGGTAATTGAGGTGGTGTGGGACGGTGGTTGGATTCAGGGCTGCTTACTCCCTTGGGGACTCAGCTGTGGAATGCTTGGCCAAGGCCATGTGTTATCAGAATTGACAGTGTTTTTGTAGTTTTGTTTTTATCTCAGTGTTTAATGGGAAAGTATATAAGCAGTGATGATGGATATGGTGATGAAAAGAAGGAAATGCTAAACTGAAGAAAAATATATTTGAAATATTATTGCCTTCTTTTCTTTTGTCTTTTATATTGTTTGACAAATCACTGCTAATTTATGGGGAGTGGTGGAATGGAAATAAGAGATAATGAATCTGGCAGCTAGCCCAAAATTTCATAATGATTCTTTGGGTTTTTTCTCTTGATTTTCCTCAGAGCTCCCCTATTAAACAATAAAACTTTATCACTACAAGTTTTACACTTTATACAGGAAAGGGTCTTTCAAAGGGAAGCCCTTTGATTTGATTAGCTCATTCTCATTAACCTCCTATGAGAGATCATTTGGTTTTGAATAGTGTTCTACTGCTATGGTTTATATTAAAGAGTTGTCCAGTATCTGATGCAAAGGTTAGAGTAAATAGGTGCCTTTGTTCTGTAATGTATCATGGTTTGTGGTTGTACCTAGTCACCTCCCAATCTCTCTTTCTGTGGAAATTAAACAGTCAGCAGTGGGGGCAATCCAAGAAAAAACATTGAAATAAAGTTTTCAAAATCCCTCCACACCCAGTTGCCCCCACTTAGTGTCAGACCAAGCATCAGATGTAGCAATACTTGTTAACATAAAATATACTAACCTTAAATACTTGTCTTCCTCATTTGTTCTCTTTTTATCCATCTGTGAACTTTTTTCCTTTTACTCAGCTTTTCTTTTTTGTACCCTTTCCTCCCTCCCCTCTCCTATTTCTTTCTCATTTCTTCATTTGCACTCATTTAATTGTTTAGTCATTCTCAGGCTTACATCTTATAACAGCCTTTGGGTAGTAGAGCACTTGTGCTCTAGAGCACAAGCCGTGGAGCCAGTCTTGGGTCTTCATTCTAGTTTTGGCACTAACTAGCTGTGTCTCTTTGAGCAAACACTTTACCCATGTAAACCTCAGTTTCCTCATTTGTAATCTTCATCTGGGGATTAAAATACCTACTTGTAAGTTTTCTTTGGGGAGTAGAGATATTGTGTAGTAAAGTCCCTGGCCCATCTAAAGTTTCGGGTGTTAGGTGTTCCTGTTGTGATCATCATCATCATCATCTTCGTCTTTTTCCTTATATCACTTCTTAAGATGCCTATTTCTTGGTCATAATCCTAACTTCTTTGATTGTTTTACCTTTCTTGTTTTCCTGCTTTATCTCTCAACTTTCCTCTCTCTCCAATTATTTATAGGCAATATGTTGCCAAGGGTAGAAGTTAAGGCAGCTGAATAAGCAGCACTGATTCCTGGGCTATACTTCTAACCACCTTTGACCCAGAAAAGGCCCCCTCACATGTCCTTTATCCTCCTTATGCTACTTTGTCTGGTCCTTGTGAATCTTTTTTAGAGTTCACCTGGAGACATTATCTGTTCTTTCCTGTTTTCATGTCTTTTGTTTGAAAAATGCAGTAGTTCTTTTAGATCACCTGTAAAGTCCTTTGGCCTTGACATTCTGTGATTCTGTGAAAAGAACAAATGCAGGCCAGCTATGGCTACCAGGTGCCTTATTAGCCATATGAGCACTATTTAAGTCCTGGGTAGTATAGGACCATGGTTCTTAAATTTTATATGCCCAGAGAGCCTGTTAGGATGCAGAATCCCTGCAGTGGGAATTAATAGGTCTGGGATTGTGAAACTCTGCAAAGTCATATGTGATTCTGATGAAGGTAGTCAATGACTGCATTTTAAGAAACATTGATATAAGGAGTTCAAAAATAAATGATAGCTGATTCTTGCTTTTGAGATGATAGCATAGGAGGGGTAACAAATAATTATGAGGAAGAATGACGTGCAATAATAGAATTACAGCAGTTTTGGAAACTCAGTGGAAAACTAAAAGGTAAGGAAGGTTTTCCAGAGGAAGTGACACATGAGGGATGAGTAGGATTTTATTATGAGGAACAAAGGAAGAAGAGTATTTCAGCCCTACAAACAGCATGATCAAAGGTAAGAAGGCCCAGTAGTATGTGGGAGGATAGTTAGTATGGTGTCCTGGTGAAGATGTGGGGGTATGTCCAGAGTTTCAAAGGGAGATGAAACGAAAGATGAAGGCCATGGTAGAAGGTTTGGACTTTGGGCGCTAAGTAATTTTAAGTGCTGTTTTCTCGGAGGCTAGAGAATTGCCGTGATCAGAATGGTATTTAAGGCTGGATTATAGAGGTGAGGATTTAAGTGTAGTAGATTAACTATCTTACAGTACCATCTGTCCTAAAGTCTGGGCTTGGAGAGTAGTAGTACAAATAAGTGGGGAGGACAGAGAAAGAAATAATATGACAGAGTGGAGGATGAGCAGAGAAGTGGAGAATAGTTCACAGATGTTGAACCTGAGCAGCGGGGAAGGTGATGGACCATCAATAGAGGCGAGACAAAGAGCAGTTCAAGAAAAATAGTATATTGGGTTATGGGCACATGCTAAGTTTGAAGTGTATAGTTGGGCCTTCCATGTGGAACTGTTTGGTAGAGTTGAAATTTTGGAGATGTTGCTTTGAGGATCGTGGTAGAGAAATTGTTGATACTATTCAAGTGCCTGAGACAGCCAGAGAGAAAAATGTAATTCCCACTCAACTGCCGCTCTTTTCTTCTCCCACCATAGGTACTTCTACATCCCTTTCCCAGAGCCTGAGATGAATTTTGTGGGACCCTACCATGTGCCCACATCCTCTGCACAAGGCCACTCTATCTTAATGATAAGAATGTGACTGGTTCTGAGAACAGCAACCTAAGGAGGCATTTATTCCCAATACTTGAACAGTACATAGTGATTGAACCATTATCCAGGGAGTGATTGGCTTGCTAGGGGAAAGGAAATCCTGCGCCTCTCTTCCAGTAACCTGGCTGGCCCCTCAGCCATTGTGTCTGAACCAAGCAGACAGATTACATAAACTTGTACTCTCAGAAGGGTTTGCCACTTCGTGGCACAGAGCCATGCAGTAAGGACAGGATAGCCTCCCTAAAGCATATTTCCTTCCTCATTGGCAGTCTGAGAAAAACCTGGAATAGGACCATATTTGATAGGTTTGGCCTTAAAAAATAGTAATAATCGTCCATTGTTCTCCCTAGCCTTCTCATTGTCCTTAGAAGCTATAATCAGCAGCCTCAGAAGCATTTATATTTTTCAGTTTCTGTAATTAATACATACTCTTATAATCAGAAAATTTCATATGAAATAAATGGGCTGCTTATATAAATTACTATGAGAGCTGTTCTTCTCAGCATGATCCCTACTCACTGATTCCCTCCCTGTTGCCCTAAAGGAATAACTATCTGCCTCTTGTGTTATGGAACTTTTGAGGACCTCTTGCAGTTTTTAGTTAGCTCCTATTTTTATAAAACAGTGGTTTTCTCAGGCTTCAAAAGTGACTGATCTCAGGCACAGTGAATTCAGGCAAGAACACCATGAAAAGGCATAAGAATAGAAAAAGAATAGCTTTTTCTACTTAAAGAAAAGAGAGAAAAAAAACCCAGCCAAACCACTAATTGTAAAGGATAATAATGCATTTTTGAGGAATTACTTTGAGTTGTTTGAAGAGTGTCTGTGTTGATGCAGATTATTGTATTGTGAGGGGAGACATAGGAGCCAACTTGACAACTTTCCTTTGCAGTGGCAGTTTTTGCTTGGGGTGCTTCCTTGGTTTGCAGTTTTGTACTCCTGAATTTGGAGACTGACAAGGTTGAACCCTAACACTTCTCCTTCTGACCTTGGAAGATACATAGTGATTATTTCTAAAAAATGATTTTGGGAGTGCCAGTCTTATTAAGTTACAGTGTTCCTTGAGAAACAGAAATCCAGATTTAGAGTGTACCATCTGGGAAAATTTTCTGTTTCTGCAAAGGCAGAATCACACCAAATGTGGCCTAAGTTGGTGGTGCTTGTCTTTATAGTGGCTGGACCTTGATCCCTTGATTGCCTTTTCTGAAAGTCTTGGGTCATTATCATGACTGTCAAGGCAGCCACCTACTTATAAGCACAGATGTGCATGGTTGTGATGCTCCTTCCATGAATCATTTTCACTCACTTCTGATGCTTTTCTATCCCGTCATCTCTGAGGCTAATCAGGTACCTCCTGCTCTGCACATACTGATTGCCTGTCCAAGCTCATTCTTCATGCTTGGCATTTGTGCCCTTTGCTTATAGAATCTTGCCTTAGGATAAAGTGGACACTGACTGCACCTTTTGTGTTCTGAGAACAGTCTCCTAATGAGAACATGAGCTTCTCTTTGGACTTGCTTTCTCACATCTCCTATCCCAGGTCAGTCTTCCCCGTGCCTGCCCATTTGTGTGGGGCTTGGCTTCTCACATTCATTATCTCTTGTCACCCTAACAGTGGCTTCAGGGAAGCAGGTGGAGTTGGAAGGAGAGGCAAATCACTATTGGCTATGGTGATCATGGAAGGTTTCAGAAGAGGCGAGCATTGATACAGACCCTTCAGTGTGGGTCTTACTTCACTTGACAAGAGATGAAAATTGTGTCCATGTAGAGAAGTGGGGAGGAGAAAGGGGAAAGCCCTGCATATGTTTAGGGACATTCTGAGTGTTCTGGCTGAAGTGGCAGATTTGTGAGGTGGAGCACAAGGAGGTAACATTAGACAACCTGTGTGTCACCAGATAGTGGAAAGGATCAAATTCAACTTATAATGAATTTAAAACCCCTTGCAACTCAGTGTGTTGCCATGGAAGAGAATGGGGCAAAAGAATCAGACCTGTTTTCACGCCTCAGTTTTATGACATACTAACAGAATGACCTGGAAAAGCCTTCCTTATGTGTCAGAGTTTTAATCTACTTATCCCTAAAGTTGTCATAATACCCACTTTCTAAGGTTGTTGTAAAATAAAATAATATTATATAATGGATTTGTTTTTTGCCCTCTCTTTTATGATATGTTACCTCACTATGCAGAAACTTTCTGTGAAGACACAGAGACTCCCTAGTGCTGTATTCATGGTTCTTCACAATCAACAGGCCTGTGCCCTTTAAGCCTTACCCTGCCCCAACCGTCTCAACTTCATCCACATTGCACTGCTCACTGTTCCTTGAATGTTGATTATCTGCCCTCCTGCCTGCCCCCACACCTTTACCTTGTGGGCACCTCTTTGGAGCACCTTTCTTTTTTCTCTATATCCTAGTCCTCCCCATCCTCTATCCCCTGCTCAATTCTCATCTGTTTCTGAAGCCTGATCCCCAAATCCCACTTGAAAGTAACCTGCTCTTCCTCTAAATTCCTGTAGTACTTACTGTCTATATAGTTCCTTCTCTGTGTTGAGCTCTTAGTTACCTTTTAAGCTACCCCTTAACTCCCACCTTTTATTCCAAACTTTAACATCTGCATAGCTGCCTGGCACAACAATGAGCAATATTGTGTGCTTCATAAATATTTGTTGGTTCATTCTTGTAGGTGATTGGTTGAGGAATGAAGGAAGCCTGTATCCTAATAGAAGACATTCATGCCTGTGGTGGTTATAAGCTAATACTACAGAGGGAATTGCAGCTTCTCGGAGAGGACCTTTTAGAAAAGTCTAAACAGTAGAGAGTTATCTCTTCAATTCTTGGGATTCCTGCTGAAAACCAATTCCCTTCTCCCCTGACTCCATTTAAAGCCAAGGTGGTTGGTTTCTAGACTCTATTTCCCCCAAGGGTCCATGAAAAAATGGAAAGCTCTAGTTGACCTGAAAATTCTAGTTTAGAATTCAAGTATCTTTGAAAGAGAGAGAAGTACAAAATACTATAACAATACAAATATAAATATTCAAGTATGAACATGCTCTGGGCCAGTCTGTCAAGTAAGTGGAAACAATTATTCAACAAAACTCTTCAGTATAGGTTTTTAAAGTTGCTTTGAGGCTTATGTTTAGTCAGATTCAAAGTTCTCATCTCTAGACACCAGACATAAGAGTTTTCATATGAGTTGTCAGATTTTTCCCACAGTGTTACATAAGAGTAGAACTGGCTTATAGAGTCACTTGGTCCATCTCTTTAATGTGGTGATTTTTAACCAGAGGGCGATTTTGCCCTCCAGGGAATATTTAGCCATGTCTGGAGACATTATTATCACAGTTGGGGGATGCTACATGGTGTGTAAGTAGAAGCCATGGATGCTCCTAAACATTATACAGTGCATGAACACCTCTTCCTTCCCCACAACAAAGAGTTACCAGGCCAAAACCATTAATAGTCCTAATGTTGAAAGAATGCTCTAATGGGGAGAAAAAGCTGATAGGATTAGGGGTAAAAGAAATTAATTCGTAGAATCTTTTTTTTTTTTTTTTTTTGAGACAGAGTCTTGCTCTGTCGCCCAGGCTGGAATGCAGTGGCGCAATCTCAGATCACTGCGACCTCTGCCTCCCGGGTTGAAGCGATTCTCCTGCCTCAGCCTCACAAGTAGCTGGGATTACAGGTGCCCGCCACCATGCCCGGCTAATTTTTATATTTTTAGTAGAGACGAGGTTTTACCATCTTGGCCAGGCTGGTCTTGAACTCCTGACCTCATGATCTGCCCGCCTTGGCCTCCCAAAGTGCTGGATTACAGGCATGAGCTACCATGCCCAGCCCATTCATAGAATCTTAGAGAAGGAAACATCTAGTAGTTTTGACATCTATAAGTGAAAAAATGAGGAAGAAGTTTAATTTCTGGAGGAAAAAAACTCATGCAGGTTGTTGGCTTATCTATGCGCCAACTTTATTTCCCAAAAGGAATTTTAAATGATTTAAGGAGGGTGGCAAGACTTCAAATTTAGAAGTCATTGGAAGTTAGAACCAGATGTGATCTTAAAGATCACCAAGTTCAATTCGCTTATTTCACAAAGGTTAAATGACTTCTCCAGGGCCTCACAGCTGACTAGAAATGGCATAAACTAGAACCTGATCTATTTGCCTGCCTCCAGTTCTCCTTCCCCCAATCACTTCACTTAACTGAGGCTTTGTTAATCTACTGTAGTCTTCCTTAATCTCCAGTTTATTGGTAGAGATTGACAGTTTCCCCTTGATTAAATGTTGTCTGATACTCTTGTTTCTAATTTCATTTCTTTGCCCAGGTTAATAAGCTCTTCAAGGGCAGTGAATCTTTCATCTCCATAATATCTGCCCCAGTGGCAAGTAAGAGGTACACAGTTTAATGTGTCATGATCAGTGGATTGATCAATTGTGTACATGTGATGCTTTGAAGAAAACATATTGCATACTAAGACACTGTGCATGTCACTGAGACACAAGTTTGGTTGCATAAGGATTGTTTCCACTCACTTGATTGACAGATTAGTCCAGAGTATATACACATTTGAACAATTATATTTGTGTTAATACATTGTACCTTTGTTTCTCTCAAATATATCACATTATAAACTAGAGTTTTCAGATAAACTGGAGCTTTCCATTTCTACTGTGCCTGTGGCAGAAAAAGAATCTAGATAACCAACCACCTTTGCCTTTTGCCAGAACAGCAGATAACTCCCTCTATTGTTTAGACTTTTCTAAAAGGTCCTGTCTCGGAAGTCTCAATTCCCTCTGTATTAGCTTGTAACCACCACAGGCATGAATGTTCATTAGTAACCTCACCTCCACCTATCCAAAAGCCTCAGGAATAGCTGAGGACGAGGTAGGCTTTGTAGGTCTGTAGGGCTTATATTTGTGTATTGTAGTTGTCCAAATATGGTTAGCCTTTAAAGAGCTGAACAAAACAGAGGCACAATCCCATCATAAAAATGGGCTAAGGACATGAATAGACAATTCTCAAAAGAAGATATACAAATGGCAAACACACATATAAAAAAATGCTCAACATCACTAATTATCAGGGAAATGCAAATCAAAACCACAGTGCAATACCACCTTACTTCTGCAAGAATGGCCATAATCAACAAAATTTAAAAATAATAGATGTTGGTGTGGATGTGGTGAAAGGGGAACACTTTTACACTGTTGGTGAGAATGTAAACTAGTATGAGCATGGAAAACAGTGTGGAGATTCCTTAAAGAACTTAAAGTAGATCTATCATTTGATCCAGCAATCCCACTCCTGAGTATCTACCCAGAGGAAAAGAAGTCATTATATGAAAAAGATACTTGCATATGTGTGTTTATGGCAGCACAATTCGCAATTGCAAAAATATGGAACCAGCTCAAATGTCCATCAGTCAACGAGCAGATAAAGAAAATGTGGTATATGTACATCATGGAATACTACTCGGCCATGAAAAGGAACGAAATAATGGCATTCGTAGCAACCTGGATGGAATTGGAGACCATTGTTCTAAGTGAAGTAACTCAGGAATGGAAAACCAAACATTGTATGTTCTCACTCATAAGCAGGAGCTAAGCTATGAGGACACAGAGGCATAAGAATGATACAGTGGACTCTGGGAACTCAGGGGAAAGAGTGGGAGGGGTGTGAGGGGTAAAAGACTACACATTGGGTACAGTGTACACTGCTCGAGTGGTGGTTGCACCAGAATCTCAGAAATCACCACTAAAGAACTTATTCATGTAACCAAACTCCACTTGTTCCCCAAAAACCTTATTGAAATAAATAAATTAAAACAGAGGAAAAAAAAAAAAAAAGAGATGGTCTCAGGTAACCCCTCAAATATCATACCAGGACCATTTGGCTAAGAGGAGGAAGAAGAACTCACTAAAATAAGAAAACTAGTTTCAGTTTTTCAAAATATTGCCTCAAATAATAAGATAAGTTTTATTTCTCTTGATCAACAATTTTGACAATGAAATTTTAAAACTTGCCACAAATAAAAGTGATTATCCCTGGGATGGCTGACTGTAATGCCAAAGGTTATTCCTGAATACATTTTTATGGCAGCATTCTAAGTATAAAACCTGGTACCTGATGGAATGTTGACAGATTTGTAAGTGCTCCCATGTAAATGGTGTTAATTCATTATCAAATTATGAAGTACTTAGAGGTGTTGGCCAGTTAACTCGCTAGACTCCCTCAAGATTCCTTACCCTACAGCGTTGCCTTTGGGGGATGCCTGCTCTGATATATTGACTGCCCAAAAGCTTTACCCTTCTTGATGTACCTTGAGGAATGGAAAGGGTCCATCTGCTGGAAAGGAAAGGGCTTGATGTTTAAGTAAAATGAATTTAAATGGGGTTTAAGGTTTGAGAACTTTAGTAAACTACTTGTCTTCCTTGCTCTTTCTTGTATTTGCTTCACTGTGCCATAAGTTGAATGGAGTCCTTTGTTTTGGTTCATCTAACTGCCTTATTTAATGTGTGTTCTGGACCCTTCCCAAGAAATGCTACAGATTTAAGTTGAGGGCCTGGGATTGAGAGAGAAACAGCCCTTGTAGGTGTCAGACAGCCTGCTTCAGCTCAGCCAGAGATTTAGGCATCTATGCTTTGCTACAGTTATAAAACTGGGAATCTTCCCACCCAGTAAAATGGAAGTTTTATTGAGCTTTCCTTTTAAATAAAAAGAAAACGTGGAGAATAAACCTTCTGTTTGTCATGCCAGCCACTAGAGGGTAGAATAGCCACATTTCCTAGGACAGGTGTAATTTAAAGAGAGGGACTATGGTCAGAATACATTTGCCAGTGCTTGTCAATACAGGTGCTTTTTGACTTATGATGGGGTTAAAACCACATAAACCCACTGTGAGTTGAAAATATTAAAAGTTGAAAATATGTTTAATACATCTAACCTACTGAATATTGTGGCTTAGCCTAGCCCACCTTAAACATGCTCAGAGAACACTTACATAAATCTACAATTGGGCAAAATTGTCTAGCAACACAGCACACTGCAGAGCAGGGGCCCCTAAACCCTGGGCCACGGACTGGTAGCAGTCCATGGCTTGTTAGGAGCCGAGCGGCACGCAGAAGGTGAGTGGCATGCAAGCGAGCCTTACTGCCTGAGCTCTGCCTCCTGTCAGATCAGCAGTGGCATTAGATTCGCATAGGAGCACGAACCCTATTGTGAACTGCACATGCGAGGGATCTAGGCTGAGCACTCCTTATGAGAATCTAGCTAATGCCTAATGATCTGAGTGGACAGTTTCATCCCAAAACCATCCCCCCAACCCCCAGCCCATGGAAAAATTGTCTTCCATGAAAACAGTCCTTTGTGCCAAATTGGGAACTGCTGCTGTACAGTATCGGTTGTTTACCCTCATGATTGTGTGGCTGACTGGGAGCTGTGGCTCACTGCCACTACCCAGCACTGGGAGAGAGTATCTTACAGCATATTGCTAGCCCAGAAAAAGATCAAAATTTGAAGTACCATTTTAGGGCACAATTAACCAGCAGAAGAGTTTGTTAAAATGCAGCTTTCTGGGCCCTACGCCCCCAGAGGTTCTGATTGGATAGCTCTGAGTGGAACTTAATATCAGGGGATTCTCACACAGGTATCTTGGATTTTACTTTGAGACACGCTGATCTATAAGAGTTTTGGGGCATGCATTTTTGCCTGACTATCTTTTCTCTTGGGATTACAAAGCAAAATGATTATTTGGAGAAAAAAAATCTTAACAATAACAGAAACCAGGATATAAGAAAAAGCTAGAGTGTTGGTTAATTTAAAGGTCTTTCCCTGCCTTTGTCTAACATATTTCAAAGGAGACTCACTTTGTAAATATTCAGAATCAAAGAAGCTACTAAACCATTTTTATTGGGAGTCTTACTTCAACCAGTAAAGACCATAGAATCCTTAGACTACAAATGTCTAAACATTTTTGATAAAATATCCCTTCTATGACCATCACACAGCTCCCCTAAGTTTATCCTTTATGGGTTATGTGGTTTAGCTCTGTGTCCTCACCCAAATCTCCTAACTGAAATCCCCATTTGTTGAGGTAAGGACCTGGTGGGAGGTGGTTGGATTGTGGGGCGGTTTCCCCTGCTGTTCTTGTGATACTGAGGGAGTCCTCATGAGACCTGAGGGTTTAAAAGTGGCAGTTTCCCCTGTGTACTCCCTCGCTCTCTTGCTGCCAGGTGAGATGTGCCTTGGCTTTTCTTTGCCTCCTGCCATGATTGTAAGTTTCCTGAGGCCTCCCCCAGCCATGAGGAACTGTGAGTCAATAAGACCTTTCTTCTTGATAAATTACCCAGTCTCAGGTATTCTTTATAGCAGTATAAAAATGGACTAATAAAACGGGTGTCATGAAGACCCCAAGCCTAATGTCTTAGCATTGTAAAATATAGTTGTGGAGACCCTACAAAGAGTGTATGTAATTTTATCATGATCTTGATTGAACAAGTATCAAGATTCTTTCTTATGTGTACAGATTCAAGTGTAGTAATGCATAATGTCCTTCTAGTAAGGATGACAATTTTATTTTTGTCAGTGCCCCTAGAGAGCAGCGGCATCCTCCTGGGGAAAGTTTTGCCATTGCTTTTAAATAGAAAAAACATGATAAAATCATTCGAATCTGTGATAGGATTCTACCTTTTAAAGAGTTAAAGAGATAGTGGGAATGTGAGTAAAATGAAACTTCGTTCTGAAGCGAGGACTTAGACCAATGAAAGAATGGTATGAGTTTTTCAGAGAGACGAAAAAACAGTCTATGTTTTGTGAGCCCTCACGGACCAAAGAATACAACCCTCCACCCCCACATATTTCATATGAAGATTTCTGAAGATTTTCCAGTGTCACTTTCTCTTTCCTTCCTGGTTTTTGGGGGAGTTCTATGATTATATGTCAATGAAAAAGGAAGTTCTGTAATCTGCCAATCTCTTTCTCTCTCTCCTCTCTCACACGCACACAAAAAAAAAATAAGAAATCTTTTCAAAATTAAAGGCCAGAAATCTACAGTGTGTCATTTTAGGTGTAATTCTATAGAAAAAAAAGATGTTTTGCAGAAATTATGCTGCCTTTATGGACTTTAGTAACACTTGTAATAATCTACAGGTTATTAATCTGTCTCCTAAAATTTATTTTGATGCTGATACAAATTATACTGAAGGAATCCTCCCAGTAGAGGTAATTCTAAAAAAGGGGTATTCTTTGAAGGTTTGGTAAATTTCCAGTTATGTTAGATTAACTACTTAGGAAGCCTCTATATAGTTAAAATCTGGAACAAATGATTAAATGAGAATTTGTGCAATATCATAATAGAACACAAGACTTATGGTGTTAACTTTATTATAGAGAATTTGTGTAGCTCACATAAGAAACTGAATCCTTTCAAAATGGGTGGGCTGATGAATAGCCCAAATTTGGCTCCCAAACTCAATTAGTTACAAGTATGCCAAGAATGGATTTCTTCCCTCCCCCCATCCCCCACCAGCACTTGGGACAGCCAAAAGGAACCTGGGGTGATGGGAATCCCTTGGCTGGTTATCTCTGCCTCTTTATCTGTTTCCCCCAGTGCCACCCAAGCATGTGTTTTGTTTATGCCATTATGTGACAAAGTTGGGAAGACTTTGTTCTTAAATTCTGATTTCCATTGTTCATAATTTTATGATCAGTTGATCGATGCCTTCCAAAATATTACATGTACCCACTCTCAGTAACTAGAAAAAGATCTCATGAAGCAGCAGCATTATCATTGTCTGTTTTTGAAAGAGCTAAAATTAAGTTTGCCATTCCTTCTAGAGCTCTGGCCCAAGGTGACTTAAAAACAGTTTTAATAAACATTTAGACCATCAAGTATTTTGTAATACAGTTGGGTCACTGTTGATTCCTAAGATAAATGTGTTTAAACAGAAGCTTTCTCATTCATCAGCAGCCTCAGCTTTCATCCAAATTTATTTAATGATGATGCAAGCCCATAGCGTTGGTGTTGCAGTTCGTCACCATGGAAGTGTTTCTGTCAACAAATCCTCGCTTTACTATCATGAAATTGATTTTGCAGGGGAAAGGAGGATAATTGTGAAAGCCTCCTTTTACTCTTAAAGATCTTCACAGTTTGCCTGGATGTCTAAATGAATTGTATTTAAAATCAATAACTGGCAATAAAATTAACCACACTAAATTAACAATTATGAGATTAGAAAAAGGGAAATGGCAATAAGCTACTTTGTCTGAAATCGTCTTTTTGGAATGTGACTTGGGGACCATACTTGTAATTTAAAATGTTCCCTGAAAGCTGTTGTTCTCTGCTCAGAAGTATGGATTATCCCCAGGGAGTCCCATGTGGCAGATACCAGAATTTCTAGGAGGATTTGGCTGAGTTATTCTCATCTATATTGTAAATGGCATAATAATCACAGAAGAAATTCGCACTATATTACTTCTTTCAACTAACATACTGTATTTTTTTAATATGCCTTTTCTATAGCTTATGTTCATAACTATCTTTGGCTTTTATTTGCTTGTTTAAAAAAAACTATAAGAGGTTAAAACAAAAAAAAAAAACTGTAAGCTTCTGCATGCAGGCCCCTTATGAGCAGGGTAGGTAGCACCTACATTAAGTAATTCAAACTGTTTTGGGAACCCCATAGGAAAAAGAAGCAAGAATGACATTTTCTTTTTTTTTTTTTTTTTTTTCTTTGAAGTAGAGTGTTCAAGAGTTTATGTCACAGTGGCTGGTTCCAGATTTGGTTGTAGACATATATGTTCTGTGGGAGTTTTGATCTCTGGTAGAAATACAGTCAACTCTTGATTGTCAATGTAACTATATTTCCAAATGTACTTTCTCTGGCTTCCTGTCACATGTCAGAGCTTTCTAATTTTATCATCTGCTTCTATGTGCTCACGAAAACCAAAATTATTCGGTAGTATTTTATTTCATTATTATAAACATTTAAGTTCCTAATGTAGTCTAAACACTGTGCTGGGCTCTAGAGATACTGAAATACATCCCAAGCATGAAGTTATGTTTGCTTCTGAAAGATCTTATAGTTCACTTTTAAATCAAAGAGATGTAATTTTTATTTATTTGAACCACTTTTCTCTCCTCTAATATGTGATTAGAAGTTGACCATAAATGGGACATAGGTCCTGTTTGTTTTTAAGGAAGAATTAATAGAGACTGTAAGCAAAAGACAAAATTCTATTGTACATGCAGAAATATAACACAGAATGACCAAAAGAAAATTCAGCAAGCAATGGTAAAAATAACAAATTATTTACTGTTTTATAATGTTAAAGTATTTCACCAAGACAAGTTGCAATCAAATTAAAGTGAGTTATGGAAAATGAAATACATAAAGATGTATTTATACAAGTGCAGACTAAATATTTTCCATACAAGTATGTAAATGAAAAGATATACAGTAAGTGCACACTCGATATGACTATGCAGGCAACAGTTAGTTTCAGATACTCTTGTATAGTTCATGCACAAACCTTCCCAAAGTACGAGTTCAGTCAGTCTTGGGGGATATGGAGGGATGATTAAAAAAGGATTGAGTTCCTTGCAAAAATATCAGTATGGACTGGATGAGGGTGAGCATGGTCAGTTATATATATTACTTACTGTAATTTGTGATTGTCGAGGAAGAGGTGTGGCTGTTGGTGTGATAGTAATACTGCTGGTGACTTTATTGGTTGTTTTGTTTAGTGCCCCGTTAATTAAGCCTTGAGTTCGGTTATCCTGCAGTGGTGCTGAAGGGCTGGCAGGTCTCACAGGGCTGGCTACAGCTTGCATGTAAGGACTTCCTAAGTGAATGTGGATTTTATTATCCTCAGTAGTTATCACACTTGAGCTATTACTGTTTGAACGCTGAAACTGCCATGATGACTGCCGGTCCGGGGAGACTCTGAATATCGCATGCTTGGCACTGATTTCTATTGGTTCTGGGGAGCGTCCCTGCTCAGGAGAGCTAGCTGAACCAGTCACGGCCAAAACCTGAATAGGGGACATTGTCCTTTCTGGAGTTAGAGAACCACAAGACTCTGGGGTCTGTGCTCTGGCAAAGGTTGCCATGGTAATTGGGGACATGCCTTGTTCTAAATTCATGAGGTCTTCGGTAGAGGTTTTGGACTTTACTGGTGTTATGGAGGCGTTTTGGAGGATGGTTATCCTTTGCTTTGGCGTGCCACAGTTCGGTATCACTGCAGTACTCGTGTAAGAGTGAGGATTCTCTGTGGTCGGACTTGTGATTTCAAGAGTGGCTGTGTTTTGTACATGGTCTGGAGTAACCTTTATATGAAGTGGCTGCCCAGGTGTGTGGCTTAGGACTAGATCTCCAGGTTGCACAAAGCTGGCATTGGGTTTAGTTTGTATTTTTCCATTCTGAGGATGGCCCTCCTTGGATTTCATCCAGGGAATCCATAGCTTTCTGTTTACAGGACGTGGAGTAGACTGGCTGCATTTGAAGGACAGCACAGATCCCTCATCATTAGGGTCCTCGTCTTGATCCTCACTCTCCTCATATAACTGACCATTGATGACGGCACGTTCCAGAGGAATGAGGCTCTTGTAATCAGGTGGTTCATTGTCTACTGCTTCTGTCTGAACTTCTTTAGAAAATACTTGAGGATCGGAAATTCTTCTTCCATTGAGACTAGGCCTGAGGCTCTTACTGAAATGCCGGTACCTCTCTAACTCCTTAGTGAGGTTTTCAATCTCTCTTCCTAAATCTCTGTTCCTGTTTTCTTGTTGATTTAGTTTTTTTTGCAGGACTGAGTGATCTCCCTGGAGGTGACATATTAGGTCTTCAGTTGCCATGTATTCATGAATTTTCTCTTTTAATGCATCCACTTCTCTTGAGAGGTGCCCTGACTTAGCTTCTTCTTCTTGAAGCCTTTTGAAAAGCGATTGTTCATGGCTGGTCTCTGTCTTTTCTGCTAACTTGTACTTAGCAAGTTCCATTTTAACATGTTCCAGCTCTTTAGATAAAAATTGAGCTTTGTCTCGTTCATTAGCATACCTTCGTTCTAGAGTCTCATATTCATCTTCTGTTTTCATGAGGTCATCCTCAATGGCTTTCATGTCCTTTAGCTTCAGTTTCAGTCTTTCCACTTCTTGAGAGAGCTCCTTAATCTTATTGTTTTCTTGGTGTAATGCTGTTGTGGATTTCCCAGAGTCTTGATTTAATTTGTTTTTTAGGAAATCTTTCTCAATTGCTTCCAATGACTGAAGCCTATTTTTCAACATATTAACTCTTGACAGGAGATCATTTCCTTTCTCTTCTTCCGCTTTCAATTTGTTTTTTAAATCATCTCTCTCCTTGGTTACGCTGTACATCTTTTCTTCTACATCGGTTTTGGACTTGAGCGCCCTTTTAGTTTCCTCAATTAACTTCTCAGTAACTGTTGTTACTTTATTTTGCTCCACTTGAAGCTGAGAAGCAGCAGCTTGTAATTTATCTTCAGTTTTCTTTAATTTTTCACTCATTGTTTTCCGTTCATCTACAAACATCACAGTTAATGTTTTCAGTTTAGTTAAATCCTCTTTTAGAGTGAATTCTGTCTTTTCTAGCCGACTTTCAATGGCTTCTAGCTCTTTGATCCTTACTTTTAAACTCTCCAGTTCTTGAGACAACTGCTTTGTGGTCATCCTTTCTTTTTCTAAATTGCATTTCAGAGAGTAGCATTCTTGTTTGCTTTTGTTGAAAGCATCTTCTAACTTTTCCAGAGCCATAATTCTTTTACTGAGTTTTTCAACCTCTAGTTTAAAGTCTTTACTCTGTAGTGTCTCCCTTTCAAGCCTCTTATTGAGATCTCTGCACTGCTCCTCCATTTTTATGAGCTCTTCATCTTTCCCTTCCATATCTAGCACACGTTTCCTGAGCTCTTCCACTTCAGCCATGATACCAGCATTTCCATATTCTCCCTTACTGATTTTTTCTTTTATATCTTGCAGCTCCTCTTCTGCTTTTCGTAAAGACCTGTTTGTCTCTTCTAACTCATCAATCTGCCGGCTGAGTGCTGCCAGCTTTTGTTGAAGCTGGCGATTTTGACTGTCCTCATTGGTGAGCTTCGCCATAATTGTGTCTTGGTCCTGGTGAAACTTTGTGGTCTGTGTTTGGAGTTCCTTCTCTAGTCTGGTTGCCTTCTGCTCTTCCTCCTGAACTCTGGCTTCAGCAAGGGCTAGTTTGGTATGTGTTTCCTTTGCATTTGTGGTCAGCTCTTGGATTTTCTGTCTTTGAAGGGTGAGCTGTGCCGTCAGCCTTTGTTGTTCATCCACCACCATCAAAGCAAAAGACTTCAGCTTGGTCAGCTCCTCTTTCAGGGTGGTGACCCTTTTCTCCTTTTCTTGCTCCTTCTCCTCCTGAGACTTGATTTCTTGATCAATTAGCTTCTTTAATCTGAAAAATGTAAAGTGCATTTTATTTTGTGATTGATGTTTTAGTAACTCATCGAATGTACTTAAATGTATATGTAATTTAGAAATTATGTAATTATATGAGCTGTGTCAGTTCATATGCAATATGCAAAAGAGTTCCTGAATTTGATGACGGAGGAAAATCTTGATAAACAGTTATCTTGCTTTTTTATTTGACTACCATTGATCAGTAACAGCTGCATTTTACCAGGAGCCTTAGTAAAAGAGTAAGGCAAGAATATTTAGTTTAAATTGCCTGGGTAACATATAATTAGTAGGCAGTCTGGCCTGAAGGCTATGAAAATAGGCACAAGCTTGAGATGATGCAGTTAGACCTGGCTTCAAGGCCAACCCTATTCTTACCAACTAATTGATCTGGGCAGTTATTTAACATCTCTGAGCCTCAATTTCCTCATAAGAAAAATGGGGGCAATAATTTTATTTACTTCAGGGGCTTTTTATGAAAATTAAATGCGGTAATTCATCTGATTCTCATTGTCCTGGCACATGGTAAGCATTTGGTATTAGTTGTTGCTGCTGTCTTTATTAATATGGTTATTATATTTATCAAATGGTTTGCTTGAACCAAAGTATGTGGTGCATTAATGTTTGATGTTCAACTCCTTGATTCTTAGTTAAGAAAAAATTTAGTCACATTGCTTAGAAGTTATGCACTTCACTGATAGACCTCTGTGCCAGTTAAAACTTGGTTTGCACTAGCACATTATTCTAGGAACCACTTCACATATATCTTATCCTCATAGTGGATAGCAATTAAATGAGGAGAATTGAGAGACATCTTTATGGGTTTGGTGTTTTCATAACATTTGAGAAGAGCATGCGGTTTGGTAGGAAAGTGCTTATTGATGAGAGTCTGATGCTAGACATGACAGAAGAGAAACTCTGTTATCAGGAACATAATGATTCCCTCTTAAATGACAACTACTATGACATGCTATTTTCTTCTTTTATGTTTTAAATTTGTCAGCATAACAGGAGGGTATTTTACATGTAGTATAAACTATCTCTTCCACCTCAGTAGTGAGGTCAAAGTTTTAAATTTGTGGCACTCTCAATTATACTGCGAATGGGCTGATTATAGAGGATGTAATTACAGCTTTGCAGTACTGTTATACAGAAGCTAAAATAGAATGGAATCCCTGAGGAATTGAACCAAAGGACTTGTCATGGATGAAGTTATGACTACTTACATTCTGATAGGTATAGAGAACTCATAATACTTTAATGTATCTTTTCTATTCGGAATGAGTTAATTATCAAATGCATGTCTATCATCCTTATCACAGAACTTACTTTTTGAAAGTTGTGTAAGGATTTGAGAGAACTTTTTATTTTATTTTATTTTATTTTTTGAAATGGAGTCTCACTCTGTCGCCAGGCTGGAGTGCAGTGGGGCGATCTTGGCTCACTGCAACTTCTGACTCCCTGGTTCACGCAATTCTCCTGTCTCAGCCTCCCAAGTAGCTGGGATCATAGGCACGCACCACCATGCCCAGCTAATTTTTGTATTTTTAGTAGAGACAGGGTTTCACCATGTTGGCCAGGATGGTCTCAATTTCCTGACCTCATGATCCACCTTCCTCGGCCTCCCAAAATGCTGGGATAACAGGTGTGAGCCACTGTGCCAGCTGATAGAGCATTTTAAAAGGAAACTAATTTAGGGTCGTCGTCTTGGAAATTGAGTCCTTCTTTTTGAGATTCTAATCTGCTCTTTTCTGTAATTACATTACATAGGAGGAACATGTTGAAAATAATTGTATAAGAATTCTGCATCTTTTTTGTGGGAATCCACTCTTAGTTTTTTCTGTTTTGAGAACTTAACAGGAGGCTGGCCCAAGGGCTGTGGCTTGTAAAATTCAGAAGATGCTAGGCAGGGTGCTGGGGTGTGGTTGATGATGATCTCATCCAAGGTCTTGGCAAAAGGCTTGCCCATGGTTTCTGGCCATGCCCCATCCCTATTTGAGACACATGAGAGCCTGAAAAGATAAGCATAGCAGCTTCTGGAATGGTCATGGGACATCTCAACCCAGTGGCAGAGTCCATGGGTAAACTGCTTTAGTGGTGAAATAGTTAAAAAAACTTTGGCAAAGTGCTTCTTTCTCCTGCCTTAGCATTAGAATTCATTCGATTTAATGGTTTTGACAATGCCTTGAGCATAATTACAGTGAAATATTTTTCCCCTCTCTACACCACAGTTCTTAACAGTTTTATTAGAGAACAGTTTCACAAAAACTTTTAAATATTTATTTTCAACTTACTAAATTATAGCATATGCTATTTTATTTTTATAAGAAGGGGGTGTGTTTTCTTAGGATATAAGGGAGGGAAGATTGTTTTGCAGTATAATTAAAAGAGTGTTAAAAGGGAATGGTGATTAGTGAGTGCAGTGCAGTAACCTGCAAAAAAGGTTTAGAAAAAAATTCAGTTGCTTCCATTTTGTTCAGTGTATTTGGAGCAGGCATGATGCATATTTTTCAGCTTGGAGCATGTTGCATATTTTTCAGCATGATGCAAACATAAGCATCTTTTTCATGATTTTTGTAAATTAGTTGGCATCCCCATCTGTTCTCCAAGCTCTAGCTGATTATTTGAATGCATTTTCTTTAAGCATTTCCTTACTACTTGTTTTCCAATAACGTGCTATTTCCTTGGGCCGCTCTCATGAGCGCACCGTAGGACAGTCAGCTGTCTAGTCTGGTAAAGCCTGTCGGGAAGGTAAACAAGAATTTATATGCAGAAAAAACTATACCCATAACCATCAACTTGGGAGCTCAGGACAAGGAACCAGTGAGAACTGAGAGCAGGAGGCCTTGATGGAATCTTTTCAGAGCCAGTTGCATGCGTGTAATGCTGTTACACATTGTGTGGTTGTACATGTGTGTGAGAGAGGGAAAGAAAGCTGGTTATGCTACTGAATTTGAAGGAATTAGCACTTCTGATAGTGATGAATGGTCCACCCTAAATCATTATTTCTTGCCTTGTATCCAGGAGCATTTGAAGGTTGAAGTTTGAGGCTAGTTTTTGGTCTTGAAGAAAGTATAGGGTGAGGAGGGTGTGGAGTTGAGCCTCCTAAGCCTGCTTCCTACTTTGAGTAGGAATGGACTTTAGACAACACAGTAACTTAATTTTCTGTCTCCATTATTTTTCTTTGCATATTATAGGATTTAGCATTGATACTTGCATTATATGCTAATGCAGGTTATCATGAACTCTCGGTTTGCTAGCCAAAGCAGATCAATGATTTTGATTGCTTTTAACCAGGGTTTTTATGATCTTCAAAGTAGCATAGACCTTGAGGTGCAGATCTAAAATTCATTCCCTAAGAGCTGTGTAGTCAAATTATGACTCCTTTTTCCATTAATAGTTCCAGTTTATGTGCCTTTGTACAGGGATATTCTATGCCAGGGTTTCTCCATCTTCAGCATTGTTGATATTTGGGGCCAGATAATTTGTTCATTGTGGAGATCATCTTGTGCACTACAAGATGTTTAGCAGCTTCCCTTTGTTGTGAATTAAAAATGTTTCCAGACATTGCCAAATGTCTCCTGGGGGGCAGTCACCTCCAATTGAGAACTACTGATCTGTGCATGTGTATGTTTGTGGCATGTGTGTATGTCAGTCTGTCAGTAGAAGTTAGACTCCATCGTTTTGCCTTACTCAGCTTTAATTAAACAGGTGCAACTGAGAGCTCCCACCTGAATTACATGTACACCTGGTGATTTTATCTTCCCTGCTAGTGGCCTATTCTTTACCAGTGCTTCTTACAGTGTAAAGTGCATTTGAATCACATAGGAATCTTGTTAAACTGCAGACTCCAATTCAGTAGGTCTGGGGTGGGCCTCACAATTTGCATTATAACAAACTCCCAGATGATGTCAAGTCTGCTGGCCCTTAGACTGACTGTGGGTAACAAGGCTTTACCATTTACATGTCAGATGTTTCCTAGAAATGGGATACTGTTTGAATATTAACTCTGCCAATTGTTGTTCGTTATTGATTTATACCCAGTCTGCAGTACCACAGCCTGTATTCCTGACCTACGTGACCACCCATTTTTTTCAAAGAAGATATCAGGTGAGAGAATATGGCTAAATTAACTAAAATCTGTCCACATTTCTGGGGAACAAAATGACTCAAAATGCATACCATAGTTGGTGGGTCAGTAGCTACATTTTCATGCAAAGAGAGCGCTAAATGATTTTAGTTCCAATTTGTGGTTTTTCTCACACAGCACAAAGACTAAAATATATATATAATAGCTGCCATTCTTTACTTAGTGCCAGTGATGTGTTGCCAAGCACTGAGCTGAGTCTGTACATCTGTCGGTTCTAATTCTCATGATAAATTTACAGGGTTTAGGATTATCTCCATTTTATAGCTGTGAAAATTGAGGCTCAGAAAGGTCAAGAAGGAGCAGAGCCTGTGCAATTTCCCCACATTATATTGCAAAGAACACAAACCATTGCATAGGGCTGGTCCACACACAAGGATTTTTATCAAGAACACTCTGAATGGAGAACTATCAACTTAAAAAATCTTACTTAACATTGCATTTGTATTCTTTTTTAAAAGTGTGTATCTCTCAGAGCAGGGGTTTTTAAATGTTTGTTCTTATATCTGCCAAAAGAATGTTGAAAAACTAAGTACTCCTTTTCACATTTTTAACTGGCATCTAGATTTTTTCATTCAATGTTTAAATAGTTGTAAAAGGATATATTTTAACATTTGCCATCTAATGTAAAAGTCCTCATTAACAAATCGGACAGCCAAACCAGTCATTCAGGAAAAGTCTGACTTCATTTTTCAACCTAACGAAATGTGTAAATACATATCCCTCTGGTACCCATCTCATTTCTAAAAGATAAGGCATGAGGACTTGCCCTGCATTGTCCTCAGCTGAAGAAACAAGGCACTGCTCCATCCATTGTTTGGTTCTGAACCTGTTGCTGCTGCTCTTGCTGCTCTGCTCTGCTCTGCTTTGTCCTCATAGGACTCTCAGGATTAAGGCTTTCTATATTTGTACCTTTGTCTGATGCCCCAGAAGGGTTTCCAACCCAGGAAGATGCACTTGATAAGAGTTTGCTAAGAAGTTTGTTTTGAAAGTGTTGTTGGAAAAGGAGAACTCATAGAACACAAAGAGTGTATGTATGAATAGTGGACGTAGACGTTGATCCCTTAAATCTCTACATGCCTGTACCCATAGAAAGTCTTTATGTACCCTCAGGGGTACATGTACCCCAGTTTAAAGACTACTGTCTTGGAGTACTCATATTCATGTTCTAGTACTGACACCACAGCATTATAGGAACATTCAGTGAATCCGCTCCAATAAAAATGGGTTGTGGAAGCTGGTTTTATGGACACAAAAGTGAGGTAATTAAATCCAAACTGGCTTAAAGCAGTATCTTATTACAGCTTTCTGTTAGAGTTTCTATTACGGCTCAGAATTGTTATAACTTACTGTGGTTTATCACTATTATTATGTGCAATACCAGTTCCTTGTTTTTTCAAAAACATCACATCTGTCATCTTCAGTATTCTTTGGTACTAACCATAATTCTGGTTCTTCATTACAAATGATACACTTAGAGGGTTTTTTCAGTTTTTATTTGCAGACACATATGTCAGCACAGATGTGTGCCTATATTTTATCTCCTCTGTGAGACACTGAGTATTAGTAATAATGTATCATATAATACACATATGAAACACATGGTATATCTAAATGCTATAACACCAGTCATACCCATAATAACTTATATTATAATTCTTACCACTTTTGATTTTATCTTATTTTTTGTACATTACAGTCAACCCTACTAAAATACAGACTTCTTGAGAACAGGATGAGTGTCAGTGTCTGATTCATTTGTGTGTCCTACAGTGTCTACCACAAAGCACTTACATGTAGAGGGAACCACATGAATGTTTTTTTGAATAAATGAAAGAATGAACAAATACTCCCTTTTGTGAAAAATACTGTAGCACTGTCCTAAGTAGTTTTATTCACTTTTTAAGAGGATGCTCTAATATTTACCATGTACATGTTTTTAGGCATTTAAGAAAATGAGATATGAGTGGGTTTCCCATCAGTGTTCTCCAAGAACATTATTTTCTCTACTTCATAGCTACAGAGCCTCTAGAAAGAATCAAGACTGTTGGAACAGGTCCTTCTCTCCTTTCTTCAGATCTCTGCATTAGAACTGTATGCGCTTGCTTGTTTGAGGAGAACAGGGTTAGGTGGTAAACGTCCACATCCTAGCCCATTGGCTTTATTAACTCTGACATTTTATTATCTCAAATGTCTCCAAGCTGCCATCTTTTAGGAGGTCACCATTCCATTAAACATTCAATAACGAACTGTGCTCTACTCATCCGCATACGAGTGCAGGAAACCACTTTCCTCCAGCTGTAGTTCTGAGAATCCCTGAAGAGGACTTACATGTTTCCCAAAATTATTAGTTGCTTAACTTTCATCACCGTATGCTGGGGTCCACCATTCTGGGCCTCTCTGATGGTCACGTCTAGCAACTTTGTAATCACATCTCCAAGCTTCTGTGACTCTACTTGGATACAGCCCCCAATAAAGTTCCCAAGCACAATGGACATCACATCATGGCATTTAACCTAACTTTACTGAAGTCTCCTTTGGCTTTATTAACTCTGCTAACAAAGGAGTGACTATTTTATGTTCTCCTCAGAGTCCAGAGATCTACTGGACAAATATGTTTGTTTATTACATAAGCAACATTGTATCAACAGCAGTGACAGTAGAAAGGAAATATCTATAATCTGACCACCCTAAAACATCAATTATGTTTCTGTTTTCACAGATTGTTTTGCAGTTTTTCAGATGCTTGGTCCATAGAAATAAACTTAGGGTGATCATCAAGCAATAAAACGAATTCCACAAGCCATTAATGGTACTGTATTGTTTCTATTAGTTTCAGAAATCAGCCAGTAAATAGAGAATAACTTCAGAGTCAGCTTAGCTTCTCATCTGTCACTTTAAGGAAGCCGATTTTTCACTATGTTCACTATGTAAATCTTGAATTTAATGTTTCTGATGTTATGAATATGGCAAGACTTTTATTCATTTAATTTACAAACAACAAAGACAGTCATTAGTACTAAGGCTATCCTGAGATGAACAGAGGCTAGAGGATCCTGTTCTCAAAGTGTTTATAGGCTATTAGGAAAGAAAAAGGAGATAGTTCCAGCACAATTCAGTAAAGGCTCCAGAGCAGTAGTTCGCAACCTTTTAGGTCTCATGACCCCTTTACACTCAAAAAATTTTGAGGACCCTGAAGAGCTTTTGAGTGGATGGGCTGTATCTATCTCTTTACTGTATTAGAAATTCAAACTAAGATTTTAAAAATACTCATTAGTGCCAGGTGCAGTGGCTCACACCTGTAATTCCAGCACTTTGGGAGGCCGAGGCAGGCAGATCACGAGGTGAGGAGATCGAGACCATCCTGGCTAACATGGTGAAACCCCGTCTCCACTAAAAATACAAAAAATTAGCTGGGCGTGGTGGCACGTGCCTGTAGTCCCAGCTACTCGGGAGGCTGAGGCAGGAGAATCGCTTGAACCCGGGAGGCAGAGGTTGCAATGAGCTGAGATCACACCACTGCACTCCAGCCTGGGCGAAAGAGCGAGACTCTGTCTCAAAAATAAAATTTAAAAAAAATCATGTTAAAAATAATAAATAATAATAAATCCGTCATCTGCTAAATAACATATATTTATGAAAAAATACTTTCACAAAATTATTTAGTGAGAAGAGTTGCGTTGTTTTACATTTCTGCAACTAATGTCTGGCTTAATTGAAGACAGCTGTATCCTCAGATCTGTTTCACACATTCCATTAGCTGTCAGAGAAATCATCACACGTCATGGAGCCTCTGGAAAACTCCATATACACTTCTGAGAGAATGAGAGAGAAAAAGGTTGTGTTATTATGAAGATATCTTTTTCACTCTCAAAGGGGGCCACACTTTAAGAACCATTACTCCAGAGGATAGACAGTTGAAACATCAGTGGCAAATTTGTCTTTCTCTGGAAAAGCGTCTGGTTTGGGCTGTTGCCTTGTGCTTCTCCTGTCAGCCTTTTGCTTCATCCTGATGAAGTCCCCAAATTCACTGGCTTAGTCACTGCTTTGATGTTTCCATCATTAATAAAGCTAGTCACATGCTAACTGTCAAACATAGATGGGAGATTCTCTGCCTTCAAATGTTCTCTCCTAGTCCATAGAAAAGTCCTAAATGACAAAACTGTTTTCATAAGACATTGTGTTTTGTTTGAAACTCCAATTTGAAATAAGAGTATGGAAACCACTAAGTTGCCTGGTTTTTATAAATGGGTCCATCCATAGTGCTATGCAGTTCAGCTGACATTTAATTCATTTCAGACCTTGATGAGACAAATACAGTGACAAATACAGTGATAGCAAGGCACTGTACTTGCTGTTTGTCAGTTTTTTTCCCCAAACCTGCCTGTATTCTTGCACAGATCAATCTGATCATAACTTACAGTATTCTCCCAGTAACAACCAAATAGTGTGATGATACCAAAGCTTGTTTGGTCTTAAGATGTTTGAAACAGTGTAACAGTCACCCTAGTCCTAAGTATGTAACTTCATTTTTATGGGCTTAAATTCCTGTATTTGTTCTCATTATTCCAGAGCTAGTTTAATACATTACTTTTTCTTCGTGATTTAATATGTTGATTACTAAGCAGAAAACTGCATACATCACACTCCTTTATTTATTTTTATATCTGCTCTCACAGCTAGACTTTGATAGCCTGGTTATGATTATATCCCATTTTATCTTTTAGCAATTCTTGTCTAATACATAATTTTAACTGTGTTGCATTCATAGTAGCTGTGTTCATGGTCAAATAACCATGGATTTCTAGCAGTTTGCAGAGTAATTACATGGAATTTATTGGAAAGTTTCTTTATTTGAGATAGATTTTGGTGATCAGGCCTATAATTTATGTTTCCTTGCTTTCCTCCCTGCTTTTTCTATGGGACTTTTCACTGTTTAGTCTAAATTTTAAGAGCACTCATAAAAATAGCTACGACCGGTCTTCTTTATTCTGTGTATGCTGCTTCCTTTTATTTCCCTCACAAGTCAAAGGTTTTCTAAAAATTACAGCTACAGCATACCATAGCCATAATGTAATGTACAATTCATTTGACTTGGTCAGCAAGATCAGTAGAACAGTAACACTTTTTTTGGCATCTGCTAGTTGAATATGAGTGTACATCTGTGTCTGTTTTATGTCCTTGTCACTGAAGATCCTGTCATCATCATTGAGATCCTTTAGAGACACCATAAATGGGTCCAGACCCAGCAATTTGGGTTAATACTATTTTCCTTCATTGTGAAATAAGAATTAGGGCAGGAAGTTAAGAAGGAGGCTTTAGCTTGGTGTCAGAGGAATATATGGTAAAAATGGTATACTGTTAGTCATTACTCTTCATCACCTGAACGATTAATCTTACTAGGCTCCCCAGAGGTCAGGAGAAGTGAAATAAGATGCAAATAGTCAAATGACCCATTAATTATAAGGAGCTTGGTAGCTTTTAGCAGAGAATCAGGATTCTAAAAAGAGGTACTGAAATCCTCAAATTGAGCACAAGGACTGGAATTGGGGCAAATCTCACTCTTTTAAGAGCAGAAAAAGGAGCAAAGTAACTGAGAAAAAGGGTCTCCGAAAGGTGAGGTTCCAGAACCAGTAAAAGGCCAGTCTGAGGGTCCACAGGCACAGAACTTGGGTAGTTAGGCAGCTACAAGGAGAATATTTTCATCTTGAGAACAAAGGAGGTGCCCATGATTCTGGGCTAGAAAAGACACTGTCCATGCCGCTATGAAAGGGCCAGGTGGAGACTTGAAAAGATGCTCAGGCTAGGCCTGGAAGAAGAAACTGGAACTGACAGGGGAGTGACAACAAGTACAGCACATGTAAATTTGTACCAGGATAATTACTGCCTAAATAATGTGTTTTGACTTCTGCAATACTGTATTGTTAGGGAGCTTTCTAGTAAGAACCTTTGGACAATGGATGTTCATTTAATACCGTGAATATTGTGCCTCTCCTATCACTCTTTTAATTTTTCTTATTAAAAATACCTACTCAAATGAATTTTTCTTTATGCCATTTACTCAGATGACATCTATCAAGAAGGAGCTTTTAAAAAAATTACTGTGAATACACTGCTGTGCTAGAGAGTCTACTCATTTTTCTCACTTTTCTTTTTGTTTTCCTCCCCCACCCCCTGCTCCCACCACCACTCGGAATTGGGGTTCTTGATTATTTAGAAAAGATCCCTTAAATCAAAGTTTCCTCTTTTCCATACTTTCCATTTTGATTGTTAGTACACCCCCGCCCTCCCAAAAAAAATTACCTGTCTTCCAACAGATTAAGACTTTAGGTCTTTGTCAGACCAACAGTTTCAGGTAGACGTCCCCTTAATCCTCCAAAGCCTACCTGGGCCTTCCACAGCCATGATGCCTTCCCCTGGCTGCCCTGTCCCTCTAGGGAGAAGTATTCAAAAAGCCACTCAGCATGTGATGCCTTGTATTATCACAGATGTGTGTGTATTCCTGAAAGTGCCTCCTGGTTCATGGCATATAGAGCTGCCTTTACACCTAGCATTGTGATGGTGCTCCTCCTGGGCTTGTCCTCAGGTTCCTAATGCTATCATTGTTTATCATTGTCTCCATTCCTTCCTCCCACTCTCTGCAGTTGATTTTGTACTCTCTGTGATCTGCGTTCTTCTGTATCTTGTCTGTTTGCCCAAGGTAGCCTTCTTTAAGACAGGGATAATGCCTTCCCTACTGCCTGTTCCCTATTACCCCCAGCAAGAGATTGCAGTAAACAGTGCAGGTGGCAGAGGGCAGGTGGAATGACTGACAGCATGTACACTCTCCAGTACTGAAGCACCAATAGGAACGAGACAGTGGAAAACTGAGAGGCAGGGCAGGGCAGTGCAGAGCGAGAAATTCGGACTCTGGAGTTCAGTTTTTGCAGCTGAATCCTGGCTTTCCAACTTCTGTCTAGTGTGACTTGAGCAAGCAATTTAACCTCCCTACAAGTCTCATTTTCTTCTTCTGTAGAATGGGGATAATATTAGAGCCTCCCTCACAATAGGGTTGTTCTGAGGATTAATAAAAAACAATCCATACAAAAAGTCCTTATCATACTGCCTGGCACAATACATGTCAGTTCTCATTAGAAGTAGGATGGTGAGTACTAAAAGAGTAGGTTTTAGATGTTCTCACCACAAAAAAATGATAAGTATGTAAGGTAACAAATATGCTAATTAGCTTGATTTAGCCATTCCACAATATCTAGATATATAAAAACATCATGTTATAGGCTCTAAATATAGTTTTAATTTTCATTTAAAAAAATCAAATAAAATAATTAAAAATAAAAGTGCTACTTGCTTGCCATATTGGAAAAAAAAGTAGGACAGTGAGACAACACAGATGAGCACATCAGTCACAATGAGCTGGCCTAAAGTAGGGTTCAGCTGGGGGAAGAATAGCACAAATCACATTGGAATGAAAGATATGACTACATAATGTTTATTGCAGTCTATTTTAAGGCTTTTCATGGATCTTTTCAGCTGTGCACATGGTTAGTCATAATGATTGTCATTTTAGGTCAGAGTTTCTCAGCCTTAGCATTGTTGACATTTTGGTTAATTCTTTGTTGTAGGGGCTGTCCTGTACACTGTAGGATGTTTAGCAGCATCCTTGATCTCTACCTACTAAATGCCAGGAGTAACACAGTACCTTCAGCTCAGTTGTGACACCTACTGAATGTCTCCAGACAACTACTGAATGTCTCCAGACATTGCAGAGAAATTGAGTCTGGTTGAGAAGTCACTATTTTAGGGCATAATTTTTGGGTAGACTGTTAGATTCTTTGTATTCGTTGTCTCTGGCCTGTATAACTCTTCTTAATTATCTGCTGCTCAAATGTATTTGGGATCAGCCACTGTCTTCCATTTCTCTTTTGCTCACAGATCTACTCCACAGCTCTTCTCCCTTCCTGGAAGAGAATGATGCTGTGAATGTCCAATATCCAATGAAATGCCAGCATATCAAAATGGATGCTAATAGTTGACCTTCCCAAAGCCTCACTGATGCTCTGCTCATCTTACTCCTGCTCTTCATTTTTTGGATGTGAATGTGTACTTTGTCTGCTGGGTTTAGATACTCATAGACTTGGTCTACTTAGGCAGCGGTCCCCAACCTTTTTGGCACCAGGGACCAGTTTTGTCAAAGACAGTTTTTCCATGGATGTGGGAGAGGGTGGTGGTGGATGGTTGTGGGATGAAACTGTCCCATTCAGATCATCAGGCATTAGATTCTCATAAGGAGCATGCAACCTAGATCCCTCACCTGCGCAGTTCACAATAGGGTTCACACTCCTATGAGAACCTAATGTTGCTGCTGATCTAACAGGAGGCAGAGTTCAGGCAGTAATGCTGCCTCATCCTGCTGCTCACCTCCTGCTATGTGACCCAGTAATAGGCCTCAAACTGGTACTGGTCTTCGGCCCTGGGGTTGGGGACTCCTGTACTTGGGGACTCAAAGTCTGGGTTGGTTGACTGGGTTAGTACACTGTATATACTATTCCTGGGCTTGGTTTCCATAGTCAAAAATGTCAGGAAGACTATTAAGGATATTTTATAATTTTTTTTTGAGCTCTTCAGAAGAAAATACAAAGCAGCAGATTGAAAGATACCCTAGTTGTCTGAGAAATAGGTCATTTGGGGTTTTCATATTGTTGGATAATTAATTTTTCAGTCTGTTTTGTGTACTTTTAACTCTTTAAATTTCAATTATGGATTTTTAAATTAAATTAGTATTCCTAAATATTTGACACATATTTCAAAATGTGTGTATTAAAAGGTATACTAGGAACAGTCTTCCTCTTACCACATTGTTCATCTCCCCAACTGTAACCACTGATATTAGTTTCTCTTATGTACTTGTAGAGTTTCTTTATGAGTACATAAGCAAACATAAATAAAGATTCTTATGCTCTCCCCTTTTTACACAAAAGTAGCTTACAAACACTGTTCCTCAGCATCTTGTTTTTTGCAGCCAAACATTTCTTGGAGATCTTTCCATTGGATCAGTGTTCTTAAGCAGGGGCAGGAAAAGGAAATAAAAATAAACATGATTGCTAAATACATCTTTACAACTTCATGCTAAAGAAATTAAACTTTGTAGGATCTATTTTTAATGGAATTAATATGTAGGAGGTATGGGAGACATATACTTTTGCTGTTTTGAAATTATTAAGATAGATTGTAACAGTAAGATTATTTGACTTATAACAACACCTTGAGTGTTGTATATCTATCTTTATAATGTCTGTGTATAGCACATGCATTTATTTTCTTAGTTGAAAAACTGAGGCCCAGGCAGATTAAATACCATGCAAGGCCATCATTATGGTGGCCCTGGAACTGGAACTAGAGTGTGAGACTTGGCTTATAAAGAGAAGGAAACAAGCATATTGAAGGTCTACTCTGTGCCACTAGATCTCACTTAATACTTATAGCAACTTTATGAGCTAAGTAGTAGTATTCTCATTTTGCAGATGGAGGAGAGACCAAACAACTAAAATTTAGAGAGGTTAAATAATTTTCCAAACATTACAGGTAACAGACCAGAATAAAAATTCACTGGCTGCAAAGTCTGTGTTCTTTCTACCTAACAACCAGGCTACATGCTAGAAACCCCAGACAAAAAATGTTGACCTCAGAAGAGTTTCCTCTTATCCCATACCATGTTTTTGGTATTCATTTGTTCATTCCCATGCTTTCTGCTTCACCCACTTGGCTCCCTGACCCCTTCTACTGTTCTCCTCTTTGCTCACTCTGCTCCTCTGCCCGCTCACCAGCTTCTTTGCTGTTCCTCAAACAGAACACAGCATGGTGTGCTTTTGTGCTTGCTGTCTCCCCAGGAACCACTGGATTCCCCCTCACCTCATTAGTACCACCTGGCATACTATATTTTATGTATTTATTGATTACTGTCTCTCCTACTAGAATGTAAACTTCATGCAGGTTATGGTGTGTGTGTATGTGCGCACACACGCATCTAATTCAATGATTAGTCAATCATTGGTCTGTTTTATTCAACACTGTATTTCTGGTAGGGAACAGTACCTGGTACTTAATTGGTATTCAATAAATATTTGAACAAATATCTCTTCTATTTTTGAAATAGGTACCATATTTGAAAGCATGGGTATAACTAAGCAATAGACATATAGTAGGCCCTCCTCTCTATAGTCTAGGAATAACAGCTGGTTGAACAATTTTTATATGCCGTGTACCGTGTTAGTCCTGGAAACAGTCATAGAAGGCAGGTATTACCGTCTTCTTATTTTACAAATAAGAACTGAGGCTCAAAAAAGTTAATTTGCCACAGGTCCTGGTGAGTAATTGGCGGAGCCAGAATGCCAGTGTAGTTTTTACTCCAAATCCTGTTTCTCACCCCATTACATACATCCACACTTCCTATCTCATATATTATATCTCGTGAGCCATCCTCTCCAGTGAATTTCTGTGCTGTAATATTCTGCCTGTCAAAGATCCCAAATCACCACCACTAGCAATTCAGTGTTGTGTCACAGTATTTCCTATAGGTTCATGGCTACTTTGAGCCTTGATCCTGAGACATTAGCAAATATTCTCTTAGTCATTATAATAATATAGCAAATTTCGTCATTTGGCATAAATTCATAATTATTTTTGGATGGTTTAAAAAATTGTGACTTTGCCAGTAATAACATCTCATGTTCCCCAGAGGTGGTGGGTTTGTCATAAATACCATTTCCATAGAACATTTCAAGGAACCTAAAGTTCTTGGAAAATATTTTTAACAGGCAGCCATTTCTCTGACAGACTTCAAGGGCATAATACTATATATATATCCTTAGAAATATGTGTGTATGTATTTTATCTTATTAAGAATATTTTTTTTTTTATTGCTCACAATCCATTTATATTTCAATGATCCTTTTGTATTTTAGCAGATTAAAGAATCCAGGAATGGTTCTTTAGAAAATCATTCCAATGTAGCTGTTAGATTTTGTTTTTAACCTCCATTAGTCCCTTTTTTCTCTTCCCAGGTCACAGGTTATTTTCATTCAGATATTGCACATGGGCATTATGGAGGATTTAGTAAGATTCCTTCTCTTAACCCTTACTCTTCGTTGGGCTGCTTTTCTTTCCTTTATTCTCTCCTTTGTAAAAACCATGTATCCTTTTCCAGAACTTATTCTGAGCAAAAAGTTAAAACTTTTTTTAAGCCTCTGTTTTGTTTTGTTTTGTTTTGTTTAAAGGCTTTCCTTTTTTATGTGGCTTTCTTACCTTAATTGTTGTTCAGTTCACCACATTTAATAAAAAGCCAAAGCAGGGGCCAGTCACGTACCAGAATGGATAAGTTCACTGGTTTTCACCTCCTTGTAGTCTGGCTGCCTACAGAGGCAGTGGCTAAAGTGGTATGCTTGGGAAACCAAACGTTTCCTAACTTGTTAGTGGGAAATTCAAACTTCAGAAATTTAGAAACCACAACAACAGATGCCTATGTTTTACTGTGACTACTGAAGTCACACAGTTTGCCATAGAACCAGGATAGATAGCAGCCTGAAGAGTATAAAATGTGAAACATTTTGATCCTTAAAGGACTTTTTTGGGTCCTCCATTTTAGCTGTCATAAATCAGTAAACAAGGAGCAAGGAAAATAGGGAAATTTAATACATTTAAGAGTACTTAGAGGTTCAGGCAGTTAGAGGATGAGGGTTAATGTGTGGCTTGGCTTCCTGCTGAGTAAACAATTAGGTCATGAGCCACAGTGAGCATCCTACTTCTACCTTTACCCACTCTTCCTAGTTCCTGAGGATGATTGGTTTATATCTCTTCCATGATTTTTGGAAAGTGAGAGTTTGGGCCATATGCCATCTCTACTTACAGACAGGTGGAAAAGTTTTATTCTGTAATCTGCTGGAACATGAATGACCATTTTTCTTGTGGTCTGTGTTTTGCTTGTCCTTTTGTATGCTTTGTACAAATTAAAATTATTTTGGTTATCTGAACCTTGTTTAATTTTCCCTTGACTGTAACTCCAGAGCATTTGGGTTATGTTTTCCTTTTCAGCAACTTCTGAATACTGAGAAGACAGAAAATGCATAAACAGTCTGATCATACTTCCTTTCCTGTAAGTTGGTTTCTTTTAAGATGAACATGTTCTAGAGGATATTAAGCTTGCATAGCAAGGAGTAATTCCATCAAAATATGACAGTGGTCAACAGCATATCTGCTAGAGGTGAGAGCAGTAACTGTACCCCACTTCTCTTGGCCCTGGGTCTGCTGCTTATACTGTCCCTGAGCAGGAGTTTCACCCATTTAGTTTATCTATGTGAGAAATGTTCTGTTTGTGGCAGTTAAAGAAATGGCTGTAGTATACCTCATGTATGTGCTATTTGAATACCATCGATTTTTGCCCTGACCATATCTTATCTTGTGATTTGAATTTTAAGAGAAGGCAAACTATCTCAGGTTTTAGTAGCTGAAAAAAGGGTTTTTGAAAAAAGCTCTGGCTTCACTATTCATCGCTTTTTAAAGTTTACTATTTCACAGCTAAAAACAAAGGAAGCAGAACCCCAGGTATTAAACAATTGAAAAGCCACATATCTGATGGACAGGAAATCTTGGACCAAAATCTGCTAGTGACATAACTATCTGACCTTACCTCATCTGCTTGTCACCTTAGCTGAACATGGGAAGAGCAGTGCAATTTTGTCTCTAAGGTGTACAAAGCCTTTGGCAATCTCAAATCTCAGTTCCACAAAATAAATACTCCCAACAACCTTTAGAGTCCTTTCCTCCCTTCTTTCCTATATAGCACTGTATACAAATTCACATGTCAAGAGATTTTATGGCTCATCAAGTTTAATGGTTCAAAAGAATGGAAAACCATAATTGGAATTCCATGGGATTCAGATTTATTTGAGTCTGTTGTAGTTTACATGTTATAAGTATGCTGTAAAAGCAAATAAGTACTTAAAATGTTATACTAAATTCAAAGTACAATTAAACTGAAAAATTAACACCTAGGCAAAAAGTATTTAGACTGTTAATTTCAAAAGAGACTCTTCATTGTTTGTGGCTAGGATCTGATATAAGCCATTTAGCCCAAGTTGTAAAGATTTGTCTTACAGATTTGTTTTTTGTGGGTGCATGGTAAAACAGGGAGATTCCAAACTAGCTTTTAAAAAGCCTTTTGCAGTCACCAGCTCTCTTTGGTCCTTTACCTGCTCAGGAAGTTGTTTCTTACTTCAGATGAGTAAGACATTTTTAGGAAAGTTCTTGTGGGTTTCTCACAGGAGGGACTGACTGCCTTGTAGCAGGGAAATCAAGGTAAAGGGTAACCTCTCTTTACAGAGTGGATAAGGTTAGGCACGCTAGAGACAGATCTTCAACAAGCTTAATCCTTTACTCCACTTCACAGCTGGGTGTCTGAGAACAGGAATTCTTCATGACTGCATCCTACAAAGGACCTCCTCTTTGGCCTGAGACAGCCCCCTATATGTCAGCCCTGCAGCACCAGATGATGAAGGAGCATCATCCCTATGGATAGACTAGCATAACCAGAAGAGTAACAGTATCTGCTATAGGTTTGGCACTGTGCCAACTGCTTCATCACATTTAAGCTTCAGGTTAAGAAGTGATCACATTTAAGCTTCAGGTTAAGAAGTGATGTTACCTTAAGCTGCCTTCCTTTCTGCATAAGTCCAGGTTGTTCTGAAGGCCAAATAATGGGTTTTTAAACTACAGTTTGGGTGTTCTGATCTTGGCACAAGCCTTATTTGTCTTTTAACCTCAGGTTCTCCTTTCATAGTAGACTTCTGAAGAATAAGTCTGCCATCGTTTTTGGAATGCTTCATTCAGTCATCTCCATTTACATTTCAGTTCTCATCTTTTCCATGAATGTTTCTTAACTTGTCTAACCCTGGCTGATTTTCCTTTTCTAAGTCCCCACAGCCCTTACAGCTTTATTACCTAAATATTCTATATTATTTTGTACTGCTTTCTAATTTGTTTTAGTATATTACTTTTGCCATTAAGCCAACTGTAAGCTCCTTAAAGGAATGATACCTCTGTATCCCTCATATGGGTTGAACTCTGTACATACTTGACCAAATGATTGAGAGGTAAAAAGAACCACTTCCTAGGGGAGCATAACCATCCCTTAGGCTGAGTGGTACCTAAAGTTCTCAGAATTACTTGTTATTAGAATGGAAGAAGGACAAGTAGAGTTTTCTTCCTCTTGTTCTTGTCACTTCTGGAAGGAGAACCATTTAGTGAAGAGAAGAATTCACTTGGAGACAAATTTAATTAAAGTCCAGATGGGGGAAATTGGCCAGAGAATCTTAACTTTGCCTGTGATTCTTTGCATCTGTGTTCAGCCTAACGAATTTTATTGAACTGTAAAAAGAATTTTATGGGGCAGAATTTGGGGGGAGATTAGTGGAGCCCCAAATCACTTGACAAAGTTACTCTCACTTTTATTTGAAAGCCTCAAGAATAATATGTGACTTCAAACATAATGTATTTATTTTAATATTATGAGTATTTGAAAAGTAGATAATCTTCCTTTTAGCAGCAGTAGATTCATTTTCACAAAATTCCACAGAGTAATTCACTTCTTCTGCCATTCCCAATTAACAGACTAACAAGTTAAGACTAAGGGACTTCCACAGTATCTCACTGAATGGGTGTTTGTCTTCAGCAAGAAACTAGCAGCTTTCTCATGTTCTCCCTAGGCTCCTAGACCAAGCAACTCCTTCCTTTTCTTCAAATTTAACAGGCAGACACTTAAGTCTTGCGAGCCCAAATGTGATGTTTTACATTCCACTTATGATCTCTGCTCAGAGATTTGTTTTTGTTTTGATTCACATAAAAACGAATTTTAAAAAGAAAGAGAAAAACATATTTCACCTTTAAACTTTTGTTCCAGGACTGGTGGGCCATGAGACACAATAAATCTGGCAGATTTGCTTCTGCCAGGGCAGCCCATCTTAGAGTACTGACCTCAACCTTGAGGCTGCTTTAGATACAGTGATTTGGAGCTCTCAGAGGCCCAAGTGCTACAGCTATGTTCATCTTTTCTCCATTTACATGTGGACTCTTTCTCTCAAATTACCCTCATTTTCTTTAGCTAATTTGTCTCTGTAGCAATATAATCGGTAGCTTTTATTTTTATATTGTCTCTTCTCTACTTGATCAGAGTTCCCATGAGGGTTATTGCTCATTATTCAATCTTTATTGAGTACTGAGAAATACTTGGGGTGGATGACATTGTTCCCTTTTTTGTAGTTTGTAGAAACCAAGGGAACAGGAGGCTCACCCAGTAAATGGATGGCAGAGCTAAGAAGAGTAGAACTCTGATTTATCGACCCATTATTCTTACTCTTTTAGTCTCACCATTGAGACACTAACATTTATCCCTGTCAATTCAGTGTCACTATTCAGCAAGGTTGGCCATTGACTATATTCTTTTGAAGTTTTTATAAGCATTCTCCCACATTGTTTATCTCTACTTAGTTTTTATGTGTAGCTGATCTCTCCTACCTTCATTGCATTACCAGTCCATTAAAATACAGCAGGGATGGGACCATAATTGAAGTTGTTGTCCAAGAGCTGCTCGTGATCTTGGTCCTTGTCATTAATGTGGTACCAGTCCATGCTAGTAGCTATAGCTGGGTTAGTGACATGGTATGATGTGTGGTGAACTTAGTTGCTGGGCCTGTTGTCATGCCTTGTGCTTAGCTCAGTAAATGTTTGCTACTGCTGAGGAGAATTATAAGCCCTAGGCTAGCTTCACAGGTTGACATTGGAGTAACTTTGAAATTAAACAAAAATCACTCTTCTGTAAAATCTGGGAGATACACTGGGTTACCCACAGCAACTTTGGAATTAAGTACATGCTTGGGAAAAGGCAGTCTGCTGCATGGCAAAGATAAGCCATTTGTGCCCCATAAGTGCATCTTCCAGGCCTTCACCTGAGGCACAGAGATTAGAGAAATTCAGAGGAGTCCACCCTTCATTAACCACTGCACTGTGTTCTTCCATATTTTGCTTGAAGGCCATTCCATGCCCCCGGGTGACTCACCTGGTACTCTTTCACCAGGTATACAAAGTCTCATTTTATTGGGGAGGGAGTTAAACTGAGGTAGATGAAGATGGGCAGAAAAGCATCTGACTTAGTCTGCCTATATAACATACGCTGCCGTACAAAGCAGATTTCGCTGCCTTGACTTAACCTGAGCCTAACTTGGTGTCTAGTTTTTCTGACTTAACCTGAGCCTAACTTGGTTTCTAGTTAAGTCACTGCCTTGACTTAACCTGAGCCTAACTGGTTTCTGTAAGTCACTTCCATATGGTTGCTTTAAGTAGTGGCTGAGATTTGTTTTCAGCTCCTAAACAAAATCTAGAAGAAGGGGCCCTCCACAGCCCACTGTTTGCAGAAACACTTTTTTTTTTTTTTAATCAAATAAGCACCTTCTAGGTTGTAATTTGTTCGTATATTTATCCAACACCTTTTTTGTCCCAGCAACACACCTACTAATTGTACCTCGGTACTTTCCTAGGCACTGGAGGTAAAGCTGGTTGTAAAACTGACCCTGAAGGAGTTTATAGTCCAAGAGACAGATAATAAGCAAATAAATCATTAATGAGTAATTTAATGTCACATCACAGTGCACAGTTTGAAGAAAAATAAAGCAGGGTAAGTACCACCAGGAGCTTGTAGCCTTCATAGGTGACTTCCTCTGCAGTTTTGGGGGAGGTTGTTTTGAAGGCATTGAGTCACTTTGAATTTTGAAAGGGATCCTGCTAGCTGGGGACGTCTGAGGAGTGCAAAATGCTTAGCTGGAAGATACTAATAGAAGGTCATTTGTCAAGTTAGTGGTTCAGACTTAAATGTCTTTGACCACAGAGTACACAGTCTTTCCAGGGCACCTCTCACCTTCCAAGTAGAGAGTGGGATTTGCCAGCCGGAGGACCTTTAAATACACTTATTTTTTGTTTTCTCTTTCCTCCCTTTATCACCTCCCTTCTGTTGTTGTAGCCTGATTAAATTGTATTGATTTTCACAATGCTTCCTTATCCTTTGCTTTTTTATTGCTTATACTTAAGAACTTTGAACCTTTCTACTTTCTTTTTTTAATGGATTTTACATCTAAATTAACACCTACAGTACTGAGGCTTTTTCTGGGGCTTCTGTTCTCCTCTCTTCCTAGCACTAATTAAGGAAAAACTACTGGTGAGCTGTAGCCCAAGAACGCAGGGGGCCCTGGCCCTACCTCTGCATAGCTGTGTCTCTGGGGCAAGTCACACTGTGGACATCAGTTTCTTCTGTAAAGTGAGGCATTTGGATCAGATGACCTCCATTGCCCCTTCCAGATGTAAAATTCTGTGGATATTCTGTGCCAGGACTGTGTGTGTGTGTGTGTGTGAGACTCTGGGGCCTGGGGTGTGTGTGTGTGTGTGTGTGTGTGTGTGTGTGTGTGTGTGTGTGTGTGTGTGTGTGTGTGTGTGTGAGACTCTGGGGCCTGGGGGGGGTGTGTGTGTGTGTGTGTGTGTGTGTGTGTGTGTGTGTGTGTGTGTGTGTGTGTGTGTGTGAGACTCTGGGGCCTGGGGTATCCCATTTTCCATATAGTCAAGTACCTTATCAAGGTACTTCTCAAATTCATAGTTGAATGTTTGCTGTTCTGATGTAACGTATGCTTTCTTTTGCTGATAATAACTCCTTTAGGCTAGAATAAGCAGTTATCATAAACAGACACAAGGAGTTGAGGTATGTCTGCATCCTGTCTGTCGCAATCATACACTTACCTATCTACTCCTCTACTTACCTCCCTACTGCTCCCCCGCCTGCCCCCACAAACACATCATTCCCCAAGCTTGTTAAAAAAAAAAATTCTATACTTAACAATTAATCATATTTTGGAGCCAGTAGAGCATAGAAATGTGAGGATGGTCAGACTGGAAAAAGAACACTCCTAATGTGTTCTCGTTCTTGGGCTCAGAATTAAAACTGCTGCTGTCCTATCTTAATCTGCTAAAGCATCTCAGAGAACAAGCATGAAGAGGGAGTGTTTCTCATATCTGAAAAAGAAACCAGGGACTTTCCTTGGTGAGCCTTCCCATCTTTGTTTGCCCAGCTTTCCCAGGCAGAGATGATGTTAGTGCAGATTAAAGTCAAGGAGAATCTCAACTCTTTTTTTTAAAAAAAAGGAAGGATGTGCAAAGGCTGATAAGTGTTGGTGATAATCTGCTAGGAATTAGTGTACCTAACAAAATGATTCAAAACGTGAATGTCCCACCTCATTTTAAGTAGAAAATGACCAGCCATAGGAGGTTCTAAAAGTCATTGCAGCACACTTTAAGCATAAGCGACTGGGTTGGTGGCTAGAAAATGCTGTGGTGATGACAGCAGCAACCACAGCAATATTGCTTTGAAGGTTTGTGATGCTGGCTGCATATGCAGTGTCTCTTCATCTTTAAATCCTTATTTAAATATAATTTACAACAACTAAACAATCAGTTTAAATTGAAGCTGAATTCATAGTCAAATACAAATTAAATGGACCCTAAAATCATTTAAAATTAATATGTCCAACAGATAAGGTAGGGTGTATTAGATTTTTTCAAAGATGACAGGCTCTGTGAACAACAGATGGGGCCATTTCAGTTCCTGAAGCAGATTGAGACCAATATTGCTTTACATCCACAATATCCAGTCTTTTATAAACAGTTCTCTTCTTGCCCTCCTTCCTTTTTCCTTTAAATAGGAGCAGCTGTATTTTTTTTTTCTATTCACCTTGTAAAATGTTCACTTTGCCCTGAAGCACTAGACATGGACAGAACATGACCTAAGAAGAATTATTGGAATCTTATTCTTCCTCCTACATTTTCAGTTTTTTTCTTAAATCTCAAAATCCATTTATTACCAAAGGCAGTTTTTTGGAGGGGAAATTACAGCAGAGAACCCTTAAACAAAATTTATAGCCTTTTGAGAAGGCAAATTAATGGGAACTGCAAGAGAACTGGAAAATTAAGTCAAGGCTTGATTTGTGTTTTCATACTGGCTGTTACTATAGTCTCCATCACAGCATTAGGAAAATAGCACAGACATACCAGGGCTTAACAGTTAAGGTTAATCACCACAAAAGTGCAAATGAACTTACTAAGCATAAAATTATTATGTGCTTTATTTGGAAGTGTAGAAATTCACATTCATTCTATCAAAAACATTCTTCCATCATACAGATTGTCCCAAGGACTAAGAAATTGCTCACCCAAAGAGCCCACTGTGAGATAGAGTATCCATAAGTCATACTTAGCTTTCAGTTTTAAAAGAGGTCTTAATATGTGATTGTTCTTTGAACCATGCTTTAAAGTTAATAAATGGGAAAAAGTGTGGAATATTAAAGAGTGTTATTTTTAAATTTTAAAAAATTGATGCTTGCCTGCTTTAAAAAAATAAAAGGCAGACACTGGGAAACACAGCTGTTAGAGTTTTGATGGAAGTTATGATTTTCAACAGTTGAGTTGTAGTTTATGGTACAGATGGTACTCTGGGTATAGCTGAAACAATAATTGATGGTCTCTGTTTGTCTCTTCCTCTATTAGATTCAGAAGAGCAGAATATCTTTTTTCCAGGGCAGGAATTTTTCAGTTTCCAATTACTGCTTATATCAGATAAACAACTCTTCCATTGCAAATTCTGTACCTCTCCACAGTGACATGGGTGTTGGCCCTGCTCTTCTCATTATGGTAGGCTTCCCTAGGTTTGAAATAGTAGTTTGTGGAAAATCCTACTTCTCAGTACTAACCTGCAGTTTATATAGCCTATCCTCAGGCCAAATAACATATCATTTTTCTTTTAAAATATGAAAACCAAAGTCTTGCATTGCTCCAAACAAAATTAGCAAAAACAAAAAAACTCCTATGAGGCAAAAATGATAGGCACCAATGTCATATACTTTTAAAAACCCTCCAACAGAAATTATTAGAAATACACAGATATAACCCACATTTTGAGTATTTTTAAATGCTGTGTTTCAATGATAAAATCTGGGATCTGACATTTTCTTCTGACAATTAAATATAAAAACATGAGTTTTTAACACACACATACACCTCAGTGGTTATAGTGCTCTGCTCCTCTGTTAAACTTTTACTGTACGTCCAAACAGTTATCTTATATGGTCATTTTAGTGCCAACTAAAATGCCAGCATTTTAAAATCTCAGAGTAAATATAAATGGCAGCCTATGAATTCTGAGTTTGAATTGTATATACTTATAAAACATAGAGACTGTTTTAAAAGGGACAATTCTGTCACATAGTTGTTAAAGTTTTATTTTACAGTATATGTTTAGACCAGATAAGGACTGAATGATGAATCAGTTTTTCATCTCCTATTCCAGTGTTCTAAAGTTGACATAACCTTTTATTTTTAATTCCTACGTTGACTTTTAGTTGGAAAAAATGAAGTAAAATATGGAGATTTTTCTGCCAAGTGTTCAGTTATCATACTGTAAGAGTTCATTGGTAACAAGAGCCTCTTCAGGATTTAGATGTAACTAATTATGGTTTAAAATGCTTCTGATTAATACAGTTACTCTATAAGTTTTACCTTTTAAATTGGCATTTTTTACATAATATACTACTATCCAAAATATTACCCTAGAAATGATAGCTGTAAGTGAGGTTTGTCATTTTTCCAATGCCTGG
Source organism: Pongo abelii (assembly GCF_028885655.2). Lineage (NCBI taxonomy): Eukaryota > Metazoa > Chordata > Mammalia > Primates > Hominidae > Pongo > Pongo abelii. The sequence continues at coordinate 38,460,600 of NC_085928.1, read as the reverse complement.
ACTTGAAGCAGAAAGTTAGAACTCAAAACTATGATAGTTACTTCCTTGTACAAATTGACATATGCTTTTACGACAAAATAGCGTTTGCACGATTTTTTGAAGCTTAAAAAGATTTTACTTTTTAAGTTAGATTCGTCTTAATTCCAAGATGTATTCCTAACAGTGTTTTTCTAGTCGTTTATATTAACATTTACAAAAAGAGGGGAAAACCTGGCACTAACAAATTTTCGCATTCTGCTCATGTAAGACAAGCGAGTTTGAGTCCGGAGGAGAGAGAGGATTGCTGCAGTACAATATAGTCTCCCCCACCCTTTCCCCAAAGATTTCTCAATATGGGCAGGATTCAATGTGTAGCTCACTTGGAAAGCGTATGTAATACAGTCAGCTCCCACCTCTCAACATTTAAAAATTAAATCTCTAATCTGTTTTCTCCGCCAGAGAAAACTTTTACTTTCAAGTTTTGTGTGAGTTGGAAACGGTTTTGAACCTAGAATTCATTGGATGCGCTTTGCGAAACCTGTCTGCAGTTTGTGATGCTGAGACAGCTTTAACAGCCACCCACAGACTTGCTACCTGGCTGTCTGACAGCAGTGCCCCTTGGTGGAGCGGAGTTGCTCTCCCGGGCTTACCTGAGCTGCCTGCGCCGGGGCCGGGCGGGGGCCGGGCCGGGGCCGCTGTAGTGCCGCGCTGCGAGCCGGCTGTGCGCGCTCCGGGAGTCGCCCGAACAATGCGAGCGGGGCGCTGAGCGCGCCCGGCCTATGGGCGTTACGTCACTGTTCTGCCTTATAAGGCGCTCCGCGTGTGCGGCGCTGTCGGCGGGGGCGCCGGTGACCGCGAGACCCTCGGCCGCGGCGGCGGCGCAGCCACACACCCCGCTCCCGCGGATGTTCCGGCCGTGTGAACGGACCGTCGTTCCCGGCTCCCAGCGGAGGGAATGAGCGGCGGGCCAGGGACGCCGGCGCCCTGCTGTCGGGCTAACCAAGTCATTGGGAGGCAGGGTCGATCCGCTTGTAGCTTTTTTCCCTCTGGGTCCCTAAAGCTATTGTTGCTTCAGGGACTTCAATACACATCCTGTTATTCTTATGTAAACTTTTGTAAATTCATGATACTTTTTTTTTTTTTTTTTTTTTGGTTGCTGGGGGTAGGCGGAAGAGGGAAAGGAGAAGTCTGGGGTTTCGTGGAGACATCTCTGGGGGTAATTTAGACTTCAAACCTTCTCTTTCCTCTTTGTAATGAGTAGGGGTCCTCAGAGGATGGTGTTTTCTTTCCTGATGATGTAACTACCAAACAATTCTTCAAGTGATGATGGAAAGGCCAGATGAAATCTTATTTTTTTCAGTGTTTTTCCTGAAAGAACCTCCTCTTTCCCCGTTTCTGCATGCTTGTGTTTTAACGAAAGCAGTTAAAACTATCATTTTTTGGCAGGGAAAAAATTTTTAAAGAAATTAAATGTTTTGTGCTGTACTTTCAAGACAATGTATAAAATTAGAACTTTAGAGCCAGTTTTAATGTTTGTTCTCTTCTACCGGCAAACAAAATAAAGCCAAAAATAACCATGTGAAGAAAAAAGAAATTAGCCACATGTGATTGAATTAAGAATATTATCCTCTAGTATGGGGTAGATTTACTTGTACAAATCCTACTTCTTGTGAATGAGAATTCACCTCTGAATTATAAGAGAAGTCATACCTAAAGTTCTAACCCAACTATATGAATCTGCTAAATAAATTAGGGACGTGGCATTCTTATTTGCAAGCTTCAGATGAGTAATTTTAGTAGCTTGAGTCCTTTTAAAACCTCTTTTAAAATTACATTAAAATAGGATTGCTTCCTATTATGCTGTACATATGTCTGTAGAATTATTGTTTCCATATGTTTTGTCAAACGGGAATGATGAAAATAGTCTGCTCGCTTCATTTTCTTAGTGTGGAGTGGAGAAAGGATGTTTGCAGAGTTGTTAGTGGAAATGGTGTGGAATAAAGATGCAGGGCACAACATTAAATGTATGTCGTCTTCACTAAATTGGGAGTTATTCTAGATCATTATTCTAGATCACTCTTAAATACCTACTGAGAAACCTAAAGTAAACTCACTCTTGCTTTTCATATACAGTATACTATTTTAAGAGAAGTGAATTACACATACTCTTCAGCCGAACTAAAAATTTAATATTTGATTTGCAATCGTGTACTAACATTTTGGATGTTGAGTTTATTAGTTTTGTTAGTTTTAACTCTTCTGCCCTATACTTGTGAATTGCATTGTAATCTTTTGTCTCCTGTGCTTACCTCATACTTATTAAACATCCTTTTTGAGATTTTTATGCTACATTTTTTATTACAAATGAGGTTAAATGACTTTTATGAAAGTTGTATGATGCGTAAACACCTGAATCTCAGCCCCAAACTGATAGCATGCTTTTACCCCAAAGCTAACAGTTTTGTAGCTTGTTTTGCATCTTTTTCCCTCTGATAGGCAAATAAGTTTCCTAACATTTAACATTACCATTTGTTTCTTTCTCACATATCCATACTCAAGTTTTGCATTTATTTTCACTCTTTTGACTTGCTGGTTCCCATGACATATGTTAGTATTATTTCTTCCTTTCCTTTAGCTCTATTCTGAGGAATAGAGAAAAGAGGATTAGGGTTTCTACTCCTTGTATGCCTTTGCCTGGTACACTACTTGCCTGGTTACATTACTAATGTGTTACTCCTGAAACATCAGTCTCTTGAACCAGCTATGACTCAGCTTTCCAAGTGAGGTCATAGTTATGTGACCACTGTCTTCAGGAACCAATATTAATAGCCCTCATTTGTTGAGCTTTTAGATCATACCTACCCCCATACTTAGTGCTTTACAAGCATTTCATCATTTAATCTTCACAACACATTTTGATGTGATATGATCCATACTTTTCAGATAAAGACATTTAGAAGGCTAAAGTGGCTTGACCAAGATCACACCGCTACTAAAGTAATGATATAGGGATTTAAAGCAATGTTTACATGTATAGCCTTCTACATATATAGTCTTACATATATAGCCTTCTTCTACATAAATAGTCTTGTCTTCTCTTAAGAGTTTGCTCAGAATCTCTCAGAGGTGTATTTGGTAAAGGAGTGTTCAGATTTAACTGAGAAGTTTCTCTATTTTCTAGACTGAATCTTGAACTGGGAAAGCCAAGATTCATCCTCTTTTTTGTGGATTTGTGGATTTACTGACAGTTTTCTGGAAGGTGGCAGCAACGTGTCTTGTTCTAGTAAAATTAGAATATCATCACCATTTCACTTCAAACGAAAGTCAAGGGTTTTGAGGGAGCAGGACCTTTAACTGATACAAGAGTACCCTGCGTGGTGTATTGCAAACTCCAACCAGGTGTTGGCATTGTGTGCCATTGGCCACATAAGTAGATGAGTAGACTTTTATTTCCTTCCCTCTTTCAGCCAAAATTCTTTCTGAGATGCAATTTTTATTCTCTTGGTTTCTGAAATTTTCTTCATTTGTGAAATTCTCTTGGTTTCATTTGTGAAAATAGTAGTTATGATCACTGTGCCTCAAAATTGGCTGAGAGAGTTTTACTTCCTAACCTTGTTCTGTCCAATTACTGTGTGACTTTCTTTTCATTTTATAATCAGGAATTTCCTACAAATAAGTATACCTAGACACCAAGGTCCTTTCTACAATTAGTAATCTGAGTTTATGATCTAAGTCAGCACTAGCTTTAAGCTGTTATTTAGAAATGATACAAAGAAATTTTTCTACCAAGTTCATTGCTTTCTAATGCGGGAGAAGGGGTTTGTAGGTAACAAGGCAAGAAACAAGGAGATATCAACTAGATTTACCTATATTATATTATGTCAAAAACAGCTTAATATCACCAGTTTCCCTGGTTCAAGCTAATTGTCAGGAGGCCATGACAATGACCACATTAACAGGTGTTATTAGTGAAGTCAGTTGCTACTGACCATAATTACAACATCATCATTATTTAACTTTTAAAAAATACCATTAATGTACTGCGAATCACATCAAGCCAGTTCCTCTTTTTGAAGTAACTGCTCTTATTTTCTTTCATGTCTTCTCTCCCTGCCTTTGTTTCTTCTTTTGACTGGTCAAGTCTTTCAGTCATCCAAATATAGTAAGTGACAAAGAAGCAGTAATTAATGGGATGTTTCTTGCAGCTACCCAAAATTTTCACTGCTGGTCCTTTGATCAGTTAAGCAGTGGTACGCTCTGCTCCCTAGGAGCTCTGCTTTGAGCTATGAGATGGTAATGCTAAGTATATGACATGTTTGCTTCTTTGCCTCTGTGAGATAGTATATATGGAAACACTGTCATGTACAAAGAAAAACAGCAAGACCTGTATAAGACCTGGTCTTATGGACCTGGTCCTGTATAAGAAGCTGAACAGAGTGGGAACAGACCCAGGATTGCATAGGGAGAGGTATAGCTCCATGGTCCTGCATTGCTTCAGACTACAGTTGGATTGGCCAGAATATGAGCTTTTGGTGTTTGTTCCACCCCACGCTACCTTCTACCACCTTACCCACAGGCTTCTTGCAAAGCAGCTTTGCCACTGAGCACTGGATAACCTTGCCATGGGTCCGATCCTGTGCTTGTCCTTTCTCCTCTGCTGCTACACAACTTAGGACAAAGGCTGAAGGGACCTATAGGCAACTGTGAATGTGGAGCCAAAGGAGATGTCTGTGGTAAAAGCACCTTCTCTCCATGCCCTAGACAATCATTTTTCTAATCAACCTCATTTCTTCACTCGTCTTTCACTCTTTCAGTTCTTTGGGTGCCACCTGTCTGGCTCTGTACATGTAGGTACCCGCATGAAATATATCACATCTCCGCACTTAAACTGTACTTTAAGAGCCTTTAACCAGCAGACCTTAATATACATACGAACTGCAGTAACTGAATATACATATGAACTGCAGGTTTATATATATAGACCCTCTTTACTTTTATCTGTAGCCTGAATCTCTAGTCCCAGGCCTATATATAGTCTGCAAAGTTTCCAGAAGGCTTCCAATTATTCTGCTCATACTTCAGCTGACTATGACTCTAGAACAGTGACATATGTACCTTGAGAACTGATTACAGTAGTAGTGTCCATGTGATGCTAGGGAATGGGAAGTCCTTTGTTATTAAAACATTAAAATGATGATATTTTGTGGTTTTAAAATTAATTTTAAAATTTTTGTTTTAAAATTAATTTTAAAATTTTTGTTTTAAAATTAATAGGCACCCTTCATAATTTGGAAAATGCATAAAAGTAAAAAATTTTACATGTAGTCCTACCACATGAATACTGCCAACTATTAACAATTCAATGTACTGTGTTTCTTTTAGTCTTTTTCTAAGCATTTGTAAAGCATCATTTTCATAGTGTGGATGGACCCTGTATGTGTATGTATATGTGTGTGTGTATATTATGTTTCTTTTTGCCTTTATTATATATTTCTGAATCATGTTAGTGGCTTTTCTGTAGACATTGGGTTATTTAAAAGCACATATTTACATATTCTCCCTAGCATTGGTGGTCACAAAGCCAACCACTGCCTGTTGGCCCCCTAACATTGCCACAGTCTTGTTCCTCATCAAACAAAGCAAGGAAGTCTATTTAATAAGGAATCATCTGTTGGCAAGAGACTTCCTACCCTTGGTTTACAGGGGATGCCATAAGTTGGCTGTGGACTCTAGTGAGCATACTAGTAGGTGAGTAGAATGACTTAGAATGAAGAATTGATAATGTGATGCCACCATAAGATTATTAAATGGGAAGCAGGAAAAGTCTGTTACTTAGGTCCAGTCCATTTGCTTATTTATTCCTACAAACATTTTGTGTTTCCTTGGTAACTAATAATAGTTTTGAGAAAATGTTGAACTCACAAGTATTACTGCAGAAGTGAAAAAAAACCCTCAAATCACAGAAATTAGAGACGGAAAAGACCTATTAGGTCATCTTCCCTGTCCCTTGCCAGTACAGATTGTTCTCAGTGCTTTGTTCAGTCCATTTTTTAAAGGGACCTTGTCATATAATTTGTAGCCCATCTCTCTCTCTTTTTTTTTTTTTTTTTCTGAGAGACAGTCTCACTCTGTTGCCCAGATTGGAGTGCAATAGTGCAATCTCGGCTCACTGCAACCTCCGACTCCTGGGTTCAAACAATTCTCCTGCCTCAGCCTCCCTAGTAGCTGGGATTATACATGTGTGCTACCACGCCTGGCTAATTTTTGTATTTTTAGTAAAGATGGGGTTTCACCACGTTGGCCAGGCTGGTCTCGAACTCCTGACTTCAGGTGATCTGCCCGCCTCGGCCTTCCAAAGTGCTGGGATTATAGGCGTGAGCCACCGTGCCTGACCCATTTCTTTTTTAAGTAATACATTTTTAAAGAAACCACTGACAGATTTTCCCATGTAGATGTGGAGCTTGATTCAGGGTAAGTATTTGCAGAGAAAGACCTGTGGATTCAAAGTACAATTGAACAAGTTTTGTTAGTTGGAAGTCATTGGAATAGTTTAGGATGTCTTTGGAATGGTTGACCAACTAAGAGTAGAACAGTTAGGTAAATTGGATTTACATGTTTTCTTTTATCTTTGGAACTCAAATAGAGCAATTCATGAGCATAAATTTTAATTATAAACTTCAAGGCTCATTGAAATGGTCCTAGAAAGCCTGAGAAAATAAAGCATCCAGGAAGTAAAAAAATAAGAGTAAAACTATTTCTTCTAAGATTATTTTTATGAAAATTACATTTTATAATGTCCCTTTCTGTTCGAAATTCTGCTTTGTCCATTATTTACATAGTCAATTGCTTGATATGAAGGTGGCTTCTAATTGTAAAATCCTTTCCTTTTGTCTGGCAACTTCTTCCAGACTCTGGAAGGACAAAATAAAACTGTCTCATATAAGCAGTCAGTGGTGGTGGTAAGACTAAATCTTCCACTTCCTCATATAATGGCTGGAAATGTCTTCACTGAGAAAAATGAACAAATTAAGAGTAAAAAGTGTGCTTAGAGTTTTATTAAGAAGAATGATCATTTCATAAAATCATATTTTAGGGTATAAGAAGCCTTAGAAAACATCTGATCTTCTTCTTGCCACTCTCTGTTCCCCATTTTTAAATAGATGAGATAACTGGAGCTCAGAGAGGTTAAGGGACTTGCCCCAAGGTCACACAGTAAATTGGTGACCCAGTCACTGTGTTTTCTGGGACTGAATGTTTCTTTTGGGAAACATGAAAAAATGGCACAGTGTGATTAGTATGTGAAATCCCAATTAATCATAGAGTAACTTACCTAGCTTATACTAACTGCAAAACTAATTTGGAACATTAATGAGCTAGTTATCTACTTTATGGATTAGAAATGTTTTCTTTTGTTGCATTTGCTTTAAATTGGAGATTTATAGATTGCTGCTTATCATCTCAGGCCACTAAGATTGGCCACATGTCAAAACCCTAATGGAGATGTCTGAACTTTTAATATAAATTTCTATGTTATCATGTAATACCATTATCTTGCATGCTTGCCAATTGGTGGTTCTGTACATGAGAAATTCTATTATAATTTATGTCACTAAGCATCCAGTCTACATCATAAAATGTAGATTTGGAAGATATGTCAAAAGTCTTGTGTCTACCCTTAGATTGAATTCTCTCTCAAAACTTCAGTGTTTTGTCCAAGAATTGGTACATGCACAGTCTAGTTGTCATTAATCAGTGCCAAACAGCTCCAGAGATTTTTTACTTCCCCAACAAGTCCATTCCGTTCCAAACTGAGAACTGGCTGCTTCTAACTTCCACTCATTGTTCTTCATCTTTCCATGACACCATGTTGAACAAATGCGTTGCTTTGACATAAAAGCCTTTTAAATATTTGAAAAGTTTGTCTTGAGTCTTCAGTTATTCCTATATTATATCATTTTAGTCTTTTCACACCCTGTGTCCAAAAGGTTGGTGCTTAGAATGAACAGATTATTTCATCATGATTATTTCAGCATTATCAGAGTTATCCTCCCCTTTTATAGGCTATGTGAATGTGTGTGTTGGCTGGGGGGTGTTGTATAAACATAGATTTTCTTACCATTTTAGACAACCATATCACACTGCTGAGTCAAAGAGCTTACTGATCATCAGTCTTCTAATGAACAACCACACACTCAAATATTGTCGTCATGTACTGCTTCTATGATAATCTAGGATAATCACTTCTATACTGGTTTTGTTTCTATGACTTCATTGTTATAATAATAACAAAAACAATAATAGGTGACACATTTAATGTTTAATTGATGTCAGACACTACACGCTTTACAAATAGTAACAACTTTAATCCACATAATAACCCTATGGGATAGATAACTGAGGAACAGAGAGGTTAGGTAATTTGAGATCACAGAGCTAGGGAATGATGGCACCAGAGTTTGAACTGCATACTGACTCCAGCAACTTCTGGGGAAAATCACACTCAGTGTTTTGTAGTAAGATTTGGATTTAGGGGGTAAACAGTACTAACAGAGAGTTACAGAACTTTGTACTTCTCTCATCTGCCATTTAGTTCATTGGACTTGAACTATGGGCTAGGAGAGTGAGAGTGGATCTTGGAGATTATCTAGTTAGCAACCCTTATAGTTCATGGAACTAAGACCCAGGCTGTGCAGTAGCCTGTTCAGGGATATGCAGATGGGAAAAGCTCAAGCCAGAATGGAGTGCTTTTTTACTGAAGAATTCTAAAATGTTTCTGCTTCATATAATATCCTCTCTCTGTCCTTTTTCCCCTTCTTTCTCCTTGTCTTCTCTCCCTTTTTATTTATGGTGCTATCAGTGCTAGAACAACAATAATAGAAAGTACATGGAAAAGATCACTTAAGATCCTACCACACCATGTTTTAAACTATTTTCATGTATTGCTGATTTCTGAATCTGTAAGTTCTTTATCTTGTTAGATTATGACATAGATTTAAGAATCTCATCAAATAAATGATGAATCTCATCAATTGCATTGATTTAAGTTTCATAGCTCAAATATGGAACCTCTGTAAAGAAGTTCCAGGGAGTGGAAAGGGAAGGGAAAGGAATTGCTGTCATTTATTAAGAGCCTACTGTCTGTCAGTCACTCTGCCTACCTGCTGTCTCTGTTGTCTCAAACTTCCTTCCCACTTTATGGAATTCTGTAGGAGGACCAGCACAATACCCTGCACAAAGTGAGCATTCTGCAAACCTAAAGAACGAGGAAATGAATGAAAGGAAGTGCTTTGAATTCAGCAGAAGAAAGAGATAACAGTCATGTGCGAACTACTCCCACCTATTGCCTATTGACTGTTAGCTTTCAGTTCATTTTTGTACAATTTAACCATTGAGACAAATGTGTATACAGGATACCATGTAATGCTGTTTACAGGTATAGATTTTGGTTCTTGTACTTTTGAAGCAGCTGAATACTGATAAGGCCTGAGTCCAGAAACTATTTTTTTCCTTCATTTAATCAGGTTTCTTTACTTCCTTGACCACAAATATTGTTTGCTAAGGAAATTTCTTCTTTGGGATGGTATTTAACCATGCAAGTGGGGAAAATTGTGCTACGATACTGCTCTGACAGCCTGTGGACTTGAGGGATAAAAACTGCAGGAGCAGAGTTTCCTTTCAGCAGTCAACTATAGGCTCAGTCACTTCTTGACGAAACATAAGTTAAAATAGTGCTGATTTCTTTTTAAACATAATCAATTCTAACGGAAACTGTTCCAGCTGAGTTTGGAAACACACAGAAGCAGCCTTCAGTTACCATTAAGGCTATTGCCCTAGTAATACCAAAGAGACTCTTTCAGCCTACTTATTTGTATTGGATGCTTGTAGGGCTACTTCATGGGGACCTGGTGTTGACTCTCAGTGACTTCCACTTTGACTCTGAGATTTATCTCCAAATGCTGATGCATTCGAAGATTTATAGAAGCACAAACTTATCTTATTATTGCTAATTTGTCCCATTACTAGACTGTGCCCCTTAGAGTTATAATTATGACTAGCCCAATTATATTTTATTGTCGTGCCCTTTTTTGGCAAACATAAAATTTCTTTGTTAAACTTAAGGATTTAAAATTTAGCACAAGTTCATAAACTTACTTTGATACTTCTTCATTTCCTTTTTAAAAATACATCAGTAGACTCAAAATATAAAAGTGGCTTAGGGCTCACTTGACCTCTGAAAGGTGCTGACTGACTTTTAGTTAAAAACAATATTTGTCTATCTATATCTCTGTCATCTATTTGTGGCTATTATGTGTTGAAACTTTGTGGAACAGATGTCTTTCTCCCTTCTTCTTCCCTCCTCTCTGCCCAAAACAGACACACACAAACACACACATGTACACACAGAGACTTGAAGCCTTTTATGTACATTTACCAACTACTACAACAACAAGAAATGAAGAACAATACAGCTCAACTCTGTAGATCTAGAATGGGGAATCTACTTCCCAAAGGCTGTATGCAGTATCTTTTCATCGAGTCATGGTAGCCTCCAACAACTAGTAGCAAGTAGCACCCTTTGTGCATGAGGATATTTCTGATTAAAAATCCACGTTTGTTGATAATGTTTGTTCACTGTAGAGGAATTGAGTGGATAAAAGAGGTATTACACTTTCCTTTCTATATCAAGGAAGGTGGAATATTCAAACAGAGCACTCTGTATGTGTGCACACATGCACATGTACGTGAGTGAGAGATAATTTATAGATATAGAAGAGTTCTACTGTATTCTTTTAAGAGGTTTTCAGCAACTATTTGTTGAATACCTTCTGTGTGTTTATCACTATGCTGAGTTCCTGGTGAGAGGGGAATGAGTGTAAAGCAGGGATGTCCAATCTTTTGCCTTCCCTGGGCCACACTGGAAGAAGAAATCTCTGTACCATACATAAAATACACTTAACACTAATGATACCTGATGAGAAAAAAAAAATCGGAAAAAAAATCTCATGTTTTAAGAAAGTTTATGAATTTGTGTTGGGCTACATTCAAAGCTGTCCTGGGCCACTTGCAACCCATGGACCACGGCTTGGACAAGTTTGGTGTACAGCACATTCCTGCCCAGATTTTGGGGGGGTAGATAGAACAAACAAATGAACAAAGGCCAAAAAAAAAATTCACATTAAATTAAGATATTGAGTTGGGTGAAGTAAGAATATTTTTAAAATATCAGTTAGGTGGCCAGCGTGGTGGCTTATGCCTGTAATCCCAGCACTTTGGAAAGCTGAGGTGGGCAGATCACTTGAGGTTAGGAGTTCGAGACCAGCTTGGCCAACATGGTGAAACCCGTCTCTACTAGAAACCAGTCTCTACTAGAAATACAAAAGTTAGTCAGGCATGGTGGTGGGCACCTGTAATCCCAGCTACTCAGGAGACTGAGGCAGGAGAATCGCTTGAACCTGGGAGGCAGAGGTTGCAGTGAGCCGAGATCATGCAACTGCACTGCAGCCTGGGCAGCAGAGAGAGACTCCATCTCAAAAAAAAAGTATTGGCCGGGTGTGGTGGCTCGTGCCTGTAATCCCAGCACTTTGAGAGGCTGAGGTGGGCGGATCACCTGAGATTGGGAGTTTGAGACCAGCCTGACCAACATGGAGAAACCCCGTCTTTACTAAAAATACAAAATTAGCCGGGCATGGTGGCATGCCTGTAATCCCAGCTACTCGAGAGGCTAACAGGAGAATCACTTGAACCCAGGAGGAGGAGGTTGCGGTTAGCCGAGATCGAGCCATTGCACTCCAGTCTGGGCAACAACAGCAAAACTCCATCTCAAAAAAAAAAAAAAAAAAAAAGTATCAGGCCTAGAAATATCTGGTAGATCTTCATCAGACGTTAAAGTTCATTTGGACCTTGAAGGGTGAGTAAGGCATTCCAGGAAGGAGAATGGTGAATCAAAGGAACCCTGGATTTACTATAGTCATTGGTTGGCTCTCATGGAGCAGAGCTGGGCCTCTGCAGGCAGTTGTGCATGTGGTGGATATCACAGCCATGGTTGAGAGGTCACATAAGATGGGTCCAGACTACGAATAGGTCTTAAAATTTAAGTAGTGGGGTCTGGGTTTTAACTTCATGTTACAGACAGTTGGGTGCCATCAGCAGCTTTTGAGCAGTTGAATAACATATTGAAAGCAGTTTTAAATGAATCATGGCATTGTTAGAAAATTCTTTTTCAATTTCTTATATAAGTGCAATATATTCATATGAAATGGAACTGGGAATACCCAGATATACATATAATATAGATATGGATATGATGTAGACATTGAGATAGGGCCTCATTCTGTCACCCAGGCTGGAGCGCAGTGGCACAATCATGGGTCACTGCAGCCTCGACCTCTTGGGCCCAATTCATACTCCCTACTCCCACCTCAGCCTCCCAAGTAGCTGGGATGACAGGTGTGCACCACCACACCTGGCTAATTTTTTTTTTTTTCCATAAAGATGGGGTTTTGCCATGTTGCCCAGGCTCATCTTGAACTCCTGGGAAGGTTCAAGCAATCCACCCACCTTGGCCTCCCAAAGTACTGGGATTACAGGCATGAGCCACTGTGCCTGGCCTCCTATTGTATATTAATGCTTCTCTTAGGTACTACCTTCGGACAAGTGGTGATGTGGAGCAGCATCTATTGAAAAATTTTAAATGTCTGCTCTGAGAATAAAAATAAAATGGGTCTATGAAGTTGTAATTAAATAGGAGACTTTATTTTGAGCTTATTAAATATTAGAATAGCTGTCAGAGGGCCAGGCATTATGTTATGCACCTGTTGCTACTTGGGAGGCTGAGGTGGGAGGATCACTTGAACCTGGAAGGTTGAGGCTACAGTAAGCCATGATCATGCCACTGCACTTCAGCCTGGGCAGCAGAGTGAGACTCCATAGCTTAAAAAAAAAAAAAAAAAAAAAAAAAAGTGACTGCTAGAGAATGGTTCTTTGACCCATTTACTTGATAAGTAATTATGATTTACCAAAGGTTCTTCCCAGAGAAAAGTTGGTGGCTGGGTAAAGATTTCTCAGGCTACAACAAACAAAACAAAACAAAAGCACCCCTGAATATTAATGAATTGGTTCGTTGCTTGGTTTTGTAGAGGTGCCTGTTTGATCCATCACTGAAAATAGAGAGAGGCTCTTTATGTTTTAGGTATACCCTCCTAACTGCTTAACCTATCAACAATTTTATATACTGGCTGTGGGAGGTAAAGTAGAGAAAAGAATCTTCTTAGACTGCTTTTTGTGGAGATATGAACACTTTATCTTCATTTTTCTCTCTTCCAGCGAAAGAAATTCTATAATCATCTTTGCTGATTCACTTTGATGTTTCATAAATTTCATTGCAAAAAAATAACTCTGCTAAGAATTTTAGCTTGTCCCTTTTCTCTCCATGATCTTATTTGGCTTTCATCTCTTTACTTAGTTGTTTAGAATTGTGCTTCTTAATTTTTAAAAACATATTTTTAGGTAGAGGAAGAGCATCTTTTTTGTCATCGATTACATTATATTCAGAGAATTTGATCAGTATGTTATCTATCCTTTGACATTAAGGTTTGTTTCATGGCCTCACTACATGGTTACTTTTTGTTCAGGTTCTCTATCTGCTTGAAGATAATTTATGTTTTGTGAAACTTAACAGTTTTCTCTATATAAAGCTTTTTAATTGTGTTGTTAAGATCTTCTGTAACCTTACTGATTTTTGTCTGCTTGGTTTATTAATAACTAACAAGGATGTGCTATACTCTCCCACTGTGATGATGGATTAGTTTGTCCTTGTATTTCTGGCAATTCTTGCTTTACGTATTTTTAGATGCACACAAATTCAAACTGTTCCTAGGAAATAGAATCTCTTCATATTATATAATAATGCTTTATAGATGTTTTTAACTTTAAAGTTCATTTTGTTTGATATTAACATAGCTACATAATCTTTCTTTTAATTAGTAGTTACTAATGTCTTTTCTGACCTTTTACTTTCAGCTTTACCATACCCTTATGTTCTGGTGAGTCTCATATAAATAACGTATAGCTAGGAATTATAATTGTTAAAATTGCTTTAATCCAGTTTTACAATTTTTGTCTTTTAGCAGGATCATTTTGTCTAAGTTTATAGAAATTATTTGCTGTCTTATTTGGTAATTCCATTTGTACCATCTTTTTGTTGCTTTTATCTCATTTCTTGGCTTCTTCTGAATTTTATTTTTATCCATTTCCTCTCTCTCTCTACCTTGTAATACATACTGTATTCCTATTAGAGATTAATGACCCTATAAATTCCATCTCACAAGTTAAATTCTCAAAAGTCTAAAGCTACTCAGTATATTAATCCTCCTCCAAAAAAATCTAAGGACTTCAAAACACTTTTAATTCCTAGCATACCCTCCCAGTTTTTATATTATTGTTATTATATATTTTAGTTCTATCTTTAATTCCATAGGACATTATAATCTATTATTGTTCTATTAGTCAATTATTGGTTTAGATATACCAATATATTTAACACTTTCTTTGCCTGTTATTTCTTCTTTTATTCCAGACTTCTCTCTGGGACCACTTTCCTTCAATCTAAATGCATCCTTTTGAAGTTCCTTTAGTGGAAGCCTGCTCTTTGCACACTCTATTTATTTGAATCTGTCTTTATTTCACCATCGTTCTTGAGGATTTTTAATGGGTATAGAATGCTTGGTTGAGACTTGTTTTCTGTCAGTACATTGAAGATATTATTCTACCAACTTCTGGTTTCCCATTTTACTGTTGAAAAATCATCTATCTAATTGTCATTCCTTTTTTCCCTGGCTGTTTTTATGATCTTCCCTTTGTCTTTGATATTATACTATTTCATTTGTATGTACTTAAGTGCAGATTTCTTTTATTTTGTCCTTACCAGGTTTCATTGAGCTTCCTGAGTCTGTAGATTAGTGTCTTTCTTCAGTTCTAGAAAATTCTTAGTTTATATTAACATTTCAAATATGGCTTCTGAACAGTTTTTTCTCTCCTTAATCTCTTATAACCTAGATTAGACACATGTTAAATTTTCTTTATCTTCACATCCCTTAACTACTCTTCAGTTATTCCATCTGTTTGACTTTCCAGACTATATTCTGTATAATTTCTTTGAATTTTTCTTCCAGTTTACTAATTCTCATTCCTTGATCTGCAGTTGTTACCTATTTCATTTCCCAAAGTTTCTCTTTGTTTTTCTAGTTTGACCATTTTCTATAGTCTTTTACTTTTTAAACTAGAAATATCAATCCGCTGTTTTTTTTTCTGACATATTAAGTATGTCTTACATGCTGTCTGATTATTTAAATATCTGAGGTCTTTGCAGCTCTGATTCTGCCATTTTATGTTGCTGGCTTTCAATAATTGTATGTTATTTTCTGTATGCTTTCAGATTTTTTTATATGAACTCACGTATCTTAGAATTTTATATGTAGGAATTCCTTGAGCCCTGAGTTGAAGGTAGTTTTCTCTAGAGCGGATTTCCATTTGTGCCAAATGCCAAGGGGTATTTTCAGCCTAAAATCTTTTTAAACTGAATTTTTTGACCTAGGATCTTCGGGATTTTTTTCTTTTGTTTTTATTTTTTTTCAGACCACCCAGTTAGTGTGAATCTGCAAATTCTCCTGTGGGCTAGCTTGTTAGTATACCTTCTCAGTGGAGTGTATTTTCCCTCTAACTCCCAATGCCATAGTTCATGGAAAGCAGTTTTCCTTGCAGTCCTTTAGAGGTTGATTTTGTTTCTAAATTACCCTTTCATCTGGGTAATGTGGGTACTTCCATCTGGGCATTCTGACAGTTTAGCTCTTTGAAATCTCAGCTTTATGTGGGACTGGGAGGACCCTGGGCTTTGTACTCTGTCTACATGCCCTATGATGTCATGAAAACTAAAATTTAAGTTTATAGAGTTTAACAAAACATTCTCAAAGCAAAAACCAGCTTTGGTGCTTTGCTTTACCTTTCTAGGTTTTCACTTTTATTCAGTCTTTGGCCTTGAATATTCCTAATATTACTTGCCATCTTATGGATGTATTTTTAAAAATACTGTATATATTTTATTTTGCTTTTTAATATGTGTTGGATTTTTTGTTTGTTTGTTTTGTTTTGTTGGTGAGACAATAGGTTAGGGTAGCTAATCCATTTCACCATCAGCAATGGACATTAGAACAATAATAATCTCATACTGAAAATCAGCCTGAAAACTATGTCTAAAAGGAAATATTTCAAATTAAGAAATGGAGTTTTAGCTTAACCCAGTAAAGATTTACATCACAGCATTTCCATTCATTGCTCAGCTTACTAATAAGCCACCAGTGATTTTTCAGTTGCCTGATTGTATAAACATTGTGTCCAAGATAAGGTCCAATTATTAACAAAACTACACTTTTTAAGTTCTAGTCTTTCTTAGGTCTACGTATTAATAGAAGATTCAGTCGGCTATCTAGAATAGCTATGATTCACTAACACTTAGTTAAATTTATATTAAATATAATATAATAGTTTTTCTGATTTTTCACAGTTGTTACTTCTTAGTTCAGGCAAACACATTAATCAGAGCCTGATGTAAAGAGGGATGGTCTAAGAGCTTCTGCTATGCTTTTACCGAACCTCTGTGAGAAATAGAATATCACTGGAGTCTCATTCCAGGTGCTTCAAAGGGAAACTGTTCTCATGTGAATGATGCCACTTTGAGAACTGCATCTTGAATTAGGAAGTTTTTCATAGTGCACTGGGCAAGTCTCCAATTTTGTATGAAGAACCATGTAATGTGACGGCTTCACATCTTTGAAGAATTCCCAGGATATGGCAACTTTAAACTATTGGCCTTCACTGAGAACTGCCATGAAAATAGTGCCCTGGCTTCTCCAAGTGGTCTAGAATGTGACTAACCAAAAAATTATACTTTGGCTAGGAAGTATCCGGCTGTAATCATCCAAAAACCTGAACTCCCATTGGCTCAAACAATAGTGAAATATATCACCACACAACAAAAAATCCAGCCTTGCGGCAGGTTCTAGACATAGCATGTTGCCTCTGACTTCCTGGTTCTTGTGGCTTTGATCTCTTCCCTTTCATGGCTTCATTGTCACACTGGTAGCAAGACGACCTCAGTAGTTCCAGGCATCTCATCCAAACCTGCAACACCCAGAGGTGGAGAAGGTACCGTCTCTTCTGGTGTCTCTTTAGGAGCCAGGAAGCCTTTCCCATAACTCTCCCCCAATTCCCTACTCCATCTCACCCACCCTCAGAGGCTTGCCCTTATGCCTTATTGTCTGGAACTGCCAAAGGGAAAGAGAATGACATAACTAGCTTATAAATCAATCAGATTTTATCCTTGATCTAAACATAGGTCAAGTTCATGTCGATCATGTGGGCTCAATGGATTATTCTAAGTTATCTTTTACATAAATTCTAAGCATACTATTGGCCTGTATTTTTCTTCACAAAGAAGATGAGGCCCCTGTTGGTGCTGATCCCCCAAAACAGAGCTGAATTAGAAGTGATCAGGACAGTGACTGGAGGAGGAGTGGCAATGCCTTGCTAAGATGAAAGCACGATGCTCTGTGTGTCTGTTCTCTCAAGTGTCACTGGGAAGAAATCTGGGGATTTTTAGAAGACACCTTTCTGCTTTCAGGTATCTCTATTTCCAGTAACAAAATTGGCATCTAGACTTTTTTTTTTTTTTTTTTTTTTTTTTTTTTTGAGGCGGAGTTTCACTCTGTCGCCCAGGCTGGAGTGCAGTGGCGCAATCTCCACTCACTGCAGCCTCCACCTCCCAGGTTCACACCATTCTCCTGTCTCAGTCTCTTGAGTAGCTGGGACTACAGGCGCCTGCCACCACGCCCGGCTAATTTTTTGTATTTTTAGTGGAGACGGGGTTTCACTGTGTTAGCCAGAATGGTCTCGATCTCCTGACCTCGTGATCTGCCTGTCTCGGCCTCCCAAAGTGCTGGGATTACAGGCATGAGCCACCGCGCCCGGCTGGCATCTAGACATTTTTTAATAGGCATTTAGTAACAGTAAAAAATATTATTGTTCATTTTATAGAATTTGAAGTCGTCTCAATCTAAGACTAGATTTTGGTTTTTTAAGGTATGAGGTTTTATGGATCTTTTTGCTATCATGTAGATATCTAAGAATTATGTCATTTGTTTGACAAAAGCAGATAGCTAATTCCTTTAAAGTTAGCTATTTTAAAGTAACTTTCAATTGCTTTAATCTCCAATCATTTATACTCTACAGATAATTTATTTTTCTGTGATGAGCAGAAATAGTTTCATGCTGATTGAGAATGATTTTTGTTTGCCAGCATCCCTTTATCAAATATATAGATACTTAAAAATATCTTTAGGTTTTACTTCCCTCCACCCCAACCCAAGATGTTTTGAAGGTAAAAAATCTGGCTCCCCCTTTGCCAAATCCACAAATATTTCTGTGAGTTGCTCTACGGTTTTCTTCTTTTTGAAGCTGGGTGTCAAGATATTCAGTATTCATTTATTAAGGACCTGCTATGTTAAGTGAGATACATTTTGGAGGAGGAAAGCCAGTTAACATAGAACCAGCATATAATAGGCTTCAGTAAATTTTCTTTCCTCTCTGCTATGATACTCAAAGTTTTTTTGTGATATTGCAGAAAGTAAGACAAATCTCCTGCTTTAAGACAATTACAGCTAGGAGTTGGTTGGGGAGGTATTAATAGAAAAGGAGATAGGATGATTAAAAACTAAGTAGATTACATAAGATACATAAATAAAGTACTCTTTCAGTGCTGAGGGAGAAGGGAAAAGGTGTAAGAGAAGGTGGCACTTAGTTCAGGTGAAGATCTGCCCCATTTGTTCATCTGTTGTGGATGCCTAACAGGAGCTAGTCTGGTGCCAGGTCTGGCCAGAGGTGGATTCACTGGCCCCATTAGTTTTGTGTGCTGGTGTGCTATTTTCTTGTTTCCACTTTTAGTTGTCACCTTTTTGTTTTGGGTTTGTTTTTTGATACTTTTAAAGTCTGTGTTGCTTATTATTTCTTTTGCTCATGGAAGAAATGTAGGATAATGCTGAATTTACTCTGAATTTAGATCTTAGGGCAATTTGCTTTCTTACAGCAAGGAGGAAAGTGAATACTTTAATTTTTTAAATGTAGGAAGTTTACTATCTTGAAGAAAGACTGTTTCAAATGTTCATTTGAAGATATTTCCTCATAAAAACGATATTATTAATCAGGGAGTTGATTCCTAGACTAGCACAAGGAAGCTTACTCAACCCATAATAAAGCTGAAAACCTCCATTTAGGTAACTGTGATAGTATGGTGATTTTGTAGCACAATAATAGCGTAATTCACAAGGTTTATATGTACTCTTATTATTACAGTATGGAGTAGAGAACAATATTCTTGCAAATGTATAGAGTTCAAGCTATATTTAGGTCAGCTAGCTTTTTGTGGACTAGCTGGGACCCTATGTGTTACACGAAACATGATATTTAATTAACAAATGTGTTCCAGGTTCCCACTTTGGATTCCAGGTGAATACCTCCCTGTCACATCCATGGCAGCCTCAGGCCAACTAACCTGAGGAAAATTAAGTAGCTCTGGAAATACTCTTGCCCTCCAGGTGCCATCCTTCGAACACGGTGTAGGCTGGCTTTTTATATAGAGAGAATGTTCACAAGTCAGGTGTTCATAACTCAGAGAATGCTTATATATATATATATTATGTGGCCAGGATGGTTAAACTTAACTATATTTTATTCTTAGCTGTCTCAGGTTCAAGCATGATAGCATGTTCTTTTAGGCAACTTGCAATCACCCGTGTTCACTGCTGGAAAAGCTGAAAACATCCCTCTTTAAAGAATGAATCATAATCCAACTAGCTTTGCAGTTGGTCTCATATATTTAGTGAGCTTTCAGTCAGCAGGACTTTTTTTTTTTTTTTTTTTACTATGTATCCCATAACATATGAATGGTAATATTTGTGGCTTATTCAAGGTACTGTATTTCCTTCCACTCATGGACAAGAGCTTATTTTTTGGCTGATCTCCTTTTGCAGAAGAGGCCAAGTTCCTGGTGGTGTTTGCTGGATATAGTTCAGGGAACTTAGTTCGTAATAGCATAACTATGAACCCATGGTAATTTTTTTTAACCTATAGATTGGTTTTCGTATACCAAAAGGGGATAATCAGTGCAGATCGAAATAAACATTCATTTCTTATCACTGTACATGTAATACCACACTTCCACATGTTGTCTTCCTTAATCTCCTTCATCTTTGATGGAAAACCTCTTCCTTTTAACTACTCTCCATCAAGTTTTCTGTTGACTCAGGACAATACCCTAGCAGCCTGCACCCATAGAACAGGTGCCTCCTTAAAAGACTGGTTAAATGTTGGCTAAACTTTAGCAGTGATTGCTAGAAAAGAAAACAATGTTGATGTTTGGTGAGGGCTGGACAAAGGAACCCATCATCTATGTTTGATCAAGCTCTAAGCTATAAAGATAGTCTTTTTGTAGAGGAGACATGTGGCTCACTGGAGGAGGGAACCATTTGCTTCTGCAGGGAACTGCCACGGTTCCATATTATAAAGCATGAGTCATGGATGTCTTTGTGATTACACATCCTTCTTCACATATGTGGAATAAACTTTTAGAAAAAAAAAGGAAGTTAAGGGAAAACAGAAGTGTGAATAACTGCTAATGGTGCTCTCACTGGCTCCATTCCGTCTGCTATTTCATGATACATAAAGGGAGTAGGTCAGAGATTCCTTTCCTGGCAAATAAGTGGCAACATATGTTTGAAACAGTAAATGGAAACTATAGGAGGAAAATGACAGGCATATGCAAAAGGAAGGCAAGGGAAAATTTGTTGCCCTAATGTTAGCCACATAATTGGTATGCTTTTCTAGAGAGAGGCTGTTTCATTTTAAACAGTCTGCATGCCCCATTAGTACAGCATTTCTGTGCGTGAAGTCTATATATTTTCTAGGCTTTGGGGATTTGGGTTTTTTTCATGAATGGTAGTCACCTTAAGCTACTGAGGCTTCATACAGAGTCCTTTGAGAGAAAGGTTCCCAAAAGAGAGCCTAGTCTGGAAATAGGACCCTTTATTAAAGTAGTAAGAACAAAAAGAGAGGAAGTAGTTAACAACAGCTATTTTGATGGGCTAAGAACAAAGGAACAGGCACCAAATTACTATCTTCTGGAGTGCTCTTCATTTAAATTATAATTCTACAATGATAGTGTTGATTCATTTGTTGCCATAGCAACCGAACCTTTGTTCAGTAGAGTTTTGAGATTCTATAAGGTTCCAGAGGACTAGGGTTTAATGGTTTTTGTTCCACAATATATTCGTAAGCAATGTTGCCTACTAATAAATTGAAAGCACAGTGATTTTCTTTGAAAAAATGATTTTCATAACAAATCAGTGTGTACAACGGGTGCTGAAGTCCATTTCGACTCACCTGTCATACATGGCTAATAAATAGAAAATGTGTTTTCAGTCGCAAAATTTAATTATGGCCAATTGGAGAAAAGTGCTAGAGAGAATGATTTGTTTCTCAGAACAAATTTTTTTTCTTTCTTTGCATAGAAATGATTGTGATTAAGAATATTATCAACTTTTGGCCAAGCATGGTGGCTCACACATGTAATCCCAGCATTTTGGGAGGCGGAGGCGGGCAGATCACTTGAGGTCAGAAGTTCGAGACCAGCCTGGCCAACATAGTGAAACCCAATCTCTACTAAAAATATAAAAATTAACCGGGTGTTGTGGTGCACACCTGTAATCCCAACTACTTGGGAGACTGAGGCAGGAGAATCGCTAGAACCCAGGAGGCCTCTGCGGGAGGAGGTTGCAGGGAGCCAAGACTGCACCATTGCACTGCAGCCTGGGGGACAAGAGCGAGACTTTGTCTCAAAAAAAAAAAAAAAAAAAAAGTTGGCTTACTTGTTGTATACCTTTGACAGTAAATACAGCTCAAAACAAAGCTAAGAAAAACAACTGAAAGTTTCCCATTATGTATCTCAACTAATTTGTGTTCATTTGCCTGACACCAAATTTTGAATTTTCTTTACTAGTTATTTTTTTAGATTTTGAGTAGTCTGTATTCTCTAAGGCTTAATATTATTGCCAAGACAATGGGATGCCTTATGATGGAGTGCTGGGGTATTGTGTATTTGAGGAGAAATCCAGCATACTGAAAGTAGAAAACCAAAATTGTGTTTTTGAGATTTGGGAAGCAATGAGGTTCTGAGCTGGTTAGTTTATTATATTTTTTGTCATACCACTATCTCATATTTTACCTTGACCAGATGGGGATGTCCAGGATGGATGGTGGTGATCATAGAGGGATTCTGTAAGAGAACTCCACTACAGAGAATCCCCTATAGTGTGTCAAAGCTTTCTGCTTAAATATATGTGGTAAAACAAGTGACCATGAATATGTCCAGTGTTCATGGTTAAATGAAGTTTTCCTTGTTTCTCATTACCATGAATAATTGAGAACCAACTCTATTAAGAAAAGATATCCTACCTCCAATTCTGATTCCTCATACTAATGTTTCATTTAATTTTCTCACATTGGTTTTTTTTTTCTCCAGTTAGTCATCAGAATGTATTGATTTTTAAATAGGCTTATCTAAGTTATTAGACTCTCAAGGAAACTTTCAAAAGCAGGCAGGCTTGGTTTAAATGTAGCTTATTTGAGGGTTTAGATATGGTACAATATTTTTGTTGCATACTTTGACATTTTTTGAAGGTTATTTGGAAAAAAAGCATGTCTTTATATTGTAGGTAGCATTATTTTTAGAGCTGTATTGTGGGTGTATGGAATGAAAGATTGCAAACAAATTATACTATATGGAATTACACAATGACCAGGGCCTGTGTTTGTCTTGATTCTTTATGCCCAACTTCATCTTTTCCAATCTCTTCCATTATAAATAGAAACCTGGAAAGATCAGCTAAATAAAAATTATATTTTGTGGTGACAAATTTCCATCTGGAATTATGACATGCACCCACTCACACATTAAAAATATATGTGCAAGTCAGGACAAAAAATCAAACACTGCATGTTCTCACTCATAGGTGGGAATTGAACAATGAGAACACATGGACACAGGAAGGGGAACATCACACTCTGGGGACTGTTGTGGGGTGGGGGAAGGGGGGAAGGATAGCATTAGGAGATATACCTAATGCTAAATGACGAGTTAATGGGTGCAGCACACCAGCATGGCACATGTATACATATGTAACTAACCTGCACATTGTGCACATGTACCCTAAAACTTAAAGTATAATAATGAAAAAATAAAAATAAATTAAAAAAATAAAAAATAAAAAATATATGTGCAAGTCAAGCGCGTTGGCTCACGCCTGTTATCCCAGCACTTTGGGAGGCCGAGGCAGGTGGATCACCTGAGGTCAGGGGTTCAAGACTAGCCTAGCCAACATGGTGAAGCTCTGTCTCTACAAAAATACAAAAATTAGCTGGGCACGATGACAGGTGCCTATAATCCCAGCTACTTGGAATGCTGAGGCAGGAGAATCACTTGAACCCAGGAGGCAGAGGTTGCAGTGAGCCAAGATCATGCCATTGCACTCCAGCCTCAGCAGCAGAGCTAGACTCCATCTAAAAAAAAAAAAAAAAAAAAAAAAAAAGTACATTTTTCACATCATCCTAGCAGTTTTGTTTTTGCTTTGTTTTAGTAAGGCTTAAACTATTACATGTGAATACCAGAAGAAGGTACAATTGAATGAGGTATATTGCATGAACACTGATTCTGAAGCTCTAATCGAAGTTTAGTTTTATTTCAAGCTACTCTCTTATTAGATACTTATTAATACCAATCAAATTTCCGTTGCTAGTTTCATCACCTGAGAAGGCTGGAACACACATACTGAAAAAAAATGTGGTTATTCCTCCTTATTAGGACCTCAAAGACAGCTACAGTGATTGTGCTTTGATTATATTAGATGGAGATTTTATGTGTGCATTTATTTGGAGACTTAAACTGGGAACCCATTTCTTTTTATCTAAAAATATCTTTTAAAAGAATGTAGTTTCTGATGTTTGTTGATCTTTATTTTGCATCATATAAAGAGTCTGCTCAGTTTTATTTCGAACAGGACAGTTGGTTATAATTTTCAAAAGCAGATTTTTGGTTTCCAATACCAAGTTATTACACTTTATGGGTGTTTTGGTCGTATCTTATTATGATGCATTCCTTTAGCCTTAATGAGCATTACTAATGCACTAGAGTTAAAAATGGAAATCTCATATTTTAAGATCATATTGGAAATTATTCTACTTAATCTTTTTACAAAGTTTTCCATGAATTATATTAATGACACAACTAAACAAGTTATTGTATATAAAGGATTTAGTTTTTTTGTGAGATCTAAATGGTAGCTGTTGTGATTGCTGTTGTTGCTTTTTTCTAGCAGTTTCCTAACCCCTATTGCGTTCTTCAGCAAACTATTTCTAGGACAAAGTACTAGGAATCTCACATAAAGTACACTGTTCCTGAAATTGTTATGATGCTTTGGACTCCCACCTCCTTGATTGTGATTCCATTATGGTCCACCTTCAGGGCAACTTTTCTTAATGCACATTAACTCCCAGGGTGATGAACCAGACTCCCTGAGTTTGCATGTTGAATTGCATAACTTCTCTGTGCCACCGTTTTCTCATCTGTAAAATGGGAATGGTGAGAGTACCTTCCT
Organism: Pongo abelii; assembly: GCF_028885655.2. NCBI lineage: Eukaryota > Metazoa > Chordata > Mammalia > Primates > Hominidae > Pongo > Pongo abelii. Next base: position 38,435,866 of record NC_085928.1, on the reverse strand, counting down.
CATAGGGTTGTTATATTTAAATGAGTTACAACCTTTAAGTGCTTAGAGTAGGGCTTACACATAGTAAGTATTCAACTAGTTAGCTGTTAGTACATTCCTAAAGTGCTAAATACGGTGTTCTGGTTCTACTGGATCTTTGAAACCATATAATTCTGAGGTCAGAACCAACTTGTCAGGATTTTAGGATGAAATAAATATAAATGTATGTGAAAGTTTTTGAAAAGTTAGTGTGTAACACATATCTAGAACAGTGTTTCACACATAGTAGGTATTCACTAAATATGTATTGGATGAATTAATTTAAAAATTAAAAATATTATGTATAATGGTGATATCATTAGTAAAATTTATGACTACAGGATGGAAGTCAAAACTACTCAACCTTCTTGAGTTTGAGACAGAATATTCAACTCATCTGCATTGATGAGGTGCAAAAAACAAAGATGGTGATAATGAGAATATTAATAACAACTAACACATACCTGGTGCTTCCTGTATGTTAAACACTATTTTTAACCCTTTATATTGATATAAATTAATGCATTTAATCTTTACAGCAGCCCTATAAGGGTTATCCCCATTGAATAGATGAAGAAACTGAGTCTCTAAGAGGTCATAAATAACCAGACTTCAGATGAGATAAAGCGCCTTCAGGGTGGTGTGGCCATAGACAAGATTTCAAACCAAGGAAGTTTGACCCCAGATGCCATACCTTTAGCCCTATGTTATAACTGAGGTGTAATTTCATAAAAGTTATTTGTTCCAACCATTTCTTCACACACTTAATATTCATCAGAACTTCCATAAAGTACCAAATGGGCTGATCATCGTGTAATCTTCCCTCTTCTTTTCCACGCAAGTCTTAAGTGCTGATACTCAAACTGAGCTGCACATTGGAACTACCTGGTGTGAGCTTTCAGCACAGTTGCTGCTTCAGCCTCAGAGATTCTGACCTAATTGATGTTCCCCAGGTATCAGGTTTTTTAAAAGCTTCTCTGGTGATTCTTACATGTAGCCAAGTGTTAGAAGCACTGATCTAAAGGACAATGAAATTGGCCTAGGCCCTAGAGCATGCCTGAGGGGAAGGGGCATGATGGTAGTGGGATCTGGACCCTGGAGAATCCAGGAGTTGAAACTCAAGCCAGTTTGCTTTGCTTCTTGTTGATAATTATGAAGGCAGCAGGGAATAATGGGTGGAAATACTGGATAACATTTGGTGTGGAATTTACCAAAGGATTAAACTGTATACAACATTCTTTTAACTTGTTATTTAATACAAATCAAGTAAGCTTTAGTATTGCTTTAAGGATTGGGTCTTAGATGGTCATTACAAATCTTCAGGAAAGTGTTGTTTAGAAAAACAAGATGGCTACACGTTGAAATAGGATAGTGCCTTCCTTTAGAGATGCCAACTTAATTGCTCCAATAAGAAGAGTTGTCTCCCTTTACTAAACTGTTTAGGAAAACTGATATTTATTTCTAATGTTTATGGTTTATTGTCTCAGAAGATTAATGCCAAATCCTCAAAAATGTAGTGACAAGCGATGACTCATTTTAGCTCATGTCAAAACAATGCGCTTTTGTAATTTTCCTGTCCCTGGAGAAGCTATTAAACACTAAACAAAATGCCTCAGAATGAAACTGATTGAGTGTTTCAAATTATGTACTTTTGCTTGGCTATTAGCCAGATGTTTGTCGGGAAAGCTCACTGTACATCAAGGCCTGTGATTTGTGCTGACAATAATATTACACAGTTTACGCTGCTTAAATATCAGCGATGTGTATTCTAAAGCTAAATAGTCAAAGTTCAGTCTCTTTGCATAATCAAGTTGTGTAACTCTACTCTCAGCCAAGTGATTTTTCCTTTGTTAACTCTGGACGGGATGTAACTAATGGGTAAGGTATTTTTCTCTGCATTATCTTGTTGATAAACAGCACAGATTCCAGCTAGCTTAGGAAGAGTCTCACACACACACATACACACACATTTTTAAGATTTATACATTTGATTTTTTTTGTGAGTGGTACCACCTGTCTTGTCCCTAGTAGAGCTCAGCATAATGTTTTGTGTGTAGTAGGTACACAAAATATGTGTTGCTGATAATGATGCCAATAAACAAAACAAAACACAGAGTGTTTTGTCATTAATTTCCTATAATCTGTCTGCCAGTAATATATGAGGTCTTACAAGAATCAGTGTTAAGCCAACTATGTTTTATTTTTTAGGGACAAAATATTTAAATGATTGGCTTGCTTTCACTGACCTCCTAAGTAATAGAAATATTTATGATGTTATATTAGACATTTGTAGAAGACAATAAAATTAGTGTAACTGACTCTTAGTATTCGAGACATTCTTAGTACCATGTGACATTTTTTTTGAGTAGGAATTTGGGGGCATAGTCTCTTGACAACCAAAAGTATGAGGTTACTCATAACAGTTTCTATTACACCCAGCACCTGGGAAAGAGTCAGTGCTGAATAGATACCTGTTGAATTGAACTGAATTGAACAGATATTCAACTCATTCTCATTTGCTCATGTTTTACAAGAAGCAGTTTCTCAGATGCATTTCCATGGGAGGACATGAAAAAAGGTAGTGAAAATGAAATACCTTCTGATTCTATGGCATGGTAATAGGAAGTTATCTTGATATATAAGGGTATCTAGCTGTCAGCTCATTCTAAGAAAATGGTGTGAAGGGTAGTAATTCAAACTATATCTGAAAACTATAGTTTTGATCCAGGGAAGAAACCTTGGATTATAGTCCATTGTTACCAGTAGACACTGGACAACCAAAAAGATTAACAAGTCAACAAAATGCTTGTCAGGAAGAGATTCACACTAAATCAATAGCATGATCTTATTTTTTATTAAAAATCGGGCATATCCATGTTATGCTTTCTACTATTCTAGTTGCCTGTCATGGAAAATGTTTAACAGAATTTGGAGGTTACACAGACAGAATGGTAATGGGGTAACTTCCATGTGAAGATAGTCTGAAATTTAGATGATAAATTGATAGATTAAGGAGGAAAAAAAATCTATGAAAGTGAATTATTTAAAGCAACTAAAATCTATAAAATCATAAGCAGTGTGGCAGGACAAATACTCCTGTTTACCTAAACCTAGAACTGTTAGAATCGGAGGTTTCATGATTAAGGATATAAACAAATGGTCAAACTTCTGAGTTTAATTCGTTTCCTGCCCATTTATAGTTCTGTGTCCCTAGGTACCTTATTTATCATCTCAGGCCTCAGTTTCTTCGTCTGCAAAATGCTGCTTATAGTAGTACCGCTCTCATAGGGTTGTTATGAGGATTAAAGTTTAAGAGAGAAGCACTTAAAACAGTAGCTGGCACATCGTAAGTCTGTGTGTATTCATACATATGTGTATATGTATACACATATGCATGTTTTTTTTTGAGACAGAGTCTCACTGTGTCGCCCATGCTGGAGTGCAGTGGCGTGATCTCAGCTCACTGCAACCTCCGCCTCCCGGGTTCAAGCAATTCTCCTGCCTCAGCCTCCTTAGTAGCTGAGATTACAGGCGCCTGCCGCCACACCCAGCTAATTTTTGTATTTTTAGTAGAGACGGGGTTTCACCATGTTGGTCAGGCTGGTCTCGAACCCCTGACCTCGTGATCCACCCTCTTCGGCCTCCCAAAGTGCTGGGATTACAGGCGTGAGCCACCATGCCTGGCCACATATGCATGTTTTAAAGAATTTTCCATATTGGTTAGGTGGACCAAAAAAAAAGTAGGTTTAGAAGAATTTTGATAGATTTATGGATGATTCCAAAAATTGGCTATTAGGAGTAATTCATTTTTTAAGCTTGCATCTTAACGGGACCCTACACAACATCCTTGTAGCCACCATGAGAAACTGGAACCCTGGGCTGGTTGGATCAGTGACATGGCCCCCAAAAAAGTGTGTTTCTTTTTTTACTAAGATGCTTCATATAGAAAACTACACAATGCTCTTTTCTTATTTCTGAGGCGGAAATAATAAGAGCTATCGTCCCCTGCTGCTTCATTTAATGGTACTAATTTGTCCTAAATAAAAAACTCTTCATTTGGTAATAGAAAAATATGGCTTCAAGTAATAGAAGCAAGCCCAAGCTAATTGAGTTAAGTAAGATCTCTGGCCAGGAAGAGTAACTGTTGAGATATGCATCTTGTTTTTCTAAGCAAATGCTCCTATTTCAAAATCTGATTGGACCTTAAAATCTGCTTACCTGGTTTAAGCTGCCCAATTTTCAGACAAGCATTTTACATTTCTGGCAATAGTGAGTGTGATGAATGTTTTTATTATTATTGCTCTTAATGATAAGTGTATGGTTTTCATTACAATAAACAAAGGTCTATAAGGGCCATAGGCCAGATTGTTTCACCATTAGAATGTGCTTATTTTATTTTCATCATTTGCTAGTATTTTTGTTCCTAATCTTGGAAGGTCTTTCAGTAGGGAGAGAAAACATTGCTTTCCAATCAAGTATTCGTAACCGTTTTCAGTAGTAGAATCTGCCTGGTAAAAATTTATTTGGTTTCTATGAAGGCAGTGTTTTCAGCACTAGCATTTTTGAATTATCAAATTAAAATAGAGCTTTTTAAAAATATATTTACTATGCTCCTTTAGAATAGGATATTCCATTAAAATGAGGTCAAAGAGCCTTCCAAATATTAATTCTTGTTATTTTGACATCTTTTTATTTCAAACATAGTAAGCCTTGAGATTTCCGTACTTTTCTCTCTTTTTTTGTTTTTTTGTTTTTTGTTTGTTTGTTTTTACTTTTCTTTATGGCTGCTTATTGCCTTCCAGTCAATTGTAGATTCATGCTAATTTTACCCCCTTATCATTGTAGCAACTACCTCCTTCTTGCCTCCCACACCCACTTCTCTTCTGTGAGACTTCGTTCTATCCATCCTCTTTTGCTCTAGAATCTTCAATCTCAGTTGGCTTTTCCCCCTAATTTCACTGTTTCTACAAGTGACCAGCCTCTCTCTTTCCTTCCAGTCCTTGGCAAACCTCTTGAAGGAGTATTACTACACTCTTTACGTCTACATCCTCACAACCCTCTTTGGGTCCTTGAAGTCTGGTTTCAGTGTCTACCATTCTGAAGAAATTGTTCTCTCAGAGGTCATTGGTGGCATCCTCAGATCCAAAAGCCTTCACTCTGACTTCATCCTCTGCCACTGCTCCATGCCGGTTAACGTAGTTGACTGCCTGGTGACTCCCTGAAATTCTCCTTTTGGCTTCTAAGACACTGGTCTTTCCAAGTTCTCTTTCTGTTTCATAGGCTGCTTCTTGTCTAGGAAGATAGCTTATCCCACTTTGAATGTAGGCATTTGCCAGGACAGGCCAACTCTTTACTTTCCACACTATTTCTCCACTGGGACTCTCATCTACTACTGTTTCAACTTCGCTTCTGTGCTGAAACTCCCAAATTTTTACCTTCAGCCACTGCTGGCCTGAGTTCCATCTAGTCCCATGTGTGCACTTACTCCTAGATATCTCACCAGTTCCTCAAGCACAGGATTCCAGAGCCAAACTCTCTTGTCCTCTACCAGTCTTCTAATTGCTCTTACTAGGACTAATCTTCTTGTCATCAGGGCCCACAGCAATTGCTGGTCTAGTCTTTGTATGTCTTGCATCTTTAGAACATATAACATACTCCATTTTACATCTTATAGCATAATCATTATTTCTTCATTTTTCTCATTTATTGAGGTATAATTTATTTTTACTAAATGTGCACAAATATTAAGCGTACAGATTGATACACTTTTACATATGTGTGTACCTATATAGTCTCTATCCAGATCAAGTTATAGAATATTTCCAACTCTGCCACTAGCCTCCTTTGTGCCACGTTCCAGTTGATATCCGCTTTCTTACTGAGAGGTTGCCACCATTTGATGTCTATTACTGTAGATTAATTCTGTCTGTTTTGGACTGCGTGCATGTGGACTCTCATATTAATGGAAATGCAACTTCATATAAATGGAATTTACATTGCCATCAGAAATGTATGCAAACTCTAGTTGCTTCACTTCTTTAACATTTGGTAATATCTTTTTAATTTAGCCTTTCTGGCCAGGTGCAGTGGCTCACGCTTGTAGTCCCAGCACTTTGGGAGGCCGAGGCAGGCAGATCACTTGAACTTAGAAGTTCAAGGCCAGCCTAGACAACATGGAGAAACCCTGTCTCTACAAAAAATACAAACATTAGCTGGGCATGTTGGTGCATGCCTGTGGTCCCAGCTACCTGGGGGGCTGAGATGGGAGGATCACTTGAGCCCAGGAGGCAGTGGTTGCAGTGAGCAGAGATCGCACCACTGTACTCCATCCAGCCTGGGTGACAGGGCCAAGACCTTGTCTCTAAATAAATAAATAAATATTAGCATTTCTGGTAGGGCTGTAGTACTCCCTCGTTGTAAATTTAATTTGTATTTCCCTGATGATTTATAATGTTGAAACTCCCTTTCACATGCTTATTTGCATATTCTCTTTAAAGCCCCTTCAAGTCTTTTTCTTTTATATTGGGTTGTCAGTCTTATTTTTTATTAAATTATTGGTTTGTAGGAGTTCTTCATGTATTCTGTATGTGAGTCTTTTGTTGGTTATACATAAGCAAATATCTTCTCCCAATCTGTAACTTGCCTTTTCATCCTGTGGTTGTATTTTGATTAACATAACTCATTTACTTCAATAAAGTCTTAATTTTTTAACCTTTTATGATTGGTGATTTTGTGTTCTTTTCAAGAAATTTTTAACTTCTTCAAGGTCATGAAGATAAAACTGAAACACAGAAAGGTTAAGTGATTTGCACTAAGACTGTGGCAGACTGAGTTGTCCTCAAAACGTTAATTGTCCCCCTCTTCCTGGGTATATGGCTGCCCAACCAGACATTTCTAGCTTTTCCAGTACTGAGAAGTGGCTATGTGAGTTTGGATTGGATCAGTGAAATATAAGTAGAAGAGATGGTCATCCCTAACTTGAAAGCAAGACACTTTTCATGTATTTTGCCATTTTCCCTACCCATCCCCTAACTCCCTACCATGCCCTATAACAGAGATATGGTAGAGTTTCAGTATTGATCATGTGGATGAAGACAACTCTGAATGGTCTCATGGAGCAGAACGACTTAAGTTTATTTAAATAATATTTAAGGTTATTTAAATAATGTTTAGATAATTTAAAACTTGTTTGAATAATTAGAGTATATTTAAACCTAAATAAACATATTTTGGGGACTCTTACTGTTATTTCGACTTCAACAAATACACCGAGTTGGTTAGCATATAGTGGAAGCAGCCCTTCAACTCAGATCTTCAGCTTCTTGTACTCTTAATACTTTGTCACATTATCATAGTGCTGATGGAATGGTGTGGAATAGTTATCTTAACTATCTATTACCCTTTTAATTTTCTTTTTTATTTTTTTTGAGACGGAGTCTCACTCCGTCACCCAGGCTGGAGTGCAGTGGCACAATCTCAGCTCACTGCAAGCTCCGCCTCCCGGGTTCATGCCATTCTCCTGCCTCAGCCTCCCCAATAGCTGGGACTACAGGTGCCCACCACCACGCCCAACTAACTTTTTGTATTTTTAGTAGAGACGGGGTTTCACCGTGTTAGCCAGGATGATCTCGATCTCCTGACCTCATGATCCGCCCGCCTCTGCCTCCCAAAGTGCTGGGATTACAGATGTGAGCCACCGCACCTGGCGTACCCCTTTATTTTGACATCTGCAGCTCTTTGTTTGCTGAACCTAACATTGCACCCATAGCTTCCACAGTTTTTTCACATTATGTGTGCTTAAGCCAAACCATATTCCTTGCTTTTTCCTGAATTTGATTGCTCTTTTTGCCCTAATCCCTTTCCCTTATGCTATTAAGTCCACCTATAATGATTTTTGTTTTCCCTTCTCTTTTTCTCCTTGTCTGAACTATGTCTGTCTTTTAATGTGCAACGCTAATGCTATCTTGATCCATTAGGGGATCAAGCCATTCCTGATCCCCTAATCAGTGACCACCTCTTTTTCCACCACCTGAATGCTTTTCTCCTCCTGAGGGCAAGGGCCATATGTGTGATCCAGTGCCTGGCACATGGAAGGAACTCAGTAAACATTAAATGAACTAGATGATAAATAAATTTTTCAGGTACTGAAACTGTGTATTGAATATTTGTAAATATTGATCTGGTCATGCAATGAGTAGGGCCAAGGATTTTTAAACTGTCCAGTTGTTTTTGGGTCTTCTCTGTCGGTGAAGTTCTGACTCGGCAGTTCTGAATCAGCAGAATTTCTGTGCTGTATCACTTTCATCTTCCATAACATAGCCCATGCAGCTGGGTATGTCAGTACAAATTGCTGACATAGTATGTCCATTACCTAATTTGACCTTTTAGCAAATAAGACCTTTCTATTATAAAGTGAGAAGAGGTGTATGTGGAAAAAGAGAGCTATTTTCTATTCAAGGCAGATGATTTGACTTAGACAACTATGTGACAACTGGCTTCACTCATGTTCTCTTGGCATCTTAAAAGAACATTTGAACCATATTTGAAATACCATTATGTTCCTATCTGCAAGTTCCACTGTTGGAGATTCTCATTCAGTATGTTTGGGGTTGGGCCCAGGAATCTATACTTTTAAGTGTCTCCCCAGGCAATAATGATGATCACTTAGGTTTGGGAACCACTGGCAGAGAAGTGTTAAGAGCTCAGATATGAGAGTCCTTGAGGCCTAATTCTCCTCTCCAGTTACTAGCAGTGTGATCTTGGGAAAGTTACTGTCTTTGAGCTTCTTCAGGATGATTATCTGAATATTATGTGGACAATAATATTACCTCCTTTAAAAGGTTGTTAGGAGGATTAAATGAGATAATCTACTGTTCTTAGCACAGTGTTCGACAGTAGATATTTAATTAAATGTAATTGTTATCACCAATTATCAAGTTATTTACAAGAGACCTTTCTTTGTATTTTTTGTATAGAATATACAAAATAGAATCTACCATCTACAAAAAAAAAATTCCTATCGTGTGTGTGTGTGTGTGTGTGTGTGTGTGTTCTTTCTTTTAATGGGAATCTTAATTAGCTTCAGGGATTTAGTTAAAATTCTATGTGAGATTACTCTGACCCCATTTATTCTTTGTGAATAATTTACCAGTTAACAACTCTACACTTAAAAAAATTATTGGAGAACCTTTGTGTGTGCGTGTGTGTGTGCACAGGCCATCAAAGGAATGCTTACATGGAAAATGTGAGAACCAAATGTTCTAGTGCAGCATTTCTTGAACAAGTAGATGGCTAATTTAGGAGCTTCAAGTTGAGGCTATGGGTGAAAGACATGCAGGGAGACATCTATTTCAAGTTCTGGCCTCTTCTCATAAAATTAATTTTCTGTCTGATCTAATACCAAACAGAAAATGGAGCAGAGGTACTGTGAACTAGTGTTTGGTGGTGCTACCTGCAAAATAAATTGAATTTTGATTGTGTGTATACACTGTACCATGTGCTTGTGTATGTTTCATATATATCCATGGAGGAATGATGTGGAAGCCTTGGGTCAGGTGAGGGGGTCTGGGGTGTGGGTGGAGTCATGGTATCAAAAGGATTTAGAGCCACCCCTTGTACAGTAGTTACTTGTTAACAAATTTGTGAATAATGAAAAGTCAAATTTTCCTGCAGACATAATCATTCATGGCAAGGGCAAGATTTCTTTTAGGTGAAGCAGAAACTCTCTAGGGTAAGAGAATGAGTAGATTTACTTGAAAAATCTTCTTTGCATAAAGAAATAATAATACTGCTAATAATAGGGTATCAAGTGTGTCATGTTTTTCATCTGTATAGATTAAAAAGTCCATCACACTGCTAATTTTAGTTAACTCATAATAACTTAAAGTTGCTATGAGTTCTAGTTAATTTAGATAACCTCAGTGTATATTTTGCCACATTTTTATTCCATTTCCATTCAACTGCCTATTGAATTCTCAAATTGCATGGAGAGTAGGTGATGAGAGTCATAGTCTGCAACCCCTTTCCTGTTCTTTCACTTGAGTGAACCCTTCATATTCAGAGTTCATTTATCATTGTCAACAAGAGCTGTTGTCATCTGACCAAAATGAGTAAGAAATTTCAGTTCTCGGGGCAAAATGCATATTCAGAGCTGAAATTTTGTTTAAGAATAAGGCTGATTAGTTAACAGTGAAGGGCTTCAGTGTGGGGTCAGCTCACCCTCATTGCACTTTCAAGTACAATATTAGGTATTCTTAGATGTCCAGAACCTGTGAAATTCTTAAAAGTTGGTTTATATGTAATTTCTATTCTTTGACTTATAAGAACTTAAATCTTGTCTAAAAACCTGTATGGATTTCAAAGGCTTAGAGAGGATTAAAAGGCTATAAAAATTTAAATAACTTCATCCAGTGAGTATGTTTACCTAAATGTGTCATCTAACTTCTCAGTTTTCTGGTTAGAAAACCGGTTTGGGACACACTGACTCACACTGTCGACTGATAGAATGCAAACACATGCAGAATTCTCCTGGCGAGACTAGTGTAACAAAAACAGGGTTCTGTGAGCTTTTAGAGGTGAAATGTTTCATTTCTTTAATAAATCTTCCTATCACTGAGAGCTTTTAAAGTAAACAAACACATGTCTTCACAGTTGTTAGGTGCTGGATGAAGTGGCAGATGCATATTGTTATATCCAGTACCCCTCACCACTTTCCAAGGAAACAATTTTTGTAGGTAACCTGGGGAGTATTATGTTTTAGCCCTTAGACTGACAAAAAGTAATACACTATAATTCTAACTATTATCTCCATATGTAAATAAACATTTTATGGGGTTTATATTTTCCCTTTGACCTATAAATCTCAAATTCTTTGCCCAAATAGTTACCCATACTCTTCTCAGAACCCTCATGCAAGAAAGTAGATAACTAGAATATTTATGCCCATTTTATGGATGGAAACATCAACACATAACTAGTGTTATTTTTTTTAATGTTGCCCAAGAAACTTGGGCCCAAACTCAAACAATGGCCAAAGGCAGTTATATTCTCTAAGTAAGGTTAGCTGAGCAACTCTTTTCAAGGATGAAGAGATGGAGACTGGACTGTCTTCTTGGCAGAGCTCAGATTACAGTTAAAATAAATAGATGCTCCTGTTTCTTTCTCTTTTCCAGTTGGTTATATCTCATTGCCGTTTGTTCATTCACATGTTGCTGTAATTAGCCAATTTTAGGCTAGGCAAAGGGATTAGGTAGCGCATTACACACCCACATCTCCCTTTCTGGGATTTAGGATGAAATGAGATGTATTTTTCCATTTGCTTCAGCCAAATGGAAATGTATTTCTTCAATCCTGTTTGGCTGTAAAGTAAGTTTTTATCAGGAGGTTGTACAATAATGGATAATGTGAAATCCATTTCTCTTGGGTGTTTTGCTCATAATAGTTTTCTGGTTGTTGTTTTTGTTATTATATATTATATAATATCTTATATATGTTATTAAAATAATAATTATTATTGTTAAGTTGTTTCCAAATTTGACTCTAGACACACTTAACACAAGGCCTGTATACACTCTAAGTTCTCTAACAAATTGCCAGTAGTGGGTTGAGATTTTTCTGCATGACGAACGTCTCATGATCTCAGGATAAAGGGGAAATCCAAGGTTGTGGCATACAGGGTCTGTATGCCCTGGCTCTAACATACTCATCCTCAACAGAGGCTTAACTCCATAAATTTATCTTTTTAATGTACCTGTGAGTGCATTTCTCTGCCTGCTAAGTCTACTTAGCCTTGAAGCTAATTGCTGCCTGCTGGGAAACCTTCACGTTCTCTCCATGCAGAGCTAATCCATCTTTCTAATCAGATCCTTGAGTACTCTTGTACATGCCTCTGTTACAGCTCACAATTAATTACCTCATTCTGCTTATGTTTCCACCTGGGCCTCAAAGACAGGATCCATGTCTTCTTCATTATTTTTTTTTCCTAGTTCCTAGTTCCAAGCATAGTGTTAAGTTAAATGAAAGAATGGATAATAAATATCCCCATTTTCTGTCTTTTCATATATAACCAAAATATTTGTTCTCTTTTTTTTTCCAGCAAATAATCATTTGCTTTCAGTTCCAAATCTTTATTCTTTGCTTCCTAATAACATTAAAAGTTTTAATTTTTAAAGTGTTAAGAACACAGCGAAACTTTATCTCATGAGAAATCTACGTTATCATCAATAGTTTTATATTTATCTTGTTGGTCATTTAAATCAATCAAGTTATACATCCATGCTGACCTTTTTGGTTTTATTCAGCCATAAAAAGGAATGAAGTGTACTGATACATGTTACAACATGTCTGAACCCTGAAAACATTATTTTAAGTGAAGGAAAACGGACAAATAGCTACGTCTTGCATGATTCCATTTATGTGAAATGCCCAGAATAGGCAAAACCATAGAGGCAGGAAGGAGATCAGTGGTTTCTAGCGGCTGTAGTGTCACCGCTTAATGGGCACAGGGCTGCTGCTTCTTTTTTCTTTTTTTCTTTTGAGACAGGGTCTTGCTTTGTTTCCCGGGCTGGAGTATAATGGTGTGATCTCGGCTTACTGCAGCCTTGACCTCCCTGGAATCAGGTGACCCTCCTACCTCAGCCGCCCAAGTAGCTGGGACTGCAGGTGCATGCCAGCACACCCAGCTAAATTATGTATTTTTTGTAGAGATGAGGTTTTGCCGTGTTGCCCAGGCTGGTCTCAAACTCCTAGGCTCAAGCAGTCCACCTGCCTCAGCCTCCCAAAGTGCTGGCATTACAGGCATGAGCCACCGCACCTGGCCCACAGAGCTTCTTTTCAATTGGCAAGTAGTATTCCATTACATGGATATACCACAGTTTTGTTTATCCATGCCTCAGTTGATGGACATTTGGGTTGTTTTCACTTCTTGACTATCATGAATAATGCTGCTGTGAATATTTGTGTACAGATTTTTGTGGACATGTGTTTTCATCTTCTTAGCTATATACCTAAGAGTAGAATTGCTGAGTTGTATGGTAACTGCAATGGACTGAATATTTGTGTCCCCCCAAACTCTTAGGTTGAAATCATAACTCCCAATGTGATGGTATTAGGAAGTGGAGCCTTTGGGAGATAATTAGGTTTTGAGGTTAGAGGGGCATTCATGAATGGAATTAGTGACCCTCATAAGAACTTTCTCACCCACTTTCCACCATGTGAGGAAACAAGGAGAAGACAGCAGTCTACAACCCAGAAGAGGGCCCTTTCCGGAATACTGCTAGCACCCTCATCTCTGACTTCCACCTTCCAGAACTGTGAGAAATAAATTTCTGTTGTTTACAAGCCACCCAGTCTCTGGTATTTTGTCATCACAGCCCCAGCTGACTAAGGCAATAATTCTACACTTAACTTTTTGAGGAACTGCCAGACTATTTTCCAATGCACCATTTTACATTACTACACAGCAGCATATGAGGGTTCTGGTTTCACATCCTTGTCAATACTTGTTATTATCTTTTTGATTAAAGTTATCCTAGTGGATATGAAGTGGTGTCTCTCTGTTACCAGTGATTAACCTATTTCTAAAGGAAAATACAAAGTAAGAGGCGTTTGAAGTTACTGAGAGTCAATTAACCAAAGAATGTTTAATAGGAAATAAAAAGAATACAATCTAAAGCTCATAAGGTGGCCTGGCTAAATGAATTGCATCTATAAAATTGAATAATATGCAACCACTTAAAAAAAGAATAGGAAAAGTACTGTATGATCTTCATGAATTGCTGATATATGCTTGTAATAATCTTTTTAAAGATAAATACAAGAAACTATTCATGGTGGATTATCTTTGAGGAGTAGGAAGTGAGAGCAGGGCTATGTGCGTGATCCTGAAGCATATATGCAAGATATAGTGTGAAAAAGCTGTGAGTTGGAAATTACTTATTTTTAAGAAAAGAAAAAACATAGAAAACACACGTTCAGTCTCATGAATCTTGCTAATGCGTTTCTTCTGAAACATCTTCTGAAGCTACAAGTTACCTGTTTGTCAGGCATCTTGGATATTTCAGAGTGTTATTGAGAAATTCATGGAAATAAATGGAGTGTGTATGTATGATAAGTAGGGAGGAAATATAAAGAAGTGAGGATTGGCAAGTAGAAATTGAGTTAAATAGGAAACTGATATAGAATTCTCGAACACTCCAAACTAACTGAATTTAAATTAGAGAGGGAATTTGGCAAAGTGAGCCTTGGATCCCACTATTTTCAACAAATCAGACTTTTCAGGACCATGTAGGGCCAGTACTAAGTGTTGTGAGCTGTTGCCAAATATGTCATGTGGTGAGAAAGGTAAGCCAGGATCCTGGATTTGGACTCTAAGACTTGATATAGGATATATGAAGGAGGAAGCCTCAGACATTTCAGAGAATGAGCAATGGAAGTTTTTTTATTTTTGGAAGACCAGTGATGCTAGGCCATGAGAACCTGAATTTGATAGGGAAAAGGAAATATACTGAAATTATATTGACAAGGTGAAAATACTCTTTCAATAAAATGTTATAATCTTTAAGTGTGTTTTTGATATGTTAGATTTTTTTTTCCAGAAGCAACACATCTCTAAACAAAGCCCAAGTCAGTGGGAAAGTCTGATTCATGTCATTAACATTCACTTTATACTCTTTATAACATCATATCATGTTTAAATTGAGGTCAGATTCAAGACTAGTCTCAGGTAAAGTTATAAAGTAAGAAATTGGCTCTCTTCTTCATTGTTAGTAATGGTATAAATATCTTTTACAGAAGGCAGTTTAGCTATAGGTTTTATAACTTAAATAGGTTCATAACTTTTGACTTAGCAATTTCACATATAAGAATTCTAAAACAATAATCAGAAAGGCATAAAAATTCATTGGAATATGAGGCCATTCAGGATAGAGTTCTTTATACTAGTGACAAAGGAGGAATATAAATGCCCACAACAGAGAATTTGCTAAATAAATTGTGATGCACCTGTGTGATACAGTAGTATTCATCTACTTTAATTGTGATGTACAGTAGTTGGTGATTTGGGAAAATGGTCATGATGTTTTTGTTAGTGAAAAAATATTGGATATAAAAACTGCAAAGTATGAATTGAATGAGTTGTTTTTAATGATTATTTAGTTAATGTCTCTGATGTGTTTAATCTTAAAATCCCCTTTTAGGATCATTTTTTTTCTTCTAGCTCCATGATAAGGGCACCATATGCTCTTATTTCTGCCTTCTTGGGGATAGTCCCAAAGCTCTTAAGCTCATTCTGCTTTCCTCATCAAAATGGGCTTGTCTTATATCCCATTCTCCCATGACCATGTTAACCGAAGGGAATGAATCCAGAAGCTAATTCATAATGAGAGATTAATGGAAAATAATAGATTAAAATGTAGCCAACTTTTCCTATATTTCATTCACTCATTCAAAAAAAAATATTTATTTTACCTCTCCCATGTTCTTGGTCCTGTGGAAGGGGCTGTGTAACAAAATATATCAAAAGTAAGCCCACTTCCCTTAGAGTGGGAATATTTGATTTTTCACAATAACTTTAGACAGGAAGATGCAATTAGTGTGAGGATTTTTGACAGTGGCAAACCAGAGAAGCATTGGAGTCTTTGGATGTACTTAAAAACCCTCACTTTGGTTCAGTCTTGATTTCGCATATTTGGAAGGCTACATTTTTCACAATACCACCAAACTAACATTTCTGTTTCTCTAATAGAGTGATTTACCAAAAAGAAGAAATGGGTCTTAATGGTTTCAAAAAAAAAAAAAGTTCACAGAGCACTGTCTTGCCCAGCTCAGTGTTATACAGTGTTAGATCATTAGGACGTTCAGTAATTCTCCTACACTAAAGGAAATAGGATACAACCATGCCTTGAGTATAAGCCCTCATTTGTGCCTCCTCTGTATCCTTTGTTGTCATTAGCCTGCAACTTTGCATTGCACTTATTGATGTTGTGTCTGTCTCCCCTATACTAAACAATATGCCACTTGAAAGCTCTTATTAATTGTCACATTATTAGAACCCAGTATAGGGTCTACATAAATGCTTTCTTGGCAACTCAAAAAAATACCTATTGGTATCATGCAGAGTACATAAGTAAACTACTTTGAAGAAAGGCAAATCTGAAGAAAGATACGTGTAATGGTTAATTTTATGTGTCAGCTTGACTGGGCCATGGGATGTCTGAATAGCTGGTTAAACATTATTTTGAGGTGTATCTGTGAGAGTGTTTCCAAAGAGGTTAGCATTTTAGTTGGTAGACTGCCTTCCCCAGTGTGAGTAGACATCTTGCAATCTGTTGAGAGCCAGAATGGAACAGAAAGCTGAAGGGAGGTTGAATTAACTGCCTGGGTTAATTGCACCGGGACATCAATCTTCTGTCCTTGCCACTCCTGATTCTTAGGGCTTTAGATTGGGAATAGAATCTACACCATTGATTTTCTAGCTTTCAGGTCTTTGGGCTACACGACTGGCTTTCTTGGGTCTTCAGTTTAAAGACAGCAGCTCATGCAACTGCCCAGCCTTCAGGATCATGTGAGCCAATACTTTATAATAACGGTTTATACACACACACACACACACACACACACACACACACACATTCTGTTTCTCTGGAGGACCCTGACAAATACAGTGCTAATAGTCACTGAGTGCTTTTTATGTGCTAGACACCTTACTTAGCACTTGCTGTGCATTACATAATTAGTAATCACAAGAACCTATGAGATCTCTATCATTTTTTAAACAGATGGTGAATCGGAGACTTAACAAGATTAAATGCTTTGCCCAAGGTCAAATAGCCAGTAGGATCAGATGAGAGGATGGGACCATGCTTCATGGTCCATGCTCCATGTTTGTTGTTCTAACTCGAGTCTATGCTTTTAACTCTGATACCCTATGCTCTTCCATAAGTCCTTTCTGTGCAGTGATACTCACTCATCACTTGTGCCAGCCATCATCTTCATGGCTGGCCAAAGCTGTCTGGCTTCATCTTCTCATCTGAAGAATTAATATACTTGCCAGGAAAGTTTACCTATGAGTTGCAAATTCAGGATACAGTTTAATTCTAATATCCCACCTTGATTTTCACTTATGAGGCAAAAATTTCCATTTTGATGTGGTTTAGTGGCTCTTATTCCTCTTTATATTTTTTAGTCCAAATGGAACAGAAGTTTGAGGTTGCCTTTCCACATTCAGTTTTTGGCGACCTGTTCTATAGGGCTGTTAAACTAGTAATCACCAGCCAGTTAGTAGATGTATTTATAGAGTATTTACTGTATGTCCTGCATTCTCCTAGGGCTGTGCTGGCTGTTGGATAATTACTGTCTTTAATCTCCTTTTTGCCTGATCTTCCACAGTGTTGCAACGGTGGTGTCTGTGCCACAAAATGAACACCTGCATTCTTCCTAAATTATCTACAGATTATTTTGAGTGTCTTGTCTTTTCACCTGTATTTTAGTTGTGTGTTAAATTTATCTTGGACCTCCCATAACACCAGGCACATAGTTTGAGTACCTAGGAATGATTCTAGGGACATTCTCTAGAATATCATCAAATATATTGTCAGAAGAGCTGGCTTCTGCTCTGGCTCTGCAACTATTTAGCTGGAAGATTTGGTGACTTTTTTTTATCTTGGACTTGATAGGCCTCACTTTTCTCAATTCAAAAAATCAAAGCATTGGTCTAGATTGCTAGGTCTTTTCTAGCTTAAATTCTTGGCTTCTGAGATTTCTGTAATTTTTTATAGTTATCTGGTAGATTGATTCATAGTGGTTGTATTAACAGGAATAAAAAGATTGTGAGTGGACTTGAATGCGCAAAGGTGATATTAGGTTAAGTTTCAAATATGTGGAAGCAGTAGGGTATACCGAAATCTAGATGTCCTTTAAGAATGGACTTACAGATTTGGATTTAAAGTTGATGGTAGTCACTGTCATTCTCACTGACCTCTTTTGGTAGTGGAGTTAGAATCCTAGGCTTGAGATAAAAGGTACTTGTTCATGACAATCACATAATCACAGATTTTTAGGTGTGAAAGAGACACAGAAATCATAATCATATGCCCTGCCCTTGTTTATTTGTTTTTTGTTTTGTTTTGTTTTGTTTTGAGACAGATTCTCGCTCTGTTGCCCAGGCTGGAGTGCAGTGGCGCGATCTCGGCTCACTGCAACCTCCACCTCTTGGGTTCAAGTGATCCTTCTGCCTCAGCCTCCTGAGTAGCTGGGGTTACAGGCATGTGACACCACGCCCGGCTAATTTTTGTATTTTTAGTAGAGACAGGGTTTCACCATTTTGGCCAGGCTAGTCTCAAACTCCTGACCTCATTATCTCCCCGCCTTGGCCTCCCAAAGTGCTAGGATTACAGATGTGAGCCACCACGCCCAGCCCCTTGTTTTATATACCAGAAAACTAAAGATTTGAGGAATGGAATTTGCCAAAACTTATACATAGCTGCAGATCAGGTCTGCCGACCAGACTCCCACTATCTCTAAGCTCCTGGTTCATCCCTCACTAGGCTTGTTAATGTTTTCTTTTTAGCATTCATAGTATTCTTTTGTAAGCAATAAATTCACTATCATGTATGTTCAAATACACATTCAAAATTATTTGTAAAATTTAGTTCAGAAAACTAAATTTCTGGGAAGGAAAAGCAATCAGGTAGTATTGTCACTCTATCTGAATTTTGACCTCTGAAATTAAAAGGCATTGTATGGAAACTGCTGAGTTGTGCAGTTTTAAGAGTATGGTTTTGTGACATCTGTTGAAAGTTAAGTCATGACGTACGGTCCTAAATGGTTTTTTAGTACCCACACGAAGTAATTAATCTCTCTGCATCCCTTTTCAGATCCTGTGTTAGGTCCAGCATGTATGAACACAAGGCTGGTCATGTCGTAATTCTGTATAGAATTACAATAACAAAATATGTGTTTGTGGTGGATCTCCATTTTGTTCTGGCAAAGAACTAGATGCCCATGACAAAGGTCAAATGGAGATCTGGCATCCATTTCAATACTTATAAGACATAGTCTTGAGAATATGTAATACAAATAACTCCTTGCCAGAAAAACTGAAAGGAAATGATTGCATTTGAGTACAATGTATTCTACAACAATAGTTTTGAGTGTATGAAATTTAAAACTGCTGGCTTTCAAAATATTTTTTTTAAGTAGACTTTTTTTTTTAAAGCTTTATACCCACTGTGTATTGCTTTGTGGGATACCCTTAAAAGCTGAGATTTAAGACCAAAGAAACTGAAAATCTTAATGGCACGATATTGAATTCTCTAGTAAAATACTTTAGTTTAATGTGTTTATTGATTTCTCCTGAATGTTCATGAGCATTAATGTTATTACATTAGTTTACCATAGTGGTGCCTTTTTTTCTACCCGTCATGAACTCATAATGCCTTAGAAGAATCAGTATCAGGTCTTAAAGCCTGCAGTGGTGTCTTTGTTTTACACAATGAACAAATATTCAGGATTGTATGTAGGTGAGGACGACATCTACCTTGTTCGCCCAGTATCTAGTATGGGACCTGGCTTGCAGTAGACATATATATTTAATCAATTATTGTTTTTGTTCTGTTTTGTTTCAGTTAATGAATGGCAAGTAGCACTAGCTCCAAACTAATGAGTTTAACCTAAAAATTAGATAAATTAACTCATTTGTGTATGTATTTCAAGGGGGTTTCCAAATCCTCTAGAAAGAAAATTTGATGTTTTTGAGAGAAGCCTTTAAAAGTGGTCTGATTTACTCAGTTAACAGTAGGGTCAAGTATGGCTCAAGCAGTGTTTTAGTCACCTTGTCTGATGCAGTCTGGAAAAATAGGCCTGTCATAATAGAAAAGGATTGATGGTGAAAATACTTGTTTATAAAGTTGTTTCAGCCAAAGGGAGAGGTGGAAGTGCTTTGTTCTTCATTAAAACTTAACAGCAAAGAACTTCCCAGGGTGTGGTCAAGGCAACAACACTTGAAGCTGGACACCTGGTAACTTTCCTCCAAAGGGCCCTAAGGCCTCTGCACCACTGTTCTATCTAGTCAAACTTGGACAGAAAAGGAAAAAGAGATTAGTTCTACCTTGACTCCTTTCTTTGTGGCTTTTGAGAAGCTGCCATTTGAACTTCTGATTTATAAAACTGAACGATCAGTGCTAACCTACTTGGCCAAGATTTTATGAAAAGTAATTTAAGGCTTTAACAAAATCCATGGTTGAAGCCACAGTTTTATACAGAGCTGCCATAACAATATTTGTTTCTTGCTTTAGTTGTTGTTTCAAGACCAGAAATGCAGTAACATATATGGATAGCATACATAGTTTGTTTTAGAATTCTAAGAAAGAATGCATGGTTTTAAAAAAAAGCAACTTTTTTTTTTTTCCTTCAGAGCCTTTTCCCCCATTGAAACTGAAAAAGAAAAAAAAATATGCAAGCTTTTTTGAAAGTACAAACAAAATTGGCATTTCACTTATGGGAAAATTTTGCAAAATTACATTGACTAAAAGTGACTTTTGTTTTGGCTTTCCTGTGAAGCCATACAGAAAGGCCAAAAATTGTTGGCATTGCTTTTGTGTAAAAAACCTTTTACATAGACTCCACCTGTAATCCAGCCAAGTACATAATTCAGGTCATTGGTGACACACGTATCCACATGTTGGAGCTGGTCAGTGAACGTTGTCATGAAACGTGGATAGAATATTACCATATGGACAGACCAAACCGCACGGATTACAGCTAAGGAAACTTTGCATTAACATGCTTGGGAACAGGCTTTCCTGAACTGATCCCTGCCCCCACCCACCGTCAGTGGGAAAGCCAATTGCTTACTGATTACGACAGCAACATCACTTGGCAAACATTTTGGCCTGAGCTCAATGTGTGACATCAGTCTCCTTTAGGGTTTTCCACATAAAACAAATTCTCCAAAGAAAACACAGAAATTGAGCCTTAATTTGAAATCCATTATTACATCCTCTGAGGTCTCATTAACTACCTCAATCATGTATTTCTTAATTTTTGTTTTATTTCCAGGTAGATACAAACCAACACTTAGAATGTGAGCACTAAACCTTTACCGTGTTTATTTCAGAGTTTCAACCAGATAGCCCTTTGTATCTATTTTCAACCAACCTCCCTTTTACTGGGGTTATGATATCTTTGTTTCACTGCTGGGAGGGTTGCTAGTTTGGGAGTGGTTTACAACACTTTGTTTGAGGAAGGAAGTAAACATTGTTCTTTGACCCTTCAGGATAAGTTAGTCTCACTTTTGTGGGAGGCAGCTGTGTGCCTGAAAGAAAGCACTCTCAGTGAAGTTGGAAGGACTCAGTCATGGTGTGTTTTGCCATGTCACTTTGAAAGCAAGGCACGCTACGGGTATTTCACACTCTTGTGTGTAAGCACCTCCTCTGAGCGTTTATTTACCTCTAGTCATTAGTTTCTCCCACGTCGTGTTTCGTTAGATGGTATTCATTTAATACTACTTTGATGCACATGGCCTTAAAGCAGATAGAAGTCAGTTATGCCTCATGAGGCCTGCAGTCTCCCAGCAGAAGGCAGGAAAGCAGGAAGGGTGGACGTGAATGGGCCCACAGTACCAAGATACTGCAATTGTGATGTTCAGGCAAAGCAAGGGAAGTCACATATGCATCAAGGGAGTTGAGAATAGGTTTAATATTGTCACATTCAAAGAATTCCATCTGGAAGCTGTTCCTTGGCATATAGAAATAGATGAATATTCTCATATCTTCTGGAATGGCTAAACAGAGTGATAGACACTTTTTCCTACTTCTTGTTAATGGCATGTTCACTTTAATTATTCTTCAAGGTAAAGAATCCTATAAAGGAAACTTTATATCCTATAAAGCTAAAAGTAATCTCTTAAGTTCTTTCTCTTAAATTCATTTTATATATTTAGAAATACTATTCTTCATATATTGATTTAGTGATATACACTTTACATTTTTCCCACAATTTTTCTTTTCCTCCAGCCCATGGCCTTTATCCCCACTGATCTTTTGTTCCCATTTCTCAGTGTTGTTCCTCCTTGCTCTCTTGGTTTAAATAATCTTTGCCATCTGCCTCCCAACATTCCAGTATAACTTCAGGATAGCCCTCCCCAGCTTTCCTCCAGAAGATAGTAGAGATACACAGTGAATATCAGAACTCTCCTCCAATAGCCCTTCACATTCCCACCATAAATCTGTATCATCTTGCCTTCTCATTAATGTGGTAAGCCCCCTGGGCAAGGACAGTCTGTACCTCTTTGTTCTATGCCAGGCAACACTCTGACCGTGATCAGTAAATGTTCATAATAATGAAAGATGAAAGAAAGTGTCTGTGTTCAGCAAGTTAGTGCCAAATAAGTATGGAGGCCAAATGAGGCCACTAGTGCCAAACCACAGGGGTTCAAAATAATGTTTAATATAACATTGTCTCATTGAATAACAAATCTTATATTGTAATGTCTGAGTCAAATCTTTCTTTGGTGCCAGATTTCTTGTGTTCCTTTAATCTGTCCCTGTAGATATTTCAGAGTTCATGAGGAGCAAGTTACTAGGACCTTTCCCCTGCCCCCTCTCTGCCGTGTAGTGAAAAATAAACCTCCTGGAAAAAATAGAGTGAATATAAGTGCCATGGATTCTCTGGCACTCCGAAAAAATGTCTACCATAAAGTATATGGAAAATAAATGAAAGTTTGCTATTAGCCTAGATATTGAGGTAACTAACTTAAGTTACCTAGCTGAAGTATGAATTGGAAGTAGTTGAATAAGCCATTTGAGATTGGTTACTTTCCATCTTTTCAGTATCAATAGAGAGGGTTAATTGTCCTTTCAATTTCATATGGATGCTTATACTGTCTACAGTGGTTCAGAATAGAGGGTCAAAGTAGAACAAAATAATCTACCCTACATATGGTTAGAAAATATTTACCAACCAAACTCTCCTTTTTTGCAGCCACGCTTCTCAAAATACTAGTTCACATTTTAAGCTTCTACATTCTTATTTCTTATTTTGTTTTTTAAAGCATTGCAATTTGGCTTCTGCCCTTACCACTTTATTGAAGTGGCTCATTAAGTTCCTCAGTATTTTCTTCATTGCCAAATCCTGGGACATTTCATTCTTTTCTGCATTATTTGGTGCTATTTGACTGTTCACTCTCTTTTTAAAGTCTTTGCTTGCTTCATTTCATTGCCTTCTTTGTCTTCTGGTTCTTCTAAGCTTCCACCATTTTTTTTTTCAGCTTCCATTTTCAACCCCGTTTTTCTTCCAGAAAACTGCCAAGCCTTGATGTATTCTAGGGTTCTCTTTCAACATTCTCTCTTCTCACCACACCAACACCCACAGTTTCAGCTATCACCTGCTGCAGATCCATATCACCAGCCCATCCTTCTGCAGACCTATATTTGCGACCATGGGTTGACTTTATATATATTATTCTTTACACCAGATACTGTAATATACCAAGGTACCTCACACTCAACATGTCTAAACCAGGACTCATCTCCTACCCACTCACCAAGTAGAAACCATCCTGCCTGATCAAAATCCTACAATACAGAAAACTGTGCCCCATTCCCATATTTCATATGTTCCTGAATAGCCAGGAGTGCTTCTCAGTAACTCCTTGTTTTCCTTGCTCTTCTTTCCAGTCTAACCAGTCACTAATTCATATTGACTAAACATCATAAGTAGTTCCTGCGCACACCCCCCCCCCAACCTCATGGCCGTTGGAACACATCCCCTCATCTTTCTCATCTGGATATTTGCCTTCTATGTGAGTTTTTTGCACCCAGTCTAAAGCTCCTCCAGTTGTTCCTTCATGTTCCCTTAATCGTTCTTTAGGAAAGCATAACTGATCTTCTTATTTTCCCTTTCACAATTTTCCATTTGCTCCTTCAGGCCAAAGTATAAAGTCCAGCTGCTCAAGGCAAGCCTTTCCTTTTCTCATCCTACAATCATGCCCTATGCTATGGCCATGTGAAAAGCTTGAGTTCCCTCAAAATGCAGGTTCTTTTCTCACTTCTATACTAACACACTTATTTCACCCCTTACCATGAATATAGTTTTCATTCTTGTTTGTCTAGGGACTAGACCCCTATTGCCTGGTCTTTGCAGCCTTCACAGGGCACTCCCTTCAAGAGTTAGGGGCCTAACATTTATGGTTCCACAGTCCTTATCACACATCTGGTTATCCATGCATTGTACTGATAATGTCTTCAAACATATCCTTTTCCTCACCCTGGACTATGAGATCTTTGAGAACAGAGACTGTGTCATATTTATCTTTGTATCCCTGACACCTGGTACAGTGGCCAGCTCATAGATTGCAGAATGGGACATCGTTTTGTCCAAAGCAGCCTTACCTTTCACATTCCTGTTCTAGTAAGCATATGAATTCATCACTCTTCTCCATGTATTCTTTATGTTTTCTCTTTTCTTCCTCCAACTCCAATATGGTTTGCCTATGGAATTTTTCTGCCACTAAAAGCTGTCCCAGGATTCGTCTGTGAGATTCTTTATGTTTTTCCACAACTTTGTCCAACTACAAAAGAAAACACATTTATAGCCTGTTACCAAATTGTTTATATACAGTCATCTTTCACTCTTTTAGAAATGTCCCTGTTTTGATTAATTCAGCAATGGGTTTTTTTGTTTTTTTGTTTGTTTGTTTTGAAACAGTTTCACTCTTGTTGCCCAGGCTGGAGTGCAATGGCACAATCTCGACTCACCGCAACTTCCGCCTCCCGAGTTTAAGCAACCCTTCTGCCTCAGCCTCCCAAGTAGCTGGGATTACAGGCATGCGCCACCATGCCCAACTAATTTTTTTTGTACTTTTAGTAGAGACGGGGTTTCTGCACATTGGTCAGTCTGGTCTTGAGCTCCTGACCTCAAGTGATGTGCCTGCTTCGGCCTCCCAAAGTGCTGGGATTACAGGCGTGAGCCACGGTGCCCGGCCAGCCGTGGGTTTTTTATCTCCTTGTTTAGTGTTTATTCTCTTATTAATTGATACTTTTGGGTGCATTTCAATACAAATGTAGTCTTTTTATTGTCATCAAATTTTTCTTGACAGAATAATCTGTGTCCCTGTGGGTATCAACTATTTCCACATAACCTCTTTCTAACACTCTTATGTCTCTCTCCTGAGAAGCTACGTTAAAGAAATGACAGGAAGTAAGAGAATCCTTGCACAGTGCTGGATTCACAGCTGCCCTAGCTGATCTCTTCTGCCCCAGCCCACCCTATAGTTCTCTGTACCAGTATATGCCTCTTGGATCGCTCTACCAGGACATGCTATGATTTTCATTTTATTATACATCAAGGTATTTCCATTAAAATAGATCTATGGATAGATAATCTATTATGTGTTGGTGTATAGTGTGAATGTCACCAAATGTAAGTACTAAGTCCGTTCAGATTTTCACAGCACCATACTTACATCTTTTTTACAAAATGATCAACCTGTGCCTGATACATGTGTTTGTCTCCCCTGCTAGACTGTGAACTCCCTGAAAGCAGGGCCTACATCCTTCTTTTTTTATTTTATTTTTAATACTTGGCATCTAACAGAGTGCCTTGCTTATAAGAGGTGCCCAGTTTACAGATTGGAAACAAAACAAGCAAGCAAGGAAACTGAGTTTTTTTTTTTTTTTTGGTCACACATCTGCCTTTATTGTGAGCAGCATGTGGGACACTTCCAGCAGTAGTTTTAAAAAAATTTTTGATTAACAAAAGTAGGGATTCAGAGAAGCTGTCCAGCTGGTACCCTTAGGAGCTTATACGTGGATGCTAAGCCACAGCAGCAGGACAGGACTCCATAGCCTAGGAAGAGTGAGAACACCAAGGACATGAGGAGCTCTTGGCAGATATCCCAAGTGCACTTGGTGGAAGTGGAGGTGACCTCATAAAGGAAGAACCAGGCGGTAAAGAACATGCCAGTGGCCAAAAGCATCACAGTCAGATGGAGTTAGGCAGCCAAGCTCACTGGGCTGGTTTATCAGCTCCTGGCCTTGAGCTCCATTTTGCCCAGCACGGGGTAAGCTGCCACCAGGAAAACATGTTGGCAAGAGCTAACTCAGGATCTTTTGCTAGTGATAAATTAAGATCTATTAAGAACTTGGTTTTGAAAACACCTGACTTTCTAGATTAAATACAGATGCAGTAACTGATAATGTTGATTGATTTTTACGGTTTGCCTTTGTCATAAAAGATTTAGAATGTGTGACTCATTGTGAATTTAAAGCCAATTTAAGTTGTGTATCCTAAAAAGCATGTACTTGACTAGAAATGTACTTGACTAGAAATCTGGGCACAAAATGACCAAGTCGTTTCAGAAAAAGAATACAACTGAGATGTCCCAGCATATAGAACCCAGTAAATTCTCTCTGACTTCTAAAGACTTAAATTCACAAAATACTTCATTATGCCATACAATTGTTGATGATTTTTAATAAATGTAGCCAGTCCTTTTGTGAAAGCTGAAACTGCTATGTTGTATTGCCTGCTGGCAGAGGCATCTTCTGAGAGGGAGGCTCTAGTGTTGATTGTCGTGGAAGTGTGTCTCAAACCACTGCAGCCCTCTGAAAATTTTATCTTCAGTTGCCCAAACATTAGAGTCCATTGTAAGGAAAATTCAAATCAACTCCTTTTGCAATTTGAGAGTGAAATAGTGATAGGATCAGCTTTACTTTAAGGAAGTTATTAGTTGACTTAGAAAATACATTCAATTTAATTTGTCACAAGATTGACATTAGAATTAATATATGAATAATTATAGTAGGTATTCAATAAAGCATAAATGAATTACTAAAAGAGGCTTTTCTAAATCCAAAAACAGTATTTCCTTGGAGAGCTTGTTGTAATTGTCAAGATATGTATATTAAACTTTATTCAAACCAAAGAGAGAAAATAGAAGGTTTATTTAATCCACTCTTGCTTTCCATTGTGTTTTTTTCCCTTTATATGTTCGTGGTTGTTTGAAGCTAAGGGAAGGAAGGCTGGAAGGAAGGCTAGAAGGAATCCGTGCCCTTCATTTATTCCATGACCCCCTAAGCGGTCTCCCTTCCTCTAGCCTTACCTCTTTGCAGTCTGTCCGCATCACTGACAGCGTGGTTTTTCACCAGTGGGACTCCACTCTCCTGTTCGGGGCCAAAAGGACCCTCACCATCTGAACCTCCTGCCACCTTGGCCTCATCTTCACTCCATATCTTCCCACCGATCCTACCCAACTTTCAGCCACACTGGACTTCAGGCAGTTCTTGTAATTCACCATGGTGCTTCAAGACTGCTTTTTTCAATGCCAAGACCTGGAAATCTTTTTTCCTCTTTCACCAAAACTTTCCCTATACGTGAGCTTTTCAATACATATTAACTAACTAAATGAATAAAATTAAATTTAAAAGCTGAATTATACCATTGCTTAAGGTAAGTATTTTAAGATTTGCCCTAGGTTATGCTAATAATACTGAGACTCTTTTATTATAGTGCCTTGGTAAATCCAAAATGTTGTTATATTTTCTTTCTTTTTTTTTGAGACGGAGTTTTGCTCTTGTTGTTCAGGCTGGAGTGCAATGGCGTGATCTCGGCTCATTGTGATCTCCGCCTCCCGGGTTCAAGCGATTCTCCTGCCTCAGCCTCCCAAGTAGCTGGGATTACAGGCATGTGCCACCACGCCTGGCTAATTTTGTATTTTTGGTAGAAACGGGCTTTCTTCATGTTGGTCAGGCTGGTCTCGAATTCCCGACCTCAGATGATCTGCCTGCCTCGGCCTCCCAAAGTGCTGGGATTACAGGCATGAGCCACCACGCCCGGCCCATATTTTCTATAATATATTTTTTGGAAGAACTAAGAATACCTTAGGCTGTTAATTTTTTTTTAAGGTAAGTTCTGATATAGAACCTTAGGCTGGAAAGGAATAGGAGGTTGAAACTCTTGTGGACTGAGTCCTTGCCTCTTCCCGCCCTCTTGACCACACCTCTGCTCCTAGCCCCAGCCCCAAGCATGTTCCAGCTCACAGGCTTCCACCAGTTTTTCATCTTCAGTCAGTGTTCCTGTCGTGTCATGTAACCGAGAGCAGTTTGTTCTTCTAAGTTATTTTGCCTTAAGAATTAGATAAATCACCTCTAGTTTACCCTAGACATGATTGAGATTTTTTAGATTTTTCAAAAAGAACATTATGAAGAAAATAAAAGGGAGAAGGGGTGTTAACACTTCAAGATGTGGGAATGCAAAAGAAGAATAACTTTAGCATGCAAGATGCTTATTCTGATGTAATTAGGGTACAGTCACAGCTGGTCTCAGCAGGAGCACTGCCCTCTCTCCCTGTATTTTCTTCAGCCCTGTGTAGGAAAATCCTAGGCAGAATTCCCCTTCACTGTTTATTTTCTGGGCATTCCCCTCTCACCTAGTACTTCCTAGACTGAGGAAAAGGATAGACAACTGGGTTGTGTACGCGGAGTCGTGGAGTTATTTTGGCTTCAAGGAATTGCATAAACTGATAGCTGAGGAGAGAGAAATCCATGAGGGGAAAGTAGAGGAAAGAGAGGAAAATTGACAGATCATGGAGGTGGGAATGTAAGAGGTGTATGTATATAGGGGTGTCTGTTGGAGGAGTAATCAAAAAAGGTTGGACTTGTAAAGCAGGGCCAGATTATGGGTAACTTTCAGGGGCACCTTACAGAGTTAGGATTGCAAGCATTTGTAGAAAGGGGGTATTTCCAGTTTTGCATGTGCACAATAGAATTATTTTGTAATTACATTTTTTCCCACTGATTTCAACGTAAGTTTGGAATCATCCTGTTTCATTTCACATTGAAGTGTTGAGGGGTTATGCCATTTGTAGAGTTTTGTTAGAGTTATGTTCAGAGATCATTAATTTGCATTTGAGCTCACAGGGGTTGGGGAATTTGTGCCTGACACTGTTTCATAGTTAATATGTTGGGAGCCAGGATACAGTTTTAACAGTATTCACTTGAATGCAGCTCTGGTTCCTTTTGTTTAAAATTTGGATTAAAGTGCAAATCAACAGACTTTGGGTGGTCTCATCCTCACCCCTTAGAGAAGCAGATCCATATGACCAAACTTATTCACTATTTGGCAAGACAGTAGTCTCTTCTCTCATGAGATACTAAAGACGAGAATAGCAAGGACATTAGAGGTCAGTCCTGAGGTAGGTTGCCAGAGTTTATTTGAGGGAAATTTGTCTGAAACTTGCTTTCACTCTCCAGCCTCAACTCATGTTCCTAGTTGTTTCTTTTCTATAAAAATGAAAAATTATGAAATTTTCCATGAAGGTCTCAGAGGAAAATAAAAGAATAAAATAAGAATTCCAAAGGGTTTCAGAAATGTCAGCAAGTAAAAGAGCAAGCAGTACTGCCTTCTCCCTAGTGGTGGCCCTGTTGGGACTGCCCACCTTTGCCGTTGTAATTGCTAGGTACACTTGGTGAGGGAAAGGTCTTTGCTGTCATTAAACTTTGAAGGAAAAAGAAGGTATGCACTCATCTAAAATATATGTTTTTAAAACCTCTATTTCTTGGACAGTTCTTTAGATTATTTCCATTCATGTTCAAAATTTCTATGACATAATACCTCAGCGTTTTCAAAAAATTAACCTCTGTGGTTGAACTTCATCTGTTTTTTATTACAGCCTGGGCACCCTGCAAGTTCCCAGAGTGTGTGTGTGTGTCTTTGTGTGTAAGCACATGTATGTGTGTGCATGTGTGTGTTTGTGTGTGTGTGCCTGCACATGCACGTGAGAGCGGGGAGCATTCTCTGGCATTTGGTAGATTTTGATTGATGTCAAGCAACAAACCTAGTGTACGCATCCTGTCTATGGTTCATTCTTTTTAACTTTCCTGTTGAACTTGTCGTATTTATCTATTTTGTGTAGGCTTTAAGTGCGTTAGAAAGTAAAACTGTAAGGAATCAAAGAGGAGTTACAGATCATGCTCATCTGCAGGGCTAGTGCTTGGCTGCCTCCCAGGTACACACCCCTGTTGTGGTACATACCTCATTCATTGGTTTCTCATAGATGTCCTCCTGCCAAGGGGCAGATTTCGCTTGAAAAGCATCTCTCTGGAGAGCCTCTAACACCTTTTTTGGAGTGACAAACCCATACTGAGCTTCCAGCAAAGCCAGGTCCATTTTTTCAGACTTTAAAATGCCTATGACCTCATCTCGAGCCTGTAGGAACAAAAAGTATTTCAGAAAGCCTGCTGTCTCTACCAGCAGTCTCAGCAAGTGATTTTTGTGATAGTTGGCAGTGCTTTTTCTTCTCTTTCAAATATAAATGAATCATATTTCATTTTCACACTTTCGTAAAAAGTATCAAAACTATATCCTTTCATCCTTCTTGTAGTCTAATTACACAATTGATGTTTTAAAAAGTGATTACTATACAACATTGGAGGACTACATTTTTTTATTATGTTTGACAAGCAGATATCATGATATCCATCAATGTACTAGCATTTGGATTTTCAGGGGGTAGGAAATAAAATTCTCCTATATGTGTACCAGCTGTTTTTAGATTTTCATGTAGGTTAATAATGTCAGGGCTAGTCTAGGAGCCAGTTCACTTGGGGTACAAAAGCACCTATTGTTGTTTAAACCAATCCCGAAGTCATCTGGTGTTGTTGCTACTGATGCATGCATGTGCACTGAAGCTCCTGAGCAGCACGGGCAGAGGATGTGACCTTTCATGACCTGTATGCCAATCACATGTCATCATGACAGCCCCTTTAGATGGGATTAATTACACTTTGAGTTGGCAGAGGAGAATTCTTTGTATATATACTTATGCTTTGCTTTCATGTACACACATGTATGAACCACAGATATCTATTTCTGTGGCAGTAGGAACACCAAATTCACAAGCAGCCTTCTATTTGAAGCATGGTGGGATAACTCCAACCCAGCTGACCTGCAGTTCTCCCTCCAGAATGCTGAGGAGAAATAACAGGTCATCTCTTGAGAGGTCTTCTTCTTGGTGGCCACTACCACTGTGTGGCTTCTCTGCCTTGGGACACGGAAGTATTACATCCGACTCACTGGGGGAGTCTTTGTCTTGCTGTCTATGCTTCATGTTTTTAGGCCCTTGGAAACTGTGGCCTTTAGTATGTCTTGGAAATTTCTTTTGGGCTGAGCCCTCGGTATCACTGCCTCTGGAACGCATTCTTTAAAGCCTGGAAGGAGGGAAGACAATTTGTAAAGCTTAATGGAAATGGAGTTTTAATAAGAGTACCTATTACTACTTTAACAAGTCTACATTCTTGTTATATTTACCACAGCCCCAAACTCAATCTTTTTGATGTCTACAGCAGAGAAGGATATTAGCAGATTCATAAATCATAGTCTTATTTGCACTTCTGCTTTTAAAGCAAACATTTAAAAAAATGTGTTCTGTCTTGATTAAGGCCACTTATGTCCATGGGTAAACAGGCTGTGTTTGAACTTCATCCCCCAAGCATTCCGCCTCAGGAACCCAGGTCAGACCTCCAACCATGACCTAAGTGCTTACTTAAGTTAAGACGTACTTAACATAATTATAATATTGTAAAATGGTGACTTTGCTAATTCTTCTGACTTTCTTCAGATTTACCTTATAGTATTTCCTTTAAAAATTGTTGGGGGTTTTTATGGGGTTTTTTGTTTTGTTTTTAAAATTTGTTAGCCTTTAAAAGTGCATTAGGGCAGAAATGGCAGAGTTACTGCTACAGAATTACTGCATTATTTTGTTTTGAAGGCCAAGTCTAGTATTAAAGGAATGAAGGCTTGGTCCCTGGCTGTATTCCTGTATTCCTGACATTCTTCTAAAATTCTAGATCTATCCTTGGGTAAGTCAAGGGCTTATATTTAGGACCCTCATCTTCAAAGCGGAGATACTACTACCTAACATAGTTGGCCATTCTGGAAACAATATAAAATAAATTAATATTTAAAGGACACATTAGCTCCACATCTGATTATATAATCATCCAAATGAATTTATAATAGGAAGAAAAATTATTCCACTGTTGAGGTTTCTAACTAGGAGAGAAAATATCAGTTGAACTTATAATTGACTCTATGGCATATAAGCAGATTATTAATTTTACTCTTTGTCCCTACAAATCATGAAACTTTCATCATCGCCAGTACCTTACTTTTAGTTTGTAGTATTTCTTGAAAAATCTGAAAAACTCAAGTGTCCAGAAAAGTATAGAAACTATAACAAACTGCTATATGCTACCACACAAATTTATAAAATTTTAATAATTTACTGTATATTAGAAAACAGTTTTTAAGTACTGTATTATAGATGTATTATAACGTATGTATCTCTTCTGAAACCCATTCTCCTCCCTTCCCACTCCAGAAGTAACCATGTAATCTTGAATTTGGTATTTATCATTCCCCTGTATGTTTCATACTTTTTAAAAACATGTACATATATATTGCTGAACAATGTGTAGTATTACATGTTTTCAAACCTTATGTAAATAGCATATTGAGTGTATCTTTCTAAAACTTGCTTTTTCATCCTAGATTATATTTTTTAGATTCTTCCTTGTTCCATTTTACTGTAGTTTATGTATTTTGATTGCTGTAAGAGTATTTCATTATATAGTCCATCATTTACTTGTTCATTTTACTGTTTTTGAAGATTTTTTTTTTTAGTATTCAAAAAAATGCTACTTCAAACATTCTTGCACATTTTTTTCCCTTGTGTTAGGTGATAAGAATTCTGTCACAAATCAGCTGTGGAACTTGATTAAGACATTGACCCATTGCCAGGCACAGTGGCTCACGCCTGTAATCCTAACACTTTGGGAGGCCGAGGCAGGCGGATTACCCGAGGTCAGGAGTTCAAGACCAGCCTGGCCAACATGGCGAAACCCCATCTCTACTAAAAATACAAAAAATTAGCCGGGTGTGGTGGCACACACCTGTAATCCCAGCTACTTAGGAGGCTGAGGCCCAGGAATTGCTTCAACACAGGAGGCTGAGGTTGCATTGAGCCAAGATCGCGCCCTGCACTCCAGCCTGAGTGACAGAGTAAGACTCTGTCTCAAAACAAAAAGGACATTGACCCTCTTTACGTCCAATGACCTGATCTGGAAGTGAGGGAGCACTTACTATGCGTGCTAAGCATTCTTCTCAGCATTTTCCATGTATTAGCTCATTCAAGTCTCACAACAACACTATGAGGTAGGGAATATTATTATCTCCATTTTACAGTGAACAAATGGAAGCACGGGAAGCTTACTGAAGGTTGCACAGCTAATAAGTGGCATAACTGGGATCTGAGTCTAGGAAACCTGGCTCAGGGACCTACACTTTTAAAAATCATGCCGTAATGTCATTATGCTGTATTGCCTAAGACAAATGCATATATACACTGGTACAAATACCTTGTCCGAAAAATGCCTATAGCCTTACTGAAGAGACTGTTTACAAATACAGTATAGATGAACAATGATGTGTGACAGTAGTTGTCACTGGCTCTTCCCTAGGTAGCCAGGGAAAGGCTGATTTATTTGAGAAAAGCAAAGGCATAGAAGGGATATTTTTGTGTAGGAATGGGAGGTTGGGGATGTGTAAGAGATGAGATTGGGAAAAACCTCATTGTGTGTATATTTATTTATTTATAAAAATATTCATGTACTACCACAGTATATTATATGCTTTATAAAAAACATTCAAAAAAGAAAAAAATGAAAAATTATACATAAATAGGATTTCTAATTATCTTTCCCCACCCCCATTGTATTTTCTTGAACACCTAGGAATATCCTTACTCTGGGCTATAGAAATACTGGAAGGTTGTTACATAAATATATTTAATATAGGTAAATATTACATTCTGCTTTATTTATAGGTATGTTCACACATGAATGATAGGGCCATCTATGTCCTTTGTCTTATATTTTTAAGACAATTTTATTCTTCATTCATGTCTCACATGGTGTATCTGACCTGGTGCTCCATACATAATGGGCATGCATTAGGGTGACTGGCTTGCTCCTTTTACTTTGTGCCCAACTGTCTCAGGTACATGTTAGTGTTTAACAAACAACCCCAAAACTTGGATGGAGGCTAAATAACAATGGCTCAGAATTCTGTGGGTTACTCCACAGCTTCAGCTTTCTTACAGCTATTCTGGGCCTGGATGGTCTAAGACGGGCTCTCACGTATTTGGCTGTTGGTTAGTTGGACTAGGAGAGCCTCAGCTGGGTCATCTCATCTCAGCTGTATGTGGACTCTCATCTTACAAGAAGATAGACCAGGCTTCCCCACATGGTGGTCTCAGGATAACATTCCAAGAACGTGAGAGTTGAAACTCCCAACATCTCATTTGTGAAAGAATGTCACAATGTCAGCCCAGATTCAAGATTGAGAAAATAGATTCCACCTCTACATAGAAGAAGATACAAGGCCACATTGCAAAGGAATGGAAAGAATTAACTGCAGCCATCTTTGAAAAAGTTCACCACACCCACAGATTCAGATTTCTGTGAAAATCTAATAAAAGTCTAGTTTAAAAGAGGAGCAAAATATATTTGGTTCTTTACTTCTTTTCATTTCCTGGAAGTACATAGGGTTTGGTTTTTGTTTTTTTCATTTTACATGATGAATTCCTATGTTTTCCTCTTGCCCACATAGTGCTGTGTGGAACAATAGCCTACTGATAAGAATCAACTTGTATCCTGCTGCTAATCAATGAGAATTTCTCTGCCCTCTTCAACTTAATCTAGGATATCCCTTCCAGAATACCAAGATAATGTAAGCTTTTATTTAGCAGGGTAATTTGCTAAACATTGTTCATAAGTAGTGCCCTTTTAGCTTAAGGCAGCCCTGAGCTGCAACAGAAGACTGAATGGAGCTCTGTATACATTCTAGCTTCCTCACCTCACTCTTAAAGTGGGTTAGGTGAAATCTGATAGGAGAGCATAGATCATTTGCCAGTGATGATATTCATAAGTGGTAAAAAAGGAATGACCTGAAACATTTTTATACTGTGTTTGTTATTCTTCTAAAGAGATTAGAGTTTTACTGAGACCACCAATTCTCTTTGGAGGCTGGGAATAGTAGCGTCAACATTCTCACTGATTAATGAAGTGGTGTTCACATTGGATTTGTGAACAGACCCATCATGTGCAGACTTCTGGTCTACTGAGGAGCATGTGTCTCTACATGTTTACAGTGGTGGAGTTTCCTTGCCCCTCTGCCAATAACCACATCAGTAATGAGAAATAATTAAGTATCTAGAGGAAGAAAACAAAGACATGAATTTCATGATACTCTCATGCTTTGTATTATCAGTGACTTCATTGTTTCTCTTGGCAAATTTTTAATGCATCTGTGCTTGGCCCAGGGGTGCGTACTAGGGTAAAGAAAAATTTTGTAATAGCAACAGTGGTTTGGGATTTTCAGGGTACCAAAAAAAAAAAAAAAGGAAAGTTGCTTTTGTGTATGCCAAATAATGATACTTTACTCTTCATGAAGTGCTGACCTAGTACCTGGTGAGTTTACAAGGGAAAAAACCTGCTTAGTTGTCAGTTTAACACAGCCTAATGTGTTGTTATCTGTGACTGTCATAACCCTAGAATGCTGACTTTCAGGAGTGTAGGCTGGGAATCAGGAAACCCAGCCTCTGATCCCAGCTCTGCCTTTAATTAGCCAGGGTCTGTGTTGTTGCTTATAAAATGAGAATATTGGGATAGGTTGTCCCATGAGATCACTCAGGCTGGAACAAGGACAAGGGATTGTTTCCCTTGACCTGTACCCTGTTCCTCACCCACTAATGGATCCCCTGATAGCAGGGTTAGGACCTGAGACTAGATGATCTTTGAAGTCCCGGAATTTCCCGCTTTAGAATTTTGAGACTCTCTGTTGTCTTGAATCTATGGATACAAATACAGTGCAGTTGGCAGTGAGAAGTAGATCCTGCTTTGTTTTCCTATGTAGTTCCTTTAGTCAGTTTTACTTGGGCTTAAGTTAGTTGAAATCATGGTGGATCTTGGTAAGGATGTGTCCGTGCAAGAGGACTAGAAGAGAGTTTGTAATTATTTACTTAATTTATTTGCAGGAAATGGCCAAATGTAAATAGAAGTCTATTCTACTCATTACCTTCCTCCAGCAGCCCCCCCAGCCAATTACTTATTATAAAATTTAAATTTTAAAAATCATTCTTTATTAATGTTGTATATTAAAAATTACATAGGTGCTATTTAGACATACTTTTTAGTCTTCATTTTCCTACTCATTTTTGCTTTAGAATTGTGGATGTGACTAGAGGATATTTTTGCTTGTATCAAGTAAGTGAAAAGCTTCAATAAAAGAAATCATTTTTGGTCTTGGTCATTTAATATGGTATTGAGGTAGCCAAGCAACATGACTCCAATTTAGAGAAAGAAAATAATAGTAATAATGGTAGCTAACATGTATTCATTACTTATCATATACAAGCCCATTCTAAATGCCTTCCTTTGATTAACTCATTTATTTTGCAGAGGAAGGAACTGAAGCTTGAAGCTTTTTTTTTTTTTTTTTTTGTGACAGCGTCTCACACTGTCGCCCAGGCTGGAGTGCAGTGGCACGATCTCAGCTCACTGCAACCTCCACCTCCTGGGTTCGAGCAGTTCTCCTGCCTCAGCCTCCCGAGTAGCTGGGACTACAGGCACGCACCACCACACCCAGCTAATTTTTGTATTTTTACTAGAGGTGGGATTTCACAGTGTTGGCCAGGATGGTCTTGATCTTGACCTTGTGATCCGCCTGCCTCGGCCTCCCAAGGTGCTGGGATTACAGGCATGAGCCACCTGCGCCCGGCCCACTTGAAGCCTTTTTAAATCACTTGCCAAAGGTCATACTGCTAAAAAGTGGCAGAGTCAGAGTCAGGCCCTAATTTAGGCGGTCTGGCCCCAGAGCCTACTAAATCACTATGCTGTATCTACTTAGCTTTTATAAAAAGATATACATAGTAAAGGAAAAATCCTGGTTTAATGTTAATTTATTCAACAAACATTTATGAAATGAAGCCCTACTACGTCAAGTATTGTGCTATGCAATTTTGTTTTAACTAGCTTATTTTCTTTTCTTTCTTTTCTTTTCTTGAGACGGAGTTTTGCTCTTGTTACCCAGGCTGGAGTGCAATAGCGTGATCTCGGCTCACTGCAACCTCTGCCTCCAGAGTTCAAGCAATTTTCCTGCCTCAGCCTCCCAAGTAACTGGGATTACAGGCGCCTGCCATCATGCGGCTAATTTTTTTGTATATTTAGTAGAGATGGAGTTTCACCATGTCGGCCAGGCTGGTCTTGAACTCCTGACCACAGGTGATCCACCTGCCTCAGCCTCCCAAAGTGCTGGGATTACAGATACGAGCCACCATGCCCAGCCTAGCTTATTTTCATGTGTGGACCAATCTCCAATTTGTTGAATTCTGAGTATCCAGAATTATACAAAAATGTGAGTAACATAAATTCACAAACTCCTAGCCTTTGAGTCTATTCAATAAAGATGTTCTGTTTTCGTATATTGTTTATGTGCAAAAACTATGTATTTGAATTCATAGTTATTTTTAAATTTTCATGTGCTTTTCTCAACCACTGCTGTCATCTTGAAGAGGCAGGAGACATGTCTTAATAGAAAGAGTATGAGATTGTGGAATCAAATAGAACTGGTATTAAATCACAGCTCCAGCATGTTAGCTCTGTGGCCTTGGGCGTCAGTGAGCCTTTAAATGTAAAATGGAGATAATGGTACTTGCTAATGGGTTTATTATTCATATTTGGTTAGCACAGGGCCCCTGTTGTTCATGTGTGTATCCCCATGTCCTACAGAGTTGGACCTCAGCAGGGATTTATTGAGTGATTGAATCATGCAGTCCTCAGCAGAGCTGG
The DNA here is from genome assembly GCF_028885655.2 of Pongo abelii. Classification (NCBI taxonomy): domain Eukaryota; kingdom Metazoa; phylum Chordata; class Mammalia; order Primates; family Hominidae; genus Pongo; species Pongo abelii. The sequence goes on along the minus strand of NC_085928.1, from coordinate 38,397,947 downwards.
TTGGCTCTGACTAGGAGCTGCCTCATGGTAAAGATGATTCATTTGCAAACCACTGGCTAGAAATTTAGAAAAAGGGTACTGAGAATCTACTGAAGTAGCTGTATATCGACCTCTTACCACATGCCAGGCACTGTTTTACGTGCTTCAGTTCATTTATCTTATTTATCTTAAAGAATTTTAGCCTGAAGTAAATGAAAAAAAAAAAAACCTGTAGGAAGGGAGTTGGTAAAGGTGAGTTAAGGTGGAGACTCTCATAACAGATAGCAAAGACAAATAAATTAATATCAATTGCAGGGCAGCACTGGTGCCTGCAAAAGGCTCAGGAAGTTGTGTGTGTGAGTGTGCGGGCGCACACACTTGTGCTGGGTGGGAAAGAAATGTTAGATCCACGTAACTTACTGGAAATCTCCATTCAGTTTCACTGAATTTTGTAAACTTTCGATCATAAATACCCTGATCTGCTATCCCTCACCCCCAGCCCTCTCACAGACACCCTCACATGCATGAAATGAACTGAGTATGCACTACACTATTTTTTTTTTAATTTGACAGCACCATTAACCATCATTAGTTCTGTTTTTAAGCATGTAACATTTTATTAAGGCAGTGTCATTTAAACTTGGTGTAGTGGGAAATTTTAGACATAAATTGTTTGTTTTGATGGCAAGAAGACTGCATAACACGGAGTGAGTCTGTGCTAACTGTACAACACTCATGGCCAAGGAACAAAGCTGGGAGTGATCCAAGGCTTTAAATTTGAATATATTTAACACCTCATATTTTGCTGAGTTTAGAGGGCAGACTGTCTGCTATCTTTACATTTGCACTTGCATTTCCCCCTATCTTTACACAGAACCTTTAAGCTAAGATTTAGTTCCCTGAAAGGAGAATGGAAAGAGATGTATTAAGATTATGGGGTTCTCAGCAGAGCTTGTTGGCCCCTTCAATATTAACTGACTTATGGTAAATGTGATTCATCTATGAAAATAGTGGCTATAAATAGATGTTAATAGTGCTCAGTTGCAGAACAGCCAGGTTGTGCTCACATGGCCAGATTAGGGGAAAAAATCCTGTTGGGTATTTTATGTGGTCTTTCAAAAAAAAAAGTTTCCTTTTATTGCCCTAGTCACCCACATTTGAAGACACTAAACTCAGCCAGCTGCAGTAAAGCTATCTGATGGCTAAAAAAAGACAATTTGAAAACAAGATAACCTAATTTAGCAATTGGCCTCCTTTATCTTTTTTCTCTCATTTTCAGTAAAAATCATTGAAACATTTTCTTAGTGATATTTTTCCTTGTAGGGCATAGACAAGTCTTTAGACAAGGGATTGGAAAGTGGGGATGTATGATTCAGGTTCATATTCCCAAGGATTCTAACTCCTAAGAGAAAGTCAGAGCCACAGAGAGAAAATCAAATAAGAGCTTCAGAAGGTGGTGCAGTAGTCATCTCATCCATCACCCATAGTATCAGGCACTCAGTATTTTCCATCATCACCTGCTCACTTGTTATATGCCTGTGAGTGTCCAAAAGTGTTTCCTTGTTGTGAGCTGAAATCCAGCTCCCAGGAACTTTAGTTGATGTATCCTGGTTCTGCCTCCAGAACTAAAGCAAGCCAAACTACTCTTCTTGCCACAGTGTAATCCTTTAACCGAAAGCACTCTATTCTTCTTTATTCCAAATGAAACACTCAGTTTCTTTATTCATTTCTTACACCACCTAGTTTCAGTCTCCTCCACCCACAACTCACAAACACATTTTGATTGTGCCCCTTCAGCCCAGCGTCTTTCTTAAAGATGTGCATGGAATTGGGTATAATTTCCCAGATATTAAACACAACTAAAGCAGTGAATTGGTGACTCAGGGAAGATCTTAGCAGCTTTTCTGATAGTGGTTCCAGTTGGAATTTTAAGTATGGATCCAAAAATTTGATAGTAGGTGTTTAATGAAAACTTCTTCCAGTTTAGCTTATCAGGTGAATGCTTGTAATGATACCTTTCACATGCATGTTTCTTGATACATCAGGAGACAGGGTATTATTTCCCCAGTTTGCAGATTCCTCATCTGCAAGATTCACGAATCTTCAATAACTTTAGTTTACAAACAGTGGACTAGAGATAAACAGCTAGGTATTCTGACTTTTTTTTCTCTATGCTTATGCTAAATTAATTGACATTTACACTCTTTTTAGTTTGGAAGTGTTCTTTGGTTTCTTGCTTTCTAAGTGCTGCAGTCAGAGAAGCTGCTGGGCTGTAGATACAGAATAAACAGCTGCTGATGAGGTCCAGTAGGGCAGACTTACATCATGGCTTTTCTTAGCTGTGTGTTGTGAAGAAAGGACAAAAAGAAATATAAAAATCTTCGAGTATAAATAGTGATTTATCCAAGTTTTCCATTACAAATCAGTGACTCTTTAAAGATTCTTTTCTCATTTAAGGTTGAAACAGGGCTGAGAATGTTTTCCAGATCTTTATGGAATACGGCAGAAAAAGGAAATTATTTTTATGTAGTCCAAGTTAGGTTTAAATGCATTTTTAAATGCCACACTTCCAACCCTAGATCAGAGCTCTTGAAAATCATATGATTCTTTTAACAGTTTTCAAACTACATCACTTTCCATATTTCTTCCAACTTCATGCTCTGGTTTTTCTTAGAAATACAGTGATAATGAGCCAGTCACTTAACCTTTCTATTTTCTTTGAATTTTTGTCCAGTTGGACCTTGGAGCCAGTTTTGTCCAATCCCCTTACACTGTAACCAAATCCCAGCAAGGTTAACTGATGTGTCTATGGTCATGCCCTGAGCCAACACCAAAAGGCAGGTCTCTTGCCTACATCTCTGTTGCTCTTTCCATTGTATCACTTCTTGTTCACAGGCCAACCCCTGTTTCCTCCAGCTCTAGGAAGATGTGAATCCTAAAAGATAAAAATGCACCTTTCAGAGAACCGGAAGTTTCCTACAAATTTTTATTTTTGTGAACCATCTTCCTCACCTTTTAGGTAACAATAGATCACCCTGAGTGCCTTTTGGCCTCCTCTTGCCTAGGCCAACCCAGCATAATAAGGACCTTGAGGTAAACAGGTGATTCAGAGGAGGTCAAGAGTTTCCATCTTTACATTCCAACATGTGGTCTTCCCTTTCTTTCATCTAAGGAACTGTGACTAGAATAGAGATGGGTTGTTGTAGAGAAGATGTTGCAACCCTTAAAGCGCCATGGGCAACCCCCGACTTCTAAGCCATTTGGCTCCCCTTTCCCAGCATCTCAGGTATACTCCATTTATCTTCCTATAACTGGCAGAAAGTTTAATAACTTCTTGCCTCTGAAGCATATAAGTTTAGTCTGAAACATTTGCACTTTCTCTTTTTAGGGGAAGAGAGGGAAACCAACTTTTCTAAAGCTTCTGTTTTTGCCAAATGATACGATTCATTCTTCCTATTCCTTACGTCTTTTTTTTTTAGACACACGAAGTTGATATTATTCTCTTCAATCTACTGATGAAAAAACTGAACTGTTGTAAAGCTCACAGCTTATTATATTAATAGTAGAAATACAGGTTCACGAGTAAATACAAAATACTAGGAAATACTGTAAATAATATTCAATGCACAAAGTGTTTTGGAAGGAGTTGAGAAAGAATGACTAATTCTGCCAAAGGGCCTTAGTAAAGCCATCTCAGAGATAAGCTTTATCTTGGAGAATGGAAAAGGGTTCCCAGGCCATATATATAGGTAGAAAGTGGATGAAAAACACAGTATGTGGGGAATATCAAATGGTGCCTATGCTGAAGCACAGGAGGTGTTCAGTGGTGAAAGGTGAGGGCAGAAAGGTCAACTGTGGGTATGCATCACAGGGCTGTGTTTATAATAAGGGAGATGAAACAACCATGTACCCAACAAATAATAGGGAATAATTATATGGATCATAGAATATCAGTGCACATATTCTGTGGCCAGTGAAGCAGCCAGTAAAAGTCAAGTTTTCAAGGAATATTTAATAATGTAGGAAAATATTTGTAATTTGTAATAAGTTAACAAATTTGGAAAAAATATATTGATTTATCTATTACATTGTTTTCATATTTGTGAGGTATTTTTCAGAAGAGAAAAGGGGATGAATGAGATAAAACCTTGAAATTTATCAATAATGCAATAGCGTGTTGCCTTGATAGCAGCTGGTTTGATTATCCATGAGGTGGGAAAAGAAGACTAAGGAAATTTGAATGTGGACTATAAATTAGGTGATATTAAGAATTTACTGTTGTCAGGAGATCTAAACCATCCTGGCTAACACGGTGAAACTCCGTCTCTACTAAAAATACAAAAAAGTTAGCCGGGCGTGGTGGTGGGCGCCTGTAGTCCTGAGGCAGGAGAATGGCGTGAACCTGGGAGGTGGAGCTTGTGGTGAGCCTAGATCGCGCCACTGCACTCCAGCCTGGGCGAGAGACCGAGACTTCATCTCAAAAAAAAAAAAAAGAAGTTATTGTTAATCTTATGAGATGTGTTAATGGCATTGTGTTTATGTGAAGAATGTGCTTTTTATTCTTCCAGATGCATAATGAAGTATTTAAATGTGAAATGACATGTTCTCCTGGGATTTACTTTTAAATACTCCAGAAAAAAATAATGGCAGGGAATAGAGGTGAAATAAGTATGGCAAAATATTGAGGATCTCTGAAGATAGGTAAAGAGAACATGGGTTTTATTCTTCTTTCTACATTTTGTATATTTGGAAATGTTCATAATAAAAGATTTGAAAGAAAGCACTAGGCACATAGTATTGGATACATAAACATTTTAAGAAGTGGTTTCCTTGCCGGTCGCGGTGGCTCACGCCTGTAATCCCAGCCCTTTGGGAGACCGAGGCGGGCGGATCACCTGAGGTCAGGAGTTCAAGACCAGCCTGGCCAACATGGTGAAACCCCGTCTCTACTAAAAATATAAAAACTAGCCGGGCATGGTGGTGGATGCCTGTAATCCTAGCTACTCTGGAGGCTGAGGCAGGAGAATTGCTTGGACCCAGGAGACGGAGGTTGCAGTGAGCCAACACAGTGCCACTGCACTCCAGCCTCGACAACAGAGTGAGACTCTGTCTCAAAAAAAAAAAAAAAAACCGAAAAACAAGAAGTGGTTTTCTTAAAAAAAGAGAGTGCCATGGGGGAAAGGGGAGAAAAGAAGAAGAAAGGCACCAAGCTTGGGTATCAGGCATAGACAGAGAAACAGGAGAGTAAACTATGTCCCAGGAGCCAAGAGAGAATTATTTCAAGGGGCAAAGAGCTGCTGTGACCTCATTTTAACACATTACCACTGCTTAGAAAAACTTTGGAACTCCACTTTTGGAGTCATCTGCTTTGAAATATCCCTCAGCTGGGGCAAAGCCTGGTTCTTTAAAGGCGAACTTAATTTCTGATAAGAACAGGTTCCTTAAAAACAAATCTAGTGAATCTAGTGGTCAGCTCATGCCTATTTTGGTCAAAAGAACCAATTGTGACCTTAAAATAATGGGACTGGCTTTTGTGTGTGGCCTTCAAAGGAGGTTTGAAGACATTTCCAAAATGTGTCAGCCCTGACACTTTTTCAGAATAAGCTTCATAAGATAAAACCTTTAATAACATTACACATTTGGATTAATAACTCCGGGCTTTTGTTTTTCATATTCCATCTACTTTGGTTAAATGTTAAATCTTTCCGGGTATGGTGGCTCATGCCTGTAATCCCAAAACTTTGAGAGGCCAAGGCGGGTGGATCATCTGAGGTCAGAAGTTTGAGACTAGCCTGACCAATATGGTGAAACCCCATCTCTGCTAAAATTACAAAAATTAGCCGGGTGTGGTGGCATGCGCCTGTAGTCCCAGCTACTCGGGAGGCTGAGGCAGGAGAATCGCTTGAACCTGGGAGGTGGAGGTTGCAATGAGCCGAGATCACGCCACTGCACTCCAGCCTGGGCAACAGAATGAGACTCTGTCTCAAAAAAAAAATAAAATAAAAAATAAAAAATTACATCTTTGGTGTCTTGGAGCTTCAGTCTATTTTCTATAATCCAAATATAAGCAAAGCAGTAAGAAACAGCATGGTCGACAGCAGGGGAAAGAGCACAGGCTCTGGAGTCAGCCTGGCTGAGTTATAATCTTACTTCCCTCACAACTTCTGCTGTCCACATTGGGTCAAACTACTTCATTTCTTCAGGGCTCAGTGTTTTACAGGGCTATTGGGAGTATTAGAGATGACACATACAAGATGCTGTGCCTGGTACCTAGAACATGATAGGAACTCATAGCTTATCCTGATGGAGATGTCATAATGATACAACTTTATCTCTTGGTTCAGCAGACATGCCTTCCCTCTTAGAACATCAAATGAGATAAGAAAATAACTAGTGGATTTTTAACATCACGAGGAGAGTACATTACTCAGGCCCTGCCTCACCAAAGGGAGGGAGTTCTTCTAGTCAGTGCTAAAAAAATATTTTAAGAGCGTGTGTTATTTTGTGCCTAACTGAGATGGAGATTGGCAAGCTGAAGAAATTGGGATTTGGCCAAGAACCGGTGCTTGTTGTTTAGTAGAGAGGTGATAGGGAACTATGATCCTGCCAGTTTGGAGGGACTTAACATGAAATGACTGCTTGGTCCAAGCTGGCTACAGCTGTTCCAAAAAAGATGACAAAGGCTGCTGATTCAGAGGGGGATACTCACCCAGGCTGTCACTGGCCTGTCTCTTCCACCAAGCAAGACTTTTTTAATCCTCTAACACAACAGCAACACAAAATTTACTTTCTGCAGGCACAATGCTAAGGCACTTTGTGTACACTAAATCGTTAGGCACTGAAAACAACCCTGTAAGGTAGATATTCTGATTCATCTGCACTTTATGGGTTAAAGTAACCGAAACCTAAAGAGGTTAAGTTAATCTGCCCCAAGCCACAGAACTGGCAAGTGGCAGAACAGGAATTCAAACTGGCTTCAGAGCCCACCCAGTCTTTGCCTGCTTTCTAATGCCTGAATTCCTTCTCTTTAGGAAGAATTATCTGCGTAAAGTTGGGAGAGACATCTCAGCAATTATGGTACAGCACTGACTATATCAATAAAATTGAAGTAGCCAGTATCTTTCACCAAAGACCTGCATCACAAAGTGGCGAGAAGAGAAAAAAACATAGATCACCAGGGAGAAGAGGAAAAAAGCCTAGGTTTGGTCAAATCTGCTATGAAGGCAGAGTGAATTAAATTCAAGCTTCTTCACTACTGTTCATTATTCGGCTCATTCTAGGCAGTAGGGAGGGAGTTGTTATAAAGCAGAAGCTTATAACAGCTTTTAGACTCTGCTTAAGTCAAAAATCATCAAGAATCATCAAAAAGCATCAAGGAAAATACATAGAACAAGCAGTCACCCTGCTGTGCTTTCCTTGATGCTTTTTTGGTGGTCATGTGGCTGTGACTAGACCCTATGAGTTCAGGTTAAGTCCTGGGTTCTTCAAACTGATAAAAGGTTTCTTCTCATGTCTTCCTCTAAGAAGGGCCATCTCCACCCTTTCCAAAGTCCCACTCATCACTACGAAGGAGTGCTTTCCCCATACTCCCTCATGAGGTGAGGTTGGCTTACCCAGACTACTTCACAGCCTTGTTGCATAGATCTGGACCTCAGACTCTCTGAGGTCTGTGGTAATGGGGATAGATTGAGCTTGGGGGTTCTACCCACTGTGTGTGGTTCCATATAGCCCTTTGTTAGAAAGCACCCAAGGCAGCCAAGAGTGCGTGTTGACTAAGGAGAGTGGCTGCTGCTAGGAACTATAAGTAAATAAATGGATGTCAGAAGCTTACAATTAAGGAGGGAAACAAAGAATCATTACTCTCCCTTAAGCATGTTGCTTTGGATGTTTTAGCAATGATTATGAAGCGTTTACACACAGACTAAACTAAGCTCTTTGTGTTCCTTGCAAGGTAAAGAGCCTGCCAAGTCAGTTTCAGCATGCAAAACCCAGACAATTATTCTTTTGGCATTTAGGAGCAGCCACTGTTTTTGCTAGGGGTTGGGGGCTGGTAGCCTGTTGACACAGGAAGTCTTCATAAGGAAAGAGAAGTCAACTTTAACCCCATTTTTTTTAAAAAGAGAAACCCTGTCAGGGCTCTCACGTTCCCACCTCTTATGCTAAACCTCTTGTCACAGAGCCAATGGGAGAAGCCCTTGGGCTTAGAAGTGCCACACACGCTTTTGTGTCCACAGCATGCAACTCATTCATAGCTGTTTTCATATCCTCTGCCTAGCAGCTCTTTTGTGAGTGTGTGCATACAGACAGTTGGTAGATGTATTTCTAGTAATAACCAATGAAAAGATAAAGTTCTTGAGATTATGGTCTTGGTTCATCAGATAATATATGCTTTTTGATAGTCATTCTCAACCTGTAAGCCCAGAACTCCTGGGAGCTTTCAGAGTTGACAAAAGGGGCCCTGCAATCCATGTAGCAAAACCATTGTGAGAAAATGAGTATGTCTATTACGTCTTCAGAATAGCCCTGGATACTGTTGTGATTGATAGCTTATAAGCTGCTTTAAAGTTTTCTGAATTTGTTATAGGCTTTTATGACTATGTCTTCACTCAGTCAATGAATAGAAAAAGCTACAACTATCAATGGAGAATTTGGAAATTTTTTCTTATGGAAAAGGAGTTTTCATCCTAGAAAGGGTGTGTAAGCAGTATCCAAAGGTCTTTTCTGTGTGGCTGCTAAACAAAAGACTCCTTTCTTATTATTGAACCTTTTGGTAGTGTTTTCTGACACAAATGATTTCATGTCTGTATCAGAACTGCCCTGTTGATGTAGCTGCAGCTAAAGAATGGGCTGAAGGCATTTGGTCTTACAGACTGTTAATCTGAAAAAAGTAAATGATGCAATTTTTTTTTTAGTGTTATTTAAGACTTTATGCATCTAACCCACTCTCTTCAGTACAAGTTACCATGCACATCGTAATTACTTGCAGGTATTTAAGAGATGATTGTAGTTTAACGTGGTGGTGGCTACATCTGGAGGCCTGAATCCAGAGTATTCTTATTTTTAGCCTTTAATAGGGACTGCTTCTTCCAGTATGTTGGCTACGGTATTTAAAGTAGTGATTTGCTGGCTCTATACTACAAAGTACCAAATTGCCAATAGGCACTTTCTCCATCAAGGATACAGTCATTTGTTGCACAGGTGCTAACAGAGGTGGGCGGATCACCTGAGGTCCGGAGTTCAAGACCAGCCTGGCCAACATGGCAAAACCCCATCTGTACTAAAAAAATACAAAAATTAGCGGGGTGTGGTGGCAGGCACCTGTAATCCCAGATACACGGGAGGCTGAGGCAGGGAGAATCACTTGCAGCTGGGAGGTAGAGATTGCAATGAGCCGAGATTGTGCCACTGCACTGTAGCCTGGGCGACAGAGCAAGACTCTGTCTCAAAAAAAAAAAAAAGTAATAATATATTTAGCACTGAAAAATGGGGAAGCAGGCACAAAGAATTTTTAAAATTTACCTTTAATTCAACCATGCAGAGATTTATACCCTTGACCTTTTGTATAGTTTCCCATAGACTTTCTTATCTTTCTATCTGTTATACTATGCATATTGTTTAGGGAACATTAGCTATTGTCATAAATCTTCCATACCATGATATTTGATAGCTGCATAGTATTTCATTGTATGGAGGTGCCATTATTTATGTAACCATTCTCCTATTATTGGATATTTAGTTAACCATTCTCCAGTCCTTCCTGCCCCACCCCTTCACCTTAGTGGCCTTTTCCCTGTGGATCCAGAAGGGACCCAGAGCTAAGAAGGAACCTTGACTTTGTCTGGACTTTACAAAACTGGCAGGAGTCCATGAGAACTGTCCTTGGCTGAGAAAAATATCTGTTTGTTGTTTTAAAGTCATTATTACAGTGTCTGCAGGATTTAATCACAACTCATAATCATTATTCTACCTCCCATCTATATTCTTTTTCCCTTACCAAATAAAAATATAAAATTGCTTTGAATACTTTTAATAAGGTAAAAAGAAAAATAGAAGGCATGTATACTGCTGGGGTAGACCACTATACTACCTTTCTAGGCCTTGGAAGTTGAGAATTTGAAAATGAAATAAGAATTTAGAATATTTGTCCAAATAATTCATCTTTAACAATAGGACATTTATTTGCACATTTTTTCCCTTCATGGAGGAAGCTGTTATTATATTTACAGATTACCTCATCATATAGACTTGAATAAAAAATATGAGAATCAGACCTGGAGAGTATATTTCAAACAAAATTAAAAGCAGAGCTGTGTAGACAATGGTGGTGGTAAGATAATAAATATTTTTATTCTAAAGCTATAACATTCTGTTTCTGATTTGTAGAGTGAGTATGTCATCATTTTAATGCTGTCTTATGTCCAAAACATAAGTAGTTAACAGTAGTGCATTAGAAACATGGTTACCAAACAGTATACCAAAAACTAAAACATTGCATGGTATAGGACATGGAGAGAAGAACCAAAGTTTGTTTAGAAAAGAGAGTCTCGGGCCAGGCATGGTGTCTCACACCTGATCACTTGAGCCCAGGAGTTTGAGATCAGCCTTAGCAACACAGTGAGATTGTCTCTCCAAAAAAAATTTAAAAATTAAAAAAATTTTTAAAAATTAAGTAAAAATGAGAAAGAAAAAAAATTAGCTCAGTAGGGTGATGCACGCCTGTAGTCCCATCTACTCATGAGGCTGAGGCAGAAGGATCAGGATCACCTAAGTCCAAGAATTGGAGGCTACAGTGAGCCATGATTGTATCATCACTGCACTTCAGCCTGAGAAGGGGGAGGGGAAGCGAGGGGGAGGGGGAGAAGAAGGAGAAGGAGAGGAAGAAGGTGAAGGAGAAGAAAGGAGGGAGAGAGAAAGAGAGGGGAGGGGAAGGGAGAGAGAGGAAGGAGGAGGAGGAGGGAGAAGAGAGAAAGAGGGGAAGGGAAGGGAAAGAGAAGAAGAAGAGGAGGAGGAGGAGAAGGGCGAGAGAAAGGGAGGAGAAGGGAAAGGGAAGTGGAAGGGAAGGAAAGGAAAGGAAAAAAGAGGAAAAGGAAGGAAGGAAAGAAAAAGAGAAAGGAAAGAAAAAGAAAAGAAAGGAGAGCCTCAGAATCATAAGACATCATCAGGTTTGGAAGGATCTGGAGATTGATTTGCCCCACTCCCTCTCAGCAGGACTTAGAGACTGGACACCCTCATTGTAAACTGCACACTGTAACCAGCACACATCCGTACTATGAGGGGTCTTTTTGCATAACTGTGTGGTCTTAAAAATGTGGCCAATTCTTTCAAGATATATCCAGAATCCTTTAGTCACTTTATTTCCTAGCACACAGCTGTTAGTTGAATGCCACCTGACATAAATTTTGGTGAGTAAATTTCAAAAAGAGTCGGGAGGAAGATTTCCTAAATGTGAAAGCAGGATAAAGTTCCCAAAAACCTGTGAGCAAGTGGCCAGAGTGATTTATTGTTTAGACTATAACTAAAGAAAAACTTGCCTTGTAACCTCCTGGTTCTAAAAATGCTGAGGCTAGGCCTACAAAAAAACTTCAGGCTGGTTTCCTCAATTTTAATTTTGACATATTTGTATGATTCAGTTTGTTTGTTTTTAATAAGCTAAATTTAAATAAAACCCTCCATAGTTGGCAACTGGCTTCTTGGTTAAATATTTAAATATACTTAGGATTTTTGTTCTTCAGCTCTGTCTAAAAAGTCAGTTGTATAGCAGTTCTTTACTTGAGGAAGTCAGGAATGCATAACTGTCTGTGCTTCCACATATAGTCCCACCTTCAACAGGCAATTTTACTCTCTGTACGTTTTATCAGTTGAAAGAAGGAAAAACAAACCATTCTATAGCAACCTTGGAATCCTCCTCAGGGCACTAACATGGCTGTATTTCAAAGTACTTAATACTTTCCTAAGAAAGACAAAGAAGTGCATGGTGCTTATGTTATAATTTCCTAATCAGAAAGGTAGAACAACACTTAAAAGGTGATTAGAGTTTGCACAATGAAACATTTGTAGTGGTTCTTTTAGCCATTATGTATCTAAAGTAGAATTTTTACTTTTTGGTCTTCTAAGTTCTGAGAATCAGAATGAGACTTACATGTAGAAATAATTCTTTCCTTTGATTTGTTCACATTTTCCTTAAAACCAATCACAATTATTACCAAGGACATTCTTAATCAGCTGTGTGTGTGTTAGGGCGGTATCAGGCTGAGTTGTTCTGTTGCTGCCTTGTACGTATTCTTGGATATCATTAATTATTTCCCAGAATAACCTTTACTTTCATAATCAAAGGTATGCTTCTACCTTCGACTTTATATATATTTTTTGCTACCTGCTAAGGAGGATTGGGGATAAGGTCATTTTAAGGTGTCACTTAGTCACTTGGATCCATTAGGTTAGAGAACAAAAGTAGGTAAAGTTTACAAAGCACAAGGAGCCACCTACTATAACTGTAGATAAGACTTTTTTCTCATTTACTTCCTTATCTATATTTTCTCTTGCTAGTTGCCCTGGTTTCTCTGTGTCCATGCTATGCATCGGAAATAGACTATATTACTGGAAAAGGAAGATAGTTATACCAGAGCTCTTATTAAATGTTAGAAATTTTTACAGCGTCTCATTTAATCCTAACAATTCTGTGATGGATGCCTGATTATTCTCATTTCTATGGGTAGGGAAATCAGAACTTAGAAAAGTTAAGTAAGTTGCCCAAAGCCACAAAGTTAATAAGTGGCAGGGCCATGATGCACATGTCCTATTCCTGAGATTTTTTCACTTCTTTATATTATCCTCTGTTTTCACTAGTCTCCCCTGGTGACTTTCCTTCCTTTTCAGCTACAAAATTTCATTCATCGGATAGTATAATTGAAGTTTTAAAATGTGCTATTCCCAGCAGGAAGCGGCCCATGGCTATATGAATATCCCCACTCACTATTTCCAATATTCGCCTACCCAGACAGAAAGAGGAATGGAGGCAGCCCACATTATTCTTTTTACACGTTTCATATGTTCAGAAAAAGCTGTGTGTTAAATTCTTTGTTATGTTTTCCTTTTTGCTTTGTGCTCATTGAATATGGTGCTGGAGACTTAGGTAAATATTCAAAACAGAGCTATGTATTTGGCCCAGGATTAAAAGGAGAGTAAAAAGAAAGAGAGAGAGAGAAAGAAAGAGAGAAAAACTGATCACGGAGACAGTAGTAGCTGGAGGGAGGGGAAGGCTGTCACCCAGGGATTATTGGGTTTGACTCTGCCCTTGGAATAACTCAAAACTTGTTAAGAGGGATCCAAGCCCTGCTTGCTTTGGCCCACAGTTTCACCTCATGCCCCTCCCTTTGTCACTCTTTCTGCACCTAACGTGCTGGCCTTGAGTTAAGTCACTTACACTTAACTATTTTCTCTCTCACTCGTAGGCCTTTGCCTGTGCTGTGCTCACTGCTTGGGCCTCTTCCCTCAGCTATTCACCCAGCTAACTCCCACTTAGCCTTCAGCCCTCAGCTGATACTTCCTGGAGAAGTCCTCCCTGACTTCATAACCACATTATACACTCTAGTAGCACTAAGACCTCCTTCTTCTACCAGTAATTACAGTAGCTATTTTACTTACATCTATATTATTATCTAAAGAATTTCAACCTCCCCCACTGAACCCTTTAGTCCTGTGGGCACAGGACATGGTCTGTTTGCTCACTGGTACCTTGCACATAGTATGTACTCTGTCGAATGAATGAATGATTGAATGAATGAGGTTGTCTTGAAAGTCATCAAATGATGAGATTTTGTTTTAGTCCAGTCTCCCTGGTAAAAATCACATGGACTTGACCTAGTAGAGCTCATGTATTTACAACTCTGTGAGATAGTAGACTAAGAAAGATGAGAAATAGTGATGAAGCAAGTGTTTTTGTACCACCATTGCTGCCTGACCACCTCCCCCACCACATATACACAGTCCCCGCTATGTTGGGCTTGGCCACCTTATGTCTCTTCTCTATTGACATCCAGTGACTAATTGACCCAATAGGTACCCTTAGATCATGGGTCAGCAAACTCAGTAAGGAGCCAAACAGTAAATATTTTAGGTTTTACAGTTTCTGCCACAACTACTCAAGCTCTGTCTTTCCAGAAAGCAGCTATGGAATGATATACATGTGAATGGCTGTGGCTATGTTCCAATAAAGCTTTATTTACAAAACAGCCATATTTTGCTGACCCTTGCCTTAGATGAGGTTCTGAAGTAATAGTGAGAGAACCTATAAGTAAGTCAATCTGCAAGAATACTTGCCCCCACACCCTTAGTTGAAATTTATTTTAAAAATTACTGTTTATTCCAGTGGACCATATGTAACTGCACATGTGACCTAGGGCCAACTCTGAAGCTGTTAAAGAGAATATATAGATTTGGCACAGGCATCACCAGGTTATAAGAGTCGCACAGACCACAGTCTCCTATAGATGTGATTTTTTTTTTCATTGACTTAATAAGGGGAATAAGGGTCAATTTCTATTTGAGATCTGATATAGTCTCTGATCACAAAATTTGTCTCCTAAATCAAATTAGGGCAGTTTCAATGGGATTATTTTGGTTTAAGCTAGACATCTAAGGTATTTTCATAATGAGCAAATTGTCACTATACAATTCAAACATTTTCCTCAGCTGTTCTTCTGCCAGTCATTATGTCTGTTCAAGTTGAGGAAACAGAATAATTTTCTGGCTGATCCTACCCCAGCCCCAAAAATTCCACCTCTGAGAACCAGTGTAAAGAATTCAGGATCTGTGTGGAGTTCATTCATGGTTGGCTTATTCATTGTGGAATAGAAGCCACAAGGAATGGATCATTTACAATCTCAGTTTATTAAACTTCTGGTGCTAGAAAACACTGTGCTTTGGTTCTTATAGGCATAGATACACGGCTTTTAAACACATACACACAGAGAGAAAGAGAGCACTGTTCAAGAAGCATGAATTTCCTCTTTCTACCCTATATTTTTAAATAATATCTATAGTTTACTAGTTTTGAGTGAAGAAGGGAAAAAACAGAAACAGTTATTATTAAATTGTTCATGAATATTCCTAAGAAGAAACACAAGAAAACTTGTCTTACAAATTTTATTTGAATTAGTTAAGGATAATTTCAATCTTTATATATTGGATTGTTTTTCTGCATAATGAAAAAAAGAATGCTATAGAGGTATACCCCCAAAATGGGCAATGGAGGTATACCTCCAAAATGTAGATAGTTTTGGAAACAACCCAGAATAGCCTCTCATTGATTTGGTTTTTGTCACTGAACTGAGTGGTCTGTGAAGGTGGATTTTCTCATGACTGTCCCTTTTCTCTATCAAGTGCCAGAACTTTTTAAAAAATTGTCATCTTGATAAAAATATATTTTAAAGTAATTCATACTTAGCTGCATACTTAAAGGTCAGTGCTATGTATATAAACAGCATATGAAGTATTAAATAATATTATCTTTTTGTATTTCATTTTCTACTTCCTCTGTGTTGTCAACAATCATTTATTTTTATTGGTTAAGTTATTGGTTAAGCTATAACCAATCGTTTCTTTGTTCCTCTGACCTGCTTCTACCTTCTACCCTATGTCTAGTTTTTGCTTCTAATCTACCATAGACTGAGAGATCAGATAACCAATGAAATTCTAAGGAAGCGAAGTAGTACAGAGGTTCTGAGGGTGCAGTTTGAGGTACAGATGCCTTTATGTCACTTTGTCTGGACTGGAGTTGTATAATGATTATGTCCTAGGAAGGTGGCAGTTGATTTGTCTCTATTTCATGCCACATGGGACCATTTTACCTTTGAATGGGGTCCTAAATCCTTGCGTTTTTAAAAAACTCAGTAAAATCCAACCAGTCTTTTCTAAGATGACTTTGTGAGGGCTGTTCCTATTGTTTTGCTAATAGGAACATGCTATAAATATGTTTGAAACACTGATTACTTGTCGTTTCTACTGGAATGTGCTTTTCATAGATAATGAAACCACAGTGATGGCCTTTCCTAGAAACTCAGTCTATACTGACAGAGAACTGCCCAAACAGTCCACATAGGCAATTAGCTAGCTCATTCAGTTGTGCCCTTTCATGGGGAATCCTGTCTTCCTTGATGCACAAATAGTCTGCCCATGCTGGAGGCAGAAGGCACCAAGGCATACCTCCCACACTGACCTGCTCTGTGGTTGACCAGTGCCTGTCTTCCCACATTGTAAGTCTCTTAAAGCTCCCCTGCAGTCTTCTTAGAAGTTGCATTCCTTATTTTTGTTGCACCCTTAAGAGAGTTACCTTGTTGTACTCTCAAGGTGTAGTGTTGTGTCTCAAGGTGACCCTCAAGGAGGAGAAGGAGGTGGCATCTCAGTTTGTAGCAGCCTTAGGCTAAGCAAGCTGTATGAGGGCTCATCTCACTTAACCCTTCAGTAACTGTGAGGTACAAATATTGGTCTTCATATTTCACAGGTGACGAACTTGAAGATCAGGAAGCTGAAGACCATGCCCAACATCACATAGCTAAGAAGCAGTAGAGCTGGGCTTTGAGCGCAGGTCATCTAATTCCACAGCCCAGGTTCTCTCTGATACCCCATCCTGCTGCCAAGAGGGAATATAATATTCATGCTAGACACACTTTGGGCCAGTATCTCACATAATAATCCAGCCACACTGTGAGATAGGTATCATAATGGCTCCCAGTTTAACACAAACAAGGGACATTAGGAAACTTGATGACAGTCACTCATCAGTTAATGACAAAACCAGAAAAAGAACTCAACCTCTGTTTGACTCTCAGTTTCTCTAAGCCTCAATTTCCTCATTATAAAATAAGAATAACTGGGCTGGGCACAGTGGCTCACGCCTGTAATCCCAGCACTTTGGGAGGTGGAGGCAGGTGGATTACTTAAGGTCAGGAGTTCAAGACCAGCCTGACCAACATGGTGAAACCCCATCTCTACTAAAAATACAAAAATTAGCCAAGCATGGTGGTGCCCACCTGTAATCCCAGCTACTCGGGAGGCTGAGGCAGGAGAATCGCTTGAACCCAGGAGGCGGAGATTGCAGTGAGCCGAGATCACACCACTGCACTCCAGCCTGAGCCACAGAGCAAGACTCTGTCTCAAAAAAAAAAAAAAAAAAAAAAAAGTCACAACAGACTGTTAGGATTATTGTTAGGGTAAAATGAAATAATTGAAGTGCTAAGCACCATGTCTGGCATAAAATAAGCCCACAATAAATGTTAGCAAAGGCAAAATCACTTTGAATAGAAAAATCCTGCCATTCTCTTCTCATCTGTTTTGACTCTTACAAAGATTCCATTATATAATGGTAAATTAAAGGGTATCTTCTCTCACTTAAAACAGAAAATTAGATCAAGTGCTGGGTAATTTGTCCTTCATCACCTAAGTGATTACACAAGTGGTTGCAAGGCCCCTTTCAATTCTGTGGCTGTATCATTCTAGCAATGGGGTGCTGTTTCTTCTATTAAGAAATTGCAGGTCAGAACTCAAGTCTTCTCTGTAGTAATAAAGTGGCATGCTCACACAGAGGATGGAACAGAGCCATTAGCAAAACTTAGTAAAGACGTTGATTTTCAGAGTTGTAAATGACAAGGAGTATAAACAGAGACCTACGGAATATTTGTTTCTCATGGAAAGATAAGATACCTACAACATTTTTAAAAGATGAAAGCAAAGGCTAGATAATTGATTTTTTTAGCGAAGGCATTTAAGAAAATATTTGCTTTGTGCTTGGTTCTGGGAGATAATAGAAGTAATTATTAAACCGGAATGTAGTGGCCCAAGTTGAATCAGGAAGCCAGTTCCTCAGAACAGTTCCCAGCAATGCTTGAGAACTCTAACAAGATATACAGCCAAAGCCAGACACTTTTTTACTTGTGAAAGACTGTGAAAAAAAATTAATCATATTTTCCTGGAGCTCCGTTAGTCTTGCCTATCAAACTCTTTGATGATAATGAAATTACATCCTGGAGCATTGATGATGAAGATCCTTCAGTGCCAATGTATTTAATTGCTTGATTTTACATAGAGTATGGTCATATACCTTCCACATTAGTGTATCCTGGAAGGAAATAAGATGGAATTTCGAATGGCCTGTTCTCCATTTTCGCAGATAACAGATAGGCTTCAGAAATTCCCCCTCCAGGAAACTACATCCCATCCTACCCTTGAATTAAACACATCTCCTCTGTTCTCCCATATAACCTATGTAGACTTCTTACGTAGCGCTTACCACATTGTTATGACATATTTACTTGCCTAACTCCCAGACTTGACCTTGGAGTCCTTGGCTAGGTTGTAAGGTGCCTGCCACTTCAGAGTTATTCAGTAAGTGTTCATTGACTGACTGACTGACACGTTTTTAAGTTTCCAGCTTCAAATGGGCCCTTACTGTCAATAATAGATTTATTCATTCCTTATCGCCTCTGTCTCATTGCTAAGCCATGATTCCAAAGCTTTAACACTCTTTTCATGCCCTTTCTTCCACTTATTCCTTAACCACTCTCACCCTTCACAAACACCTTCACCTTCCTCACCCTTCTTCTTTGTTGCTTTCCTTCCTCTGCCCCCAACACCTCTTCACATCTTTACACATGTTCTCCTTTTCCTGTCTTTGGAAGTATTGCTCTTGGCTTCCAATTCTGTCCCCTCCATCTAAGCTTTGTTTGTTTTTGTGAGATGGACTTTTGCTCTGTCACCTAGGCTGGAGTGCCCTGACATGATCTTGGCTCACTGCAAACTGCGCCTCCTAGGTTCAAGTGATTCTTGTGTCTCAGCCTCCCTAGGAGCTGGGATTACAGGCACCCGCTACCACACTCGGCTAATGATGAGATTATAGATGGAGTTTCACCACGTTGGCCGGGCTGGTCTCAAATTCCTGACCTCAGATGATCCACCTGCCTCGGCCTTCCAAAGTGCTGGGATTAAAGGCGTGAGCCCCCCACGCCCAGCCAACTCCATGTAAGCTTTGGATCATAAGCATCGCCTCTTAAATCTTGCCCATCAAATACCCCCTTCCCTTCTGTAGCTGTAGTTTCTTTCTCACTATTGGTTCTTTTTCCACAACTTTATAACATGCCCAGTGGTCTCACTTTCTAATAAAATCTCCCTTTCCCTGCTCCCCACTCTGCCAATTTCTCTTCCATCTTCACATTGCCTGAATTCATTGTACTCATCTCCTAACTTCCCACCCCCGACTTACAATCCAGCTTCTGCCCTCACCAATGGCTTCCTAATTTCCAAATCCAGGAACCTGTTCTTAAAGAGGTCTTCCTACCTATTTCTGTCCAGGACTCTAGCTGGATTTAATAATGCTGTCTTTTTCCCAGCTGCCCAGGCTAGAAATGTTGGTGCTATTTTCTACCTCCTCTTAACCCTGCTTAACATACTGTAAGAATAAAAATACTTGTGTTTATGTTTGTACATTTATTTTTTATTTGGTATACAGAAAAAAAAAATACTGTATGAAGTAGAGGAGTGAGAAAACATTCATCAGGGTGATCTGATTTGGCAGTGAAAGGGCCAAGCCAGTGATAAAGCATGGAAAGTAGTAACAGCAGCGAATGAACCACATGTATTGTATGCATCGCAGCTATTCTTAAGAATTCTGATTTCCACATATTCTAAGCACTAACAGAAAGTATTTAGTGGAAGAAAGCCAACCCAACCAAGACTTGAAGCCAGAATGTTGTTTTTTTCACAAATAGTTGTGATATTTTTGAAATGCTAACGCAAAATTATGTATCTACACATATATGTGTGTATATATATAGAGAGAGAGACATGAAAGATCCTCATTAGGTTTCTGTGTGGTGATATCATCAGACATCTTTTAAAGAACAAAACAGTGCTCTTAATCACTTCTTTAATACCATAAACAGTTGGAATTTTCACCCTCTGGGGCCTCCTATGAACCTCTGCAGAGTAGTTCAGCCCTCAGACTGGAAATTAAGCTAATCAGTAGTTACTTGGCACTTCTCCTTTTCTCTTTTTCTTTCTTTCTTTCTTTCTCTCTTTCTTCCTTCCTTTCTTTTTTTTTTTTTTTTTTTTTTTTTTTTTGGTGTGTGTGTTTGTTTGGAACTTGTTTAATGAACACACAGGTTCCATTCAGTGATATAAAGCAGCACATCACAAAGCTTTTTCACACATAGCTTGTTTTTAGTTCTTAGGCCTGGATATTTGTATATTCTTAATATAGGCCTAATAACAGCTGAAATGTCATTTTTTAGATTCAACAAAACCTGTGTTTGGAACCTGTTTAATGAAAACACAGGTTTCATTCAGTGATATGAAACAGCACATCACAAAGCATTTTCCAAGATAGCCTCTTTTTAGTTATTAGGGCTGGATATTCATATGTTTATATAAAGGCTCAATGGGCTCAGAAATGTCACTTCTTTTTTTTTTTCAATTTAAATTAATTTAATTTTAATTTTCAGGATACATGTGCAAGATGTGCAGGTTTGTTACATAGGTAAATCTGTGCCATGATGGTTTGCTGCACCTATCAACCCAACACCTAGGTATTAAGCCCTGCATGCATTATTATTATTATTATTATTATTATTATTTGAAGGTAACATGGAGGTTTAGTTTGAATTTAAGAGAACAGTAACAGAAAGGGAAAATAACCAGCCACCAAGGGTCTGTTTTTAACTGCCACGGCTTGAGCAGAGCCATGAAGAGAGAGAACTAGGGCCTGTTAATGCCAGCCATGAAAAAGCTGCTACAGTGGGCAGTGTGTGACTGAGCGCAGCAGGAAAGTGCTTACATAGCACTCAGGCCCACCTTTCAAGGACCATGCAAAGAAAGGAGACATTTGAGAGCCAACAAGAATGATGACATGTATGTGCCACAGAAGGGTAAGGAATTCCATGGGGAAATGGTCACATGGGTCTACGGTTAGTAGAATTAGACAACATTTCAGAATACACTTCCGTTGAAGC
Organism: Pongo abelii; assembly: GCF_028885655.2. NCBI lineage: Eukaryota > Metazoa > Chordata > Mammalia > Primates > Hominidae > Pongo > Pongo abelii. Next base: position 38,376,969 of record NC_085928.1, on the reverse strand, counting down.
TTGGTTTGAATCTTGGTACTCTTGCAGGAGAAGAAAGAGAGCTGGGGCAGAGCAGGCAGTGTGAGGCACAGAGGCATGAGCCAGCAGGGCTCCTTCAGGGAACAGCAGTGTGGATCATGGGGCTAGAGCTTGAGGTTTTGGAGAGGCTCGGGATGTAGTGGAAGAGGCAGAGAAGGGACCGGAGGAGATGTCAAAATGAACTGGAGATAGCTGTACTGGTTTGGCATCTTAAAGAATTTTGGCTTTACACTTAGGCAGTGGGAAGCTATTAGTTGTTTCTAAGCAAGTTTTGTTATCTCTAAAATGGGAATAATGAGCTCTATACCACTGGATTCTTGTGTGTAAAAACAGCAAATTATCATGCCTTGGTAACTATTTGTTCCTTCATTTTTTAATCCGATAAATTATTGAAATAGGTTATAAATGTAACAGAATTCGAAAGCACATCAGGATATAATGGTAATTTTTAAAAAATTCATTGCATAAATATTCAAGTAGTTTCCATTTTTCCCAAACTTTATTTTATTTTATTTTATTTTATTTTTGTTATGTTATGTTATGTTATGTTATGTTATGTTATGTTATGTTATGTTATGTTTGTTATGTTATTTTTTGAGGCAGAGTCTCACTGTCTTGCCCAGGTTAGAGTATAGTGGCACAACTTCGGCTCACTGCAACCTCCAACTCCCAGGTTACAAGTGATTCTCATGCCTCAGCCTCCTGAGTATTTGGGATTACAGATGTGCATCACTGTGCCCAGCTACTTTCTGTATTTTTAGCAGAGGCGAGGTTTCGCCATGCTGGCCAGGCTGGCCTCAAACTCCTGGCCTCTTGTGATCTGCCTGACTCAGACTCCCAAAGTGCTGGGATTACAGGCATGAGCCACTGGGCCTGGCCATTTTCCTCAAACTTTAACTATTTTATTTCTATATAAATGTTAAAAAGAAGAGGAATTAAGTCATTTAATTTGTGTGTAGCTCTAATTCATTACATGAGTTGCATCAATTTTCTGAGCCTTAGTTTTCCACGTGTATAATTTCTTTTGCAGTCTCATAAATTGAATTTAGTTATCTGTAGACCAAAATGCTATAGCCTTTTAGAGATGGAACAAAATTGGTTGTAATAAAGACGCTTATTTTCTAACAGACTCCAATAAATAGAGCAATAATGAGTCTCCATTGGATTATCACATTAGCTCCCAGAGGACATGGGATAATCGTATAGAAAACGATTAAAGGAAGGGATTGTACTAATGTAATTTTTTTAGAATTACCCAACAGTAAGATTAGGAGCATGGTTCTTGACTGAGCCACCCAGCCCACTCAGTGTAGTAGGACTAAAACTCAGACCACTCCCATTGTACAAAGGAGATGCATTCAATGCATTCAGATGCCTAACATCTGTCACTTGCAGAAAAAAAGGTGGGAGTTAGGCCTAGCTGTTCCTTTCACCTTTCCTCCTTTCCTGCCTCCCTCCTTCATTTATAAATTGTCTAAAGTGTGTATAGCATTATGCCTCTCAATGTTATAATGATTGGCTCCATCCCGACCTGGGTTAAGTTTAACATTGAAAAATTAGTGGTAGCTCACAACCTGCCAAGTACCAGAAAGAAGTAGTCCTTTTTTCTCCAAGATGTTTGACATCTTGGAAACGGCAGTTTCTGTGTGTTTTTCTAGTTAGAGTAGCCACCTTTGCACACCTCGTTTTAGTTATTCCTCTCAACAACACTATGAGGTAGGTTTTAGGATCCCCATTTTACAGATGAGGAAAACGAGGGCTCCAAAAAGTTAAGTGGCAGAACCTGGATGTCAGGTCAAAGACTGTAACTCCCAGCCCAGCCCTCTTTACCACAGCTGCTCCTCAATTAGGCAGCCCAGGTGTTTGTCCCTACCCACAGGGGAAAAATCAAAGATTTTGAACACTAGTAGAAGCAACATTCTGATTAGGAATATAAAAGATTACAGTGTGAAGTGAAATAATCTCCTTCCTCACCACCTCCTGTAGGTCTTTCCCAAATCATTCTTTAGCATCTTCTTCTATCCCTCCCTCCTACAGTCTTTTTGCCTGCTTCCTAATCATTAGATTGACATCTCAAGGCAGGGGAGAAGTAGGGGAGTCCAGAGTCCTGGTACTGGGATTGAGGGGAGGAACACTTTCACTTTCAGGGCTATTGTTCTTGCTTTCCTTTGGATGAAGTAGGATTTTCTGTTATTCATTTTATGTTTACTTACTGTCTGAATTGAATACTGTTAATTTATGTGCCCTTGGCTCTAAAGCTCTGGTTATATATTTTTGTGTTGTTAATATTTTTAATTGTTGTTTCTAAAGTAAATGTACTCTGTGTGTTTGGCAGACCAACAAAGTGAAATGTAAAAAGAGTCTATTTTTAAAAGTAACCATATAAGGTGAAAAGTCCCTTTTTGTGTGGGTGTGTTCGTGCGTGTGTGCAGATCGCAGGTTTTATCAGGAACATATTCGTTAATATTTATTGTCACAGTTTACAGTGTGCCCCTTGAGTCCCTCTGGATTATGCACAGCCCAAATGACGTAACCTTGGAAAATGCAATAAATCTTAGTGGAAACCACTTCTAATGGGAAGTTTCTTGAAAGTTGTAAAGTTAAATTGCCTCTTCCAGGATGAGGGAGGTGGTGCGGAGAATGCCCGAGGGGATCCGGACTTGCCTCTTGCGGGTGTTATCCCCTGTGTTGGAATACTGGGTTTGTGGGTTGGATTATTTTGTTTTGTTTTGTTTGAAATTCTCTGAGTATTTTTTTAACCCCAGTACTCCATGGGGTGGCAAGCTTATATATATACCTTAAAAACCTTTGATCATCCCTTTATGTATCTACAATGACTCTTATGCTATATATGCATACCCAGGAGCCCAGAAGTATAATTGAATTCATCAGAATCTTAACTTTGCAAGGAGACAGGCATTATGTAGTTCATTTTGCCAGCCCATGTGTGAACCCATCCAGTGACGTGCAGCCGAATACCAGTCAAAGTATCCCATGTTTTACATTTTAGGACATTCTTTGCCGTATTACTCTGGGGAGCTGGAAAGGCTCCTGGGAACCTTTGGCCCTGGCGCCTCTTTTTGAAGCTACTTAGAATATTATTTTATAAATGGTTTAGTCTAAAAAAATTTTTTTAAGAATATTCTTCTCCTTCCAAGACATTTGTAGATGTTTAAAGATAATGACACCGATCTTGCCTTTCCCTCTTTCTAGATGTCAAACATCTTTAGGTCTGCCAACCTATTTTCTTATGTCATAGTTCATTTGTACATTTGTAGAGCGCAAACCGTGTGTACATCAGACACAGCTAGAAACTAGGGAAGCACTGAGGACCAAGTAGGCTGTGATTCCCGCCCTTCAGGAACTTCTGATCTGTTAATAGCAGAGTGGCAAGGGCTATTATAGGGGCCCCAAATTTAGCCTTGGTGATTGGGGGTTAGGGATGTCAAGGAAATTTTTCTGCAGGACACACCACACAAGCAAAGTCCTGAAGAGTACTATGAGTTACCCAAGGAAGCGAGATGAATGAGGAGAGGAAGGTATTCCAGGAAGGACTGGCTTGCTGGAAAGGCTAAAGGTGAGGGGATGCGTGGTGAGTTCAGGGAAGTGAGGGTGGTTCATTGTGGTTGAGGCACTAAGTGGGAGGTGAGGAGTGGGGAAAACAGATGCAGAAATGCTAGGGCAGAAACCAGGGCTAACAGTGGGGAGATGAGGTCACATGTGATGGAAGAGTGGAAGATGATGGGCAGTCCTCATCAGGAAGGATATTTATTGTTCTCTTGGGAACATAATTACTATGGGCAACATAAAAGGTTCTGCATGAGGTCATTTAGGTTTTGGAATATTTTGTATATTGTCTTTTGTTGTTAGAGAAAGGATATATTCAGTCATTAGGGTTAGACAAACAGAGCTCTTTCAGTAGCATGACCATTTCTCCAGCAACAATATGTTTGGAGAAAGAGCAGAAAGAGATAATATTGTTTTACCATTCTTATGACTGTGAGAAACTTTGGTGGCTTCTATACAAAGGATTATAATTAATAACAACAACAACAGCAACAAACACATATAGCACTGTAGGCCTGGTCCTGTTACAGTAAGAAATATAATATCCACATTAATTCTATGAGGTAGGTATTATCCTCAGATACAGTTAGTTTAAATAACGTAGCAAAAGTTAGAAAGCTAAGTAGGAGAGCTAGGATTTGGCTGCAGCCCCTAAGAACAAATGGGGAAAGATTTAAGTCATAGATGAATTACTCTGAGGGTGCCTTAAGACATGGCTGTAGCCTGCTGTTTATGGTCACAACTACATACTCACTGGAATGTTCATGGCCGAGATAAATAAAGCAAGTATTCATCCATATTTCACATGTTACTCACAGGCATTGCTACATGGAAGAGATTGCTCTCTTGATGGATTTTAGGAGCTAGCCTGGGTTTTATCAGCAGTTGAGGTTGCTTGCAGCCTTAGTTTCTCTCCCTGCCTCCTGCCACTGTCAAAGAGGGTTTAGCCTGCCTACAGAGGGTAAAATAATTAGGATAACAGTGCACCAGAGAAAGTTTGAAATGCTCTTACTCTTAGGGAAACCTTTCCAGATCAAGCCACTTAATGCTAGCAACCATGAAGGTATAGTTGCCCCAAAACGGTGTGTGGTTTTCCACTAGCAGTGATTTTGCCCTAGTGTTGACTGATCCCGTGTGGTGGATATATGCAGGTAAGTGCTTCTTGGGAACAGAAGGGATGAAGATAAATAAGAGAAAGTTTGAAGTGATGATCCGTGGAGCCTGTGCTATATAGGAAAAGAAGTAAAAATAAAAGTGGGCTGTTATATAAGGATATAGCACAGAAGTAAGGGGCTGAGGGTCTCTGTGGGTCCAAAAAGAAGTAAAGTGGGAGCAACTGCTTGAAAGTATTAGAAGGATAGGAAAGAATGTTGAGTGAGCAGGATATTTACATTTTGTGTCAGAGAAGACTTTTAGCACTCCTCTTTGCCTTGATGGTGTTACCTGAATATGCATCCATTTTTTTTTTTTTTTTTTTTTTTTAAGACGGAGTGTCGCTCTGTAGCCCAGGCTGGAGTGCAGTGGCGTGATCTCGGTTCACTGCAACCTCGCCTCCAGGGTCCTGGTTCAAGCAATTCTCCTGTCGCAGCTTCCTAAGTAGCTGGGGATTACGGGCACACGCCACCATGCTCAGCTAATTTTTGTATTTTTAGTAGAGACGGGGTTTCACCATGTTGGCCAAGCTGGTCTTGAACTCCTGACCTTGTGATCCTCCTGCCTCGGCCTCCCAAAGTCCTGGGATTACAGGTGTGAGCCACCGCGCCCGGCCACATCCATTTGTTAATGACTTAATTAAAATGTGTCATAACGAAAATGTTCAGTAGGCCAGGCGGGAGCTCCCAGGTACAACCAAGGTGAAGCTGATTTCACATTACTTTATAGTCTTCAAGCCCATGTTTGAATATTTGAACATAATGATTGTTATGTGATTAAATAAAAACAGAGGTCTTAGACTCGTTCTGTGGTGCAGATTTACCCTATAGATTTATATGCTCAGTAGGAAGTACATTGAGTTATTATAAGCAGTGATAATTCTGTCTTCCAAATCCATTACGCTTCAGTTAGATTTAATTTTTACTTATCAATATTCATCTTGATTAATGATCTTACCCTCTAGCTAGCTTACAGGTTCCATGAGAATAGGGACAGTGTCTGTGTCTAGTTTCTCCCTAGCCCAGTACAAGGCATGTGGTGCTCAGAGACTTAGGGATTTCTAAGTCTCTTGAGTACCACATGCCTTGTACTGGGCTAGGTGATGTTTAGGATGGGTCCTTAAACAGAATCAAGGCCAAACCACTTACATTATAGTGAGGCAGTCAAGGTCCTGACAGGTAAGTGATCTGCTCAGGGCTCAGAGCTAGGTAGTGAGAAAGCCTGTGCCAGAACCCAAATCTCATTCCTCACTCTGTTCTTTGCACCATATCACTCTGACATTGAATCAGGTTCTTGTAGTGATCTTCTCTGTGTGTGTCTAGGGCCAAAAGGAAATGTGTTCCCTAAGCTAGAGCTTCCCAACCTGTTTCTCAATATGGCTCACAGAGAAACTGGGAATATTTGTCTAGAACAGTATAGTAAACAAAGGAGGCTTTGGAGGGCAGCCGAAGAAAGAGGTCCCCTAGGAGACTAATGCCCAGAAACCTCCAGGCTACCCAAGGGGGATCATACCTTCACACACCTCTGATCTACTATGCTCCCTGTAACTGTTGGAAAACTCTTTCCTAAGTTAATATTAAATCACTTGAACATCAGTCCCATAGTGCACAGACACAGTAGTTTTCCCGGCTTTAAGACTCTGTATAAAAATTGTTCTTCAAACCAAAAAGAAACATGATCCTTTTCATTGTATTTCTTGAAGTACCTGATATACTTAGATACTGCTGTATCTGTAAATAAATTATGATACCTTATAAAATTTTAAAGGAAATTTGCAAGTGTTATTTTGTAGTAATTACCTTGAAAGATTACATTGGTCCAGGAAAATGTTTTCTGAAGCAATGTTAATCCTACTAGCCAAACATATCACTTAGTCCCCACTGTGAGATGAGGGATATGTGCTTAAATTGTGAAACAAATATATGAGTCAGGTATTTTTCCTTTGAGTCTAAGTGGTTTATGACTTTCTTTCCTGTGTTCTTTGTATATGTGGGAGTTTTATAATTTTTTTATCAAGAATGAAAGGTTGGCCTATATTCTTACTGGTGCAGCCTGTCACATTTCTCTCTGTTGCCCAGTCAGGTGCTATGGCATGTGCTGCTTCTGGCATAGTGTACTCTGTGGATGTACCAGCATGTTCTTCAAGGTCATGACTGATTTTCCAGACCTTTGGAATTGAGATAAATATTAAATTTGTAGCTATATCTGATTTCTTCCGGATACTTTTCTTCATTTGTTTGTTTGTAGGGTAAACATACCTGATAGCAATTTAAGCATACCCTTAGAATGACCCTGTATGGCCAGTGCACCTGAATGTGTGTTCCAAGGTAGGGAATCCAGGAATGGCCAACTCGGAGATTCATTCCTTACTGTGATAAATATCTGAGCCTCCTGCTCATCCTGTGGAACATGGGCTTGTTAGGGATTGAGGCCCTGAGTTTTAGGTTAAATGAAGGTTACCAGATGGAGGTCATTAAGGGGAGGGTGTTAAATGAAAATGCTTTATAAACTGCATGCTGTTTGCAAGTGGTTGCGGTTTTCCTGCCCAGCCCGCAGCCACTGGCCATGCAGTCATGTTGTCCAGCCTGCCGCCACTGGACCATTTCTGTACATTTTTGTACAGAATGGTTCTCCTGTCCAGCCTGCCACCAGTTCTCCACTCTCTCCCCATATGTAAGCCCCTAGTAAACCCCATGTCTCATTTGCTGCCTCTGGGTCTTCTCTTCGGCCTCTTGAACCTAGTGCCTTCCCTGCTGAAGTTAATAGGGGTACAGCACAACAGTGTTTTAACACAGGAAGTGATATTTACAGGGATATCTCTCACAATATCTCTTAGGAAAGGTAAATAAAATGTTCACAACTTGTAGGTGAGTAATTCCTTAGATAAGTTGTTTCTTAACTTGGGAGGAGTTTGGGAAGGGACCTAAGCAGGCTGCAGAGGCTGGGCTTGGGAGCTTGTCATGGCTGGAAGTTGAAATGGTCAACTCCAGGCAGATCTCCTGGGGCGAAGCAGCCTCCACCACCAGTAGCCCTTCCTCTCTGTTTCTTTCATAGTCCCACTGCTCCGTCTGAAGCCTGAACCCTTCCAGAAAATTGATGGATAGATTTTTTTTTCCGGCTATATACAGTTTTAGAGGTTAGAACTAGATATAATTCAGTCTAGAAGATTTCTCCTTCCCCAGAAATGATTGTTTTTATGCAGAGCCCCGTGAAAATAGTATAGAGACTTAGACTGAGTTCACTCATCACTAACAATTAACTTTATAAACATTCAACAAGTAGGACAACTATTATTACTGTTACTCAGAACCCTTCGCTCTGTATCTACAGTTTGATTTAAGATGCCACATTTACATGGCATTTTCAACCTTCAAACTCTAGCAGATTTTAAAACTAGGTGGATGAGAATAGAATCATTCTAATAAATGTAGTGTGCCAGATTTGAAAAATCATTTGGTGAGCAGGATCTCCGTGAAGTCATATGGGCCACGTATACAAGACGTAACTGAAGAAAATTAATTCAACAGAGCATGCCGTACTTGAATGACATAGAGATTTACTCGAACTGAAATAACTCAAGCTGGCAGAATTCTGAGCAGCCTGGATTGTAAAGCCTGGATGAAAATAGATGGAGTATGCCTGACTGAACCTCTGTACTGCCCCACATGCTACACAGGTGGGGGATTGGATGGCTGTTAGGTGATCATTGCATTCTCTTTTGGATCCCTATTGAGAAGAAATGATAAGAGAAGGAAAGGATATGGGGCAAGAACAGTCTGAAAAAGAAAGGATAAAGTTCTCAGACTCTCTTCAGACTCTACGAAGAACTTTCTGAAAAGCTTGGATTAGGTCTGGCAATGGATATAAGCAAAGGACTCTTGGAGTGTGTTCTTGGCTCTTAGCACCACCTCTGACTTTGAGCAAATCAGCTGATTTCTCTGCCTGTAAAATAATAGTCCCTCTGATATTAATACTTACCTCATGAGGTTATCTAGAGGATAGTGTTGGTAATAATGCCTTGTGTTTACATCATTCCTTTCACAGAGAGCTCAAAGCACTTTACATACATTGAGAGCGAAGCTTCTTGTGAGGAGTAAATAGAAGTGTTCACTTTTTGGAAATGAACTTAGGCCATAAGAGCCGAATTTACTGCATTGCAGGAAGAAATATGATACATAGTGATCCAGTGGGTCAAATGAATTTTTTGTTCCACTAAGAGCCTCCTCCTGCCTCCTTGTTTTGTGAATTGAGGAATATGGTGAGTCCATACACCTGGATGGGAAATCCCACATATGCAATTGGAATGGTCTCTCACGACACGTGCAGAGATTGAAGAACAGTCTGGACATTTTTTGATAATGTTCTTTGGGCCTTGGTAGTAGCTGAAAGACACCTGGGAAATCTTAGCTCAGAGCTACAGAATGACACTAATGGATCCCAGAAATAGAAATGTAGATATGGAGTGTTTTATCTGTTTATTTCACACCTCAATTCAACCAATACTCCTTGAGTGCCTTTTATATACATGATTTTGAGTGATGTGGAGAATGAAAGACACAACATGCTCAGGAAAGTTAACCCGGTATTAGCAAGGAGAAGGAGTAGGATTTACAGATAGATAAGTGCAGCAGTATGCGGGAGTGTCAGAAAAGCATCACAGTACTTCAGCACATCTACTTGGGCAATCTCAAACATGTATTACTCATGTACCAAGCAGTATGCCATTCACAGAGAGATACAATCTCTGCCTTAGGGATCCTTGGGGAAAAACATGTGCAAAGAGATAGTTTTAGCACATTCTAGTAAAGGCAGTGATCAAGGGCACCTAGCCTTACATGGCAATTTAGGGAAGGTACCTTGGAGGATGAGACTTCTCCTAAAGTCTTAAGAATTGAAAAGAACATGGGAAGGGAATTCCAGGCTGGGAGAGTAGTATGTTCATACGCCCTCAGTGTTTAACCTTCTTTGAACAAAAAATGGCAAACTACAGACAGTTTGGTCTTATTGTAGCCTAAATTGTACTTAGGGATACAAGTGAGAAACAGGGATTAAGATAAAGGACCTGTTTTGCTGTCTTGTTTACTGTTGAATAGTAGTATGAAGTAGGTCCTGAAAAAATATGTTTTTGGGAAAGAAAAAAAAAAAAGACTGAATGATATGTTGGGTTTAAGTCCTTGCAGGCAGGCTATCCAGGTAAATAAACATGGAAGGTGATGGGAGGTAATCTGGGCTGGAAATACAGATTTGGAAGTCACCCCATATCAGTGGTGTTTAAAATCAAGAGCAAATGAAATTGCACAAGGAGAATACATAGAATGAACAAATTACCAAGGGTGAAGCCTTGAGTAATACAGACATTTAAGAAGCAAACAAAAGACGAGGAACCCATGAGGGAGACTGGAAAGGAAAAAACAGAGAAATAAGAAAAAATGAGAGGAGAGAATTGATACATGTTCCTCAGGTGTGGCATTATGGAGTTCACTGGTGTCTCATCAGAGAAGTTTCAGTGCAGTGGCCAGGGCAGAATTGACACTGTGTCTTGTTTTAAAGTAAATGGGTAGGGTAAGAAAGTTGAGAAGGGTTAGCACAGACCTCTCTTTCAAGTCACTTGGCTTAGAAGAGAAGGAAGAGTATGGTTTCTGGGGTGCAACCCAGGTTCAAGAAGCAAAAAGAAAAAAAAAATTCATTTGATAAAAGATTTAAATGGGTTTCTGGGCTTAGAGGAAAGAGTAAATAGGCACTGAGAATTTAAAGATTTAGGAAGTAAAGGGGATAATTAATGGAGCTCGGTCCTGGGAGTGCTGAAAAGGGGGGCCATGTGTAGAGGGCAGGATCTTGACCTGGAGTAAGAATACCTCATCCTCTAATTGAAAGAAAGTGCACAAGGACAGGTCCAGGCATATCTAAGAAGGGGAGGGGAACAATATTGGGATAATGTATGTATAATTGTCTTATTGAAGTAGAAAATGATGTCATCTGCAGAGAAGGATGTAGCCTTGTTTGGGCTCTTGAGCAATATGACAGTTTGGTAACATTGCTTGTAAAATAAGAGCAAGCTAAGCAAGAATGAGTAGGAGGTTGAGCCAAGTTGATGGCCTATTTGAGATTGAGGACTGCAGATTTATATAGTTGCATCAATCTGAAAGCTGGCTTTTTTTTCCAGCTGTGCTCAACAGCTTGGTCACAGAAATATAGAAGTCCACGTTTGAATTGATTCTAAAGATATTAGTGAAAGGATGGTTTCAGTAATGAGCCGTGCTATCCCAACTGGGTAAAGCAGTGAGGCCAGGAAAGAGGTCGAGGAACTATGGTTTTCCAGAGATTGGAGAGCAGAGGTAGTGAGGGCAAAGGCACGGGGAGCCGGGAAGGATCAGAGATTGTGGTCATCTTCACATAATGGATAGGAAGCAGCCCCACTAGATGATTAGTTGCAGGGTTTGACCTTGGAAATCTGTGACCATGGAGATGAAGAAGGTGAGGAATTTATAGTTTATTGGATGGCTTGTCTAGATGGATACTGAAGTCACTCAGTGTCACAAAGGGTATGTTAAAGATTGTTGCCAAGTGCCCTAGTCATGAATAAGTGTTGTGGAGGGACCAGGATATTAGTAGGGGGACATCAATGAGAAAAGATAATTGGATAATATGAAATTCAACCAATGAGGCTGTTACATCAGAGGCATTAGGGAGTAGTGGTTTAGAAGCATTATAAAAAGGAATAATCAGTTAGGCATTGTCTTAAAATTTGGTTGAGCCATATAAACTTGTTGATATCTGAGTATTTTGACATATAAAAATAGTAATTTCATATGGTTCAACCTCATACTTCGTGTGCATTAAATCATTCATTCTCACAACTACCTTCTGAAATGGGTTATCATTTTGCAGCTGAGAAAGTGAAGGCACAGAAATAATAAGTAATTTGCCCAAAGTCATCTGATAAGTTTTGGAGCTCAGTTTCAGACCCAGGCAGTCTGGCTTTAGAGGCTGCAGTCACTCTGAATAGGGAATGCCCACCTTACCCTCACTGCCCTTCAGGCCTTCTGGTGTGTGAGATGGATGAGACCGAACTCCTCTTAAGCATGTAATAACTGAGATAAATGCTGTAAAGGAAATGAATGTGGTTCACTAGTCAGTTTTGAAGTCTCATTCTCACATACTCTGCTTCCCCACCCCATCTGTGTTCGCTTTCACTCCCACACTACTTCTACCTAATTGCAGAACACTTTCTCTACATTTTGCCTAACTGAAACCTAACATATCCCTGCTTTCCTTGTAGTTTACTAGTAGATAAGTAGGAAAATAGTTCTAGACCTTGCATGTACAGGGTCACAAGAGTTTAAAAAGAGCAAGGAAAACAATTCATTCAGTAAATGACAAGACATTCTATATATGGGATATGAACTGGGCTGGGAGAGAGGTAGAGTACTTAAGAGAGAGTGCTACAATAGACCTCAAAGGACTTTTTACCATTTTAAAGACCTTAAACATTATACTATCTGCTACAGCCAGCCAGGGAAAGATTTTGAGAAGCAAAATGTGAGGATATTATAGATAAATGTTGGTGTGAATGCAATTAAAGGGAAAAAGACTAGAGGTGGGAAGATGGGTTAGGAAGCTGTTGCAGTCATTCATGTGAAGGAATAGGGCTTGGCAGTGCCCCTACCTGTGTGATTGAAGAGGAGGGGCTGTATTCACAAGATATTTGACAGCAAGGATTGGCAGGTTTTGGTGTCTCTTAAGAGAATATATGGGGGCTGGGTGTGGTGACTCACGCCTGTAATCGCAGCACTTTGGGAAGCCAAGGCGGGCAGATCACTAGGTCAGGAGATGGAGACCATCCTGGCTAACATGGTGAAACCCCATCTCTACTAAAAATACAAAAAAAATTAGCCGGGTCTGGTGGCGGGCACCTGTAGTCCCAGCTACTCGGGAGGCTGAGGCAGGAGAATGGCATGAACCCAGAGCGCAGAGCTTGCAGTGAGCCAAGATCATGCCACCGCACTCCAGCCTGGGTGACAGAGCCCATCTCAAAAAAAAAAAAAAAAAGAGAGAATATGGAATGCTGGAACCCATAAGTGAGATCACCACACAAGGAAAGAAGTCCATTTGAAAGGAGAGATGAGGAGTCCTCTTTTCTACATGTTGAATATGAGATGTCTGTAGAATCCGGGTAGAAATACTGGTATGGGACTCAGGAATGAGGTCTCACAGGAGATGCAGATGAAAATATGTTAGTATCGCTTAACCTCTCTGAGCCTCACTTCCAAAATTCCCACTTCCTCCATCAGCTTTTGTCTTGTAGCCACTCCCTGATCTAAGTTGGTACCAGAGTATAGGGACAGAGACCTGAGTGAACTGTGGCTTTAGACCTGCTTTCATCAGGACCTCACACTGTGGACTCACAGGAGTCTGTATGGTAGGGTCTGGGATACACATGGACCCTCAAACTTCTGAAAGGAGTCCTCTCCCTGCAACACCATTCCCATAAAAGAGAACAGAGTCGGTTCCTAGCATGAATGAATGAATGAATAATCACGTTGGGGCCTCTGGATATAGATCATTCTAAAAAGCACCTATATACTCTTTTGGTAGGATTTGGTACAAGTAGGATTATGTAAACCTGGTTGCTGACCTAGATATATGTAGTCTTGATGGGAAATATGGATTAGTCACAAAATTAGCACATTGACATGGAGTATAGTCAGCAAATGGATAAGATGGTTAAGTATCTATAATACAGATTGACTAAGCAGTTAAGTGAATCAGTACCAATATTATTGAGAGGAACCTGGTTCTGACAGATGTAGGGTAGTGATATTGCAGACATATAAAAATATAGACTAATATGCAAAGTGTGGGGAAAGATGTCATTCAAACCAGTCTTTTTATGGGCTTAATAAATTTGATAAGGGAATAGGAAGAAAGCTAGTCATCTCTTTCCCTTAGGTTGAAATAAACTTGACCCAATAGAGTACCCTAGTTTTGTTCATTTGCCGAATTGACTTAGATGCCAGGGATTTGCATGTGGAAAACTAATGCCATGGCAGGATTACTAGACTGTAAATTCATTAAGAAGTCTGATGATATCATAAACCATGAGAAGCCTCTGTCTTGCAGCAGCATCGGAAACGTCCCCGTCCCTGTTTGAGTAAGTGCTGGTAATCCATTTTATTTCTCTCCATTAGTTATTATAATAATAACAGATTGGTGACACAACCTCATTTTCTGCCTCTAGTGCTGTCTACTGCTGGGCACAGCTGCTCCCAGTCATTCTTTCCAGAGTAAATAACGGTTCATGTTTCCATGGTCTGTCGCGAGAGCTTTCTGTTCTTACGAAATGAGCCCATGTCACCACCCTGTTGGGAAAGATTGAAGGTATAGGCAAAGCCAAGGAACTGCATGAGAAAGCCAGAGCTTTACCCCTACCCTAAGATATGTTTTTTGCTCTTGGAGACATTTAGATTAACTGGGTGTTAATGATGTGAACTTCCATAAGTGTGAGGCAAGAAAATTCCATCACTTGCATCTGTCTGATGCAGGCCTTTGGCTTTGGAACTTTTTCTTTCATGTTAGATGTAAATAATGAACTCCTTTGTTGTGAGAGGGTTTGTTACAAGGAAATAAACACATCAGCAAAGAGCATCTTTTGATCTTCACGCCTTTGGCAATAAAAGCTGAGAGCAGAAATAGGCCAGAGAATTTGGGACAGAAACCACTAAAAGCTCCCCTTTTATCTGTTCACAAAATTAGGTGCAGAACTGTAGGAATAATGGATGGAATGACAATTATTTAAAAAGATGAAGGGCAAAATGAGGCCACCTGAATAATAAAAGCCAAGGTTTAGATTTTATGATCTGCTTTAAAACTCAGTGAATTCTCTGAAAAACTAGGAGCATTATATAGAAACATCATAAACAAAATGAATAAAATTTTTTTTTCTCTTCATGTGATCTCATTAGTGGATGTTAACAAATTTTAAATATTCATTTGAGAATACATGTTATAAGAACACTGATTTTCTGTGTGTGTACGCAAAATTGCAAAAACTGGTATGTTTTAGTGCCTTAATTATGTGACTCTTGTCTCATGATCATTAATTCAATCCTCTTCTAAATATTAAACCACATATTCATATAAAATAGAAATCTAAAATATGCAGTTGTAAATACGTATGAAAATTCTTTTGTCTTTTTTTTCCTTATTTTGAAAGTTTAAGCTTTATTGCCAGGTTTTATTGGTAGAAAACTAATGTTGCTTTATTTCGTAAAACTTATCAACATCCTCCCTTCAGATCTTATAGAATTTATACTCATATCCTATAGGTAAGTAAATAGATTGAGGAGGAAAACCACTTCTGTAAGAAGAATAATAAACACACTTCAAACTTGATGAAAAATAAATGGATCTGCACTCAAAAACCTATTTAAGCTCACTTTTTTCCCCCAGTTTGGGTAGCTTTATAATGAAGGCAGAGATTGGGATGCAGGTATCATGTTAGATGTTAAATACCTCTATTCCTAGGCCTGGTGTTCGTTGTTGGTGGTGGGTGGAGGGATGGTTGCTCTAAGTTTTAGGTGTTCTTGATAGACAATATATAATAGATCAATAACTTTTCAAAGATCTTGCATTGTTTTCTATTTTATCCCACTGTTTCCTGTAACCCACAGTTCCAAATAGCTGGCTGAATTGCTGTGTGATAAAAGGAAATATGAGACTGTGTACCAATTCCTTCCAAGTTTAAGAACAAGAAGGTTTTCTGAATATTTTCCAGAGGCAGACTGGGGAACTATGTTTCTTTTTAATGGTCTTTTAATTTGAAAGTTAAACCAAATCCTTCTAATTGCTTGTAGGTATTGGACAATATGAGTATTTCCATTGGATAACATGGAGAGGACAATTTATCATTGAAGGACTTGTCATTTTTATCTTAGCTGCATAGGGTGCCAGTATATACAGTTCATGCTTTCAAGCACGGGTTGATTTATTATGGTTTGGACCTGCAGTTTTTAGAAGGGATCACAACAGGATTTTTCTTTGTAAATTTAGTAAAGCCCATTTCTTACCTTGTTGACTATCACTATCAGGTCAAACAACTTAGAAAGCAGGAATAAAAACTCACTATTTGGGCCGGGCGCAGTGGCTCATGCCTGTAATCACAGCACTTTGGGAGGCCGAGGCAGGTGGATCACCTGAGGTCAGGAGTTCAAGACCAGCCTGACCAACATGGAGAAACCCCGTCTCTACTAAAAATACAAAATTAGCTAGGTGTGGTGGTGTGTGCCTGTAATCCCAGCTACTCGGGAGGCTGAGGCAGGAGAATCACTTGAACCCAGGAGGCGGAGGTTGTGGTGAACCAAGGTCATGCCATTGCACTCCAGCCTGAGTAACAAGAGCGAAACTCCATCTCAAAAAAAAAAAAAGAAAGAAAAAAACTCATGTTTGGAGTGGAAAAAACGTTGTTGTTTTATGGCATGTAGTTAAAATTCATTTACTTGTATTCAAATAAAGATAATAATTTAGTCCTCAGGAGATGAACATTTCCATATTCTCTTTCCTACCTCTTGGCATGGGCTCTTGTGTTTGCCATACTAGGTGGATTCAGTCCGAACTCTGTAAACCTGGGCGTGTTATTTGATCTTTTTGAATGTGCAAAGCTAGAAAATAATACCATTTTCACAAGTTCATTAAGACACATTTATGACAAAAGAGCAACAGTCATTAATTACAATTAATAATTCTGAGTATCTACTAATGTTCTAGGGACTGTACCGAGCATCTTAGATTATCTAGATTAAGCCCAGTGAAGTACCTTTCACCTAGCAGGCATTCAACTTCCACCTGCTTCTGTTCCTCCCCGCTCCAATCTACCAGATTCCTCAGGTGAAAGGAATTTCTATTTGTTCACATATTACTTCATCCTTCATTCATGCATCCATTCAACAAATACATACTAAACTCCTTCTAGTTCGAGGAAGTGTTGTAAGTGCTGTGATTATAGCAATGACCAGGAGAGACACAGTTCCAATGGTCAAATGTTCTAGTGCAGGAGACTGACAACAGACAGGCAATGAATTCAAGGAGTTCAAGACCAGCTTGACCAACATGGTGAAACCCTGTCTCTGCTAAAAATACAAAAATTAGCCGAGTATGGTGGTGGGCGCCTGTAATCCCAGCTACTCGGGAGGCTGAGGCAGGAGAATTGCTTGAACCCGGGAGGCAGAGGTTGCAGTGAGCCGAGGTCACGCCATTGCACTCCAGCCTGCACAACAGAGTGAGACTCCGTCTCAAAAAAAAAAAAAAAAATTGATACTTCATGTGGAAATAAGTGGTATGAAAAAGAGAAACTAGGGTAAACAACAGAACTGAGAAACACAGAGGAAGAGAGGATTCTGTTTTAGACTCGTCTAGGAAAGGGACATCTCAGCAGAGTCCTGAGTATATACTCATATCAAGGTCATTCTACTAGTGACATTCTTACTCAAATTGAAAAGTCATATATATGTTGAGTTGTAGAAGGAAAGTTTAGAACAATCAACAGCATCCATTATTGCATATTTTCTTTGGGCTAGCAAACAAACAGTGATAAAATGTCTCTTTTTGTTGTTGTTGTTGTTAGAGTCACTCTCTGTTGTCCAGGCTGGAGTGCAGTGGCACCATCTTGGCTCACTGCAACCTCTGCCTCCCGGGTTCAAGCGATTCTCCTGCCTCAGCCTCCCGAGTAGCTAGGACTACAGGCACGTGCCACTATGCCCAGCTAATTTTTGTATTTTTAGTAGAGACGAGGTTTCGCCATGTTTTCCAGGCTGGTCTCGAACTTTTGACCTCAGGTGGTTCGCCCGCCTCAGCCTCCCAAAGTATTCATAAGCCACCGCACCTGGCCCAGTGTCTCTTTTAATAGATATAAAGCACTTAGAAAGTGGAACATAGTAAGGCCATATAGTGTATGCTGCTATTGGTCTACTTGAGGAGAGTAAAAAGATACTGTGGCCCATACGCTACGCATTCCTGCTTATAACCAAATAATTATATAGAATTCATACATAAAGAATAAAATTGGATAGGGATGTCTATTTTTATTGGATGTTATAAGTAAGTTATTAAACTGTGTCCAAAAGAAATTCATAGATATCATGAACTTAGAAACAGTAACCCCCCAAGAGAATTGCAGCCAAACTACTACTAGTGGGACCCATGGTGGACCTGCATGTTACTTCAGTAACTAGCAGTCTAGTCCAGTGGTTTTTCTTTCACCACGTTAAAGATACCACTTTATTTTCTCGTGGCTTGCATGATTTGCAGCAAGATGTTTGCCATAATTTTTATCTTTGTTTCTCTGCATATGCATCTTTTTTTTAAAACTGTTTACCTTCAAGATTTATTCTTTATTTTTAGTTTTCAGTAGTTTCAATATGATAGGATTTTATTATCCTATTTTATTGTTGTTACTTACCCTACTCAGAGTTCTTCGGATTTCTTGGACCTGTAGTTTGATGTCTTTGATTATTTTTTAGAAGATGTTTGACCATTATCTCTTCAAATATTTCTTCTGTTCTTTCCTCCTGTTCAGTTATTTTCTCTGGCTTCCTACCTTGCCCCCAGTCTTTCTAATGAGCGCCTGATGTAGGTCCAAGGAGAAGAGTCTGTGAGTGAGTTTGAACTCCCTGTGTGACTGCACCTTGCAGGAATTCTATCCTCTTATTCTAGCCTATGATCACCCTTTGGCAAATTCTTAGATATATAGGGGAATCCTTCTTAACTACTAATAGCACCTAGTGTCTCTATGTTAGGATTTGCTGCTGTTTCTTGTCTTTTGGATAGAACAGCACGAACATTGTCATGGAGGGATGAAGCAACCTGGCATGTACTGTACACAGTTCCCTTGTAAGAGGCATAGGCTGGAGGAAAAGGCAGGCAGCACAGCCTGCAAAGAAAGGCTGTATCACAGTGGAGCTGATGCCTCATCCCAGGAGCAGTGGGGAAGCCAGAAAAGAGACTTAGACCAGGAAATAACATTAACAGCTTTCCATCTTAGAAAGGTTGATCTAGTAGCTGAATGAAGGACAAATTAGGAGAATAGAGAGATCTGAAGCAGGGAGACAAAGTAAGAGTATTTCTGTGGTTCAGAAAGGTATGCTGGGGGCCTATGGGCAATAGAAGTGGAGTCAGAGTTGGATAGAGTAGCTATGAGAGATGTCAAGGAAGATAGCCAGTATACCTAAATTACTTGTTTTCCTGGGAATGTAAGCAAGTAGTTACCTCCAAAAAGAATAAAATTATTTTAGTGTCTCCATGAAATAAATTTCAACAACAAAAAAATTAGTTGATTTTTTTAGTATACAGGCCCTAAAGTGTATAGTACAAACAGTATAATATCTTAACCAAGATTATTTAAATTCTAAATTTTATCAGAAAAATAAGAGAATAGAATCGTTTGGATGGAGCATGACACTGCTGAGATCAGGACTACTGGGTCAGTTCCTTCATAAACTAGTTAACTTACTTTGTCTGATGGCCTAAACTTAGGCAGTCATTTACAAGTATGGATCCAATAAGAGAAATCTGTTACCATTACCAGGAAGCCAGTTCAAAGCACATAATATACATATATACACCATTAACCTAAAAGAAAAAATTGCAGGAAAAATAGAAACAGGCCAAAATTTCCGTGAGCAAATTATTATGCCAGATGGTCCTCTTTAAGATTAATATTCTGTTTTGAAGTTCCTCATAATTCCATCTAAAGTCATTCTTTACATAAAACAAGCAATGAACATTTCAAAAGAAAACATTTTTAAAGCTCTACCTCTGGAAAGTATTATAAATAAAATTTTAATAGTAAAGCATTTAGAATTTATAGACTAAGAGTAGTATATAAAAATCAAATGTCATCTTCAGGAATTCCCTCATGGAAGCAAAAAATTTCAAATCCAACCATCTCCAAAAAACCTTTAAGTTTTAAAAAAATGAATCCAGCAATCCCACTACTGGATATGTATCCAAGGGAAAAGAAATCAATATGCCAAAGAGACACCTACACTCCCAGGCTTATTGCAGCACTATTCACAATAGCCAAAATATGGCATCAACATAAGTGTTCATCAATAGATGAATGGATGAAGAAAATGTGGTATATCTACACAATGGAATACTAGTCAGCCATAAAAAAAGAATGAAATCTTGTCATTTGAGGCCACATGGATGAGCCTGGAGGGCATATTGTTAAGTGAAATAAGCCATGCACAGAAGGATGAACACACCACATATTCTCATTCATATGTGGAAGCTAAAAAAGTTGATCTCATAGAAGTAGGGAGTAGAGGCTGGACACCAGGGCTCTCCCCTGTAATCCCAGGACTTTGGGAGTCCAAGGTGGGTGAATCACATGAGGCCAGGAGATCAATACCAGCCTGACTAACATGGCAAAACCCGCCTCTTCTAAAAATAGAAAAATTAACCAGGCAGGACTGTAATCCTAGCTACTTGGGTGGCTGAGGCACGAGAGTCACTTGAACCCAGGAGGTGGAGGCTGCAGTGAGCTGAGATTATACCACTGCACTCCAGCCTGGGCGACAGAGCAAGACTCTTGTTTAAAAAAAAAAAAACAACAGAAGTAGGGAGTAGAACAGTGATTACTGGAGGCTGGGAGGAAAGGGAGGTGGATATGGAGAGGTTGGTTAACAGATACAAAATTACGGCTGGATAAAAGGAATAAGTTCTAGTGTCTGTGGCACTGTAGGGCGACTAGACGGTGTAGTTAACAATTTACTGTATATTTTCAAATAGCTAGAAGACAGGATTTCTAACTTTCCCAACACAAAGAAATGATAAATGTTTGAGGTGATTACCCTGATTTGATCATTACACACTGTATACCTATATCAGAATATCACACTGTACCCCATAAATATATACAATTACCTATCAGTTTTAAATAAATAAATTTTCAAAAAACAATATTTTTTAAAATGAGACTCTACCTAAAATTTTATTATGTTCTCTCTTTATGGCCTTCTTTTGGGCAACACTAAAAAGATAAAAAGCTTGTCTGTATATACAGCTCAGAGTTAAGAGATGTTAACCAAGCGTATCATAGTAGAATGATTCTAAAGATGTTATATCATGTTCACGTTTCTAATGGAGCAATTTCTATGTGGGAACTAAATTTTGAAGATGATGAACCAGCATTGAAGTCAGGTTGTTCATAGGTAGAAATGGTTTATTTTTCTTTCCCAGATTTTTTTTAAAGACTTGGTCTAATGAGAAACAGGATAAAACTCCTTTATGAAAATTCCACTAGAAAATGGTTTTTTAAAGAAAAAAATGAGACCTGTTATTACATGAGTGTTAAATATTACCTCTATATGTCAATACAAAAATCATTAATTAAAATATCATTAGCTTTTTATCCTTACACCAACATATATGGAATAATGATAATATTCATGGCATTGCTCTAGTATTGTAAGGATATAAAGAGGGATGGGACAGGGTCCCTCCTAGTCCTTAAAGAGGGCACAATTTAGTTGGGAGACAAGATGAGTTCACATATAGGTATAATATGAAGTTGAATTTTGTGTATTTTCTTAAAAGAGAGAGAGAGACAAAGTGCTGTGAAGGGTGAAGTAGGGGAACTAGTTTGTGGTTAAGGACATTAAGAACATTATTTTGAAGGAGATGGTATGTAAGTTGAGCTTTAAAAGATGGACGGAAATTATTAAAGCAGCACTGGGGGGAAAGAATTCTAAGCAAAGATTACTTAGAAGCTGGAAAGTAGAGGGTGTGTCTTAGAAATGATGAGAAGCCTAATTCAGGCAGTACAGTAAGGACTATATAGTGAGACATGCAGTAGCACCTGAGAGCTCTATTTGGAGTAGTTTATTGGACACTCGGAGCAAGTTTAGCTAAATGGTTAAGAGTCTAGGAGCTGGTGCCAAATTGGCCTGGGTTTGAGACCTGGATCTACTAATCTTACCTCTGTGACTTTGGACAAGTTACTTAACCTCTCTGTATCTCAGTTTGCTCAGCCATAATCTCTGAAGTCTTGCATCAGATGTTTTGAAATTCAGAATTTTTCAGTTTGGTGAAAGGAATATTGTATAGTACATCAGATATGTTAGATAACTGCCCCACCAAGGTCTGAGGCAGTTCCTCATAACCAGCACATTTTTATTTCCACAGAAACCGTATGGTAATTTACAATAAGTGGAATAAAAATGATACACACTTTTTTATACATTCAGTTCAGGTTTTATCCAAATGAGTTTATTACAAACTTAAGAAAAATTAAAAAATTACTGGCTTTCAGCAGTTTTTAGATTTCAGAATTGTGAATAAGGAATTGAGGGCTTATGGTAGTATCATTTTTATAAGATTGTTGTGAGAATCAAATGGGACAGTGTATTTGCAGAGCTTGCACCCTGCCTAGCAGTTGGTAAGTTCTCACTGTTATCCTTTCTGCATTATTATTAGTTACAGGTATGACTTGTTTAAAACGAGCCAGAGAGAGAGTGAGTGACATGTTCTAGCTATTCAGTGGCAGAACAGGACAAGGAGCCTTCCAGGCCAGTGCTGCTTCCTTTAACATTATGCTAGGTTTGAGTCGGGTAGTTGAAACCCTTCAATACTGGCTACGTACCATGTTTGCTGGACAATTGGGACCCATTTAACCAAATGAGGCATAATGAAGATGTGAGCTTTGGTAGAATGAGAATGAAGAGACAATTGGACTTGCTAGTGAAATACAGGGGTGAGGGAAGAGGCAAAGGTTTTAGAAACAAAGGACCTCTCACATTTGTGTGGGATTACATACTCACACTCTGTCCGAGCATTGTGCCACTGAGCCTCACAAACACCCTGTGCTGGGATGTGGTACCAATAGTTCTTTGACACCTGACTTTTGTTATTTTATACCTTCCAACTTTTAACTGTGCTGCTTCTACTACCCTAATGCTAAACTTGTCCCTGGCCTCCCGGCAAACTCCTACTTAATCCTCAGGACTAAGCTCTGATGTCACATCTTAAGCGAAGCCTTCCTGAAATGACTTAGGAAGAGTCAGGCCCTCCACCCGTCTGGCTTCTGTGGGATCCGTGTGTGTCACAGCATCCAACACTTCGCTATAGTTCCTTATTTGCATGTCCTGTTTCCCTGGCCACTCTTATTAGTATTCCTAGCACTCACAATGATACATGATAAATGATACAATGATACATGATAAATGTTTGAGGTGATTACCCTGATTTGATCATTACACAGTGTATATCTATATACCTATATACTAAATATGGTATTTAATGCAGATTTAATGTATGTATGAATCCCCATTTTGCAAGTGGAAAATTGAGAGTTTCAATAACTTGTCCAACATTGTGCCTTCAGCACCATTTGAAAAAAATTGGTTGGAATTGGTGTTTAAACCAGGTCTGCCTGATTCCAAATTGCGTGCTATTTTCTCATCTTTACCCAAAAGAGGAAGAAGTATGTATAGGTGTTTATTCACACATGCACATGTATAAATATTAGTGAACGTTCGTGAGACAACATTGCAGAGTCAAGCCACGGCCAGGCATGGTGGCTCACACCTGTAATCCCAGCAAGGCGGAAGGATGGCTTGAGGCCAGGAATTCACGACCAGCCTGGGTAACATAGTGAGATCCTGCCTCTACAAAAAATTAAACAACAAATAAAAGCCAAGCATAATCATTTTTCTATTTTATTTTTCTGATAAACATAATATGCTCTTTTAGTTGTTTATAAATATGCATAAATAGAAGTTTATACTTTTGTGACAGTTGTTAGTCTTGTTTTGTATAATGTTATAATTAATTTTAAAAAACTAAAACAATATAAGTGGTATATATTTTGATGTATGTACTTTAGTATATGTTTTTTAATAGTATTATCTATATGCATGCATTTCTTCATCTCTTTGTACCATATCTTTTTTTATGCCTGTCATGCTTATACATTTTGCATCCACCAATTTAATCTGGGGCTGTGTATTTATGAATGAAGAGCAAACTTTCATTCAGCATTAGGTAATTTTTTACTTTTTTTTTTTGAAACAGGGTCTCACTCTTTCAACCAGGCTAGCATGTAGTGGCACATTCATGGCTCAAACGCATCGTCAGCCTCCTGGGCTCAAGTGATCCTCCCACCTCAGCCTCCTGAATGGCTGGGACTACAGGCACATGCCACCATGCCCAGCTAATTTTTTTATTTTTTTATAGAATAAGAGTCTCTCACTCTGTTGCCCAGGCTGGTCTTGCACCCCCGGGCTCAAGCATTCTGCCTGCCTCAGCGTCCCAAAGTGCTGGGATTACAGGCATGAGCCACTATGCCTGACCCATTCAGCTAATTTTTTAAAAATATTTTTGAATCACTGAAGTGCTAAATCATGGAAGTAACCAGACCACCATTCATCTGCATGATTCTGTTAATGCCATATGTAGTATTTCATAGAATGATCCTTCCTCATTTTTCAAAAATGTGCTTATAAAAATTTGTGATGACAATTGAACAGCCCAACCCTATGAAATGGTAATTTATGCAGCAATAAAAAATAAATAAATTCATATAATGTAGGCTTGCAGCTGAAGACAGCTGTGTTAAACATGTTTTTTAGTCTCTTACATCAAAGTAATACATACAGTGCTGTACGAAAATGTGTAGGGCGAACGTCTTTGAGGTGCCCACATATTAGCTGTGCTTTTGTACCCACTGTGTGAATATGAGGGAAGTCATTGTTCTGTGCCCATCAGGAATAACACATGCAATGATAGAAATATTAAAAATGCCTTTCTTTCAGATGATGCAAAGTCTTTTTACAGCTATTATCTCACTTGCCTTAAGCGCCATTTGAAAAAAAATTTCTCAGGGACATTGTTCTCTAACTTCTTTGAATTATTGAAGTAGCCAAGAAATCTCTCTAGCACTGATATAAAGAAATGGAAGTACCAGCTGGGCGCAGTGACTCATGCCTGTAATCCTAACACTTTGGGAGGCCGAGGCAGGTGGATCACCTGAGGTCAGGAGTTCAAGACCAGCCTGGCCAACATGGTGAAACCCTGTCTCTACTAAAAAATATATATATATACAAAAAATTAGCCAAGTGTGGTGGCAGGTACCTGTAATCCTAGCTACTTGGGAGGTTGAGGCAAGATAATTGCTTGAACCCGGGAGGCGGAGGTTGCCATGAGCTGAGATCGCGCCACTGCACTCCAGCCTGGGTGACTGAGCAAGACTCAGTCTCCAAAAAAAAAGAAATGGGAAGTACCACATTATTTACCTAGAATCTCTGTTTCCAACTGTTCAGACCCCAATATTCCGTATAACTCTACCTGTAGTTAGCAAGAAAAGTAAAATCAGAGGATGAAAGCAAAGGAGAATGGACCATCTGATGAAATAATCTTATAATGTAGAATAACTTGCCAGAAGAAGTAACAGCACAGATTTGGTCGCAAAATAGCCTAGAGAAAGGCCAAGAGAGGAAAACGTCCTATACCACAGGATATAAATCAGTTACCTAACAGATTTTTGTTGTTTTGATTTATTGGTTAATCTCCTAACTTCTGTGATATCTTAATTAGCATGAAAAAGGATGTGTATGTATTGTGTGTGTGTGTGTGTGTGTGTGTGTGTGTGTGTTCAGCTACAAAGGTAAAAGAATATCAGGTGCTCAGGTATGAAATAATTGATCCATAGTTCTGGAAGTCCATCACAAATTGGCTTAAGCAGAATTTTTAAAAAGTGAAATTGGAATGTGATTGTTTGAGAGCCAAAACTGCATTCTTTGAGTATAATTTTACTAGTAGCCATTCATTTATTTATTATGTAGAGTGTCCTGTCAAACAAAATGAAAGGCTATATTTTGTCTTCTCCACATGTAATCTAGAGCCAAGAATGAAAACCACATAATATATTTTTAGGATTAAACCATTTATTACTGATAGATAATGACAGAGCAGAAACAGGAGGCACCAGTTAGTCTGCATTAGCTCATGAGCCTGGATAACTTTTTTGTGAACTCTAAAGATTTGTGAAATTCTGTCATTTGCATTAACTTTCTGATAAATTTCTGATGTGATCAGTGGTCCTCTAGCCCCTGGTCACTGACACTCATTCTGCACACTGCCAAGAGGCATCTACCCTTAGAAGATCTTTGCCCAAAATTTCCCCCTTCAAGTGCTTTTTAGAAAGAATGAGCACCTTTGCCAAATCTACCAAGCCTCCTCTCTGGCCAATTACTTTGGCTACTGTTGGGGAGGGAATCCTAGCATGTAGGAAGATGTGTATTAAGAATAGAAAGATCTATGTTTTACTCAGAATTCTCCCTGGTTGAGAAGGTAAGATAAGTATATGATAAAATCAAGGATCATATTCAGCCAATGTTTATTGAGTACATTCTTTGTTGCCAAACATCGGCCCCAAAGCACAGTATATAGATATTAACAAACACAAGATTAGGTTAATAAGGAACTTGGACAACTGGAATTCCCAGGTTAAATAAACTGAGGATATTGCTCTTAGAAGAAAAGATTTAGTGGAAATGAGATAACTCGTGTTAAAAATAAATACTTAAAGGGGTTGCCGTGATGAAGGTATAAGGGGCAGGGTACCAGGTATATATGGTTAGAAGTTGCATATTCTGCTTATCCTTTTTTAATTTAAAACACAGACTACTAGAAATAAAGTTCAAAAGTTAATTGGAGTAAAGAGAAGATTGAACAAAAAATCATCCTAGGGAGTCAAAGGTTGTTTTAAAAGGTTGAGAAAACTGCAATTTGTTCTCTAAAATTAGTCTCAAGAAAGTGATCTAGGGCCCATCATGGTGGCTCACGCCTGTAATTCCAACACTTTGGTAGGCTGAGGTGGGCAGATTGCATGAGCCCAGGAGTTCAAGACCAGCCCGAGCAACATGGCAAAACCTCATCTATACAACAAATAGAAAAATTAGCTGGGCATGGTGGTGCACGCCTGTGGTACTAGGGAGGTTGAGTTGGGAGGATAGCTTGAGCCAAGATCATACCACTATACTTCAGCCTGGGTGACAGCAAGACCCTGTCTCAAAAAAACAAGGTAAGCTTGCCAACCCATACTTTTAAAATTAAAGTCTGATATTTCTCTTCAATCTTGTGAATTTCTTTTATAATCATGAGAAAAGCTTTTTTTTTTTTTTTTTTTTTTTGAGATAGAGTCTCACTCTGTTGCCCAGGCTGGAGTGCAATGGCATGATCTCGGCTCACTGCAACCTTCGTCTCCCAGGTTCAAGTGATTCTCCTGGCTCAGCCTCCTGAGTAGATGGGATTACAGGCAACTGCTACCATGCCCAGCTGGTTTTTGTATTTTTACTAGAGATGGGGTTTCCCCATGTTGGTCAGGCTGGTCTCGAACTCCTGACCTCAGGTGATCCACCCACCTAGGCCTCCCAAAGTACTGGGATTACAGGCGTGAGCCACCGCACCGGGCCTGAGAAAAGTTTTTAAAGTTCTGTTGGATATATCCATAAAACACGTTGAAGGTTAAAGTCAGTATGACCACAGAACACATTTGTACCACAATACTTTGATACTAATAGGACTTAATGAGATACAGTTTGCACGTGGACCCAAGTCAACAGCAAGAAGTTTATTCACAGATAAATTAATGTCTATAAGATATTAAAATTTATTTCCCTTGTGTTTTAATTGTTAGAAGAGGAAACAAGATAGAAAATCTAAATTGTTTTTATTTTAATAAGAACCAAATATCTCAAATATGTTCAAATTATAAGATGTAAAGACAGCTTACATCAATAGAATGGTTGGTAGATGTTGCTCATGCATCAGTCTGTAAATTGAATGGGATGTGTCCCAGGAACAGGTGTTTTTTCATGAAGCTTGTGGCATTAGATATGCCCTCCACTCCGTTGCCATAAAGACATATCATTGTAAAATAAAGAGAATAGTATATGTGCTTCAGAGGGTTTTGCATATTTTTTAAATAAACAAAAAGTATATCACTGGCATACATTATTTTTAACAACACAGTTTTAGACATACTAGTGACGGTTAGTTTTTCTGAAAGTTGATAGCGAAAGAAATAGACGAGAACAGGAGTTACAGGGCTTATATGAGGTTGGTAGGTATACTTTTATTTTTTTAGTGGGGAGAATTAAGATACTTGTTTGTCAAAGAGAATTACCAACTGCACATGGAGAGAAGAAATTGATGAAGATTAAATGAAGTGGTGATGGGTATGGGCCTAAGAACTCAAGTAGAAGGAGGAGAATGGTTCTTCCTCTAGTCTAGTGGCCCTAAGCAGGGGATTCTTTTGCCCCACCCCCAGAGGATGATAGGAAGTATTATGGCATCTAGTGAGTAGAAGCCAGGGATTCTGCTAAATATCTGCAGTGCAGAGGACAACCCTCCACAGCAAAGAGTTATTCAGACCAAATGGGCAACATAGTGACACCCCATCACTACAAAAAAATACAAAAATTAGCCAACTGTGGTGGCATGCATCTGTAGTCCCACCTACTCAGGAGGCTGAGGCAGGAGGATCACATAAGCCCAGGAGGTTGAGGCTGCAGTGAGCCAAGGCCATGCCACTGCACTCCAGCCTGGGGGACAGAGCAAGACCCTGTCTCTTAAGGAAAAAAAAAAAAAAGGCCAGGCACAGTGGCTCATTCCTGTAATCCCAGCATTTTGGGAGGCTGAGGTGGGTGGATCATTTGAGGTCAGGAGTTCAAGACCAGCCTGGGCAAGATGGTGAAATCTTGTCTCTACTAAAAATACAAAGATTAGCGGGGTGTGATGCCATACACCTGTTATCCCAGCTACTCAGGAGGCTAAGACAGGAGAATCTCTTGAACCCGGGAGACAGAGGTTGCAGTGAGCCAAGATTGTGCCACTGCAATCCAGCCTGGGTGACAGCGAGATTCTGTCTCAAAAAAAAAATATATATATATATATATTTAAGAATATTTAAGTGCAAGAGATCATTTAAACTAAGGGAGTTTGAAACCTCTGGCCTTAATCTTATTAAAAAAGAAAGCCACATGTCTGACAAGACTAACAATTCTGTTATTAACATGACCCAAAGTCAGAATTAGTTTAACACGGTCCCAAGACCTCGGTTATTTTCTTCACAGGTGCATGTAATGAAACTTTTTTGAAATTCCATTTTAAATTGCATGCATATGTCCAATGAGCAAGTCAGCAAAAAGAAATGTTTTTATTAACTTAAAAATAACATTCTAGCAGTAAACATTTCATTAACTTGATCTGGCAAACAATAATGCACATAGTTCTAGAACAGAGCTGCCAGTCTCTCATCCTGTTGGATTCTTGAAAGATGTTGAGGATAGTGTTCTTCCAGGCCATCGTTCTGTTTCTTAAGAATAGCTCTTTTTTCTCTAATCAAATGAAAGTAAAAAAGAAGCTGGTACACCAAAATGTACGGATAAGCTTTAATTTCATTGCTTGTCAATACATACTTCTTAAGAATCTTGTTTTTAT
The DNA here is from genome assembly GCF_028885655.2 of Pongo abelii. NCBI lineage: Eukaryota > Metazoa > Chordata > Mammalia > Primates > Hominidae > Pongo > Pongo abelii. Next base: position 38,347,734 of record NC_085928.1, on the reverse strand, counting down.
ATTCTTCGGTTTCAATAACTTCTTTTTCTATAAGTGAGCAAAAACTAAAAGAATTCTGGGATCTTTTATCTTTATTTTAATCCAACCCATATATTCTTTTCAGAAAGTCTGAAATTTGGCCGGGCGCAGTGCCTCACGCCTGTAATCCCAGCACTTTGGGAGGCCTAGGCAGGCAAATCACGAGGTTGGGAGATGGAGACCATCCTGGTTAACATGACAAAACCCTACCTCTACTAAAAATACAAAAAAAAAAAAATAGCTGGGCATGGTGGCATGTGCCTGTAGTCCCAGCTACTCAGAGGCTGAGACAGGAGAATCGCTTGAACGTGGGAGGCGGAGGTTGCAGTGAGCCGAGATCATGCCACTGCACTCCAGCCTGGGCGACAGAGCGAGACTCCATCTCAAAAAAAAAAAAAAAAGAAAAAAAGAAAAAAAAAGAAAGTCTGAAATATGTCTTCAATTCTGTAGGTTTCTCTTATAAGAAAAACTTTGCTTTAAAGACCATTTCCAAAGTCCAATTGTATTTTCTTGGTTTTATTCTGACTGGCAGTTAGATGGTACAAACAAAAAAGAAATTAACTCTTTCTATTTGTTTCCTTTAAACATAAAAAAAGCATTGTCTGGATTGCCTCTATAATTTTTACAGAAACATAGTATAATAACACTTAAACTTCCACCATTGGCCCATTGTTCTTGGGCTGTTCTTTCATTGGTAATTTTTATTCCAAATCTGGCAGGTGCCTTCATTCTCCTGGCTTCTGCCTTGGTTTGTATTAAAGCTTCTTTCAGCATTTGGAGTAATTGGGAACTTTCTGTTTTCAAATTTCTGTACGGAATTATCAGAAGTGTAGTGTGACTGTGTCTATACCTTTAGAGCAGGTACATTTTTTATGGACTTCAAGGGAAAAATTAGGAATTATTTTTCTCAACAAATTCTTCCATCTCATAAACTTACTTAGCATTTGTTTTGTGATTCACTCACAGTTCATAGGGTGCTTTCATATACATTATCTTGTTTGGACCTAGCAACAACTGTATGACATGGGTATTATAATTTTCTTGGAGATAAATTAAATGTAAGTTTAGTGAGGCTTATGACTCTAAAGCTCACAAAGCCAACCTCTGTTCTGATTCCTGCTTTATATGCTCTGGTCTGAGTTCTGCTCTGCTTTCTCAGGGGCTCTTGACTGCATGTCTAGGATTCTAGGTACTAAATGTAGAGGTGGGGGTGAGGTAAGAGTGAGGAAACAGGAAAATCCCCCAGACAAGAAGACTATCACTTCCCATTCTAGTATCTAATAACCCAATTACTGTGTCCCCCACGTTTTCTGGAGACCCAACACTACAGCACTCTGGATGTTTTCCTCAGTTGACTCCAACCCTTGACTCCATTTCCTTATTGGAGCTGTGACATTGTTATCTTAGTCCTCCTGTTCCTGCAATTTCACTGCTCTTGCAAGCTACTCTGACTTTATTTTGAAATATTTTCAGAGAGTGGAAGTGTTACATTCAAAGCAATTTTTTCAAAATACTCAATTTAGTGTTTTTCTCTCTCTGTCTCTCTCTCTCTATATATATATTTTTTTTTTTTTTTTTGCAGAAAAATACCTAAGGAACAAAGTAAGGTAATCCTATTTAGTATGCTAATATGTTATCAAGATGTTAATATTAAAAGTTAGACATTGATTTGATAGAAAGGAAAATGGAAATAAATTTTTACTTACTCAGATCAGTTTCATAAAATCTCATTACTGTATGTAGTCAGTGTTAAGATTTCAAGTGGATTTTAAAACTGGAGTAGTTCTTTCCTTAGTTCCAAAACACCTGGTACGTGCTTAAGAGTGCAAGAGAGAATTATACCCACCAAAAGCAGTAATGCCAGTGGTTTCTTTCTGACTGTAATATTAAGAAGTATGAGTCTTTAAATCCCATAAAATGACTTTTTTTGCAATTCTCTGTTTGCTGCTGTGTGTTTGTTTGAGAAAGAGAAATATATTGAACTTATATTTACCCAGCAGCTATTGTATGCCAGATACTGCCTATGCTCTAGAAATAAAATAATGAACAAAACAGAAAGGCTAGTCCTAACAGAATTTTCATTGGGTGGTAGAGAGGGTAGTCAAGACAGGAGAGAGAGGCAAAGATAGAAAGAGATAGACATTCTGTTTCTATATCAGGACTTGAACCAGAAGCCACAGATTGCCAACTGAACCATGGCACCCAGTCATCAGAGAACTTAATATTGATCCATTCATCTATCTATTCACAGCTTACATTGAGAGCCCTGTGTCCTTAGGCACTTGCTGAGTGCTGAGGACATAACAAAGTGAACACTAAATGTTCAGCCCCCAGCCCTGATTACACCTCCTCTCAACTTAAAGTCAAACTAACAAATGTGTATTAAATGAATATCTATTATGTGTTCCAGTGGTGGTTTTCAGTCATGGCCACAATTAGAATTACTAGAGAGCCTCTAAATAATACCAATTCTTGTGCTTCACTTAAAACCAATTAAATCAGAATCTTAGAGATGATATCCTGGCATCAGTATCATTCCAAAGCCTCCTGGTAGAATTCTGATATGCAGCCAGAGTTGAAAACCCATTTCCTATCAAGTGCCCACGGGAGGAAAAAAAGAAATATAAGAAAAAAAATTTACCTATATTTGTAAAAAAAAAAAAAAAAATACCTTTCTGGAATTCCATAAAGAAGGTGGAAGAAGCAAACATTTAATTTCCCTTCATATTTTCTCCAACAGATAAATATTTGTTGACTCCCATCTATGCAGAGAGCAAATGAAAAAAGCATAAAGTCTGCCCCTTCCCTCAAGTAGCTTAAACTTTGGTTGGAAATAAAAGGCAGAGACTTTTGGGAATTAAATAAAAATACAGGTGCTCCAGAAATATCTGCAAATGACAAAGATGCCCATAATCTGGTCCATGAGTTCCCATAAGGACAAATGTCACTGGGGGTCAGTCCTGATATAAGACCAAAAAAATTCTTCCCATGTCCCCCCATAATGGAATATAACAGGAAATATGCCCATTCTCATTCGATTTGCAGTAGAAAATTCCCACTAATTTACAAATAAGTAGCCTATTCTTCTTTAAGGAGAAAATATTCTCATTAGAAATGTATGACCATTTCAAATGGCCGATCTACCTGTTTGTGAAGTGTGAGACCTACCTGCAGGGGCACACACCCTTCCAAAGGTTTTAAAACACTCAGTGAATGTCACTGGTGAGGTTTTAGGAGTAATAATAGTAATTGTTCCAAGGTATATTCCTATTGTTGAAAATATATGAAGTGATTTTATAATTTTTTAATTTAATTGATTTTAAATTTATCTCTTTTTTATGTTTATATATTTAGGAGGTACAAATGCACATTTCTTACATGCATATATTGCATCATGGTCAAGTCTGGGCTTTTAGTGTACCCATCACCAAAATCACAGACATTGTACCCAATAGGTAATTTTTCAACCCTCACCCCCTGCCACCCTCCCACCTTTTGTAGTCTCCAGTGTCTGTTATTCTACTCTGTATGTCCATGTGTATCCATTGTGTAGCTCCCGCTTATAAGTGAGAACATGCTGTATTTGACTGTTGCTGCGTTATTTCACTGAGGATAATGGCCTCCAGTTCCATCTATGTTGCTGCAAAAAGACATGATTTCATTCTTTTTTTAAAGCCAGTAAATAGTATTCCATGGTGTGTGTGTGTGTGTGTGTGTGTATATATATATATATATACATACATATATATATACACACACATATGTATACATATTATATGTATATACATATGTATATATGTATATATGTGTATATGTATATATGTATATATGTATATATGTGTATATATGTATATATGTGTATATGTATATATGTATATATGTGTATATATGTATATATGTGTATATATGTATATATGTTATATATGTATATGTGTATATATGTATATATGTGTGTATATATATATATGTATATATATATACCACTTTTTCTTTATATAGTCCTCCATTAATGGACACTTAGGTTAATTCCGTATCTTTGCTACTGTGAATTGTGCTGTGATAAAAATACAAGTGCAGGTATCTTTCTGATATAATGATTTCTTTCCCTTTGGATATATATCCCAGTAGTGAAATTGCTGAATCAAATGGTAGTTCTATTTTTAGCTATTTGAGAAACCTCCACACTGTTTTTCATAAAGGTTGTACTAAGTTACATTCCCATCAACAGTATATAAGTGTTTCCTTTTCTCTACATCCTTGCCAACATCTGTTGTTTTTGACTTTTTAATAATAGCCATTCTGGCTGATATAAGGGAGTATCTCATTATGGTTTTAATTTGCATTTCTCTGATAATTAGTAATGTTGATAATTTTTTCATGTTTCTTGGCTGCTTGTATGTCTTCTTTTGAAAAATGTCCATTTTTTTTGCCTACTTTTAAATGGGGTTATTTGGTTTTTTTCTTGTTGAGTTGTTTGAGTTCCTTGTAGATTCTGGATATTAGCCCTTTGTCAGATGCATAGTTTGCAAATATTTTTTCCCATTCTATAGATGGTCTTTTTGCTCTGTTGATTATTTCTTTTGGTGTACACAAGCTTTTTAGTTTAATTAAGTCCAGTTTGTGTAATTTTTTTTTGTTGCATTTGCTTTTGAGGACTTGGTCATAAATTCTTTGCCTAGGCCAATGTCTAAAAGAGTTTTTCTTAGGTTTTGTTCTAAGATTTTTATGGTTTCAGATCTTACATTTAGATCTTTAATCCATCTTGGGTTAATTTTTGTATATGGTAAGAAGTATGAACCCAGTTTCATTCTTTTGCATGTGACTATCCAATTTTCCCAGCACCATTTATTGAACAGGTTGTCATTTCCCAATGTATATTTTTGTTGACCTTGTCAAAGATCACTTGGTTGTAGGTATGTGGCCTTATTTCTGGGTTCTGTCTTCTGTTCCATTGATCTGTGTAACTATTTTTATACCAGTGCCATGTTATTTTGATTACTATAGTCTTGTATAATTTGAGTAAGGTAATGTGATACCTCCAGCTTTGTTCTTTTTGCTTAGGATTTCTTTGGCTATTTGAGCTTTTTTTGGGTTCCATATGAATTTTAGGATTGTTTTTTCTACTTTGGCGAAAAATGACATTGGTGATCTGATAGAGATTACACTGAATATTATTAAAATTACATTTTAATAATGTTGATTCTTCAATCCATGAGCATGGAATGTTTTTCCATTTGTTTATGTCATCTACAACTTCTTTCAGTTTTGTAGCTTGGAACTTTACTAGTTCATTTGTCAAATCTTAGAGTTTTTTGGTGGAGTCTTTAGAGTTTTCTAGATATACGATCATATCAGCAGCTAACAGGAAAAATTTGTCTTCCTCTTTTCCAATTTGAATGCCTCTTATTTTCTCTTACCTGACTGCTCTGATGAGGACTTTGTTTTTTTTGTTTGTTTTTTGTTTGTTTGTTTTTTTGTTTTTTTCCAACCTCTTTTTATTATTATTATTATTGTTATTATTATTATTATTATTATTATTACACTTCAGGTTTTAGGGTACATGTGCGCAATGTGCAGGCTAGCCACACAAGTATACATGTGCCATGCTGGTGCGCTGCACCCACCAACTCGCCATCTAGCATTAGGTATATCTCCCAAGGCCATCCCTCCCCCTCCCCCCACCCCACAACAGTCCCCAGAATGTGATGTTCCCCCTCCTGTGTCCATGTATTCTCATTGTTCAATTCCCACCTATGAGTTAGAATATGCGGTGTTTGTTTTTTTGTTCTTGCGATAGTTTACTGAGAATGATGATTTCCAATTTCATCCATGTCCCTACAAAGGACATGAACTCATCATTTTTTATGGCTGCATAGTATTCCATGGTGTATATGTGCCACATTTTCTTAATCCAGTCTATCATTGTTGGACATTTGGGTTGGTTCCAAGTCTTTGCTATTGTGAATAATGCCGCAGTAAACATACGTGTGCATGTGTCTTTATAGCAGCATGATTTATAGTCCTTTGGGTATATACCCAGTAATGGGATGGCTGGGTCAAATGGTATTTCTAGTTCTAGATCCCTGAGGAATCGCCACACTGACTTCCACAATGGTTGAACTAGTTTACAGTCCCACCAACAGTGTAAAAGTGTTCCTATTTCTCCACATCCTGTCCAGCACCTGTTGTTTCCTGACTTTTGAATGATTGCCATTCTAACTGGTGTGAGATGGTATCCCATTGTGGTTTTGATTTGCATTTCTCTGATGGCTAGTGATGGTGAGCATTTTTCATGTGTTTTTTGGCTGCATAAATGTCTTCTTTTGAGAAGTGTCTGTTCATATCCTTTGCCCACTTTTTGATGGGGTTGTTTGTTTTTTTCTTGTAAATTTGTTTGAGTTCATTGTAGATTCTGGATATTAGCCCTTTGTCAGATGAGTAGGTTGCAAAAATTTTCTCCCATTTGGAGGTTGCCTGTTCACTGATGGTAGTTTCTTTTGCTGTGCAGAAGCTCTTTAGTTTAATGAGATCCCATTTGTCAATTTTTGCTTTTGTTGCCATTGCTTTTGGTGTTTTAGACATGAAGTCCTTGTGCATGCCTGTGTCCTGAATGGTAATGCCTAGGTTTTCTTCTAGAGTTTTTAGGGTTTTAGGTCTAATGTTTAAGTCTTTAATCCATCTTGAATTAATTTTTGTATAAGGTGTAAGGAAGGGATCCAGTTTCAGCATTCTACATATGGCTAGCCAGTTTTCCCAGCACCATTTATTAAATAGGGAATCCTTTCCCCATTGCTTGTTTTTCTCAGGTTTGTCAAAGATCAGATAGTTGTAGATATGCGGCGTTATTTCTGAGGGCTCTGTTCTGTTCCATTGATCTATATCTCTGTTTTGGTACCAATACCATGCTGTTTTGGTTACCGTAGCCTTGTAGTATAGTTTGAAGTCGGGTAGTGTGATGCCTCCAGCTTTGTTCTTTTGGCTTAGGATTGACTTGGTGATGCGGGCTCTTTTTTGGTTCCATATGAACTTTAAACTGGAAGCATTCCCTTTGAAAACTGGCACAAGATAGGGATGCCCCCTCTCACCACTCCTATTCAACATAGTGTTGGAAGTTCTGGCCAGGGCAATTAGGTAGGAGAAGGAAATTATGGGTATTCAGTTAGGAAAAGAGGAAGTCAAATTGTCCCTGTTTGCAGATGACATGATTGTATATCTAGAAAACCCCATTGTCTCAGCCCAAAATCTCCTTAAGGTGATAAGCAACTTCAGCAAAGTCTCAGGATACAAAATCAATGTACAAAAATCACAAGCATTCTTATACACCAACAACAGACAAACAGAGAGCCAAATCATGAGTGAACTCCCATTCACAATTGCTTCAAAGAGAATAAAATACCTAGGAATCCAACTTACAAGGGACGTGAAGGACCTCTTCAAGGAGAGCTACAAACCACTGCTCAAGGAAATAAAAGAGGATACAAACAAATGGAAGAACATTCCATGCTCACGGAATCAATATCATGAAAATGGCCATACTGCCCAAAGTAATTTACAGATTCAATGCCATCCCCATCAAGCTGCCAATGACTTTCTTCACAGAATTGGAGGACTTTGATACTGTGTTGAATAGGGGTGGTAAAACTGGGCATCCTTGTCTTGTTCCAGTTCTTAGAGGGAATGCTTTAAACTTTTCCCCATTAAGTATGATATTGGGTGTGGGTTTGTCATATATGGTCTTTATTATGTTAATGTGTGTTCCTTCTATGCCTAGTTTGTTGAGGATTTTTATCATAAAGGGATGCTGAATTTTATCAAATGCTTTTTCTGCATATATTGAGATAATATGGTTTTTGTCCTTAATTCTGTTGATGTGACACATCATGTTTATTGATTTACGTGCATTGAACCATCCTTGCATCCCTGAGATAAATTCTACTTGATCATGATATATTATCTTTCTGGTGTACTGGTTGATTTTATTTACTAGTATTTTGTTGATGACTTTTGTGTCTATGTTAATCAGGGGTATTGGTTTATAGTTTTCATTGTGTGTCCTTGTCTGATTTTGGCATCAGGGTGATACTGACCTCATAGAATAAGTTAGGAAGAATTCTTTCCACCTTGATTTTTTGGACAGTTTCAGGAGTATTGGATTTTGTTCTTTGTGTATTTGGTAGAATTCAGCTGTGAATCCATTTGATCTTGTGCTTTTTGTTGTTGTTGTTTCTGGAAGATTTTTTATTACTGATTCAATCTTGCTACTCATTATTGGTCTGTTCAGGAGTACTATTTCTTCCTGGCTCGGTCTCAGTAGGTTTTGTGTTTCCAGCATTCAGATCAGAAAACAAAGATTACTAGACCTAAAGAAAGAGATAGACGGCAATACAATAATAGTAGGGGACTTTATTGTCCCACTCACAGCACTAGACAGATCATCAAGTCAGAAAATTAACAAAGAAATATTGGACTTAAATTGGACTTTAAACCAAATGGACTTAACAGACATTTACAACAACATTCTTACCAGTAACTACAGAACATATATTCTTTTCATCAGCAAATAGAAAATTCTCTGAGGTCAATCACATGTTAGGCCACAAAACAAGTCTTAGCAAATTTTTAAAAATCAAAATCATATCAAATATCTTCTCAGAACACAATGGAAAGGCTAGAAATCAGTACAAGAGGAACTTTGGAAATATACAAATACATGGAAATTAAACAGCATGTTCTTGAACAATCATTGGGTGTATTAGTCCATTTTCACACTGCTGATAAAGACATACCTGAGACTGGAAAGAAAAAGAAGTTTAATTGGACTTACAGTTCCACGTGGCTGGGGAGGCCTCAGAATCATGGTGGGAGGCAAAAGGCACTTCTTACATGGAGGTGGCAAGAGAAAATGAGGAAGATGCAAAAGCAGAAACTCCTGATAAAACCATCAGATCTCGTGAGACTTATTCACTACCATGAGAACAGTATGGGAGAAGCTGCCTTCATGATTCAAATTATCTCCCACCGGGTCCCTCCCACAACACATGGGAATTATGGGAGTACAATTCAAGTTGAGATTTGGATGGGGACACAGCCAAACCATATCATTCCACCCCTGGCCCCTCCAAATCTCATGTCCTCACATTTCAAAACCAATCACGCCTTCCCAACAGCCCCCAAAGTCTTAACTCATTTCAGCATTAACCCAAAAGCACGCAGTCCAAAGTCTCATCTGAGACAAGGCAAGTCCCTTCCACCTATGAGCCAGTAAAATCAAAAGCAAGCTAGTTACTTCCTAGGTACAGTGAGGGTACAGGTATTGGGTAAATACAGCTGTTCCAAATGGAAGAAATTGGCCAAAACAAAGGGGCTACGGGGCCCATGCAAGTCTGAAATTCAGTGGGGCAGTCAAATTTTAAAGCTCCAAAATGATCTCCTTTAACCCCAGGTCTCACATCCAGGTCACACTGATGTAAGAGGTGGGTTCCCATGGTCTTAGGCAGCTCCGCCCCTGTGGCTTTGCAGAGTACAGCCTCCCTCCCAGCTGCTTTCATGGGCTGGCCTTGAGTGTCTGCTGCTCTTCCAGGAGCATGGTGCAAGCTGTCGGTGGATCTTCCATTCTGGGGTCTGGAGGATGGTGGCCTTCTTCTCACAGCTCCACTAGGCAGTGCCCGAGTAGGGACTCTGGGGGCTCCAAGAGCACATTTGCCTTCCACACTGCAGAGGTTCTCTATGAGTGCCCTTCCCCTGCAGCAAACTTCTGCCTGGGCATCCAGGCATTTCCATACATCTTCTGACATCTAGGCAGAGGTTCCCAAACCCCAATTCTTGACTTCTGTGCACTCACATGTTCAACACCATGTGGAAGCTGCCAACGCTTGGGTCTTGTACCCTCTGAAGCCATGGCTCAAGGTCTGCGTTGGCCCCTTTCAGCCATGGCCAGAGCGACTGGGACACAGGACACCAAGTCCCTGGGCTGCACACAGCACGGGGATCCTGGGCCCAGCCCAGGAAACCATTTTCTCCTAGGCTTCTGGGCTGATGACTGGAGGGGCTTGTGTGAAGACCTCTGACATGCCCTGGAGACATTTTCCCCATTGTCTTGGTGATTAACATTCGGCTCCTCGTTACTTATGTAAATTTCTGCAGCTGGCTTGAATTCCTCCTCAGAAAATGGGTTTTTCTTTTCTATCACATTGTCAGGCTGCAAATTTTCCAAAATATTATGCTCTGCTTCCCTTATAAAACTGAATGCCTATAACAACACCCAGGTCACCTCTTGAATGCTTTGCTGCTTAGAAATTTCTTCCACCAGATACCCTAAATTATCTCTCTCAAGTTCAAAGTTTCACAAATCTCTAGGGCAGGGGCAAAATGCTGCCAATCTCTTTGCTAAAACATAACAAGAGTCACCTTTGCTCCAGTTCCCAACAAGTTCCTCATTTCCATCTGAGGCCACCTCAGCCTGGACCTTATTGTCCATATCGCTGCCAGGCCTTTGGTCAAAGCCATTCAGCAAGTCTCTAGGAAGTTCCAACTTTCCCACATTTTCCTGTCCTCTTCTGAGCGCTCCAAACTGTTCCAACCTCTGCCTTTTACCCAGTTCCAAAGCCACTTCCACATTTTCGGGTATCTTTTCAGCAGTGCCCCACTCTACCGGTACCAATTGACTGTATTAGTCAGTTTTCATGCTGCTGATAAAGACATACCCAAGACTGGGAAGAAAAAGAGGTTTAATTGGACTTACAGTTCCACATGTCTGGGGAGGCCTCAGAATCATAGTGGGAGGCAAAAGGCACTTCTTACATGGGGGGTGGCAAGAGAAAATGAGGAAGAGGCAAAAGCGGAAACCCCTGATAAAACCATCAGATCTTGTGAGACTTATTCACTACCATGAGAACAGTATGGGGAAAACCGGCCCCATGGTTCAAATTATCTCCCACTGGGCCCCTCCCGCAACACATGGGAATTATGGGAGTACAATTCAAGATGAGATTTGGGTGGGGACACAGCCAAACCATATCACTGGGTCAATGAAGAAATTATAATGGAAATTTAAAATTTTTTCGAAACAAATGAAAATGAAAACACAACATGCCTTAACATATGGGATACAGCACAAGCAGTGCTAAGTGGAAAGTTTATAGCATTAAATGCGTACATCAATAAAATATCTGAAATTAACAACCTAACATCACAAACTAAACCCAAGTTAGCAGAAGAAAAGAAATAACAAAGATGAGAGCAGAACTAAATGGAATAGAAACAAGAAAAACCATACAAAGGATGGACAAAATGAAAAGTTGGTTCTTTGAAAGGATAAACAAAATTGATAAACTGCTTGCTAGACTAACCAAGAAGAAGGTCCAAATAAAAATCAGAAATGATAAAAGGAGGCATTTTTTACAACTGATACCAAGAAATGTAAAAGATCACCAGAGACTATTATGAACAACTATATGCTCACAAATTAGAAAACCTAGAGGAAATGGCTGTATGTTATCTTTTTAATCCTCACAAGTGTATTGTTGGGAAAATGAGTCACATGTCACCATTAAGGGACAAATCCAGATTTTGAGGCTAAGTCTTCCAAGTCCATTGTTCTTTCTGATACCCCACTGGTTCTCAATCTTGGCTACACATTAGAATACGTAGGAAGCTTTTTCAATTTTGCCAGAGCCTGACTCACCAGTAATATTCACAATAGATGGTGGGGGCAGTGTGGGAAGGATAGCAGAGAAACCAACAAAAGCGCTTCCAGAAAAAGTAAAAAGAATATTTCAGTGATCCTTACTGTCACTTCCTCTGAAGTGAATAATAGAGCAGATTTATTAGTAGTTTAAAACTTTGTACACAGAGCTATGAAAATAAAGAATATTTATGAAAAGATAAAATAAGAATAGCATGAGGTAATAGAGTTTTGATTTCCCTCAAATACCAAATATCTGGCAATTTAACTCATAAGTCACTCTCTTATTACACAAACCTTAATAAAATGTAAACTAAAGTATAATGCATTTTGAAGATAATCTGCTTTACAAATGTAAGCTCAGGATTTCTACATCAAGAACCAAGATCAAATTGAATAAAATTATTCAGAAGAGACATTTCAGGTTCCTGCTAGAGCATAGAGCTAAAACCAGTTAACTGGTTGGGAAAACTTGTGGAAGCACAAGTTAACTAGTGTTTAGTTTAACTTGTGAGTTAAAACCAGTTAACTGGTGTGGAAATTCAGAATCATAGTGTACTAAAAGAGTTTTTAATCTCAGCAAGATCTGTTACCATCTGAAAAGTTATTAATGGCAAAAACTGCAATTACTTTTGCACCAACCTAATACTTCGTTCTATAAATCAGTAGCTATTTGTAAAGGATAAATCTATCCTAGATATCCCTAATTTAGATCTGAAAATGTCTTTCTTGGAATGTTTTCTAACTACAGGGTAGCCCATTGGAAACATCTTTAAATAGAGTGAGTTTAAATGTTTGGTGTAGCAAACCATTTTGCATGTGTTTAAATGTTTGTATACCAACACATTCTTTGAGTGGGGTAAACTATATATACATACTCAAAGAATGTACATTTTTGAGATTAGATTTTTACCAAGCACAGTTTGGTAAAGGGAAGTAGGGAAATAGGACTTGTGGGTTGTACCACTTTTGCAGGAGAAAAATGCAGGTATTTTGGAGCTAATTAAAGAAAGACAAAACTCAAAATTTAGTCTTTCTAATGACAATTTGGTATCCCATTTCCAGAGAAAGAAGAGTTCCTTCTCCTTCCTAGGGTGAATTTACTTCGTTTGTGATCCATCTTAATTCCATGACTGCTGATTTCCTCTAGGACAGACATCTGTAAGAGGGCCTTCTACACTGTGTATCTTCAGTCTCCCCTTTTCTCTTCATCATCTCCCCCTCAATTTAAAAACATGCTCAGACTTCCCACTTTGACAAGGATAGGTGAGAGGGGAGCTCCCTCAACACCCCTCTGCCTCTACTCAATTTCCCCTCTAGCCATTTCCCTGTATCTTCCCTTTCATTCCTCCAGTGGGATCTGTTCCCTGTCCACCACCCATTAATTCCTCACCCACGCTTGGCCTCCCACCACTCCACATTCTTTTGTGATTATTACTGTGTTTCTCTCTCACTGGAATGGGAGGCATGTATATTCCCTGCATCATAGTCGTTAAGTATAAAGTAGGTGTGCAATAATAGTTGTATGTTGGATGGATGGATGGATGGATGGATGGATGGATGGATGGATGGATGAGTGGGTGGGTGAATGGATGGAAGTCCATCGCCATCACAAAGGTTACCTCCAACATCCTCATAGGCACTCCATGGACACTTTTCTACTTTCATTTATCTCATTCCACCTTTCAACAGCATTTAACACCAGAGGCCAGTTTATGCATCTTGAAATTCTTTCTTTGTAGGCTTCTGTGACCCCTTTTGTTTCTGTTTTTCCTCTATTCTTATGACTGTTGTTTTCTCAAGCTCCCTTTGCTGGCTCATCTTCTTTCCATTTCTTAAATGTCCATAGTTCCCTGGGTTTTATTCCCAGTTCTCTTTACTTTTCATTTTATTGCTGGATAATTTTGTTCATCCTTGGCTTCAGTCAGCAGTGTGTTGGAGCCACATCCTAAAAACCAGTTGTGCATATCTCTTCTCAACTATTTCTTCAACGGTCCTTGTGTCAGTAGCTTGAAACTGACCAAGATGGGAGTATTTACACCATGGAAATCAACAAAAGCTGTAGATTAGAGCCTTAGTTATATATTTATTCATTTTTTCTGAGTGCTAGTTTAATGGCATACCACCAGCCTTATCAATGACATATATGTCTCCAGTTCCGAAACTTGTATTTCACACTTTCTGAGCTCTATTCATTATTTCCAGCTGATTCCTAACAAGCTCCTCCTCTTGAATGCCTAAATTGAACTCATTATCTTCTGCCTAAGCAGCCCTCTCCTGCACTAGTCTGTGGTTTGGCTAATGGCTCCTCCTGTCATTCTTGCAGAAAGCTAAAACTTCTCTCTCCCTCTCCCACTCTATTTAATTGACTGGTATGTATATATCTCCACCTTGTTTCACAAAATATTTGTTGACTTAACAATACACATAATGGAACAGGACAGAATAATTTCTCTCACAGTGACAGTAAAGGAGGGGATCTGAGCACAGGAGACGTAAGCCCAAGAAGAATAAATGAACTCTGAGTCCATCTTTGCCAGCAGCTGCAGTATCTTAGTCTCCATGCACCTAGCTTACTTGCTTTTCTCCACACTCACATTCACTTTCTACAGTGCTTCCAGAGAGATGAATCTTTTTTTTTTTTTTTTTTTTGAGATGGTGTCTTGCTCTGTTGCCCATGCTTGAGCGCAGTGGTTCAATCTCGGCTCACTGCAAGCTCCGCCTCCCGGGTTCACGCCATTCTCCCGCCTTAGCCTCCCCAGTAGCTGGGACTACAAGCACATGCCACCATGCCCCAGCTAATTTTTTGTTTCTGTATTTTTAGTAGAGACCGGGTTTCACCATGTTAGCCAGGATGGTCTCGATCTCCTGACCTCGTGATCCGCCCGCCTTGGCCTCCCAAAGTGGTGGGATTACAGGCGTGAGCCACCGTGCCCGGCCATGGTTCTTAAACTCTAACCTAATCTTTTCCCCCAACTAGGAATTTTCAGTAGTTCTCCACTATCTTTGGCATAAAGTTCAAGCACACACCCAGAGAAAACCTCCACCACAAGATTTTTGGTTTATTCTTTAATACTTAGCTTCGACATTGCTACTCTGTGAAGCCTTCTATGCCTCCCATAAGCACTTGTACTGTGTACCTATATCCATCATATATATCTCAGTTACTGATTCAATTTACAGTTGTTGAATGCCAGTTTTATGCCATGAATTGTATTTAGTGTTGAAGATACTGAGTAAAGCAGCCTTTATTTTTTAATGATCTCTAGGTGAGGAAGCATATTTAAGCAAATTTTAGAAAGTGTGATAAGCTCTCACTGTAGCAAGGAGGAAAAAGAGGGGCACTGTCTCATAGCACATTTCACATTCTTTTGTGATTATTACTGTGTTTCTCTGCCCCACTGGAATGGAAGGCGTGTATATTCCCTGCATCAGAGTCGTAAGTATAGAGTCGGTGTGCAATAGTAGTTGTATTTTGGATGGATGGATGAGTGAGTGAGTGGTTGGAAGGAAATTGCAACAACTGCCTAAAATTGTTTAGTAGATTATCAACAGACTTTATTTAGAGTTAGATAAGGGAGGTGCATGAATATGGGAACATATATATCCTTACACTGTATAAGCTAAATCCTTGCCTTGGGAACTTCTTCTTGTGGTTCAGTGAGTCTTGAATCTGTTAGTCTTGAATCTGTCAGAGAGGATCTCGGGGTGTAGGCTTTTCAGTCAGCGCTTTGCTAAACACATCAAAGAAGCCTGTCACTTGATGGTTCATTGCTTTATGATTTGCCAGAGGTTCAGGCAAAAGGTCCCAATTAAAAGCCCTGGGTTGTTTCTCATGGTCTCTTGCTCAATGGCAAGGGGAGATTCCTCAGGGCTTCATCACATCACCAAACAGTGCATCCAGTTAATCTGCTACATTTAAAGAAAAAAACAAAACAAAACAAAACATGCCATGCTAAAATTTAATAGTTCAGTTTCACACATAGTCCAATTCCCTCCATATTGGACTATGGGCCTCTGTTTGTGTTGACATAAAGATATCTCTAGACTCTAGAACAGTGATTCTCAGCCCTGGCTTAAAAACAAAAAGAAAAGAAATACAAGACTCCACCTCCAGAGTATTATTTGCCTGTAATGGGGCCCAGGCATCGCTATTTTTTGAAAGCACCCAAGTTGATTCTAATATATAATCAGGACTGGAAACACTGGCCTAGAGTCAAGACCAGAACATTTTACAATTAGCCTGGAATTTGTTCCACAAATATTTCTTCCTGTCTTCTTCTGATCCTTCAGGTCTCTATCTAATTATCACCTCCTCAGTAATATTGTCCAGTGACCTTGCTTTTTGTAGGAAGAAAGTCATCCAGAGGGGCCTCCTCTATCACCTTGTCCCTCAAAGTATTTACTACAACCTGAAAATAACTTGTGTATTTGTTTTCTTGTTTGTTATCCGTCCCGCCTACTAAGTGAGGAATATCATATATTTATTGGCAGCTGCTGTGTGAATGTTGTTAGCTGTAGATCTAGTAATATGTGTGACTGCTGCTAGGCCAAATCAAGGAAGGGGAGAAGGAGCTAGAAGAAAGGGTAAAAACAGGTGAAAATTTGATGGGAAGTGAAAATTCAGACAATACTCCTAAAAGTGAAAATTCTGACCAGGCGCAGTAGCTTATGGCTGTAATTCCAGCAATTTGGGAGGCCAAGGCAGGAGGATTGCTTGGGCCCAGGAGTTCAAGGCCAGAGTGAGCTATGATTGTGCTATTGCACTCAAACCTGGGTGATAGCGCAAGACTCTGTCTCTTAAAAAAATTAATAAAAATTCTAACCCGTATTCCCCAGGAGTAGCCACTGTTTACAGTTTGGTGTTTATTGTTTGAAGCATATTGAAATGTGTACACAAATAACATACAGATTGGTTTACAAATAATTGAACACTTTAACAAATGTATTACTCAGTAACTATGTTGTATATAAATGTGTAGTCAAAGCCCGTAGTTGCCCTACGGCAAGACACTTGTAAGAGTAGCTCCTTGATTTAATGCCAACTATGTTTTCCATAAGATAACCTAGTTACTGGGTGATAGATTTTTTAAAACTGTTCAATTCCCTTTGAATTGTTCTATATTTCACACACACACACATTCTTCCCAAAAATATGATTGTGCCTACTTATTAATGCAGTTTAGTTATTTTAGAGGTTAGCTGTCCTCCCAAAATTGGCTTAGATTTAAATAGGGTTAAGTGGTGATAAATTTGGTAGTACTAGCCATACCCTCTCACTTTATCTCAGTTCACCTATTTAATAGCATACTATGACCAGCAGATCAATTCAGACCCTTAATCTGTTTTTGTAAATGAAGTTTTATTGGAACATGGCTGTACTCCTTCATTTACATATTATCTATCACTGTTTCTGTGATGCAGTGTCAGAGGTGAGTAGCTGCGACAGAGGTCACATAGCCCACAAAATCTGAAATATTACTATCTGGCTTTTTAGGGAAGAAGTTGACTGACCACTTCCCTAGTTGATCAAAAAGATTGTACCATCAATAATCAATCAGAACAACCCAACTGAGCCCAGTGTATGAGAATGTATTGGTGGTTCTGGGATTTTACATCTTTAAAACTCTGTCTGATTGCTTTTTGTAGGAAGAAAGTCAACCAGAACATTGTTAAATGACAGGGTGGGGAGGGAGTGGGAAGACATGTTCCATCTAGTTGGGTCTTGTCTTCCTGTCAGGCAGGCCACATCTCCCTTTCTCTTCTTTCCCCTCCCAAAAGAAGCAGTACACATTGCAGATGTGGCCAAGGTTTTCAAAATACCTGTAGGTTGGGTCCTTTGAATTTAAACCAGTCTGCCAAGTCGTTGCTGCAAAGCCTCATAAATCATTTGGCTGAATAATTAAAGGGATGGGTGTCTTGTTGAATGCTGCACCAGGTGTGGTGGGGCAACTTACCCTCCCCCGAGCTGCTTAGCATAGAAGGTCGGGGACCCAACACGGTGTCGGCTATGAGGGAAGCACAACGAGATATTTGGTTTTCATCTCCAGTGGACTTGTCCATATCCCCCCCATTCTGAAGCTTTGTTGGAAATGCCCCTCTCTGGAGATTCCATCACAAATCTGCCGGTGATGCGTGTCTGACTGTTTGCAGCTCTGGAAAAGCGCGGTGCCACTGCAAGTAGAAAACATGCCCAAAGCTCACTGGGACTGACCACCTCCCGTACAGGCCTGTGTCTCTAATGAATTCTTCTTTGTTTGGAGCTGATGGTGTTGTGCTTAAAAGCTGCTGGGCAAATCACGCACAGACTGATCATGATTTTGGTTTAGAGTTAGGTTAGAGCATCTCTTTTAAGTTATGAATTATTATGAATTTTTTGTACCTTCAAAACTTCTTGTTGTTCAAAACATTGTCCATACAGAAGATAGGTCTTTATACATTATATCTCCTGATACACATTTGCTTTTAAGCTTCTGTGGCTTAGACTGGAGTATCTCTATAATCTCAGGTGTGAATATTCACATTTTCTAGAACCACCAGTTTCTGCCTGCTGCTGCTTACTTGCTTTTGCAAGATTTGTACACAGGTACACACTCTTCTAGTAATTCAGAGTAGGATGGAAGTAGCCTAAAATTTGAGTGACCTAGATAGCTGAGAAAAAGTAAAGCTGATTTTGTGCCTAGCTTTTAAAACCAAATGCATGTCTGTCCATCATATGGGTGTGATTGACCTGAATTTTTAATGATGAAATTACACAGCTGAAAAAGACCTTGAAGCTCATCTAATTGTACATGTGGAAATGGGGCCTGTGGACCTGGAGTGACTTGTCCAAAATAATGGAGCCTAGTCCCTTAGGCCTTAGACCAGGTGGCTTGATCTCTAGTTATACATCCTACCCCTATGACTTCCCCTCTAAAGCATGATTTAAACAAAAGGAAATACCAGAAACTTCAGTTTGGGTTCATATTGCCTTCTCTGATGAGTATGTGTGTGTTCTGAAGCTCTCTCTGCTGTCTGCAAATCAGACATTCTTGCTGGGTTGCATCAGAGTCCAGGTGACAAGACTGATGAAGAAAGGGCAGAGGAGGGATGACGTAATGGATTGTGCAGCATTTACCTGCGAATTATCTCTAGCTGTGTACTGCTTGATGTCTGTGTGACTCACATACTGAGGTACTGCCATCCCTATTATTCAGCACTGTAGCCTCACACTTACCTCACCCTGTGTTTCTCTCCTTTTCCTGCCAAATCTGGTTAGAAGCACTTTTGTTGTAAGCCCATGTTTATGAAGCTATAAGTGGACTTCGTACCAATGACCATGTGGAGAAAATAAAAGAATGTTAGAACTGGCAAGTTACACATTGACTCAGTCAAACCAGCTTGATTTCTGTCTCAGTGTAGTTCAGTAAATACTTACATAGCACCTGCCGTATGCCCAGCACTGTCAGGGTTTTCTTCCCTTACGTGGTTGTTTTGTCTTCTTAGCTTCAGTTTAACAAATTCACCTAGAATAAACCTGTAGCAAGTGCCTACCATGTGCAAGTGACTATGATAGATGCGTTCACATGCATTTTTTCTTTTGAATCTCAAAACAACCCTGTGAAGCAGTTACTCTCTGTATCCATTTTGTAGATGGCCCAGGTGACTTAGCTAATGTGTGTCAGAATTGGAATTAGAATCTCAGTCCCTTGACACTAAGTACAGTGTTTTTTCCAGTGCATCACAAGTATCTTTGATTTGTGTACTCAAGAAGTTTTTGCAAGAAAACTCTCCAGTTTTCTTAAGGTCATCTTCATACTTGATCTATGATCTTCATACTTGATCTAGTGTCTGCCTCTGTTGTTTGTTTACCCTTGAGATGCTAAAAGTCAAGAGCATAGACATATGTATATTTATTGAGCAATAACCAATAAGTTCTACATTGAAGTTGTATCATACAAACACTAACTTTGCATGAGTTCAACTATACCTGCTCAGCAAATGAATATAAAGAGAGAAGGCATAAAAATTTACATTGTGCAAACGAGTCTTCTCAGGTTGTATTCAATGAGTCTACACCTGGGAATGAACCTGAAATGGACGATGTATATTGATTTTTCTGTACATGTCTGTTCCCACATGCCTCTCTCAGGGTAAGCATCTTGCCTTACTCAGATGGTTACCAAAACTGGAGGCAAAATCCACCTTGATTAGGCCTACTGAGAGACAGTATTGGCTTCCTGCATGATGCCTTCCTAGGGGATTTGCAAGGTAATTTTGACATAAATTGAGGGTTTTTTCCCCCTTACATATTCTCCAAGAAACCTAAACTCCAAGTAAAATGCAGCTTGGATGATAGTGGGTGCATATAATCAAGGAGGGGATTTTTTTTTAGAGTGAACTGAAACTGTCTTGGGCTCAAGAACATTGTGTATAATGGTAGCTGAACATATCTTCTATTCTCTGTGTATTGTGACAGATTGGAAGGATTAATACTGAGCAGATCAAATATTCCTTGTGTTCATAAGAGAACTGTGTTGCCACTGAAACCAAGGGAGGAGAACCAACAGAAGGAAAAATCCAATAAGGTCACCCATCAGAGTGGTGGAGAAAAAGGATTAAGAAAATCCCATTAAATTTAGCTGCAGGTGATGTTTGAAAGAATAGTTGTAGTCAATTATAAGGTCAAAACCAAAATACAAGGAATTAAGAAACATCATCATCATCAGAACAGAGTAGCCAACAGGATGTCATGAAACCAAAAGAGGATGGCTTCATGAAGAGAGAGCACCATAGGTGGGGGTTGGGGAATGAGAACTGGCACTAGGTAGTGATAGTACCTAAAAGGTAGGATTGGTGGGTTTAAAAGTGGAAGCACATAATGTCATCAAAATGAATTCTGGCTTCCGAGCTAGTCTGAGATTCTTAATGTTTGAGTTTCCCCCTATGGGGCAGGTGGGGAAAATCTGGCCACTGAGAGATTAGAGGCAGGATAATTATTGGTGTCTGTTGGCAAGCAGATTCTCATAGCCTCATACCCATTAGATATTGGATTTCACTTTCATTACTTTTCTAAGTAGTTAGGTTCTAATTTGCTTGCAGTTTGAGAAATCGAGGCTGGCTCTACAAGGCTGTCATCATGCTGGGAAAGGGGGTGCCAGAATGCAGCAGGACGTAACCAGAAAGCCAGTAAAGGTTCAACTCTTATGAATAGGAAAGCCAGCTAATTCATTCATAATACCAAACCTTGTCTTACTCAAGAAAGTGGAGTTACAACCAGGAAACCTCCCTTTCTTTCCTGTATTTGTATAGCACCTTGTATTGTTAAAAATGAAAGGTTGTTGGTGATAATTTTCTTTTTCTCAGATTGCTCACTGTGTTTTTGGCTCAGTATTCAGTGTGACTGCTTGACTACTGTCACTCAAACAGGCTGTCTTGAAAAAGGTGAAGCTGGGAGGTTAGGGGGTTCAGATTAGGATAGGATCTCAGAGTGGGGTCCCTCTACCCCCACTGTATAGGAATCTCCTTGGATGCTTATTAAAAATGTAGATTCCAGGGTTCCACCGAAGACCTACTAAATATGAATCCATATTTATAGCATCCCTGAGAATTCTTATGAAGTCTAGATTTTAAGAACCCTGGTTTAGGAGAAGTGAGTGTAGTGTAATAAACCAAATTTTACAAGAATAACCTTTTAACAAATTGAATTCCAATCATTCTAAAGTTAAATTGTATTTATAAAATATAGCCAGAAATATTTGTTTTAATGAAAATTTATAAGGCTCTTTGAAACTCTTAGAAAAATCTAAATACAAGGCACACAGAAAATGTTAGCAGTCATAATAAACACACTTGGTTATGAGGAAGAGTGTTGTGAATTCAGAAAGTTTGTGTGTTTTGTGGAATTTCTATTATTGCCCAAGAGAGAAAAGGACTGAAAGGAGAGAACTTGGAAGAAGCTTTCTTTGGCTTCCAAGATCCTAATCCTCCAAAATGCAGCTGCTTGCTACCCACCATCTCTTTGCCACAGAACAGCTGTGTCCCCATTCATTCCCACCTCCACTATTGCTTTTTCAATCCACACATGCCAGAACCAGAATGGAGAATGGTAGAGAAGGGAAAGGCAGTTTGATAGGAAGTGGAATAGAAGTTTTATAGAAAAGAGGTTTCTGGAAAGCCCTAAAGCATTAGACCAGAAAGCCCTTAGCCGTAGATCTCTGGGTAAAATTTGTTGCAGTTATAAAACTCTGTGGGATGCAGGTAGGTATACTGGTGGTTTCTGGGGGCTGGGGCAGTAAGACAGGCTGACCCCATTAAGATAACCTCAGAAACTAACCCAGACTGTTTTCCCCAGCCCTCATGTGATCTTTGGCTCTTATTTAAATTTTGTTTTTGTTGTCTTTGAATTGTTTCCTTTGTACAAGTCATTTCCCTAAATAATCTCCAGATTTCTTCATGACTGGAATAGTTAGGTACTTCCTTTGAATACCTTTGCCAACACCCTTTTTTCCTCCTTCCCCACAATTATCATGACTACTACCCATAAATGGATAAATTTGATTCCTATCTTTCACTGCTTTTCATGAGGTTATCATCTACAATTTTCTGCCCCAAAGTCTCCTTTTAAAAAAAGTATTTTTTCTATATAGTCATGAAGGCTATCATTCAAATCCCAGAAGTTGTAGTTTTACCCTTTTTGTTTAGTACTGTTAAAACTCAGCTTTGGAATGATAAGAATTCAGCTCATTTATCTTACATCTTTTCTTTCCAAAAAAAAAAAAAATTCCAGCTTGGGTTGCACTCAGCTCTTAGCATGGTGACTCCCAGAGTTTGCTACTTAAGTTAAGAAATTAAAACTAAGAGCTTACTCTGTTTTGAATCAGATAAGTAAATTAATAATTGCGGCATGTCAGCCAAAGTAAACAAGCATTCTTGATGGGTAGAACCGTGCATTGTCTTAAGCTATTTGATTACTAAACCACTGCAAGCTTTTAAAATTGAACTATCTCTAATGTGCATTGAGAAGGATAAAAAATAACTTGTTTTAAAAAGTATTTTTGTTTGGTCTTGTTCTGTGTACTCTTTGTCCAAAACTTGAGCATATTCATCTGTATAAATCTTTCATTACTTACTGGCTTTCTTAGTGCCTTAGCTGGTATTTTCCACATGAGGTTTACACCATCTTGTGGCCTGCAGTTTTCTGACTCGCTTTTTCTTGCATCCTTGGCATTCATTAGCCTATTTATTGGTAAATGTTTGAAATGGGAAGAAAAGGAGAAATCACCTGTCATTTTCTGTTCTTAAGGCTTTTATTACTTTTTCTATTTTCTCTTCATGACCATGAAAGTAAATGATTTGAGTCTCTCAGACATACTCTTTTTATCTTGTATTTTTTGAGATGAAAATATCTTATTTCCTGACATTTTTATTTGACTAGAAAACTAGTCCATGTAGAGGAGAGCTTTGGTGATGTATCTGCCCACAAAACTGATTTTTGCCATGGCTCACTAATGCATTTTGTATGAAATATCAAATTCTGGAAATCCTTGCTTGTATATCTCCCACCACAAAAAAAATGAGAAGATGAAATGAGAGAAATCAAATCATGAAAGATGCAAAAGTCTAGTCAGGAGAAACAGTAAGAGATCCATTATGTAATGAAGAAGAGAGTCAGGGACAAAACCAACTCTCAGTTAGGTGACTGAGGCACATAGAGGCCCAGAATTGGCCCAAAAAGTGTACAGATTTTGCTCTAATTGCATTTCAAGGTCACCCTTTAAATTGCCTTAAACCAAAAAAGTGTGTCAGTGATGGAAGCTAGAGTATCGTGTAGGCAAAATGGGCCTTGTTGCTTTGACTGCCACTGTTACGAATTGTGATATAGTACTGATAGAAAAAATATATTAGTTGTCTAGTGGCAACAGGGAATTGGCCACTGCCAGCCACTGAGGGAGTACAGACAGGTGTCTGTCTATTGGTGTCTGTTAGTGAACAGATTCTTATAGTCTCTCACCCACTGGGTAATGCATTGCATATAGTTACTAGTTTTTAAAATAGTTAACTCCTAATTTTCTTGCAAATTTGGAAACTGAGGGCTCCCTGGGAATTACAGGTTATGGTTGTTTTCCCCAGCACAACCTTGCCTGGGACCTATACACGAAGTATTTCCCTCCTCCACTAAGATGGTGTAACATTTTCCACCTTCCTAATGTTTGTACTAACATAATTACAATAAATTGCTGCTGCTCTTGGAGACATTCTCTTTTCTCACATCTGGGTTTAAAGCTTTCAGTAAGGCTACTAAGCAGTGGGAAGGAAGGAGCCTTTCCATAACTTTAAGGTCATTCCTGATAAAGGTAACTACTCCACCCCTGCTTCCCAATTAGATTCCCTGCCAGCAATAGCATAGACTTGAACCAGTGCCAAATGTTTTAATACCATAAGGACTTGCTTGATAAAGGCTATGCAAGGCAAAGAAAAAAAACAGCCAAAGTTCCCCAAACTAAAATTTTCCAAGATTTTCATGAGTTGCAGCCAGGGTGCCCTTCATCTAAGTGTTACCATGTGTTTGCTGTAGTCATTGGTATCCTGCAATTCTCATTCTCCAGGACTTCTAGAGATTAGAATTTAGAGGAAGTGTTGGTGATGTCAAGATGGAAATCTACTCTAGCTGCAAAGAATATAGTCTCTGACAAAAAGAAGGACAATAGCAAAGACAGGAAACAATGATGTGGTTAATACTATGATCTTTCCAAATAATTATTAAGTAATTATAAGTCTATTACAGAGCAACATTCAGCATTGTACTTCATTGTACCATTAATGTTTTGCATATGTTTGCTAGCCTTGCTTCTCTTACTGTTATAAACTCTAGACTAGGAGGAGTATTGTCTTGCTCTGGCCCTTGTATTTTGCACGGAGAAATAGCATAATGTCATCAATAAGCAGTTGTTGGCTATCTGACTAGATGCAGCAAAGTGATTTTATTCCTGGGCATGGGTGGGATTAATTAATAATTACAAAGTGCCTACATAGTTCAGAAACTTGGAACACTCATAAATATAGGAAAGAAACTTTTTTCTGTTTGACATGGATTTTCAGATTTCATATGTAATGATAGTTTTAGCCTCAACATCCACCCAAACCTTTACTATAGTTGCTAATAAATAATAAAAATGACTGGTTTGCAGTAGACTCAAAAGAAAAAATAAAGCCTCTTTGGCCTTTAAATATTAGAATATTCCGGAATGAGAATTCAAATTGAGTGCAGGTGACTGAACTTACTGAGGCCTGTTTCAATTTGATCACTCAAAACTTTGCCTCCTGTTTGAAGAAATTCTTGGATTTTAATCTACAGTATTACCAAGAATATAAGATCTATCTTCAGTTCAATTTATTTTCCTGTTGTCCTGAAACAAAATGGCAGGCAATATAAATTTCCCCATAATTTCACTGAGGGAGTTAGAGTTTGCAGTAGTGGTAATAATAATGATAGCATTAAAAGCAGAAACAAGACTGTCTGCTCCTGTTAGGAACCTGAGCAGTCAAAGACATTAATGGACCATGAAGACTAGAGGGCTGGGGTGACTGTGGGTCAGAGCTAATGTACATAGGCAAGCACAGTATAGGGGAAACTTTCGTCACCTCCACTACACTGAGCCTTTTCACTTGATAGACCAAGCTCTTAATTTCCCCAGGTTGTTAATCTGGCACCTTTCATGAACATCAATATTCACTTTGGAAAATAAAAAAGCAAACCGCCAAAACATCTAAGTGTTAAGGGGAGAGAAAATCAACAGAGGAAATTACAGTAGCACATGATACACTGGCACCTTTTTCTTGAGTCATAGGAGGCAAAGATATTTGAAAGTCTGCAGCTTTGATCGTCTCTCTCTTAGTAACCAGAGGTCTTAAGAAAGAGAGTGCAATGCATGGTTTAGCTGTAGCCCTTATATGTATACGTGTCCACATTTTCAAAACTGACCCCTTAAAATATGTATGAGAGCCAAGTGGTTTGAAAGTAAATACCACTTTCTTTCACCATTGCTTTTGCTCCATGTTTACCATTTCCTTTCTAACATTAGTTACTGTTTCTAAAGGAATTGGTGTTTCCTGATCTGGTATAGTTTCTGTTTGTTTTGGATTGTCCATCAGTTGTTAAGATATCTACCATATGTTTTACAGACTAGTATATTGAGAGTTGAGTACCATACCAAGTTCTCACTTTTTTCTTTCTGTCTCTCTTATTTTTAGGTAAGTCATCTGATTGGAGCCACATTTCATTTGATGGAATTTTCCATTTGGTAAAGTATTGCTATTTTTATCAAATTTTGTGATTTCTCGGTATGTTTTTTTCCCACAACATTGTCCTTAGTAGTATACTGTGTTCTGTATGGAAGGAAAAAAAATGAGTGGGGGAGCGGGGAGGTTTGGAAACAAGAGAAAAGGCATGTAACTGAGTATATTTACATGTCAAAAAACACTTATTGAAAGAAACCTGCCTCTTTATAGCTATTGTCCTCAATTTTGCCTTTTAGAGCTCCAAGAAGTAGAGAAGTTATTATATTTAATGGTATTTAGAAAGGACCATGCTTACTTCAGAGAATCCAGCTAAGAGCAGTGACTTCCAGTTGTATTTGGTGACAATCTGGCATTCCTCAACATGTTTCTATACATGTTGGCTAAAGCATTCTATATCATCTGAGAGTTTGTTTGTTTGTTTGTTTTGTTTTTTTTTTTTTGAGATGGAGTGTCCCTCTGTCACCCAGGCTGGAGTGCAGTGGCTCAATCTCTGCTCACTGCAACTTCTACCTCCCGGGTTCAAGCAGTTCTCCTGCCTCAGCCTCCTGAGTAGCTGGGATTACAGGTGCGCACCACCACGCCCGGATTTTTTTTTTTTTTTTTTTTTGTATTTTTAGTAGAGGTGGGGGTTTCAGCATGTTGGTCAGGCTGGTCTCGAACTCCTGACCTCATGATCAGCCTCCCAAAGTGCCGGGATTACAGATGTGAGCCACCGCGCCCAGCTGAGAGTTTTTCTTTTGAGTCATAGTCTACAAATAATTGCCCCTTTTAAAACACAGTTATTTAATAGAAGAAATAGAAAAATACACAATTTAGGAAGTACAAACCCAGGATTCTGTGGTGCAAGGATGGTACCAGGGCTTGTGGTCTGTGATAATAGAAGATTGAAGTTTCTGATATTGAGCACGACAGAGACAAAGGAGACGTTTCATGACAGCAAATTACTTTTCCCTAATGGTTCTGGATCTTTCATTAGTAAGAAGGATGTCTATATTTGATACACTTTCTGTAAAAGTGAGGTAGGTTATGAACTTAGGAATTCTTTGTTCCTCAGGGAAATGTTTCTCTTTCTGTAGAACTTGACACGTGTTGATCTATTGAGTATCAAGCAACCAAAACCTAAAAACCTCCTCCCAACATCGTGCCATGCCCAGTGTGTTTCTTGAGTAGTACTTGCATTGTATGTTTTCTTTTAGAGACTAACTTAATAAAAAAATATAATTTAAAATACCCAGAGGACTAGTTAGATGCCATCTTCCTCCAAAATGGAGTTGGACTCCATTTTCTCTTTCTTCCCTCCAGTTTTAATTTTATAAACTAAATACCTGACAATTTATATCTATAAAGCCTGTTGAGATCATGGAATATAGCATTTATTGTTGCTGATTGAGAGAAGACTCACAATTCTTGAATATTGGATGAAGCAGTGGATAGGATGTCATTGATGTTCTGCCAAAAAAGTTCATGTATTAAACCAAAGTTCCTTCTTGAATAGAAGACTGTCCCATCTCTACCCATAGGCTCCACTTCACAGGTCCAAGAGCCCATCAGGTAGGGACGACCTCTGCTCTGTAAAACACTGTGTTTTGGTTGAATGAATGAATAGAAGGATGAGTGGCTGAATGGTTTAATACATAGATACTCATATCAGACTATTAAAATTCAAGCTTTAGTATTATAATATTAAAAACTTTTAAAAATAGAGAACTTCCGCTTTTAGTCACAGTTATCTTGTTTGGCAATGTAAGATATTGTGTGGCTGCTTTCTGATATTTCGATTCTGATAATTCCCATATCAATTATCATTTACCTGAATTGGATTTCTTTTGAAAACCTTTGTGAGGGTGGTGGTATGTGGTAAGCAAGGGATGAATATCATCATTGAACTCAAAAGTATTCAAAAAGCAACCTAAAAAATGCAAAATGAAATATTTGTTAATTCTAAACTTGAGTGGGATTTATAATGTCTTTATCTGTCTTTTATATTCCAAAAGGATAAAATATCTAAAATTATTTCTTGTTTTATATCTTTATATTAGAAAGAAGATTGGTAGAATTATTACTTTGTCAACCAATTAGAAGGCCTGCCAAATATGAGATGTATAAAAATAATTTCAGTGCTGTTTCCCCATTTTCTTTCCTGAGAATCTCTAGTTTTCTCATCATATCATTAAAAGCCCAAAACCAAACAAAATATTCTTTGTATTTTTCAAAAAATTGATCATCCAGAGGAAACTCCAGCTTTCTAGTGTAGTATTTTCTAACTTTGGAGGAAATCAAGAGCCTTGTAAGGACTGCATATCACTTAGTAAAGGGTAGAAACTTCTGGGAATAAGAATTTTCTCTAACATTGGGAAGGCTGGGAGAGGTTCTAGTGCTTCAGGAGGATTTCACATTCCCCCACCATGGGCCTAATTATTTCATAGACTCAGTTCAGCTAAACTACCATCATAAAAGGCAGACATACATGGTTGCCCCAATTATAAAATCAGTTGACATCAAGTTTTCCAGATTAAATCACTAGTGATGGATTGATTTCTGGATCCAGGAAGCATATTTTTTTTTTTTTTTTTTTTTTGGTGGGGACAGGTTGTCTCTCTGTTGCCAAGGCTGGAGTGCAGTAGCATGATCCCAGCTCACTGCAGCTTCCACCTCCCGGGCTCAAGCAGTCCCCCCATCTCAGCCTCCTAAGTAGCTAGGATTACAGACTGTGCCACCACACCTAACCAGTTTTTTATTTTATGTATGTATGTATTTATTTATTTATTTGGAGAGACAGGGTTTTGTCATGTTGTCCGAGCTGATCTTCACCACACCCAGCCAATTTTTTTGTTTGTTTGTTTGTTTTGGAGAGACAGGGTTTTGTCATGTTGTCCGGGCTGATCTTGAACTCCTGGGCTCAAGCAATCCGCCCACCTTGGCCTCCCGAAGTGCTGGGATTATTGGCATGAGCTACCATGCCCAACTGCATATTCTGACAGCAGCCCGTTTCAAGGCCAATGAGGTTTTTTTGTTGTTGTTGTTGTTGTTTGAGATGGAATCTTGCTCTGTCACCCAGGCTGGAGTGCAGTGGTGCAATCTCAGCTCACTGAATCCTCCACTTCCCAGGTTCAAGCGATTCTCCTGCCTCAGCCTCCTGAGTAGCTGGGATTACAGTCACATACCACCATGCCCAGCTAATTTTTGTATTTTTAGTAGAGACGGGGTTTCCCCATGTTGGCCAGACTGGTCTGGAACTCCTGACCTCAGGTGGTCCACCCACCTCGGCCTCCCAAAGTGCTGGGATTACAGGCATGAGCCACCACACCCAGCTGGCCAGTGAGTTTTATTAGATAAAAAGTATGTAGAGAATGTTTGAAATTATATTTATAACAGAAAATGAATGACCATATTCATTTTGTTTTCTTTATAAAATAAGCTTCTTCTGAACAGCAAAACAATATTTTTTTCCTAGTTGTATTAAGGTTTAGTTGGCAAATAAAAATTATATACATTGACTGTGTACAATGTGATGTTTGATGTATGTATACCTTGTGAAATGATTAAATCCAGCTAATCAACATATTCATCATCTCACATATTTTGTGGTGAGAAAATTTAAAATCTGCTATTTTAGCAATTTTCAAGTGTACAATATGTTGTTATTAACTGTAGTCACCATGCTTCACAATAGATCAACAGAATTTCTGTCTAACTGAAACTGTGTACCCTTTGAACAACATCTCCCCATGTTCCTCTGTGCCGCCCCCTTCCCACTGCCCCTTGCTCCTGGCAACTGCCACTCTACTCTCTGCTGCTATGAGTTTGATTTTTTAAGATTCCACATATAAGTGAGATCATACAATATTTGTCTCTCTGTCCCTGGCTTATTTCATTTAACATAATGTCCTCCAGGTTCATCCACATTGTTGAAAATGACAGAATTTCTTTCTTTGTAAACCCTGAATAGTAGTATTAAATTGCATATGCATATATAAAATATATATATATATATATCACATTTTCTTTATCCATTCATCTGTCAGTGGACACTTAAGTTGATTCCACATCTTGACTGTTATGAATAATGCTGCAATGAATATGAGAATGTAGGTATCTTTTCAAAATACTTATTTCATTTCTTTTGGCTATATACCCAAAAATGGGATTGTTGCATCATATGGTAGTTCTATCTTTTATTTTTTTAGAAAGCTGCAGACTTATTTTCTGTAATAGCTATTCTACTTTACATTCCCACCAACAGTGTATAAGAGTTCCCTTTCTCCACATCCTCACCAACACTTTTCTTTTGTCTGTTTGATAATAACCATTCTAACAGATGTGAGGTGATATCTTATTGTGGTTTTAAATTTCATTTCCCTGATGTCTAGTGACGTTGAACATTTTTTCATATACCTGTTGGCCATTTGGATGTCTTCTTTTGAGAAATGTCTTTTCAGGTTCATTTTTAATTGGGTTGTTTATTTTCTTGCTATTGAGTTCTTTGAGTTCTCTATATGTTTTGGATATTGGATATTAACCCTTTATCAGATGATTGGTTCACAAATGTTTTCTCTCATTTCATAGGTTGCATCTTCATTCTATTGATTTTTTTTTTTTTTTTTTTTTTTTGCTGTGTCAAAACTTTTTGTCTGATGCAACCCCATTTGTCTTTTTCTTTTCTTTTCTTTCTTTCTTTTGTCTTTTTTTTTTTTTTTTTTTTTTTTTTTTTGCTACTATTGCTTGTGTTTTGGGGATCATATCCAAAAATTATTTCCCCGACCAATATCAAGAAGCTTTTTCCCCATGTTTTTTCATCTAGTAGTTTTATAGTTTCAGGTTTTACATTTAAGGCTTTAATCTCTCTTGAGTTGAATTTTGTGTATTGTATGAGATAAGGGTCTAATTTCATTCTTCCTCATGTAGATATCCAGTTTTCCCTGCACCATTTATTAAAGACGCTGTCCTTTCCCTATTGTGCATTTTTGGCACCTTTGTTATAGATCAGTTGACCCTAAAGATGTGGATTAATTTCTGGGCTCTCTGTTATGTTCCCTTGGATTATATGTTTGTTTTCATGACAGTACCATGCTGTTTTTATTACTATAGCTTTATAGTGTATTTTTAAATCATGTAGTATGATGCTTCAAGCTTCGTTCTTTTTGCTCGAGATTGGAGTATTTGAGGTGGTTTCATGCAAATTTCAGGATTGCTTTTTCTATTTCTGTGAAAAATCTCATTGGAATTTTGATAGGTATTGCATTGAATCAATAAATTGCTGTGGGTGCTATGGAAATTTTAACAGTATTAATTTTTCTAATTCATGAACACAGGATATCTTTCCATTTATTTGTGGGACAATATTTTTTACACATTCTTGGTTTCAAGTTCATTGCTTCTAGAATTCTGATGGTCCTTGAAACCAAATGCTAAGATTATTGAGTAAAAGTTAGCTACAGCTATGACTGAAATTACAGAAGAGAAACTTGCTCTTAAATTTTCTGTGCCTCAGTGTCTTCATCTTTTTTGCTTTCATCAAGCTGTAAGTTCCTTGAAGTTAGGGACTTGTCACACAGCCTGGTACACAGAAGGCACTCATTGAATATCTGATAAATGAGAGGAGGGACTACTGAATGTAAAATAATCTCTATCACATATGATCATTATAGGGAATAATGAGGTGATGTATATATGTGGAGAACCCAAAAATTGTTGCTCAAAAATTGTTTTTTTAAAAACCTGATCCATGCTAATCAAATTCACAAAAAGACAGATTGCCTTTTCATTTTTTTATTTTCTAAAATATTTTCATTGCTTTACTTTAAAAGAACATGTGCTGACCATAATTTAATCTTTTTTAGATGACCCAAGATTATTATTCACAACACTTCATTTCAGCAAGCGTGATGATCCTTGCAGGCCGTTTTGTGGATTTAGAGGTCTCTTTATCACTCTCCTAGACAGTGTCTGAATGCTGAGCATTGGAGCTATTGGGTCAGCTTTTGTTTTTTTTTTTTTTTGAGATGCAGTTTTGCTCTTGTTGCCCAGGCTGGAGTGCAGTGGTGCAGTCTCGGCTCACTGCAACCTCCGCCTCCTGGGTTCAGGTGATTCTCCTCCCTCAGCCTCACGAGTAGCTGGGATTACAGGCATGCGCACCACACCCAGCTAATTTTGTATTTTTAGTAGAGACAGGGTGTCTCCATGTTAGTCAGGCTGGTCTCAAACTCCCGACCTTAGGTGATCCACCCACCTCGGCCCCCGAAAGTGCTGGGATTACAGGTGTGAGCTACTGCACCCAGCCGGGCCAGCTGTTTATAGCTTTTCTGATTTCTTGGCTGTGAAGACTGGCAGACTTCTGTGAGGGTGCCTTGCTGAACCTTCTCCCTGATGTGAATGCTCCTAATCTTCTGTGACCTTGAAACTAAAATACTTTGCCATATGAATATGCATATAAAATAAGAGTACACTAGGAAGCTCTTTCACATATAAAGTCCATGCAAACTGGCTGCTCTTGAATCCTTTTTATCCTTTTGCTTATTTCTTGAATCTGAATTGTAACATTTTAGATATGTGCAAAGTTGCTATAAACTTATAAAGCAGACATTTCCTTTATCTCTTTTCTTAATAGTGCTTCTAGGAACAGATGCAGATTTCATGACACCTTAGTCTATGTTATCTAATGGCAAAGTGAGGATTAGTTGTGTCCAAAATATCAATCAGAATATTTCCATCTAATTATAGTTCACAGCTTCCTTATGTATCATTTTATATTTACATAAGATTTGCCTTAATTTTGTTGAACAGTAATGGAGATCTTTAAATGGGTTTTTGTTAGTTTTTCAAATTCACCAGTTTCTCACATGTGTGTATAATTCTTCATAAAGACTTCTATAGCACCTCATTTTGATATTTTTCCTTGTCAAAATGATATTTCCTGAAAATGTTTGTCGTCAAAAATCAGGATTTATAAAATCTGATCAAGTATATGTCTGTATCTGATTATCAATTAAGCTGAAAATGAATTGAGTGCTGGAGAAAAGTCCCATCTAGTTGGTCCATTATACAGAGCAGAAAGCACTAGCATGTTACATCAGCAAAGGTTTTTGGGGCTCCAGTGTAGATTGGAGCAGTGAAGTTAGATGAGATTTGTAGCACCTCCTGATGACCATGCTAATCACTCCTCTACCACAGTTACCTCTCCCATTATTAGTAACCGTTAGTTAGCTCATCACATTTCTTCAGCACCACTTTATCCTCTTTAACCATCTGTCCTATTTATATACTCAGATATACCTGGCACCTACCAAATGAGAGTAAGCACCATAGTAACCAAAGAGTGAAATTCTTGTATATGTACTTTGTGCTGTCAGCAACATGTATCCTGAGATCTTTGTTGAAGAGTCAGTTAATGAAATTTGAGAGTCCTTGGATTATCTGACATGTAAAGTTGTGAGCCAGATGTGGTGGCATGCACCTGTAGTCCCAGCACTTTGGGAGGCCCAGCGGGGAGGATCCCTTGAGCCCAGGAGTTCAAAACCAGACGAGGCAACAAAGTGAGACACTGTCTCTAAAAATAATACAAAAAAAAGAAACACTGATCTTCTCCGGCCTTCAGTGCTCCTAGTTTTCAGGTCTTCAGATCCAGACTGGAATCTCTACCATCAGCTTTCCATTTCTCAGGCCCATAACTACATCGCCAGTTTTCCTGGATCTGTAGCTTGCAAATTGCAGATTGTGGAACTTCTCAGCCTCCATAATTGCCTTGAGCTTCCCAGGCAAAGACTTTGAAACTCTGAGAAGTGTATTCAGGAGGATTTTTAAGTTGTGCACAGTGACCAATATGTATGAAAGGTGAAGGCTAGGTCCGGGGGCTCACGCCTGTAATCTCAGCACTTTGGGAGGCCGAGGCGGGCAGATCACCAGGTCAAGAGATCGAGACCATCTGGCCAACATGGTGAAATCTTGTCTCTATTAAAAATAGAAAAATTAGCCGGGCGTGGTGGCATATCCCTGTAATCCCAGCTACTCAGGAGGCTGAGACAGGAGAATTGCTTGAACCCAGGAGGCAGAGGTTACAGTGAGCTGAGATTGCGCCATTGCACTCCAGCCTAGGCAACAAGAGCGAAACTCCATCTCCAAACAGAAAAAAAGAAAGAAAGGTGAAGCAAGCAGGATTAAAGTGTGAGAAATTAAACTGCAGTGTTGTGGCCACAAAACTTCAGCATATTTTGTAGGTGCACTGGAGTTGGGAGGGCCCTTCAAAGTCAGATGAGGCTCATTTGTGTTGTCAAAAATGGAAATGGATAGCTACATGCCGAAGAATGAAATTTGACCTTTATCTCATACCATCTACAAAAATCAACTCGAAATGAATTGAAGACTAAAACTTAAGGCTGAAATCATAAAATTGCTAGTAGAAAACAAAACAAAAAATGCTTCTTGACATGAGTCTGGGTAAAGATTTTTTGGATATGATATCAAAGCACAGGCAACTAAAGTAAGAATAGATGAATGAAATTACATCAAACAAAAGTTTCTGCGTAGCAAAAAAAAAAAAATCAACAGAGTGAAAAGGCAGCCTATGAAATGGAAGAGTATATTTGCAAACCATGTATCAGGTAAGGGGTTAATGTATAAGACTGTCCTACAGCTCAATAACAAAAAACAAATAAGCTCATTTAAAAATTGTCAAAGGCCCTGAATAGACATCTCTCAGAAGAAGATAAACAGCCAAGAGGTACATAAAAAGGTGTTGAACTTCACTAATCATCAAGGAAATATAAATCAAAACCACAGTGAAACATCACTCACAGCTGTTAGAATGACTGTTACCAAAAAGATCAAAGATAAGTGTTGGCAAAGTGTGAGGAAGAGAGAACCCTTGTACATTGTTCAAGGGAATGTAAATTGATACAGCAGTATGGAGGTTCCTCAAAAAATAAAAATAGGTCTACCTTATTATCCATCAATTCCATTTCTGGGCATATATCCAAAAGAAAATCAGTGTCAAAGCAAAAAGTAGCCTGGTATGGTGGCACATGTCTAGTTTCAGCTACTCAGGAGGCTGAGGCAGGAGGATCTCTTCAGCCCAGGAGACTGAGGCTGCAGTAAGCTATGATCATGCCACTGCACTCCAGCCTGGGTGAAACAGCCAAGGGGTAAAAGACATAAAAATATGAATTGACAGGAGAGGAACCTCTCAAACCTTACCCTTACCAAAAGGAATAGCAGGAGATTGAAAATTAATAATAATTGATGACATTTAAAAAATAATCTTAAAGTTATTTAAAAATTTATTTTTAGTGATTTAATTTCTAAAAAGATTTTTAAAGTAATTTTTTAAAAGAGAGAAAAGTAAATACGTAAAATTGTTGTATTTTAATGTATTTAAAGACAGTAGTAGATACTTTTTTCCTCTAAAATTATTTCTAGATATCTTGACTATTGCTGTTGACTATCTTTCCATTCCTTTTCTATCTAAAACTCTTCTCTTTTTAAACAGTATGAATGTATGCTGATGTATGTTTGTGTAAGACTGCAATTCACATTCTACAGAACTATCATCTTTCAAACTATTATAGCAAAATTAAGGAGTAAGATAATTTTTCATCATATTGTCATCCAACTTCATGACTTTTTTTCATTTTTTTAATGTACTTGGAATGTATGGAAGAGAATTCCAGAAAGCTACAGTGACTCTTTTTTTCACTTAAAGGAAGTGGCTAGAATGAGGTTGAGGGCAGGGGGGAATGTGGCACAAGGAAACTGGCTTGAAAGCTCTGTGTATTATGTGCAATTTTATTTTCTGAGTAATATCACTGATTCAGTAATTACCCTGGGTAGTAGCCATACAAGCTTTCTTGTTCCCTGGAAAGCCTTACTATAATCCAGAACTTTGCTAGCATATCATATACCTTGTAATTTTATTTTCTAAAATTAAGTGGCATTTAATGTCTTCATTTCCCCATGTAACCCTTTAAAAGCCTTGTATCTTCATTTATTTCATTTCTCCCACACCCTCTTTCTGTTTCACATAATTCTTTGCAATTCACTTCACTATTCTGCAAATAAATCATTTGCAGATTTTCCAAAAGCTGTATTCTCGCATTTAGGACTTGGTGCCATGGTTTCTTAGTAGAAGACAACTTTATAACCGGAAGTTGCAAGTTCCCCAAGTTCAAAATCTGTACATGTTTGCACTAGAAAGCCAAAATATGCCCTCTGTAGTCACTGAACTTCCAAAAGAAAATAGATGCTGTCAGCCTAGACAGAATTGATTCATTTAGGCTCTAATCATTTTGAAGGCCTCAGATAGGTAGGGTTTGTGAGACTTAGCATTGCTTTGGCCATTCTCTTTTGAGGACTGCAATTGGGTTATACCTTTTGCCATAAGCTAAAAGGAATAGCAGCAGATTGAAAATGAATAATAATTGATAACATTTTAAAAATAGTCTTAAAGTTCTTAAAAAGTGTTTATTTTTAGTGATTTAATTTAAAAATTGCAAAGCGAGTATACATGTTACTGTTAACTTACTAAGAACTATTTTATTAGAAAGTAATGAATAATTTGCTTTTTTTTTTTTTTTTTTGAGACAGAGTCTTGCTCTGTTGCCAGGCTTGGAGTACAGTGGCACGATCTTGGCTCACTGCAACCTCTGCCTCCCAGGTTCAAGTGATTCTCCTGCCTCAGCCTCCCAAGTAGCTGGGACTACAGGCATGCGCCATCATGCCCAGCTAATTTTTGTATTTTTAGTAGAGACAGGGTTTCACCATGTTGGCCAGATGGTCCTGATCTCTTGACCTCGTGATCTGCCCACCTCGGCCTCCCAAAGTGCTAGGATTACAGGCGTGAGCCACCGCGCCCAGCCTAATTTTGCATTTTCTTAGTGCCAGTGTGCTGTACTTTTCAAGGCCTGTCAATTGCCTAAGACCTCAAATCCTGATGCAAAATTCCCCAGCTTACTGCTCTCACATAGAACACACTTGTGCCAATGTCACTGCTTTTCCAGGCATCAAGCAAAACCATTGGAAGTAGTTGAATTTCTAGTGACACCCTATAGAGCTCTCCTTATATGTAGTAAGTTCATTCTTCTTTGGAGTTGTTAAAAAGTGAGGCTCAGGTTTTTGTGCCCTCAACTTTATCCCCTTTGGTTTATTGCTGCCTTCCAAGTTCAGCATCTCAGCATTTTTATTTCAAGAAATAAGCTTATGATGCACGGCATTAAGCAAGACACTTTGGGAGAGGAGGAACCCTTCCTGGAATTTCAGAACTGTCTCCTTGTAGAAAAATTCCTGTAATGTTTTGTTTTACTTCAAAAATCTGAGTGCCAGAAAGAACAGAGTCAAGAAAGGAGCTATCGTGAGCTCTTGAATTTGAAGCAAAATCTGTACTGTGACCCCATTTTAGAAGATCACTGGCCCTCCATAGAGCACTACTTTGAACAAATCAGTGAATTTTAAATCAAGTGTCTTGGTTGCTTATATTTTTAAAATCTCAAAAGATCTAAATTCAGATGCCAGTGAAAGCTTTGTAAAGGGAACCTCCCCTTCCTCAGCTTACCCTTTCCTTGCATTCTAGGAACTTCTAGGGGCTTTAGATATTCCCTAAATGATTAAAGAATAGATTATAATTCAATAGAACAGTGATTTGCTGGTTAAAGGAATAGCTGATACTTTATGAAACTGTTCTTAGAATAGCTTGGATGCTCTTAGAATAGCTTGGATGCTAGATCCCATTGTGTGTGTGTGTGTGTGTGTGTGTGTGTGTGTGTGTGT
Source organism: Pongo abelii (assembly GCF_028885655.2). Classification (NCBI taxonomy): domain Eukaryota; kingdom Metazoa; phylum Chordata; class Mammalia; order Primates; family Hominidae; genus Pongo; species Pongo abelii. Next base: position 38,309,999 of record NC_085928.1, on the reverse strand, counting down.
GAGAGAGAGAGATATGAGGGGGGCACCAAGACAGACATAGTTATACCCATTTCCTTTTTCCACAAAGCATTTGCAGTAGCTTGTAACCAACACACATTATAAAATTTACATAGGGATTTTTAAAATTTTAAGTAAAAATAGAGGGAAGCCCTTGGAAAAGAAATGGTATTAGAATAATGTTGAGTCTTTTGGGAATCCTACAAGTCTTTTGCTTCAGATGCAATTGCAGTAGCATTGAGAGAGAAGTCAAACGTCAAACACAGTTCTGTCCTGAAGAAAAGGAGCCAGACCTTTCATTGGTCCTCCACTCCACCACCACCCCAAGTTGAGCCAGTGCCATGTCCAATATCAGTCCTTGGGCTTCACCTGGCCTGTGCATTCATTCTAGTTCCACCGTCTCTGCCTTCATGCTTGTTACGACACAACTCTGCTAGAGTATTCATTCCATTTCTTTGGAAAGGCCTGCAGTTCAACAATTGCGCATCCCATTACAGAAACAGCATTGAGCATGATTTTGGAAAGATCACACATATATCGTATATTGGACCTGAGTATTCAAGACAGTTTCAGACACCCTTGGTTTATTATTCTTTTGGCTTCAGAAGTACATTCATGGAATGGACATAGATGAGGGATACCCAGAAACTGGCCAGGCACAGGGGAAAAGAAAGTGAGGGAGATTCCATTCTGCCTGACTCAGCCAGGATAGGTAGAAAACCTAAGGATCTTTTTCTTCAGCAGTCATCATATGTTTCCGTCGTTTGTTCCCATGGTTATTTTCCGCTGCCCAGTTGTTATTTGCACTTCTTTAAAAACATCAGTGCATGGGCCTCAAGAGGCAAAGAGAATTGAGGTCCTACACTAGAGTCAGAATATTCAAAGTTTTGGACTGAGGTTTCACCTCTGAGCTCATGCTTTTTTATTACACTACATTTGGCTGAAGATCTGACACTAGATGCACCATAACCATTGCAAAGGCCATGCAATCTCTTGCTTTTTAGATTTCCACTGACATTTTTGCCTGCTGTTAGAGTAGCCACACCTCTCTATGAGTTTCAGGTGTTTTAACCATTTAGGAAAAAGAGGGGAGGGAGAAAGAAATGAATCAGTAGTAAAGAGATGGTGCCTGAGAATGGAAAGATCACAGCTGAAAGTGGAGTATGTGCTACCTTCTGGCCCAGGCCAGGTGGCTGGGTGTAGATGGACGTTGTGTGTATCCCCAATGCAGTAACCCTTACAGAGATAATTCTCCCAGTTTAGCCACCACAAAGTATTGTTCTTTGTTTTTCTATAGTGCTTGTCAAAATGCTATGACAACTGACTGGTTTTATGCAAACAAAGCCTGGCTCTCAAGAGACAGTGTGTCTGAAAGTCAAACATGGATGGCAGCCATTGGCACACAAAGGAGTCAGAAACCACAGATTGTTTTCTCGTTGGATGAACAGCTTAAAGCAACGTAAAGTTAATTGAAGAATTCCTTGAAAGTGAAGTCAGACTAAAAAGAAATGCTCCGAGTCTATAATTTACTAAATGTGAAAGAACTGTAAGTGGTATGAGACTAAAAGAGTTTTTTAGGGGGAAAGAACATTTTTGTAAACAGATCTGGCTTTTATTTTTGCTGGGCTGTTTTAATTATTTGCTCTAATAATGTAGATCTCCAGAAGAATCTCTAATTAGGTAAGGCTTGATTTATGGAATTGGCCTCATATAAACCATGATGTCATGGTATGCTGCAGAAAATTACAGGCCTGGTCTTGCCATTGAAAACTAGTATTTCTACCTAGAACTACTCCTGCTCTGCATGTCTTACTCTCAGGAAACCAAAGCATACTATGTTCTCCTTCACAGTGCCCATTGCCCAGGTAAACTCAACATATAGTATTACTCATCAAATAATTTTATCAAACATTTTAAAAACTGGGGAAGGAGGAGTAGAAGAAAAATGCTAGCAGTTAAAGAAATCTTTACTTCCTGGGAACTTAGTAGATACCAACCTATGATTCTCAGTAGAAGTGGGTTCACTCCCCCTTCAGCTGACAGACTTGCAAGGATATGCCAGACTATCAAGAGTAGTGTCTGTGTGTCCCTTCCTCCCACAACTCTAACTACATCTTCCACACTCCATCTTCAGCTCCTTCCTGGAAAGGTCTTTCAGTGTCATGGTCGCCTATTTCATCTGGTTGTAAATAAGAGCCATGGGGCCTCTGTAATATTTCACCATGGTTCTTACTCCCTCTCCCATTGCAGTAGAAGCCTTGGTATAGAGCCAAGGCCTTTTCTTTGATTATAGGTCTGCCGATTACAATTTCCTAACATTTTTCTCACATTAATTATACCTTAGTGATTGCATTTTCTATGATTTCTCATTTCAATTTTGTTAAATTTTGGCCCCTATAGAGCAGAATGTAGAAGGAATCCCTCTAGATTTTTACAAATTGTTTTCCTGTCTTCCACAATTGTCTGATTTACACCTGCCCTGAGAGTCAGTTTAAGTCACCTGCCTTTATCAGGTCTTCTTAGACTATTCAATGTACCTTTCATAGAAAGCAACTCTTTTCTTTCATGGTTGTATTTCACCAGTTTACATCATATTTAATTAAATTATGTAATTATAGTAAGAAATCCAACAGGCATAGGCAGGTTTGAGAACAAATACAACTCTAAACAGCTGGAAGGAATGCATGGGATATACTAGTGAGTGACCTTCTAGCCTCCCTTATTCAGCATGTGTGGGCTCAGTCCTGGTTGAAACACAGGGATAGAATTGGTTAAGTGGAGCTCAGTTATGGAGGCTTCTGAATCTGTGCTCTCCACACTGTCTTCATTTTATGGAGGGGGTCCAGGGTGGTTACAAGGCTTGCCCAAGGTCAGAAACATTCATAGCCAAGCAGGCTATCCTGACTTTCAAGCCAGGGTTTTCTCAGGGCACCAGAGCAGGACTGATATCCTGGGCTTTTAATGTGCTTGTCTGACTGCTGCCAAAGGTAAAAAATGCAAGTTTATCGAGCTTGATTTATTACCACAAAATATCTGTCTTGATGCTTACTTTACCCATAGTTTTTGTGTTACTAATTAACACGCAGTTTTCTTTGAATTCTTCCTGATAATAAAAAAGACTCTTTGTTATTATAGGGAGTTAATCGAGGCTATAAGATTTCCCAATTCTGTCAGTGACCATGCTTAGCTAAAAGAGAGAAAGGCTGAGGAAGAATTTTCCTATGCCTATAGTAGGGCTCATCCTTCTTGCCACTACACAGCCCTATACGGTTTGTGGCTATTTTTGTTGGTCTAAAGGGCACAGGCCTCTGAAACAAAACTGCTTTTGGGTTTGAGCCAGATGATTAGGTTTGTATTTATTTGATCACATTCACAAACCGTATTTGCTAACTTTCCTAATACCAACTTGGGAAGATTTTTTTTTAAATCACTTTCCTTCTTCTCTTCCTTCCTTCCAGTGTTGTCTTCCTTCCTCACCCACTTTCAGAAAGGATTTGATGTTGCCTAGGGTTAAAATAGATAAATAAAATCAAAACCATTAGGATGAATATGAAGGAACGGGGAAAGATTTTATACTCAAATCCCTGAGGTAAGATGGCTTTGCTGTTATATTGAACAGTGCGTTTAGCTCTGAGCTTCCTGGTAGACAAAGTGAAACAAGTCTTTGGGTTCATGTTATTTCTATTTGCTGAGGAGAAACATGCCAGGTCCTCCACAGAGACGTTGTTACCAGGCACTTTATTCTAAGCCAGTGATTTTCATGTAAGTGAAGCTAAATAATCATCTAGAATAGGGGATTCATATATACATTAGAGTTTGAGAAGCTCTGCTGTAGTCCACCTCTATTTTTTGTTGGTAAGCCCAGGGAAGATAAATAATTTGCCGGTTACCAGGCTTGGTGGTAATAACACAGGCTTAGAGCCAGTTTGCCTTGGTACCAGCCTGGGCCTCGGAGCCCCCTTGTTTAGAAAGCACAGGTGTAGTCAGATGTGGTATTAGAGCTGGTGTGGTCAAGTACCTTACCTCGCTCCCAGGCAATATGGACACAGACTACGACCTGAGTCTTGGAATTTAGACTTAATGAAATCAGAATATGTGAAAGAGGAGTTTATTTCAAGAAGCTTTTCTTTTTACCACGAGGCTGGACCTCTGTATCAGGATGCTGTCAAATTGCCATGGAGGAGAAATCTAGAAGAGTAGGCCATAGCAGGTATCCTTTTTATGGCCTGTTTTAAAATACTTTGTCAAAAATGCCCTTCGTTTAGTCAGAATTGTGGGCAAATTTATGTTATATTTTTGCTGCCATGAATATATGATAGAACTTTGGGCAGGGGTCCTAAACTCAAGCTGTCTGCAGGAGACAGACAGGCACGGACAGCTATTTATTATTCAGAAGGCCAGACATAAAACAAGGAGCAAGGTTGATAGTGAACCAAAGGGCCAGTGTCTTGTCTCAATGGGGCAACCGCTTCTCAGCTCCTGTTCATTTTTTATCATGTGAAAAATGCAGTTATGTAGTTGACCAGATCTTCCAGTATTTTGAGAGGAGCTGGAAGTCTGGATTATGAAATTAAATCTCCTGATTTTAAATGTTGGCAACTCTTTTCTTCCACTTGTTCAAAGCAGAAAACTTGGAGTTGTCCTTCACTCCTGTCTTCCTTTCAAAACCCACATCTAATTCATCAGGAAATCCTGTTGGCTCTATCCTCAAAATATATTCAGAATCTGATCACTTCTTACGGATCTCTGTTGCGCTACTGTGGTCCAAACCACCACCGTCTCTCTCCAAGATTGTTGCAGTAGCCTCCTAACTGGTCTCACTGCTTCCATTCTTTCTCTCCTGCAGCCAGAAGTGTAAGTCAGATCACATTGCCCCTCTGCCCACAATCCTCCAAAGTCTCCACATCTTACTCAGCATGAAAGCCAAGATCCTCCCAATAACCCATGAGACTCTCCGACCTCATCTCTGCAGCTACATTGGCCTCCTGTCTGTTCCTCACATATACCAGCTCATTTCCTCCTTGTGACCTTTGTCCTTGCTGTTCCCTATTTTTCCAGGTATCTCTATGGCCCATTCATCCCCTGCATCCCTTTGCTTAAATGTCATCTTCTCAGTGAGACCTGCCTTGGACACACTATCTGAACTTACACACATGAATACACACATCCTTCCTCTCCACCCTCTCTGCTTTTTTTTTTCTCCTTATCACATATGGTCTAGTATACTCCATCAATTTTTTATTACCTGTTTTCTGCACTAGAATGTAGATTCCACGTGGATAGGGACTTTATATGATTTTGTGTATTTGTTCACTGCTGTTTACATCTGGAAATGAGCCTCACACATGGTAGGTGTTCAGTAAATGTTTGATGAATGAATGAATCTTAAAAACAATTTTTTTAACTTTGGGCCAAATAAAACTCTTCACTAGGCCAAACCTGGCCTGTACTTCTTTTGGCCTAGAGTCAAAAAGAATGAGTGCTTCTCCAGCAGCTCCTTATAGCTTGGGAACAGACTTTATGAATGCATCACGATGCCTGCCCTGGTCAGGAAACCACAGATGAGTTCTTCCCTTCCATTCCCACATGTACCCTCCTACTTCCACCCTGCTGAACTTCGATACATGCTTATTGTTTTGTGCCTCAACATTGTTTTTCCCAAGGTATTGCTGTTTAGAATATGGAAAATGTGTGAATTATTTCAGCCCCCTGAGTGAACTTTCAAATCTCTGAAGGTAGCACACATTTGAACAGTTTGACTTGCTTTCTGCAACACAGAGTTTAGAACTGGGCAAGCAATAAGTGAGGAAGAGTATCTCAGAGGGAAAAGCATGTGTAAAGACAGGTGTAAAAATACCCATGATGCTTAGGAAGAGAAGAAGTGAAACTAGAGTTGGGAGTGAGAGGGAAAGTGGTCAGAAAAGATGTTGGAGAGTAGACAGGGCCAAATCTTGCAGACCATGGTAAGGAGTTTGAATGCTATTGTTACGTCCAATGGGAAGCTGTTAAAGAATTTCTAAGTACTGAAATGATGGAGTTGGATTTATATTGATTAAATTTTACTCTGGCTATTCTGAGAATTTAGGAGACCAATAATAATAATGACAAAGCAAATGCAACTAACATTTATTAAACACTAATGCCAGGCAGCACGCTAATTGCTTTATACAGATTATTTTAGTTAATTCTTACATCATTCCATTGAGTTAAATGACATCATTATCCCAGTTTTGCAGATGAGGAAACTCAGACACACTGAAGCTAAGTAATTTGCCTGAAGTCACACAGCAAACCTATCGAACCAGGCTGTCATTTTTCAGTCTTTGCTCTTACTTAGCCCTTACCCTTTACTTCTTTGACTCTTCTTCCAATACTGGATTCAAGATGAGCATTTAGGAGGTTATTGCTATATTCCAGGAAACAGCTGGTGGTTGTGTGGCCTTTCTGCTAAGGTGGTTTTTCTGTTGTTCCTTGTAAGTTTAATGTTCATTCTTACAGATGGAGTATGATTTAATTCACGTTGGAGAATAGGCCTTAGCAAAGACTGAGGTAATATATTTTATTACTAATTACAACATTTTTCATTATTTTTTAAAAATAATGTGCATTTACCTAGTAGGCACTTAATAAATATATCTAAATTATAAATATAAGGCTAAAAGAGACAGTGATGGAATAGCATTTTTTCCATTGATGGAAGTATTTGTGATAATTTATCCAGTTAGAAAATAATCTCTAGTTCCTTGTCAATGATAATAGCACATTTCTAAGAGTCAGTTCTTGTTTTCTTAAGAAGAGTTGACTCTGATAAGCTATCGCACCAACTGTACTAGACTCCAAACTCATTACTGTGAACTATTCAATGGTGATTTGTTTCAATACATCTTTTTACTGAGGTGTGTAACACACACAAAGACACACATGCACATAAACATAAACATATACATATATATCCTGTTGATGTTGTACAAGCTCGTCAGTCCGTTGTTAGTAGTTACTTGAGCACCTAAACTCAATTCAATTATTTTTCTTTAAAAAAAAATTTTTTGAGCCTGGAATGGTGGTGCATGCCTTATTGGCCCAAGCTACCCTGAGGGCTGAGGCAGAAGGATTGATTGCTTGAGCTCAGGAGTTCCAGGCCAGCCTGGGCAACATAGCAAGACCTTGTCTTTAAAAAATAAGTAAATAAAAACTTTAAAAATTTTTCAGATTTATTTGTCTAAAAAGAATTATTTTTTATTTTCACATGTATAAATAAAATATTAAAATTAATTTTTAAATATATTACAAAAATAAATTTACTGATTTGTACAGAAAAGCTTTGTTTTAGTCACATAACACTATTGATTTTGGTTATAATTGTTCAATAAAGTCAAGTCCCCTAGGCACAGTCTTCTTAATTGTATCCACTTTCGTTACATAAATAAAAAGCTAAATAGTCATTCATTTTACTGTTGCATTTGCAACCTTTGCCAAGTTAATATCACATTAAATAGTGGTTTTGTTTCTAAAAACATAGTCTATATATACATAGACCATACCAGTGTGCATTAATTGGAGTTTATTAAAGACATAGCTTTTCTTTGAGCTCAAGGTTTATTCCAGCCTAAATAGTCTAATCACTAAAATAAAAAAGCAAATACTGAGCAGTTTACTGACATTCCATAGAAGATAGAATAAGACTTAGTGTGTGAGAACAGTACAACATTTCTGATGGTTTCTTTTTTAAAATAAAAAACAGCAGCTTCAAAATTCTGCTAGACAAACTGCTACTAAGAGGGCTTTTGTAGCTCAGCCTGTCACTACGCTGTATAGTGACCAAAAGGGCAGATTCTGAGTCATGATAACATTCTAGGAGATGTCAACAGTCAAAATAAAATCAAACTATATGTCATCTGGAAAGCTTAGATCAAGACCAAGAGATCTTGGAACATTTAGAAGCAGCCCAGGTGTGACATGAGTGAGGACGCTAAGAAGAAAAACTTCACAGCTGTTTGTAACTTTCTCACAACTGCTTCGCATTTCTCTAGCATGGAATGGAAAGTATAGAAATGGAGAAAATCAGAACTGGAAAGGACCTTAAAACCCTTGTTTTACAGATAAGGAAACAGAGGCCCAACGAGCACCAAACACTTGCCTAAAGTCACACAACTAGAGTTAACCATAGGACTGAAATTGGAATTTGGAACTCCTGTTTTCTAGTTTAATATTATTTTCTCCACTCTTTTTGGGCATTTTGACTGTATAGTATTGGAGTTGTACCAAAATGAAAAGAGCTGGCTTGGATGAGAAAGGAATCGGAATCTCTGCCACCAGAAGTCAGTGATCAGGCCAAAACTAGACAGGGGCTCCCTGGCATGTGTGTTGGTTTCCCGTGAAAGAAACTTGGACTCATTGTCCTCTAAGAGCTTTTCCAACTCTAATTGTAATGAGTATAGATAATTTTCATCATATTTGTAATAGGGTAATGATTCGTCCTCCCTACTTAAGGCGTTATTGCTCATTCTCATTCATGCATATCTCATCTACTGTAGTCTTTTCTCAGAACCTGTTTTCCCATTGAGAGCACCTGTTCCAAAGTTGCTTAGTAATGCAGTGTGACTAAAAAAGCAGGCTAAGACTCCAAGCTCAGTTCACCATTTGGAATCATGAGTGATCATTGTCCCCACAACTAATTTAACCTTCTACATTAAACCAGTTTCCAATAACTGCTGCTTTTCCTCTACCATATAAACACAAATCAGCTATATAGTTAGCAAAAGGGAGATTGGTGCAGTGAAATCAATCCGTTTTCCCTCCCTGCAGCAAGGATGTGGTATGGCAAAAGCTTTGGTCAATTTATAACCTAATAAGGTATAAGTGGTTTTTAAAGTGCACTGTTGTAAAATTTTCTTTACTGTGCAACTATATAGATATTCTTGACCTAAGAATGAAAAATGTATAGATTTGCATTATAATATAAAATCTATGAGATATGAAGTCTGATGAGAAATTTATTTACCACCTGATAATATCTGTGTGAATATAAACATCTCTGTTACTCTCTTCCTAACATAAAATGATCTTTGCCCATTCTGCCTTTATTCCTTTGTCCAGCTCTCAGATTCTATTTTTTTCTGCTATAATTTAGCACATATTTTCCTAGACATCAGCATTTTTAGACTATGTACTTAAATGTCATATTTATAATAGGGAATTTCCAGAAAACAAGTGATTCAGTCTCCTATGCCCAAAGTACCCCATTCTCCAGTGGAAAGCAGGATGAGTTATTCATTGTATTAGTTATGTGGTCACAATGGAGGCCTATCTCCATAGATTTAAAACAGTAGGTTTTAAACTTTCATCTAGCAGTCCAATAGAAATGTTTCCAAAGTTCCTGTTACCCTCGTTTCCACTGATCCTGGATTGATTTGGGAAGTGGGGTGAGGAAGGAGTTGGTGGTAGGGTTCATATTATCATCGTGGTGATCTAGTAAGTGAGTGAAGGATTCCTTTTTTCAAATATAAAGGAAATTGAGAGCCCAACAAGAAGCCACGTTACAGAACTAGAAAAGTAATTGTCCAAACTGAGCATAAAAACCCAACACCCAAACAAGACCTGAGACCCGCATCCCTTGGCTCCTCCTGTGTTCTTTTTTTTTTTTTTTTTTTACTAACCCAGTCTCTCTCCTCAAGGAAAAGTCAAGCTAAGCCAGTTTTCCTTCTAAGGCTGAGGATCTAGGACAAGAAGGCAAAGACAGGGATTGAGGACATTGTATTTTACGTTTATTTGCCTCACTTTCTCCCAAGGGAAACACCCCACTAGGGCAGTGTCAACAGACTTTTTTGTAAAAGCAAAAATAGGAAATATTTTAGGCCTTGCTGGCCATATGGTCTGTGTAGTAACTACTAAACTAGGTCAAAATCAGCCAAAGACAATACATAAATTAATGAGCATGGCTGTGTTTCCATAAAACTATATTTTGGACAGTTAAATTTGAATTTTATGTATTTTTCATGCATCATGAAAAATTATCCTAATTTTTAATTTTTTCAGCTGTTTAAAAATGTAAAAATCATGCTTTCAGATTGTATAAAGACAGGCTACAGACCAGATCTAGCCCATTAGCCATAGTTTGCTAACCCCTGCCGTATGGGAATAAATAATGAAACATGAGGAAGATTGTAGGTGTTAAAACATGGAGAAAAATATGATACTTGAAGAACAATTATTTAAATGTGGTAGAGGAAATTATTGATATGGATGCCTCCTTCAGAGAGAGCAGATGGATGCCTTGGCCCTTGATTCTGTTTTAGGTAATCTTAGTTGGTACTAGGTCAAATTCCAGATTGGTTATTTTGATTTACTTTCTTAAGATTTATGAAATGCAGGTTATGGCTGGCTTTAGAGAAGAAAAGTGGAAATAAGAAGAGGACATGTGACTTAGAGCTTGCCATATGGTATGCAGAGCCAACAGAACATTTTATTCGGAATGGCAGCTGGTGGTTTCTGTTATCTGTGAATCATTGTGAAGTCTGTCTGAGGCAGAGAGGAGACAGCTAGCCGAATTCCCCTTTCGCAAAAACTGATTCATAACATTGTAAAGCTCACAGAAAATGCATTTTGTATCACAAGAACACATAAAAATCTCTATTTTTTGACATACAGGCTATATTGATGAACTTTAAAATAAAAAGAACCTGTAAACGTAAAACCATAAAGAAACATTGTTTAAAATAGTATGAAGAATTTATGGGCAGTTTGAATACAGCTTTTGTTGCTTTGTAGGTAACTCACTTATAACAATTGCATAAATGGTAATGCAGTTGTCTGTAACAAAGGACCATTAATTATGACACTGATGACAATGATAACATAATTAACTATTTTTTGAGCTGCTACTATTTGCTGCCACCTAACATACATTATTACATTTATTCCCTGCAACAAGCCTGCAAGGTAGGTATTATTCTCCTGTTGAAAATGATGCTGAAGTTCAGTCACACAAACACCAAGTACCAGGGCCAAATTGCAATCCATATCCCCATCACGTGAAAGTTAGTGTGGTTTCCACTCTACTATTACCATTGATGAGACATGGTAACCAAGAAAAAAAAAAGAATTTAGGAGAACTATCTTCAACTATATTGCTGGGATAGCATTACTTTATAAATATTAATTTTACTTTGTGGTTACTATATGGTAATGGAATTATTTTGGCCCCTTAAAACCTTAGAAAAAATCAAACTAATTGTGCCTTGTAATATTTGTGGTTTATGTGTCCATTGACTGCTTGCAATTTCCAGGCAGGCTGCATCCTTGAACTATTCACTGTCTGAACTTGCCCTCAGAGAATTCTTCCTCCTGCCTCACCTCTATCGAGTGGCAGCCAATGAAAAACCCACAAGCTCGGCAGCTGCAGTTCTGGAAGGCTTCCATCAAACCCTCATTCCCAAATCCCCTTTGAAAATCACAGCTCCTAGAGCTTTGTGTTATCTTCTTGAAGGTCTTGGCTAATGTTTGTAACATTGTAAAACTTAAGCAAACACTGTCTTCAAGACCAGGATTCTTAAACTTGGACTCTGTGTTAACTTGCCTGCACCAAATCATGTACTGCCCCTCAACTGCACTATCTTAAATTCTTACCCTGGAAAGTAGCCTGAAAAGCAGATATTAGGACGGGAGCTTTTTAAATGGTCAGTAGGAAATTAAAAAGCTTATTAAGTTTCAGAAAGTGCCTCTTTGACAGTTCAGAATTGAATTAAAAAAAAAAAACCTGATATATTGAGAATATGTGGTGACTCAGCCCTGTTCTTGCTCCTCTAAATTTTATTCTTTCCATGAATTGTTTTTAGGATTTAGAGGTCAAGTATCCAGTATACCTGTCTCAGAGGAAACAATATTATTTTCCTAAGTGAACATCTAGTACAAAAGTGGCTGTTTTACGTATAACTGAGCAGTACCAATATCCAGTTCTTAGCCAGCCTTTTTATATATGAATCATGTTATTTAATCCAGATTTCTTTGAAACCACAAGCAGACACACAGTATGGTTATTTGATTGAAGAAACATGGTGCTATTATTCAACCCGCCATGCGTTATTTTGCTTACATTAGTGACCCATTAATACACTTAAGAAGAAAAGTAATTTGCATCATCATCCATTGAAATTGACAAGACTGGATGCTGGTGATTATGGACACTAAATTCCATTGTGGGGAAAGTTCCTGATCTCTGTGTAGCACAAGACTGGTTTTTCTAGACTGTCTCAAAAGTATATCCAGGAACTCAGAATGGGGGAAAAAGCTGCAGCCAGGAGACAAATATGTGCTAATGTACCACTTATTGTCTGGAGAAAATGTACACTCATGGCAGCAGTAAGAAGTTATTTGGTCTGTATTTATTTACAATGTGCAGGCTGCAGAATGTTAGCATTCTGATTATGGCCAGATGTAATGGAAAGAATTCACTAGCATTTTCACACTGGCTTTAGTAAGGAATGCACTTTTTGAATCAACATTGGTTAAAAGGTAGCCATTTCGTTCCAGTAATCCAAAAGGTTCTTTGTGTTGCCTAAATAATAGAGGAAATTATTTGGGGCCTCAAATCCCATCTGAATTGACTGCTTTTGGTCATTTAAACATGCTTCCTTATCAGTAAAACTAAGCAGACTCATTTTTTTTTAATTTGATAGCAAATATCTAGTATTTAGGTAAGACAGTGAGTTTAGATTTATGATGGGGAACCCTCAGAGTTCAAAGTACACTTGCTTGAAATAACGTTGATAAGGAATATTAGTGTCAGTTTTCCTAATGGGAAGGAGGGGCATGCTTTAAACCTAGACTTTCTATGAAATATGCAGCCTCAGGAGAATATCCACTCTGATCAGTAAACAGTATATACATACGAATATATTTGTTTGTGGTGTTTTTTCTCAGTAGAATATCTCAATCACTGCAGTAGTCCACTTTCCTATTTTAATGTTTTGACTATCACTTGTTTAAGTATCAAAAAACAACTTGGGATGTCAAGAAAAAAGCCATTTTGCTATCTCCATGTAGTCAGCAAAATGCTAGGGGGTTCTCTCCAGCTTGAAGACCTGTTTATCTTATGTTATTTTTTAGGGTTGATCTGATATCATAAATGTATATTCAAAATTGTTATCCAAATTGTATGTGTTTCAAGTTTGTGCTTTCTAGGATTATTAGCAATTTGATGATGAAAGCCATCTACATTTTCAAGTCCCTTAAACCAAATGGATTTTAAACAATTAAATTCATAAATGAATGTCCATGCTGTAAGCATATTCCTCCTTAAATTATTAGTATTATTATTATTTGAGACAGAGTCTCACTCTGTCACCCAGGCTGGAGTGCAATGGCACAATCTTGGCTCACTGCAACCCCCGCCTCCTGGGTTCAAGCAATTCTCCTGCCTCAGCCTCCAGAGTAGCTGAGACTACAGGCGCATGCCACCACGCCCAGCTGATTTTGTATTTTTAGTAGAGACAGGGTTTCACCATGTTGGCCAGGCTGGTCTCGAACTCCTGATCCACCCGCCTCAGCCTCCCACAGTGCTGCGATTACAGGCGCGAGCCACTGCACACAGCCGAATTATTTACTTGAATTTTTTAATGCCCTCTGGTTCCCAGTAATCAAACACTTTGACCTTTTTCACCCCACCAAACTATTAAAGAAATTGAACCATAGAAGAAGCAGAAACTTTTATCATTCTGACATAGGGGTATTTCTTGATTACCTTTAAATTTATTTTATTATAATAGAAAAATTCAAACGTAGAGGGAAGTCGAAAAGAAAGAATCCCCATGTGCTCATCACGAGCTATAGCAGTCATCAACTCATGGCCAACTTTGTTACATCTTTATTCCTTTCCCCCTATATTGGATTCTTTGGAAGCAAATCACATGCATGTAATTTCTATGGATTGTCTATTATGTGATTTGAACTTTGTTGGGCTCTGAGGATAAAAAGATGAATGAGACATAGTCCTTATTCTAAGGGATCTCATTAGATTCTTCTGGGATAATAATGTTTAGTAGTCAGTGTAATTATAAGTCCATTGTAACATAGAACCCAAAACTAAAAACCCCTGTACCATCTCTACACATTGCATAAACTTAATATAAAAGGAATTATGGTATAGTAGTTCCTAAATCCACTTTTAGGAAGGTCTTCTAAGGCATGAAAAATTTCCTAGCTCTGTCAACTAAAAAGGTCTAGAATCAATGACACCTTGTAGCAATGAACATATGCAACACATAAAGCTTCTACATCTCATTTCCCACTAAGAGGAACAAAGGCTTCTTGGAGAAGTAGCTGACTGCAGGGCTGTTGGAGGAAAAAAAAGATGAGCCTGGAACATCTTTTCATGCCACGATGTTAGGAAGTCTCAAAAAATGATGAGGACATGTCAAAAGGACACCAGAGTTGGCTTGAAAGGACTCCCACTGGCCTAATCTGAAACAACCTGAACAGCGAAACAATTATAAAATGGAAGGTGACCCATTGAATAAAATAAGAATTCATGAGTTTGTTCATGGTGATAATAGGTAGATACTACATGTGTAAGCAAGAAAAGTTATTCTTTACAGTAGAATGCCTACTAATAAATGTAGAAGAAATATAGATTAGAAAACCACCATTTTGCAGCTATCATAGTTGCAAATAGTTAAGAAGTATCAATGGCTGCTGAAACAATTTTTTAAAAGTCCAGTGAGGAACAGGATATTTAGATATCTCAAAGAATTTTCCACAAATTACTTATTAATAATCATGGGAAATAGTAGTTTTGGAGTAGAGAAGCCTGGTAGTGGCACTTCAACCAAGTGATCAAAGTTACCATCATCAATAGTAGAACAAATTGACATCTTGTGCTTCTTGATGTTATGCAGTGAGAAAGATACATTACTTCTATGGTATTCCTGCCCCAAATATGCATAATTAATTTAATATTAAGGAAATATCAGACAAACCTAAACTAAAATATACTCTTCAAAAATTTTAGTATCCTGAAACATAAATAAAGCTGAGCCATTTCAGATTAAAAGAAACCAAAGAGACATAAAAACTAAATGTGTGGGTTCTTCCGTTTGGATCCTGGATCGGGGGAGGAAATGCAAACAGAACAGTATTGGGACAATTGGTAAAATTTGAATAAAATGTGGGGATGAAACATAATATTGTGCTTATATACATTTCCTGATTTTGATCATTGTATTGTCACTAAGTAAGTGAATTTATTTATTCTTAGGAAAATACATTGTAATATTTAGAGGCAAAGGGACATGATGTCTGCAACTTACTCAGATGGTTTAGAAAAACAAATGTTGTGTATATGTAGAAAGAGAATAAAATGCAAAAGTGGTAAAAATTTTAATAACTGGTGAATATGGGTGAAGGGTAAAAGATTTTTTGTAGTATTCTTGCAACTTCTAAGTTTGAAGTTATTCTAAAATTTAACAAAAGATTAAAACAAAGCAAACAGACATGCACACACACACACACACACACACACACACACAGAGTAATCTTCACTTTAAATAAAGCCAACGCAACATATAGAAATCTGAAAATCATACCCTAAGATAAACTGAGAAATACAAAATTTTTGTCTCCCAACAAAGTTGCTACAGAAATCCTCTTAGCAATCTTTATGTTCAAATCATAAAATTTATAAATAACATAGAAATAGTGTCCCATATCCCCTTCTGTAAATTGAGGCACACTTACATTTGTTTTAGCTCTGTCCTGATAAGTTTCTCTATGCATCTTGCTTGCTTTGGGAAGCTCATTGCATAAAGCTGTGTATAAGTGAATGTTTAAATGTTTTTGAAGAAAATGAGTGATGATAACTTGACCTCCAGTACAGATTAAGACCGTTAAAAAACTAAAGCTCTACTAATTTCTTCCTCACAATTACCTGAGTAGCTTTACAGCCACACTAACTGGCTCTGAATCGCTTAGGTTTTCCTTTTTAATCGCTTTTCTTTTTTTTTGGAAACAGAGTCTCAAATCTCACTCTGTCGCCCAGGCGGAGTGCAGTGGCACAATCTCGGCTCACTGCAACCTCTGCCTCCTGGGTTCAAGCAATTCTCCTTGCCTCAGCCTCCCGAGTAGCTGGGATTACAGGCACCTGTCACCATGTCCAGCTAACTTTTGTATTTTTAGTAGAGACAGGGTTTCTTTCACCATACTGGCCAGGCTGGTCTTGAACTCCTGACTTCAGGTGATCCAACCGCCCTGGCCTCCCAAAGTGCTGTGATTACAGGCATGAGCCACCACGCCCGGCCTCTCTTTTCTTCTCATTAAAATATAACTCTTACAGAAATAATAAGAAAAGTAACGAAGTAATGAGTCTGTTATTTTGAGCCCATCCAAAAAAAATTGCTTCACTGGCAATAGATAGAAAAATAAGATATAGAATTATCCAAAAGCTGATTAGCCAAATTCTTTCTTTTTTCACCATTTTTTTGCTTATAGAGAATTCGAGCAGAGAGTGGAAACAGGCAATACTACTCAGTCAGTTGTAGTTTCTTATTGACTGTTTGGTTTAATTTCAAAATTAACAAACATTGTAATTGTAAAAGATTGGAAATAACCTAAATGTACTTTTGTAGGGACTGGAAGTAAATAGGATTATCCATTTATCCAATACTATGCTTCCATAACAAAAACTGGAAAGCTATTTATGGGTTTTGTTTGTTTGTTTCTTTTTAAAGGACACGATCTCAGTCCATGTCCTACATAGTAGCCTCAAACTCCTGGGCTCAAGCGATCCTCCCACCTCAGCCTCCCAAGTAGCTGAGATTACAGGTGCCAAGCCACAGTGCCCAGCTGCTCCTTATGTACTGATACAGAAAGATCTCCCAGGTGTATTGTTAAGCCCAAAAAGCACCGTACAGAACATATTGTCTATATTGTATGCTACCCTTTGCATGTAATAAAAAGAAGAAAGAATGAACGTACATGTTTGTCTGCATATGTGTAAAACGTCTTTGAAAAATGCACACACAATATTGCTTGCCTAAGGAAATAAGAATTTTGTGTTGGGAGACAATAATTTTGCATTAATTCAGCAATAACAGATGTTGGAAAAACTCCTAAATTTAAAGCTTATAAAAAGAATAGGAAATTATGCTTTCACCAGTGTTGTATTGGTATTGAAATTAGCATCATCTAATAATAGTTCATCAAACATAGAGACATTCCCAGACCTTTCACTGTAGTGGTGAAAACCATTATGCATTTTATCTAATTCAGTTAGTCTGCTTTACTTATTAACTTGACCTCAAAAAACTGAGCAACCTTATCTAAGTGTTCTTGGTCACAGTAGTACAGCCTATGAAGTACATAAGGAGTACAGCCAAGACTCACCTGCTACAGGAATATCAAAGAGCAGATGAAATATAATCTATATTTCACAGTATGTAGTATAAAGATTTCACAGTATAAAGATTCAGTGGAGTTCTACCAAAATACCAACTTGGTTTAATACCTAGTGGAAAGGAAAAGAGTAAAATTTATTTCAAACTAGATAGTGTAAGATTCAGTCTTATAATATGCGGGATACCTGGAGTACCTTGGAAAAGCCAGATACCAAATAAGATCTAGGAAATTTTTAGGAATCCAGAAGAATCTAGAAAAGCATCGTCCCTGGAGTTGATATTTCAATATATCACCAAATGATTTTTCATCCAAGATCTCAGTGCTTCCCTTAAATTCGATATTAAATGGCATGTGGTAATTTCCCCCCAGTGGTTTTCTTCACAGTTAACGACTTTCTTCTTTTTTTTTTTTCTTTTTTTTTTTTGAGATGGAGTCTTGTTCTGTCGCCCAGGCTGGAGTGCAGTGGCGCGATCTCGGCTCACTGCAACCTCCGCCTCCCGGGTTCACACCATTCTCCTGCCTCAGCCTGCCGAGTAGCTGGGACTACAGACGCCCGCCATCACGCCCGGCTAATTTTTTTGTATTTTTAGTAGAGATGGGGTTTCACTGTGTTAGCCAGGATGGTCTCGATCTCCTGACCTTATCATCTGCCCACCTCGGCCTTCCAAAATGCTGGGATTACAGGCATGAGCCACTGTGCCTGGCCTCATAGTTAACAACTTTCTTGATCTGTCTACCTGCATTTTATAATTGGATACATGAATCAATCCAAGCTGTCTGAATATTTCTTTTTCTTCCTGCACACACAAAAGTCAGTGAAAAGTAGGAACCTAAGACAATCTCTGGAACAGGTAACCATCTCTTACCACTTACAACATAAGATTAAACAAAGAGTTCTCTCCTGTGGCTTATTTGCATATTTCATTTGCATAATTCTCATCTAACTCCCTCTTTAAAAAAAAAGTATTAATTATTCAAATAAATACTATCTATCCAGGCCATAAACAGTATATTAAAGTTCTCTCCCTGAGAATCATTTGTATAGTTCCAGATAATAGCATTCCATTTTAATATAGATGAGTACACAGATGTGACCATGGTTTTAGAAACAGTTTAGGTAGCATCAAGAAACATCTGCACATTTTCCCAGCAGCCTGAGTAACTAGTAGTGATTTGTACAGACTTCTCTGCATCCGCTTTTTCCCCCTTCCTTTTTTCAGCACATCTAGATGATTAATAGACTGAACAGGCCCTTATATATGCATTCTGACAGCCTTTAGGACGGTCTTGGTTGACAATACACACATAAGCCAATGTTGTTATCATGAAACACTTCATTTGAATGACTATTATAGGCTGAACAGGATGTCCTATGCCAAGAGGTTGTGACATTTTGAGAGGGTGGTGCTGGGAGCCATGTGGGACTCTTTTCCCATCACAGCCAAGTTGACATTTTCTCAGGTTGTAGGATCATTAGGGCTGCAGGGGGAGAAACTTTGTCAGTGGCTGGGTAGAAGTCCCTTAAGCCTGGATTATGCATTTGAAAAAATGATTTCTTTGCCTTAGGGAAGAGAGTCTCATTTTAAAAAGAAAAAAGTTTTTATAACGAGTTCATGTATTCCACTATGAATTTTGCTGAAAAATCTGTCCTGAAGTATGTCTTTGCTGCCAAATCCCACGCTTTACAGTTAACCAAAGTTGACTCTGTATGACCTGTTACATTTTCCTTAGACAGTTGGATGTGATCACAGAAGGGTGACTGCCAAAGTTTTATTTCAGCTCAGATATAGCTAAATGCAAGAAATCACTTCCTGACACCTTTCTTCTGCCTGCCCCACCCTAAATCACCATTTTTCAAACAAGCTATGGGATCTACAAAATGGCCTACCTGTGTTCCAAGTTAATTTTGAGAATGGCTTTTTATGGCTGGTTTGTAATCTCTTTAGAAAAGCAAAATTATGATGGAAACTCTATGACATCCTAAGCTGTAAGCACTTGAAGATGAATGTAACTTCAGGTCTGTGAAGCTAAATATTTACCTTCCACATGATTTACTGCATCTTTGTTCTTTCCACACTGAGCTTTTTCTTTATGTGCATCCCTTCATCTCCAAGCTACTTTTTAGTAGCCCTGTTATATCAGTGTTTTGTGATGTTACAAAAAAGCAAAGAATGTGAGGTCAAATTTTCCATTACATACTTCAACAGGAATGCCAGGGAACTTAGCCAAACTAAGGCTACAAAAAAAAATAAAATAAAAATTACAGGAAAGATGATTCATTAGTCAACAATTGCCTTACCAAGAAAATAGAATTACTTGTATGTATGTGGTTTGGGGAAGGGGGATAAGTGCAGATAGCCTGGCTATGAGTGAAATGCAGGTATTTTATGTCTATGTAGCATGGTTTTAGACCTACCAGAGATCTTTTAAACGGTAAAATTCAGGAGAAAGGATAACTCGTGTTGTGCCTTGATTTATCTCACCTTTTTCTTCTTTCAACATGAAAGTATATCACATGCTGACCCCAACTACAATTTGATTTAAAAAAATAATGACAGCTGAAAACTAGGATAGAAAGGCACAGGCTGCACCTCAGGAACAGTGAAAACAGGGACCATTGCCATTCCTTCCTCTTTCCTCAGCTATATGATCTGAGTCCCTTTTTATTTCATGTAGGTCCCCTTCTGCTCCCCTTTCTCTTTATTTTGCCATAAGCTCTGGATCGTGATCCATCCCTAAAACATTGTCATATTAATAGAAATTCTGGAATTTGGCCTTTAAATATAGTCATTATTACATATTAAAGGATCTACAAAGGGCAAAAATTGTGGCAGTAGATGAAAACAATAGCCACTGAAATTTTTTAAATCCTACAAGCTCGTAAGATTCCTCTTAAACAAACAGAATGATCCAGTCACAGAGTTTAGTGCTGTAAATGTCAAACTCAATATAAACTTGATTTTTTTTTTGTATTCTAATAAGAAGACCAACCAGTAACAAAAAAACATGGGCTCTGTGACCAGCCAATACCAGATACAGTGAAATCTGTTATCTGATGTTTCGTCAGCTAGCCTGTGAGCACCATCATGTAATAAAATTCTCTAAACGGTGATTCACGGTGCTACAAGATCTTTGTGCACCTTTTGACTAATCAGAGACAAATCACATCAGGCTCTTGTATTATTTTATTACTAAGTATATTTTATTTTAGTTCTTTGGAAATTGGTAATCCATGTATGGTTCAGACATTGTTAACCAGAGTACATAATTAGAACAATTCCAGCCATGCCAGATGATACTGTATTTACTGAAGAATTTTATTGCCTTTTATGGAGAACATGAGGGAGGAAAAGAGAACAGGTTTTTTTTCTTTTCTTTTGCCACATAGCTGATAACCCAGTTGCTATAACCATTTCTTCCACACAGAGGGACAACAACATGAGAAATACACGTTTTAAAGTTCCTAACAATCAAGTACTTCTTACGGGAAGCTGGGACAGTTCAAGAAAAGAAATGGATTGAAGGAGAGGAATAGAGCCAAAGTTCCCAGACCTTGACAACTAGGGCAAATGTAACAAGTCCACATTCATCATGGAAAAATGTAAAGTCCTGCATGTTTGTGGAAGAAAATGACTGCATTCGCAGAACAAGAGGGATAAGGGGCTAACATAGCCTGTGCTGGTCACAGCCTTCTTTGCTCATCTCTCTTTACCTCAATGTGAAGGTCAGTGACAGACCCCCTGAGCAGGGAATGTTTTTTGAATTATAATGATGGAGACAAGTATCCTGTGTCTCAAACTGACAAGAAGTACTCCTCAGTCCTCAAAGCTCAGAGAGGCTTTCTTCAGGCATATCCAGTATTTCATTCTTTACTGTGTTGTGC
The DNA here is from genome assembly GCF_028885655.2 of Pongo abelii. NCBI lineage: Eukaryota > Metazoa > Chordata > Mammalia > Primates > Hominidae > Pongo > Pongo abelii. The sequence continues at coordinate 38,288,734 of NC_085928.1, read as the reverse complement.
CTTACCTGCTCTCTGTACATACAAGTAAGGAAAAGAGAAAATATATGCAGAAAATCATGTCCAGTAAGTTTTATTCCCCTTTGAAAGATTATATTTTGTCTTTTCAAAGTCTCTCTGTCCCTGTTCTTCTCAGCTGTATTAAATATTTGTTTCCTTCGTTCTTGAATCTCATTTTCTTGAGGCTTACAGCAGCTCAGCAGTCTCTAAGGTCTCTTTTCCCTCATCCATACTCTCACTTCTCTATTTTTGACTACCTTTGCAGGCCAGTAGGTATTTATTATGTCTCATTTGCTGTGAGAGGCAGGCTCCACCCCATCCTACCATTCTCCCAGACTTTATTCCTTTTAACCGTCTAACTAGCCATCCATTTGAGTCAGTAAGGACATGGAGACTTGAGAAATTTACATCCTTGGAAGGTGATTATGATATGTTGAATTTATTTTTTAAAACTTTTTTTACAAAATGACAAAAAATTATGTATATTTAGGGGGTACAATGTGATATTTTAATCTCTGTATACATTATAGAAAGAGTCAATCAAGCTAGTTAACATATCCATCACCTCACCAACTTATTTTATTGTGACAAGAACATTAAAAATCTATCCTTTTAGCAATTTTGAAATATGCAGTATGTTGTTTTGAATAACTGTAGTCATTATGCAGTGCAATAGAGATCAGCTTTTTAGATTCTACATATAAATGAGATCATACATACTTGTCTTTCTGTGCCTAGCTTATTTCACTTAGCATGATGTCCTCCAGTTCCATCCATGTTGTTGGAAGGACAGAATTTCCTTCTGTTTGAAGGCTAGCTAGTAGTTCATTGGGTGTATATACCATATTTCTATGATGAACCCTGTCCTGCTTTGCAAGATTTTAAAAGGGAATGTGCTTTAGAACAAGACACATTGAGATTTGGGTTCAAATCCCGTGACCTTGAGCCAGTTGCTTGCCTCGTTTATTCATTTAACAAATTTTGATTGAGCATCTTCTATGTGCCAGTCATTGTGATGGGCACAAGGGATGCAGTTGTTTACAAGATTGACATGGTCTTTGCCCTAATGAAGTTTATATTCTAGTTAGGGAAACCAGTGAAAAATAAATATTTAAATAAGTATTTACATCATAGTATAAAGAAGAAGTAACACAGGGGTAATCTGTCAAGGGGGGCAGTGAAAACTATTTTTGAAACAATAGGTAAGCTGAGGCTCAAAGAATGAGTAGGAGTTAGCCAAACAGAGAGTATACAAGAGCATCACAGGCTAAAGGACAGCTTGCTCCAAGACCCCAAGTCAGGAAGGAACTTGAGACAAAAGAGGAACTGAAAAAAGGCAAGCTAGACTAGAGCCCAGTGAAAGAGAGAGAAGTAGAAAGATACAGAGGTAGTGAAGCCAGATTATACAGAGCCTTATAGGCACTGGCAAGAATCTTGGTCTTTTCTAAGAGCAATGAGTAACCATTGAAAGATTTTTTTAATGAGGTAAAAACTTGATTTGTATTTAAATCACTCTGATTATTGTACCTCATCACACAGTAGATGAGAGAAGGAAACCAATGTGAAAAAGGCTGGTGCCATTTTTCAGGTGAGAGATGATGGTGGCAGTCAATGGAGTGGTTAATGGCTCCAAAACAGATTTAGGAGGTAGAGCTGACAGGACTTAGTGGCTCTCTGCTTTGGTGACATTGCAGAATAGGAGTGTCTCTGATGACTTCCATTTTTCTGATATGAGGTGCTGTTTCCTGAAGTTAAGAACATTTAGAGGAGAGCCTAGCCTGGGCGTAGAGAGGACTAGATCCTAAGCTCAGTTTGGAACATGTTTGATCTAAGATGCTTGTGATATATCCAAGGGGAGATGGTATGCAGGTAATTGTAAAAACATATCTGGAGCTCACAAGAGATGTAGGCTAGAAATATAAATTGGATAACAGTTTATAGATTATATTTAAAGCTGCAAATATGACCTCTCGAAGCCTTAGTTGTTGCATCTATAACTTGGAAGTAATGATCTAGCTGTGCAAAGAGGTTGAAAGGGATGCGTACAGCACATAGCACAGTATCTAGCTCATAGTAAGCACTCAGTATATAGTAATTGCCATTATTACTATGTCTAGGAAAATCTCACAGCCTTATTCTCTGAGTTGGCACTAATTGACAAAGAGGAGAGTGGAAAAGAGTGAATAAAGGAATGAACATAAATCTGTGAAAATATGTGTATAAAATCTAGATAAAACCATTAGCTTTCATTGTGCTGCTGTGTTAGAATTTTTTTTTGTAATTTTTAATTCCCAGGCATCCCTCCTCTCGCAAACACCTCCTATAATTCTCCCCCTGAAAAATCAGGGGACTTCATTTATCTTAAATGGGACATTTGGACCCAAATGATTTCTGAGGCTGCCACCAGGTTCTTCATCTTGGTGGATTCTCATCATTGCTGCTACAGTGACTGATTGATTTGTTGAGAAATATCTGTCTAAATATTCTTCTGGTAACATTATTTTTAGGAAGGCAAAGCCTTTACATTTCCAGACGGCAGCTTTGCTGTGAATGTGGGGAAACCACAGAAAGCTGTAACACATTGCACATGTCAGCAAGGCCTTCTGGGCTTCTTGGCATTCCTAATGATAATGATCCCACTTGGTGGAGGCTGACCCTCCCTGCAGCTGGTGTCCTTTCTGTGCAGGGATGAGGTCACTGGGGAAGGGGGAGGAGGCGGAGCTGGGGTGGATGAGAGAAGGGAAGGGGAAGAAGCTGTCACATCTGCATTCTTGGTGGAAAAATGGAAACATGTTTGCCACATGCTTGCTTTGTTTATTTATTTTTTAAGGAAAGAGTATGGAGAGGCAAGAGAATAGTGAGGAATTGTAACATGATGAGGGCTTGGTTTTCCCCCAAGGCTTCACAGCTATCTGTATTCTCAATAACAGGCTCATCAAATTTCCCAGGGCACTGATAACCCTATGAATCTAATCCTGAATACTTGAAACTGATCAGGGCCAGGATATTCCAGCTGTTTAGATCCAGTAACTTCTTTAGAGTTGTGAAAATTCCTAATTCTAGATAGTGCACTCCTCCTTATGCCTCAGACATGTCTTAAAAAGGGAGATTCAGAATTTTCAGAATTATTTTTATATTTGGCAATGTAGTTAAAAGTATCAGGTTGTTCATCTATTTCTCAAAGTTGTCACTGAAAGTAAACAACCTTTTTTTTTTTGAGTTTACTAGTAGTAGCCTAACTGGTAGACCATAGTTTTATCTCTAGAGCTTGTATATACAGAGATTATAAATCTAGAATTCCCCAACTCCCCCCAGGATTTGGGGTTGTTGTTACAATTGGTTGTTGATGTTTTTGTGAGGAGAGAGGTTAGCAAAAGAGGGGTCCCATTGTCATTACAGGGAATGACCTGGCCTGGGCAAAATCACAACCAACCACTTGGCCATCTCAGCTCCAGGTAATAGAAATAAGTCAACGCTGGCAGAAGTGGGAAAAATACTCAAAATGCTCTCAAGATGGTTTTGAACCCTTCAAACCTGATAAGGCCAGGTCTGATTAGCCTTTGTATCTTCAATGCCTCAGCCAGGGCCTGATACATAGTAAGTGCTCAGTGAGTGGTGAGTGACCAAGTAACCCAGTTTTCCTGTTTTCCATGGTTCAGGGCTACTGTTGGTAGCCAGAACAAATGACCATGAGTAATTAGGTAGAGGGAAAAAATATTTCCTCCTAAATCATGGAGAAAGAGGCTGTTATTTAAGTAAATATAATAATTGACTATCAACGGTGCTCCCGACCTGAGTTTTCAAGATATAATGTAAAGGGTATTGTCCTCAGGTTTTGAAGGTCCAAAACTGCTAAATGTTTAGCCATTGAAGTTTTTTAACCTTAATTTCCTTGTTGGTAAAATGAGTATAATACTTTCTCTGCCTACGTTTCTAGGGTTATTTTCAGGATTAAATGCTTTTAAGGAAGTGAAACTAGTAAAAACTATCGGAGGTAAGTGTTGTTATTTTCTTCTTTTGAGAACAATATATCTTTAAACATTTTTAGAAGAAAAAAAGGCTTTGAATTCCTTGAAGAAAAGGTGCTTCCAAAGCATATTTATTGATGCCATTATTGTAAATCCCTCTTTAAGCTTCATGCATTTAAAAATTAATGACAACTCTCCTCTTCCTTTCTGGAAAGCTTTTATGACTTAACTCCAAATTCTATGTGTTTAAATAAACTAAAGTATCATGTCCTCCTTAAAGAATACCATTATTATTCATAACCTCTGAAACCAGCGAGGGTCATAAAGCTACTGACTGCGAATGATTAAGTGGCCACAGATAAAACACTGGCATTACCACATGTAAATTCTTTCCCTGCAGTTTGTGCCTCCGCAAACAGTGATTCAACTGCAGGTGTCTGTCAAGAGACAGTAGAGTTTTGTCCTTCTGGAAGCCTCACTGTATGTGAAGTCAAGAAACAATGCCCCTGCCACTGTCTAGCTACAGCCTCAATCAAATCATTTCACCTCTCTTAGCCTCTGCTTCCTCTTTTAACTGAGAGAGCATTCAGTGGCTGTGCGTCTGGGCCTCACTGCTCTCCCCAGAAGGCATTTGAAAAAAAAGGAAGGCATTTTTGGTTGTCAGAATGACAGGGTGGGCAAAAAATGATAGGATGGAGGTAGCTTCTGGCACTTAGTAGGCAAATTTTCTATGGTGAGTTGAGCAGACTCATGAAAGAACGAATTATCCCTCCTATAGTGTAAATATACCCTCCTAAGAAACACTGGGCCATAGCTTGTGAAAGTGAAAGGGTTCACAATTAATAGTAAGGGACTGTCCCGGGCAAGCTGGCATATAGGGGCCAAAGAGCCACAATCCAAGTCCACTTGTGCTTGCATTGTCTTCCTGCATTCTGGCCCTGTTTGCCCCACAAATGACCAGGTCCCAAGCTCTGCTGAACAGCCCTCAGGGAAGGGGACAGATAGGTCCAGACCAAATCCTTCCATTGTCTTTATTTTACTAGGAAAACTAGCAATAGAGTTAAAGTTAGCTCACTTGTTTATCCCTTAATTTGGTTATGCTTTAGTCCCAGAGGCCCCTCATTTCTCCCCTTTCCAGACCTTCAGAGCCTTCGGCACTGCCAGCCCTCAAGTATGGCAGCTGCTTGAAGCATTTGTTTGGGGTGGGTTGGGGAAAGAGGAGGAAGAGTAGAGCCAGCTCTTCCCTGCAGCTGTGGCTAACCAAGGCAAGCCGTGACACGGAGCTCACTCCATCTCAGTCAGAGCCCACCCTGAAGCCATATCTGTGGGTACAAAGTTATTGTGACACAACCCACCACACAGTGTCAGGGGAGAAACTGAGCATGGTAATTGAGGTGCCAGGTGATTCTTGCACCACTTTTTTGGACTGCCATTTAGAGAGGGAAAATAAATGCCAAATCAGGAATCATTTCCACTCTGTTAACATCTCACTAAAGGAAGCATTAAGTCCAGGTGGGTTTTATGTTTTTCAGCCCCTATACATGGACAAAGATTGGGATTCCAGATTTTCCTAACTAGCCCTAGGTTTTTCTCCTAGGACATTTTCTTTCTGCTTCTAAAATTGTATTTTACTCTTTAAAAAAAAATCTGTTGTGCAGAATTATAAAAGGTTGATATGATAGCCTAGACTGATTGCTTAAATATGGACTTGGACAGTTATGGAAAAGCACTTTTGTTTGTGTCATGAAATTAACGTTATCACACACACAATTGTCTATTTTCAAACCCAATGGATTACATCTTATATGAATGAAAGAGTATAGCAAAAAAAAAGGGCATAAAATTTTTATGCCAAAAACAGAGTCAATGTCTGAATTTAACTGGAAAAAAACTGTAGAAATTTGTGTCTGACAATTGCAAACAGTTCTCTTTTCTTGTTTTTTCTTTTACCTTCTCTCCTTACTATTTGAAGTTATACCTTTGGGAACACATAGCTTCTCTACGTTATAGAAACGTGGCAATAAATCATGGTAACAAATAAACTATTCTCTGGTTTCATTTATCATCTCTTTTTGAGGTTTGAGCATACTCAACAAAGATTAGAGGTTAGACTATTGCTCTTCTAACTTGTTATGAAACCCTAGGGTCTTACCAAACTTACCAAAGTCGATGAAGTAATTTGGGGAGAGCTTTTTAAAAAATCACTCAGCATTATAAGGGAGGTTAATATGGCACTAGAGTGTCATATTTTTAAGAGGGAGTCTTCTTTTTATTGATTGATCTACTTATACCTCACTTCCAAAACATATGCAGTACAGAAAATTAAAATAATTCATTGAGGGAATAAAAGTGATTAGAATATAAAGCCAGAGATAACAGTGAGAAACAGAAATAAGTTGACCCTTGAACAACATGGTTTTGAACTGTGTCGACTTCTGCCATTCCTGAGACAGCAAGAGCAACCCTTCTTCCTCCTCCTTCTCAGCCTACTTGAAGAAAAATGAATAATAAATATATTTTCTTAATGAATAGTAAATGTACTTTCTCTTCCTTATGATTGTTTTCTAACATTTTCTTTTCTCTAGCTCACTTTATTGTAAGACTACTGTTTATAATATATATACAACATACAAAATACTTGTTAATTGACTTCTTATTTTATCAATAAGGCTTCTGGTCAACAGTAAGCTACTAGTAGTTAAGTTTGGGGGGAGTCAAAAGTTATATGCAATTTTCAACTGCACAGAGGGTCAGTGACCCTAACTTCTGAGTTGTTCAAAAGACCATATACTATGTGGTTCTTTACGGTTATTAGAAGTAAATCACTATTTAGCTCTAAGCTTCCTAGTGGCCTAAGTGAAAAGGAACATGCTTTTTTAATCACACAGACTCACCTGTGGAATGAATCTATTAAGGGTATCATGGGGTAGTGTTTGGGGGCAAATTTTTAAAATTTGTTTATTTACCAGCATTTCTGGTAGATCAGTTTCATAGATCAATAAATAAAAAGAAGAATCCTTCTTAAAAATATGACACTCTGGTGCCGTATTAACCTCCCTTATAACTCTGAGTGATTTTTAAATGTGCCCTCTAATGAGTCAGGAACTTAACACGGGGAGGGAGTTTGGGCAATATCAGAGAAAGGCATATCTTTTTTAGATTTATGTGAAATGCTCAGTATGAAAATTTTAAATCTCTTAAAATTGATTATAAAATGTTTTAATGCTAAAATAGAATGCTTATCTGATTATGGTAAGATCCAAATTGAATCATAGTCATTTTCTGCTTTTTTAGAGACGTCTCTGTAAATTCCCACTATTTGTTTATTTGTTTGTTTTGAGATAGAGTCTCGCTCTATTGCCCAGGCTGGAGTGCAGTGGTACAATCTCTGCTCACTACAACCTCCGCCTCCCAGGTTCAAGCAATTCTCCTGCCTCAACCTCCCAAGTAGCTGGGATTACAGGTGTGCACCACCTCGCCTGGCTAATTTTGTATTTTTAGTACAGATGGGGTTTCACCATGTTGGCCAGGCTGGTCTCGAACTCCTGACCTCAAGTGATCCACCCACCTTGACCTCCCAAAGTGCTGGGATTACAGGAGGCATGAACCACCGCACCCAGCCTCCCCCAGGTTTTGTTAAATTAGCGGCTTTAACTTTAGAAGATAACTCTGTGAGACACATTCTTTGGGAGCATGGAGGTGGCTCCTTGTGGAAGAGTCTTCAAGAATTTGATCCAAAAGTCAGCTCTATAATGCCCTCTACCAAACTATTTTCACATGTTTTAGTTAGCAGTTTCTTGTTGCAAACAATCTTATACCCACCTTCAATAGAGAAATCACATAAAAGTGATATTTTATTAGTATAAATTTATTTTTAAACCATCATTTGAATAATATATACTTATTATAAAGACAGTTGTTAAGATCAGTGAAACCCTTTCCATAAGTCAGAAATTTAAATGGATCACAATTCTTCTCTGTCAGTCCAGCTTCTTATTTTTTCCGACATTCTGTTTTGTTGCAGATTTTTAAAACTCATTTGGACACCCACCTCAATATATGCTGTGCAATTAGACTAATCCAGAAGATTGAAAGAGTAGTAAATAATTTTATTTCAAAATTTAATAATATAAACCATTGGCTTATATTTCTTTTTTTTTTTAATACTTTAAGTTTTAGGGTACATGTGCACAATGTGCAGGTTAGTTACATATGTATACATGTGCCATGTTGGTGTGCTGCACCCATTAACTCGTCATTTAACATTAGGTATATCTCTTAATGCTATCCCTCCCCCCTCCCCCCACCCCACAACAGGCCCTAGTGTGTGATGTTCCCCTTCCTGTGTCCATGTATTCTCATTGTTCAATTCCCACCTATGAGTGACAACATGCAGTGTTTGGTTTTTTGTCCTTGCGATAGTTTGCTGAGAATGATGGTTTCCAGCTTCATCCATGTCCCTACAAAGGACATGAACTCATCATTTTTTATGGCTGCATAGTATTCCATGGTGTATATGTGCCACATTTTCTTAATCCAGTCTATCATTGTTGGACATTTGGCTTGGTTCCAAGTCTTTGCTATTGTGAATAGTGCCAGTGGCTTATATTTCTAAAAACAAACATTTTATTATATATATTTTATATAGTATAAGTATATAATTTAATGTAATATATTTTATATGTCATATATTTATTAATATGTGTTATTAAAATATGTTTATTATACATAAATATAAACATGTGATAAATATAAAATATTTCAAGCAAGAAACACGTGCAATTTACCAACTCACCCTTAAATGATCTATATTATTATGTCATATGTGTTATTTGTCACATGTTATTTAGGCTACTGATGGGCATAATTTGTGGTCTGAGAGTTCAGTTCCTTCAGAACTGACTAGGACCCCATGATGCACACTTATAATAGGCAAATGAGTTCAAGCTTTTCTTGACATGTAATTGACTATGGCATATGTGGGCTATACTAATACACTCCATTGGAGTTTTGCATGAGCAGACATGGCACAGTCCAGAAACGAATCAAAAACTAATGCAGAACAATAACCTTCTTATTGAATGGCACATTTATGAGAGATTCACTTCTGTGCACCAAAATTCCAGGGGAACTTTTGTTCCAAGGTCTGAGGGGTGGTAGTGGTGGTGATGGTAGTGGTGTATCCGTGTGCATGTCCTACTAGAACTGAGTGCACCCAGTTGGAGGATGGGTCTTATGGCACCATTTGTGTTATTATTGTGGCTTTATTATTTGTGTTATTTGTGTTATTATTGTGGCTTTATTAACTGAACCTCTAAGTGAAACTGATGAAGTCTGTCCTCCATTTTCTTGGGCATAGATTAGCAATTCAAGGCTAGTATAGGAAAGAGAGCCTGAGACATGAAGATAGCTCAGGAGCAAGTATTAACGCTGAGAATCCATGGGTAAGTTAATGCAATGTTTCTTTCTATAACCAAATTTTAAAATAATTATATTCTAAAATTTTACAAAGGCAAGGTGGAAGTTACCTTCCCCAACCTCATGTAAACCGGTTGTTTGAGTATATATAAAAACCAGTTTATATACAAAAACCAGTTGTTTGAGTATATAAAAAAACCAGTTGTTTGAATTGTATAAGGTAAACTTTCTGGATATGATACAAGATAAAGTTATAAATAAATTAATATTTGATCTTGTTTTTAAATACGTAAATATCCTTAAGTGCCTTGTTATTATTTTCTAGGATTTGTTTTTTCACAGGAATTTTTAAAACCTGTAATATATAATTTCCCCTAAATAAGATGAAATTTAGTTCATCCCTGGGATAAATGCTATGTATTTCACTTGTGGAGTTGTTCGCCTGCTCTCCCTTTGGTTACCAGTCATTATTTCTTATTTCCATTCTCTCCTGAAACAAGGGTACTCCTACTCTGTTGACCGTATGCTTCCTGTGCCTTTATCTCTTAAACCCTATATATTGCTCCAATTTGGGGCATAGTTGTAAGTCATTGTATAATTCACCATAGCAAGCCTTCTGCCCCAGAAGTGTCTTGAAAAGACACAGTTTCCTAGGACTGCCGTAACAGATTACCACAAATTGGGTGATTTATAATAAGAATATATACTCTCACAGTTCTCGAGGCTAGAAGTTTGAAATCAAAGTGTCAGCAGGGCTATGCTTCCTTCAAAGGCTGTAGGGAAGAATACTTTCTTGCTTTTTGTAGCTTCTGGTGCTTGCCAACAGTCCTTGGCATTCCTTGGCTTGTGGCAGCATAACTCCCAAATCTGCCGCTGTCTTTACCTAGTTGTCTTCCCTCATTGTGTCTGTACCCAAATTTCTGTCTTCTCATGAGGACACCAGTCACTGGATTGGGGCCCACCCTAATCCAGTTTGACCTCATCTTAACTTGATTACGTCAGCAAAGACCCTATTTCCAAATATAGTGACATTCACAGGTTTTGCCAGGTGCATAAATTTGGGGGAGTGGGGGAGAATGAGTATTCAACCTGGTACAGCCAGTAAGAGTCTTACTACATTCTCTCATTTCCCTGAGCATTTAGGGGTCTACACTTGAGCATTCTGTTTGTTTTCACTACGTTACCTTTCTTACCCGGAAATCTATCCAAAGCCACAGAAACCCTAACTAATCAATTCTTTAGTGACTGCCACAACACATGCTGAGTCTGTATTATTTTATAAAACTGCCCCTTGGGGCCAGATTTTGTTCTCCGTTATTCATATGCAGCTTCCTACTAGAATCAAAGTAAATTGCATCCAAGTGTTTCCAAGCATTTACTCTGGCCCACACTTAACTTCTTCCCAAATTCTATACTTTGTTCTTTGTATATCCGGACATTCGGCTTACTTAAAAGTATGTAATATTTTCCCCAAGGCTTTGAAGAGCTACATTATTTCCAAATCTTTTACCATTTGAGCTTCCCTAGTATTGTAAAAGCTGGCCAAGGGTCAAACATTTGTGTGCTTTCAAGATAGCATGTAGTGTTTAAATCCCTTCCTTAACCAAAGTTGCCATTGTACTGTGAAGGAGGTTCAGAGCAAAGGTCACAAACTAACCCAGACATCACATTCCCCCTTCCCTCTTGATATGTTCTCTTTGACTTGCTTGATGGTTTTTTGAAAGAACATGAGTTAGTTGCTAGTAATAGCAAATTTCACAAAAAAATTGAGATATCTGGCTTTTCTTGAAAGCTCAGATCTGGAAAACCTAGGCCCACATTCTTGTAGCTGACCAGAGCTGGGGAGTGGCTGTCCCGTCAGGCAGAGCATGTACTCTTGCCTGCACCATGAGCCAGTTTCACCTGCTTCGTTCATTATGTTATGTTATGTTATGTTATGTGTTGTGTTATGTTATGTTATGTTATGTTATGTTATGTTATGTTATGTTTTATGTTATGTTATGTTATGTTATGTTATGTTATATTGTTACCTACCTGCCCCTGTTGGCATTTGAGCTATCCACTCCTGGCCCAGGACTTGTGAATACAACGTGAATAATCTTGCAGATGTGGCTCAAAGAAACCATGCTGGACAACTGGATCAAAGGAGGGCAGATCACCGATTTCCCTTCCCTCTGGCTGCACTGTCTTTTAGCAATTCCCACCAATACCCTCAAGCCTTGGGATGAGATGCACAACTTCTATCACAGTGCCTCTGGATCCCATAACCTTGCCCCCTTTCCCTCACCATCACTGGTGTCACAGTTGAGTTCAGATGCAAAAACTGAAATGTTCAGAAGTATGAGGTCATTTCAAATTTAGTCTCATGTTATTCTGTTAAGCTTGGATTTCATTAATCACAACATAGTCCCTTCCAGAAACTTCTGAATGCCCTTTCCCAACTTGCAGAGCCTCTTTTGGGCCTTCTTGCTGATCGTCTCTGCTTCCATGCTTTACCCTTTACCTCCTGGCCCATAGTATTTTGTTGTCAGGTCACAGGTGTCTTTCTGGAAGTCTCCTGCCTCAGACTCTTACCAAAGTCCTTGTGGTCTGCCCTTCAGAACATTCTCAGCAGCTCCTATCCCAATTCAGGTCTCCCAGTTCTCCTCGTCCTACTCTTACCAATTTCTTCTTGTATGAATAGGATTTCCAGTACAGGAGTATCATCTCAAGCACTGAGGATCCTGAACAACATCTCTCTTGCTTTCCTCAGTATCTTTAGCATTACTGAACACCTCTTAGTTCTGTTATCCCCAACATCACTGGCACACTCAATCCATCCAGGCGATAGAAAATCATGTTGACTATATGATCTACGTGGCCATATGCTCTTCTCGGGTATTCCTAGGACATGTTATCACATTGTGACAATCACTGTCTAATGCTAGAAAAAAACTGATTTGTCTCTCGGTACATGTTTGTAAATACTAAAGACGGTCTTTACCTTTATTTTAGAGTTTATAAGAGTAGCCCGTGTTCATTGAATGTGGAAAATATACAAAGATGCAAAGATAAAAATATAAATTACCCATTGCTATACCACCTAGATTAAAAACCACAGCCAGCATTTTGATATGTGCATTTTCACATTTATATTTTAATCTCTTCCTTTCCCTGTTCTTTAGTAGTCAAACATTCTTGAGAGGAGAGTAATTTTTGTGATTATCCTAGTAATTTAGAAAAGAGAGATAGGCTAGAGAAAAATCTAGCCTTAAATTTCAGAATTTTTTTAATATTGTACACATTCTTTCTTGTTTATATTAAATTACTCTTCCACAATATGAAGGGTAGATATGAAGTTTTTCATAACTACCTTCAAGGAGTCCAAAGATTATCTGTATAGTACCCTCATTTTTCTGATAGGATAGATTGTATTATAGACGACACTTGTGTATGGAGTCCAAGCTTAGTCTTAGGCATTCAGAGAAGGATAGCCTATTCTGGTTGGGGAAATAAGACACAGGTAAAAGAAGATTCATATTTGCTCAAAGTAGCATAAAAGTGCAAGTTATGGTATACCAAGGTCTTAAGCTGGGACTTGAAGGGAAGGGAAGGCAGGGAGTAGAGAAGAAAGCTACATAGGTGCATTTTACATTACAAAAATCGTGGGGTACCAAATATTATTACCAGCTGAGGGTGTGGCAAGACCCTGGCTAGGAACCAAGTCTGACTCTCAGCTCTGGGATTTCCCCACAACATTTCCAGCTGATAAATTGACAAGTCTCAAATGCATCCTTCCATAAATATTGTTACATTTTCCAGACCTAACATCTACTTTTTAAATTTTTATGGGAGGCTTTTTAGAAACTTGTAGCCTAGAAATATTTATTTTAAACAAAAGTGATTTCATATTAAAATAAATAAATTTCAGTGACTGAATGCTTACTACCTGGTGATACAAAGATAACAAAAGTTTATAATCTGCTCTTGTTGAGCTAGAGATATCATTAACATTTTAGCCTCTAGGTCAGAAATGCTTCTAGCCCTTACTGGCTTTATCTGCTTGTGATTAACAAGTTTGTCATAATATAATTAACACAGCTAATGTTGAGTTTCTGGGCAGCTGGAAACAACAAATGTCTTATTGCTTTGGACTGCCACACAACCAGGTAGCAGCTCCAGACCATTAAAAAAAAAATGGGGCCAGGCGCAGTGGCTCACGCCTGTAATCCCAGCACTTTGGGAGGCCGAGGCAGGCGGATCATGAGGTCAGGAGATCGAGACCATCCTGGCTAACACAGTGAAACCCCGTCTCTACTAAAAATACAAAAAATTAGCCAGGCGTGATGGCAGGCACCTGTAGTCCCAGCTACTCGGGAGGCTGAGGCAGGAGAATGGCATGAACCTGGGAGGCGGAGCTTGCAGTGAGCTGAGATCGCACCACCGCACTCCAGCCTGGGCGACAGAGCGGGACTCTGTCTCAAAAAAAAAAAAAAAAAAATGGGCAAGTGATTTTTCCCACAACTTTGGGGTAGCTCTGTAAGAGAACTAATGATTGGCAGGCTCAGGGCAGCAGATTTTAATGGAAAGCCCTGGACCTGCAGTCAGAGAAGCTCTGGTGCTGGCAGAGCCAGGATTTAGCTGTATAATCTTTGCCTGCCACGTGGCTTCTCTGCCCCTCCAGTGGACTAGGTTACTAAAGACCCGTCCCGTTCTAATATTCTGTGACTATGTTCTCTAATCTTTCTGCAGGAAATCAGGAAAGCAGTGAGATGTTACTTTAAGGAAAGATGACATGATCTCTAGGCCAAGCTTCTTGCCCAGCCTTAGGCATGTCAGTTTCAAATACTCATTACATCATCAAGGAAAAAGGCCAATAAAAGCCCAGACCTTTCAAGCTATAGAATCTGCTTATAAATTGGAATGGACAGAGTTGCTGCGGTTTCTCCAAACTCTGAAACATTACATGTTCTTGGGTAACACTAAAATGCATTTTGTGTTCTGCGTCTCATTAAAGTTCTCGTGATATGTCTCTGTAAAAGTCTGCTCCCTTCCTGCAAACAGGGAATGTCCCCTTGGTTATCTGTTACCAGTTAGGTCAGTTGGTTGAAATCCAAGGCTGTGGGATCAGGCCCCGTATGAGACAGTTGGTTTCATGCAGAGAAGCCCCCTGCTTGCCCGGGTGTTTCATAAATGCATGCATTTGGTCACAGAAGGTATGGATGTGAGCATGGCTGGCTCAGCATAACCTACCCCTGCTACTGGAAAAATCACTCAAACCCTAGGTTTTTTTTAACAGGGTCACTGCCCTCATCCTTGTTTAGAATTAACAACCTGTGAGTACAATGCCGGTCCAACTTCTGTGTATTCCTCAAAGATCCTGATGACCTTTTACCCAACTAACTGACTGTCTAAATCTTTCGACATTGTGAGAGTCTGATGAAAATAGCTAGTTATTAGAGGCTGACTCTCTGTGAGGTACTATGCTAAGTGTTTTGTGTCCATTCTCCCACTCATGCCTCAAAGTAATCCCAGGCAATATGTACAATTTTTTATTTTCTTTTTGCAGTTGAGGAAACTGGCTGGGGAAGTTACCTAACTTTCCTAGGGCTCCACATTTACTGACTGGCAGAACCAAGACTGAGACTCCTATCTATCTGACTCTAGAGCCTATGCTATTACTCTCTATACCCTACTGCCTCTCTCAGGAAGAAAATTAAGAGGCATCTGAATAGTGTTCTATGTTCAAGGCACTGAACAGAGTTGGAGATTTTAGAAACTGTGATAAGCTCCTACTTACAGAATGAAACTTTGTACAATCAGATGCTTATAAACGGGTATGATTTTCCATTGTCATTCTTTGGAATGAAAAATGAGATCACCTCTGAAGGCAGGCAGAGAAAACTTGACACATAGTCAAGTGAGGCACATGTGTGTTCTTGGACGCTTCTACAAGTTTCCCATTGATGACCTCCTCTCTGTCCCGGCAGCTTGAGATACTCTCATCCCCAATCTAAAGCTTTGCTCAGCTTTTGCTCCTCCAACTTTCATTTCAAACACAATTCCCCTTGGTGGACAAAGAGAAAAGTTTCTCTCTGCTTTTTTTCTCCTCTAAATTCCCAAGCACCTCACCACGAACTGACTTCATTTTACACCCTCAAACCCAGAAGCATCTACAGACAACAGGGCCCATTTTTCCTGACTGTCCCACTCAGAGGCTTTTCAGTAGAAGGAGGATGCTGTATAACCTCCTTTGTTAGAACACTGAGTTAAGTCATGACTTCTCTTCTGGAGCCACAGTTTCATATGTGATGTTTAAAATAAAGTTTAGTAGTTGAGTGATGTGTTTAGTATTCTGGAACCCTTTTCTTTCTGATCTTCTAACTTAACTTGCATTTGAGAGCAAAGGGGCAGTTTGGACAGCATGGAGAAGGCATTTGGTGCAAGTTCAGGAAAAGGTCCTTGGTAACATCCATCTCTTCCAGTGTTTTTCTTTTTAGATTTTGTAGATAGACTTGAAATGAAGGCTGCCTTTAGGGTAATTTCTCTTTTACCTAGTCAGCACTACAAAGTAAAGCTTAAAGTTTCATGGTTTTCCTTAAAAGAAAGAACAGATTGACTAACTTCACTGTTGCCACAAAAACATATACTTGGAGTTGAAGAGCTTCATTAGATACTCTAGGTTGTTTCTGTCCAGTTTCTGGGAAGCTATCATTTAAAAAATACAATGCCTCTTAATTTTCTCTTTTTCCTTAAAGGGCTTTATAAATCTCTGGCATTTGAGGCTATAAAGGGACAAGCCTTCCATGCGACATCTTTTTTGAGACAATGAAAAATGCTTCACACCTGTGTCCTTGTCCATGGCTTTCTTTTAGCCTCATCTCCGTGGTCATCACTGCTTTCACCTGCTTCTTCATTCTAGCCTTTCTTCCTTTCATTCAGGAAGCATATTTTTTAGCACCTGTTATTAAATAATGGTGTGCTAGGCCCTGAGGAGGTGAGGAGATGAAGGCAAAGTTTCTGTCCTCCAACGGTAGAGGGTGTAGTTCAGAGGTTGAAGATTCAAACAGCGTTAGGAGCCAGGAAGGTTTGTGAGCCAGCAGGCAGGGACCAAGTGCAGGACAGAGTAGTGATTGGGACTGTACTGTAATGAAAAGGACCCATCATGCCTGAAGAAGCCAGTCATTACACAACTCCAGCTGACTGGAACCATCCATATGTGCCGGCCTAGAATTGTCAGAGCTTCCAGTTTGTCAAGAGAAATCAGAAATCCAGATTTCTGTGTGTATGTGTCATCTCCTGATTTTTAAAAAACTCTGGCAACCAATTCGTATTCTTCAAAAACATCGTGTAGGCCAAACAAAACATGCATGTGGACTGGATTCAACCTATGAGCCTCCAGTGTGGGGAGTTCTGGCCTCGTTAGTGAGGTAAATCACATATGTATGAAATGATTAATTTCAAATGTGGCCCATATGACTAGGGGTGGCACAGGCAGTTTTCCTGCTGGAGGAGTTTGGGAAAGGAGGAGGAGGAGGGCTGGGGAAATGGGAGGGGAAGATGGGCTCCAGGTATATGTGCCCTCAGCTGTGCCGGGCATGGAAAAGGGATTTGAGGAAACTGGAGGTGTGTGTCACATGGTGGGTGGGCTACGGTGCCAGACTGAAGAGGTTGAGATTTACTTTCTATGTCATGAGGAGCCCCTACAGATTTTTTTGATCTGCTATTTTAGAAAATAAAATCTACTGGGAGGTAAAGGAGTGAAGTACCATGCAAGGAGAAACCATGAGGAGACTCTTGCCTTAGTACTTTAACTGTTTCCCACTCCACCTCCTCTTCCATCCCTTTATACCACATCCAAAAACCATCTTCCTGATGCCCTTCTAAAAGAAGGCAGCTCCTTGGCCTAGCAAGGTAGCTTTAAAGTATGCCAATGCCCTAAACGAAAACAAGAAAATGAAATCAGAGCACATTAGAATAGCATCTTCACCCAAGAAAAAAAAAAAAAAACATAAAAACGCTTAGCTACCACCTCTCACTGAGTAAAAACCACCACTTCCACTTAAGAAACAAATAGGGGCTCGGCGCAGTGGCTCACACCTGTAATCCCAGCACTTTGGGAGGCTGAAGCAGATACCTTGAGCTCACAAATTTGAGACCAGCCTGGGCAATATAGTGAAACCCCATCTCCATAAAAAATACAAAAATACAAGATTTAGCCAGGCATAGGGTGTGTGCCTGTAGTCCCAGCTACTCTGGAAGCTGAGGTGGGAGGATAACTTGAGCCTGGGAGGCGGAGGTTGCACTAAGCCAAGATCACACACCACTGCACTCCATCCTGGGCAATAGAGCCAGATTTTGTCTTGAAAAAATAAAAATAAAAAACAAATAGGGCATCTCTTTGAGCCATACAGATCTATCAATGGCCTGCATGGCTTTGAAATGGAAGTGCAAGTTGCAGAACCACATCCTCGTTAACCGCGCGAGGTGATGAGTTGCAGCATAGCAATAGCCACACACAGAAACCACACGCTTTGCCCCAAGATTTATTAGCAGGGCTTTCTCTCTTAAGTGGCCAATAGATGTGCACATAGAAGTTGACCTTTACTTCTAATCAAGGCAGAAAGGCACTGTTAAAATTTAAAAAAAAAAAAAAAATTTTTTTTAAAGGAAGGAAGGGTACAATTTTTAGATTTTAAAAACTGTACTGTCTTCCAAATAAACCTAAAATACCAAAAACAAGTGATCCCTCTGTACACAGTGAGTATGTTTGTGTAAGGAGAGGCTCCTTATCTCTGGACAGCCAGATGGGGTGAGTCCAAGTTGGGGCCAAGCACATGACGTTTGAAAATCTTCACAGGTGGTTGAGGACCCTACACAGTTTTGCTTAGAGATTAAAACTTAAATGTTTGGCCGATGTAGGCAATTCTTGGTTACTCCAGGGTGTTAATTTTCCCAGGCCCTTGTTTTACTTTCTCCCTCCTCCTACCCACATTTTCACTATTTTATTTCTTATTAATACCTCCTGCAGAGAATGAAAAGAAGAAGAGAAAGAAGCTGGAACTTTTTTAAAAAATTGCTTTACCTCATAATAAGAGCAGTACTAATAATTACAACACCATTAACAACCACTAGCATTTCTTGGACCTTTATTGCATTCTAGGTGCTAAGTGCTTTACACATATGAATTCATTTAATTCATTTAATCCTCACTACCTCCGAGGTACATGTCGTTATCCTCCCATTCTGAGGTGAGAAAACTGAAGCACAGAGAAGGTAATGCAATACCCAAGGACTCACAGCTAGGAAATATCAGAGGCAAGATTTGAAGCCAAGAAGACTGATTCCAGAGACTTCACTTTTTTTTTCATTTATTCATTTATTGTAGTAAAATATATATAATACAAAATCTGTCATTTTAACTATTGCTAACTGTGCAGTTTAATAGCATTAAGAACATTCACATTGTTATGCAACCAAGACTACTACCCATCTCAACAAACTTTTTCATCTTCCCAAATTGAAAGCCTTTATTCTTAGCTACCACTCTATATTACTTCCCCAGTAATACTTAGAGATCTGGAAATATCCACTTGTGGACTTGTGGTTATCCTGTCTTCTTTTTTTTTTTTTTTTGAGACGGAGTGTCGCTCTGTCCCCCAGGCTGGAGTTCGGTGGCGCGATCTTGGCTCACTGCAAACTCCGCCTCCCGGGTTCACGCCATTCTCCAGCCTCAGCCTCCCAAGTAGCTGGGACTACAGGCGCCCGCCACCACGCCCAGCTATTTTTTTGTATTTTTAGTAGAGACGAGGTTTCACCGTGTTAGCCAGAATGGTCTCGATCTCCTGACCTCGTGATCCACCCTTCTCGGCCTCCCAAAGTCCTAGGATTACAGGCATGAGCCACCGCGCCCGGTCTATCCTGTCTTCTTTTAACAGAAGATTTTGAGCCCTTTAAGCCTTAACTTCATTACTTCTCCATTAGTCCTCTGTGTTATGCATGCCTTGCAGCCAGTCCCTCATACAGAGGTCAGTCACACCAACCTCTCCAGGCTCTGAAGTGCTTCTGTTTTTTCCAAGAGATTTGTGTATTGGCACATGCATGGGCAATTAGAGCTACATCACCTCTGCTGCCTCTCTTTTAACATTGATTCTAAGCTGCATACTAATTTCAAAAATCTCAAAACCCTAAAAGAAATTTAAAAGCCATATATCTTAGGCTTAAAGAAATAAACTCTTCCTCCTCGCTGAGATGTCATTGTGAAAAAGCTTTGTCCTGGTTCCTCAGCATTCGCCCTACACCTGTCTGGCCCAAGCCTCCTTCCCTCCAGCCTGAATTACTGTGATAACTAGTCCCCCAACTCTCAGTTGCTTGTACAAAGTGGACATCATGAGATCTGGTTCTAGTCTTATAACCTTGAGCAGCTTGCTTAATCTCTCTGAGCCAGCAGATGTTTTGTTCAGCATGAAAGGAGGATAGAAATAGATGTTTCCTTCTGACACATAAAGGCAAAATTTCTAGGAGTTCTCAGACATCCTCAAGATGGCACTTGGAGTTCATTGAGGCCAAAGTCAGAAGAACTTTGAACTGTATTATATGCCTCTTTGTCATTATTTTATCACTTGGCACCCTGTTTTGTTTTGTTTTTACTGCTGAGGTATCAGTACCCTCACCCACTACTTGTTGTCCATTTAAAATCTGCTTACCCTAGAACTTCACCTCTGGCTCACTTGTTCCCAAATAAGCCCTGGTACTGCTTCTCATTTTTCCCTTTCTCCTCAGTTTAGAAATAAAATTTTAACAGAAAATTTAAAAATTGGTTCCACACTCAGTATTATAATGATCTCAACCAACCATTAAAGGATCTGAATGACTTATTACTATATATCTGAATTATTGTATTCTTCTTGGTGTAATTATTATTATAGTATTATTATCTGAAGAGCTTTTTACTGTAACTCAGAATGATGTCCTTAATTTTCTCCAGGTGAATTTACTTTAAAAAAAGAAAAAGAAACTTTATAAATCAAATTTAAAGACTCCTAAGCTTCCATCCCACCCTGCGTAATTAGCAACTAATGTGCAGATCTGAATACTTTCTCGTCCAGAGTTTGATAGTCTTTTAAAAGTTATTTTAAGGATTATTTTAATCTGGGGACTTGACTTTTCATTAAATACCACTTTTTAACTGGTTAGTGAATTGTGTGTGTTGGGTTCTTTTCTAGTTTGCAAGGTTGCAAGAAAAAAGTCAACCTGAATAAAATTTCATGTCGAAACTCTGGACTTCAGGGTACAGAGGAAAACTAATTTTTAAAGCATCTAATTTCTTTTCTCTGTGTAAAGAGGATTCCATTAAAGAAATAAACTGATTTGTTCTGTTACTTGAAGTATAGAGAAAAACCTAATCAAATGTTAAAATCTCTCCACATGTTTACCCCAAGACTGTCAGGAATACATACTGTCAGCGAAACCCATTGGTGCCAGTACTGAATGTTCACACTTAAGGTTGAAAAAGTTGCTTCTAGTTCTCCTCTCAAACCTCGGACCTCTAGAAGCAGGTGGAAGAGTTCTTGTTTTGTTTTTTCTTTGTTTTGTTGCTTCTGGTTTCAGAGAACCCAGAATGGAGATTTTGAAAGTGAATTTGAGGTCTGCTGTAAACCTTCAAGGGCTCTTTCCTGTTAGGATTGTGGGGTTGTCTTCCGGGAATGTATTTAGGACGTGTGGTGGATTGGGAAAGAGGAGGATGTATCAAAGTAAACATTTCATGAGCTTCTGCTTTGCAGTTTAACTTACTAATAGACAAAACTTCTGACCATTTCCTGTGTATCCTAAAGGACCAATTTGCCACCAGCTCCCCAGTCCCACGGCCTTTTTCCAGCTAATCCTGAACCCCCCCAACACCCTTTTTTTTTTCAACATTAAAGCCACTCATTCAATGTGCAACAGTGTTCGTGTTTACCAGCAACTTACTGCATTAAGTGTGCTGTGACTTCTTGGTTTAATTTGTGGTGTAGCTGGTTTTCATTCTTTATGTTTTGACAAATGCCACCCACTATTATATGCAGAGAACTTAAAGATCCTTTGGCTCTCCAGAGGATAGAAGGCCCTGGAGCAGAGGAAGGGAGACTGGCAAAAGGGCTTGGAAAATGCTTACAGACCTAATGGAACTTTTTTTCAGCAACTATTTCCACTTGCTGATTTTCTTTAGCTTCAGATTCATTAAGGGCATGTTGGCAAATCATACTCATCTGTAAGAACACTCTAATAAGTTCCGTGTTGCTGTCTAGTACATGAGAGTCAATTTGACAAACAGCTAATTTTTTAAGGAATTCAGCAGTTGGATTTCCACACAGTAAAAAGATTGGTAGAGGGCAGAGATTTGGCCAGAGGCCTGGGGGTGGGGTGGTGGGGCAGGGGGACTAACAAACATGTATTCCTGTCGCTGCCTATGCAATGTGTATCTACTAACATATGTTAAACACACACATACACATGTGTGCATAACAAAACACTATGCTAGGCATTATGTGTGAGATGAGGAACAAGACACAGTTCTTGCTTTAGGGTCAGTCTTATAAGATTGTAAACTATGAGCCCAAATGCCTGAATTATAAGACAGTATGGAATGTATATATAATTAATATATACACTGGACAGTCTACTTAGTGTGATGTAACAATGCGGGTTCCCAGGCCCCACCCCAGACTTACTGAATCTGAATCTCTGGGAGTACAATCCAGCAATCTGTGTTTTAATAAGCTCCTATGTTTTAACAAGAATATCCAGATAATTCTTTTTCCTGCTATAGTTTGAGAACCATTGCTCTAAATTGCAATTCTCAGGCCAATCTAACCTTCATGATAGGCATTATTATCCAACTCACAGGTAAGGAAGTGGAGAGTCAGAGGAATTAAGTAACTTTGCCTAAAATCATCCTGCTAACATTATGGCAGTCTAGATTCAATCCCAGTTCTGTTGAACCACATATTGTCTGTATCCTTCATCTACCCCTGGCTGCCTCATCCTAGAAACTATTGTCAACCACATATAAGGATTTTTTCTAAGATTTCATTCTTGGTCTTCCACTTTTCATCTTACTCTTTCTTCCTAATGGAAAAAGTATTCACTTTAACCATTTTACCACTGCCATAGTGCCCCATAGTTGTCACCATTATAAAGCTGAGGTGCAAATGACACTTGTTTTCCTTGCTATGTCATCACCAGTCAGTTGATATCACCAGCTGTATTCTTGTATCTAATTAGTCCAACAGCCTCTCAGTTCATATTCAGATTCAAGGTGGAGAATAAAACGTTATATTTCAATACTAATTCAATTCCATCAATAAATGTTTATTGGCCAGGTATCATTTACCTAATACTGTGTTCTATGCTGTAAGGTAGTGGTGCTCAAAATGTAGCTCCTGGATCAACAGTATCACCTGGGGACTTTTCAGATATGTAAAGTATTGGGCCCCACACTGGACCTTCTGAATCAGAAACTCTGGGAATGCAGCCCAGCAATATGTACTTTTAAAACCCTTCCAGATTATTCTAGTGCACATTAAAGTTTGAGAGCCACTGCTATAAGGGATAAGAGAACTTAGAGAGATGGTCTTTACTCTTTAAGAGATTACCATCTATTTTCCTTTGCCCACCTGTCAGTGTCTGAATTCAAACTGGAATTTCTGATAGCTAAGAGCCAACAGCGGTATAATGATTTTGTTTTACCATGTCTGCTAGATTCAGAAATGCCTCCTGCAGCTCTCTGTGGGATTCTTTTCTTTTTATTATTTTAATGAGAGTCAATCACTCATTTATAAAACCTCTTACAGAAATTAAAGTATGTTTCAGATGGCAATTACACTTTTTTATTTCTCCGGGAGTCTCATTTGCAAAGAATTCTTATGGAACTGAATTGTTTTGTTTATGTAGGCAGTCATTTGCCGTGTGGTGATCTTGAAAACAGACTAAATAAATGGTTTGGATGGTGATGTCGTGGATAGTGGTGATTAAAGCAAGGATGATGTGGAAGGCTTTGCTTCTTAAACCACCCAGGGACCAGACCAACTCCTGAAATCCTGGGTCACAGTTTACAGATTTTTTACGTGACCATACCATATTTATAGCCAGTCATTCCTTGTTTTCTCACAGGATATTCTGTTTCAAAAGAATATTTGTCTTCTTTAGAAGACACATAAAAATGTGTGTCCCATTCACATATTGAGTGAGATTCCTCAGTCAAGTGTGCTTTGTATTCAGAAGGGCAAGCGTGGACTGTGATTAGGTTAACTGTCACAGGGCCACTGAGATGCATGTTCCCAGGGCACCAGTCACCTAGAATACAGGAGTTTTGCAACTCTGAAGCCCTGGCTATGTTTTTGATCTTGTTTGTTTGTTTGTTTGTTTGTTTGTTTTAAATAGGGAAATTTTAGCATCACAGTTGAACTAAACTAAGGTATCCCTACTCAAACTGAATTATCATGACCTTTTCTCTGTTCTTGCCTTTCTTGGCATTTATACAAGTTATTCTGGCCTACCTATGGTGCAGGTGAAAGTCTAGAGACTCATACCTTGGAAAGCAGGTAACTAAGCACCCTGGTGAAGGTTGTATATATAAGAAAGGTGGAGGCTTTTGGAATGTCTGTTGAATCCCTGGCTCTGATTATTCCCATTCCTCCATTAGTATACATGACTGAGGATAGTGAGTGATTTTCAGGTGAAATCTGACAAAATTCACTTCATCTAAAATGCTGTCAAATCATCTGAATTTTGCAGATTTGATTCAGATACAGGTTTATTTAATGTAAATATAAGCCCTTAGGGGGAAAGAAGAACAACTAGAATTCACAAGATTATCTAGATGATTCAATTTTCAGTAGTATACTGGTTTGATAATAAACTGATTAATGATTAACTAGTTTAAAAACTGTGTATTGCACACTGAGTAGGTGCTAAATATATACCACACTGCTTTGAAATAGTCTCTGTGGTCCCTATCCAAGCCTTGAGTGAAGTGGGCTGACATTTCAAAGAGGCTTTAATGGCCACCCAGGAGGACTCTGGGTATAGTACAATAGGGAAGCACAGTAGAGAAGCACAATATTAGTAAACAGATGCAATCAAAGCTATCCCTACCCTACCACCCAGGCAAGTCATTCATGTCCTTGTGTTAGTCTGTGTCCCAAAGACCCAAGGCACCTCCAAGAACCCTCTTTTAAGTGCCTCCACAGCATAAGCTTTAAAGTCAAGCCAACCTGGATCCACCACTAATGATGGGAATTTAGGAATAACTACTTCATAAAATTGTGAAAGATTACATGGAGCATATGTAAAACTCCAAGGCAATCAGAGAAATGCACATTTAATCAAAGAAATACCATTGTTTGCATGTCAAATTGGCAAATTTTTAAATGGTGATACCTGGTATTGACAAAGATACAGTGAATTAGGAGGTGCACTTGCACACTGCTAGTAGATGTGTAAATGGCCTTTAAAGCAATTTTGCCATGTTATTATAAACCTGGATGGATGCATAGTGAGATAAGCATGAATGATGAGAGAAAGAGCCTCTGTGTGTGGGTGTGTGTGTGTGTGTGTATGTGTGTGTCAGAGAGATATAGTATCTTTTGACTCAGTAAACACAGTTAACTACAAAACATCATCTGAACTAACACACAAGTCTATCTAGATTCTTTAACAATTTAATGTAAATATTCATATATCTTGCTATAGGAATATTAATGTTGGATTAGTGGGTGCTGCCAAAGAACCCACTGCAAGTTTCATATAATACATAGTATATGTATCAGTTTACTTTTCTAAAACATGAAAAATTCTGAAACAATAGCTTTTTTTTTTGTTTTTTGTTTTTTTGAGACTGAGTCTTGCTCTGTTACCCAGGCTGGAGTGCAGTTGCACGATCTCGGCTTACTGCAACCTCTATCTCCCAGGTTCAAGCGATTCTCCTGCCTCAGCCTCCCAAGTAGCTGGGAATACAGGCGCCCACCACCATGCCCAGCTAATTTTTGTATTTTTAGTAGAAATGGGGTTTCACCATGTTGGCCAGACTGGTCTCGAAGATGTTTCTTCTGTTTGTGATTTCAGAGGTTATTTTGTGAATTCACTGGTACCACTCCCAAGAAAGTTCAGCTTGCCCTCACCCTCGCCCAGCAGGTGGCACTGTGAAATAGAGGGACATGACAGTGCAGGGAGCTGCCGTTCTGCTCCACAAACCCAGACAGAACGTTAGCAAGTACCCACATGATTTGGGCACTTCATAATAGATCAGTTGACATACTTGAGAGTCTCATACAAGTCTGGTGCCTCAAACTAGTTTTGTTCCATTTAGTTTCATGTCTTCTGTAAAGCTCCTGCTTCCTTTAAGGTCAACGGCATCAAGTGCTCATATAGTGAGCATTAGCACAATGCTCTTCCAGCATTAGCAGGATCACTGAGGTCCTTTAAAAAGGTGCAGTTCTATTTCTGCACATGGGTGTTAGTTGCATTCTTTCTATCATTTGTAGGGAAAGCCACACTCTCTTCATCCTGTTGTAGGCATTATTACCCCTCCTGCTTGGGAAAAGATCTATTAATTTCTTGAATAAATTACCTAATTTGTGCAACAGCCTTAACTGAGCCAGCCATTAGCTGCCCACATGATGCTCAGCTGCTCTCTTCTAAGCAGGCAAGTGGTTAAGAAAAAGAAATGGCTGGTTGTGTGTTCCAGACCTTTCTTTTTGGAAAGACACTTTTTCTTCTCCTCTGATAGTGGTGTTTTGGATTTCTGATACGGCAGCCAATGGAATCAGTGTCACAGTCTAAAAACTAGTGGTTCCTTCAGGCTTCAGTCTCCTGGGGCACCAGACAGTTTATACTCATAAGAATTTTCACTGCTTTTCACAGACATTAATAGTTTCCTGGCATTGCCTATCAGGAAATGTCGTCATGGTCTGGAGGAACCAATAAAAATACAAGTAACCTGTTTTGACAGATCTCTTTTCTGCCAGAAATTTCAGAATTTGTGGTAAGAGGAGGTGGCAGAATGGAGGGCCAGTCTATTTGTGAGGGCATAAGCAGAAATATTTGCCCTACGAGAGGAAGCTGATATCTACCCTGGATATGAGAAATAGAGGACTCACACTATCCAGTTCATTTTGTTGGAAACTTAAAAAAAAAAAAAAAATCTGATTTGATAGGGTAATTCAAGTCTATGGTACATTAAGATATTTTTCTCTTTTTTTTCCTTCTTATTTCAAACATAATTCTTAACTTGTTTGATCCTCAAATAAAAAACTCATGCATTAAAAATCAACAGTATTTGATTAAGGATGTACACATGGCACTGTCATAAGGTATGCAGAAAGAGGCCGTGGATTTGGACAGTGATACCAAACAGCTAACACGAAGTGCTCTGTGCTCACTCCTGTTACAGCCAGAGCATGATTCTGAATTCCTTTAATGTGAGAAACACTGAATATCATCCTTAGATAGTTAATTGAAGTTAGATTTTGTGGGGAGGTCAGTTGTTTCTCCCTTGCAAGTTTGTGGGGAAAATTGATCACCATAATACTTGAAAGAGTGTGACTAGAGTAAAATTAATAGAGATATCTGAAATGATTGTTTGATCTCTTCTAACCAATGAAATTTTAAAGAAAATTTTATACTAGTGCCAATTTTGAGTACTCTGCTTTTACTTAGGACTTGAGTATTAAATAATGTTGATTTATTCTCCCCATCAGTTTAGTTTTCAACTTAAATACATTTTAAGGTATAAAACTTACAGATAAACCTTGTGCCAATTTAAGTGGATGTATGGGGTTGTAATAAGATACTGCCCATCCCCATCAAAAGTTGTCTATGAATAAAGACTTCATATCATCGTGGGTTTTTTTGTTGTTGTTGTTGTTTTTCTTTTTTTGAGACAGAGTTTCACTCTGTTGGCCCAGGCTGGAGTGCAGTGGCGCAATCTCGGCTCACTGCAACCTCCACCTCCCGGGTTCAAGCAGTTCTTCTGCCTCAGTCTCCCAAGTAGCTGGGATTACAGGCATGTGCCACCATGCCTGGCCAATTTTGTATTTTTAGTAGAGACCGGGTCTCACCATGTTGGCCAGGATAGTCACCAACTCCTGACTTCAGGTGATCTGCCCACCTTGGCCTCCCAAAGTGCTAGGATTATAGGCATGAGCCACCGCGCCTGGCCTGTGGTTTTCTTTGTGTATGATTTTCCTTATGAAATTCTCACTATGTAATGCCCTTTTTTTGTTTTGCTTTTAAGCTGTTCAGTTATACAGAAAAAAATAAGCCAAGTTCTTTTTCAAAAAGAAAGGGGTTTGTTTGGGTTTGTTTGTTTATTTGTTTGTTTTTAAGAGAAGCTACTCTCTTTTTTTTTTGATGGATTAGCATTTCCAAACTTTCTTTTTAAGTTCTTATAATTACCCCCTATTTCAGACATATCACTGTCAATTTATGCTGGGGAAGTGGAGAAAAGAAATTAGATTTTATCCTGATTTTCTTTTACTCACTTCATCTCCTGAGAGCTGAATTTGCTGCATAACTAGCTGGGTAAGATGGAGAAACTTGTACATCAAGAAGACAGTAAGGGACAGGGACTGTGACCTCCTGTTCTATGGGGAAGAACTGCCTCAGTAATGCTCAGTTCCTGCTGAGACTGGCAGCCTCCCCGTCTTAACTGTAACCTGGCCTTCACCTGAGAAAGACAAAGTAGATACTGTTTCCTCTTCCTGAGCCTGCCTGGATTTCAAAGCATTCACTAAAATTTACACGGGAGAAGGGTGGGGGGCAGAGTACAGAATAGCCCAAGGGTGTGGGTCTTCTGTCCTACTGGTTCCAGTCAGAGCCAAGCCCCATTTTTGATGTCCTCGGGCCAATGTTGGAAGTCAACTTCTGGACACATCTGTATCCTGGACACATCTTCCTTGGTCCATTCTTAGGTCTTTCTTTTATTCTGCTCCAAAATTGCTCTTTCCTGGCCAAGACTGCTCCTCTCCAAATGATCCTTGTCTGGCTCTCCCTCCTGACTTTTCACCTCTTATTGTCTTCTTCCCGCCCTGGTCCCTTTTCCTGTCAGCTCTCAAGGCTTACACTTATTGAGCACCCAACTTCATTATTTCCCAGGTGGGAACCAGTGACCCATCAACCAGGTGTCTTCAGGGGGACTTTGCCATATCAGCTAATTACATTTTTACAATTTGGTGTCTTGATCGGCAGACTGAAACTGAAATATAGGGAACTCTCTCATCTGCAGCAGTTCAGAGGACCATTTGTCTCCGTGGCAAAGTAATTAGCACATGTTAGGATAAAACTGTCATCTTTGATGGACATAAAACTGTCATCTTTGATGGACTTAAAACTGTCATTCTTCCAGAAGAGAAAGATGGACTCATCACCCACTTGAGTATTACATGGACCATATTTTAAGACCAAACACTGGGCAATAAGCTGTGAACTAAACATCTACTGATCTTGGCCACTGCAAATCTCATGTGCCAAAATCTTTCAGCTCTATCTCCCCAAGCCCAAACCCAAGGATTATTCAGTCAGAAATAGAATGTGTGTAAAATTGATAGGAGATAATTTTCTCATTGGCCTCCTGCCCTAGTTCATTCTGTGCATTTCCAAATCTGGGCTCAAACTTGAACATGGCTCTGAGAGCTCTCCTTGATTCAGGCTTGGAGCTCAAGTAACAGAGTTGTCTCTGGCTGACTTCCTGGATTCCCCCCTTTCTAGATGGCCCTTAATGGTACCTGATTTTCTCTTATGACTGATTTCATCAGCTGAGGCATTTGCAGTGGTGCAATATCTTGCATTACTTTGTTAAGTTGTGACACCTTCTCTGGCATCCAGTTCCAGCATTTAACTGTCAACTGACCATCGCACCCCACCTCCAATCCCCAGCTGGTACAGTCTTCTTTGCAACAATTAGGAAATCTTTATTGCCTTCCAGAAATATGGGATTGCTTGAACACAGCTGAAATACAGATTATGTACTGGACAGAGGTGATGAGGACTTATCACTTGACCTCACTTGATAATGTATAGTTATTTAATTGGGACAGCTTGCTAAAGAACAGAGGTTCTCAATTTCTAGGGACTCATGAGTCACTTCAATACAAGAAATAATCCTCTCCTTCCCCCATAAACTACCTACCCACTTCCTCTAACTTGTCACTGAAAACCTCGCCAGAAGAGTGAACACTGAGGCTGCTTTTGTCACAGGGTAGGGAGAATAATGACGATAGCATATGTTTAAAGAGCACTTTTTAAAGTTTTTTTTTACATCCACTTCCTTAATATATATCTGGATTAATATCAGAGGCAAAGCATAATTAGTTTATGTGTATGTTCATAATAAAATGGAAACCATCATGTTTCTTTCATCTGCCCACCACTTTTTAAGAATGCTGTTATATTATAGAACAGGGGAGAACTAGTACCAGGAGTCACAAATTATAGCCTGTGGGCCAAATCTGGTCTGTCACCTGTTTTTATAAATAAAGTTTTATTGGAACTCCACCATACTCATTTATTTATATATTATCTGAGTATTTTCATCCTACAACAGAAAAGTTGAGTTCTTGTGATAGAGATTGCATAGCCTACAGAGGCTGAAATATTTACTATCAAGTCCTTCACAAAAAAAGTTTGCTGGCCCAGTACAGAAAAATGAAGCAAGCTGTCCTGTCATGAAAGTATACATTTAAATACAAATGGAGTAAATGTTGTCTGCAGCTTCCTCAAAAAGATTGGGGTAGAGGAGATTGCAGGGAATTGTAGGCTTAGGTCAAGAAAACAGAAATCTTGAGGTTTTCTTGAATCCAAAAAGAAATAAGGAACTTGGGTCCAGGAAGCAAGAGAGGGAATTCTATGAGTAAATATCTTCATTTAGCACATTTTGTTAGAGCTCCTCAAAGAAGGCCAGGAAGTTTTCCATGCCAGTAATAAACCTTGAGGAAGCCTAGGAAATAACCCACTGGTCTGTCTGCTAACATGACAGCCCGTGTTCACTCTACATTCAAATGCAGAGCAGGGTGCCTACCGGGCAAGATCTCCTGTTTGATTCCTCTGTGGGTCTTGTCTCCAGGAGGGCTTTATTAAGAATCTTTCCACTCACTCTTTTTAAGCTTATGTCCCTTTCCTTTTAAAGCACCAGAGTTCAACATTCATTACCTTTCTTCCCTTTGATTGCCCACTGAAGTTTTCACAGAGGAAGTGATGGTTTTCCTGTTTCCTTTCGGTGTGGCCATTTTGCACACCATGGTTCTCCTTCCCTTTTTTCAGTCTTGCATGCAAGTAAAAGCAAGTCGTCTTCTACTGTTAACTGCGGGAAAAGGTTTGTGGGGGCCTTTTTTTTCCCTTCCCTCCTCCACAACTGGAAAATATGAGGCAGATCCTGTTTATGTATGCTGTAACCTCAAAAAGAGCTGATACGCTGTTGTCATTAAAGAAGAATCCCAAGCTGTTTATCCTGCAGTGGAGTACCAGAGCTCTAAATCTGACAGCCCCCCTGGGCCTCCAGGCACAGACTGTGGAGAGCTCTTCGCTGCTTTCCCAGGCCAGCTCCGAAGTGCAAGGCAAAGGTTTCCGTTGCTGAATCCCTACACTCTGGGAACAGACAAGATGTCAATGTTGTGGCTTTATTAAAAATCAGAGGCTTTCTTCCCTTGTATTAACTTGTTCTTTGAAATCTGTTTTCCAGAGGCCTTTTCTACTCTAAAATGTAACTTGAATACCCATCTTTCTGCTACTTTTTTCTCTGTGGATCTCTTATCATGTTCCAGAAATCATTTTGCAAATTTATTCTATAGCCAGTATGTTTGGCAAAATTATCATAAAATAAGCTTTCTTATTTTTGTAAAAACTATGCTTGAGAAATACATCTTTCTGTTGAAGTTTGGTTCCCAATGTTTTTTTTATCTTATTTTCTATGCATGTGCAATATTTGATTTTTTTTTTTTTTTTTTTTGAGACGAAGTCTCTCTCTGTTGTCCAGGCTAGAGTACAATGGCACGCTGTTGGCTCACTGCAACCTCTGCCTACTGGGTTCAAGCGATTCTCTTACCTCAGCCTCCAGAGTAGCTTGGATTCCAGGTATGCACCACCACTCCTGGCTAATTTTTGTCTTTTTAATAGAGACAGGGTTTCACCGTGTTGGCCAGGCTGGTCTCGAACTCCTGACCTCAAGTGATCCACCAGCCTTATCTTCCCAAAGTGCTGGGATTATAGGCATGAGCCAACATGCCCGGCCTGATTTTCTTTTATAATAATGATTTTTTATAAACCTTTGTTTGTGTAAAGCTATTTTAATTGCTTATTTTTTTTAGGATATATTTTATTGGTCTATGTTAGTTCCCTTTGTTTTGGTTTATCCTGGGGTCAAACCCAGATTCTCCCTAGAAGGATTACATTAGACAGAGATCGTCAAAACCAGAAATGATCAACCTGAAACACTTCGTAGTCAGCTTTTGCTAAAAGAAGATATATCAATGCAATATGATTACCTTTCAAATAATGGACTTCTAATGACACAAGAGAACAATCTAGAGCATGCTAGTTGCTGCCACAGAAATGGATACAGAGACAACCCACAGTCTGGTTCTCATCCTTGTGTCCTTTACCCTACAGGAGAGAAGGGCTTATGATAACGAGCAGAGATTTCACTTTTATTTTAGGAAGCTTAGAGGTTAGGAAGACCATAATTTGTTCTTTAAACATCTCTTACATTTTTATAATTTCTCTTCCCTTCAAAGCTTTATTCGAAGCTTCGGGTTTTTGCTTTTTACTTCCTATCCCAATCTTTGTCTTCTCTTTTCTTTTTCCTTTTTTTTTTTTTTAACTGTCTCCTATACCCACTGATGGCAAACTCTGTTTTCTTTTATCTTCTTTTCCTTCTTACGCAAGAATTAAATGAAGCAACGTCTATAATATAAATTCTCGGAAAAATTACACAACATGGTAATAACTAATTATAAAGGCAATTTATAGATTTGAGGAGAATTTCATCCCACAGTGATAGTAACATCGTTGGACCTGAAACCAGGACCTATTGATGACTGACCTGGGGCAATTTATCTCGGAGCTTGACTTTCCTTATCTATAAACTTATCTTAAACTCTGCAAGCTTCTTGAGCTAATCCTTCTTGGGTATTAAGATTTGATTCGGGAGAGCTGAGTTGGAGCCTAGAAATCTTCATTTCTGATAAGCTCTCCAGGCAATAGGCCCTCAGACCTCACTTTGAAGACACAAAACTATATAATTTCTAAGATCACTTCCTGCCTAAAATTCTGTGATTCTGAGTCTTCTTTCAACTACATGGCTTTGGGCAGGGTTGATGCTTCCTGGAAATTCGCTGTTTCATCTGCCATATGTATAATTAAGAAATATATTTGTTAGTTATCTTGCCCGGAAAACCCTTAAAAATGTAAACAATAATTTTGATCAGAGTTAAGTACCTCTTTTTGTCACTGCTCAGTGAAGGCTTGTCTGTTTCATTCCTTTAATCTCTCATCATATGCTTATCTCTGTAAATATATTTTTCCCTCTCTAAAGGCCTCTCAGATGCTTTTCATCTTTCTGAAAGAATGTTTAAAGCCAGAGTCCAGGTGCTTACACTTTTGGACTTAATAACTGAGCTGTTTTTACTCACCGCCCCCCCCAACACCTTTCTTTTTCTTTTATCATTGTCAGCATGTGCTGAGCCCCTCTGATGGACAGCTTCACATCTACTTTATGCTTTGCTATTTCCGTTATATTGCAAAATCCTATCTAATCTGTGGGTTACAATATCTATCCGGTTGCTTTTGACATGCTTTCGAGGTTTCATCCCCACTGAATGTCAGTCTTCTGAGTTATTTTTTCCTGGATACTTGTACTTAATTGTATTTTGCCAGACTGAACTCACTGTGTACTTTACTGTTCATTTTTCTAATCTCCAGGGATCCATGAATATTGTTTGACTTCACCTCTGTTTCTTCTACCATCTCCACCTTTAGTGCCATGTGAGGAACTTATTAATGTAACGTCTTCTCAGATTTCCAGGTCATTAATAAAGTTGTTTAATAGGATCTTTTATGCATCCTGGGAATTACTCAGACTTACTCAGTTTTTACAGCTCTGCTGTCATTTCTTGCCCACTATTATGTCCTGTGTAGTTAAGGATGCAATAGAGACAAAGATTACTTTTCAAATTACAGTTCCTGCAAGAGATGTCTCTTCCCAGAAGACCCTTTACTGTTCCACATAAGAAATCAAAACTCTCATTTAATTAGAGAGGGCTTTCGGAACAAGGCTGGCCAGGGTACGCTTACATAAGCTTGTTTGCAGATTCCGGTTAGGTCTCCCAAGGTCACAGACAGCTGTGTTTTGCATTTAGCGTCCTTTGAAAGAAGAGTGGATGCTTGGATAGCTTGTACTTGACATGCAAAGAACTTAGGAACTGCATACTTTCACATGTTGCTCGTAGGTTCCAAGCAAATGGGAACACACCATCATGCAGAAACTCTCTATCTGCCATTATCCTGTGAGCTCCCAATCAGTGATGCATGGTGTTCTCAAGAAGTAGACTCAGGCAACAGCCAAAGTCATTTCTTTCTCTTACAATCTGAGAAGCAAGTATGTTTGTACTTCACTGAGAGTGTTTCAGGACAGCAACCAGTTTAAAAATAAGAGTAGTTAAACATGAAAAAGGTGGTTAGCTATTAAGCCATGGCTGGATTTTATAGCACAAAAAGTTAATGCAAGGCAGTGTGTATTTAAGATAAGGAGGATTTAAGGAAATGGAGAAGGGAGAAGAGTAACATTCCAGGTAGAGGAATTACAAGATAGCCTTCATCCCCACAAGAATTAACATAGAAAGTAAAACAGTACAGAATGAGATAAATTCAGTAAAAATAATAAGGAATTGGCTTTACCCAGTGGCTCACACCTATAATCACAGTGAGGTGGGACAATGAATTGAGCCTAGTAGTTCAAGACCAGCCTGGGCAACATGGCAAGACCCTGTCTCTACAAGAAATAAAAAAATTAGCCAAGCATGGCTGTGCATGTCTGTGGTCCCACTACTGGGAGGCTGAGACAGGAGGATCACTTGAGCCCAGGAGGTAGAGGCTATAGTAAGCTGTGTTTGCATCACTACACTCCAACCTGGGTGACAGAATAAGACCCTGTCTCAAAAAAAATAATAATAAGGAATTATTAAAATAGAAATTTAGGACACCCAGTTTCACTTACTCAGACTCTAAAATGGAATGTCAGTAGTTTAACAGCCAGCTAAAACATTATTAATTGTACTAACAATATTGAGTTATCCTATTTATAAGTTAAAATTGGGCTTGCTTTTTAAAAAAAAATTGTGCTTTTTTTTAAAAAAAAAGATAACAATACATGCTGGTTTGATAACAATTTCATGTCAGTATTTTAGTATACAAACATCATATTGTTGCTAATATATTTAGTCCCATTCCTCAGTTAGAACAACTAAAGAAAAGTAAATTAACCTTTCAAAGTCTTGAAGTATATAGGAGGGAAAGTAACAGTAGTTATTGAAATAAAACACCCTCTAGAAATGCACCCTTGCATTTTAGCCAATAATTGATAAATCCGGAGAAAATGTAGAACTTTGCCTAATTTTTTTTTCTGTTACAGTTCTTACATGTAGAACGATGACATAACACATATGTAATATAAAACATAATGGTTGTCTTAATTCTCTATTGCTACATAACAAACCACTCCAAATTGTAGTCGTTTAAAACAGCAATAATTTATTTTTTATTGACTAGGTCAAGGGTGTCCAATCTTTGGCTTCCCTGGGCCACATTGCAAGAAGAATTATCTTGGGCCACACATAAAATATACCAACACTAGCGATAGCTGATGAGCTAAAGAAAAAAAAAATTGGCCTGGCATAGTGGCTCGCGCCTGTAATCCCAGCACTTTGGGAGGCCGAGGCAGACAGATCACTTGAAGTCAGGAGTTCAAGACCAATCTAGCCAACATGACGAAACCCTATCTCTACTAAAAATACAAAAATTAGCTGAGCATTGTGGCGGGTGCCTGTAATCCAAGCTACTCAGGAGGCTAAGGCCGGAAAATCCCTTGAACCTGGGAGGTGGAGGCTGCAGTGAGCCGAGATCACACCACTGCACTCCAGCCTGAGCGACACAGTGAGACTCCATATCAAAAAAAAACAGAAAAAAAGATTGCAAAAAATCTCATAATATTTTAAGAAAGTTTACTAATTTATGTTGGGCCACATTCAAAGCTGTCCTGGGCCACATGTGGCCCACATTGGACAAGCTTGGACTAGGTTCAACTAGATGGCTCTCTTTTCCAAATGAGGTGGGCAAGACCTCTGCAACAGCATTCAGCTGAGGCTGAAATGTACAAAATGACCCCTCATAATCCAGGGCCTCTCTCCTTAGTCCTCTCAGCATTAGCAGTCTTTTACAGTCTTTACAGCATGGTGACTGGCTTACGAGAATGCAAAGGTGAGTCGCCAGGCCATTTTGAGGCTTGTTTACACCCCAAAGTGGTAAAGGGTTATTATCAATGCTTTCTGTTGGTCAAAGTATTCAAAAAGCCAGCCTAGATTCAAGGTAGAGGAAATAGCCTTCACTTCTTGACAGGATGGATGGCAAAGAATTTGTAACCATCTTTAATTTCCATATAGTTGCTTAGTAAATATTTGTTGACTGATAGTATGAATATTGCATTTGAACTTCTTTATGTCCTTGGTTTCATTAAAGTGAGGTTTATGTTATTATTTTGTGGTAGAGTTTACTTCATAGTTCATGAAAAATCAAAAGAGTTATTTTATCATGTCAGCAAAAAAGTAGATTTTTTATTTTTGAATAGATACAGTCAATGTCACTTTTGATTATTAAAAATCTTTCTAAGGGTATGGAATCAGAACCCTCTTTCAAATCCTTCTGATTTTCAATTCATTGTGAGGTTCCATTATTTTATGTGAGATTATATGAATGCCCCAAACATTAGATACCTGTATTCACACTTTAGAACAAAAATTAATCCCACAGCAAATCCCAGATTTGGGGGGTTACTGCCGTTTTACAATTTCTATGCCTCATTACTCTCAGGATAACCTAAAAAAAAAAAAATCAAGATTTGATGTCTCTATTATTTAAAAAGGAACTAACATAAAATAAACATAGATGTTGGGATTTTTTCTTTTTATTTAAGTTTAAATAATGCATATATGGGTAATGTAATCTGTAACAAAGGTTTTCATGGCATGTTGAGAAACAGAGTGGCTTGGAGTGGCTAGATCAAGCAACTCAGAATTCACCATATGAGAAATTAAATGCTTCACAAAATTAACAGTGTCAACACTGGGTCTTCTGCAGCCTCTTTTAACTTTTACTCCATCCCTCTGCTGAAATAAGCTAGCTGTTTTTCTTTTCTTTTTTTTAATTAATAAAAAATTAAAAATTTCTATTTTTTTAATAGAGACGGAGATCTCACCATATTGCCCAGGCTGATCTCAAACTCCTGAGCTCAACCATCCACCTGCCTTGGCCTCCCAAAGTGTTGGGATTACAAGCACGAACCACTGCACCCGGCCATCATTTTTCTTAAAGCTCTCATAACCTAGCTAGGAGGGGGAAAAAAAACTTTAATAACTGTAGGGTTCTGACTCTCCCTGAACAAACTATCCCTTTACAGAGTGTTTCTCAAACTTTAGTGAGTATAACAATCACCCAGGGAACATGTTAAAATGTAGATTTTGGGGAGTACCCTGGACAATTTCAATTTTATAGTAAGAGATGGGGCCCAGGATCTGAATTTAGTACCTGGGGCGATGCAGATATAGGTGATCTGTGGACCACATTTTGAGAAATCCAGCTTAGATTTTCTCCTGCCAGTCTCAGAAAGGCTGAAACTGGTTAGGTATGAAGGAGTGATGCCTTGTTCTGTTCTCCCGATAGCAAGAGGCAGTGGGGATGGCAGAAAGACTTAATGTGGGTTCGTCACATGATTAGAATCGATGCCATTTCTTGGTCATATCAGCTAATTCTTTATTTGCATTGGAACTGGAAGGCTTGTGAGAATAGATATGGAATGTTTCACCAGTCAGTTATTAACCGAATAAGGCAAGGACTGCCTTTTCTTGCATAGTCCTATTTTAGGATGGATGTGTACACTTTTCCTGCCATGGTTACCAAAGCAATCCCTTTGAAACCAGCCCATGGTGCTGTCCTAAAGGATGAGTTGAGAATATTAATTGGTTTTAGGTCTGTGTTTGCAGAAGATAAAAAGGAGTCACATATTTATGTCATTATTTATTCAAGAACTATCTATTGAGCATCTTGTGTAATGAAGGTGTTATTTTAGACACTCTCAACAGCCAATGTTATATCCATTAGTCTTGCTGATATTTCTAGCCCCTTATTTGATGAGCCTTAATTTTTGAAAAGAATTGCAGAACTTCGGACCACCTCCATGGTTCATAATCCTCTCTCAAGATGGAACTTCATGGAAGCCACCCAAGAGTCCTTCTAATCTTCACATTTTCAAGAGATAAATCATCTTTTATCTCTTTTTTTGTCAGCAATAAAAATGGAGAACAAATCACCTTTCATGTAAAACAAATTATATACCATGGTTTATTATTATCCAGCAGATACACTGATGGTCAGTTTATGCTTTTGGAAACCCAGCAGGATTCTTTGAAAGCCCACTGTCATACTCTTAAGCAAATTTTAATCTTGTCTGTCAATGCTAGTCTCTTAGAGGAATCCGATTATACTTGACAACCCTTATCTTCCATGTATACTTATGTAGAAAGATCTCTCTGTGGATAGCTCAGGGATTAATGACTCATGAAGATTCTTTGGTTGGGAATTACATCGTGTAGTTTGGCCTCTGCACCCTAATTGTTGCCTCCTTGAAGCCTGCATGCCAGTATAGTGTGATTTTATGAGAGTAACACTCATAAAAAGTTCTCTAAGAAGGGATTTTTTAAAATATATCCATCAATACAGGTAAATAGTAAATGTTACAATGATACATCACGTCTTTTTATTATTTTTATTATCAATGTCTTTTCTTAGTTGTTTTAGAGCCAGGTTTCTCATTCTGTTCTGGGTCTTAGTTGCAGGGGGCTGTCTGGTGCACTGTAGGATGTTTAGCAGCATCCTTGGCCTCTACCATGCCAGTAGCACCCTCCGAGTTGTGACAATTAAAAATGTCTCCAGACACTATCAGATGTCTTCCCAAGACAACATTGCCTTCAATTGCTGTTTTAGAGTACAAGGTATGGCATATTTAGACTTTAGGCTATCTGAGGAAGAACTGTTCCAGTATCTTATGATATTCTCTCCCCATCTTCCAAAAAGTGCTACATGAGCCTCTGAAAATATTGGCATGTTCCTAGACAGTTTTAGTTCAGTTCAATCTTTAAAATGGAATTGTAAAATACAAACAACTCTTTATTTTCCCATTATGTTGTTTATAACAAACCAAGAACATTATTGCTAAAGAGTCATATATCATGAAGTGTGCTACATAGAATTCATAGAATAGAATCTATTTAACATACTGACCTAAGCTGCACATGTAAAAAGTAAATACTACTTATTACTCATGTAACTCATAGGCAAGAATTTACAAATACAGTATAGCAAAAACTTAAAAGGAACTCCTCTATACTGCTGGGGAGGGAGGTCAAAATTTTTTGTCATCACAGATAAGAAAACTCACTGTTATCATAACTTACAGCTTTAAGACTGGTAGTTAGTTAATGGTTTCTATTTTCTTCTATCAGTGAGAAATTATTCGTTTCCAGGAATCTCTTGGAGAAGACAGCCCATAATATCTGAGTGAGGAATGAGCCAGCTTTGAAGACCCTAAACAGCAACATGGCATTCATATTTCTGGTCAGAAGAATGCAGCTCTGGGAAACAGGGTCCCACAGGGTAACTATTTTTTGGTTATAGTCAAGCTCCAACAAATTTTATTTAGGAAGCCTTTATAGATGCCACACAAACACACCCATTTTTTATACCCTTACTTATATTTATTGTTACATGTTTCTGTTTCTGTGAGGTCCATACATGTCACAAAATCTGTTTTTCAGCATGGTAGTCATAGACTTACTTTGTTGACTTAAGACACCACCTCGTTTGAAGAGATATAATTCATCCCTTGGGTTTATTTTGTGAGAATGGCCTATTGTGCATTCCACAATCTGTAGAATTAGCTTGCCTGTGGTTTTGAAAAAAGAACATATTGAGAACTCTTGCCCTTGTGGTTTTATTTAATGTTTGGAAAAGTTAAAGTTTAATCTAGTACTTTGGGATGTATATATTCTACTGGCTATATTTATGAAATTACAATTATTTTGCAGCAATTTCCAGCTGTAAATAAAATCATGTATGGATTTTATTGTTTAGGGTCAGACATGTTGGCAGTCAGTACCTGACAGGGTCAAAGTGAGAGTTTTTTTACTTAATGCTTCAGGATATTCAACATAAGACTCTCCAGAATATTCAACATAAGAATTAACTAAATAGTTTTACTTTATCTTGGGCCTGCTTGTGCCTGTAATTATTTGTTTTTATCTTGACCAACTAGTTAATTGCCAAACGATTATTTTAGATAAGTAGCCCTTAAAGTATGTTGTGTGGAACAGCAGCATCAGCATTACCTGGGAACTTGCAAGAAATGAAACTTCCTAGACCCAACCCCAGGCCTACTGAATCAGAAACCCTAGGGGTGGAGCCCAGTGATCTGTATTTTAGCAAGCTCTCCATCTGATTCGAATGCACAGCGAGATTTCAGAACCATTGTTTCAGACCATAATCATTGTGACATTTTCCCGTCTTGTCTCTGATGCCATGAAAAGCAAATGATTTCTGCTAAGAAACAAATATTAGTTGCTTAGTGCATGCTTCTTTATCTTGTTTGAAATATGAGGGCTACATTTAGTGTCACATTTTTTTTAAGTGTTAGAACAATGAGTCTTAACTAAATTGTTTTCAACTTCATAAAAAAATTTTTAACATCACCATTTCTTTGTTTGTTTGTTTAGAGAAGGGGGTCTCCCTATGTTGCCCAGGCTGGTTTCAAACTTCTGGGCTCAAGCAGTCCTCCCACCTTGGCCTCCCAAAGTGCTAGTATTAAGGCATGAGCCACTGTGC
The DNA here is from genome assembly GCF_028885655.2 of Pongo abelii. NCBI lineage: Eukaryota > Metazoa > Chordata > Mammalia > Primates > Hominidae > Pongo > Pongo abelii. Next base: position 38,248,196 of record NC_085928.1, on the reverse strand, counting down.
CTGGCCTGATTCTTGCCATTGGAAGTTCTGTAGTAGCTTTTGGTCAAAAGTACTAAGATTGTGAGCCTAACTATCAAAATAAAATTTATGTATGCTGAAGTTGACAGCTGAATTACAAAGAATATTTCTCCGTTGTAGTTAATTTGTGTTATTTCTTCCTTTCATAAAGTAATAATAATGCTTGTATTAAAATTTCTGCTACCCCCATGCCAGCAGAAAGGAGCTCAATTTTTAAAATAAAGCCTCAGGCCACAAGACCCATGTCATTTGCTGCATGTCTAGGCTTCTAGATTATGCATTTGTGCCCCAGTTAAGCAAAAGCTCCATATTGTTATTTCATGTACATGTTTAAATAACTTTAATGGCAGCCTTTGGAGTGGCTCATTTTAAAAGTCCCTTTTAGTCTCCTACCTGCTATTTTTCACTAGCCCATTGAGTAGAGGGGTTTTTCATGCTACCCACGTAAAAATATGCAAATATTTATAAGCTTAGGTCCACCAAACTAGTTAATTTGGACCTAAATATGAATTTTGATCAAGGCTGCTTGCAAATTCACATTTTTTGGGCTCACTTTCAGATTTTGGATATATAGAAAGACTCAAAGAAAATGAATAAAGCCTTTCAGTGCTCCAAAGATTTGTTTAAAAGGAACAGCCACTAAAAACGGGAAAACAATACAGTATTATGGGAAGTAAGAACCTTATGATAGCTGTGTCTCTTAAACAGAGCTTTATAAAGAGGAACTGATGTGGTTTTACTAAATCTATGCAAGGGATTTAACCGTAAAGCCATAAGTTAGAGAAATTGTCACTTATGTATAAACATGAGGATATGGATATTACAGATCAACCTCACTTTTTCTACTTATTTGTGTTCCCAAAACTGAATATTTATAAATCAAGTCATAGTTTTCACTTGGTTCATATTATCATCTCAGAGCTGTAGCTTCTTTTTCACTTGCGTAGGTGGAATTTGGCTGTTAAAATACCTATCCCCAATCAGTCCCAGCCTTGCATCAAGTTAGGGAATTATAAATGAAGTAGCCACTATGTAAAGGTAATGTAATGAATCCAAGAATTATCTTATAATGCAGAAACTCGTTCCCTGTCCATGTCTTTAGCTTCAGATTTTTCTGTCATTGGTTGAATTGTGGCCCACTTTTAAATATGTATGTATGGTACAGATCTCTGCTGAATCTCCTAAACTAAGCCATATCCCCTAAAGTGGTGGTTTCCAGCCCAGTCTGCTCAATAGAATCACAAGAGAAACAGTCCTGATCAGTTGAATTAGAATCCCCGGATATGGAATTGTTTTAAATAAGGTGATTCTACCGTACAACCAACCTGAAGTTTGCCAGAAGAGAACATTAATATTTTAGAACAGCTAATTATGGTAGATAGCGTGATGATAAACTAGTTAAAATGTTTCACACCAAGAGGACTGATGTTTTATATCTTCCCTTCTCCTTAAAGAATTCATTTCTTTATGCTTCCTCATGTAGGGAAAAATGACTGACTTTTACTATAATAGCAGGGTCTTTTTATACAAATGTTGCCCATTTGGGACCATGCTTTCTCCAAGTACTTGTAATTTCTCAAAACCATACATCAATCCAAAGTTCCTTTGCTTTTTTATCTCAGAAGCAAAAATATCCCCATTTCTTCCTCTCTTATCAACCAAGACCCCTCTGTGTTCCTCTTTCATCCTTCATCTCAGCATAGCTCTAAGATGCAGGCAAATAACATCCTCAAGCTTACAGGCTTTCCGTCTCTCATGAGGGAATGAAGTGCCTTTCCTCCAACTGAAATGTTTCTGAAGTACTCTTCAGCCACTGCAGTGTTCTGTCATTTTTGTCTGTCACCTGGGAATCAGAGCTATGCATGTGGATGATGACCCCCTCCTAAGTGGCCAAATAAAAGAAGTTACATATGTCTTTTATTCACTCTGTGTTTCTCTGGAGACCTCGACTAGCAGGAAAAGAGGTGGTTACATTTTCATGAAGAGTAATATACTCCCAAGTTGCATTTTAATGGATAACTTAGCTCTGGGTTAGATTCTTCAGCATAAAGGTCACCACTTTTAATATAGAGGGTCATGAGTTTAGTCATTGGACAAGTTAATCAAATGGCTGCTGTAGTTGAAAAGTACATCTGCATTTGAATAAAATATGATTCGTGTTAGAGAGCTAAACTTGATGTTTGGTTTCCTCCAGGTAATAAAATAGCTTTTAATGAAATAAACATGTACCTTTCTGCAGCAAACCTGCATAAAGAGCATAGAACAGTTGCGTTTCCTTTCTGGCAGTAGTAGAGAGTCTTTGACCTGCCGTGGGCTGCTTTATTTTATTCAGTCTCAAATAGTTAACCTATTGAGCTGATTAGAAAACAACTAGAAGTCATTCAGTACCACAGAAGAAAGGGACAGAAAAGCCACAAAGTTAGTTGTACTTGTTTGGACATCAGTATCATTGATTATATCATTCCAAGTATTACTACTGAGAAATGTCTTGGAATCAGCTGACGCCCACTAGTTCTAATACCATAAAGGGGGAAAAAAAATCCAGGTTCTACTCTTATCTGTGCTTTATCAATTATAACAGTACCTAACTCCTAGTTGATACTCAAATACTTTTTTTACAATTTTTTTTAGCCCTAAGCCTGCTTACCCAGATCAAATACCTTTTTAAGAAAAATTAAACTGATATTTATTAGCCACCAGGCTAAAGTCCAAAATATGTGCCTTCCTATGAATCATTGTAGCAATTTAGTGTAGAGCCTCTTTAAATTTTTGATAAAAATCATTGGAGAGTTGGGAGCAATGGCTAACCCATTTTTTCACTTTTTAAAATTTAAATATGGTAAAATTCACTTTTGTGTCTAGGACAGGTCTGTGATTCAGACAAATGCATACAGTAGTGTGATCACCACCATAATCAAAATGCAAAGCACTTCCATCACCCCCAAAATCCTTCAGGTTGCCTTTTTAATCAGTCCTCCTCTCTATTCTCAATCCCTAGTAACTGCTGATTTTTTTTCTGTTCCTCTAATTTTACCTTTTCCTGAATGTCATATAAATGGAATCACAGCATTTTGAATCTGGTTTCTTTCACTTAGCAGAATGTACTTGAGATAATATCCAAATTGTCATGTGTACCAACAGTTTGTTCCTTTTTGCTGCTGTTTAATGTGCTGTCATACAGCTGTACCATAGTTTGCTAATCCACTTACCAGTTGAAGGACATTTGGGTTATTTTCTGTTTGGGGCAATTATGAATTATGAATAAAGCCACTATTAATGTTCACGTACAGGTTTTAAGTGAATGTAGCTTTCTTGTGAGTGTTTCTCTAGGAGTGGAATTACTGGGCTTTGTTGTAAATGAATGTTTAGCATCTTATAAAGAACTGCCAAACTGTTTTCCAAAGTGATTGTACTATTTTGTATTCCCACCAACAGTGTATGAGAAATTCCAGTTGCTCAGCAACCTCACCAGCAATTGGTATTGTCAGTGGGTTAGTTTGGTTTTGGTTTTGGTTGACTGGGTTTTGTTTTCTTTTGTTTTTTTGGTCATTCTAATAGTGGTATCTCCTTGTGGTTTTAATTTGTATTTCCACAATGACTAATGGTGTTGAGCATCTTTTCATAGACCTATTTTTCATCCAAGTATAGTCTTTAGTGAGGCATCTTTTGAAATCTTTTGCTTTTTTTGTTTAATTGTTTTCTTATTATTGAGTTTTGAGATTTATTTATATATTCTGAACAAGGCTTTTTCAGATATATAACTTGCAAGTTTTTTTCCCCAGTCTTTGGTTTGCCGTTTCATTGTATTAATAATGTCTTTCACAAAGGAAAAGTTTTTGAAGAAGACCAATTGATCAGTGTTCTCTTATGGACTGTGCTTCTGGTATTGTACCTAAGGAATCTTTTCCTAACACAAACTCACAAAGATTTTCTCCTGTTGTTTCAACTATATATATATATATATATATATATTTTTTTTTTTTTTTTTTTTTTTTTTTTTGAGTCTCGCTCTGTCATCCAGGCTGGAGTGCAGTGGCGAGATCTCGACTCATTGCAACCTCCACTTCCAGGGTTCAAGTGATTCTCCTGCCTCAGCCTCTCGAGTAGCTGGGATTACAGGTGCCCGCCACCATGCCTGGCTAATTTTTGTATTTGTAGTAGAGATGGGGTTTTACCATGTTGGCCAGGCTGGTCAGGAACTCCTGACCTGAAGTGATCTGCCCGCCTCGGCCTGCCAAAGTGCTGGGATTACAGGCATGAGCCACTGCACCTGGCTCTAACTATAATTTTTTAAACTACTTTTGTAGGTTTTTAAAGTGAAATTTGGGAGCTTGCTGGGATGGAAAAGGCAATGAAAGAGAGAAGTTATCATTATATGTGTCCCTTGGACATCGCTTACCTAAACCAAAAGCTCAAATTGATACAGAAAAAAATAGTTTCATTTCAGAAGTTAATATAGGTTTTCAGTGTAATGCTCAGACATTATGGAATACAGATACCTAGATCCCCCAAAACTAAAAATAATGCAAAGGAGTAAGTTATTATTGTCAGAGGAAATATATGAAGACATAGCTAATATATGTATAACTAAATTATTCATTTTCTGATTGAAATTAACTTTTAAAACCTAAATCATTTCAAAATCTTTATATTTGTAGAAAATGAATATTCTGCACATTGATAATTCATGATAAATTGCTGAGAAAATGATTACATTTTCAAAACTGTCAAAGCACACCACTCTCCTCAGTCTTACACAGACATCAAGTTCTTGCTCTTTCCTTTCTCTCCTTCTCTGCAGGTTTCTCTCTCTTCTTTTTCTCCTCATCACTCCCTTGAGTCTCCCATTTTTCTTGCTAATCCTGATTATATCTTCTCGTCCTTGTGCCTTGTAATTTCTTTTTCTTCATATTTTCCTCTCTCTTCTCTATCTGCCCCACTTTTTTGTATCTTTTAATTCACTACAATATGAAACCAGTTTCTTTCTCTGGGTAGTATTTATTTAGTGAGCTCTTTTTTTTCCTTTTTGTGATTTAAATGTTTATTTTTTGTTATTTTTATTTTTTGTCCTTCTGACTCAGAAATTTTTTAGAAGCACTGAGTAAGTCACTGTTTGCATGTACTTAAATCAACTATGGTTTACACTCTCCAGAGAGAAAGAATCCTTTGATGAAATAAGGACATTTCCCACCTCTGCTCTGTAAAGCACCAGTATTAGAAGGCATCAGTGAGGATCATTTTATCCATTTCCCTACCAGTAAAGTATCCAAGAGTAAAAGTTATATAATATAGTTAACATGAAGCGTCTAGACATAGCTACTTTGCTAATACATTCCAACGTCTAGCTCTTGTTTTCAGTGGCTTAAAGATATGTAGTAATCTTATTGATCTGCTTTCCAATTTTTCCGGCTGTATTTGCCCTACAGGAAGTAGTTTATTAATTAGAGTTCAGTTGCATTTTCTAATATTACTACATGCATATCCACAAGCAAAACCATCCAGAGAGATTTACTTGGTTTTCCTGTTCTTTCCTACTTAACAATGCTAGCTAATACTCTTTGAAATTAAATATTTTCTTTGTTTTTACTAACTTTATGCAAGTAATGGATTAACTGAATTTAAAGCCCTAAAGAGTAGATGGAGATGAAGATATGAAGATTTTTCTGCATCCCACCTGTAAGTCAAAGCCTCATGTCAAGCAAAAAGGATAGGAAGCAGAAACATTTCTAAAACTGAACAATTTAACAGACTAGAACTATGCATATCCCATTATGGTTCTTTATATGATATTTGATAACTGAATCACTTTACTGATGTCTTACCTTTGAGTGAAAAGGTAGTATACTATAAATACAAATTTCATAGACATTTGTATGAAATAAGAATTCATTGCTCGTTAATAATCTGGAAAAGAAGACACCCGTGGCTAATTGAGGAAGATTTAGTCAGGCTTTTTAAGTGGAATCCAGAACAACTGGATTCTAGTCTCCATTTTTGCCACCTGCTAGTTCAGTGACCTGGAGCGAGTCTTGTCTTCTGTTTCCTAGGCTGTGAAATGTAGGAATTGACTCAGATGATCTCTAAGACCTCCTCTAGCACAGAACAAAATTGGAGGGAGGAAATAGTACACTCATCTTCCCTACTGCCCCCGCTACTGCAAAGCCAGCTAGCTTTTCTCCTGATAGGAGTGCGTGGAGACACAGAAAACTTCACTGACATTTATCTCAAAGCTCATTGCTTCACTGTCTGCAGCTGATCCTTCTGAGCTCCTTCCATGGAGGGCTTGTTCCAAGGGCAGTCCCTCCCTGAACTATGAAGCACTCTATGAATGCCCCTTCTAGTAAGGCCCCAGGCATCTTTGTCCACATGGGTCCATTGTGCAGCTGTTTGCCATTGTTTTCTTCAAGATTCAAATTTAACTGTCTCTATCTTCTGAGTCTTTAAGATAGTCAAGGGAACATTAGCTCACTGAAAGTAATTGAAAACACCTTTTGGAAAAGTGCAGCTGGGAATGCAAGCATGGGATTCAGTCATGCTGGTCGTGATTTTTCAGGGAAGAGATTATTCCTCTACCTTATAACGTTTTCTAAGAAATTTAGAGAAAGCAATTCCACCTCTGATTTTCTGAGTCATAGTCTTTGAGAGCAAAACCAGGTGACAGAGATGCATGACTTGCCCAGGGCCTCCCAGTGGTAGGTTATGAAACTGTTCTGCAATCCCCTGCCTGGGCTCTTTCTCTGCAACACTAGCCTCTGCCTTTCCAAAGCCTTCCTGGGGTTGCAGTCATGTTCTTTGTAGCATTTCCCATTGCCTTTGACCCTGAGTCGCTCCTATCATGAAATAAGGCTGTATTTAATTAGGACACCCAAATGCTTAGGAAAACCTCTCCATCAGAACTGCACAACTTGTCTCATCACCACTGTCCTAGGAGCTCTCTGCAGGTATGCCAGTGCTGACAGGCTGACTGGCCTCAGGAATATGGTATTTCCTATCCTCCCTAGAGCTTGCCTGCTTCATTCCATCCCATGTAGTCTAAAGTATATTTTAAGAAAACTTGAAATGAGTGCAGAGGTTAAACATTTCAAAGTAGCTTGGGATTACAAGTAATTTTAACCCAAGGTCATTTGGAAAATGTCATTCTTGAAACCCTACCTTAGGCCCGGGCACAGTGGCTCACGCCTGTAATCCCAGCACTTTGGGAGGCCAAGGTGGGCGGATCACGAGATCAGGAGATCGAGACCATCCTGGCTAACACGGTGAAACCCTGTCTCTACTAAAAATACAAAAACTTAGCTGGGCATGGTGGCGAGTACCTGTAGTCCCAGCTACTCGGGAGGCTGAGGCAGGAGAATGGCGTGAACCTGGGAGGTGGAGCTTGCAGTGAGCCGAGATTGCGCCACTGCACTCCAGCCTGGGCGACAGAGCAAGACTCCGTCTCAAAAAAAAAAAAAGAAACCCTACCTTTAAGGGGTGTGCATGTATGTATGTGTGTCCATGTTCACCTTCTTCTTCCAAAACAAAATGTTTTAATAAATGAACTTTGTGGAATATGATTAGAAAGACTCATGTTTTGTAAGGGAAGAAGCAGTGTAAGAAATTAGGTAACAAGAGCAGCCAGTTTTAAAGATGCATGCTGATAAATGCTTTGCAGCACAAGCCTTCTACCCTGTTGCCAGCCATAAGCATCATAAGTTATTCTGTCACCAGAAATGTAGCCATGTTCTAACTTACGTGCCTGACTTACGTTACAAAAGTATACTAGCTTCTCAATTTCCCACATGATCTTTGTATCTGCAGCCACTTGAGTATCCCAAATTCCTGTTTCTGCCATCTCTGACAAGAATAAAAATAATGGAAAACTAACCATTTTCTACCAGTATCATTAGTCAGAAGTAAAATCCTTTTTCTAGACATATTTCCAATATTTTCCTTAAGACAGGATTATTTGCTCAGTGTCTCCTCTCGTGATTCACAGGTACATTGTTCCGATTCCACGTTGGGCCTGAGTAAATATTAATTGAAACTGTAAAGGCAGTATATAGCATGGTGGTTAAGAACTCAGGTTCTAGGGTCAGATTTCTCAGTTTAGAATCTTAACGCTGATCTTTACCAGCTATGTGTCCTAGGGCAAGTTTCTTGATCTCTCTGGACCTTATTTGTGGCACATATGTAAAATGGGGTTGCAGATATTAATATCTATTTCATAGGGCTATTATGAGCAGTGGTCCTTAAAAATGTACTCTGTAAAGAACTTAGAAAAAATGCATACTTCCTCACACATTTTTAAGTTGGATCTAAAACTTTTTATCATGGCTTTCAAAGTTTATTTTTGTTAAATAGGAGGTAGAAAAGAGTAAATATTCTATAACAGTATTAAATAAGAATTGATTGTGATTGAAAATAGTTGACATGCTGGCTAAAGATGTCCTGATGAAAGCATGTGTCCCTGAAACCAGTAGTATTTCCCGTCATAGCATATTTTGGATTCCAGGAGTCTGTTTACCCCAAAGACAATGGTATACAAGATAATGAACTGTAATAAGATTTGTTTTGAGTGAGAAATTTGGCTTTTTTTTTTAACATGGAAAAGCCAATATGAATGTAGTTGGATTCTCAGGCAGCTAAAAAATAAAGTACAAATGGAAGTTAAGGTCTAAAGACAAATTTCCTTAAAATACCCTTGCATGTGCGTATCTTGTATTTGCATGCCCAGTACACATACCCCAGTTGGAAGGCCACTAGTTACGAGGGTTAAATGAGTCAATGCATGTTAAGCTCCTAGAATAATGCCTGGTATCTAGTATGCACTGAGCAAACATACATTATTGCTATTATTATTTTAGGTTCTTCCTTTAGAAAAAAAATATTCGTACTTACTCTGAGGTCCTACCTTGTCCTCATGTCTTATCTCCCTGCAATTCAGCATCCTTTAGAATTAAGTGACTAAGGATCAGAAGTATCTATTACCTCTGTATTAGGGTCATGGTTCCATTCTTCTCACAAGACAAACTCATTCCAGGAGTTAACAGCGGGGACCTTCTGGTCAAATTCTATTCAGTTTGGCTATCTATAAATATGACATTCTCCTGGATACACATAACTCTCACTACCTATGGATCCAGCCTGATGCTAAAGGTTCCATAAATTGAGAATTTGTGGGGTTTCATAAATACCTTGAAGGAGTAGAGGTTACTAGATAACTGCAGAAATAGAATACAGAACGGAAAAAATTGAAGTGTAAAATTTTAAAAGAAAAGGTTAGCTCATTTTAAACATACTCTATGCACTGGTCATCAGACACTTAGAAATCTCAAAATCAAAACAGGGACCCTTGGCCTAACATATTACCAGATATGCTGAGTTGAGCAGCTTATGTCATTAGATATTAGTTCTGTGTTTTTACAGCTGATGTCTTCTGTAACTTTTTAGTTACCAAAACAATGTATGTTCATTTTAGAAAAAGTCGGATAATCCAGAAGGAGAAAATGAAAGTCACTGATATACTACCACCTAGGGATAAAGATTTTGATACATATTTTTTCTTACAAAAAATATATACTTACATTATTTTTCTTACAAAAAATATATACTTTTAATTTTTTAAGTAAACTTTTTACTTTGAGGTAATTGTGATTCACATGCATTTGTAAGGAATAATGCAGAGTGATTCCACATACTCTTCAACCAGTTTCCTCCAATGGTAACATCTTACAGAACTGTAGTGGAATGTCACAACCAGTATATTTACATTGATACAGCTTAGAAAACATTTCTGTCACCACAAGGATCCCTCATGTTCACCTTTTATAGCCACAACCATTTTCTTCCCATCCCCTACTCTCTCCTGAAACCCTGGCAATCACTACTTGTCCATTTATATAATTTTGTCACTTCAAAAACAGTATATAAATAGAATCATACAACATGTAACCTTTTAGGATTGACATTTTTTTCACTTATGACGTAGCACAGTTTTCTGAAGAGTTATCTAGGACATCTGAGTTTTTTCCATTTTTTGGCTATTACAAATAAAACCAACATAAATATTTGTGTACAGGTTGTCGTGTGAACATAAGTTTTCATTTCCCTGGGATGAATGCCCAGGAGTGCAGTTGCTGGGTTCATATGGTAGTTTTATAGAGTGACTGTACCAACTTAAATTCCTACCAGCAATGTATGAGTGATCTAATTTCCCTGCATCCTTGCCAACATTTGGTGTCATCACTATTTTTTTAATTTTAGCAATTCTGATAGATGTGTAGTGATATTTCATTTTGATTTTCATTTGCATTTCCCTAGCAGTTAATGATGTGGGACATCTTTTCATCACTTGTCATCTATATATCCATTTGGATGAAATGCTGGCTCATGTCTTTTGCCCATTTTCTAATTGAATTGATTGGATTGTTCTTTATTGTTAAGTTTTAGGAGTTCCTTATATTTTTAAAATGGTTGTCCTTTCTCACATATGTAGTTTGGTATATTTTCTCCCAGTATCAAGATATTATTTTCATTCCCTTAACAGGATCTTTCATGGGCAAAAGTCTTTTGTTTTGATTCAGTTTAACTTATCAATTTTTTTATGGATCTTACTTTTGGTGTTAAGTATAAAAACTCTTTGTCTAGACAGAGATCCCAAAGATTTTCTCTTATTTTCTAAGAGAATTTTACGTTTTACATTTAGCTTCATGATCCATTTTGAATTCATTTTTGTTTAAGGTGGTAGACTTGAGTTCAGATTCATTTTTTTCCTGTGGATGTCCAATTTCTCCAGCACCATTTGTTGAAAAAACTGCTTTTTTTTTTTTTTTTTTTTTTTTTTTTGAGACCGTCTCGCTCTGTCACCCGAGCTGGAGTGCAGTGGCACGATCTCGGCTCATGGCAAGCTCTGCCTCCCAGGTTCACGCCATTCTTCTGCCTCAGCCTCCCAAGTAGCTGGGACTACAGGCACCTGCCACCACACCTGGCAATTTTGTGTGTGTTTTTTTAGTATAGATGGGGTTTTATCATATTAGCCAGGATGGTCTTGATCTCCTGACCTCGTGATCCACCCTCCTTGGCCTCCCAAAGTGCTGGGATTACAGGCGTGAGCCACTGCGCCCAGCCAAAAGCTGTCTCTTGTTGGTTGAGTTGCTTTTGCACTGTTGTGAAAAACCAGGCAGGCATATTTGCATGGTCTGTTCACAGATTCTCTGTTCTTTTTCATTGATCTATGTGACTATCCCTTTACCAGTACATACAGTCTTGATTACTATAGTTAAAAAAGTCTTGAAATAGGTACACTGATTCCTCCCACTTTCTCTTCTTTTTCAACACTGTTTTAGTTATTCTATTTACCTTTCCCTTTCCATATAAATTTTAGAATCATCTTGCCTATATCTACCAAAATCTTGCGGAGGTTTTAGTTAGAATTCCGTTAACACTATATATCAATTAGGGATAAATCAACGTATTTGCTATGTTAAACCCAAGGCCCTTCATACCCTTGGGTTCTGTATCCATGAATTCAACCAACTACGTATCAAGAATATTTTTTTAAAAACTATTTAAAAAACAATTAAAAATAATACATATTTAAAACCAATATACTACAGTGAACTTATTCTTGACAGTCATACCAAGAACATGCATTGGAGAAAGGACAGTCTCTCCAATAAATGGTGCTAGGAAAACTGGACATTTATATGCAGAAGAATGAAACTTGACCCCTATCTCTTGCCTAATACAAAAATTAAACCAAAATGAATTAAAGACTTAAATATATAAGAATTCAGACTATGAAACTGGAACAGGAAAACATTGGAGAAACTTTTCAAGACATTGGACTGAGCAAAAATTTATTGAACAATACCCCACCAGCACAGGCAACCAAAGCAAAAATGGACAAATGGGATCACATCAACTTAAAAAGCTTCTGCCCAGCAAACGAAACAATCAACAAAGTGAAGAGAAACCCACAGAATGGGAGAAAATATTTACAAACTACCCATCTGACAAGAGATTAATAACCACAGTATATAAGGAGCTCAAACAACTACATAAGAAAAAAATGAATAATCCAATTTTAAAAAATAGCCATAAGATTTGAATAGACATTTCTCAAACGAAGACATACAGATGACAAACAGGCATATGAAAAGGTGCTCAAAATCATTGATCATCAGAAAACTGCACATCAAAACTGTAATGAGATATTATCTTACCCCAGTTAAAATGACTTTTATCCAAAAGACAGGCTGGAAAGGATGTGGAGAAAAGAGAACTCTCATACACTGTTGGTGGGAATGAAAATTGGTACAACCACTGAGGACAACAGTTTGGAGGTTCCTCAGAAAACTAAAACTAGAGCTACCATATGATCCAGCAATCCCACTACTAGGTACATACCCAAAAGAAATGAAATCAGTATAGCAAAGAGAGATCTACACTCCCATGTTCATTGCAGCACTGTTCACAATAGCCAAGATTTGGAAGCAACCTAAGTGTCCATCAACAGATGAATGGATAAAGAAAATATGGTACTTAAACACAATGGATACTATTCAGCCATAAAAAATAATGAGATCCTGTCATTTACAACAATGTGGATGGAACTAGAGGTCATTATGTTAAGTGAAATAAGCCACACACAAAAAGACAAACATCACATGTTCTTACTTATTTGTAGGATGTAGAAATCAAAATAATTGAACACATGTTGATGGAGAGTAGAAGGATGGTTACCAGAGTCTGGGAAAAGTAGTAGGGGGTGGGGAGGAGATGAGCGTAGTTAAGGAGTACAAAAAAAAATAGAAAGAATGAATAACACCAAGTATTTGATAGCACAACAGAGTGACTATAGTCAAATTAATTTAATTGTACATTTTTAAATAACTGAAAGAGTATAATTGGATTGTTTGTAACACAAAGGATAAATGCTTGAGGGAATGGATGCCTTATTTCCCGTGATGTGATTATTATACGTTGCTTTCCTGTATCAAAATATCTCATATACCCCATAAATATATACACCTACTATGTACCCACAAAAATTAAAAATAAAAAAATTTTAAATGAAAGGCAATACAGTGTAACAACTATTTACATAGCATTTATATTGCATTACACCCTGGGCCACAGATCATACCACTCTGTGGCCTGTTAGGAACCAGGCCACAAAGCAGGAGGTAAGCAGCACGCAAGCCAGCATTACTGTCATTACTCCACTTCCTGTCAGATCAGCAGGATTAGATTCTCATAGGCGCACGAACCCTATTGTGAACTACAAAACTGCACATGTGAGGGATCTAGGTTACATGCTCCTTATGAGAAAGACTCTAATTCCAGTTGCCCTGAGATGAACAGTTTTATCCCCAAACCACCAACCATCCCATCCGTGGAAAAACTGTCTGCCACAAAACCGGTCCCTGGTGCCTAAAAGGTTGAGAACCACTGTTGTATTAGATATTGTAAGTAATCTAGACATTTTTTAAAGGCTATAGGAGGATCTGCATGGATTATATGCAAATACTGTGCTATTTTATATCACTGACTTGAACATCCTCAGATTGATTTTGGTTTCTGAAGGGAGTCCTGGAACCAATCTTCTGTGGATATGGAGGGACAACCCGGTATTCCAATCCATGAACACAGTATATCTCTCTATTTTTAGATATTTAATGTCTTTCATGAGCATCTTGTAGTTTTCAGTATACAAGTCTATATATATACATGTTTTGTTGGATTTACGTCTAAAAGTGAGATTGCACTCTGTTTTTAAAGCCATGTATTTGTGAACATGTACATCATGAATATTTTCTAAACTATTAGGTTATTTTCAGCACCATTAATAGACTCTAATAATTAGTTCTGGATTTGAATATTCTTCGTTATTCGGCAAATATCACAAAGACTACTTGGTTATTAAATTTTTCCTAGCCCAGGATTAGGCCTCCATTTCAACACAATACTCAGCTGCATACTTGCTGCCTTCTAAGTTGCAATGGTTTTGTTGCACTTTTTCTGAATAGCGTTGTGTTATATTTTTACTCAGTAGAAACTCTTATTTATTTTGTTGGTTTTTTAAAATTTCATCAACAGTGGCATATCTGACAAGGTAATAGTGATTTTTAATGTTTAGCTAGGCATAGTAATGGTATGTGCCACATTGCTATTTGAAAAATCTAGTAAAACAAGAATAGCAACAAGATCATAGGTCAGGGACTACTTTGACTCTTGGCTGTGCTGTAATTTGTTATTGCCAACCCACTGGAGTCTGTACTGCTTGCAGCACAGCCAGCTGAAAGCCTCCCTGTGATTCCCTCACCAGTTAGCAGATTCACATTTTATGACAGGTAAAAAAACAACCTACACGGTACCTGTATTGGTGATGATAAGCTTCAGTAGAAGGAGGTAACGAGAAGTAAAGAAACAAGCACTGTGTTTTCGAGTGAAAAACCCTGTATTTGAATACCATTTCCACCATTTAACCTGCTCTTTGACCTTAGGCCAGTTACTGAACTTCTCTCAGGCTAAACTTTCTCATCTGTAACATGACGACTAGAATGGCTACCTCACAGGATTCTTGAAATTAAATAAGTTAGTGTATTAAAGTATCCAGCATGGTACCAGGCAGACAGCAAGCACTCAAGAATTGTTAGCTATAATTGACTGACTCTATAAGTTTTATTTGTATTATTCATAATTGAACTTCGGCTCTTGCTGCTAATCAATACGAGTACATGCAAGGAAGTTATTTTTTTGCATATATTTCTTCCCTACTGGAGTATAAGTACCTACAGCCCTGAAAACTTTACATGCTTCAGTGTGTAGCATAGCAGTGCCTTCCGAAGAATGTTGAATGTCATTGCCATACACAGAGGTGGAAACTCACCATGAAAACAAACCATTAGCAAGGATCTGTTTTTAAAAATGCCTTTCTTAAACTAGGAAAATATTTTAGGAATCTCAAATGGCTTCCTTAAACTAGGAAAACATTTTTAAAGATTCCAGCTGATAAGAAAGACTTTTGATTCATTGCCTGGAACTAGATACTTCTCAATTTGGGATTATAAATAATGCCAGTTAAGATGGTGTTGGATTCAGCCATGCATGGGATGTGGAGTAGAGTGGTTCAGGAAGCAGGTTTTTGCTTTCCTGATTGCAGAACTCTTCTTTATATATTAAAAGGGAGTTTTCAAATTTCTGCCAATGATCATTTTTCATTTGTAACCCAGAGAAGTTTTGAACTGTCATTCTGCAGGCTTTTTCAGGAAGCTTAAATGCAGGATTGAATTAATCAGAGAATACAATACTGGATTTCTGCATTTTTTAGTTTTGAAATTGACTTAATGTAGATAATAGACTGAATATTTATCATCTTAGTACACACACTAGGAGCAATCAAATATAACATTACATAGTTCCTTTAAAAAGATACCAAGAGTCTCATATCAGTACACCCTTTAAAGCACAGAGATGCATAATCCTATCAGAATTATTCATATGTGCATTAAACGAGTAAGCTATCACTTTCCAAATTTTCTGATAAGATTTTATAAGAAACAAGTATACAAGGGTAAGGAAGGTAGAGGAAGAAGAGAGCTGGTCTTGTAGCTAGGATGGTAGGAAAAGCCCCTGCCAGCCTCTAGGTGATATAAAAGTATTTGTATCGGTCTAATTATGTACCCTTAACTAAGTCATTTAACTTTTCTGAGCCTCATTTCCCTGTTTACACAGGGGAATTATAATAATGTTTCTGTCTTCCTAAGGTGATGAGCAAACAAGATTATCTCTAGAAAACTATATAAATGTACCATGTTATTCATTCCATAAATATTTATTAAATACCCACCATGTGCCAGACACTGTCCTAGGGATAAGGTTAAAACCTCTCATAAGATATGTTCTGTAGCAGTGGGAACCTAACAGGCCACCAAGGAGAGCCAGACATTTGAACCATTTAAGTATGGTAAAGTATCATAAGTATGCAGAGGCAGAACATTCCAGGTGTGGTTATGGAACTGAGTTGCTGAGAGTGGGCAGAGGGTTTTGGAGTTGAAGAATTCTGAAGCCACAGTGTTATAAAGATCATCCATGCTCAAGTTGTGACTAACCACAACTGGGAGGGAATTAGAAGAGAAAAAAGTTTGACACAGTTGTCAAAGTCCTTATTAAAGAAAGTGCAGTGATGAGGAGAGGCAGAACTGAGGAGTGGGCAAGTGTGGCATGAGCCGTGAGAGCAGAGGTATTTTGATAAGAGAATGGAAAGGAATGGCTTGGAAGTGGCATGATGGGCTGGGATAATGCTGCCACTCAGATTTTGGTGTGTGGGCTCTGGGGGCACAAGTAGCCTTCTCTTGAGATATGCAAGGGTTGTACATCCTGGGGAAAGAGTTGGACAAGAGATAGAACAGGACTTAGAGTGAGGAGTCTGTGAAAAGGGTAAAATGTAGGAGTCCCAAAAATAGCAATATTTGTCATTTGTTGAACACCTAGCATGTACCATGTACTATACCTGGCTGTCTTGATACATTATAATATTACCAGACCCTGCAAAGTAATTACTATCATCTGGATTTTACAGATTAGGTCATAAGGCACAGTGAGGCCATATGCATTTAAGGTTACACAGCAAGTCCACATTTGAATCATTAAATCCAGTTCTACCTGGCCGCAAAGCTGTGCTTTTGCATGGTGTTCTACATGTCTTCAGAGAGATTCAGAGCACACCATGGGAAGGATTTGGAGGCAAGTCAGAGAGGAAGGGAAGAATCAGAGGGAAGAATGCAAAATTATACAGGAATGAAAATACAATAAATGAGAGGACTATTGACCCTTGAGGCTTACATTTTTGTTGGTAGCTGAGAATACCAAGATGATGAGAAATAGCATCACTGAGATATCTGGTGGAGTGTGAGACCTCGCAAGGTTAGTATCGCCTTGCTGCATATTCTGGTGAAGTGCTGTGGAGAAGGTGTCCTGGTGTCTTTTGAAGAGAATTCTTTCAGGCAGTTCATGAGGAAGATCAGTTTTTCCTGATTCTTCCATTCCTGGTGGAGTGGTTGACCCAAGATTTAGCTTCCTTGTGTGTTAGTGGTCAGTTTTTTAGCCCAGGTATGTGGAGAACAGAGAAGAAAGTGTGTGATGACAGTGGCATCTCACTTGCATGCATGTAGGATAGCAGCCTTCAGATTTTGGAGTACCCTGACCACTTTTGTACTTGGGGGCCTCTGGAGCTGGGTGGTACATACTGGAATTCTCATTAGACTATGGTGAAAAGTAAACACATGTATTAGCCTCTCATGAGTGGTAGTAACCAGTTACTTTCTGAGACAGCATTATACTAAGACTGAGAAAGAATCCCAGGCACAGGTAATGTCCTACTTTCCTTTACTGAGGGACAATTAATACTACAGCTAAAACGACAGGTCCCCACTGCCTATGAGGAGAGGGAGTGCATTGACTTCGTTGACTGAGGACACAGACCAGGACCAGAGACTTTTGTGGGAAGAAGCTTTGACATTTGGCGGGAGGAGCGGTCCAGCTTAGCAGGCAGGTAGCAGTGGCCTCAGGTAAAGTAGATCGGGTTAGAAGAAGCAAAGAAAAAGGCAGAGGCAGCAACCGAAGAGACTCTCACAACCTTGCTTTCGGTGAAGTATTTCCATTGGAATTCTTGATTGTGGTGGAAATAAATATACCCTTCAAAGTAACGCATGCACTGTCTGATCCAGTCCAACACAGGAGGGGTTGAGATTTTTTTTGTTTGTTTTGTTTTTTTTTAATTATACTTTAAGTTTTAGGGTACATCTGCACAACATGCAGGTTAGTTACATATGTATACATGTGCCATGTTGGTGTGCTGTACCCATTAACTCATCATTTAACATTAGATGTATCTCCTAATGCTATCCCTCCCCCTACCCCTCACCCTACAACAGTCCCCGGAGTGTGATGTTCCCCTTCCTGTGTCCATGTGTTCTCATTGTTCAATTCCCACCTACGAGTGAGAACATACGGTGTTTGGCTTTTTGTCCTTGCGATAGTTTGCTGAGAATGATGGTTTCCAGCTTCATCCATGTCCCTACAAAGGACGTGAACTCATCGTTTTTTATGGCTGCATAGTATTCCATGGTGTATATGTGCCACATTTTCTTAATCCAGTCGATCATTGTTGGACATTTGGCTTGGTTCCAAGTCTTTGCTATTGTGAATAGTGCCACAATAAACATACGTGTGCATGTGTCTTTATAGCAGCATGATTTATAATCCTTTGGGTATATACCCAGTAATGGGATTGCTGGGTCAAATGGTATTTCTAGTTCTAGATCCCTGAGGAATCGCCACACTGACTTCCACAATGGTTGAAGTAGTTTACAGTCCCATCAGCAGTGTAAAAGTGTTCCTATTTCTCCACATCCTCTCCAGCACCTGTTGTTTCCTGACTTTTGAATGATTGCCATTCTAACTGGTGTGAGATGGTATCTCATTGTGGTTTTGATTTGCATTTCTCGGGTGTTAAGAGGGTAACTAAATATCCTTGGAAATGGGATAATAAGGAAAGAGAAGTGAAAGTAGCCTAAGATGTGCACAGAAGAAATTGGATCCTCATCAGTGTGATTTCTGCTTCTCCACAGGTATGAGATCTCTCTTTTCTTCAAATTACTCCAGTACTTTATCTGTACCTCTCTTGTAACACTTTTTATATTCCATATTGTTTTATATTTTTTGTGTTTTTCCTACTTCCATTACTAAACTATGAATTCTTTGAAGGTAAGGACAATGCCAGGCTGCATTTTGTGTCTTCCGCCGTGCTTTGCATTCAGCAGTTACTCTGTGTTTGACTGAATTCATGACCCCAGGGACACCGTGCTTCCTCTGGGTTTGTTCATTTACTTGGCTACGAAAGACAATAATTTGCAAAGCCAACTTTCTCCTTTTTCTGAGATCAGTGACTAAATTATATTAAAAGTATTTTGCAGTGCTATAAGTGTATAGGAGAGAGGTTTTCTGTTTAGGGAATGTTGCTAAGCCCTGTCATCAAAAATAGCCTTTCCATCTACCACTAAGTTCTGCCAGGGCATAGCAGATTGGCAAGAGCAGTTGAAAGGAAAAAGCAATGTAATGACCTCTGCTCATGGCACTACAGGTGCCAGTGGAGGAAAAAAGTGTGAGATTGAGGCTTGGGAGGCTAAGTGCTGTAAAAATGAAGCAGACTGACTGTGGGTACACAGTTATAGTCTTTGTGAAATACCTTCCCTGACTTTTGTATATTCCTGTGCACCCTGTGATTGTAGGCCAGGAGTCTTTAATAGGAAACTGGTGATTTGAAGTCTCCCCACATAAGCAGACCAAGCAGCTTTTTGAAAGAAGCCCACTCAGACCATGGAAAAGGCAGCAGCTCACAGTGGCAGCAAGAGCTATGGGACAGCAAGAGTCAGCCAGAAACACACATGCAGAACCCAAAGTCTTGAGCACAGCAGGAGGTTGGGCAAATCTGCTCCATTCTGAAGGTTATTATGGCCCCAATGGGGGCTGCCACACAAGTACTGGCATGAAAGCAAACCAGTGATGAGATAACTGTTTTAATATTTGCAAAATCTACTCCAGGTGTGAGCTCCTTTGTGTGACTGAAGATCTAGAGTCTTTAGGAGTTTGTTCCTCAAAACTTGAATCAGGTTTTTTCTAGGCAAGTTGGAAGCATGGATTGGGCAGGTAACAACAACCATTCTTCATGTTGAGCAAAAAGGAGGTGTGGGCAGTTAAGGGCCAAAGTTGAGATGGAGGAGAGAATATTGGTTGCCAGCGTTGCACTTACTAGAAGCCATGGAATGGTCCCTTCCAGCAACTATTACAAACTGCCCCCTGGGAAATTCAAACAAGAAAACCTTTGGGTTTCACTTCACTGGCCTTGCAATAAACATGTTTGTTCAAATAACAAATTGTTGCATTAAGATAGATCTGTCTGTGTTATCCTAAAGAAAAGAGTCTATGCCCTGTGTGTTGGCAGCATTATCAATGAACAGCCGATATTTATGTAAATATCAACCTTATTAATAAGAATCATGAGGACGTGTCTGCCAAGGTTCCTGACAGCTTGTTTAATCAGGCGCATTAACTCAGAGGTTTTCAGTTAGTAGAAGCGTCCTCTTACCTTATTTGCTTAAAAGCCCAGAGGCCGTGTCACCAAATTGGGGCTTCTAGCCATCCACTGAGGAGAGGTGACTTTTCATTTCTCTGAAATGAAACCAACTGCTCTCTGTGTGTGTTTGGATTGGAGAGCACAGGTTACAATGAGAGTGGCCCTCTCTTACCCCCACCCCCATTGCCAGTCATGCCGAGTTACAGGGTAGGGACTGCAAAGAATCTTGCTCAGGCAAAGCATCTAGATGGACTGACTGGTAGGAGGCCCCTTTGCTGGAATGGCTCACCCTGACCTCTGCCCGAAGCTGGAATCAAGACCAAGATGACATAGCTGTGGTCACACAAAGCCCGTTAACTACATCAGTTGTCTTTGTTTATTCAATAACTCTGAGCTACACTTTTTTTTTACACAAGAAATGTGAACCACACTTTGTTTGAGATACTCCAGAAAGATGTAGCAATGTGGTTACCGTTTTATAAACTTTTAAATAAAACTATTAGCAGTTCACAACTTTATTTAAAGAACAATGCCTTGGAACATAGGCCTGTGTTCCCAAGACCCAGAGGACAGTGACCAAGGCAGAGAAGAACCCAGTACAGATCGGCTGACCAAGGCCTGCTTTGCATGCCAAGGAATCTAAAAGTTAAGCTTGAGGGCCTTTTCCTGTTTTGCAGGAGTAGTAGCAGTGACTTTGACCCCATTGCTTTGGTGATTTGCACTGATGTTCTCAGCTTGTTAGCTTTCATCAAGAAAAACTTTCATCAAGAGACACTCAGAAAAAACAGGGATGAAAAGAGTCACCCCTCTTATTTTCCCTTACCCCCAAAACTGGCTGAGAATCGCCATTTACAGCTTAGCTAGCTCAATATATAGCTATTGCCATCCTTGTTTCTTCACTTCCATGTTTTTCTACCTCTATAGCTTCTCTCTGTAACAGCCAAAACCTCACCTATGCGTTAACTCTAATGTTTCTGTAAAAGTATCTGCCTTTATTTAACTTTCTGCTCATGACATGATTTATGTATATAAGAATCTTCATTTACAGATTGTTTCTTTTACTATACTTAGGTGTAGCTATTGTTCTCTTAGCCTAGTCTTGGAAAGGGTGTTCACAAGTAAGCATTGTTTAAGTCTCATATACTTTCCTCTAACAGCATACAAACATTTATGCCTGTAAAGATTTTTCTGGCCTGTTGACAAGGCTGATTTAGTAGATAATGTATTCTCCTACCAGAGCTTAAAGTTGAAATAACATATAATTGAAGCTGACCATTAATACTGATTTGGGAGTGGCAATATTTAGTTTGTAAGTACTCAGGAAAGACATGAGCAATAGGAATTTGGACTAGTAATATCTTTTTAGACACATATTTCTCACAACTCAGTTTAGCTCCCTGGAAGGCATTTCTTTTGAATTGACTACAATTCGTATCTAACAATTTCATAGCTTACAAGTAAGACTGCTATTAAAATGTTAACTAATTCTGGGGCAAAAGGGACTTCCAGGAAGGTTCAGTAATCATTGAACAGGGTGGTTAAAGGGCTGTAAGATTAACCGAAAACATAGCACTTCTCATATACCCTTTAAGCAGAATTGACAAGGTATTTCCCAGAGATGAATGACAGTCTGAGTTAACAGGCTGAGGGAAGGTCATTAATTCTTACACAAAGGTAGTCTGGAAAGTAGAAATGAAAAACAACTGCTAGATCGAGCTGATGCAATCCCAGGAGACATTTCAGAAGATCAGTTTCCTTTTCAGAAGCCCATGCTTATTACTGTTGTCACTCTTCCTTCTCCACATAGCATACCTCACACTCAGGCTTTTAACCTCCTGGGATGCAAGTAGTTTTTTGAAAGGAGCTTGTAAGTTCTCCATTTATCAAACAAAAATTTTTTTTAATCAATGAGCTTTCTTTTCTCACTTCAAACTTACAAACATCATCTTGGAAGTCATTCAATTCATGTAGCTTCTCACCATCAGATGGTGTGGACAGAAAGTTGTGCCTGGGAGTCTAGAAGTCAAGACAGTCAGATTATACCTCCTAGGGGCTTCAATTAAATAAAATATCCATATGTGCTGTGTATAGCATATGGAGAAAATATGAAATTACTGTCAATGGTAGACTAGGATTGATGGAACAATCAGATACAGATACCACATAGTAAATCAGAAGAGGCTGACTTATCAAAAGGATGCAGCAACAAGTCAGTACAGCCAGGATACCATTATAAGCAGAGGTGCAAGCTTCCAGCTGTGGAATACTCTCCAGGGATTTACACTTGCAGATGATAATGTCAGACTGAAAGCTCAGTCCTCTTCCAGGCCAGCCTAGGCATGACTGATTCTACATGTAACCTAATCTGGATCTGTTCCAAGGACCCTCCCATCTAGCCAGATTTATTAATCTCAGGATTATGCAAGATATATTATGGCCTCAGGGGCAAGAAGGACTCCAGCAGAAATGAGGGTAATGGTGGCAGATGATCTGGAGCCACCCATCTGAAAACTGCACCAAGAAACTCCAGTTTTACTCTTTACCCAAAGAAAAGTTGAGAACTGGAGAATGATTTCTTGGTTGAAAAAGATCTGCCTTCATGTATGGGTATCATTTTCTCTAACTGTGTTTCCCTGGTAAGGGCTGTAGGATCCAGAAGCATATGCATGCTCACCTGGCCTAAAGCATGTTGCTCACCTTCCTGCTATAAATATAAGCTTCCTTTTGAATGCTTTAGATGAGTTATACCCCATCTGATTCACTCAAATGGTGTCTGACTGGTGGTTGTACTACTCCTAACCTAATGCCCTGATCCCTATAGTATGTTTTCATATGTCTGGAAAATTTAAGATGCCAGAGGTTATATTGCTGCTTTTTAAAAATATGCAGAAAGTTACTAAGATAACAGAAGTATGCTAAGGGAAACTGAGAAAAATGTTTTCTGGTCAGTAGATGAAGGGAGCCCCATTACAGTGGTGACTGGCATTTTGCCACCAATGTGTATCTGATCTAACTCTCTTTTAAAGAATAAATACTTGTGGATTTTGTTACACAGCCAAGGGATATAAATTTGTAGCTACCAGTTCAAAATGCTTAGTGCTGCAGGTACAGGTGAAAATCTTTATATTCTTCCATACAGTTAAAAAAAATCCTTGTTTTACATACAGATTAATTCCACTAGACCTAGCTGGACCTTTTGAGTTCTCTTTTCAACTGAAATTGCCTTTTAAAGATGAACCGTCCAGATGTAGATGGGAATATAATAATAGAATTCTATGCTGAAAAAGCTAGGTTATTTAGGTCATGATTGCAGTTTTTTGACGCCATCTGGGAAAATGACGAAGTCATGTGGGTTTTAAGTAAACTAAAGTTTTTCTCCCTTCAGTAAGCATTATAGCCTCTTCTGACACTTTGTTGGTAGAATTTCTGAACACTCTGTTTACTTTGAGAGTGGTGAATCCACAGGTGTGCCATGATTTGAATTGGAGCTTTCCTTCCGCTCATTTGGCAGGTATTTAATGCTTCAGTACAGTCTTTCTGAAACTAACCTAACCACTTAACGATAGGCTAGTAAAACTTGCAGTCTTGTGAGTATAAATGCTGTCTTTTTAAATTAGGAAAGAACAAATAAAACCCTGTTGGAAATTCCTTGTTTTAAAAGGAGTAATTTAATGCTCTACTGTTAACATTCTCCCAAGGTAGTATTACATAAATAATTACTGCTAGACAGGAAGAGTCATTTCCCATTATGGAATAATTTTGCACGTTTAGGAATTTCATTGTCTCCTTAGAATCCTCTGGACTGTGAGGCCATAAATTAACACTTTTTTGATTATGGAATCTTCATTACATGATTTATATTTTATGGTAGAAGAGAGCAAGAGAATTAAAAAAAAAAAAAAAAAAAAAAAAAAAGTTACTTGCTTAGGGCCAGAGAATCTCAGGGAAGGGAAAAGGATGTTTCTACCTTTCTAACATCGGTCAAGAAAATTTCTGGTTTACATTTAATAATCAATTTTCTGGGATTTTTCTTAATGCCAAAACCATGAAATGAGGCATTTTAAATTCATACCTGTCCATGGATGTGTACTCTGGAGCACTGGTTCTTAACTTAGGGGCCCAAAGAAAATACATGATTCAAATACCAGTTCCTTTTATTTCTAGATGACGTTTCTAGCCTATGGCTTCTTAATTCGGTCCAGGGAATCCAAAGTTTTGTGTCTGTGTGCAATCTAACAAGATCTTGTAGCATTTATCAGCCTTTCAGAAGGAACTGACCACATTGTCAAGACTGATTATTTTTTATAGACCCAATGTATAGCACCATAGTGGGAGTTTTCTATATTAGTGATAATGATAATAACAGCCTCTCATTATTGAGCACTTATGTGCCACTAACTGTGCTTATTACTTACCAAGGCAGGTACAATTCTTATCTGCATTTTATGGCTGAGGAAACATGAGGCTTTAGAGGGTAACTTGTTGAGGAACACACTGAAATGGAATTAGAAGCCAGTGATGCCATCTGGGAAAGTCTATGCCCTTAGGCATTAAATGCGTTGTGGTACATTCTGGTTTTGACTCTGATTTTGTTTGATGTTCATGTATTCAATTCAAACAGTCCTCACTGTATTCTAGTGGTTGGACATTGCTCTGTATCTAGATGCTACTGTGTTACAATTCCGAGATCAACATTGGATTACAGGACCCAAGACGGTGTCTGGCACTCGTTTGTTTGTTAGATAACTAAGTAAGCAAATGAACAAATGTATGCCCCTTCCAAACATGGCTTGGGTCTTCTTTTGTGATACACCTCATGCTCAGCACAGCGTGTGGTTGTGGTGGCTGTTGTTTTTGAAGAACAGTAGGCTTGCTATAATGTCTATCTGAATACTAAAATCAGATCATATTCCCTTGTAACTGTATATCTGTCAGAAGCCAGCAGCTTCTGGCCAGTTTCGCAACATGACATTTGGAAGGCAGGTACTTGGAGTTTATTGCGTAGTTTTTGGTCCCATGGCTTTTTCAATGCAGTTTGACAGTCAGTATTATATAAGAACAGAGTTGAGTTTTCTGGGTTCTACAGGATGATCGTTTTTAACTGTCTCTTAAAAAAAAAAAGCATATTTCTCTGCCACCAACTTTCTCAGGCCTTGATTCTTCTGCTGTAAATCAAGGTGGTTGGACTCTATTAATCATTTTTTAAGGGTTCTTTTTCTTTTGTGTGTTTTCATATCCTAAAAAAAATTTTTTCAATGAAAATCTGCAAGAATTCCATGCAACACCAAAGCAGAATACGCTGGTTGAAGTTTGAAGTGGGATTCTCTCAATATAGAGCCACACAATAAGGTATGCTTTACATATAGTAAAATTACCTCTTATGTAATGTACAGTTCTGCAGATTTTGACAAGCTTATGCAATCATGTAACCACCATTATAGTCAAGACATAAAGCAGTTCCATCAACCGAGGTGTTCCTGCTCACCCTTTTGTAGTCAGTTCCTCCCCTCAGCGTCAGCTGTTGGCAACCACTGATGTGTTTTCTGTCCCTGTAGTTTTTGGGGGTTTTTTTCCACAATGTTGTATAAATGAACTCATTCAGGATGCAGCTTTTTGAGTCTGGGTTCTTTCAATTAGCATAATGCAATTGAGGTTCATCCATATTGTTGTGTGTTTCATTGGTATTGCTGAGTAATCATAGTATTAATATACTATAGTTTGATTATTCATTCACCAATTGAAGGGGTTGTTTCCAGGTTTTGGCAATTATGAATGAAGCCACTGTAAATATTGTTACCTAACGTTCTAAGGTTAATGATATATAAGTTAGCTGCTAAAGTAGATTAAAAAGCATCAAACTCAGGAATCATTGAGGGAAGAGATAGGCACTGCAATCTGCATCTGTGAATGTTTCTTTTATGACCCCCCCAGCACCACCCCACCAACCAAAGAATCCTTAGTAACTTCTCTACCCATACCCACCCTTCAAACTGTTGGCAACCATTTTTTTTCTTGTTCGAAGAAGAAAGATTAAGAGATGTCATCTGAAATAGAACCAGCCCGAAGATAAATCAAGTCACTAATACACCCCTGGTAGCTTTGGGAGTATAATATTTTTACATTGATTGGAAGGAAATGAAATAATAAGTTTTAAAAATTAGAACTACTAACTGCACCTGCTTAGAATCTAAAACTGGAGTGGAAAACATAAGGTTAACCCCACATGCTCCCTGATCAAATGCAAAGGTTCTTAAAATAGCTTCATTTAGAGATGTTAGGAGCAGCTGAAACAAGGAGCTGGTGTCCCTAGTCACAACCTGTCAGTTTAATATCATGGCTCAGAAGCAGCTGCCTCTGTATTTTTTTGTTTCAGGGCCAGGAGCAACAACTCTGAGGAGAAGCACAGAAGCAGCTTTATCCCGTTTGCTATCCTCCCCTGCATTCCAATTTCCTAGTCAAGTGATTGTCCCTGGATCCATCATGAAAATACATGTCATCCATTTCAAGCCACAAGTAGAGAAAAAAGTAGCTAAAAGCCTCCAAGGAATTACAACAAACTTTAAATACATGTACAGGAAATTCCAGGAAGAATGTAAAAAAAGAAATAAAGTTGTGTATTTGCTTGGTCATAGCTAATAATAGACAGTACTAGCTATGTGGCTTAACTCTCAAAATCCATCAGAAAAACCTTCTGCATTCACTGCTCTGCTCAGCTCTGTATAGCTCTCCATTACTTGTGCTTACCGTTTTTCCATATAGAGTATTTTTTCTTGTGAATTTTTCCTCTTACCCATGATAAACTGCTTCTTCACAACAGCCTACTTATGCTTGCACCAGAAGCAGGATCTGGACTGGGTAGACAATTGTCTGATCTGATGTGACAATGTTTTATGTTGCTAGGCTGGTGGCACTAACCAGCAGTGTAAAATTCCATTTGCATTTTGCATGTAGGTGGATATACTAATATACTATACTGTTCCTGTCCTAAACAGTCACAAACTTTTTGAAATCTTATCACTCAGAATAATTTTTTATTTCATTACAATAATAGGAGTCAATTCAGAGCTTTACAGCCCAGTTCGCCATGATCTACTTCATCATTCCACCCAAAGAGAAGAAGAAAAAGGCAGTAGCTTATATCTCTTTTAGCAACTAAACTGATTTTTCAAGGGCCAGAAGGAAGAACTCTAGGGTAAGGACCTAGAGGGGCAATGGAGGCAGAAAGAGGGTGGCAGGGGGAGGCGTGAAACTTTCCTCTATCTGCATGGTTTCCTGTTTGCTAATACCACTTTCAAACAATAGGTCAGGGCTATGAGTACCCATGTTGAAAACGCAGAATTTTTCTAGTCCTTTATTTAAGAGATTACTCCATGAGGCTGTGCATTAGAGAAAACATTAGCTGGGCTAGTCCCTTAAATATCTAAAACTTAGTTTATCTATCTGCTGAACAGGGAATGGTAATACCTGCCTTTCCTACTACATAGGGTCAAGTGAGTAATCGATATGTGAGTTTTATACACAATATAAAACACCTTGTAGGTATAAATGACATTGTTAATGCCTTTATGAAAAGTCTCCTCAACCAAGATGAGAAGCACAATAGGGCTGCTCTTTCAATTTAGGCTCCAGTGATTGACCATCAGATTAAACAGAAAATCTTGAACTACTGTCAGATTTGAACCCTAGACTTCTAAGAGGCTATAATACAAATTTTCTTCTGTCTTAGACTTCCTGTCTGACCCAATTCTGAAGAAGCAGATGGTATTAGTATGTAAGGTTTTTGTCTAACATCTATAGCTTGCACCAAAATGTCAACATCCCTCAAAGAAGGCTCAAGTGTTTCCACTAAAATGTGTTTTCTAATTCAATTATTTGATGCTGAGATGGTATCTAAAATTGTCTCCATATCTATGTTGAACAACATGCATAATACACAGATTCAAATCACAAGTAATCAGACTCTCTGTGCAGATTCCTACACTCAGGGTATCTGGAGACCATGTTTGCCTCATTCACTGTTATAATCCCAGTAACCAGCACGGGGCCTGGCACAGAGTAGGCATTCTAAAATAGTTAATGAATGAATGAACAAATGAGCAAACAAAGTAAGCTATTACTATAAAAGTGTTCCCCTAATATAACTAAACAAACTTATTTTGTATTGCTGGTAGGCACTAGTTCTACCCTAAGGAAAATAAAAGCTACTAGCACTTTTTCTTTCAGTGTTTTTTAATGTAACATATTAGAGAGGTGAAGCGGGTATTACATTGGTAATGAAAATTTTGCTTTAGGTTAGAACATAGAATAATATGGACTGTAATCGGAAGAAAAGAAGATAGAGCCCACATTTAGGTTTTTTGCATTCTTGGACCTGCCTAACTCTCGGCAAGTTGCAATGGCAGTCTCCTACAATAGCACTCTATTAAAGGCACCATCATTTCGATGGCACAATAAAATATCTTCATCTCCAGTGCCAGCGCCACTACCTAAGACCAAGTCTTGACTAAATTTATTACTTAAATTTATTGCTAATTTATTGCTTAAATAAAGCTTAAGCAAAAAAAGACAATTACACATGAACTTTAATAGAAGGTAAACTCTAAAAATAAATTGTCACTCACTTTTTAAATAATGAATGCTTTTCTTTGCTGCAGAACTTTTACAGAGTATCTTTGTATTGGTTAGTATAAGAACCCAAACCCCACATTGCTTTGGGAAATTACTGAGAAAATTCTTATCAGAGTAGACCTTAATTACCCAGGTGGAAAGAGCCCATGAATATTATTGCTGCCTTTAGAAATTTTTATTAACAAACAGCTCTTACAGTATTTATGCTGATTTTTAGTTAAGCATAATGAGAGTTTCATAATAGTGTCAACTGATAAATGTAGAGAAATGTTTACTTGGAATATTTGGCTTTGGGAGATAGCAGATTGATAAATCAGAAAATGTCATCACAGGAAAAACATGTTTAACTGTAGCTAAAGGAACATTGCTGTAATTGCAATGCATTCTCTCTAGTATTAACTACACCATGTTCTCCTTTATGCATATCTAATACACACGTGGAATATGGTAGTGTAGTTAAACAGTATATGTGTTGCACCTCTTCTATTCCTTCCTAAGATGTGAACAGATAATGAATAAAGAAAGATATGTAATCATTAATTGGTATGGAAAGAAAAAAGAATAACTGAATATGTCACAACCATTTTAACTGAACACATATCTCTCTTCAGTGGAGCTCCTACACACAAACTGTGCAGCCACCCTAAACATTGAATAATCCTCCCATTGAGGAGTACAGTGAGCAGAATTTTCTGTGATATCATTTGGCAGCAGCCTAGCATCATTTCCCATTTATATCCAGATGTGATATGCCCATGGATATCCAGTCATCTTCTGTGGGGTGTTACAGAACAAGCTCTTGATAGGTATCTCCCAAGACCTGCCAAAAACCTCATCTCAGAAACCTGCTTCTGTTCTCTGGCTCTCATTCATTAAATCTTAACATCAACACAAGGTAAACAAACAAAAGAAAAAAGATACAATATAGTTGCCATTTGAAGATGTTAGTTTCTTCCATTAATCTTTCCATGAAAAGAGAATTCCTCTGCAATTTAACCTATTCAGTATAATTCTCCATTTTCAACACATTATGATGATTTTGACATTGTATATTGATGATTCACATCAGCTTACAAAATCAAGCTATTAAGAACGAAAGCCATTTATCCAAACATACTTTTTCTTTAATTTTTGACTGTTCATCTTACTCTTAACAGGATAACAATTTAAAGTTTCATTTTGGTTTTCTTTCATGTGTATCACTTTAGTAAAACTTACCTACTGTCAGGATAGTTCCTCTATTTTGCAAGCAACTCTTAGTCATTTTGGCCTAAAAGTCATCATCTGTCATGAGCTCTTAATCATACTACGTTCCCTTGCATAATATTCACAAGATCCTACTTTTGGAGAGTGGTGTTGGCTGCTCCTAGCTGGTGAATAACACAGAAACATCCCAAAGCCTCTTCTCAGCAAGGATGGGGACACTTAGCTTACCGTGCAGGTACCTTTGTTGATCACGCCTGGTAATTCCTTCTTCTCATCCCCGCCAAAATCCAACAGTGGAATCCAGGACCAACAACAGTGTTTTCTTCTTCTCTTTTTGGACACCCTCTCAGTTTTTGTTTTGTAGGCTTGAAAGCCACCGAGAGTTTGCAACCAGGGGCCAGTGATAGCTCTGCAAAGGAGAGGCAGTGGGGAGCCCAACAACAAGTAGGCCCAAACACTAAATGTTGCCCTCTTCCCTCTCCGGGCAGTGTCCTTCATGCTCTGAAGACAGGCAGCCTTACCAAAACCCTTACCCCACAGCTTGCCAGTCTCTGTGGAAGAAAGGTTCTAACTGGACTGGGCTGCAGGATGAGGTGACCCAAAAGCCAGGAACCATCTGCCCAGAGCAGACAAGTAGAGGCAGGCACAGGCTCCGTGAGCATGTCTGTGTGTGTGCGTGTGTGTCTGTGTGTGTGTGTTTGCATGCCTGTGCCCAGCAGCTGCTCTCTAGATTAGAAGACACCACTCTTTGGCCAGCAACTCTGAAACACCCGCTTAGGTAATTTTAAATTCATGTGCACATCTTGGCTGAGAGTAGAAACTTCCCCAGCACAACCTGGGTCCCTTTCTTTGCTGTATTGCTACCCCAGATATATTGTGAACCACAGACAGCAGTGCTAGCACCTTAGGAACAGATGCCCAGTTGGACATTAAATCGCACTTCATTTTGTACCCTGCAGCCATGAACTGATGTAAGCTTTGTTTGTGATTTAAGTAACAAGGGCATGACCCCTTCTTTGACACCCATAACCCAAGGCACTGTAAACATTCGCTATTATTAACGCTGTGTTGGACTCAAACTTGAATGCCTGCCTGTTCCATTTAGTGTCACAGGAGACACGAGGGCAAAGTGCTGAGGAAACTCTAGAGCAACATCAGAATGCATGGTGGTATGTTTATTATTTATTATTATTATTTGACATTTTGTTTTATATTATTCAAGTGTTAAGAAAACCTTCATACTTTGGATTGCTAAAATTTGAAGCATCTAATTTTCTTGAAGTAGCATCACTTGTTCAGATTGAGGGGTTGGATAGAACGGAGGAGTTTGTTCATTTATTCAACAAATACATATTTCAGCATCCATTATGTATCAGATCATCTACCAGACATGCCTACCACCTGCCCAGTGCTCAAGTCATGCATTATCTAATTTAATCCTCACAGCAGCCCTTTAAATTAGTCCTACTGGTGATCTAATGAGAAAACCAAAGAGCAGAATAATTTAATAACTTCCTAGGATCTCACAGATGATAGATATAAGACTGAGGATTCAAAATTGAATGTGAGTTACTCCAAAGCCCATGCTCTTTAATTTTAATTTTTAACATCAAAATAATTTCAAGACTTACAGAAAAAATACAAGAATAATAAAGAATTTCCATATGCTCTTCACTAAGTTTCTCCAATGTTTAACATTTTACCACTGGTTGTATTCTACCTCTCTTTCTCTTTCTCTCTCTCTCTCTATCTGTCTTTCTCTCTCTCTCTCTCTCTCATCCTCCTTTCCACCCCTGTGAGTTTATTTTGGTGTGTGTATATTTTTTTCTGAATTAATTTATATACTTTAGTGTGATTATCTTAAAAATGTAAGTATACTCTTCTACATAACCACAGTATAACAATTAAATTCAGTAAATCAACTTTACTTTCTAATCCATAGATCCCATTCAATTTTTCACCAAATGTCTCAATAATATCCTTCATAGAAAAAAATGGTTTTTTAGTCCACGATTATGTGTTGCATTTAGTTGCCTTGTCTCTGTGTTCCTTCAATCTTGAACAGTTCTGTAATCTTCCTTTTTTATATGTGACCTTCACATTTTTGAAGAGTACATTTTGTAGAATGTTCCTCAGTTTAGATTTGTGTGATGTTGCCTCATTGTGAGATTGAAATTGTGTATTTTTGTGGCAGGAATACTACAGAAACAATGCTGTATTCTTCTTAATCATATCAGGAGTCACATAAATGGAGTTAGTCTTGTAACCAAACCCACTTGTTTAAGGTGGTATCTGTTAGATTTACTCACTGTAAAATTATAGTTTTTCCTTTTGTAGTTAATAAATATTTTGTGGGGAGATACTTGGAGACTAGCTAAACATATTGCTCTTAAATAAACTTTCTTAGAGTGAAGAAGAGCATTCCTTTCTCCTCACTTATTTTTGTGTTTATTTATATCAACATGAGCTCATAATTGCTGTTTTATTGAATGAGTTATAACTCACTAATATCATTATTTATTTTAATGCTCAAATGATCTCAGATGTGGCCCTCATGTTTTTCTGAGTACTTTCTTACCTTCTGGAACAAGAAAATGTTCCGTAAGCATCTTGTACTTTCTGTGCCCAACTCTGGAATTAGCCATATCTTCAAGAAGACCTCCATCCATTATGGAAAATGGTATTTAGAAACCAAGATCTGGGGATTGTGTGAGCTCATTGCTTCCAGGCCCTTTCAGGTAATAGGCTAGGAAACACAAACACACACGCACGCCTATATCTGTTGCTCTGTCTATTTATATTAAAGACTATGAGATCACACTGATAGCTGCATTTCCAATCTAACACCATAGAGGTAATCTAGCTTTTAACCCTTCCCATATTTGTAACTCCCTTCCCCAACAGTGAGGATAAGGTGGTTTCTGTTATCCTCAGAATACTTATGTATTTGCTCATTGCTCCTGTGGGTAAGGGCCCCTTTGGTCCTTAGTCTTTTTGGCCCCATCATCCCTGATTTCTTAAGGAAAAGGAAAGGAAGTAGTCAAAATTTTTTAAATAAAAAAGAAGGAAATGATGAGAATAAGAGTTTCATGTTCTTTCTATACCATAAAGTATCTGTATCTTCATGGCAAGGTAGGTATTAGAAATCATCATGCAATCTCTGTGAAGGTGTGAAGATGTCATGGAAACAAAAGTTTATAAAGACTGAGGGAAGAGTTCAATTATTTATTCACATAAATAAATAATTGCCATGTGTCAGCCACACTGTGAAAGATAGACGTAGCCCTTGCCCTTGTGAACCTATAATCTGGTGGATTATTTTTATTATAGTTGCTATTTATTATGTCACACTTTGGCAACACTACATTAAGTACATTGAGCACTTTATTGATGTTATTTGATTTTAATTCAGACAGAAACCCTATGGGAGAAATAGTCTTTTTTTCCAACTTTACAAAAAACGGAACTGAGGTTTTGAAAGATTAATCTTTCCAACATCACTGAGATAATTAGTAAGAGACTGGGATCTGCATTTAGTTTAGTCTGACTTCTGAGGCCTAACTCTAAACACTAGGGCTATATGAGAAAAAAATAAGGTGGAATTATTCATCATGATGGCATCCAGAAGGAATCATGATTTATAAAATCTTGAATGCAAACTCTCCTATAGAACTGTGCTATCCAGTACATTAACTACTAACCAC
The DNA here is from genome assembly GCF_028885655.2 of Pongo abelii. Lineage (NCBI taxonomy): Eukaryota > Metazoa > Chordata > Mammalia > Primates > Hominidae > Pongo > Pongo abelii. The sequence continues at coordinate 38,214,521 of NC_085928.1, read as the reverse complement.
GTATGGTTATTAAGAGCATAAAGTGTGGCTAATTCAAATGGAGATATGCTGTAATTATGAAATACACAGCAGATCTCAAAGACATTAGAAAACAACTAATGTAAAATATCTCAGTAATAATTTGTGTATTGATTACATGTTGAAATGATGATACTTTGGATAAATTGGGTAAAACAGATACACTTTTTTTTTTTTTTTTTTACTATCACAATAGCCAAAAGGTGGAAACAACCCAAATGTCCATCAATGGATAGATAAACTGCAGTATATATATATACACACACATATATACATACAATGGAGTATTACTGAGGCTTAAAGAAAACTGAAATTCTGATACATCCTACAATATGGATGAACCATGAAGACATGCTAAGTGAAATAAATTAGGCACAAAAGGACAGATACTGTTATGATTCCACTTATATAAGGTACCCAGAATTGTCAAATTCATAGAAATAGAAAGTAGAATAGGGTTATCAACAGCTGGTGGGAAGGAATGATGGGGAGAATTGTTTAATGGGTATAGAATTTCATCTGGGGATGATGGGAAAATTCTGGAAATAGATAGTAGTGATGGTTGCATACCAGTGTAGTTGTACTTTATTTCACTGAGTTGCACACATGAAAAGGGTTAAAATGGTGATACGTTCTGTGTATTTACTATGATTTTTAAAAATTGGTTTTACTATTTCTAGAAAATTTAACATAACATACACAGCTTATATCTCTATTAGATAGCATTGCTATAGTATTGTATTATTAATACAGAAAATTAGTTATTTATTAAACTCTTACCTTTTCACATGGCATATTTAAGAGATTTTGAGATATTAAATGATCCTACATTAGACTTTTCACCTCCTGATCAGTCAGCTGTGAAAGAGTTACAGGACAGCTTTTCACTTACAGTTGTATTAGTGACATAGACTTTTGAAATTAACTTTATGAAACACTAGCCATTTGTTGTTTTAATAGTTCATTTTCCAGTTGCAGAGTATCCATGCGGCCTCTGTTCAAGCACTAACATAATTGTCTCAGCCTATGTAGATCCTACAATATAATTATCTTAAAATTCCATCTCAGTTTAAGCTTCCTTGGGTCCATGGAATTGATATTAGTTCATCAGTCAACTTGCAAAAGTTGACCCCTAGGACAGACACTCTTTCCCCTTCCTGTGGCCTTTCTGTCACAGCATCTACCAAAAATGGGTATCTGTATGGGGAGGAAAGGAGGGAATGTATTGGGCTGACTCGTAGGTATCGTCCTACAGATAACTGAAAGAATTGTGAGTCCATAAGCAGAACACATTCTCTAAAGATGTCTTAGTCCCACCCACTGACAGGTGACCAAGCAACCAAGTAAAGAAGGGAAATATCAAGAAAAACATTCCTAATCTTTTGGTGGTCATGTTGTTGTTTTTTTTGTTTTGCTTTTTGTTGACTCTCTGAGCTTCAGTTTCCTCCTCTGTGAAGGTTTTGCACTGAAAAAGATGTCTTAGTCCTGTTTGAGTACTAACATTATGTGAGTCTGTGAATTAATGACTTTAAAATGATTCAGGAAAGCCTAATACTGTGCTTCTTGCTAGATTTTACAAACAATTTTTACTGCACATGTCTGCAAGGTGTTGACAGATATATATTGCTAATTCTAGAAAATATGATGAGGTATAAATTAATTTGTCTATTTATTTTGTTTCTATGAATTATAAAGGAAAAATGAATTCTTGTAGCAGAGCTAGATCACAGGACATCAGTTTCTCCCAGGCATGCGTACTTTTTCTTGACTCACATCCCAAATCCCATCCTTCCCACTGTCCCCTCTGTATCCCAGGTGGATCATGTAACCCTCATAGTGCTCCCAAGGCACCCAGAGTTTAACCACACTTTACCCTCAATCCCATGTTATTGCAATTGCCAAGCATACTTGTCTCTCCCCCACTAATGGGAAGTTCTTGGGGTGCAGAGTGCACCTTCCACCTTTGCAGTTGCAGCCTCTGGCACATAGTCAATACACAACACATCATAGAATTGATGCATCTTTGAATGGATGAAGCATCTGACCTCTTTAACCAAATGAACAAAGGATGAGAGTAGCAGCCCCAGAGGAAAGCAACTTCAGAACAGCATCTCACTGAGCTAGAAGGTAAAAAAATAAGAAAATCACACGTATTAAACCAATTAGTCATTTTTCAATTCCAGGGTTGTAAACTTTTGTCCTAACAGACATTTGACTAACAGCAAAATTGACAGTTAGAATTTCATGTATTAACCTGTTCTTAATGTTCCTTAAGAGTGGGATTATTTATATGTAAAATTGAAAGTTATGGATAATCTACAAAATAGACAAATGTCTCCAAGTTTACAGGTTTATTTAGGAACTGGTATAATGAGGGGAGCCTCTGTCTTCCTTTGATGCCTACCTATAGGCAGTGTTTAGGTATTAGACGTTTTAGAGCATCATAATTTTCTCAAGTGAAAATGGTAATAAGAGGTTAACTTTTTTAAAAAATGAGGAAAACATGTTCTTGACCTCTGAAAATTGTTGTTGCAAATAATCTGTACTCTCCAGTTTCCAGGGACTATCTCTTCATGTTCTTCAATAATGCCAGAATACCAGGTGACAGCTGTTTTAGCTCTAAGACATTCCTCAAGTGTCCTATTTTGATGTCATTGTGTAATGCTTTTCTCTGGCATAGCTATCATCGTTCAGTACCTTTGTTGATATATGTCACTGCATTGCTTTCTTCCTTGTGTGCCCATATTACTTTTCCAAATAGGCACTGGTTCTCTGAAATGTAGAGTAAAAGAGAGGGAAGGGATAATTCTAGCAACATCTCAAATTGGACCAGTGTCTTCTCCTTGGCTAAAAGTTTCCTTTTGCACAGGAAAATACACGAGTTAGAAGTCTTTCTCCCCTCTCAGCCTTCCTTCTGTCTAAAAATGTTATTTCCTTCTAATCCTATTTTCTGTATTAATTGCGTGTCTTATAAAGAGGTATTATACCAACCGTGCTAGGTGTGGCATCCAGCACTGTGCTAGGTCTTGGTCCTTTAAAGACAAAATGTTGTCCTGTCTCTGTCGCTCAGGAACTCATAGTCTAATAGGAGAGGCAGTATGAAATTCTCATTTTAATAGGCTAGGTGTTCTGATGTAGGGCTGAGTAGACTGTTGTCTGAGTCTTCCTGAGGTGGAGGTCAGGGAGGCTTCACGGAGTGGAGGTGGGGATGCAGCTATTTTAACTGGACACCTTGGGCAAGGAGCAGTAGGTTTCTGGCAGGAAAAGAGTAAGAAGGAGGGCATTCTAGGCAGAGGACACAGAGTCAACCCAGGCATCCTGGCAGGAAAGCGCAGGATGGCTTCAGCCCTGGCAGCTGCCCCGTGCCTCAAGGACAGGGCTATGGCATCCAGCTTTGTACTCATGAAAATTGTGTGGCTCAGCCTTAACTTTGATACCACTGCATGCCCTGTTTTTGACATAAAGCCTTAGATAAACCACTTATGTCACAGCTTCCCCAAAGTGACCCCTGAATTCAAGCAAACTTTTTTTTTTAATACTTTAGGTTCTGGGCTACATGTGCAGAACGTTCTGTTTTGTTACATAGGTATACACGTGTCATGGTGGTTTGCTGTACCCATCAACCCATCACCTACATTAGGTATTTCTCCTAATGTTATCCCTCCCCTAGCCCCCCACCCCCCTACAGGCCTGGTGTGTGATGTTCCCCTCCCTGTGTCTGTGTGTTTTCATTGTTCAGCTCCCACTTATGAGTAAGAACATGAGGTGTTTGGTTTTCTGATCTTCTGATAGTTTGCTGAGAATGATGGTTTCCAGCTTCATTCATGTCCCTGCAAAGGACATGAACTCATCCTTTTTTGTGGCTGCATAGTATTCCATGGTGTATATTTGCCACATTTTCTTAATCCAGTCTATCATTGATGGACATTTCTGTTGGTTCCAAGTCTTTGCTATTGTGAATAGTGACACAATAAACATATGTGTACACGTGATGCTATTGTGAATACTGCCACAATAAACATACATGTGCATGTGTCTTTATCATAGAATGATTTATAATCCTTTGGGTATATGCCCAGTAATGGGATTGCTGCGTCAAATGGTATTTCTAGTTCTAGATCCTTGAGGAATCGCCACACTGTCTTCCACAATGGTTGAACTAATTTACACTCCCATCTCAAGCAAACTTATCCTGGTGCTCTGAGGGGGCCCCTGGTGACACCTCAATGCATGTTTGTTGATGAAGGATGCTGGGACCTCAGAGGCCGGCCTCACGGAGGGGCTAGAAATAGGTGAGGCTGCTCCCAGCAGCAGAACCAGTAGCATATGTTACAAGTGAGGTATTTCAACACTGCAAGGAGAATCTCAGCAGAAGGCTGCGGCACAATTCCAGGTGTGCTCCTTGGGTTGGGGCCTGATCCCAAGCAGCAGATAGGGAATGAGTAGCAAGAGATATGGAAAGATAAGAATTATGCAAGGAAGCAGAACCTCATGCAAATAAACTAGGTGCTGAGCACAGCTGTAGTCCTAACAGAAATTAAATGCATGGAGGAACCCAAGGGAAAAGTTTGGGCCTATACCCAGAGCAAATCAGGAGGTGATTGGAGAAAGACCGCTATTCATGCTGTGTACAAGTGCCCAGAACCCACTGCAGGGCTTCCAGAGAGCATCCCTAGGCAGTAAGACAATTCTAGACCTCCCTTTCTGGTGTGGGTGGGCTCCTGGTAACCTACAAGATTTGGTTTTGCTGGCTGAAGAACCAGATAGGACACAGTGTGAAGACTCAAGATCTTCCATTTTAGCCACTGGGCATGGTTGGAAAAACAAGACTGGCACCCAGGGTACTTCTTAGTTTCCAACAACTCCATGATTTGGCAGCCTAGGCTGGAGCCACATGGCAAAGTGACAAGGGTATTCCTCCTTAGGCCAGCTTCACAATAGCTCCCCAGGAATACATTGTGCTATTCATTCTTAGTGTTCTGGTGCTTCATGTTAAGGTTCTTTGTGGTTTTTCTTCAGTTAAGGAACACCATGCCACATACATAATAGGAACTCTGCTCTTAACCGCAAATAGCTTTAAATTAGAAGGACTAACCCCTCTCCCCCTTATTCAAAATGCATTGTGTGCCAAACCTGGTATTTTAAAGCAATCGTTTTGAAACTTTCTAATTGCAGCCATACATCAGCTCTCCATTCTCTCAGCTTCTTAAGTCCAGTCAGGGTGGTCCTGGTTAAAATGAATACATGAAAAACCTCTAATAGTAATCCAGATTTATGGTAGTACAATAGTATTTATGGTAATAAAAACATAAAATATAAAGATGCCCTTCTTCATGAAAAATTTATTATTTGCAATTATATTCATTTCATTCATCTATTCAACAATTATTTATTACATGTCCACTGTGTCCAGGCATATCTTGAATACTGGGGAGATTATATTTAAAAAGCAGATGGTATTGGTCCCTCCTATCTTGGAATGTAAAGTCTATGGGAAGGATCGAATAAAAACAAGGTAACAAATCAGATGATAAGTACATCTTGTGATAGTGCTGTAATAGAAAGGAAGAGAAAATCATGACAGAGAATTGGGGGAGTGAGCGAACCTCAGATGTCAGAGGAGACCTCTCTCTGAAGAGGCGCCATTTAACCTGAGATGGGAGTGATGTGAAGGAGCTAGAGGAGGAAGCGTTCAGGTCTGAGAACAATAGGTGTGAAGACTCCGGGGCAAGAAAGGAGTTTGCATGTTCTAGGCACTCCAGGAGGTCAGCATGGCTGGGGTATTGTGAGCCAAAGAGGAGGCAGTGGGATTGAAGGAGGAAGTAGGGTCCCAGTTAGGGGAGCCCTGCGGATGGTGCTAGGGAGTATGAGTGTTATTTTAAGTACAAAAGCAGACTGCTGCGATGTTTTAACCTGGAAGGTTACATGATCCTATTTACGTTTTGGAAAGATCTTTTTGGCTCTCGTGTGGAGAATGGAAGGGTCAAAGTGGTTGCTGGGGATCCAAGTACTGCCTAAACAGGGTACTCCCAGGCTGTGCTGTGGGTAGACCCAAGGAAAATGACCTGGGAATTCATGGACTGTAGGCAGCCTATCATTAATTTTCCTTCACACGGCTCTTCCTCTAAAGGCCAAAAGCATTTCTCTCTGCCTGATGATTAACAGAAGAAAAGGTGTCAGAAATGCTGTCTTTCAGGTGGGCCAGTAAGGTAGGTCCCGGCCCTAATGCTTTGTACAATGTCCTAGATCTGCTATCATTTTCACTTTGCAGGTTGGTTAAATTCATGCCAACTTCCCAGTGTTCTTCACCTTTGTTCCTGGTACAAATAAGGTATTCAATAAATATTCATTACATTAATTTCACTTGGATTTCCAGTGGTCTGGGTAGAGAGGGAGAATTAGAGATAGCAGTGGGGTCCTCTTTACCTCCTATGTGGAGAGGATATATTTGTCAGGTGGTTACCATGGCTCTTAAAGTATTTTCAGTCTATGGCAGATACAGTTCAGAGCTGAAAAACATGACTCTCTGCTAGAATAAAAGGTGCTGTATACATACAAAAAGTTTTTTAAGAGCATCTGGTTAGAGTTTAATGTGGCTGAAAACATTCCTATTTTTTTTTTTTCCTGTTTCAGTTACTCAAATGTGGCTAAAAGTGTGCTTTGGAGATTTTCCAAAATAAAAATTCTGAGGTGAGAGATATTTCAACCCCAACAATAACTTGAAAATTGGAAGTTGGAATAGGAACGCTGTCACCAGCACTATGATGATTCAATAACATGTGAGAAGTCTAGTTTCTGACCATTCAACTGCACACTTCAGCTACAGGCATCAGTCTTTCCCTTCTTTTCTTTCACAGTGAGTAGATTTAGGGGCAGAAATGAGAATGATGAGAAAAAGCAAGAGGCTGAGGAGTACAGGCCTTTCCATTGGCCCCCAGGTCACAGCTGGTGACCCTGACCTTCTCAGCAGCCTCATGTGATTAGGAGCCTGCAGCAAACCAGTCACAGGGTAGGTCCTGGTTCCCTCCCTGTCCTCGCAGTCCTCACCACCCAGCACCAATAGCCTTGCTTGAACATCAAGGACATCCTAGAAGAGGAAATATATCCCCAAATGGCAAAAGGCCACCTGGACCCATGTGAGAAAGCAGGGGACAGCACTCCTCAGCGAGGTAGTAAACACAAGGCTCTGGGGACAGGATCTGGCACTATATGCTGTCTAGTAGCAGCAGCTGCTGCTGCTGCTGCTCTTTATTATTGATGTCAATGGTTTATAAATTGATGAGATGTATATGCATTCACATATCAGGTGCTAACTCAGATCCCCCTGTTTTCAGTCTGTACCTCATCCCCACCAGCCATTCCTGCACAATCCCTCAGGCACTGCTTGACGCTTCCCTTTCAGTAAGGGCTGTTTATTCTCTGTATTTTAGAGCTGCCCCTGTTCACAGTACTTGCATTATTCCAATATCTCCATTTGGCAATTGCCATTTCTTCTTAGCGCCGCTCCAAATCTCTTTATTGGGAGAGGTCAGTCTTTGTAAGTGAAAGAAATATATAAATGCACCATTCTAGCCACACCATTTAATCCCTGGCTTCCTCCTCTTTCCCATAGAGAGGGTGGTTTTGTTATCATGTTACTCTAGTGCTTCTCATGACGGAACATAACTCAATTTCTTCAGTCATCTTTTGCACTTCACTGAAGAGCTCTGTGATCTCAGGTGCTTCGTTTTGCTGGAAAGGGAAGAGCGGGACACATCTGATCCCTCACTTAGAAAAGAAGGAAATAATCATTTTAGTTAGGGGCCTGGGAGACACATCTGTTTGCAAAAGGAAGGAGTTGCTGTTTCTCTGGCTGTCGGCTTCCTTCCATCTATCCCAAGCCCACCCTTGGAAGTTATAGCTGAGCATCTCTCAGTGAAATAAATGTTGTAATGGGTCAAGTAATTAGCAGGCAGAATTATGATTGGGCTGTAACCTAACTCTAATCGCCGACCTCAGAGAATTAATTTCATATGACATAACACCTTAGCTGTGTGCTGGCTTAAAAGTTTCCACTTGTCTGCATTTTCTATTTCTGGATTTGTCATGTTGATGAGTCAGGTGGCCCCAGACTCTTCCTGTGGATGAAAGGGACATCCTGAGTTGGACATATTTTCTACATATGTAAATTACAAAAAGGAAAAACTCTGTGTCCTTTTTTTGGCATAAAAGTAAGGGAAACTGGAGGGTTGAGTGAGGAAGGTATAAACTAGCCAGCGTAAATAAACTCTAGCCCTAGGGCATGAATGCAGCAAGATGTACAGCGGAGAAAATGGTGCTCTGGAATAATGCTTCTCTATATTAAAAACAACCATTATAAGGAACTTGTGTTATAAAGGGTCATGTTAATATTTGCCACCAAGTTAAAAAAATTTACAAAATAAGATATAACGTCTGTATGATGATCTATGTATTCCTATACCACAGTGAGTGGCTTTGTCTCTTCCCCTGTAGTACATGTGGAAATTGTCACTCTACCCATATCCCTGAGTCCTAGAACTGTTGCTACAACTAGTGGGCTCACTGGGGTCTCACCTGCTTTGACTTCCGTAATGGAATTTGCTACATGAGTTCAGAGAGATGGTATGCTTTTCATGTTTTTTTAAAATTCACATGGTGAATTATCTTGTATACTGAAAAGACAGTTGAAAACCAAAATCATCTTTGAAGGCCTAGTTTTGTTTAATAATCAAAGGAAGCTACTGTGCATTATGCCAAGTTGTAATTATTAGGAACCTAAAATAGTTGTACTTCTCTTTATTGATTGTTTTGTCATTGTCGTTTTAGCTTATGCATACTATGAATAGTGACCAAGTTTCCTTTCTTACATGGGTTCCTACAAACGTAGAATCAAATTTGTGCCCTATCCGTAGCAAATGTATAGGCCATTATATCTTTATCTTAAGTCTTGTATTAATTTCAGGTCCAATTCTTATTTTTCTTTCATATTCACTCCCACTTTTAATTTATACAGTCTTCTTTTTTTTGTAACCTTGTAAGCTGCCTTAAATTTTTTTCTAGAATAAGATGATCTATAATTAACTAAGAGCTAGATATTGAAAACATGAAAGAAGAAAGTTGTGGCTGGGCGCGGTGGCTCATGCCTGTCATCCCAGCACTTGGGAGGCCAAGGCCAGTGGATCACGAGGTCAAGAGATCGAGACCATCGTGGCTAACACGGTGAAACCCCGTCTCTACTAAAAATACAAAAAATTAGCCAGGCGTGGTGGCGGGTGCCTGTAGTCCCAGCTACTCATGAGGCTGAGGCAGTAGAATGGTGTGAACCCGGGAGGCGGAGCTTGCAGCCAGCCAAGATCGCGCCACTTGCACTCCAGCGTGGGCGACAGAGTGAGACTCCGTCTCAGAAAAAAAAGAAAGTTGGGCAGAGAGAGAACTAAGGAAAGAAAGCAGACAGGCAGGCAGCTATGCACGTCTCAGTCACTTAACCTTCCTAAGTTTCAAATCTGTAAATTGCTGACATCCAGCATATTTGTGGGACTCAAAATCATTTTTAAATAATGAACATGAACACAGTTTATAAATTATAGAGCTCTATGTAGCTTTGTTGTGATTATTTTAAAGCCATTTTCAACTGAGGCAATTCTCTATTGCCAAACCCTTGGCCTAATCCTCATTAATCTCTGTCCAGTAGAAGGCACTTCCCTCGAGAGCAGGGCCCAGGCTCTTCTGAGAGCTTTCCATGGGTCCAGCCAAGAACCAAAATCCTTACAGCACATAGAGACAATGTCGTCTCTCCCAGGATGGCTCTAAAACCTCCAAGCCTGACAGAGTTCTGTACCTTAGCTGTTCCAGGGCTAGGAAATCTAATTATCTAGCTGCAAAACAAAAATCTAATTATCTAGCCAGGAAATCCTGTTTACCTCAGTGTCTCAGTATCATCTAGGAGATTTGGTGAGGACATCTGCACAAAATTCCCCAGTCAGGGACCTTCCACCCCATATATAGTTCCCACTGGGATTTGGGGACCCCAAGAGCATCCCATCTCCCACTTAGAAACTTAGGGGACCATCATCTCACTGCTTACATAATCCCACAATTAGAACCTCTTGACAAAGGAATCTGTGGAATGGAGAGTGTGGAGACAGACCTTGGTGATCACTGTTCAGCCGCTATTACTAGTGATCTTGTTAGAAATAGTTGTGCTTTCAGGTGAAGGGAAGCAGGAAGAAAGGCTGGTAAGTACAGCCCAAATGATCCATTATTGTCAGTCTAGTTATCTTCTTAAAGTAGATTCTGGTCAGGTAAAAGCCTCTCTTAGGTCCCATCAGTGCCATGGTTAAAGCCAGACACCCCAGCATGACAGGAGACAGCACACGAAGGAGGACAAGAGTGAGTTTCTGCACTATCTGTGTGAGAATGCTTGCTCTGCCTATATGACAGCCAAGGAACCTGGACCAGGCCTCATGCCTTGTCAAGCCTGGGCTATGAAACATGGAGATAATAATGAGGATTAAACTGTCCAGGCAAAGTGCTTAGCACAATGCCAGCCGTTCTCACATCTGTGACTTTGCACATGTTGTTCTGGAATGTTCTTTTCCTGGTCTGTGCACTGAACTTCTGCCCTTCAACATCCTCTTGAGACTTGCCTCTTTCTTGCCTTTCCTAAAATACAGCAACAAATCCTCACCCCAGCAGAATGTAGAGTTCTGCCCTTCTCTGTACATTTTAATTATTAATTATCTTTGTCATAAGATTTATTATTAGATATTATATTTACTTCATTAAGACACCAAAAAAATCCAACTGATCTTAAAAATAAACATAACGTATGGTAGAGAGATTGCTAATGTTTTTTGCAACTTTAAACACCATTAGAAATTTTATGCCGTGAAAGGCAAGTCAATAGCTAAATGCATATTTTTAATTGAGTTATAATTTACATTTATTGAGGTACTCACATCTTAAGTGTACTGTTCAATCAGTTTTCACCAAGACCTAGAACACTTTCATCACACCTAAAAGTTCCCTAAGATCCCTTCCCAATCAACCCCACCCCACCCCCCACACCCATATACACAGAAGCAACAGCTGATCTGACTTCTATCGGCATATGTTAATGTTGCCTACTCTAGAAGTTCCTATAAATGAAATCATACAGGATGTACTTCATCATGTCTGCTCCTTTCACTCAGTAATGCTTTTGAGATTAATCCACGTTGTTGCATTTGTCAGCAATCTATTCCTTTTATTACTCAGTAGCATCTACTGTATGAATATGCCATCGTTTATCCATTCTCTCTTGTTGATGGGCATCTATCAGAATTTTTTTATTTTAACTTTTAAGTATCATAGAGTAAAATTGGCCTTTTTTTCTTTTGGCATACAGGTCTATGAATTTTAATACATGTACAGATTTGTGTGGGTGCCACCACAATCAGTATACAGACAGTCATGAGATAACTCCCTGGTGCTTCCCTTTATAGTACCCCCTACCACCCCTAGCCCCTACCTCACACCTGTTCTCCATCACTGTAGTATCACATTGCATTTTAATTGCTTATTCACATGTCTGTCTTTCCTGCTGTATTGTCAGCTTCTCAGAGTAAGAACCACATCTTCTTCATCTTTCCTCCTCAGGGCTTAGCACAGTGCCTAGTACATAGTAGGTGCCCATTAGATTTTTGAGGGATGAATGAATGAATGTCCATGTGGCCACACAATGAGTCCTTTCATAATTCTTAGTAGGGAAGAGGAAGAAGAAGGTTGAAGGAAACCAACATTACCTTTGCTCTTTTAAAGAAAAATTTAGGTCATTTTTTTACAGCAATAATGATTTTATGATTTTAAGAAATTGTAAAGAGTGCTCTCTGGTAATTGCTACTTGAGAGGATATGTTAAGTCACACAAAATAGTAATCTCTCCATAAAAGGAGTTCAGCAAATGTTTATACTAAAAATATTACTGCTGATTAAGTTTGGGCTTGAAAATTAAAAAGGAAAAATTTAAACATGCTTCTTTGTCTATTACCTGTTTCTAACTATGTTCCAGAAGCCTAAAATTCTCCCCCAGTCTTTAATATATTTTTCAGCTATCCCTAGCTGTATAAAGATCCTTTACACTGTATTTAGAGAAACTCAATACTCACACTGTTACTTTTGACTGAGGTTTTGGTTTTCTTAAAACCAGTGCCATCTTTATCTAAAATTTGTTGTACTAAAGTCATTATTACTATAAGTGACACTTGGTTCTTATAGAGTCTTCCCTAGAGCATATTCAGTTCTTTTCAGCTTCAACTTTACTTTTCTTTTCTTCCTTTCAGTGTTTATTACTGTTTCCTTTTTCATTAATCACAATGCTGAAATGACTCTGTATATATTCTTTTTATCCTCTTAATTTCACCCACCAGGATATTGTCTCCTACAAACTAAGCCCTTTGCCAACTCCATGTCACATTTTCTTTAAGCAAATAAATTTTCTCCATTTGCTTAGCATATACCCCTGAGCCCTATAGCCTATTTCCCCTTTTAAAACAGAAATGGGGAAACAGCTGTTCCATTCCTATAAAGTGTGTCCTGTTTTATAGATAACCCTGAACAGCTCTATTTTGATGTCTGCAATATTACTTGGTCCTTGAAATTGTGAATTTCCTGGACCTGAATTTCCCTTTCACATTTGGGAAAGAAAAATTAATTCTACTGGATGTTTCAGCGCACTACGTAGGCCATGAGGTCTTCTCTAAAAGTTTGTTTTGGTAGCTACTGAAGGGCTCATTTCTTCCCTGTAGCACAACAAACTTTTTATCTGTAAAGACTCATATTATGTGGCCATCTCATTGAGTGTTTTAGCAGAAGTTGATTGTATATATCTGCTGGATTCTATGCTGCCTCCAGAACATACGAGGATGAAAGGATACATTGCCCTAAGGGAGCCCACAGCCCAGTAGGGAGGACAGACACAATGTGAAGAGTTTTCTAATACCTGAGCTGAAACAACCACCTAGAGTAGGAACTAGCAGACTATGGCATGTGGGCTCGCCGCCTGTTTTTGTATGGCTTGTTTTGTTGTAATATAGCTATGCATACTCCCTTACATATTCTCAATGGCTTACATATTGTACAATGTGTAATTGTGATAGAGATCATATGGCCCACAAGCTTAAAGTATTTATCTGGTCCTTGAACTTAAAAAATTGCCATCTTCTAGCTTAGAAGGATCATCAAGAAAGTGTATGGTTGGTCACCAAAGAATAGGATAGTGGAGGACATCCTGGAGGATGACAGCATTTTAAGGGGTAGATGAAAGAAGAAAGTGCATGAAGTGATGGGTTGGGAACCAAATCACAGTGTTCCAGAAGACAAAGGAGGATAGAGTGTCAAAAAGTTGAGAGTTAACATCAGTACCAAATGCCCCAGGGTAATCAAGTGAGGTAATGGTTATGATGACCATTTTGTGAGAATTTACTTGTGTGCCAGACTGTGTGTTAAGTAACTTACATTCATTATATCAGGACTCCATGTAACAACCCTATGAAGTAGGTACTGTTAATATCCCTGTTTTATAGATGAGGAAACTAAGGCACAAGTAACTTTTCCAAGCTCACACAGCTTGTAAATGACAGAGGTAAGGTTCCAGTCTAGGCATCCTGATTCTAGGGATCTTATAATTTTAATCCCCGTGCTATAGTAATTTGCAGTGGCATGATGGCGGTGGAAGATAGCTTCAAATGAGTGATAAATGATGTCTACCACAGGCAATACACTATTCTGAGTGTTTCTCCCTATCTCATTTAATCCCCTCAACAACTTCACTTTATATTTTAGGAAACTAAAGCACACAAAGAGGAACTAACTTGCCCAAAGCCAGCTACTGAGTGGCAGAGGTGTGACATAAACCAGGGCATTGTGGAAGGACACAGCTTGGTACCTGACTTAGCCTGACCTCCCTCCCTACATCTCTACTGACCCCCATCCAGCCTCAGGCCTTTCCCAGTTCTCTTGGAGATTTTGGCCTAAATCTGGTTCTCGCTTCCTTGCTACTCCCTACACCCCAATGTGATAGCCATTTAGGAAAATAAAAAAGAAGAAAGCTCAATGTGTTTTTTAAATAACTTAAGGTGTGGTAGCAATAGAAAACTCATAGGCAGATCAATGGAATTATACCATAGCATATGTATAATTTGTGTTTTGATTAAATAAAAGTGTCTTGACAAGAAAGTGAGGAAAGGAAGAATCATTTGGCAAGACATTGGGACAATTGATTAAATATTTGTAAAGGTAACAGAGTTAGGGCCTCACATTATACTCAACAAAATCTATTCCATATGGATTTAAGTTACATGCTTTTTTTAAAGATTAAATTATTTTAAATACTAGATTATGTACTTTGAAATAGAGATAATTTTTCTAAGCATAACTGCAATGGAAAATGATATATTTGATCTCATAATTTAAAACATCTATAAATCAAACGTCATAAAAATTAAAAGATTAGGCAGCATTAAAAATTAATCTTGGCTGGGTATGGTGACTCACGCCTGTAATCGCAGTGCTTTGGGAGGCCAAGGCAGATTGCTTAAGGCCAGGAGCTCAAGACCAGCCTGAGCAACAAAGCAAGACCCCATCTCTAAAAAAGTTTAAAAAATTAGCCAGACATAGTGGCATGTAGCTGTAGTTCTAGCAACTCAAGAGGCTGAGGCAGGAGGATAACTTGAGCCCAGCAGTTCAAGGCTATAGTGAGCTATGATGGCACCGCAGCACTGCAGCCTGGGCAACAGAATGAAAGCCTGTCTATAAAAATGAAGAAATAAATAATTTGTTAAGATTAACCTTAAAATTAATAGAGCCATAAAAGTTGATAAGGAAAACATTAAAACTTTCCTTGACAAATGAACAGTGAAGAACATTCTATGCATATAAGAAAATAAAGGCCGGGTACGGTGGCTCACGCCTGTAATCCCAGCACTTTGGGAGGCCGAGGCCGGCGGATCACGAGGTCAGGAGATCGAGACCATCCTGGCTAACATGGTGAACCCCGTCTCTACTAAAAATACAAAAAATTAGCCAGGCATGGTGGCGGGCGCCTGTAGTCCCAGCTACTCAGGAGGCTGAGGCAGGCGAATGGCATGAACCCAGGAGGCGGAGCTTGCAGTGAGCCGAGATCCCGCCACTGCACTCCAGCCTGGGCGACAGAGCAAGACTCCATCTCAAAAAAAAAAAAAAAGAAAAAGTAAAATATTTAGTCTCATCATATGATTGCAAATTAGTAAAATGCTATATTATTTTTACCTATTTACAATATTAGAAAGGTAATATTCAGTGTTTACTGGGGTGTGATAAAACATACACAGTGTTATACAGTGTTGATGACTTATAAATTGACCCAAAAGCTTATGGAAAAGAGTTTAGAAGTTAAGACCTTTTAAAAACATGTATACCTTTTTACAATGCAATTTCTCTTCTAGAAATCTATTGTAAACAGAAATACATCAATTGTTACATATAATGATATTTATTATACTATATTTGCAAAGCCAAATTTTTGAAATAATCTAAGTAATTATAGAAGAACGAAGAAATATATTGTAGACAAACCATGGTTTACTATAAAGCCACTAAAAATGTTTTTCAAGACTAATGACATGGGAAAATACTCATAAAATAATATTAAAGGATAAAACATTTGTATATGATACATAATTCCAGACATTTAAAGCTATGTGTATATATACATAGTCTTATTCATATACACACAGAGACAGAACAAAAGTAAATACCAAAATTAGAATGCTGGATATCTTTTACAGTAGGACTGTCTTTTTATAGTGGAACCAAATTTTTTTTTTTTTTTTTTACTTTTCTGCATTTTCTAAAATCTCCACAATGAATATGTACTATTTTTATATGAAGGAAAAGGGTAAAAAAAGGTTTTTAAAAATTATGATACTATCAAATTTGTAGTATAGTGTTGATAAACCAAGTCTTATTTTACTCTCTCTTGTTTATTTACTCCATTAGACTTACATCTCAGTGTTATCTCACCCCATCATGTAAGACTTTAGGGTTGTGGTTCTCGAAGATCAATCCAAACACAAATCATTATGTGAATACTTTTCGTATAGTTGGTAGTCAGTTGATAGGCTAATTCCTTAAGCCCAGTTTATCAATGGAAACTTTAAGGATGAAGCAATGAAGGACGCTGTCCTAAGCTATACCCAAAAACTCTGTAAGAAAAGGCTTTTTCCATTGAGAAGCTGGGTGAGAAAATTAAGCATTCTGAAGCAGGGCAGGTGAGCATTATACCTACCTTGAATGATTTACATTGAGGGGATACGTTATGTATTAATAGTATAATAGGTAGTTGAAGTCTCTGTGAATGCCAAAGAGTACTCTTAACAGAAGTACTGTGTTTTTTCCATTGTAAAACTTCTCTTCCTTGGGGTTACACTCTATAACAAGGGTGAGTGGATAGTAGGTCTAGATGTAACCTCATAGGCTTTTTTCTTATGAAATTTCTGTTCGGGGAAATTATGTAACTCACATGCCCACATGTGGGCCACATTTATCTACTTTTTTTTTAATGTTACCCTATTCCTCTGTACTTAGCGTTCCATCTCACTCTGGAAATTTTGACGCATCCAGGGTATATAGCATTCTTAACAGAAGTTGGCCTGAACCAGAAGAGAATCATAAATCACAGCAGTATGATTTTATCAACCCACAATTAAGAAAACTGTGGCATAAAGTGGTTTGCTCAGGATCACAAAAATTAAAGCTAAAATTTAGGCCTTCTTCTGTCGCTGTTCTGGGAGCTGTTAACAGGTGTTCCGCAGTGAGGGGTTTGGGGATCAAATAAGTTCGAGGATGGCCTCATCTCCATTTCCTTACTTGGACAGTAGTAATCCATATTAATATATTAAAGAATCTCTGCAATAAGACAGATAATATTAATAAACCAGATGGATATAGGAAAAACAAGTATAAATCAGGACTAGCCAAGGCAAACCAGGATATATTTTCTCCCTAGCTAAAAGATAGGATGGGGTGGAAGGAGTGGTAGAGAGTTACTGACAGATATTTGAACTCAATTAGGTTTGGGTTTTTTTGGAGGAGGGAGGCTGCCGGCCACATGTAGATGAATGTTAGTTAAATATAACATACATTATTATGTGAAACTGGGCTCTACCCGTAAAGCCCAATGGATTCTAATAACCTGCTTAAAGACCAGTGCCACCAGCAAGCTGCTTGTTTTGCCTTCCAAATTTGAGAGGCAATATTGCATAGTAGTGAAGAGCAGACTTTGAATCAATACTGTGTAGGTCTAAATCCTGGCTCTCTTTCTTATTAACATTGAGCAGGTGCCTCCATTTCTACCTCTGTAAAACAGATTATAACAACAGTACCTGTCTCGTAAGACTGATATGGGAATTAAATGAGTTATTTACAAAGAGCATTTAGAACAGTGCATTGTACAAAATAAGGATTATGTAAGAGCTGTTATCATTAGAATTGGTTTCTATTCCAAGAATGAAGAATTTATATAGCAATGCTTCCAAATGTACAAGTATTCAGGCCCAAAATGCCACCACCAGCATCCATGGCTCTATTCATTTAACTGTAAAAGTTGGGTAGAAAAGATTGAATTGAAATTGCTCATAGCTTCAAAACTGCCCCAAAATATATAAATGTTCAAACATTTAAAACAAACTAGGAAGGATTGGGAGCTTTAACACTGCCTGAAGTTGAGGTCATGTCACCTAAACCCCTGATGTGGACTAATGATTCCTGAGGAGCCTTCGTGTGTGTGTGTGTGTGTGTGTGTGTGTGTGTGTGTGTTTAAGAGACAGGGTCTTGCTCTGTCACCCAGGCCTGGAGTACAGTGGCATCATCATAGCTCACTGTATCTTCGAACTCCTCAGCTCAAGTGATCCTCCTGCCTCAGCCTCCCAAGTTGCTGGGACTACAGATGCATATACCACTGCACCTCACTTCCTGTGTGCATATTTAAAAATAAATGAATACAGCATTACTAACCTGGAGCAGTCAAATTTTTAGAAAATAACCGTTAAGTTCTGCTGACTTGCAGCTAGTGACAGAAATTTTGTAGCATTTAAGCATCCCATAAAAAGTTGAGGCATTTTTCTTTAGTTGTGTTTTTCAAGTGATCTTTTTTTTCTTAGTACTTTGCCTTCTGTCAAATTATCAGGACCCATGAAATGACTCCAGCTCAGTGTTTTACCATCCTAGTCAAAAAGTTCTAGCTTTAAAGTTTTCTGTGGGAACGGAAAACTTTAAAAATTTTGTAAGCAGACTCTACATCTGTTGCCTCAACTAGGAAAATAGGAGCATTATTGGAATGTACATCAGGCTATAGCTGTTGCCACTAAAAATGGCAAAATGAAAGGTGAAAAAGGATCACCCACTCTCCTTTCCAGTTCAGAGTGACAAGAAAACTTCTGATAGAGAGAATCAAATCACAAGGACTTATATCCAGAAGCATTTGTTTTGTTAAATCTTTTGGAGAGAAGAAGAGATCTTAAGGAACTTGAGAGATGGAGAAGATAGATCATGCCCAGTTTTTTGCCGTATGTTAGGCAGCAAAAAAGCAAAAAGGAAGAGATGATAACTAGAAAAAAAACAAACACAACTGGACTGGCGCCAATAGAAAGCCTGATGAAGCACCACACACCCACAGCTTTGAGTGGTCCTGTGTCCCGGCACCTGGACCCCAGGACTGCAGGACTTGAAGCCAGGAGGCTGAGGGCCGAACCTGCCTGAGCTCCTCCAAGCAGCCCCCTCAAAGCAACCGGATGCCTTGCAGTGGGCATGACAAGCCTGTCTTGGGTTTGCTGCTCCTCCTGGACTCTCCTTCAATGAATTCCTCATTTTCATACAGACCCTGCCCCATTTTCCTTTCCTAGTGAAAGTTGTAACTGCTTGCTACATTATCCCCTAAGACAGTCTTGTTTCTTGTTTCTGCCTTCAGAAGATCTTCACAGAGGAGGGAAAACCTGAGCTGAAGTTTAGAGGGTAGGGGTGAGATTTTGATGGAAAAGGAAAGGAGACAAGGATAAAGTGAGAACAGGCATGCTGAATAATTAGAGTAAATGAGAGATACACTTATAGGCCATATGATTATTTGATCATGGGGCCTAATTGACTATAAACCCTTCTTTTCTAGTCATAGCTTATCTGTAGTAATTATTTTGAAAAATGTGCAGAAGCAATAAAAGATTGACCTTCCTTCACTACACAACCTCTGTGAGTATAGGTGGATTCAGAATTGAGAGCCTCTTCCTCCTTGGCTAGGCTGCTCACTGCCTTTGCCTCCCCTTCCCTTCCCTGTGATCTGTGTTGCTGGCATGGCCTTATGGCCTTCACAGAGTTCAGTCTCAGGGTCCTGTTCTTTGGATATGGGAATTGTGTTCTTTCTCAGTGATGCTGGTGGGAGTCTCTTAATGAGCTGGGAACATGGTTCTTGAAGAGTAGTTCCCAGCCCTGGCCAAATAAAACATTCTGGCTCCTAGGGATTGAGTAATTTTAGCAAAACACTTTAGACTATTTAAGTACAGCTGTGTATCCAGCATTACTTTTCAGTGTGTATAATGTAGCTTTCCCAGAGAACAACTGATGACCTCTAGAAATACAGAACTTCCCCCACAAAATGATACTGAACTAAATAAAATGGATTTTTAAAAATAGAGCCACAACATGATGATAAAAGGAACAATTCTACAGGAAGTCATAACAATTCTAAAGTTGCATGCACCTAAGACAGCTATGCAATATGTAAATAAAAATTGGTAGAATTACTATAAAACACTGACAAGCTCAAAATGAGAGGGGAAGATGTTAATATACACCCCAATAATTGATAGATAAAAGAGATTAAAATTCATAAGCATGTAACTTGTTTTTTGTTTTGTTTTTTTTTTGAGACAGAGTCTCGCTTTGTCACCCAGGCTGGAGTGCAGTGGTGTGATCTCGGCTCACTGCAAGCTCTGCCTCCTGGGTTCACGCCATTCTCCTGCCTCAGTCTCCCAAGTAGCTGGGACTACAGGCGCCCACCACCACGCCCGGCTAATTTTGGTTTTGTATTTTTAGTAGAGACGGGGTTTCACCATGTTAGGCAGGATGGTCTCGATCTCCTGACCTCGTGGTCTGCCTGCCTCGGCCCTCCAAAGTGCTGGGATTACAGGCTGAGCCACCATGCCCAATCACCATGTAACGTTTTTTAAAACACAAGTTTATGATCATACATAGACATCTGTACCTAACAATTAGAAACTATATACTCAGAAATAGGCTACAGTAACCAAAACAGCATGGTACTGTTACAAAAACAGACATATAGACCAATGGAACAGAACAGCGACCTCAGAAATAACACCACACATCCTCAACCATCTGATCTTCGACAAACCTGACAAAAACAAGCAATGGGGAAATGATCTCCTATTCAATAAATGGTGCTGGGAAAACTGGCTAGCCATAGGCAGCAAACTGAAACTGGACCCCTTCCTTACAACTTATACAAAAATTAACTCAAGATAGATTAATGTCTTAAAAGTAAAACCCAAAACCATAAACACCCTAGAAGAAAACCTAGGCAGTACCACTCAGGACACAGGCATGGGCAAAGACTTCATGACTAAATCACCAAAAGCAATTGCATCAAAAGCCAAAATTGACAAATTAGATCTAATTAAACTAAAGAGCTTATGCACAGCAAAAGAAACTGTCATCAGAGTGAACAGGCAACCTATAGATTGGGAGAAAAATTTTGCAATCTACCCATCTGACAAAGGTCTAATATCCAGAATTTACAAGGAACTTAAACAAATTTACAAGAAAAAAACAACCCCATCAAAAAGTAGGCAAAGGATATGAACAGACACTTCTCAAAAGAAGACACATTTATGTGACCAACGGACATATGAAAAAAAGCTCAACATCACTGATCATTAGAGAAATGCAAATCAAAACCACAATGAGATACCATCTCACACCAGTCAGAATGGCAATTATTAAAAAGTCAAGAAACAATAGATGCTGGCAAGGCTGTGGAGAAATAAAAACACTTTTACACTGTTGGTGGGAATGTAAATTGAAAGTTCAGCCATTCTGGGAGACAGTATGGCAATTCCTCAAGGATCTAGAACCAGAAATACCATTTGACCCAGCAATCCCATCACTGGATATATACCCAAAGGACTATAAATCATTCTACTCTGAAGACACAGCACACATATGTTTACTGCAGCACTATTCACAATAGCAAAAACATGGAATCAACCCAAATGGCCATCGATGATAGACTGGATGAAGAAAATGTGGTACATATATACCATGGAATACTACGCAGCCACAAAATGAATGAGATCATGTCCATTGCAGGGACATGGATGAAGCTGGAAGCCATCATCCTCAGCAAACTAACCCAGGAACAGAAAACCAAACATCACATGTTCTCACTCGTAAGTGGGAGTTGAACAATGAGAACACATGGACACAGGGAGGGGAACATCACACACCAGGGCCTGTTGTTGGGTGACGGGTGAGGGGAGGGAACTTAAAGGATGGGTCAATAGGTGCAGCAAACCACCATGGCACGTGTATACCTGTGTAACAAACCTGCACGTTCTGCACATGGATCCTGGCACGTAAAGTAAAACAAAATAAAATGAAAAGTTTAAACTCTTAAAAAACCCTTGAAACATTTTTTTAATTGATTAAAAATCCAGCCAGGAGGCCAGGCATGGCGGCTCACACCTATAATCCCAGCACTTTGGGAGGCTGACATGAGTGGATCACCTGAGGTCAGGAGTTTGAAACCAACCTGGTCAACATGGTGAAACCCTGTCTCTACTAAAAAAAAAAGCGTGTGTGTGTGTGTGTGTGTGTGTGTGTGTGTGTGTGTATGTATATATATGTGTATGTATATGTATATACATATACACACACGTGTGTGTATATGTATATACATACACACACGTGTGTGTATGTATATATATGTGTGTATATATGTATATATATGTGTGTGTGTATATATATGTGTGTGTATATATATATATATACACACACACACACAAATTAGCTGGGCATGGTGGTGGGCACTTGTAATCCCAGCTACTCAGGAGGCTGAGGCAGGAGAATCGCTTGAACTCAGGAGGCGGAGGTTGCAGTTAGCTGAGATCGCGCCATTGCACTCCAGCCTGGATGACAAGAGCAAAACTCCATCTCAAAAAAAAAAAAAAAAAATCCAGCCAGGACAAGTTTCTATAAATAAAGTTCATCAGAACACTGCCATTTCCATTTGTTTATACACTGCCTAAGGCAGTGTATAAACTAGAACAGCAGAGTTGAGTAGTTATCAGTAATGTTCATATTACTCTGCAAACCCAACACCTACTTACCCTATGTCCTTTACCTTAAAAGTATGCTGATCCCACTGGGTGCAGTTACACAACTGTATGCATTAATCAAAATCCATAGAACTGTTCAGTAAAAGTTATTTTTAGTATATGTAAATTATTCCTCAATAAACCTCACTTTCAGAAATAATGATTGAAGCTAATTTCCATTAATTTGTAACACTTGCCCAACATCACACAACTAATAATTGCTGAAGCTGAGATTTGAACCCCAGATATTTTAAAACCCACAATCCATAATCTTCCACACTATCCTTGCTTCAAAAGAAGCTGCTTACAGCTTAATGAAATTTCCTTCTATTCCTCTATTATTTTGGTAAGAGGTCTCTTTGATGCTTTTATTTTTAAATCACTCCCCAGAAGTCCCCCACTTCCAGTCTCTGGTCATTACTGATCCTTTTTCCACCTCTATAGTTTTGCCTTTTCTAGAATGTTAAAATAAATAAAATCATGCATTATATAGCTTCTTGGGCCTGGCTTCTTTTGCTTGGCATCATGCTGTTGAAATTCATCCATGTTATGTTTTCTGTTCTTTTTCTTTCTTCCTTTTTTAGAAATGGGGTCTCACTATGTTGCCCAAGCTGGTCTGGAACTTGTGGCTTCAAGGGATTCTCCTGCCTCAGCCTCCCTAAGCACTGGGATTGTAGGCGTGAGCCACAACCCTAGCCTGTTGTTCTTTTCTTGACTATGAGAACTAATAAAGACAGAGGAGCAAGGTTGCTCGCCAGGGCAGATGTAGGTTTTTCTGAGGCCTGAGCTTATGCAATTTCATGGGCCCTCTCTTAGAAAAAGAATGCAAAATTCCTGATACAAAATTAAGTATAAAAGAAAAAAAATTAAAAATTAGATATGAAAGAAGTTATTTTAAATAAGAAAAAAATAACAGTACTGCTCCAACCACAGCAATTGTGAAAATTGGTATTTTACTCATCCTCATCAAATAAAGAAAAAACATACAGTTTCTTTTCAGTCATATACAGTGCACCATCTACTATATGTATCCTACAGGAGAGATGTTCAATTTCAAATAGGCAAAAATGAGAACCTAATTCTCTACTTACAGTTTTACATTTTTTATGATTGGAAGAATCTTCCACTGACTAGTTTGAGGTTTCCTACATTCCAAACCTGGTTCCTTCTCCACTTCCCACATGGTTCTAGGGACTGATGCTCTAGGCACATCTGTGTCATGATCTACACCCTCTAGCCTTGCCCACTTTGTGTCAGAATGTCTGGCGAGTTAGCACAGGGTGTCTAGTGCAGGATGCCAGCACTAGAACAGCTAGCAATCATTTGATCATAGACAAAAGTGATTGCAAACCACATAAAAATCCCATTAAATTCAAACTAAATGTATGTGCAACTAGCTTCCTCTAAATGGATCCCCAAAAATGCTCCCAGCCGTCCAGCACTACTCCCTGGGAGATACATGGCAGGAGAATTCTGAGTGGAAACAGACAATGGTCTTAACATATTGTGGTGAAGACGGCGGTCTTAACATACTCTTTTGCACATTTTAAAGAACAATTGACTGTATGATCCCATTGCCAGGGTCCCTCCCAGTGTCTTCAAGGGTTTATGCAAGCAAGTACCTGAAAACTTAAGGAAAATGATGGGAAACTGGACTTCAGATACTTATCAAAAAGAAGATGAAGGTAGGGATTGAGGGAAAGAGAAGATGTGCAGCCTTCTGTTTTCGTTTGCTGTTGTTGCCAGGGGTTGAAAAAGGACAGTGTACTTGATGACTCCTCTTTTGGAATAACTTAACCAATCCCATCTGGCAGTGTCTTTTTTTTTAAGTAGACTCTTCAAGGAGTTGGGGAAGAGGCAGTGCAGTCTTAGTGACTCCACTTAACTGGCTGAATCAACCACTGGAACTGAGTGGCACAGGCCCAGCTTAGCCTCCTCGAATCCCAGCAGTCCTGGAGGAACCTGAGTACTGGAGCCAACCTGGCTAGATTGGGTCCCCATACTTTTCTTTCAATATTCTCTTAATGGAAATCACAAAACTAGCATCCTTACTTCAGAAAAGCAGTTTTCTCTTTTGGAATCAAAAAACATCACAGGCTAAGGAAACAACTAAATTATCCAATTTACAGTGATATAAGATTATCTCATTTTATATGTTAACAGGTGTCAGAGAAAATAACTTTTTGAAACAAGAAGTAACTCAGATTTGGAGCATTTTATTAGCAAGGCATTTTAAATCTTTCTCATAGTTTTGGTTGCATAAGTGTCACACATCTTTAAAAATATGTTACAGTCAGCCCTCCATATTCATGGGCTCCGCATATGTAGATTTCACCAACCACAAATCAAAAATATTTGAAAAAAAGTTTATCTTTACTATGTACAGACTTTTTTCTCTTGTCATTATTCCATAAACAATACACTGTAACAACTCTATACATAGTATTTATATTGTATCAGGTATTATAAGTAATCTAGAGATAATTTAAAGTATACAGGAGAATGTACATAGGTTGTATGCAAATACTACATCATTTTATATCAGGAACTTGAGCATCTGTGGATTTTGGTAGGTGAAACAGGTCTAGAACCAATCCCCCACAGATACCAAGGGACTACTGTATTTATTTTCAACTAGATTGCTTAAATATAGACTGTGTTCTTCAGCTAGCAGATTCTGAGGAATGGAGGAATACAGAGTTTCTATTTTTTAAGATCATTCACTGATTTTTAAACATTTATGGGGCTGATCCTGACATTTATTTGTAGGTCATTCTTTTTACCTCAAAGTATTTTTATGATATGAGGAAATTTGTATAAGGGATTAAATGCTTTACATAGAGAATATATGTTACTTTATAATAAAAATGTAAATAAAGCAATAGGTATGGGGAGTCCTTTTTACTTTTAGTCAACACTGGGTCAAGTACTTTGGGCACTCATATGTACCCTCAGAGAGTTTACAGTTCAGATGGAGAGAAAACCTAACATTTATGCAACACCAGTACACATTGTAAGACAAGGTAAAATTATGTGCCAATTTACAAGGTACAGGCCGCCAACAGTGTAGAAAGAAGTACAGAGGCAAGAGGAAGAAGGAGAAACATAGTTTCCCTTAAGGATCCCAGATGAAGATGGGTTGGAGAATATTAAGAGAAAGGAGCCCCCATTGATGGAAGCCAATATAAGAATTTTCACAGAACTAGGGGTAGCCTTTAGATTTCTTGGGATTTTTTATGTACACAATCATGTTATCTGCAAATGGAGGCAGTTTGCTATCTTCCTTTCTAATGTATATGCCTTTTATTTCCTTTTCTTATCATATTGCACTGGTTAAAAGTTCTAGCACTGTGTCAAATAAGACTGGTAGAGCGGACATCCTTGCCTTGTTCCCAGTCAGGAGCAAAGCTTTGGCCTTTCATTATTAGCCATAATGTTGCTGAAAGTTTTTTTACATGCTGTTTATCAATTTCAATTCTTTTTAAATTTGTTAATGTTTTATGGCCTAGAATATAGTCTGTCTTGGTATACCCTCTGTGATACTTGGAAAGAGTGTGTATTCTGCCGTTGTTGATTGGACTCTTCTACAAATGTTGATTATATCCTATTGCTTAATGGTGCCACTCAGTTCTATATCTTTGCTGATTTTCTATCTAGTCATTCTCTCAATTTTTAAGAGAGGACTGTTAAAGTTTACAAGTCAATTATGGACTTATCTATTTCTCATTTTATTTCTACTAGTTTTTGCTTCACATGCTTTGTACTTCTACAAAGCATGGAGAGCCTGCTGTTTGGTGCATACACATTTAGGATTGCTATGTCTTCTTGACTGATTACCCTTTATCATTATATAATGTCTCTCTCATTCTCTGGTAATTTTCTTTGCTCTGAAGTCCACTTTCCCTGAAATTAATATAGCCACTCCTGCTTTCCACTGACCAATATTTTCATATTATGTCTTTTTTCATCCCTTTGCTTTCTATTTGCCTGTATCATTATATTTGAAGTAAGTTTCTTATAACAGCATATAGTTCAGTCATATTTTTTAATTCATTCTGTCAATCTCTGTCTTTAAATTGGTATGTTTGGGCTATTTACATTTAATATATTCATTGATATGTTGGGGGTTTAAATCTGTGTATATGTTTTTTTCTTTTGTTTGTTGACTAATTTTTGCATCTCTGTGCGGGAGAGGAGTAGGGGTTGGTCCCCTATCTTCCTATGGGTTACTTGAACATATTGCAGAAGCCCACTTTGATTTATCTCAGTGTTTTTGAGTACATCTCTCTATGTAGCCTTTTTAATGGTTGCTGAAACTATTAGTGTGGATTTGGCCTCATTACTGCTGGGTGATGTAGAAAGTCGTAACTCTCCACGAGGCCTCCTCTGACACCATCCCAGTGGGATAGGAAAGATATACTTCATTACAGCCAGGAGGGGATGGAAGTCCAGGCTCCTCATGTGGTCACCATTGATACTGCAGTGGTGGTGGTGGTGGTGGCAGTGGGGGATGGATGAGGGCTCATTACCACCCTCTGGGGATAAAAATCCCAGCTCCCAGTTTGTCTCCAACATCACCCTGGTAGGAGATGGAGCCTTGAGGGGTCCATCATGGGGTGCCTCATTACACCCTGTCAAGGGTGGAAGTCTAGGCTCCCCATTCTGTCTTTGGTGGTGAGGATGAGGTCATAGTTTTTTCTGTGGTGTTTGGCTACAGTCAAGTGGTTATTGTCTGAAAGGTTTTAGTCTTGCTAGGCTTCCTCTTTCTTGGTCATTTTGGTAGAGAGAGCAGACTTTTGTTGGGGCTTTTTTGGTCGGCTTCCATTGGCATTTCCAGGTAGCTACCTTCTTCAGCTCCTAGTCTGGGATAATGAGGCAAAAAGATAACCCAGGGAGTTTGCTATTGATTTATTCTTGGTCCCTAAAATCTCTAGCTGGTCTGCTATCTTCTCTCCACCTTTCAGAGTCTTTCTATTTTTTTAAATATGTAATGTCTAGGATTTTTCATTGTACTTCGCCAGAGGGATAGGGAACAGTGTAACTACTACAGCTATCTCCCTAGAAGCAGAGATCCTATAAATACTTTAATGACAATTTAATTGTTCATTTTTGAAGGCCCTGTTAATCTGCCTGCTATTTTTCACTACACCGTTGGGTAGGCTTTTTTTCTCATGCTACACACTTAAAAGTATACATATTAGGCTGGGCATGGTGGCCCATGCCTGTAATCCCAGCACTTTGGGAGGCCGAGGCAGGCGGATCACCTGAGGTCAGGAGTTCAAAACCAGCCTGGCTAGCATGGCGAATCCCTGTCTCTACTAAAAATACAAAAATTAGCCAGGCACCAGGCATGGTGGTGGGTGCCTGTGATCCCAGCTACTCGGGAGGCTGAGGCAGGAGAATCGCTTGAACCAGGGAGGCGGAGGTTGCAGTGAGCTGTGATCACAGCATTGCACTCTAGCCTGGGCGACAGAGAGAGACTCCGTCTCAAAAAAAAAAAAAAGTATACATATTAGTCAGGGTTCTCCAGAGAAACAGAACCAACAGGATTATATAAAGAAAGAGATTTATTCTAAGGAATTGGCTCACGTGATTATGGAGGCTAGCCAGCCTAGCCCTAAGATCTTCATGGCAAGTTGGCAAAATGGAGATCCAGGAGAGCTGATAGTTTAGTTCTAGTCCTAGTCCAAAGGCCTTAAAACTAGAGAAGATGATACAGTTTTAATCTAAACATGATAGGCTTGCGACCCAGGAAGAGCTGGTGTTTCAGTTCAAGTTGAAAGGCAGGAATAATTCTCCCTTACTCAAAGATAGGTCAGTGCTTTTATTTCAACCAATTGGATGAGGCCCACTCACATTATGGAAATTAATCTGTTCTATTCAGTCTATCCATTTAAATGTTAATCTCTCTAAAAATACCCTCACAGCAACACCCAGAATGTATGACCAAATATCAGGGCACCCCATGGCCCAGTCAAGTTGACACATAAGATTGACCATCACAGTATGCAAACATTTAAAAGCTCAGGCCTAACAAAATGGTTAAGTTGGACCTAAATATGAACTCTGACAGAACATGTTCACATATTCACATTTGAGGCTCACTTTGAGATATACAGAGAAACTCAAGGGAATGAGTAAAGTCTTTCATAGAGTCTGTGAAGCATAGTGTTAAACATGTAGTAACCACTCAATAATTCTAGCCCTGACCACTTATTATTGTCATCATAAGACAGCCTTTTGTCATTGTAAACTCTTAATAAATACCATTTTTTAAAGGCTGTAAAACGTCCTCTTGTATGAGTGTTCTATAATAAAACATTCCCTCCTAAGGTGACACATCTAAGTAATCTTTAGTTTTTCAGTTTTATAAATGAGATTGCCATCTTAGTGCTTAAATATCTGTTTTACTTTGGACCATTTCCTTAAGTGCAGCTTGTTTGAGGTAGAATTAAAAAGTGAAGAGATAGAACCTTCTAGAAAGATGGTACCAAGATTGCACTAGCAATGAGAGAGAGAGACTTTTCGAATTTTCAAACTTTGTATTTTCTAGAAGCATCAGATGGTGAAGGAGGAGGAGACGCAGAAGTGATGCAGCAGGAGACAATTCCAGTTCCTGTACCTTCAGAGAAAACCAAACAGGTGAGGGGTCACTGTGGGAGAGCCACCACTGTTAAGTTCTGAAATCAGCCTTTTCCTCCTCTCTATTGAACTCCCCATGTCCTAATATCGGTTGTTGGTGGGATTTAAAAGAGCCTTTTACTTTCTTTCCCTTTGGAAGGGCCATGGGCCATGCTTCCTTCATTGTAAACCAGCAAGGTCTGTTTTTTGCCCTAATTCTTTTTCTTTTTTTTTTTTGAGACAGGATCTTGCTTTATCACCTAGGCTGTAATACAGTGGCACAATCATGGCTCAAGCAATCCTCTTACCTCAGCCTCCCAAGTAGCTGGGATACCACAGGCATGCACCACCACACCCAGCTAATTTTTTTATGTTTTGTAGAGATGAGGTTTCTCGGTGTTGCCCAGGCTGGTCTCAAACTCCTGAGCTCAAGCAATCTACCCGCCTTGGCCTCCCAAAGTGCTGGGATTACAGGTGCGAGCCACTGCTCCTGGTTCTTAATGTTTTTTAACTATATAAATGCATTTCACAATAATATCTTAGATTCTTACATCACATTTTTGCCAAAAATCCAGCCTTATGCTTTTGGGTACAGCTCCTAAAAGGAGACAAATAGCATAAAGATAGAGAAGATTATCACACACTCAAGTGCATGATTACAAAACCAGGCCATGCTGCCAGCAGGCTCCTGGGACCTTATTTCTGCCCAGCATTATGGTCTGTCATATGCATTCTTAACAGGGGATTTGTGGTCTTTGCATTAGCAGAATTGGCCATTTGGATAATCTTTTTTCCTAAACCTGTGACCTTTTATTGCCTTTTTAATCTTCCTACTGACTTTAGAAATGCCACTCACATCCATTTGTAGCTTTTTCTCATTGGGTTTCCATCAAACCTGATTGGTATTTAGTTTGGTGCAAAAGTAATTGTGGTTTTTGCCATTACTTTTAATTTTAAAAAATTACTTTTGCACCAACCTAATAAATCTATGTGATTTGGGGTTTTGTTTGTTTGTTTTTGAGATAGGGTCTTGCTCTGTTGCCCAGGCTAGAGGACAGTGGCACAATCATGGCTTACTGCAGGCTCAACCTCCCAAACTCAAGTGATCCTCCCACCTCAGTCTCCTGAGCAGCTGGGACTATTGATGTGCACCACCACACCGGCTAATTTCTTTATTTTTTTGTAGAGATGAGGTCTCACTGTGTTACCCAGGCTGGTTTCGAACTTCTGGGCTCAAGTGATCCTCTTTCCCTTGGCCTCCCAAAGTGCTGGGATTACAGGCATGAGCCACAGTGCCTGGCTTATGTGTGATTTTTTTAAAGGACTGTCTACTACCAATCCAAAGTTACTATATTTTTCATTGCAACAATTTGGGGTCTTATTCTTATTGTAGGTGCTTTAAACTCATTACACCAGAGTGTTATTCTACCCAAAGTTTGTGAGCCAGCTCAGGATAACTGTGAGAAGCAATTTAGTGTAGTGTTGCTTAACTTGCCCCCCCAAGTGGACAAGTTAAATTTGCCTGTGACTCAGTCACCTTCTTGGTAAATGATAACAATTATGTCTTCCTCACAGAGTTGTAATGATGATTAAATGAGACTGTACTTGATAAGCACTTCAAACAGTGGTTATCAGAGAGTAATCACTGAAGTGTTAATTACTATATAGTTAATAATTATATTATAATCTTTTTTATTTTGTCCATTATTTTTTCTTCCTGGGAAGGGACATGCAGAAAGGTATACATGTTTAATATATAATCATCTTGGTTTTTTTTTCTCCAACCATTAAATATTTTGCTCAAAGGCCCTATACTAGTTTTAGTTTTAATCATTCTTCCGGAAACCTACAGGGTAACACATCCGTAGCTCTTCAATTTATTTCCTCAAGGTGGGGTTTAATTTTTCCCTAGCTTATCCCACTAATCAATCCATAGTCACACCCTCTTTGACTTTTACCTCTAATCAGTGTCTACCTACAGGACTTACTTGCACGTAGTCTTCTTCATACTCCACTGGCTTTCGTTTTTTCTTGCTTTCCCCTTGATTTTCTTCTTGTTTGTTCCTTGCTCTTTCTGGACTCATTGGTAAAACAATAAAGACGTTTTATTGAGCAGTTAATACTGTTACTGTATAAGGCACACTGTAACATAATCCTCACAGCATCCCTAGGAGGTAGATGGTACCCACTTTACAAAGAACCAGAGGCTCAGAGACACAGGTTCTGGGGGTCATGGCCCATCTGCTTGGCTGTGAGCCAGGCTCCAAGGATACTGTTGCTTTCACTTCCCTTTTTACCTGTCCTCTCTCTTTCAGCTCAGGAAATGGATTAACCGTGTTCTCATGTGTTTTGTTGGTCACATGCCATTGCTATTTTCTGCCAAGCAAAAAAATAATTACAAAACCTGAAGCTGTTACTGCCCCCTTTTAATCACCTTTCTCTTGCTTTAATTTCTTTCACCACCAAATTGCTTTGAAGAGTCCAAGTCCTCGGTAAGCAAAATGCCCTAACCCTTTTCTCCAATCCTATCCTAATTTCCTTGGCCAGAGAAATATCATTTTTCTCTGAATTGACATAAGAATCTGCATGTGCTCCTCTGCCTCATATGAGTGTTGCCCATCTTGGTCCCTGCTTATCCCCAGAAGGCTCACCTCAAGGACAGATTTTATCTGTGCGTCTCCACAGTGCCTGGCATGGAACCTTGCCCTTAATTGGCACTCATTATTTGTGAAATGAAGGAATGAATGACCATACCGGTATCCCAGTTTTCTCATGACTCTTCCCATCTCAGCACTTTGTCCCAGCTTGTGAGCTGTCCCCTCCCTGACACAGCTGCCTGCAGAGGTCTCTTGGGGCCTTGTGATGCCCTGTCCCTCCTCCAGCCACATCCCTGATTTCCCAACACAATTCCCTCCTTGAAAGGCTCCTCCATCTTGACATTCAGGGCTGGGGTCTGTCCTTTCCATCCGTGCCTGCCCACACAGTCCCTCCAGCTCCCCTGTGGCCTCCTTCGTCCTCTCTCTCCCACTGCTCTTCTCCCTCTGGAACTCATCCCACCACCCCAAGAATGACTTACTTGTCAGGCATACTGTCTGTCCTTTCAGGAGTCCTTCTCTAATTGTTTACACGCATAGAACTTGAGTCTCCAGCTGGTTCGTAAGTCCCTTGGGGCCAGGGTTTCTTTTGTGTCCACTATAGTACCTAACACAGTTTTGGGCTCTTATTTGGCAGACGTGGCCGGATGTATGTTTTCTAAATATAACTGCATTTTTTCTGGATTAATTTTTTTAAAATGTTATGCTATATTTAAATTTTAGATTTGTTTCAACTTTGCTTAAGACTGTACTATTCTTTCAGTTTTTCTTTATGCTTGTACAGGAACTACTTGGCATGATGCTGTCAGCTGTAATATACATTTAGGCTTTAATATCACCAGGCAAGAGCATCTGTCAAGATAGATGATGTTCCCTCCTTTGCCATGGCTGGGCCTCACATTTGTGTCACTGAATACATGCCTCTAGTTTGTTCAGTATTTTAAGCAGCAGATTTATAACTTTAAAGTTTTTAAATCCATGCAACTACCTCATCTCTAGCAACCATTTCACATCTAAATAATCATCCTTGGCCTGCTTAATAATGTGAGTATAAAGATTTGCCAACAGTTCTTTTTCCCCCAGTAATCACTTCCAAAATAAATGATGAATTCCCTACTCCTAGAGATTGCATCACCCTCTTCCCTCTTCAGCATCAGTCATTTCAGAGCCAGCCCTAGTGACTTTGTAATTATGGTTCCCAGAATATAAACCCTTATGAAGGATTTTTTGACTTTTCCTTGATGCTTCCATGATGTCAGTAACATTTCAGTGGTTCCATGACCCATCTTCTCCTGCTCAGAGACCACAGTGGACTTCTTTTTTCTTCTGCTGGCCTTTGTTTATCTCCTTTAATCATAAAGGAATCTTCACCAGGAGTGTTTCTCCCTTTCCCTTCTTACTCTCCTTTCTCTACTATTGTATTTTCTTGCTACTGCTTTATTTGAGCATTGGTCATTTCATATTTCTTCCACTCTTCATCTCCAAGATTATGCTTATCTGTTGTTGAAAGAAAACAGGAATATGTCCTATTCATTCTCTGATTCACCTTTTTCCTTTTCATTATGGTTTCTCAGTTCTGTTCTTTGTATTAATCTATTGTTTCATTGACAAATTGCCCAAAAGTTAGAAGCTTAAAATAAAACAAAAACATTTATTATCTCAGTTTCTGTTATCTCACAGACATGGCTTAACTCAGTGCCTCTGGCTCTGCATCTCTTATCAGGTACTAGCCAAGTTGTGGGCTGGGGTTGGAGGCTCAGCTGGGGAGAGTTTACCTTGCAGCTCACTTGTGTGGTTGTTGGCACGTCTCAATCTCTCACTATTTGAGCCTCTCCACAGGGTTGCCTCACAGCATTGCAGCTGCCTTTCCCCAGGCCGAGTGATCCAAGAGGGAACCAGCAAAAGCACCCAAGACAGAAACCACAATCTTTTTATAGTTTATTCTCAGAGTTGACACCTCGTCACTTCTGCCATATTAAGCAAGTTAGTAAATCCAGTCCACATTCATGGGGAAGAGATTACAAAGGAATATGAGTACCGGGAGATCGAGATCATGAGGAGCTATCCTGGAATCTGGCTGCCACATTCTTCCTCTGGCCCCCCAATAACTTACGTCCCTTCAATGTGCAGAATATACTCACCCCTCCAAGGATTGCAAAGTCTCATCCCATTGCAGTGTGAGCTCAATATCCAAAATCTTGTCATCTAAATCAGGTCCAGGTGCAGCTGGGGCTCCTCAGTTTTAATTCCTTAAGTACAGCTCTTTGAGTACATTTCTTCTTCTTAACCTACGAAACTAAAGAGACAAGTTACCTCTCCCACATGCTCAACACACAGTGGTGGGACAAGTGTAGTATAACCTTTATTGACATGTCTATTCAAAAGAAGGCAAATAGGAGGCACATGGAGTCATTGGTACACAGCATTCTGAAGGCCATCCAAGCAAATATCAGGAGTTTATTTATTAAGTCTCGAGGCCTAAGAGTAATTCTCCATGGTTCTTGGCTCTGCCCTTGGGGCTTTGTTTTGTTCTCCAATTATCCTCTTCTTTTTTTTTTTCTATTAAAAGCAGAATGGGTTTGCAACTGAGCAGCTAATGCAGCCTGCTTCTTGACAGAATTCTCCGTGTCCAAAGGCCTCTGTTCTCATTGTTCTCTGACTCTCTCAGCCCAAACTAGTGGTATTTCTGCATATATACCTCCTTTAAAAACTGTGGGTGTCACCTGTGATGCTTCTGGGGGTTCACTCCATTAGGCAGAAGTCACACCCCTAATCTCTTCTCTACCTTGGGCCCTTGCTGAGAGAATATGAGGCAATATCCCTTAAGCTTCCTAGAGGCATCTTGTTTAAGAAAATCTGTGAGTACACCCTTAATTTCTTTAAAGCGCTCCTATGTAACTCAATAGTATTCTGAGGCACCATCTTTTCTTCTGAGGTCCTAACGAATGGTTTTAAGTCACACCCTTGATTTCATCTTTAATATTCCTTCTCTCAATTTAGCTGCTTCCTTTTTCATTTTACTGTAAGACCCAAGAAGAAATCAGGTGTCACCTTCAACACTATTTGAAAATCTCCTTAGCTAGATTACCCTTGCCAATAGACACATTTTCCATATAATTTCAGAAAACTGTATTGCTAAACTTTCTACCACTGCATAACAAAGAGTCCCTTTCCTTCAGTTTCCAATAAGATTTTTCTTTCTTCAAGCCCTCACCTTCCATGTCTTCAAAGTCCAAAATTTCATAGTGTTGTTCAAGCACATTCTTCATCAATCACTTTACTTTTGACACATTTCAGAGTAGTTTGCAAAATCAGTACACTCACTCCAGATACTTCAGCATGCATATCACTGACTAATGTTTAATATTTGTCTTAAAGTATGTATATTTTCTTTTGAGGTAAAGTTAATATACAATAAATGTACAAATGTCAAATATACCATTCAATGAATTTTGACAAATAAATACAACTATGTAATTCAAAGCCCAATCTGGACTGAAAAAACAGGATCATCACCCCCAGAATCCTTTCATGCCACCTGGGTCTATCACCATGCTAAATTCCTTGCCTCAGAGGCAACAACTGTTCTGATATTTTTTCTAAAAAATTAATTTTGCCTGTTCTAAAATGGCATATAAGTGGAATCATACAGTTACATGCTGTTTTGTTTAAGGCTTCTTTCATTCGACACAGTATTATTTAGATTCCTCCATGTCAGTGTATAGTATTTCATTCCTTTTTATTGCTGAGCACATTAAGTCTGCTAGGGCTGCCATAACAAAATGCCACAGACTGGGTGGCTGAAACAGCAGTTCTGAAAGCTAGAAGTCTGCAATCAAGATGTCTACAGGTGTGGTTTCTCCTGAGGCGTCTCCCCTTCACTTGCAGATGGCCTTCTCACTATCCCTTCACATGGTCTTTTCTCTGTCTGTGCATATCCCTGGTGTCTCTTCTTCTTATAAAGACACCAGTCACATTGAATTGAGGCTCCACCCTTATGACACCTCATTTAACCTTAGTTGCCTCTTTAAAGACCCTATCTCCAAATATAGTCACATTGGGGGTTAGGGTTTTAACATATGACTTTCAAGGCAATACAGTTCAGTTTAGAACACTGAGTAGTATTCAGTTATACAAATGTACCATTTTGTTTATCCATTCCTCTATTGAACACCTGAGGCTATTTCTTTTTTTTTCTTTTTTTTTCTTTTTTTTTTTAAGATGGAGTCTTGCTGTGTCGCCCAGGCTGGAGTGCAATGACACAATCTCAGCTCACTGCAACCTCTGCCTCCTGAATTCGAGTAATTCTCCTACCTCAGCACCTGAGTAGCTGGGATTACAGGCATCTGCCATCATGCCTGGCCAATTTTTGTATTTTTGTAGAGACGGGGTTTCACCTTGTTGGCGAGGCTGATCTTGAACTCCTGACCTCAGGTGATCCGCCCATCTGGGCCTCCCAAAGTGCTGGGATTACAGGCGTGAGCCACCCCAGCCTGGGGCTATTTCTTGTTTGGCACTATTGTGAATAAATCCACCATGAATATTCACATACAAGTTTCTTAGGGAATGGTTTTTAAGGTTTTTTATTTTTTTTTACATTTTTAATTGACACATAATAATTCTACGTATTTATGGGGTACATAGTGATGTTTGTATAGTGCTCACATCAGGGCAGAAACGTATATTTTTATTTCTCTTTAGTAAATACATGACACTTGCTGAGTCATCTTCAGTTTCATAAAAAAACTGCCAGATCTTTTTCCTATATAATGTATCATTTTGCACCCCCACCATCAGTGTGTGAGAGTTTTGGTTGCTGTATATCCTTGTCAACATTTGGAGTTATTGGCCTTTTAATTTTTGACATTTTGGTGAGTGTGTATTGAATAATTTTGACCATGTCCAAAAGAAACTAAAAGCCACTTCTAAGTTGTTTTTATCTTTATAATGAACATGCTTGTTTTGTTGTAAAATGGCAATTTAAATTTTTTTATTTTTACCAACCTAATAATCATACATATATTTTTTAAAAATATCAGCTGGGCATGGTGGCTCATGCCTGTAATCCCAGCACTTTGGGAGGCTAAGGCGGTCAGATCACTTGAGGTCAGGAATTCAAGACAAGCCTGGCCAATGTGGTAAAACCCCAACTCTACAAAAAATACAAAAAGTAGCTAGGCATGGAGGCACACCCCTGTTATCCCAGCTACTCCAGAGGTTGAGGCATGAGAATCACTTGAACCCGGGAGGCAGAGGTTGCAGTGAGCTGAGATCGTGACACTGCACTCCAGCCTAGGCAACAGAATGAGTAAGACTCTGTCTCAAAAAATAAAAATTTAAAAAATTTAAAAATCAAACAGTATTACTTATTTACTAAGAGAAAACTTCAGCTTCTCTAGCTTTTTTCCTTACTTTCTGCCTTACAGTTTACACGGGTATTTCTTGACTTCTCGATTTCTGACGTAATCTACTGACATCCTGACAGCATATGAGGACATGGTTCTCCCATCTATTATACTTCCTGTTTCCTCACCAACTGCTACCTCCTCTGCCAACAAGATACCACATTTTGGTCAAAATAGTTGTCACTATTACATCATTATGACGATGGAAATATTGTTCAACACTGAGAGAAAGAAGCTATAACCATTCCTCCTTTATTATACAACTCTTTATTTTCATGGCATTAACAGTTGCTTCATTTCTTTATTTGCCTGGCTTGCTCTGTTCCTATTGTTAATTGTTTCCGTATGTTCCAACATCTCTTCCACATGCCCATGAATAATATTTTCCATATGCTCAAATAGATTAGTTGTTTTGTTTTGTTTTGTTTTGCTGCAAAACTCCGTATTTCTATTTCACTCCAAACTGGTTATTCTCCAGGCCCACTGAACAATTGAGACCTCTTAACTGTCATCCTAGGATGCCCCTTCAGCACCCTCCTGGGCTGGACTCCTTTTTGGCTAAATCCCATAGCTTCCTTTTGTTTGGTTTCACCCTTTATATTCTGAAATACAGCCTTCAGGAAGGAAGTAAATTTTTGGAGACTTCATATTTGAATATGTCTTTATTCTACTCTTACACTTGATTGATACTTTGGCTGGGTATAAAAGTTTAATTTGCAAATAAACTTTATTCATAATTTTGAAAGCATCATTCCATTAAGTTCTAGAATCCATTGCTTTTTAGAAATCTTGTCACTATTCTTTTTTCTGATCCTTTGTATTTTGTATGTTATTATTTTGGAGGGGAAAATTTTAGAATCTTCTTTGCCCATGATTTTCTGAAATTTCACAGTGATGCTCCTTGGTATGGGTATTTTTCATATTCATTGTACCCTATACCTAATGGACTTTCAATTTGGAGTTTTATGTTCTAGAAAGTTTCCTTCAGGCAACACAAAAGTTTGTCATGTATTATTTCTTTTTTTTAAATTTTATTTTGTCGTGTTATTTCTTTGATGACTCCTTTTTAGAGACAAGGGTCTCACTTTGTCACTCATGGAGTGCAGTGGTACAATCATAGCTCACTGCAACGTTGAACTCCTGGGCTCAAGAGGTCCTCCTGCCTCAGCCTCCCAAGTAGCTAGGAGTACAAGTACACGCCACCACACTAGCTAATGTTTTTCTTTTCTTTTTTTTTTTTTTTTTTTTTTTTTTGAGGCAGAGTCTGGCTCTGTCACCCAGGCTGGAGTGCAGTGACACAATCTTGGTTCACTGCAACCTCTGCCTCCCGGGTTCAAGAGATTTTCCTGCCTCAGCCCCCTAAGTAGCTGGGATTACAGGCATGCGCCATCACGCCCAGCTAATTTTTGTATTTTTAGTACAGACGGGGTTTCACCATGTTGGTCAGGCTGGTCTTGAACTGCTGACCTCGTCATGATCCGCCCTCCTCGGCCTCCCAAAGTGCTAGGACTACAGGCATGAGCCACCACGCCCAGCCTTTTTGTTTGTTTGTTTTTGTTTTTGAGACGGAGTCTCTTTCTGTCACCCAGGCTGGCGTGCAGTGGCACGATCTCGGCTCACTGCAAGCTCTGCCTCCTGGGTTCACGCCATTCTCCTGCCTCAGCCTCCTCAGTAGCTGAGACTACCGGCGCCCGCCACCACGCCTGGCTAATTTTTTGTATTTTTAGTAGAGATGGAGTTTCACCATGTTAGCCAGGATGGTCTCGATCTCCTGACCTCGTGATCCGCCTGCCTCGGCCTCCCAAAGTGCTGGGATTACAGGTGTGACCCACTGCACCCAGCTGTTTTTTTTGTTGTTGTTGTTGTTGTTGAGACAGGGTCTCACTATGTAACCAGGGCTGGTCTCAAACTCCTGGCCTCAAGCAGTCCTCCCACCTTGGCCCCACAAAGCACTAGGATTACAGGCATCAGACACCATGCCAAGCCCCATACTGTTTTATGTGACCTCTTTTTCTATAATATCATTTATTGAAAAATTGAATCTCTTGGGTTGATTCTCTGATTTTCTCACCACTTTTTTCTTTTCATTCATCTCTTTCTGGGAGATTGCCTCTACTTTATCTTCAAGCCTTCCTCGTTTATTTTTATCCCACCTTTCTTATTTGTTTTAATGCTTAACTGTTTTTCCCATTTTTACAGCATCTTGTTCTTGTTTCATGGTTGCAAAATCTTCCCTTATCTCTCTGAGGATACTAATTGTCATTATTTTGAGGTACCGTCCCACTTTTCTCTAGGTTCATTTTTCTTTTTATTATTTGTTTGCTTTTGTGTTGGAGACTTTCCTTAGATGTCTGATGAACCTTAGCTATCCATTCTTTTTTTTTTTTTTTATTATACTTTAAGTTTTAGGGTACATGTGCACAACGTGCAGATTTGTTACATATGTATACATGTGCCATGTTGGTGTGCTGCACCCATTAACTCGTCATTTAGCATTAGGTATATCTCCTAATGCTATCCCTCCCCCCACCCCACAACAGTGCCCGGAGTATGATGTTCCCCTTCCTGTGTCCATGTGTTCTCATTGTTCAATTCCCACCTATGAGTGAGAACATGCGGTGTTTGGTTTTTTGTCCTTGTGATAGTTTGCTGAGAATGATGGTTTCCAGTTTCATCCATGTCCCTTCAAAGGACATGAACTCTTCATTTTTTATGGCTGCATAGTATTCCATGGTGCATATGTGCCACATTTTCTTAATCCAGTCTATCATTGTTGGACATTTGGGTTGGTTCCAAGTCTTTGCTATTGTGAATAGTGTCACAATAAACATACGTGTGCATGTGTCTTTATAGCAGCATGATTTATAATCCTTTGGGTATATGCCCAGTATTGGGATGGCTGGGTCAAATGGTATCTCTGGTTCTAGATCCCTGAGAAATCGCCACACTGACTTCCACAATGGTTGAACTAGTTTACAGTCCCACCAACAGTGTAAAAGTGTTCCTATTTCTCCACATCCTCTCCAGCACCTGTTGTTTCCTGACTTTTTAATGATCGCCATTCTAACTGGTGTGAGATGGTTGTGGTTTTGATTTGCATTTCTCTGATGGCCAGTGATGATGAACATTTTTTCAGGTGTTTTTTGGCTGCATAAATGTCTTCTTTTGATAAGTGTCTGTTCATATCCTTCACCCACTTTTTGATGGGGTTGTTTGTTTTTTTCTTGTAAATTTGTTTGAGTCCATTGTAGATTCTGGATATTAGCCCTTTGTCAGATGAGTAGGTTACGAAAATTTTCTCCCATTCTGTAGGTTGCCTGTTCACTCTGATGGTAGTTTCTTTTGCTGTGCAGAAGCTCTTTACTTTAATTAGATCCCATTTGTCAATTTTGGCTTTTGTTGCCATTGCTTTTGGTGTTTTAGACATGAAGTCCTTGCCCATGCCTATGTCCTGAATGGTACTGCCTAGGTTTTCTTCTAGGGTTTTTATGGTTTTAGCTCTAACTTGTAAGTCTTTAATCCATCTTGAATTAATTTTTGTGTAAGGTGTAAGGAAGGGATCCAGTTTCAGCTTTCTACATATGGCTAGCCAGTTTTCCCAGCACCATTTATTAAATAGGGAATCCTTTCCCCATTGCCTGTTTTTGTCAGGTTTGTCAAAGATCAGATGGTTGTAGATATGTGGCATTATTTCTGAGGGCTCTGTTCTGTTCCATTGATCTATATCTCTGTTTTGGTCCCAGTACTGTGCTGTTTTGGTTACTGTAGCCTTGTAGTATAGTTTGAGGTCAGGTAGCATGATGCCTCCAGAAAGCTGGAGTTCTTTTGGCTTAGGATTGACTTGGCGATGCGGGCTCTTTTTTGGTTCCATATGAACTTTAAAGTAGTTTTTTCCAATTCTGTGAAGAAAGTCATTGGTAGTTTGATGGGGATGGCATTGAATCTATAAATCACCTTGAGTAGTATGGCCATTTTCACGATATTGATTCTTCCTACCCATGAGCATGGAATGTTCTTCCATTTGTTTGTATCTTCTTTTATTTCATTGAGCAGTGGTTTGTAGTTCTCCTTGAAGAGGTCCTTCACATCCCTTGTAAGTTGGATTCCTAGGTATTTTATTCTCTTTGAAGCAATTGTGAATGGGAGTTCACTCATGATTTGGCTCTCTGTTTGTCGGTTCTTGGTGTATAAGAATGCTTGTGATTTTTGTACATTGATTTTGTATCCTAAGACTTTGCTGAAGTTGCTTATCAGCTTAAGGAGATTTTGGGCTGAGACAGTGGGGTTTTCTAGATATACAATCATGTCATCTGCAAACTGGGACAATTTGACTTCCTCTTTTCCTAATTGAATACCTTTATTTCCTTCTCCTGCCTGATTGCCCTGGCCAGAACTTCCAATACTATGTTGAATAGGAGTGGTGAAAGAGGGCATCCCTGTCTTGTGCCAGTTTTCAAAGGGAATGCTTCCAGTTTTTGCCCATTCAGTATGATATTGGCTGTGGGTTTGTCATAGATAGCTCTTATTATTTTGAGATACATCCCATCAATACCTAATTTATTGAGATTTTTTAGCATGAAGGGTTGTTGAATTTTGTCAAAGGCCATTTCTGCATCTATTGAGATAAACATGTGGTTTTTGTCTTTGGTTCTGTTTATATGCTGGATTACATTTATTGATTTGCGTATGTTGAACCAGCCTTGCATCCCAGGGATGAAGCCCACTTGATCATGGTGGATAAGCTTTTTGATGCGCTGCTGGATTCGGTTTGCCAGTATTTTATTGAGAATTTTTGCATCAATGT
This sequence comes from Pongo abelii, assembly GCF_028885655.2. Taxonomy (NCBI): domain Eukaryota; kingdom Metazoa; phylum Chordata; class Mammalia; order Primates; family Hominidae; genus Pongo; species Pongo abelii. The sequence goes on along the minus strand of NC_085928.1, from coordinate 38,172,680 downwards.
TCATCAAGGATATTGGTCAAAATTCTCTTTTTTGGTTGTGTCCCTGCCAGGCTTTGGTATCAGGATGATGCTGGCCTCATAAAATGAGTTAGGGAGGATTCCCTCTTTTTCTATTGATTGGAATAGTTTCCGAAGGAATGGTACCAGCTCCTCCTTGTACCTCTGGTAGAATTCGGCTGTGAATCCATCTGGTTCTGGACTCTTTTTGGTTGGTAAGCTATTGATTATTGCCACAATTTCAGCTCCTGTTATTGGTCTATTCAGAGATTCAACTTCTCCTGGTTTAGTCTTTGGAGGGTGTATGTGTCGAGGAATTTATCCATTTCTTGTAGATTTTCTAGTCAATTTGCGTAGAGGTGTTTGTAGTATTTTCTCTGATGGTAGTTTGTATTTCTGTGGGATCGGTGGTGATATCCCCGTTATCATTTTTTATTGCGTCTATTTGATTCTTCTCTCTTTTCTTCTTTATTAGTCTTGCTAGTGGTCTATCGATTTTGTTGATCTTTTAAAAAAACCAGCTCCTGGATTCATTAATTTTTTGAAGGGTTTTTTTGTGTCTCTATTTCCTTCAGTTCTGCTCTGATTTTAGTTATTTCTTGCCTTCTGCTAGCTTTTGAATGTGTTTGCTCTTGCTTTTCTAGTTCTTTTAATTGTGATGTTAGGGTGTCAATTTTGGATCTTTCCTGCTTTCTCTTGTGGGCATTTAGTGCTATAAATTTCCCTCTACACACTGCTTTGAATGTGTCCCAGAGATTCTGGTATGTTGTGTCTTTGTTCTCGTTGGTTTCAAAGAACATCTTTATTTCTGCCTTCATTTCGTTATGTACCCAGTAGTCATTCAGGAGCAGGTTGTTCAGTTTCCATGTAGTTGAGCGGTTTTGAGTGAGTTTCTTAGTCCTGAGTTCTAGTTTGATTGCACTGTGGTCTGAGAGACAGTTTGTTATAATTTCTGTTCTTTTACATTTGCTGAGGAGTGCTTTACTTCCTACTATGTGGTCAATTTTGGAATATGTGTGGTGTGGTGCTGAAAAAAATGTATATTCTGTTGATTTGGGGTGGAGAGTTCTGTAGATGTCTATTAGGTCTGCTTGGTGCAGAGCTGAATTCAGCTACTGGGTATCCTTGTTAACTTTCTGTCTCGTTGATCTGTCTAATGTTGACAGTGGGTGTTAAAGTCTCCCATTATTATTGTGTGGGAGTCTAAGTCTCTTTGTAGGTCACTAAGGACTTACTTTATGAATCTGGGTGCTCCTGTATTGGGTGCATATATATTTAGGATAGTTAGCTCTTCTTGTTGAATCGATCCCTTTACCATTATGTAATGGCCTTCTTTGTCTCTTTTGATCTTTGTTCGGTTAAAGTCTGTTTTATCAGAGACTAGAATTGCAACCCCTGCCTTTCTTTGTTTTCCATTTGCTTGGTAGATCCTCCTCCATCCCTTTATTTTGAGCATATGTGTGTCTCTGCACGTGAGATGGGTTTCCTGAATACAGCACACTGATGGGTCTTGACTCTTTATCCAATTTGCCAGTCTGTGTCTTTTAATTGGAGCATTTAGTCCATTTACATTTAAAGTTAATATTGTTATGTGTGTATTTGGTCCTGTCATTATGATGTTAGCTGGTTATTTTGCTCGTTAGTTGATGCAGTTTCTTCCTAGCTTTGATGGTCTTTACATTTTGGCATGTTTTTGCAGTGGCTGGTACCGGTTGTGCCTTTCCATGTTGAGTGCTTCCTTCAGGAGCTCTTTTAGGGCAGGCCTGGTGGTGACAAAATCTCTCAGCATTTGCTTGTCCGTAAAGTATTTTATTTCTCCTTCACTTATGAAGCTTAGTTTGACTGGATATGAAATTCTGGGTTGAAAATTCTTTTCTTTAAGAATGTTGAATATTGGCCCCCACTCTCTTCTGGCTTGTAGAGTTTCTGCTGACAGATCAGCTGTTAGTCTGATGGGCTTCCCTTTGTGGGTAACCCAACCTTTCTCTCTGGCTGCCCTTAACATTTTTTCCTTCATTTCAACTGTGGTGAATCTGACAATTATGTGTCTTGGAGTTGCTCTTCTCGAGGAGTATCTTTGTGGTGTTCTCTGTATTTCCTGAATCTGAATGTTGGCCTGCCTTGCTAGATTGGGGAAGTTCTCCTGGATAATATCCTGCAGAGTGTTTTCCAGCTTGGTTCCTTTCTCCCCGTCATTGTCAGGTACACCAATCAGACATAGATTTGGTCTTTTCACATACTCCCATATTTCTTGGAGGCTTTGTTCATTTCTTTTTGTTCTCTTTTCTCTAAACTTCCCTTCTCACTTCATTTCATTCATTTCGTCTTCCATTACTGAGACCCTTTCGTCCAGTTGATCGCATCAGCTCCTGAGGCTTCTGCATTCTTCACGTAGTTCTCGAGCCTTGGCTTTCAGCTCCATCAGGTCCTTTAAGGACTTCTCTGCATTGGTTATTCGAGTTATCCATTCGTTTAATTTTTTTTCAAAGTTTTTGACTTCTTTGCCATTGGTTTGAATTTCCTCCTGTAGCTCGGAGTAGTTTGATCATCTGAAGCCTTATTCTCTCAGCTCGTCAAAGTCATTCTCCGTCCAGCTTTGTTCCGTTGCTGGTGAGGAGCTGCGTTCCTTTGGAGGAGGAGAGGCGCTCTGCTTTTTAGAGTTTCCAGTTTTTCTGCTCTGTTTTTTCCCCATCTTTGTGGTTTTATCTACTTTTGGTCTTTGATGATGGTGACGTACAGAAGGGTTTTTGGTGTGGATGTCCTTTCTGTTTGTTAGTTTTCCTTCTAACAGACAGGACCCTCAGCTGCAGGTTGTTGGAGTTTGCTAGAGGTCCACTCCAGACCCTCTTTGCCTGGGTATCAGCAGCGGTGGCTGCAGAACAGCGGTGGCTGTAGAACAGCAGATCTTGGTGAACCACAAATGCTGCTGCCTGATCGTTCCTCTGGAAGTTTTGTCTCAGAGGAGTACCTGGCCGTGTGAGGTGTTGGTCTGCCCCTACTTGGGGGTGCCTCCCAGTTAGGCTGCTCGGGGGTCAAGGACCCACTTGAGGAGGCAGTCTGCCCGTTCTCAGATCTCCAGCTGCGTGCTGGGAGAACCGCTACTCTCTTCAAAGCTGTCAGACAGGGACATTTAAGTCTGCAGAGGTTACTGCTGTCTTTTTGTTTGTCTGTGCCCTGCCCCCAGAGGTGGAGCCTACAGAGGCAGGCAGGCCTCCTTGAGCTGTGGTGGGCTCCACCCAGTTCGAGCTTCCCAACTGCTTTGTTTACCTAATCAAGCCTGGGCAATGGCAGGCGCCCCTCCCCCAGCCTTGCTGCCACCTTGCAGTTTGATCTCAGACTGCTGTGCTAGCAATCAGTGAGACTCCGTGGGTGTAGGACCCTCCGAGCCAGGTGCGGGATATAATCTCCTGGTGTGCCATTTTTTAAGCCCGTTGGAAAAGCGCAGTATTAGGGTGGGAGTGACCCGATTTTCCAGATGCCGTCTGTCACCCCTTTCTTTGACTAGGAAAGGGAACTCCCTGACCCCTTGCGTTTCCCGAGTGAGGCTATGCCTCGCCCTGCTTCAGCTTGCGCACAGTGTGCTGCACCCACTGTTCTGCACCCACTGTCTGGCATTCCCCAGTGAGATGAACCCAGTACCTCAGATGGAAATGCAGAAATCACCCGTCTTCTGCGTGGCTCACGCTGGGAGCTGTAGACCGGAGCTGTTCCTATTCGGCCATCTTGGCTCCACCAGCTATGCATTCTTGTTGAAGAGAGATACACTGAAACAGTGATGAGTTGGGTTTGTCAATTAGTGTATTCATGGTAGGGTGATAGGATAACAAGCTGGATTTTTTACGATGGAACTCCCAAACGTCACTGTCTGCTGGTATTTCTTTTAGGCCATTCCATTTTTCCGAAGAGGAATTCAGTAGTCTCCTGCCTGCAATATGTAAGCACGGAATAGGGGCAGGAAATGGAGGCAAGCCTCAACCTCTGCCCTTACTCCCCTGGCCCAGCCTTGATCCTCTTGATCTCTTCAGAGAACAGATCTCCAGTCGGCTGGCAGGACAGGCAAGGTGAAAGGAAGCAGTAATGGGATAGTTGCTTGGCTACCAGGGGAGGAGATATCACCTAGTGGGGGACAGGGGTAGCTAATCATTCTAAATATAAACTTTCAGCCAATCTCTTCCTTTTTAACCCTTTACTCTCTGTAGTACTTTGTGCCTCCAAAGTACTGGACCTTCTCAGAGTCAAGCGGGTCAAAGACTCACTTATTGTTAGCTTCCACTCCTTCTGAAACCCAGATGCTAGCTTTCTCTCTGTGCCAAGTCACTTCTATCCAGCTCCAGCCACTTTCCATTTTCCAAAAAGTTGTTGAAATTTCTCCATTACTGTTGTTCTCTCTCCTGGTTTCTTGGTTTTTATATAGATCCTGCTCAATAGGTCCTTTTCAATGCCCTTTATTTTCAGTTTACTGGTATTTTGAGGTTCATTTGCCATGTGTAACCAGGAGAATCATTCTTAAAGTAATTTTTGATACTTTAAGGAATTGAAAATATGCTCTAGTTGCTTCCCTTTAAAGCAACATTTTTTTAGGGGAGTGTGATTCTTCAGACTACATATTTAAAATTGCTACATTTTATATAAAGAAATGACATTACTTATCAACTGTCAAAGTCACACAGTGCAGAACTGGTTTCCAGAAATGCTTAGTGGCTTGGCCGGATTCTTTCACATCTTCCTACCTAGTCTCCCTGAGGGTAAACAGCAGCATTCATAAAGCAGTTAACTAAATGTAAGAATTTTCAATACTGTGGATTTGGATTTCTTCATAAAGTCATCTCACCTTTTATGGAAATTGACCCCATAAAATTAGCCTCTTCATTGGCACCCTACCACAGCCAGCTAAAGTGACTAGTCTCCAAAACCAAAGATTATTTTGCATTTCCTTTAGGATGATGTAAGAATTTGAACCTATCATTTACCTGAAGCAATATCATGGCTAAAGCAGTTCATCAAGCATGTTTCTTTTTCCTATGCATGATTCAGAATTACGTTTTTATTTTTTCTCCCAGAATTAGAGTCCATATTCTTACAATTGAGCTCATTTCTAGATTTAATTTATGTCATGTTTTAATTCATTGGCTTTGTAAACCTAGCACAAATGCAACCAGTACACTGAACATATTCCTCGAGAACACCTCCATATGCTAAATAGATTGTAACAGGTTTCTAAATATGCTTCCCAAAAACCTTGATACTGGTCAAGATAATGCAGTATAGTTTAAGGGATCTGCTAATCATATCCCGGCCTTTGCCTTAGGAACATGAGCTGAACGCTGGCCTGGTTTGTAATTGGACTCTTATGGCCATCTGGCAGCTTCTGTGACATATTAGTGGCCTTGGCACAGTCTCTAATTGGCATGTACCAGCATCAAATTGGCGTGTATCTACATCCACAAGACAGTTTAACTTTCTAAATAAAAGAAGCCATATCTCTCTTTTCTTTAGCTGTGATGCAATTGCTCTTTGCAGGTTTTTTGTTTTATCTTAGAGGAAACTAAAATTTCAAGATTTCCCATGTCACTTTAATCCTGAACTTTTTAAATCTATTTCTGTAATAACTAAAAGAGATTCTTGAAACTGCTGGTCTTTGGCCCCATGTCTTGACGAAATTATGTAGTATTATATCTTTCTCTCTGACTTCAGGCCATAGACATTCTCAATCTGCAGGCTGTCTGCAAGCTTTCATAGAAAGATTCATCTGTAATCATTTTAACAGAGCCAGTGGAGAAAAGATTGCTTTAGTTAGTAGCTTATCAGTTTAAACTGCGTATTCTCTGGTTGGAATGGAAAGTTAATCAAGGAAAACTCAGAGTAAGTTTTCACTTACATTTTATATCTTACTTGGCAACTTGTTTGACAATGTTGCATAAAAGGTCCAGCACAGGAAACATTTTATACTCCTGCTTATGATTAATAAATATGGAATCTGGGGCATTCTATTTTGTAAATCAAGGTCTTAGTCCAAATTTCCTGTTTTTCTACATTAGAAAAAAGCCCTCAGGGTAAAAATAGCACTAAGCTGGGGTACTCAGGAGTCAAGGCAACAGGCAAAACAGATTACTCTAGATACTGTGGTGCTGAGACTGTTATCAGACTAGTAGCAAAGACATTCATTTTGTAGTCATTATAGCAAAGGCATTTGATGCAGCTGGTTTATAAAAACGTAAGTTAATATATCCTACTTTGGATTTTCTATGCTTATTGAAAAGAGGAAAGGAATGGATAATACAAAACAATAAACCAGTGACTTGGAAATGTAGGCTCACACACAGCTGCTAGTTAATGGAAAACCCTAGTCACTCTAGTCAAAGACTGTCTTACCACATCTTAATTTTAATCACATCGATTTCTGCTGTGTTATACAAACTCAGCCACTGTCTTCAATCTCCAATACACTGCACTTCCACACCAAGCACACATACACACTTACTCACAATTTGATCTTGCTCAAAGATTCTCCAGTCTTAAGTCATCTGCACTTTCTGACTTTCTCAAATTCTCTCAGCCCAACCGCTGCATAGTAACCTACAGTAGATCTTCCAGCATCTCTCTTTCTGTAGAATATTACCAAGATACTCTGAAGAATACATGCATGGCAGAAAGTACTTTGGGGTTCATGCCACTAATTGACACTTTATCATGAAAAGATTAAAATGTTCTCATTTGTATTTCTTAATAGCCTAAAGAATGTTTTTTGATACAACCAAAGGAAAGAAAAGAGAATACCACCAAGACCAGGAAAAGGAGAAAGGTAATATTAATAATTTCTTAAATTTGTATGGCCCCACATGGTTTCCATCACATTTTTATATATCATACTTTCATGAGGCAACTATTGTAATCCCCACCTAAGAGATGCAGACATTGTAAGATTCCTTGAGGTTTGGTGACTTTCCTAAGGTCACTACTAATAAGTGTTTCTGTTGGCGCTAAGAATAAATTCTTCTGTCTTCTATTTCAGTCCTGTGGAGTGCCAAATATCTTTGTTACCCACCCTATGTTTTCAGTGTGGTCAGATGTCAGACATAGATTTCTAATTCTAGAAGGAGTCCAGAGCTATCCTCCCCCGGCCCTTCTGGCTCTGTCCATGAAAAGAAATATACCAACCTCCTTTTTCTATTCATTCCAGATTTTAAGACCTTATACCTTAAAGTATGAATAAAAAGAAAATAATAAGCAGATGAAGGTAGTATAAGGCACTTCTGACTAATTTGGAACCATAAATTAAGTCAAAAAAGCTCCCCCACCTCGCATTTTGATATTTGCTGGTGAGCATAGGAAAGACTCTTTCTCATATAAAAACTTTTTTATGGCTCTGCCTTGGAGAAAGTATGGTTAGCTATGACCTTGTCCCACAGTTGTGAAAACAGCAGTGTAATTCTCTCCCTGCCAAGAGGGGTCTGCTGCTGAAGTCAGCCGAGGAAATACTATTGGGATTAGAGGAAAGAAGATGGACTCAAACCTATTACTTAACAGCAAGCTTTTAGAAAACTGAGAGTGTGTGTGCATATGTTTTCTTTTCTTACAAATGGCCAAATAGGAAAATGGGAGATGCCAAATTGGCTAAGGTTTGGCAAGTCCTTAAAGAAGTGACTTTAACTTCTCTTTGATAATTTGTACACTAATGGCCTTCTAGAGTGTTAAGTTCTTGGTGGCTCAAGGTCAAAACTCTAGCTAGATAGTTTAGTCTTGACTGAGTGGGCACGCTAAAATGTGCCCACTGGTGACATATTTTTAAAAGTTAATTACTTTGACAGAGCCTTGACCATTCTTGGCAAGTATGTAGAAATGAGGATATTGTAGAAGGAAGGGGAAAAGCTGGGGTCAGGGGTGGGGAATGCTCCTTCTGGGTCTTTGGTGGAACACTAGAAGGAAGTGAGAAGGGAAGCTTATGATGGAAATAAATGAATGATTGTGGGTTTCTACTACACTGCAGCATTCAATACATGCTACACAAATGAGTCCAAATCAAAATTGATGTTGGAAAGTATTTCCTGTAATATTTTTTCTACTTTCCATAGGGCCACTTTAATACCATCAGTTATCCAAGACCTGAGAATCAAGGGTGTTAAGTCCCCTTCTCAGTAGGCCCCTATGCTCAGATTCCTACTGCAGGTTTTACACTAATGACAGAAATCCAAACTAAGACTCAGCACCTCAAAAACCAGATTGGGCAAGAAATTCTCAAAATTCTAATCCTACAGGAATATAAATCATCTAGGGCTAAAAGAGAGCTTTCCATAGCAATGAGATTTCTTTACTTTTAACAGAAAATAATACCCCAGTATGGAGATGCCTGCAAAAATTTAGTTCTCTTGGAAGTCATAGACCAAGAGTTACAGGAAGCCTTCTAGATCATGTTTTCATTTTTCAAAGCAATAGTTATGTCCAAGAAGTATTTGGTGAATTTTCTCAAATGTATTTATTAAAACCCACATTCACACTTGGCTAACACCAAAAGCTATGTGCCGTTTAAATGCCAGAGGAACTAACCTATTCCAACCAAATGCCATTTTAAAATATGTCGTCCCATTTTTCTTCCTTCTCATATCTTAGAAGAAAATTACTGATGTTCTTGCAAAATCAGAACCAAAACCAGGGTTACCTGAAGACCTACAGAAGCTGATAAAGGACTATTACAGCAGCAGACGCTCGGTGATTGAATTAGAAGAACTGAACCTGCCAGGTATAGCCAAGCTTCAATTTTCCTAATGACAAGTAGCAAAATATAAGTATCTGTTATGGTTAGATGTCTCAGGCAGTCAATTAACACATTTTCCAGCCAGCGTGGTGGCTCATGCCTATAATCCCAGTACTTTGGGAGGCTGAGGCTAGAGGATCGCTTGAGCCCAGATGTTTGAAACCAGCCTGGGCAATATAGTGAGACCTCATCGCTATTAAAAATAAGAATAATAATAATAATTGTTTAAAGAGACATACTTTCAGGCCGGGCACAGTGGCTCACGCCTATAATCCCAGCACTCTGGGAGCTGAGGTGGGTGGATCACTTGAGGTCAAGAGTTCGAGACCAGCCTGGCCAACATAGTGAAACCCCGTCTCTATTAAAAATACAAAAATTAGCTGGGTGTGGTAGCACACACCTGTGATCCCACCTACTTGGGAGGCTGAGGCAGAAGAATCACTTGAATCTGGGAGGCTGAGGTTACAATGAGCCAAGATCACACCATTGCACTCCAGCCTGGGGGACAGAGTGAGACACCATCTCAAAGAAAAAAAAGAAACATAATACTTCTTTTCCTCAATCTAATAGTTTTAACTGATAGATTATATCCTTACTGGATGCTAAACAGTATTTGTCAAATCTAATACTAAGATTTGTGATTGCATTTTTTTATTCAAAAGGCTAATTGTTGGGTGTGCATGTTTTTAACAGACTATTCAACGAGTAGGAATTCATCATGAGGATAGAAGTTAAAGTACACATTTAAAAGTATAGATGTGAAACACTGATTTACTCAACTATTATAGACAAGAACTTTAGCCTTAATAAGCAATTTAGTTTTGTTGTTGCTCTTATCATGGATTTCTAGTCATGGTTTTTAGAATAGTATTTTAGGTTGCAGGCCAGACTCTTTCAAGCAAACTATCAAAAGGTAGGAACAAAATTCTGCATGTTTTGCGAGGCTGACACTTTGCCTCAGGGGATTCTTAAGCCTACTAGAATTTTAGATCCTCTGCCTTAGTGTATTTATAATTAAGCTAAAAGATATTACAAAATTTAAACAGCTAATTTTTTAAAAATATTTATTTATTTATTTTAGAGACAGTGTCTTGTTGTGTCGCCCAGGCTGGAGTGCAGTGGCACCATCGTAGTTCACTGCAGCCTCGAACTCCTGGGCTTAAGTGGATCCTCTCATCTCAGCCTCCCGAGTAGCTGGGAATATAGCCACGTGCCACCACACCCAGCTTAAACAACTAATTTTAATTAATTTCAAAATTATAATGCATCCTTTAACTCTTTTAGGCAGGGATGGGAGGAAATAGATGTTGTCATAAAATCAAACCATAGAAGTTTGGGTACAGCTGCTTCAGATGAGTTATTTTTAGACTACTAGGCATATCTAATATTGCTTTTGGAAAAAGTAGAGGGTGGCTTGATTTCCGTTTTCCATTACAACTTTATGCTTTCTAGAAGCTTGAGAAGCTGAAAAACAATCTGTTCCCTGAATTTTTATAATTCTTTTGTGATATCCTTTTTTAAAAACACACATTGGGTTTGGAGACATGAGTGCCCTGTCTGTTTTCCAAGGAGATTACCCTTTAGGGAATTGAAGGAGTGCATTTGCACATGAGCAGGATCTGGACTTTTAGACTTACTAAGCCCAGACAGTTCCAATAGCAGTTAGAATCCACTCTTCTCAGCACACCACGGCCTCTGCTGTGAAAACTATGTCCTGACTGCGCTATCACAGGAACTATTCTAACAAAACCACTTTTGAAGCTTAACTGAAGTTTGATTTTTACTGTGACTCAATGGTCAGTTTTCCATTCTAGTTCTTTGTTAGAGCAACTTGAACTTAGGAAGAATTTGTGAGCAATGAGACCACTGCTGTTCTGTAACCTCATGGAACATCATAAACCTTGCTCCTCTCTGGAGTTAGAGAGAGTCAAAGCTCAGAAGAAACTTTTAAGGAGTCATTTGAGTTCCATAGTGAATTTGTTTGATATTATTGTTTTATTAGAGTTCAGTAATATAGTTAGGCAAGAATGTGTGGTCATGGTTTGCAGAGGAAGGAAAATATGTTTGAAATAATGTTATAACCAAAAAGAACAGGTTTTTATTTTTAGTTAAAAAAATTAGGCCATTTAAGACACAATAAACTCAGACATCAGAAGAAGGTTTGAGAGAACAGGCCCTGGTCACTACACTGATGAGACCAAGGACAGAGAGGAGATCTAAGCTAGATGTGGGGAAGGAGATACAGTGGGTTATTTGGAATAGGCTCAAGGAGGGACATAAATCCACTTATATATACACATATAAGGTAGATATAAATAACATATTGTTTCTATTTAGTTTGTCAAGCCTCTAACTTGGTTTTGATTTGAGATTGTTTGTGTCTGTAGGGCAGGAACATGTCTTTTCAATTAATATTGTGCACTGTACATTGTTAATGTCATACACATGGGCACTTAATTAGGATTTCAAGGCTGGAGTCACCCGGAGCTAATTAACGTCTCTGCTGTCTCCTGAGAGCTGCAGTGTGATTTAGATTAGTGATTCCTAAATGCCTATAGGCTAGTTGCAACTGAATCACCCAGGAACTTCTTAAAAATCAGATTCCCAGGCCCACCCCCAAGAGATTCTAATTCACTATGCAAAAGAGACTCCATCCCAGGAATCTGTATCTTCAGTTGTCCAGGTGAGTCTGGTCATATCCAGGCTTGGGACATTATAAAGACCACCAAAGGCTCCACAACAGTATAGGAGAAAACAGCTTTGAATTACTCACTTAATGAGTTATATGTGCTGGGTCACAACATAAATTTCATTTTGATCAGTCCAGCCCCTGTTTTATTTTAATGTGTTATATTGTTTTTTACTGTATTGTTATGTTGTGTTGTATTTTGAGACATTATTCCCATTCTTCCCTAATCCAAACTCTATTTTCATATGATAGGAATTTTTAAAAATATGTATATATTCTTATAAAATATGTCATCCGTTGTATGTATATACATATTAAAATGTATCTAAAATGGCTTTGTGCTAATGCTTTCATTCTGTTTCTTTCTTCACTTGACAGTTTTTCCAGATATGACTAAGTAGTTTTATGCATATCTAGTTCATTACTTCTAAACGCAACATAATATTCCAGCATTTCCATCTACCACATATACTCATCCATTTTCCCAGATATGGACACCTAGGTTGCTTCAAGCACCCTGGTATCACAAATATAATGTCAGGATGAATATCCTTGTGTGTCTATCCTTAATAGACCATGCAAGAATTTCTTTCTATTATTTACCTTGAATTGAAATGATAGAATTATAGGGTATATACATATTAATATTATTACTTTCCAGAATATCTATACCAGTTTATACTTCCACTTACAGTTCACAAGAGTTTCCATCAACTTGCATTCTCAACAACACTTGGTATACATCTTGCTAATAGTTGCCATTCTAATGAGTGTGTAAAGTATGATCTCATTATATTAACTTGCACTTCTCTGATAACTAGTGAGTTTCAACATGTTTACATAGATTTGTTAGCCACTTCATTTTGCATTTGTGTAGTCCCTATTTTATGGATTTGGAAAATAAAGGTGCTTCATTAATCTGCTGAGTGATATAAGAAGCTCCTATTTCACTGCTCTAAGAAATTGTGGGCAGCTCCGTGACAGGTTAAAAGTTTACTTGTTGCTGCTGCTGTTATTTTAAATATAGGCAACACTTTAAGATATAAAATGGGCCCCCAATTCACTAATATTTTACAACCTTATACATCACTCATAAGTCACGTATAATCTATTTTGATTGTGTGTGTGTTTACAAAATTCTCTGTAAAGTATGTTTATCATATTTCTAGACTCCTGTTTCCTCAAGGCCAATGATTTGACTCACAGTCTTTCCTCATACCTAAAAGAAAGTAAGTAAACTCTGATTTTAATCTATTTAAACTCATTCTTATTTTGCTCTGGCTTTGGGAATTTAGGTTTTGGTCTTGTTTTTGTTTTATAACACATTAGGCCATTATTGCTCTAGGAATCCAGAGAATGGTGTTCTAGTCCCAGGTCCCCCACCAATTTGCTGTTTGACCTGAGATGAGTCACTGAGTACTCCCCTGGACTTAATTTCTTATCTGAAAAACAAGGAAGATGGACTATGTGATATGTGTTCCATCTGTGAGATTCTGAAATTCTGTTTGCATGTTTAGAACTCAGACCATGGCTATTATGAAGTCAATCTAATTTTATCTTTTCAAAATGTATTTTTTGGGAGGCTGGAGAGGGACAGAGTCTCACTCTGTCTCCCAGGCTGGAGTGCAGTGGGTCTGGTCACAGCTCAGTGGAGCCTCAACCTCCTGGGCTCTAGCGATCCTCCTGTCTCAACCTCCCAAGCAGCTGGGACTATAGTTGCGTGCCACCACAAGCAGCTAATTTTTTTTTTTAATTATTTTTGGTAGAGACAGGGTCTTCCTATGTTGCCCAGGCTGGTCTCAAACTCCTGGGCTCAAGAGATCCTCCCCACTCAGCCTCCCAAAGTGCTGAGATTACAGGCATGAGTTACTGTGTCTGGCCCTTCAATATGTATTATATGTAGCCAGCAATAATTAAATTATTCATATCAACTGGTCATTTATTCATGGCCAGCAATGAAATAGTTTACATACAGAGAGTTTCCATTCTTCTTTCAAACTACAAGCAATTCTGATGACACTCAACTTGAGTTCATAAACCTTTCTCAGCTTCAAATTCAGAAAATGTAAATCTAGGTAATAATAGAATCAACCTCACTAGATTATGAGAACTAAAAAGAAAATGTATGTAAAGTGCTTAGCACCGTGTCAGTATTTAGTAAATGTTTGCTGTTTTTAAATGTTTGTTCCATTTATATCTTATGTTGAATGTCCCTTTAAAATTTAACATGATTGAATCATAATTCGTTTCCTATTTAATCCACATTGTCTTCAAGTATCAAACCTAAATTAAAATATCAAAAATCTAATATTCCAAATTTTTTTACTTAATTTTAAAATTAGTCACATTTAGGCACTTGGTATGTTTGTTTTGTGTTACAAATTAATGATACTTCATTTTAATCTAATATTTACAATAACCAGAAAATTGAATTATAATTGTAATTATAATGAACCATGCTTACTATATTTTATTTTGCTTAAATACTCAACAAAGAAGAAATACTCAACTTGGGAGGTGGGCCCTGTTTTGCCATATTTCAAATAATTGTTTTCTGGTCTTTTTTCCAGTTTGTCCTAAATGGGTAAAACTTAGGAAGAACCACAGTGAGAAGAAATCGGTCCTGATGCTGATCATCTGCAGCTCAGCCATCCGATCCCTGGAGCTCATTAGGTTGGAAGGTTCACCTATTCCATATCATAAATGTTTTCTGAATAACTGATATATGCCAAGCTATTATGTTCTATGTGCTGGAGATGTAGCAATAAACAAAACAGAGTCCCTGCCCTCATGGAATTTATATTTCAGTGGAGGAGACAGATAATAAACAAATGAAGATACATTATAACGTCAGGTACATTGATAAGTTATGTAAGGAAAAATAAAGCATGGCAAAGGGATATAAGTAGATCAGGACTACTTTTAAAAGGGTGGTCACAGAAAGCTTCTCTAAGGAGATGACAATTTGATCAGAGACTTGAACAAAGTGAAGAAGGAAGCCCAGCAGTTATCTGGAAGAAAAGCATTCCAGGTAGAGGGGAGAGTAAGCACAAAAGACCCCAAGATAGGATGCCATTATAGGATTTTGAGGAGTTACTTGATCTGAATCATCATTTTAAAGGTTCACTTTGGCTGCTGTGTGGAGAGCACACATTATAGAGAGCAAGGGTAAAAGCAAGATCATACCCCAAACAACCAGTTAGAAGAAAAGATCTGACTTAAAATAGTAACAAGAAAAGACAGAAGCCAGGCACAGCAGCTCGTGCCTATAATCCTATCACTTTGGGAGGCTGAGGTGGGAGGACTCTTGAGCCCTGGAGTTTGAGACCAGCCTGGGCAACATAATAAGACCCCATCTCCATTATAAAAAGAAAAGATAGACTACCACGGACTACACTTACCAAAACTTATGTACAGACAACATCATCTGAGGGATGCAGAAAACTTGAACAAACCAAAATGTATACCATATTCTTGAATAGGAAAACTCAATATTGTAAGGATGTCTGTTTTACTTAGGGTAGCCTTCAGATTTCACATATTCCTAGTAAAACTCCAATAGAATCGTGTTTTTTTTTTTTTTTAACTGGATAAACTTGTTCTGAATTCTTATGGGATAATATACAACTAAAAATAGGCAAAGAAATTCTGAAAAAGAATACTAATGAGAGGATTATATGCCTAGAGATTATAAATTTTATATATATATATATATATATATATATATACACATACACACACACGCACTCTGAAGTCTCAATAAAATAATTAACAGTATGGAACTGGCACATGCATGACAGATCAGATGAGTGGAACAGAATTGAAAGTTCAGGATCAGACCCAAATGCGTATGAAAATGTAGCATATGCCTAAGGTGACAAATCAGAACTCGATAGGGAAAGATGGATTGTTTAATAAATGGTGTTGGAACAACTGAGTAGCCATCTGGAAAAATAAAGTTGGATTCATATCTCACTTATAACAAGATAAATTCCAAATGGAACAAAAATTTAAAGGTAAAGATTATGTTTTAAAGATAATTTGTCAGTGCTTTACTAAGTGCTTTCACATATGTTTTCATTTACTGTAGTTTTTGTAGAATAAACAAAAAGGCTTCCACTGGTCAGTGGTAACATTCAGCTTTCAGAGAAGAGCCGTAAGAGTCAGATGGGATTTGCTAGGACCAGCTCTCTCTGAGAGCCTGGCTCTGGGCCAGGCTTTGACAGGAGACAAAACAAAGGAAAATCCAAGTCATGAAGAAAGAGGAACTTGGTCAAATAGACTAAGGTGCAAATCTAGACATTCAATAGTTATTTACATCTGTTTTTTTCTAAATGAACTAATCTAATCATGAATTTAGAAAAGTAGTTGTTAAACTGTAATAGTCCTTCAAACCCTCCTTTCTCCACTGGAGACACACATTAAATTGTATCACATTATGCACACACATTAAATTGTAGTATATAATCCCCCAGTGAAACACTTGTGTTTCTTTCCATTTTTTCTGCTCTAAACATAATTATCTTGAAGATTCCAACTGCTTCCGGGCAGCTGTACTTGCCGGTCCTGAAATCATGGGAATTCACATTGACTTTTCAGTGCTTTAAAAACTACCTCATTTCAGATTCAGATGCTAAGGGCAAAGAGTGTGGCCTGGAGGTGGACTCTTAAAATAAAGCTATCAAATTGATTTGAGCTTTTGTTACACATAAATTCCTTACTGAGGGCATAAAAGTACTGTGTTGTCACACTTCATTTACCAATTCGCAGTATTTTTTTGTGTCCCCAGTAGTACTATGATCCATTTCAAGGTTAGGTGATTTGCAAAAGGTGATTTCTGAGTAGGCATAACAAGCCCTATTCATAAAGACTAATATTTAATAATTCTAACTTTTATAAGAACATCTGTTCTATTGAGAGCCATGACTTATTTTTAATTGTCTTCCTGGTTAACCTTGCCATGGAGAAAGCTTATGTGTAAGTAAAAACTTGAGGCAACAGAACTTGTATAGCATGATTCACTATTTTGCAAACTCATATGTTTTTACTGGTCAATATTTCTCAAAATATAATAACGATGTATGAAGGAAAGTAGTAAACCCATGTTAGGTCTATCCTCAAATATAGATGATATATAGAAATACATTCAACAAATGAGAAACAGGTTGTGAAAATAGAAGCAAGGAAAAAATAAAGAACAGAAAATTAGGTGAAGCAAGCTAGAAATGGTGCTGAAAATCACATCCATAAATCCCTGTACAGTTGCAAAGGTGGCCCCAACTGGGGGCCTACACTTTCCAACAGCCAGGATCTGTTGAGAAACATTATCAGTTGCCAGATTGATGACATTCTGTGGGTTTAAGAAGAAAAAAAAAAAGTTCCCTGAGAAATACAGTTTTCCCCTCTGTGACATAGTGACAGCAGCATTCTCAGTATCATCTGTTCAACAAAAACCCTGGACAGATAATGTTATGTGGCTGTTTATAGAGCAGCTGTTGGTGCCAGCTGAGGACCTGATGCCAAAGTAGAGGTAGAAAGGCAGGCACAGCAGGTGCACCAGCGCCGTCTCGGCCCTCAGAGCTGGTGGTCTGGATTGTTGTAGATAGATCTAGATTTTTGACTACCTAGAAACTAAATGGACTGCCTGTCCTACTGGTATAAGCCAGAGACTGTAAAGTGACAACTCAAAGGCTAAGTTTACCCTACAAGTATTTGGCACCTAAAAAATTTGTGAGTGACTTGCCCATATTTAAAATCAGATTGCACATATAAAAATCTAGATTTCTGGCTTCTCTAAAAATCAGAGGGTCTTAGGCCCATAATCTCACATCATCATAACTGGCAAAGCTGAGCACTAGTTGACCCCTTTACGGGGGGCATCACTCTCGAGTGCCCCTCAGTCCTCACCCCTGCTTCCCAGATCACCTCATTTACAATAACCCCCTGCCCTCATAGCTTTAATTCAGCCAGTCCTTTGTGTCAGTGGTTTCTTCTTACTTTTTTTCCTTCCTTCTTTGCTTCCTCTTTCCCTTCCTTCCTTCCTTCTTTTCTTGCTTCTTGGCTGAAGCTCCATTTCCACCTATAAAATTTTATAGAGAAACTTAGTCTACAAAGTAGATAAGAAAGGACAGCTGTGATAGAAGGATAGAAGCCCTCCCTCTTCCCCCTTTCAGGCTCATCTCCTGGCTTCCCTCATGGCCACCACAGGCAGACCTTTGTAGACGCCCTTGGCTCCACAGAGAACAGGCTGACATCACCGCTCCAAGATATCTTTTGCAACCAAATTTTGTATGAGAACTGCACTGCATAGTTGGAAGATGAATTTTCTGCCAGGGACCTGAAATACAGGAATTCTGTATTACAAGTGAAAGGCAGATCATGTGTTTCAATAATCAAGGAAGCCTAAGTAAGGTTGACCTTGTGTATGGCAGTGTGAAGCCAACCCAGATATGTGCCTGAATAAAAGGCCACCCCACTCTCGTTGCAAAGATTGGCTAACCTGCAAATCTCAGAATTTGTGTGTACATATGCACATATATACACACATATGCACACATCCTTTGAATAAAGCAAGACATAATACTTAAGTAGTCATCGTGGCCTAGAATGAGTTGGTTTTCTTAAGCATTCACCTACTTCTTTTCATTAGGTCGATGACAGCATTCAGAGGAGACGGCAAAGTTATAAAATTATTTGCAAAGCACATAAAGGTAAGCAAGGGCCTGTGTGATCCCTAAAGGCCTCTCCCAGACCTCAGCTTTTTCCTTTCAACCTCTTCTCCTAATCTTCTTAGCAAGTATTTTATTGAGTTCCTTCCTTACGTAACATTTAACAACTTTTCTGGTTTTTTAAATTCTATGCTTCCGCATACCTACCTCCCCTGTACGGCAGTCGCTACTGCCATGCTCCGTCCCTGTATAGAACCTGAGGCTTGACCCTTTGATTCCTTGAAGATTTACCAGTTTTCTAGGGATATGCTCATCTCTGCCCTGGAAGTCGACCCTACACAAGGGTAGCTCCATTTGTATTTCACTTTCTTAACTTTGAGATAAAATGTTCTAAATTGGTGTAAGATTGCACTTTCTCAATGACTTCTTTTTCTTTCTTCTCTTTCATCTTGGAACAGGTCCAGGAGCAGGTAAAGTTGCTGGAGAAGCGTGTGGTGCACCTGGGTGTAGGAACTCCGGGGAGAATTAAAGAACTTGTTAAACAAGGTATGACAAGAGGGCAGTGATACTCTTGCCCAGGGCTGGGAGTTTGCCTTACCCACATGTGAGTCTCAGAAACTAAATTCAGGATATACAAAAACCAGACCTCTGTGTTAACTCAGGAATTGGAAACTCGGCCTTTAATTTCTGAAACCAACCAGCAAGTATAGCACAATAGGGAATGATAAGGACTGTGGCAAACTGAAGTACATGTGCCCACCTAAACAGAGTCAAATTCCAGCTGCTATAAGCAGGTTAGTGGATCCACATAGCCTCCATTCCACCACTGTGCAGCCACTGCTTGAGTTGAGCAGTTCCCTGTCACTCCACTGAGTCTTGGGGAGACTCCCATTTTGAGGGCTGGTATATAAAACATACTAAAACAAAACGTAGTTTCCATGAAAGTAATGCAGGCATTCCATAATAGTTCTTCCCAAATGTGTTTCTCTTTTAGTGCTTTACAGAAAGTATTCTAGACAACATCCACTGGTGGGTTTTTATAGTTTGCCAACTTTCTCAAAGCCAGTAGCCTAAGAACCTGCTAACCTGCCGATTATCTTATTACCTCTTCTACCTACCAGGCAGATTGAATGATTTCTTTTCAATACTTATTTCCAAATTACTTATGTATTATATAATAGAGCTTTTTTTAAAATAACTGTCTGGAGCTATTCTCAGATTATTTTATATATCTAAAAGTAATCTGTTCATCAGTGTAGTAACTCATTATAGAGATGGTCATTTGCCAGGGAGCAACAAAAGCTAAAACTACTGTTGTTTCTCTCCAGATGAAAATCATCCAGGGTTAGTTGAACCCACTATATGCAGACTTTTGTACAAATACCAACAACTAACAAATTTGGCTGCCCCTGACAAGGAAGGGAAACAACATTTTTGAGTTCCTACTTGTACGCAGTGCTACGCTTGACACCCTTACATATGTTACCTCATTTAGCACTCACAGCATCCTTACAGGCTAGCCTTTTTATTTTTTATGAGAGAGAACTGAAGCTCAGAGGGTTAAGTCGCCCTCCCCAAGGTCTATCAGTCCAGGCTTTCCTGGTTCTAGAGCCTTTTCCCCTCAAGGAGCTCCTGATCCAGCTGAAGAACTAAGTGTACATAGACTGAGATCGATAGCATGAGGCAGTAAATGCCAAGAGCCAAATGAGCACTTCTAAGTCCTACAAGAGTTGAAATGAGAAGGAGATAGTTATGCTGGCCTGAATCTGCAGGGCAGGGTCTTTAACTGATCTTTGAAGTGTGGGGAGGATTGAAATAGGCCGGGAGGGTCAGAGGAAGCATTCATGAATGGGAGAACAGCCCAGTGAGATTCTCAGAAAGCAGGCACATGCACGTGGTATATCACAAGGAATTGATGAGGAGGTAAAACAGTGTTGTAGTTAAGAGCCCCTGTGATGGACTCAGACCTCCAGATTCAAATCCCAGGTCTAGCAACTTACCAGCTCTGTGACCTTGGCAAGTTACTTAACCCTTCTCAGCCCGTTTCTTTGTGCTAACAACAGGGATAGTAATAGTAGCTACTTAAAGGTTTGTTATAAAAACAAAATTCCAATAAAGAGCTCAGCACACTAAGTGTCACACCCTAAACACTTAACAAATATTAGTTATTTATTAAAGAGACCAACTTTCTTGCTTGGAGACCTCGTGGGCTCTAGTAGCACGTGATGTAACTAGAAAGAAATTTGAGGAAAGTCCTTGAACAGTAAGCCGAGGAGTTTGGATTTTTGTCTTGTGGACATCCTATGGCATTTGAAAGTTAAGGAACAGATGAGAGGCACCAAGGCCTTCTATGAGACACAGATTTGGGAGTAATTGGCTGGGTATCAGGAGAAGCTAAGGATGGACTCTCAGGTTGGTTCCTGCCTCCCTAACAGCTTTTAGCTAAAGATTCACCACCAGCCCCTCCTGGAATCCACATTTTTTTGTGTGTCACCAGACTTCCCCAGCCCCCACCCCATGCAACAGGATTACTCTTCTCTGTATTTAAAAGAAAGAGAGGAAGATTAAAAGCAAAGCTATCCAGACTATTGAAGTCAGATCTCTACAGAGTTGTGAGACCTCAATATGAAGGCTTATTTCATATGGAAAAATCATTTAAAGGGCGATTTTTTTTTAATATTAATGAAAATAATTTTTACATCTGATTCTAATTGGATGAATGGTTTCATATTCATTAACCACAGGTATTTGGCTACATACAAAGTGTTTAAAGAGAATAGTCCCAGCACCCTAAAAGTGAAAAATCTAACAGAGTGACACCAATAGCATATATGTAGCTGTTTATAACTTAATAAAATGTTTATATGTTTGATATATAAGGAGAGTTTTCAGACATTGAAAGATATCCTATGACATTGGGATGTATAAATTACAGACAGTTGTGTTGTTTTAATTTAGTAACGAAGGGGATTTTCTGACTGTAGGAGCCTTTGAAAATGCAAAAATGTACAGAGAAGAAAACAAGTCACTTTAGAAGCAATCTCTTGTTAATAATGAATGTATTTCCTTTCAGTCTTTTTTCTATACATTTGTATGTTTATTTTTATACAACAGAGATTGATTATACTGCATCTCATAACTTTATAACCTACCATTTTCACTCGCTATATCTCATGAGGACTTACTTTCCTTGTCATGAAGCACGTTTAATTTTTCATTTGTATAGCTACGCTATTTACAATATTCTATTGTAAATTTATTTTTTTGCAATTCTATTATGGTAGGCTTTGGGTTGTTTCTAAATTTTTGCTATTATAAATAATGTGGCAGTGATCATTTTTGCAAGTAGCTGTGTTTATGTTTCTGATGCTTCACTGGGATATGTCATAGAAGGAAATTTATTTTATCAAATAAAAGCATTTTGGCTGGGCACCGTGGCTTACGCCTATAATCCCGGCACTTTGGGATGCTGAGATGGGCAGATCACTTGAGGTCAGGAATTCAAGATCAAATAAAAGCATTTTGAAGCTGTTATAATATTATGCTCAGTTTCATTCCAGAGAGGCTGTACCTATTTGCTTTCCTGCCAGCAGTTATATTAAGGGAAGACTGACGATCAACTCATTATCTTTTCCAGTTCACTATTTTTATTTTAATTTTGCAGACAGTTTTTAATAACAGGCATTTGAATTATAAAAAGCATGAACAAGTATTAGGGGCAAAGAGGAAAATATTTAAATACTACAGGGAAAAGCTGAGGGGAAGCGCCGCAGGAGAGGAAGGCTGCAGGTACTGTTAACACGAGAGATGTGGAACAGCTTGGAGCAGAAGCTAGAACTGACTGTATGCCCAACTGTGAGACATCTGAGGACTACACAATCCCTGAGGTCCCCTTCAGCCCTCGCCGTCCATAATTGTCTTCTAGACAGACAGGAAAACAGAGAATGGAGTCATTAAGTGATTTACCAACCTCATCAAAGGATAGCTGAATAGAGCCTATTCATCTCAACTTCCTTTTCTGCCTAAAATGAACCACCCAGCCCTGTCCTCATCTTTCTCCCCACTCACCTCCTGAGAGCCATGCAGACTCCATGGACTCAACTCTTTTGAAAGGCCACTACCCCAAACTGCGGGATTTAGCTTAGTAAATCCCTGTCAGGAATGAGACTATAGCCTCTGGGGCTTCATGAAATGGAGGCCTGGCCAGCGTGTGAGCATTTGAGGAGCTTAGCAAGAGCAGCTTCTCTGCTTTCCTCAGGAGGAGTGATGAGATGAAAAAAAGAGCAAGTCTCAGAGTGCTGCATTTGTTTTCCATCAGGGAAGGGCAGCACTTAATGTGCGGAGATTAGTTACTGGGGGAGAGGACAACATATGAGACAAAAAGTAACCCAGAGAATAAAAAATCATTTTAATAAGCTTATGTCATGAGGTCTTTACTGCAGCAACTCTCTCCCTGTCTCTTTCAGGTGGCCTTAATTTGAACCCCTTAAAATTTCTGGTTTTTGACTGGAACTGGAGAGATCAGAAGTTGAGGAGAATGATGGACATTCCTGAGGTACCACGTAACCAGCAGTTGCCTTTAATCATTTTTTCTCTATTTGAACTTGGTTCAAACACAGTAATAAAGTCTTTGACATGAGGAGCCAGCACATTTTAGATTTTGAAATGATTTCTTTTTTAACTCTGAGCTAACTATAATTATAGAGCCCACCTCGTCCCCTTACACATAATTGTATCCTTTCCATGTGTTTCACGGGAATCAGCTCTGTTGCTCCTTAAATGACCAATGGCCTCTCCTCACTAGGGACCATTTTGAGAAACAAGAAGATCTGAAGGACCTGCACTTTTCCTGTGCCTTTCTTTGTAGACACACTCGTCTTTATTTTTCATTCTTATATGTGCACTTTTGGCTCGGGTTAGGGGAGCAGGGGTACAAACTTGCCTCTGCCAGCATCTCCACATGGATTCCCCAGAACCCACTTACTTAATTTAGAAAGATATTTTGGTTTCATGGGGTGGGGACATTTTTTGATGTCTCAGTTGATTGGAATTGAATGACTGAATGCCTTTGTGGGCACAGTATTAGCTCATTATATATTTTTAAAAACAATCCATTATCATCATAATGTGAAAAAATTACTTTGCCACCTACCACGCTATCATGGGGCTAATTTTTCAATCTAGCCTGATGCTTCACAGTAGCTGTTAGGAAAAAAAAAATGGTTACCAGTCACTAACCAAGAACAAATCATGGTAGTAACTATCAAAGAGGCTTGGAAATACTTTTCCAAACATGCTGAATGAATTAATTTATCACATAAAGCTATATCTCCAGATTGACCAAACCTGATTATAATTGATCGGTGAGTTATTTCAGACATCAGTTCAGGTTAAAAAACAATTTGCTCAGTTACACACACACATGCACACACACATACACAGTCGTGCATTTTGTCCCCTGACTTAACTGGTTTCTTAAAACTGGTTTAACAAATTTGATATCAGGCATGAGGCCATAGTTGATTATTTCAGTTATAATATTAAATCTGACTAATCTACTAAGTTTCTAATTCTAATAATGAGAAATGTCCAAAAACATCTTGTCACCTATAGTTATTTTTATTCTGTTGCTGTCATTCTTAGCAGTTATCCTAAGGCAATAAAATCCTATACTGAACTATTGTATATAATCTTGTTTACAGAAAGCACACTGTGGAGTCCTTGAAACACCTTTGTATAGCATTTTATTTTGAATGGCTGCAAACAAAAGGGCACTTTAATGAAACTAATGTTTTATATAGTACCTCCTCCTTCATTTATATAAATATTTTAATTCTGCCAGGCATGGCGGTGCACACCTGTAATCCTAGTGCTCTGGGAGGCCAAGGTGGGAGGATTACTTGAAGCCAGGAGTTCGAGACCAGCCTGGGCAACAAAGCAAGACCCTGTCTCTACAAAACAATAATAATAATAGGCCAGGCACAGTGACTCACACCTAATCCCAGCACTTTGGGAGGCCAAGGCAGGCAGATCACTTGAGGCCAAGAGTTCAAGACCAGACTGGCCAACATAGCAAAACCCTGTCTCTACTAAAAATAGAAAAATTAGCTAGGTATCATGGCACATGCCTCTAATCCTAGGTACTCAGAAGGCTGAAGCATGAGAATCACTTGAACCTGGGAGGCAGAGATAGCAGTTAGCCGAGATCACGCCACTGCACTCCAGCATGGGCAACAGAATGGGACTCTGTCTCAAAATAATAATAATAATAATTTTAAAAATTTCAACTCTGAATCAAATGTGTGTTAGGACTTTTGCCCTCTCTGATTCTGGCCATAACAGCTGGGTAAATATCAGGGAGTCCTGATGGTTGAATTTATTCACCAAGAACATTTTGGCTTGATCTTAATATCTTTCCCCCCCTTTTCTCTCATTTAGATAAGAAAGGAGGTATTCGAACTTCTGGAAATGGAAGTGCTCAGTCTGTGCAAGTCAGAATCCTTGAAACTGGGCCTTTTCTAAGTCTGTGTCCTAATGAAGATTCCAGTTTTCACAGTAGAAGTTGCATCTTATTTAATGACTCTGATACATTGCAAGCACTCAGTAAATATCAGCAAATAGTTTATGTTAACTGTGTCAGCAGATGGATCACTGGAATGTGGGGATTCTGAAACAGAAATGAAACTGTCCTTTTGACAACTGTCTTATATAATAAAGTATCACCGGCTTGTGTATGATCCTTGTTGTGTATGACTGTGTTTTTCTGTCACCAACTGGCTTCTGATGTAACTGTGCAGGAGAAAGGAAAGAGCAGCTAGGTGACCTTAGGCAAGCCTAAGGTCTTGCTTCTCTGAGCCCCATCTTATCAGCTCAAAGTGGGAATGTCTCACAGCATTGTTGAGGATTCCAGGAGATAGTACATGGGGAGCAGATTTGTAAACTCTGAGGCATAGTCCCAGCAAAAAGGGTGGCAGGTATATTAATCCATTCTCACATTGCTATAAAGAACTACCTGAGACTGGGTAGATTATAAAGAAAAGAGGTTTAATTGACTCACGGTTTCACAGGCTGTACAGGAGGCATGGCTGAGAGGCCTCAGGAAACTTATAATGATGGCAGAAGGTGAAGGGGAAGCAAGCACATCTTCACATGGCGACAAGAGAGCAAGAGAGTGAAGGGAGAAATGCTACACACTTTTAAACGACTAGATCTTGTGAGAACTCACTCCCTATCATGAGAACAGCGGAACAGCAAGGGAGAAATCTGCCCTATGATCCAGTCACCTTCCACCAGTTCCCTCCCCCAACATTGGGAATTATAATTCAACATAAGATTTGGGTGGAGACACAAAGCCAAACCATGTCATTCCACCCCGGCCTCTTCCAAATTTCATGTCCTTCTCACATTTCAAAACACAATCATGCCTTCTCAACAGTCCCCCAAAGTCTTAACTCATTCCAGCATTAACTGAAAGGTCCAACTCCAAAGTCTGATCTGAGACAAGGCAAGTTCCTTCCACCTGTGAGCCTGTAAAATAAAAAACAAGTTAGTTACTTCAAAGATACAATGGAGGTACAGGCATTGGGTAAATGCTCCCATTCCAAGTGGGAGAAACTGGCCCAAACAAAGGAGCTAAATGCCCCATGCAAGTCTGAAACCCAGCAGGGCACTCATTCAATCTTAAAGCTCCAAAATAATCTTTGACTCCATGTCTTACATCCAGGCCACGCTGATGTAAGGAATGGGCTCCCAAGGCCTTAGGCAGCTCTGGCCCTGTGGCTCTGCAGGGTACAGTCCCCATGGTTGCTTTCACAGGCTGGTGTTGAGTGCCTACAGCATATCCAGGTACACAATGTAAGCTGTCAGTGGATCTACCATTCTGGGGTGTGGAGGATGATGGCCATCTTCTCACAGCTCCACTAAGCAGTGCCCCAGTGGGGACTCTGTGTAGGGTCTCCAACCCCACATTTCCCCTCTGCACTGCCCTAGTAGAGGCTCTCCATGAGGGCTTCACCCCTATAACAGGCTTCTGCCTGGACATCCAGGCATTTCCATACATCCTCTGAAATTGAGGCAGAGGCTTCCAAACCTCAACTCTTGCCTTCTGCACACCCATAAGCCCAACAGCACATGGAAGCTGCCAAGGCTTGGGGCTTACACCCTCTGAAGCAATGGTTTGGCTGTACCTTGGCCCCTTTTAGTCACAGCTGGAGCTGGGGCAGCTGGGAATTAGGCTGCCATGGCCTAAGGCTGCACAGACCAGCTGGCCCAGGGCCTAGCCCACAAAACCATTTTTTCCTCCTAGGCCTCTGGGCCTGTTTGGTGGGGGTGGGGAGGGCTGCCACGAAGGTCTCTGAAGTGCCCTGGAGGCATTTTCTCCCTTGTTTTGGCTATGAACATTCGGCTCCTCTTGTGCAAACTTCTGCAGCTAGCTTGAATTTCTCCCCAGAAAATGGGTTTTTCTTTTCTACCACATGGTCAGGCTGCAAATTTTCAAGCTTTTATGCTCTGCTTTGCTTTTAAATATAAGTTATCTTTGCTTATGCAAATGAGCATAGGCTTTTAGAAGCAGCCAGGCCACCTCTTGAACACTTTGCTGCTTAGAAATTTCTTCTGCCAGATACCCTAAGTCATCTCTCCCAAGTTCAAAGTTACACAGATCCCTAAAGCAGGGGCACAATGCCACTAGTCTCTGCTAAAGCATAGCAAGAGTGACCTTTGCTCCAGTTCCCGGTAAGTTCCTCATCTCCATCTGAGACCACCTCAGCCTGGACTTCATTGTCCATATCACTATCAGCATTTTGGTCAAAACCGTTCAACAAGTCTCTAGGAGGTTCCAAACATCCCTCATATTCCTGTCTTCTGATCCTTCCAAACTGTTGCAACTTCTGCCCGTTACCCAGTTTCAAAGTTGCTTCCACATTTTTAGGTATCTTTACAGCAATGTCCCACTTCTCTGGTACCAATTTTCTGTATTCTTCCATTTTTACACTGCTATGAAGAACTACCTGAGACTGGGTAGTTTATAATGAAAAGAGGTTTAATTGCCTTCCAGTTCCACAGGCTGTACAGGAGGATGGCTGGGGAGGCCCCAGGAAATTTACAATCATGGCAGAAGATGAAAGGGATGCAACCACATCTTGTGGCAACAAGAGAGCAAGAGAGTGAAGGGGGAAGTGCTATACACTTTTAAACAACCAGATCTCTTGAGAACTCACTATCATGAGAACAGCAAGGGGGAAATCTGCCCCCATGATCTAATCACCTCCCACCAGATCCTTCCCCCAACATTGGGAATTACAATTCGACATAAAATTTGGGTGGGGACACAGAGCCAAACCACATCAGCAGGGTAGTGGTAGAAAGAGTATCAAGTGAATTTGGCCCTTTGTAAACATATAAAAAGACAACAATATAATTACAGCTGTCTTAGTCATTAACTTTTTTTAAAAACTTTCTGTTTTGAAACTTCAGGCTTAATAGAAAAGTTTAAAAAATAGAGAATTCCCATATCCCCTTCCCTGAGCTTTCCCAGTGTTAACTTCTTGTATAACCATAATAGAGTTATCAAAACTAAGAAGTCATCACTGGTACCGTATAATTAACTAAACTACAGAGATCATTTGGATTTCTCCAATTTTTCCACTAATGTCCTTGTTCTATTCCAGGATTCACTGCAGGATCCCACATTGCACTTACTTAGTTGTTGTGTCTTTTTGGTTTCTTCAGACCAGTGACAGTTCCTCAGTATTTCCCTGTCTTTCATGACCTTCACACTTTTGAAGAGTATCCATCGTGTATTTTGTAGAATGTCCTTCAATTTGGATTTGTCTGTAATGTTCTCATGATTTGATTAAAGTTATGCATTTTTTGACCAGAATACCACAGAAGTGAGTATGTCCTTCTGGATTTATTATATCAGGGGTACATAATGTTAATATGTCTTATTACCAGTGATGTCAACCTTGATCACCTGGCTAAGGTGGTATCTGCCAGTTTTTTCTATAAAGTTATTATTTTCCCTTTGTAATTAATATCTATTTTAGGGGCAGTACTTTGAGGCTATACAAATATCTGTTTTTCCTCAAACTTTTGCCTGCTAATTCTAGCAAATATTGGTAGTTCTTGCCTGCGACAGCCATTACTGTAATGGTTTTTCTATTTTTATCATTCCTTCAACATGTGTTACATTTATTACAGAATTCCTCTTTAAGAAAGAATTATCTCCTTTCCCCCATTTACTTGTTTGTTCAATTATTTGTTTACATCAGTATGTACTCATTGATACTTATTTTATTCTATGAGTTTTAAGGTAATAGTATTGTTTTTTATTTTGTTGCTCAAATTCACTTACTTTTCTTACTCATTTAAATAATGTTGATTGGTTACCCACTCTGTGCCAAGCACTGTGTTTACAACTTTCATTTATATGTAAGCTGTCATGTTTAATCACTGAAATAGTCCCAAAAAAAAAGTGTTATAAGTCACATTGTATAGACAATGAAACTAAATCTGAGAAGGGACATACACTAGCTTAAGCAGCAGAACCAGAAGTCAGACCCAGGTCTCCCATATCCACTTCAAGACACCCAACTTATCTGGAGACTCAAGCATATACAGCAAACAAGAGATAGGAAAGCAAACAGATGCCATTACTGATATATAAAATTCTACATTCAAATTTTGTGAAATTGTAAATGAGCCAACCGGCTAGCAAGTCAAAATCCAGGAAATCACACAGGCCTGCACACCAGCAACTTGTTCATGCACCTTGCACCTCTGTGGCCTGAAAGCCACATACAGGAACTCAGAGGAAAGAGGAGTAGGTTCCATTCTCCAGGATTCCCACTAGAGCCCAGTAAGTTAAAAGAAAAAAACCCACCACAGAATGAACATTAAGCTATTGCTAAACTTAACCCTATCATTTTCATCCCTTTAACCCTAAGAGGTGAGATATTCTTGGCCAACGGTAAGAAAGAAAATGGACCACATACCTTCTCAATGGAGGCATTTAACTTCCTGTCAAGTGACATGTCTTAGATTAATGTGGAAAAAAAGCCATCAAGTATGATTGTATCAGAGGAGAGATTTGCAAATTAAGACATTGTGGTCTGTGCTGTCAGAATTCAGACCAATCTGCCAAGCTGCTATTAATTTGCCAAAATATGAGACTATCATGAATATTACATGTGTATATTCATATAATGTATATTTAATATATATTTTTATATTTAACGTATATATTTTCATCCCAGCAGTTAATAGGAAAGACAATGAAATATAAGGCAACCCCAAATATACAAATGTCTGCTAATGCCTGAGAAGGTTATCTATGGTGGTTAAGGAAAAATGAAGACAAGTTAGAAATCACTTAAAAATTTTTCTTTTTTTCCTTTTTTTTTTTTTTTAGATGGGCTATTGCTCTGTCTCCCAGGCTGAAGTGCAGTGGTGCCATCATAGCTCACTGCAGCCTCAAACTCCTGGGCTCAAGTGATCCTCCCACCTCAGTCTCCCAAAGTGCTGGGATTACAGGCATGAGCCACTGCACCTAGACTTTGAAATTTCTAGTGATACCACAATACAACAGCTATTAACAAATTGTTGTATTGGTATCAATCTAGAACAATGATTCTCAAACATGGGTAATAGAGGCCGGGGATGCAACTAAACATTTTACAATCTTACAGGACAGCCTTCACAACAAGGAAATATTTGGCCCAAGATGTCAGTAGTGCTGAGAAAAAGAACCCTGTTCTGGAAATATTGAAAGGCAATGCATATGAGGTATATTTGCACATTGAAAATAGATTTATTTAGAAGAGAGGAATAGATGAATATAAAAGTACCTGGAGAATGTATATCTAGCTGTCTCTCAAGAATATTGTCCCAGAAATATTTGTACTTACTACCTGTGATGGCTAATTTTAATGTGGCAACTTGGCTAGGCCATAGGATACCCAGATAGTTGGTTAAACATTATTCTGGGTGTTCTGTGATGGTATATTTGCATGAGATTAACATTTAAATGGGTAGACCTAAGCGAAGAGGATTGCCCTTCATAATGTGAGAGGGCCTTGTCCTGTCAGTTGAAGGCCTGAATAGAACAAAAGACTGACTCTCCCAACCCCCCAAGAGAATTCTGCCTGACTGCCTTCTAACTGAAACATTGGCTCTTCCTGATTCTGTGGCAGCCTGTTGGCCTTCAGACTTGAATTGGGACATCAGCTCTGCAGATTTTGGGCTTTTCAGCCCCATAATCATGTGAGCCAATTCCTTATAATATATATATATGGTCCTATAATCTCCTATTGGTTCTGTTTCTCTGGTGAACCCTGAGTAATACATTATCTGTGAAGCTCCTTTTAGTCTGGGATTTGAGTTAGTTGGTTTTGCTGTTTTATAAACAGTCTAAGAAATACTATTCACATTGGTTTTTTGCTGTAATTACCCTCTTGCTAGGCATTATCTATGTAATATAATCCCATCCAATCCAATGTTGGAATAAGTATTTGAATCACAAACATACCCCAATGTTGTGTAGGTCAACCCTGTTCTTATAATCTAGTCTCATAGCCTTCTACTGCCTTTTAAACCCAAGCTCTTGACCGTGTTTATTTAGTAAAACAAATGGTAAATGTTAACTAGAAGTGCTCACTGCCATCTTCTCACACAAGGCTGTCTGATACCAACAACCGTACTAGTTGCCACCTCCAAATTAGATTCAAATGTCATGCTGAAAATTTCCCGTTGGTATTTTGCTTTTTATACAGTTTGTAAATGGAAAGCTTTAACTCTGAATTGGAAACTTCCTAGTGTAAGCATTTGCATCAATTTTGTATTCTTTCAAACTAGGTACATTTGCCAAAGTCATTACTTTCTTTGATACAAAAATAGTCCAAGATGGCTTCTCTGACTAATGTAAATTAAAAGGGAAGATTAGAAATTCACATGCTCCCTAATTTTAAAAATTCTAATTCTAAATCCTAAATGCCAGTTTTAAAAGAAGTGATTATTAATTATTAATGGCCTAAGGAAAATAATGTTAGTGGATTTCTAACAAGGGAAAAAACCCAAAACCAGACCTAATACTGTACTTCAATATTGAACATCTCATTGATTATCTTCCTCTTCCTTTCTCTTGCCTCATTTGGGGTACTCCAAAGCATGCACTTAAGAGAGGTTAGGAGATGTTTTTAATCTTCATTTTCTACTAGAGTCTTTTTTATGGAAGAAAAAGAAATTGGAAGCTGCTGAGATGAGACATCTGTGTTCTACAATTCCCTGTTTGCTGCTCTCTTCCTCATTATCACAAATAGCAAAGTTAGCTATGATCTGAGAATATTTTTCCAATTTAGTTTATATTCATGTTAAGTGACAACCACATTTGGAGGAAAGCTGACAGCCGTAACTTTTATTTTTTTGTATTAATCTCCAAGGATTTAGGCAAGTTCCTAAAGATAAATCCATTTCCCCCTCTCAGGAAGGGCTTGCCTTGAATTACTCACCAAATCCCAGAAATAGCCCATCGTGATTACTTCCTAGTGTCACCAGATGTTGGTTTCTGCAGACCTTGCTGGGGACTATCCATCCTAGGCATGACATTTAGCACAAGAACCTTTTTGAGCCTAAGTCAGTTATACTCAGTAATGGCTGGTTGGAGACAGCTGAACTCCTGCTAAATACCAGGTCTGGTTAAGGAATAATCCGGGAAGCAGAAAGACTTTGCAACTTCAAAGGAAGGGTTCACATAATTCATTTCACATTACCATTATGTGGTATCACTATGAGTAAAAATGTTCTAAATGTCCCAAAAGTATCTGAGTCTCCTGGGACCAAAATGGAGGCAAGACCACAGCATTGCCTGTCCAGATTACTAGACAACTCTGCCCTGAAGCAGCAGGAGTTACCTGCCCACCGGCCAGGAGAGTCCTCTTTGTCTTTTTCACAACAGGAATATTCTGCCTTTGTATGGGCATCATCCTTATATTGTCTGCAAGGAGCACTCAGGAAATAGAGGTTTGTCCCATCTTACGATTTGAATGCAGTTTCTGAGAATTTTCGGCTTTGGCACCATACGTGAGAATGGTTAGTTTGAGAACACAGCCCCTCAAGAGGGTCTGGATAAGACGGGAACATCCCTGTTTCTGCTGGCAAGCACAGATGGTGACAGAGCCTGTGTAGAGTGGCTTTGTTCATCTCTGCTCCCTCTTGAGGGCAGTTACTCTCACGCCAGTGAGCTCAGACATATTTGTGTACAAGTGATTGACAAAGTTAGAAGCTTTTTTTTTTCCGAGACGGAGTCTTGCTCTGTCACCCAGGCTGCAGTGCAGTGGCGTGACCTTGGCTCACTGCAACCTCCGCCTCCTGGGTTCAAGCAATTCTACTGCCTCAGCCTCCCTAGTAGCTGGGATTACAGGCGCCTGCCACCACACCCGGCTAATTTTTTTGTATTTTTAATAGAGATGGAGTTTCATCATGTTTGCCAGGCTGGTCTTGAACTCCTGACCTCATGATCTGCCCGCCTCGGCCTCCCAAAGTGCTGGGATTACAGGCGTGAGCCACCATGCCTGGCTGAAGCTTTTTTTTTTTTTTTATGCTGGCAGGGAAGAGAGCAAGTGACTAATAGGGGAAGAAGGAGAGTCAAGGCCACATGACTGCCAGAGACCCATGAGTCATATTGATAAAAAGAGTAAAGTGTCCAAGATACAGATCTTCAATATTGCCCCACTTTCAAGCATTGTGTCTTTCCCTTTGCAAATGAACTCCCTCTGAGATCCAGGAAAGATAAGAGCCCAAGTCTTTCTGACATCTTAAGGATATTTAGCAAAGCTAAGTTCTACTCAGAGTGAGAAAAGCTGATGCTAAGGGCAGACCTCTCAGGCACAAGCCTTTTGCCAACTTAATAAGCTGTTGGAGGATGAGAATCCCCGAAGCTGGTCTAGAGAGGGAAGACAAGAGCTAGTCTAAGGCTTGATTGGCCATGCTCATATTCAGTCTAATTATTAAGTATATGTTTCATCCATATCAACTCCAGGCAGTTTCTGGACATCTCAGACCACATGAGCTCCACTCTGAAAGAAGTAACCATGGAAAGCTGATCTATTCCCTCTCCTGACATGGCTACTGGCAAAATTAAGATTAAGGCCAAGTCTACCAACACTGGTTTAAAATTTATGAGTGTCGCCTGGGTGCGGTGGCTCATGCCTGTAATTCCAGCACTTTGGGAGGCTAAGGCGGGCGGATCACCTGAGGTCAGGAGTTCGAGACCAGCTGTGGCGAAACCCTGTCTCTACTAAAAATACAAAAATTAGCCAGGCATGGTGGCGCATGCCTGTAATTCCAGCTACTCAGGAGGCTGAGGCAGGAGAATCACTTGAACCTGGGAGGCAGCGGTTGCAGTGAACAAAGATTGCGCCACTGCACTCCAGCCTGGGTGACACAGCGAGACTCTATCTCAAAATAAAATAAAATTTATGAGTGTCTGAAGGTGCCTACGGGTTCTGTTGACTATGCAGATGAGTAGGATGAGGAAGAGTGGATTCGTGCCCTCAATGAGCTGAGAACAAAATAGGTAAAATACTATGTGGTAAGAACAGAGAGCTTAGCCATGGCTGGCTGTTCACTGCATCATCACCCCCTTCCTGGCACATTGCCCAGTATGTGATAGGCACACACTTATTGAAAGAATGGACTAGGTCAGATAGTGAGGAACCCAAAGAGTTCTTTTCAGGCTCTACTCTTCCTCCCAAAGCACACTGCTCTGTTGCCTCTCTACTTAACATTTTTTCCTCCCCACTTCCAGCTCCCACCGCTTATCTCCCTAGGAATTAAATGACAGCAAGACCTCCAGTGTTATATGTAAACTCCCACCAGGCTCCACCATGTGGCACAGGCAAAATGGCAGGAGGAGATGAATCTTGCCTTGCTGAAGGGGATAGCAAAGGAATGGGCTTACAACGTTGATGTCCATTTCCACAGAGTTCATGCAATTTACTTTTCTACTTTCTTCCTCACCAATCCCTTTCATTCTGGTTCTTCCTTCCATGTCATTCTTACTTCCTCCCTTGCAACCCTGCCCCCCACGCCCCCATTGTGGAGTGCAGCCTTCACTAAGAGGTACCCATGCATGAGAAGGTGACCTCATTCCATTACCAACTATTGGCCATGGCTGCTCCACAAACAGAATGCTTTTATCTCATGAAATCTATGGGCATTTTCCAACTAACATTGTTTCTTTAGTTGCTTCAGATAGGATTGCTTCTGACACTTCACTTTTATACTCAAAAACCAGTGTTTCATTAACCAGTGTATCATTGGGTGATAATATAGAGTGCACACTCCAGGCCAATGTGATCAGGCACAAACATCATAGAAAAGACTTCTGAGTTAGCCTTTCCTCTTCTCACTCAGCCCTGGGACACAAGGATGTGCTCTCTCTGCAGTTCACTTTAAACAAGAATAATTTCTGCCTCTCCAAAATTCTATGAGGAGCAGACTGTGATCTTTGCTCCATCTCATAGCTATTCATATATAAGTCCACTCAAGTAGCAAACTGAGGATACTGTCATTGCATAGATAATAGATAAGGGATATTTTTTAGGCAAGAAAGCACCATAGATATCAACTACTCAAAAATTATTTGATCATGAAATATTTTCTTGAGTACTACATTGATAGAACTCACAAGAGGAATTCATGAAGTAGCATGTATACTACAATGACCTCACAGATCAATTAATTGCTTCATGAAATGATGCTGATGGGCAAAATGTGGGCCCTAGAGGTTAAGCACTTAACTCAAGGTCAGAGACTGGCTGAACTAGAACCCCAGTTTCCTCAGTCACCATTCAGTATGCTGTCTCTCCACTGGGATACAGCCCTCTTCTTTAATGCTTTTTATAAATTGAAATGTAGTCTACAAACAGAAATGGCATAAATATTTTCAAAATAATAGTTCAAGCCTTGCTGTGTATTTAAATAATGATTTAGCTACATATAAGCATCTAAGTACAATGGAGTGTAGCATTTTCACTAATCTTCAATTTAGTGTTCACACTTCACCTTTGGGCTTCAAAACCCTTAGTAGCTTTACAAGGA
The DNA here is from genome assembly GCF_028885655.2 of Pongo abelii. Lineage (NCBI taxonomy): Eukaryota > Metazoa > Chordata > Mammalia > Primates > Hominidae > Pongo > Pongo abelii. Next base: position 38,137,477 of record NC_085928.1, on the reverse strand, counting down.
TGCAAATTCCTTCTGTCTTCCTTGTTAGTCTTCTCTTCAAAAGAATCCTAACTTCTACTAGCACCTTACCAAGGGGAAAGCCACTCCCTTGCTTCCCTGCTCCTCCGCAATCCCATAATCGTCTAATCACTCCTCAACACACCGAGGGCAAGCCAGAAGCAGCCCACTGCAGCATCCAGGACAGCCCCAGGGCCCCTGAGATGAACATTCTTGCAGATAAGGCAGCAGTACAGCCCTGTGCCCACCCGCCTGAGCCTCTCCTCCTTACTCTTCACAGAACTCAGTGCCTCAGCCAGAGCTCACGGGAGCCACCAATTTGGGACATACTACCCTTTTTTTTTCCTTTTTTTAAGGAGTCCATTAAACCATTTTTCACAGAATTTTACTTTTAAAAAACAGAAAGCAACAGCATTTTAGAACCGGAATAATTCAACATACATCAATAATCTTACGTTTTGGAAACACTTCTTTTTCTGTTTGGTCATTTTTAATAACTTCCTCTGGATGCCATGTAGAATAATTCACTAGTATAAATATTTTCCATACAATAGAATGGAAAAACAGTGAAGTGACTTCCCCACAAAGCTGATTAGACTCAGGCTGTAAGCCTAGTTCTCATGAGTCATTGACTAATACCTTCCTAGCAACTGACACCTCTTTATGATCGAGGGTAAAGCTTCATCACAACAGGTTATATAAATAGGCAACAGAAACACCGAACTCTGGGCCAGTGGCAAAATGCTGCCAAGTCCCCAGATGAAAGACTGTGGGAAGGCCCACGCCTCCTGAACATCCCCAGAAATACTGGCCCTGCACAGTGGGCTGCCCTATTCGTGTCCTAGACTCCATGCCCCTGACCCAGACAGGCAGAGACTTGTCTGGGTACATTTAAGATATGTACCCATGTAACTTTTTAATTAATCATTGTTTTTTTTCCTTGCCTGACAGATTAATTACACAAGAATATGTGCGAATTGTGCAAAACTGTGAGAAAATGCCTCTAATTTTGACAAGGGATGCACCTGCTCTATTCCCTTTTACCTTTCAGGAAAAATGATGGTAGGTTAAATTCAACAAACTCAGTTGACTTTACACTGATCTATTCCTATGTAACATTAGCAGTAAGTTCACAATTTCCATGAAATGCTTTCCAAAACTGAAAATATAAAACATAAAGCAGGATGGTGGTGGTGAATTCGAAAGATTGTTGAGTTCATATCCCCTCCCTCCTGAGTATTATTCTTCTTTGTTTCTAAGTTGCAAGATTCTTTACCTATCCAACTTTGTAAAATAAATCTTATCTACCAATCAGGTTTCACTCTAAATATCAGCACAGGGACTGTGTGTGAATTTACATTGAATTTAACCACTCATTTTATAGTGAGAAAATTAATGGGCTAAGAGGTGAAGTAACTTGGCTAAGGTGACATAGTAGGTTGGTGTCAGGGGTCATGCACTTGGGGAAACCTTCCTTGGGTCTCCCCAAGTCATTCCACATGTGCAATTACCTAATTCCCAAGGAGACAGTCTGGCTGTCCGGCACTGTGAGAAATGCCAAAGAAATATTGAGAGAAGTCCCCACTCATGGGCTGATTTAAGTCTCATGTTAGTCAAGTCCTCTGAGAAGCAGATGCCAGGACTGGGTGAGACATCGGAGAGATTTATTGGGTGAAGCCTCTGAGGGGAAATGGGGAAGGAGCAGGAGGAAGTTGGGAGAGCTCTGACCCTTAGAAAGCGGAGGGGAGGAGAGAAGGAAAGAAGGAGGGAAGGAGAGAAGTGAGGAATATTTTTCAGGAGATGATGAGTCTGGTTTAGAACCAGCTGAATTTGAGGTGGCAGCAGGGCCTTGAGGTAGAATGCTCAGTGGGCAGCTCAAGAGAAGGCCTCCCTGTACCTAGATTCAGCCCATGTAGAGTCACTTATGAAGGGGAACGATGGGGGACCGGTTCCGTGTGGAGGATGCTGCAGGGGGGAAAAGTGTAGAGTCCAGAAACAGAACAGGACCTTAAAGTACACTTGAGGAGTTGAAGGAAATCAAATTTTTCATTTGATTAAGTCTTGACTAACAAGTAAGACTGTGGAGGCCATGAAAAGGCTCCTCTCAGATCTATTGCAGGGAGTGTAATTGAGGGATATCCCCAGCTGCTGTGCTCTGAAATCACCATGTGTTTGCACCAAGGTCATGATTCCACAGCCACCTCAGCCAGTGGCTGAGCACAGTAAGGACATCGAGGTAGGTTCTTTCCTGGGAGTGGGGACTCTTCTGATGGGTGTCTTTGGGGACTTCCTGTCAGCCTTGCTGAAACTTTAAGAATGCATTGTAGTCTTGGCCCTTCCTCCCTCACTCTCTTCACCCTCTCTTGCTGCCCTCCTTCCTTCCTTTCTTCTTTCCTCTCTCCTTTCGTCTTGAGGACTCAGAATGCTAAAGTTTTTGGGGAAAAAAAAAAATCCAAAAGGGCTTCAATTCCCATCGGTCAGTGTCCTTCAAAACTAAAACAGCAAATGAAGTGTTACCAGCTGCTAACCATTCCCTTCAGGCAGAGCCTTCTCATAAAAACCCAACTAAACTACTTAGAGCAATCACAGGGCCTTCAGCTCGGCAGCTACCATGCATGACACATGGTGAACCACAGCAATGAATCCACGCAAGACTGTCTTAAAATAAGCAAAGAAATCCTGCAGAAAGTGCCACTGAATTTAAAGAGAAGAAATACCATAAAGTGAATTGTGCCTCCAGGGATCATCAAGGTGATCTTGGAGGCCTTGTTCAGCTAAATCTTGCACAAAGAATCACTGAAAAGAGACTATTGAAACACCCCAGTCCCTAGTGTGCTGAGTGTTCTTTGCCTGTTTATTTTGTCATATATGTGAACATATAACTCTGATTAAGTAGAATTCTCTTTTTAGCTTCCAAGAAAATGTATGGTAAATTCCATTCTGTGGATTTCATATTTTCTGTAGTCTTGGGTCAACAACAGAGGTTCCTGCTTTGGATGAGGAAACGTAATGGGTCCTTCCCACTAAGCCTGGCTTGCTTGCCTTCATGCCAACACTCCCTGTTGACTATGATGCTGCCTGCTTCTTCGTCATGCAGCCTTTCTTGCATTCTTCGTCTTCAGCCTTTCTTGCATTCTAAGGCTGGCCACATTTACCATGACTTTCCTTCCCTCTTTACCATGGATCCCACCTCCCATTTTCCATGCTCATCTTAAAGAAGATGCTCTTTAAGGTCCTTAGGAAACAAGGTCAAAGCCTTTCCAAAATGCTGTTTTTGCACAGAGTAAAAAAATCAATGGACTCAGGGACTTGTAAAGGAATGCTTTTGTACTTTCAGCACTGCATATAGCACCTAACACATGGGAAGCACTTAATAAAAGTTAGGCTTTTATATTTTTGGATGCAGGTCTTCATTATTTTGGAGGCATGGAGTGTATTAATTTTAAACAGCTACATTGGACATTTCTATATGTGCTGTTAGTAAAATCTATGAATATGTTAGTTACATCCATATGGATATTTCCATATGTGCTATTAATAAAATCTCTATCAAGTCTGCCTGGAGAATTTCCAGGGCCTTAATATATTACCATAAAGGTGGAACCGTGGTGGTAGGTTGTGGCTGGGCAGCCTTCCTTACATGGCAGCATACATGAAAGACATATCTCTCATGACAACAAGGCTCCTCATGGCTAGGGTGAAAATCACCTTCTTTCTTTTGGATCAGTGAATTATTCCATCTTTTTCTCTATAACAAATAGTTCACCATTTCTTAAGCAAGTATTATGTGCCAGGTACTGCATTAGATCCTAGAGATTAAAAAAACAAAAATTCTAGGCCGGGCGTGGTGGCTCACGCCTATAATCCCAGCACTTTGGGAGGCCGAGGCAGGTGGATCACGAGGTCAGGAGATCGAGACCATCCTGGCTAACATGGTGAAACCCCGTCTCTACTAAAAATACAAAAAATTAGCCGGGTGTGGTGGCGGGCGCCTGTAGTCCCAGCTACTTGGAAGGCTGAGGCAGGAGAATGGCGTGAACCTGGGAGGCGGAGCTTGCAGTGAGCCGAGATCACGCCACTGCACTCCAGCCTGGGCGACAGAGTGAGACTCCATCTCAAAAAAAAAAAAAAGAAAGAAAAATAAATAAATTACAAAAAAAAATCCCTAGAGTGGGACTGCAAGGAGCTTCCAGTCTCATGCTTTTCACATGCTCAACGTACACATGCACCTAAATATGCTCAATGCCTTGAATTTTAAATTCTTTTTCACGGATTTGCTGTAAAATCAAGTGATTTTTGGTGTCAACACAACCTCTAGGCAAAGCATTTTTCCTCATATTTCTGGGAAATGACAACATTTATAAAACCAAATATTATGTATTGAAAATACGCTTGATTATAAAAATTTTTCATGGCAAGAATGCAGCAGCCCTTAAAAAATATGCAAAAATAATTTAGTTATTCCAACAATTCTGTATAGACCAGGATTTCCCAATGTACATTTTTTTTTTTTTTTTTTTTTTGAGACAGGGTCTCACTCTGTCACCCAGGCTAGAGTGCAATGACACGATCATAGCTCACTCTAACTTTGAACTTCTGGGCTCAAAGGATCCTCTCCTCAGCCTCTGGAGTAACTGGAACTATAGGTGCATGCCACACCAGCCTAATTTTTCTTTTTTTCTTTTTTTGTAGAGACAGGGTTTTGCTACATTGCCCAGGCTGGTCTCAAACTCCTGGCCTCAAGTGATGCTCCTGCCTTGGTCTCCCAAAGCACTGGGATTATAGGCGTGAGCTGCTGTGCCCAGCCCCAGAATTGATTTTTTTTTAATGACATTGGGTTTCTATCCCATAAATAGGCTTTGAGTTCCTATCAATTTTTTCTGTGCTTTTATTTTAAAATTTCCTGTCCATGTTTATTAATATTCCAGTTAATTTTTCTTACTCTCCTCTTCTTGCTTTTCTCCCATACAGGGTAATGTTTATATGTACTACAAATTGTATGGCTTCTATCAGAACCTGTATCTATATATTCGATCCAGAAGTAATAGACAACTGGTGGGCAAAGATGTAAAAGAAAGGCTTGATTTAATCTGGTATAATACTCTTTTTCTTTTTTTAAACCAAGTGGATTTTTCAGTCTAAAAGAGGAGATTGAAAATAAACTAAAATGCTACAAAACAGAAATGCTGATTTCATTCTCGTGTAAATTGAAGGGACTGGGTAGTCAGAATAACTGTTATTAAAAAGTAGCACTTTCCCTCTTTAAAGCAGTGATGTGAATCTTGTCCAACTGAACGATTATCCTTTCACGCACCATTTTGATAGCAACCTTGAGTAGTTAGTCTCAGCCTGGCTGAGCCTAACTACCATTGCCCTTCCTGTCACTGGGGCCTTCAATCCAGCCTACTTTAAGGAAATTAGGCTTTATTCGATTGAGTAAAAGCCTTTTGCTTTCATCAAATACCTTTTCAAGCCTATGATTATACATTTTTACTCTTGGTAGATGATAGTCAGCGTGCTAGCAAGAAAAGCTAGAATGAAATTTTTTCCATAGCGACATTATTATACTGAAGTGATTTTTAGCAACCACTCTTTTAAAAATGTATTTGGTAGTTGTGTGGATGGATTCTCTGTGATAAGTCATCTAGTTGTAGACGCATGATTTTTGTACTTTTCTGAATGTAATACTTCAATATTGCCGAGGCCCTGAGTGAGACTGTGGAACAAAGTCTCCCCACCTCCACAACCCCATTAGATAGTGATACAAGCGAAAAGTAAGTTGTTACTGTTTTAAACCACTAAAATAAAATAAGCTACATGTCAATAAAAAGAGGATTTAAAAATGTACTTCATTATAGGTTTAGCGCATTATATAGCACAGACAGTAAGGTAAAGTTCCTTTTTGCAGACATTTTTGGTATGCTATGTATTATTAATGAGGAAAAAACACAGAGACACACACCCACACACATACATATCTCCAAAACACAAAAATGTCCCAGTCTAAGTAAACCAGAGGCCTGGGAAAACCAGGTAGCAGTCTGTAATCTTAGTCACTGCCAATAAGTCATTGGGGGGTGATTTATATTGCCAGTGTTCTCACTTTTAACATTCTAAGAGAGTTTACCAAAAGCATTTCTCATTGCTGTATCCTCTTGCATCCAGGCTGTTGAGGATTGTGCCCCATTTAAAATGTCCGACAATAAGACCCCCATCATTCCTTGTGATGCTATTGCCAACAGCATGTTCAATGGTAGGTGACTTTTCCTATCTCCATGGTGTACCCTTTCATGAGTATGTAACAACCTAAATGTCCAGAAATTCACCTCTGAAGCTAAGTGGCAGTTTTTTGTTTTGTTCCATTTTAATTCTGTAAACATCATCTGGACTAAGCCAAAGCACTGACTTACAGTATGTCATTTGCAAATAATTTCTCTCTTGCCAAAAATCTGAAGGAATAGTCAGGGAACATGAGTTAAATGGAGCTTAAGGGTATTTTTCAATAATTGGCTCAATTTTGGCAGGAAAAAGAATGGTCTTGTGATTCCAGCATCCATGGCATGTAGGCGTGTCAAGAGTCTGCAAAATCCCTGATTTATTTGTCAGCTGTGTCTGGTTCTGCATTTCAAAGGGTGGCAAAATTGCTAGACTGCATCTCTAACACAATTTTTAATTTCCTTATTTCCTTACAGACACCATAATTCTTTCACCCAACATTAATTCATCTGTACAAATCAAAGTGCCAATGTTAAAGAGTGGACTTACGTGGTGGACAGATAAGTGTGTCAGATTTCAGAATCCAAGTTCCAAGAATCTTGCTGATGAATTTAGAGGTAAGATCCATACAGTAGCTCAATATACGTATCTCTCTTTTTTTTTTTTTTCAGATGGAGTCTCGTTCTGTCACCCAGGCTGGAGTGCAGTGGCGTGATCTTGGCTCACTGCAAGCTCCATCTCCCGGGTTCACGCCATTCTCCTGCTTCAGCCTCCCGAGTAGCTGGGACTACAGGTGCCCGCCACCACACCCGGCTAATTTTTTGCATTTTTAGTAGAGATGGGGTTTCACCGTGTTAGCCAGGATGGTCTCGATCTCCTGATCTCGTGATCTGCCCACTTCGGCCTCCCAAAGTGCTGGGATTACAGGCTTGAGCCACTGTGCCCAGCCACTTATCTCTTTATAAAAACTTTGTTTCTTACATGTGGGGAAATGTTTATGAATCTTCCTTCTTTATCTCCTTGTTGACTCCTTTTTGTTATAACTCTCCCCTACCATAAACATCTCCAATGCATACCTATCAAAAACATGAAATGCTTGATGCCCTGGTGTCTTCCAGTTTTCATTAGGGAATAGACAATGGTTTAAGATACTTATTGCTTCAGCTATAATAAGGATGAACATGTAATTTGTTGTCCAAACTGGTACCCTTTAGAGAGTGAAAGGGGGCACTTGAATAGCCATAAACTTACTTAAAATTTTTATCAATCAATCAATAAATTGACATCATATTGATGGACTTATAAAATAATCCAATTAAAAACTATTTTCTTCAGAGGCCAAGACAGGCAGATCACTTGAGGTCAGGAGTTCGAGACCAGCCTGGCCAAGATTGTGAAACTCTGTCTCTACTAAAAATACAAAAAATTAGCTGGGTGTGGTGGTGCATGCCTGTAGTCTCAGCTACTTGGGAGGATGAGGCTGGAGAATTCCTTGAACCTGAGAGGTGGAGGTTGCAGTAAGCCAAGATTGTGCCACTGCATTCCAGCCTGGGTGACAGAGTGAGACTGTCAAAAAAAAAAAAAAAAATTCAAAAATTAAAATAGCATGTACATTAAACCAACTTACAAAACTACTCCAGTTATTATCTAAACATTAAAAGATAACATAAGCTGAGTCCTGGAGGGGCTTCAAGATGGCTGACTAGATGGATCTGGTACTTGCTTCTTCCACAGACAGGAACCACAGAGAGTGAGTAGGTAATCACTCTTGGAATTTACGAGAGAATACTGGAATTCAACATAGAAGTGATGAGAGGTGTTACCAGTGGCGAATCCATACGGGTCTGCAGCAACTTGATTGTTACCTCCTTAGAGGAAAGAATTTGGCCAAGGGGCATAAGGCAGAGGGAGAGACCGAGGAGGCAAGTTAGAGCAGGAGTGAAAGTTTATTAAAAAGTTTTAGTGCAGGAATGAAAGGAAGTAAAGTACATTTGGAAAAGAGCCAAGCGGGTGACTTGAGAAATCCAAGTGCCCTATTCAGCTTTGACTTGGGGTTTTATACATTGGTGTGGTTCTGGAATTTGCATCTCTCCTCCTTTGATTTTCCCTTGGGGTGGGCTGTCTGCACGCACAACGGCCTGCCAGCACTTGGGCGGGAAGGGGGGGCGGGGTACATGCACCATGTGTTTACTAAAGTTGTGCACATGCTCATTTGAGGCATTTTTTTCCTTACCAGTCAGGCGCTCCTAGATGAAAGTCATATATCAGTTAAACGCCTCCATTTTGCCTCTTAGTGCACATGCTTGAGCCTGCTCACCCAACTCCTGAGATTTTACTGGGAAGCTGATGATCACCAGCTTCAGGTGTTTTCTACTGGGAGACTGCAGTAACCTGGCACCAGCTGCGACCAATTATTATATTACAGAGACAGTTTAACAACCACCTGACTATCACCTGATGGTCACCTGACATTCCTGGGTTGGATGCCTCTCCTGCCCTGCTCTTGCCTGCCTAACTACCTACTCTAACAGATGCACCAAAAGCAGGGAAAGAGGGGAAGAAAGGCGGCCTGTTTGGCTGGGATCAGCTGAAAGTCTGAGGAGGCCCCCTAGTGAGGGAAAAGATTGTAAGTGAGAGATCTCCAGCAGTTCATATTCCCACTGCGGACTCCTACAACCCTAACCATGAGAGAGCCCCTTGACTCTCATGGGCCATGAAACTAACAAACACAGGGAAACCGCGTGAAGGCATTACCCCAGAAAGAGAACTCATGCTGGGTCTCACAAACTCCAAAGTCCTAAGCAGCTGCAGCACAGCACCATTTTGAGAGCCCAGCCCATACCAGACTGCATCCTGGGCGGCAACAGGAGCCACAGGTAGCAATCTGCCCCAGCAGAGGGACAGCCATGTGTTTTCAAATGCCTGGACAACAATGAAAAACAGGCCAGGCGCAGTGGCTCACGACTGTAATCCCAGCACTTTCGGAGTGGGTGTATCACGAGGTCAGGAGTTCAAGACCAGCCTGGCCAACACAGTGAAACCCCATCTCTACTAAAAATACAAAAAGTAGCCAGGCATGGTGGCACATGCATGTAGTCCCAGCTACCCAGGAGGTTGAGGCAGGAGAATCGTTTGAACCTGGGAGGTGGAGGTTGTAGTGAGCTGAGATCACACCACTATACTCCAGCTTGGGCAGAGTGAGACCTCGTCTCAAAAAAAAAAAAGAAAAAAAAAAACAACTCTGCCTTCATCACTAGGAAGGCTACAGCCCAACGTGAGCATTCTGCCTATGGCCTTGGGGTCACTCCACCCTGGCCCACCGCAGTTAGCATCTGCATGCACCACTGGGGAGCCTGAGGGCACTGCCCAGCCTGGCTCCAACCCCTGCAATACCTGAGCACATAGTCCAAGAGCCTGGGAACCACACAGCCCAGCCCACCACCAGTGGGACATGAGCAGTCCTCCCAGTATCTGAGGTTAGGCCCACTCAATCTGTTGCTGCCACCACAGCTGGCACCCACCCACACATGCCACCTGCACATCTGGCAACTGGCTTGCCCAACCCATGGTAGCTACCTCCAACACCAGCGAGGACCACTGGGGTCCCAGAGCATTGTCCCACCACTGCTACTGCCATTGTCCACACCACATCCACTGCCCAGACACTCAAGAACCCATCAATCCACCTGGCCCACCACCGCCATTCCTGGCACCCGAGCAAGCCATCTGGAGGCCCAGGAAGCAGCCTGCCTGGGCTTCCTAATACTAGTCACAGTGTACATCCTGGGGTCCAAGGACCCTCGTGCTCAATTCACTGCTGCCATCACTAGGGCCCAAAAACTGGCCTACCTGGTGCCCTAGTCCCCAGCAAAACTTCGCCACAGCCTCCACTAACAACCACACTCTGAGCCACAGAAGAAATCACTGACACCACGGATGCTGTTTAAAGCCAAAGAAATCAAACACTGTAACTGCCCAAAGGGTTCTTCCTGCCCTTCCGTAAACAAAATTGACTCACTGAGACCATGTCATTGCAGTAAAGCAAGATTTTAGTTGATCTGAGGCCGGCCACACCACACGGGAAATGGAGTTATTACTCAAATCAATCTCCATGAAGGCTCGGAGGTTAGCAGTTAGATAGTTTGGTGGGCAGGAGGCCCACCTCCTGGTAGGGAGGATAGGGAACATGCTGATTGGTTGGGTCAGAGAAAAAATCATAGGGAATCAAAGCTGTCCTCTTGTGCTGAGTCAGTTCCCGAATGAGGGCCACAGGACTGTTTGGCAGGTCCAGGTGCGGCCATCCAGTTGTCAGAAATGCAAAAACCTGAAAAGACATCTCAAAACACCAATCTCAGGTTCTACAATAGTGATGTTATCTGCAAGTAACTGGGGAAGTTGCAAACCTTATGACTTCCAAATAATGGCTGGTAATTATTTAGAATTCAAGCCCCTCTCATCCTCCTAATGTGGCAGCCTTTCATTAGTTTTGTAAGAACAGTTTAATTTTGAGAAAGGACTATTATCACTCAAACCATAAACTTCTCCCAAAGTTAGCTTGGCCTACACCCAGGAATGAGCTGGGGCGGCCAACCTGTGGGGCTAGAAGCAAGATAGAGTCAGCCATGTCAGATTTCTCTTACTGTTATAATTTTGCAAAGGAGGTTTCAAAACTATCCTACTGCATGCACCCAGAATCAAAGCCAAAGTGCCCTACCCAACCAACACCATAGACATATCGTTGAAAAAATATCCTCCCCCATAAAAGCAAAATTTAAAAATCGGAAGATGTGACTGTAATACCAGATGCACGTATATCAACGGAAGGATACAGAAACCATGAAAAAGCAAGGAAATAGGATACCTCCAAGGAAACACAATAATTCTCCAGCAACAGATCCCAATCAAAAAGAAATTTGTTCAGGAGTATGTTAATTTCCATGTATTTGTACAGTTTCAAGAGTTCCTCTTGGAACTGATTTCCAGTTTTATTCCACTGTGGTCCAGGAAGATACTTGGTATGATTTCAGTTTTTAAAGTTTATTGAGATTTGTTGTGTGGAAGAGATAAATACAATTGATAAACCACTCGCTGGACTAACCAAGAAAAGAAGAGAGATGCTTCAAATAAGCAAAATCAGAAATGAAAAAGGAGACATTACAACTGATACCACAAAAAAACAAAAGATCATCTGAGACTATTATGAACAGCTAACAAACTTTTATGCTAACAAACTGGAAAACCTAGAGGAAATGAATTCCTGGAAACATACAACCTTGTTTGAACTAAGTTTCAATAAAGATTCAGACTCGTTCAAGTTTGAACTAAGTTTGAATTAGGAAGAAACAGAAAACCTGAGCAGACAAATAATGAGTAGCAAGATTGAGTCAGTAATAAAAAAATCTTCCAACAAAGAAAAGGCCAGGATTGGATGGATTTACTGCAATATCCTACCAAATGTATAAAGAATAACTAATACCAATCCTCCTCAAACTATTCCAAAAAATCGAAGATGAGGGAACTTTTCTCTAACTCTCTAATTCTGCAAGACTAGCATTATTACCCTGATACCAAAACCAGACAAGGACACACAAAAAAAATGGAAACTATCGGCCAATATCCCTGATGAACATAGATGCAAAAATCCTCAACAAAATACTAGCAAATCAAATCCAGTGGCACATCAAAAAAAAAAAATGCACCATGATCATTACACATTCTATGCATGTAACAAAATTTCACATGCACCTCATAAATATGTACAAATATATCAAAAACAAATAAATAAAATGTAAATCTTTTTATTTTTATTTTTAGTTACCAGCTCTTACACCGAAAAAGGTGAATTTTTAAAAATTTAAAAAATAAAAGTAAATCTAAAAAAGGGATAACAATCAGAATAATTATTCTTCATACAGACTCACATGCTTTAATGAGTTTCTTGGCCATATCTGTCTTAATTACGTACCTGTGTATTTTTCTAATGAATTTATTTATGTCTTTTACCAAGGCCTTGTTAATTTTTTCACAAAATTGTAACCTTTTTTTTTTTTTTTTTGAGACAGGGTCTCACTTTGTTGCTCAGGCTGAAGTGCAGTGGCTCAATGACAGCTCACTGCAGCCTTGACCTCCTAAGCTCAAGCTATCCTCCCACTTAGCAGCCACTCCAAGTAGCAGGGACTACAGGAGAATGCCACCACACCCAGCTAATTTTTTTTTTTTTTTCCAGACAGAGTCTTGCTCTGTCGCCCAGGCTGGAGTGCAGTGGCAGGATCTCAGCTCACTGCAACCTCCACCTCCCGGGTTCAAGCAATTCTCCTGTCTCAGCCTCCTAAGTAGCTGGGAGTACAAGTGCATGCCACCACACCCAGCTAATTTTTGTATTTTTAGTAGAGACAAGGTTTCACCATGTTGGTCAGGCTGGTCTCGAACACCTGACCTCAGGTGATCCACCCACCTCCACCTCCCAAAGTGCTAGGATTACAGGTGTGAGCCACCACGCCCAGCCCCCACCTGGCTAATTTTTAAATTTTTTGTAGAGACAGGGTCTCACTATGTTGCCAAGGCTAGTCTTGAACTCCTGGCCTCAAATAATGCTCCTGAGACAAGGATTTGAATGTAATAAATAAATAAATAAGCAATCCTCCTGCCTCAACCTCTCAAAGTGCTGGGATGACAGTCATGAGCCACCATGCCTGGCCTGTAATCTTTTTTAAAGTCTCATTTTATGGTTAATCAATTGGAAATTGTTTACATCTTTAGCTGATTCTTTTCCTTTGACCCTAACTTCCTTTATTGAGAAAATATTCTATAGTGCTGAGGTATCTATTGTGCTTACGGCCAATTTTACTAAATGGAGGATCTTCTCAATTGTAATTTTTTTTATTGAAATATGTTACTATTTTAACCCAAATATTGACATAAGCACTGTCTTTTTGACTTCACGTAAGTTTTTTTCTCATTTTGGTTCTTTGGAGCACACCATGAAATTTAGATAAAATCCTACACCTTCTCAATATAATATCATTCCGGCACAGAAAATGTTGTCCAATTGGAAATACAGCCAAGTGCAGTGGCTCGTGTCTGTAATCCCAACACTTTGGGAGGCAAAGGCAGGAGGATTGCTTGAAGCCAGAAGTTTGATACTGGCCTGGGAAACATTGTAAGATCCTGTTTCTATAAAAACAATAAATAAATACGAGCACTATCAAAAGAGTCTTCACATATGTCAAGATATTCCAAAGCATAATTACAGAATTTTAAAATTAAATCTTATACATATTTTGAACTCCCATTATGTAGTATATTCGATTATTCCCTTGCTCTTATATGGGTAAATTTCAATGTCTTCTTGTTTGCAAGCGTGGTTTTCAATAATTACAATTCTCTAAATCTTCTAAAACTAGAGTTTTTGGTATTCCATATTTCAGACACTTTGTTTAAAGATTTTCAACTATTTTGAACAAAATGCAACCAAAGTTAGAGGGCTTATTTACAGAAAAATTTCAGGGTTGTGGTAGGACAGATGGTTTGATATAGAAAAAAGTTATTTACAGGTTTAAACCCTTCTAAAATTCTGTGTGGTTGATGATGCCCAACAAAGAGAGACCACACATACTACCACATTGAAGTATTTGTTTAATTTAACATGTGTCATTATAAAAATTTTGCAATGGAAAATTCAGTTTTTTTTGCCAGACGCGGTGGCTTGCGCCTATAATCCCAGCACTTTGGGAGGCCGGGGGTGGGGAGGGGGCAGATCACAAGGTCAGGAGTTCGAGACCAGCCTGGCCAATATGGTGAAACCCCGTCTCTACCAAAAATACAAAAATTAGCTGGGCGTGGTGGCGGGCACCTGTAATCCCAGTTACTCGGGAGGCTGAGGCAGGAGAATCGCTTGAACCCGAGAGGCAGAGGTTGCAGTGAGCCGAGATCACGCCACTGTACTGCAGCCTGGGCGAGAGTGAGACTCCATTTAAAAAAAAAAAAAAAGAAAATTCAGTTTTTCTAACCGTTAATATGCAATAATACTTGAATTTGTACAACTACAGCTCCTCGTTTGATTAACAAAATATTGTAGCTTGTTTGGATACAATTGTGAATTATGTATGTACCATGACCAATTCTAAGTACATTTCTTCTCTGTCAATTTCTCAATTTATTAAAAGCATTATCTTTACTCTGATGTTGTGCTCCACCAAATTTGCAGTTATCACTACAGAACCAAACAATTTAAACCTGATTGTTGAATTTTGTTTAGTGGGTTTTTGGTTTTTGGGTTTTTTTTTTGAGACACAGTCTCTGTCTGTTGCCCAGGCTAGAGTGCAGTGGCACAATCTCGGCTCACTGCAACCTCCACCTCCCTAGCTCAAGCTATCCTCCCACCTCATCTCCTAAGTAGTTGGGACAACAGGTGAGTGCCACCACGCCAGCTAACTTTTTTGGTTTTTTTTTTTTTTGTAGAGATCGGGTTTCACCATATTGCCCAGCCTGGTATCAAACTCTTGGGCTCAAGTGGCCACCCTCCTTGGCCTCCCAAAATGCCGGGATTATAGGCATGAGCCACTGCACCTGGCTGATTGTTGAATTTTGTAACTGAACTTACAGTAATGTTTATAATAATGTCAGAGTTTTCATCATTAAAGATTGAACTTCTAAAAGGTTTGCTTTGATTTCATGAAGAATCAAACCGACAAAAATCAAATCATTATTATAATTAACCTATTTGATTTTTCTATTTGAAGTATCTGAATACCTTCATATAAAATTGACCTCATTTAACTATTTACAAATTATTTTTGCACTAAGCCAACACATTAAAAGCTGCTCTTTGATTACAAAAAAAAGAAAACAACAACAACCTGTAGCTAGGCACAGCTGTGCACACCTGTAATCTCAGCTCTCAAGAGGGAGGCTGAGGAGGAGGGTCGTTTGAGCCCAGGAGTTCCAGTCCAGCCTGGGCAACATGGCGACAACTCGGCTCTAAACAAACAAACAAAACAAAACAAAATGTAATAAACAAGTGAAACTAGAAGGATATTCATTTGATCTAAATGAAAAGTCATGCTCACACAATGATATATAAGTGGACCTTCTGCAGATTGTTGTCTTTGGACATAATCTTTTTTTTTTTTTTTGAGACAGAGTCTGGCTCTTTCGCCCAGGCTGGAGGGCAGTGGCAGGATCTCGGCTCACTGCAAGCTCCGCCTCCCGGGTTCACGCCATTCTCCTGCCTCAGCCTCCTGAGTAGCTGGGACTACAGGTGTCCGCCACCACACCTGGCTAATTTTTTTGTATTTTTTAGTAGAGACGGGGTTTCACCATGTTAGCCAGGATGGTCTCGATTCCTGATCTCGTGATCCACCCGCCTCAGCCTCCCAAAGTGCTGGGATTACAGGCGTGAGCCACCGTGCCCGGCCTGTCTTTGGACATAATCTTTAAAAAATAAGCATAAACTTTTGAAGTAGATTACAATGTTCTTCAGCAGACGTATATCTTTTGATTGTCACATGGTCATTTGAGACCACTATGGTACCCATGATGGGGGGTAAATATCAACCAACATTGCAAGTATAACATTCAATCATCTTAAAAAACTGTACTGAACTTTACATGAAATATGCGTTTTCCATTTTTTAGCTCTTCACAGCTAAAATGAATTATTAGCAAATAGGAAACTGATACCAAAAAATACAATAGTTATATAGTCATACCATATAAGTAACAAGGACAGGTGCGGTGGCTCACGCCTGTAATCCTAGCACTTTGGGAGGCCAAGGTGGGTGGATCACCTGAGGTCAGGGGTTCGAGACCAGCCTGGCCAGCATGGTGAAACCCCATCTCTACTAAAGATACAAAAATTAGCCAGGCTTGGTGGCAGGCACCTATAATCCCAACTACTCAGGAGGCTGAGGCAGGAGAATCGCTTGAACCTGGAGAGCGGAGGTTGGAGTGAGCCAACTTCACTTCAGCGTGGGTGAAAGAGCGAAACTCCATCTCAAAATAAATAAATATAAAATAAATTAAAGTAACAAAACCACTGTTGCAAGAGAGTTCAAACTACTCCCAGCAGGACTGCTCAGCATCTAGTTCCCACACATGCATCATGTACCCATAACCTAACCCATAATTTTCCACATTTCTCACTGACCCCATTGATTTGCAGCCTGGCAGCTTCACACATCTCACAGGCTAACACAGGAAGAAACTATTGCCTAACTGGCTGGAATGCTTAACAGCTTGCATGGGTTACAGGGATATGTTTTGTTATGTTTTGACTGGAAGGGTCTCTGGTTGACTTTCATATATAATCATATGTAAAAGTAAGCATTCCATTCACTGCACATGGACATCTCATACACTACTAGCTAAGATCATGGCTGGATGCTGGAAGGATGAAATTGTACGTATCTTGTGTGGGATACAAGCTAAATCAGATGAGATAATGAACAACAGACACAAACTGGGACTGCACTAGGCAAACTGATATATATGGTCACTGTATCTATAATTGAATCACTGTTTTCAAAAGGGACTTGGCAACATTCTGTAGCATTTTCTTACCACATAACCATAGACCTATACACAAAGGGCCCTTAGCTTTTTCTCATCTCCTGCTGCACTTTGTTCTTACCTCTATTGTAAGAGTTACATTATACTCTAATTATCTGTTTATATACCTGTCATGCCCACAGCCTGTAAATCCTTGAAGAAAGAGATTGGGTCTTTTGCAGTTTTGTATAAGATATGTTTAGGAACATAGATTCAGGGCACCTTGAATCTATGCTCCCAAGAAAAAAAATAATTTTTATTAAAAAAAAGAAATGCTTATAGATAAATAAATGGATCAATACAAATGACCCAAATGAACTCAGAAAATGAAGTTGATGTCTCTTAGACCATACTTTTCATACTCTCCGAAGACATGGGATGGGGTAGAAGTAGGAGTTGGTAGGAGAGGACATGCTTGAACCTGCATTTTTAACAAGCCCCCTGGGTGATTCTGATGTCAGTGGCTCATAGGACACACTGCCTTCAGTCATGAGCTCAGGCCAAAGTAGAGAGAAGCTGAAGACCACATTGCAGGCACCAAAGACAATTTCAATTTTGATCAAAATTCTTCTAGCATCAGCGATTGAGGTCTTGGGAAGAGCCAAAATAAGTGGGCTCTACAATATTTGCAGAAGATGCTCCAGCAGAGGATTATTTCCCAAGGGAATATAAGTGTACAAACATATGTCAGCAGATTAACCCAACCACACTCCACATATACTTTTAGAAGCACAACAGCCCATGCTTAGAAAACAGGTCTGGGTTTCTTTCAGGAGAGCATAGTTTAGTCAGTAGTCAGAGTTGAGAAAGAGTGACTCTCTATTTAGCATTCTAGCATCCTACAAATAGTAGAACTGGCTTTATGGAAGTAAAAATTTCATTAAGCAATTTACTCTTTCTGACTAGCTCTTTACAATTCTGTATGATTTTTGTCATCAGATTTAATTGGAATCTTTCATCCTTTTATCAAGCATTTATTTAATACGACTATGGGCCAGGCACTAGACTCAATGCTAATGAAAACACAGATGAGGATGACACTGTTTTCAAGAGTCTCCTATACAGTGTGAGAGACAAACATGCCTCCTGTTGTAAAGTGGGAAGCGTGAGAATGACGGTAAATCCAACGGGCTCATCTCCTGGAACCACCCTCCACCCTGTGCTTCCAACATTTCTGCAGCTCCAAAACCTACCAGGCTTCCTGGCTTGAGAACAGGCTTACAATGACTTTGCTTTCCACCTCCTCCCACTTACCAATTTCTTCTCTCTCCTTCCAGCTTTAGCTCTTAGATGCAGTGCTGCGGTGAACATCTATGTAACCCAATCTTCATGCCAGGATTATTTCCTTAGAATACATCCCTAGAAATAGAATTTCTGGGCCAAAATATATGCAAAATATGAAAGCATTCAATGCATGTTCCTAGATTGCCGAAGAAGTTAACGCACCTATCTGCTTGGTACAAGAGTTCCCATTTCTACCGCCTCGTCGATGGTCGTCACTTTTTTTGTTAAATATTAACCAATTTTTAGATGAAAATGGTATCTTGGTTTAATTTGCACTCCTTAGATTACTAGTAAAATTAAATTTTAAAAAAGATATTTCCCAATAAAACTTTTAAAAAGATATTTCCTGTGTTTATCACTGAATGCAACCACCATGATCATTTTGTTCTATTTTTTTAATGCTTTATATGCATTGAATGTAGTTGAAGACACAGTATGCATATAATTTGATAGTCTGCTCTTTTTTTTTTTTTCTTTTTTGAGATGGAGTCTTACCCACCCTATCACCCAGGCTGGAATGCAAGGGTGCGATCTCGACTCACTGCTACCTTCACCTCCCAGGTTCAAGCAATTCTCCTGCCTCACCCTCCCAAGTAGCTGGGATTACAGGAGTGCACCACCACGCCTAGCTAATTTTTGTATATTTAGTAGAAACAGGTTTCCCCATGTTGGCCAGGCTGGTCTTGAACTCCTAACCTCAAGTGATCCACCCACCTGGGCCTCCCAAAGTGTTGGGACTACAGGCGTGAGCCACCACACCCAGCCAATATTCTGCTCTTTATTAACTTAATGAAAATATCATGATCATTTCCTTAGAATCTTTAAAGCCATTATTTTTCATGGTTGCACACTCAGGTAGCTAACACACACATACACACTTTTTTAAAAAGTATAATTTCGATTTCTATTTCCTCAAGAATGCAGAAGTTCTTTCATTCTCTACATTCCAAAGAAAACTGAAGAGGATAGATGATTTTTTTCTCTATCATATCCCTTATTTTCTTCCCACAGGAACCACAAAGCCCCCAAACTGGCCCAAGCCTATCTATGACTTGGATAAAAAGGATCCAAGAAACAATGGCTTCCTCAATGATGACTTCATTGTGTGGATGCGGGCAGCTGCCTTTCCCACTCTCAAAAAACTGTATGGTCGACTCAATCGCACACACCATTTTATAGAAGGCTTGCCTGCTGGTAATTATAGTTTCAACATAACCTATAGTATCCTTTTATACCACTTTTCTTTCTGGAGATGAAAGAAAACCTGGCTGCTGGTTGTTGAGCTATTTCATTCTATACTTTTCTATTTTCCAATCAAATCTGTATAAGAAAAAAAAAGTGTAAGGGAGGATAAAATTCTCCTATTCCCTCCCAGAGCCTCCAGCTGGGACTGACAGATTAATAACAGAAAAGCATATGAATTTTATGCCTTTAAATGTACATGTGAGCCCTTACAAGAAAAATGGAGACTAAAAAAAGAAGTGACTAAGTCTAAGTGCTCATATACTAGGTTGAACAAAAAGTGGCAATTGTAGAAATGTAACTAGGAAGATAAAGGTTAGTTTAGCAAGGGTTTTTTGGGTTTTTTTTGTTTTGTTTTTTTGTTTTTTTTTGTATAAATTTCTCTCAGTCTCAACTCTCTGGGAGGCCGAGGCAGGCGGATCACGAGGTCAGGAGTTTGAGACCAGCCTGACCAACATGGTGAAACCACATCTCTACTGAAAATACAAAAAAAATTAGCCAGGCATGGTGGCACATACCTGTAATCCCACCTATTCAGGAGGGTGAGGCAGGAGAATCACTTGAACCCGGGAGGCGGAGGTTGCAGTGAGCCGAGATCGTGCCACTGCACTCCAGCCTAGGCAACAGAGTGAGACTCCGTCTCAAAAAATAAAAAAAGAAAGAAAGAAAGATTAAATAATACTGGGCCTGGAGATCCGTTAAAAAAAACTGTGAGGAGAAGCATGCCAGATAGGATGGGAGAAGATGGAAGACTATGAAAATAGAGAGGAGTTTGATAAGTAAATATAGACTAAAAATTACTAAAACTGAGACTATAGAACCTTTTATTCTAGGGAAAAGTATCATAGACCACAGGAGCTGTGGACTCAAGGCACAGGTCCAGTTTATCCAAATCCACGTGAGGTGTGCAACAGGCTCTGCACTGAAGATGCCGTGTTCCCCCCTCCCTTAGGCACAAAGCCAGCATGTGGGAGTTAGTGCCCTAATGATTAGGAATATATGGTCCAACTTAGGAGACATATGCTTATTTTTACTTTCATTTACATATTTACTTTTGAGACAGGGTCTTGCTCTGTTGCCCAGGCTGGAGTACAGTGGCGCAGTCACATCTCATTGCAGTCTTGACCTCCTGGGTTCAGGTGATCTTCCCACCTCAGTCTCTCAAGTAGCTTGGACTACAGGCACTCACCACCATGCCCAGCTAATTCTCTCTCTCTTTTTCTTTTTTTTTTTCAGAGATGGGGTCTCCCTTATTGCCCAGGCTGACACATGCTTAAATATAAGAGTCTGAATTTTTTCACTTAATGTAAAAATACAAATGTAGTTCTTGATTTGAAAACAAACAGGATTTAACTTTAGCATGGCACCAAACACTACCTTTAAGAAATTATATATTTAAATGCAATTTACACTAACTCTGGTCTTTAGATTTAATTTTAAAGTCTCCTGCTGATTCTCCCTGAGGTAGCATTCTCTGGAGGCAGAATCATTCCAGGCCTTTTACATGACTTTGAAATTGCAGCCCAGTTAGCACCGCTGTGTTCATCCTCCCAAGGCTCCTGGCTAGTCGTTCAATGGGACCCCTAATGGGCCAATTTTAACACAAAATTGTCCACCTCCTTAGTTTCTTTACCTTTCAGGGAGGCTGAATAAGAAATTCTTGAGGAGAAGGGAATGATGGCATGTGCTCCAGTTCCCTGCTCCAACTTTTCTTCTTTTCCATCCTATAACAGGTGTGTGGACGTCTCCATTCTGACAGGGAAGTGGGAGCCTTTCTCAGTCAGAAAGGCCCCCACTGATGAGACACCATCTCTGCCTCTCAGCTTTTTGTCTCCTTTTGTTTACTGACCAGGAGGAGATATGACTTCAGTTAGTTCCTTTAGCAGGGTGTCTAGTTCTATGAAAATGAAAATGAAAATGAAAGCCACAAATTGCCTCTCATGGAGCATTATAGGTACAGATCAAAGAGTAAACCCTTTGAATAAGAATTTCAGCAAACTCCTCTCTCCCTCAAAAAAATAGAAGCAGAGGTTGAAAGTTGCTTAAAACTGGTCTCTCAAGGTGGGCCTTCTGATTCTGTCAATTTTGGGACTGCCTTACCATTAAAGCAGTTATGGGTGCATTCAAGGAGCAGGAAAAAACTTCATGCACTACTATCCCACGATGCGTTACAATGACTTTGGGGTTGGGAGGATGAGGAAGGGAGACATGTTCCCAATAACAGAGACATTCTGTTTCTCCTCTCTGGACATGCTTTCCCTGGGTGACTTCATTCACAGTCATGTCTTAATGCTAATCCCTCTCAAATCAAAATCTTTTGTGTACACAGAAGATTTCAATTCTAAGCTTCAGGCCTATACCTGCACTACCTGGGTACAGCTCTGGTGTGAGTATTATCCAACCAGACTAAGAAAGTGCCTACCATTTCTAAGGGGAAAAAAGATGTTCTGTGTATGAGAAGAAGACCCTCTCATATAGAACTGAGGGAGGGAGAAAACAGGCAGATGGGTTGAGGTGGCACCCAAGGACCTGGTGACAATGAGGAATTCTGATGGAAAAGAAGAGAGAGAACTAGTTTCCTACTAATTTTCCTTGTGCCTTTAAATAGCACGTTGCCAAGTGATCTGAGGCCCTTTAATAGCTTTGCTGGGAAATGCCTCCGTCCTGTGCCGTTGCTATGAGAAGCCTTTCTTTGTTTATTAGTTTGGTTTACAAAAGGCACCAGATGTTTAAAAACCTCAGGCCACATGTATAATCAAAATGACATCATTAAAATGCTAACGATAGCAAACCCACTTCAAACACTTTCTCCCCAGCATGGGGATACTGGCCTTTCCAAAACCCAAATGAAGGTACCACCTTTAGTTTGACTACCAAAAATGTTTTGTGATCTTTTTGTTTGTTTGTTCTTCACTCCCCTTAAAGAATTTTCCCTGAGGTAGGAATTCAAACCTTAGCCTACTAAATGACTATAGCCTGCCCTGGGTCTCCTGATTCATATATAAAAATTCAGGTTTGTATTATTGTAATTTCCTTGGGTTTGCCAAAGGAAATTAAATATATTTGTTCATTATTCAGTTGTCTGTAAGTCATTCAGATCTGTGTCAGAATCTCTTTCGTAGCTTACAACTATGTAGAGGGAAGGCTTGTTTTTACTTTCATTCCAGCAAGATACAGAGTAGTGCTTGGTAAAGATTAAGTTGCTCCATATAAGATTAGATATTTAACCATTTTTTTACCTATAAAAAAGAGCAATTTTATACGTGTCAACCTAATATATTCAGTATATGCAATACTAGAAATGTGAAGTGTTGAGACAGATTCTTAACAGGTCTTCTTAGACTTCCCAGTAACCAGGTTCCACGGAGAAAAATCAGTTGTTCTCTCCACCCTGACATGGTGTGGGGGTAATAGCCTTTTCTTAGGTCTCGCCTACACAGTGACAGAAGCTACGACATGGTTGACCTCCTTTGCCATGATGGCAATTCACATCATGCTGAAAAACAAGAAAATGTCCTTCTTCCATCAATAAAGTCAAGCTTTAAAAAGAAAAGGAGGAAACAAAACTGGACAGTGAAGTAACAGAACCAAAGATCTCTGAAGGGCTGGAAATGACTGGGATCTTTCAACAAGGGGAACTAGGTTGACTGAACTAAAATCAATTTCATATAGATAATGAAGAGAATTTTAGAGTTAAAAAGAAGAAGGAAGAAGAGGGGAGGCATAATTATATGTGGTAAAATGTCCTGGTATGGGGAGAATAAATCACTCTTGAGCTCTGGACCAGTTTTCCAGTATTTATTTGAAGTCCCTGAGCCTGAAGGCAGGTGAACTCTGTAAGAGAGTGCCATCACCAGCAAAGAGCAAGCAACCTGGGGTACCCACGATTAGGTGAGTCCTAACCATCAGATCAGGCTCAAACCGTGAGTCTTCACTGGCTATTTGAAATTTGCTTTTATTTTTTTTTTTTTGAGATGGAGTCTAACCCTGTCACCCAGGCTGGAGTGCAGTGGCGCAATCTTGGCTCACTGCAACTTCTGCCTCCTGGGCTCAAGCGATCCTCCTGGCTCAAGCAATCCTGCCTCAACCTCTGGATTAGCTGGGATTATAGGCATTTGCCACCATACCCTGCTAATTTTTGTTATTTTATTTATTTATTTATTTATTTATTTATTTGTTTGTTTGTTTGAGATGGAGTCTTACTCTGTCACCCAGGCTGGAGTACAGTGGCGCAATCTCAGCTCACTGTAACCTCTGCCTCCCAGGTTCAAGCAGTTCTCCTGCCTCAGCCTTCCGAGTAACTGGGATCACAGGCGCATGCCACCACGCCCGGCTAATTTTTGTCTTTTTAGTAAAGACGGGGTTTTACCATGTTGGCCAGGCTGGTCTCGAACTCCAGACCTCAGGTGATCCACCCGCCTCACCCTCCCAAAGTGCTGGGATTAGAGGCTTGAACCACCACGCCCGGCCTTTATAATTTTAGTAGAGTTGGGGTTTCATCATGTTGGCCAGTCTGGTCTCAAACTCCTGACCTCAAGTGATCCACCCGCCTTCCAAAGTGCTGGAATTACAGGTGTGAGCCACCGCACCCGGCCTGAAATTATTGTAACCACCCCAACAATTGTTGAACTAAATTGAGCATCAGGATGACTTTTAAAAACTGATTTTTTTTTTTAATGTTCTCCCTTTTCTATGGAGTTAGAGTTAGAGTTTTTTCTGCTAAGAACAGACCAAGCAAAGGTTATGGCAATATCCTGAGCACTCAAAATACAGCCATGCACCAAAAAGAAAGGCTAGAAACTTCCCTAAAGTGATCCATTTGGCCAAGAGGGAAGCATTGAAAGTGACTGATTCTCAAAAACTGTACTCAGCATGTTGAAGGCACAACAATGCTAGAACTTATATTGGGATGACATGTTCTAGAACACAAATGATGTTGTAGATTTATGATACTTGAATTAACGTTTTGAGGAAGGTTCTCAGGGTCTCTCTTGAAAGGCTTTAATTCCTGCCAAAGGTCCCTTACAGGAGACTGGATGGAATGCTTAGTGAATCTGTCAGGACATGAAGCCCCACAGATTTGTATATCTAACTGGCCACAATATTATACTTTTTAAGACATTTTTATGTTAAATGTTTAGAGGTGGGGGAAGCTTTACTCTGATTATTCTAGGAGCAGAATTGTCATTGTTAAATAAAAATACAGTGCCAACACATGTTCATCTCTTTAGGAGCCAAGAAAGCATTTCTTTGTTGCTACTTTCTGTGTTTGTCACATAATCGAGTACTTTTCTAAAAAATAAAATAATTTTAAGTACCAACTCTGAAATCTTAGAATCCTTCCCCATCTCACCTTCCATCTGTAACCAATTACCTCTGACCAGGTGTGGTAGGTAGAATAACCCCCCCCTGCTCACCACCAATGATGTCCACGTCCTAATTCCCGGAATGTGCAAATGTATTAAATGTCCAAAGAGACTTTGCAGATATGATTAAGGACACTGACAGAAGGAGATGATCCTGGGTGATTTGGGTGGGCCCACTGCAATCATAAGGGCCTTATAAGAGGGAGGCAGGAGATAAAAGGAGTAGTAAGAGATGCAACAACAGAAGCAGGAGGTTAGAGTGATGCGAGGAAATGGCCATGATCCAAAGAATGTAAGTGGCCTCCGGAAGCTGAAAAAAGCAAGAAACAGATTCTTCCCCAAAGCCTTCAGACGCCCTGCTGACACTTTGATCTGATCTGCAGAAATGTAAGAGAATAAATTTACCTTGTTTCAAGTATACTGTGTATGGTAATTTGTTACAATGGCAATAGAAAACGAACACGTCAGAGGTTGGCAATGCTTCAGTCATCTGAGTAATTGTTTCTGGAGCTTAGGTAATCTATCCAGAACAGAGCACTAGGAAGGGACAAGGCTCACACATAACCTAGGCCCACTGACTTATGACCCTGGGCTCATGGCCTCTTAGTCCACACTCCTCAGTTATGGTGCTGGTTAGGAAAGGCACAAGCACATTTGTTACACCTCAGCCTTGCTTGTCAGCTTAGGGGATGCTGGATTAGTCAGAGTTCTACAGAGAAGCAGAAGCAATAAAGTGTGTACAGGTGTATGGACAGGATAGATAGATAGATAGATAGATAGATAAAGATAGATGGATAGATTTTAAGATATTGTGGATGCTGGCAAGTCCAAAATCTGACAGGAGAGGCCTCTCAGGAAAGAGGTGCAGTTCAAATCCAAGGCAGTCTGCTGGACAAGCAGGAATTGCCGATGTAGATGAAGTCTACAGGCAGTCTGCTGGAGAGTTCCCTCTTGCTCTGAGGTCAGCCTTTTGTTCTATTTAGGCTTTCAGCGGATTGGATGAGGCCCACCCACATTATGGAGGGCCATCTGCTGTACCCGAAGTCCACTGATTTAAGTGCAAATCTTACCTAAAAATACCTTCACAGAAACAACCAGAATAATGTTTGACCAAGTATCGGGACGCCCCATGGGACAGCCAAGTTGACATATAAAATTAACCATCACAGCTGCCAAGAAGGAATCTGCATCCACGAAGTGGTCCAACATTTTCCCAACAAAGTATTTGTCATTTAACTTTATGCTAGAGTCAGCTTAATGAATAGGACCTATACAAAAACATGTCATATCCATGAGAAGCTAAACTCTTCAAGAAAAATGCATGGCCAGAATTTATGACAGAATGGAGATTGTTCCACTCCTTTTTTCTCCCTCTCCACAAGTCAGTGCATCCAAAGCAGTTTATCTTTGCAGGACTCTCACTCTGCTGTACAATCTGGGGGCCATCCTCCTTAACCTTGATAGAGGAAAAGCATTGTCATTCACAATTCACTCCCTACCCACAATGAGAAGCTTAACTTCTCTGGTTTTCTTTCTTGCCTATTCTTTCTCTTCTCTTCCCCTCTCGCATCATCTTGCTCGTCTCCTTCCTTCACATTTTTTTTTTTTTTTGAGACAGAGTCTCACTGTGTCACCCAGGTTGGAGTGCAGTGGTGCGATCATAGCTCACTGCAGCTTTGACCTCCCAGGCTCAAACAATCCTCCCACCTCAGCCTCCTGAGTAGCTGGGACTACAGGCATCCACCACCATACCCAGAAAAATTTTTTTTTTTTTTTTTTTTTTTTTTTTAGTAGAGATGGAGGTCTGCCTCAACTTCCCCAAGTGTTAGAATTACAGGTGTGAGCCACTGCGCCAGGTCCTTCCTCCACTTTTCTAATTCTTCATTCTTGTGCTTTTGTGAACTGGTTGGTGAAATCAAAAAAGTAAGTGCTATTCTACTCTTTCTCCAACTCCTGGCAACAATGCTGGAGATGGAGGAGACATAAAGTGAGTGTGAGATTGAGAGAGAACAACGAGAATCAATGAGAGATTCTGAATGTGTAAGTGTGTGTGTGTCAGCGTGTAACTGGTTAGAAACTCAATGGGGTTTTGAGGTGCTTTTATTTTGGTGTATATTTTAAGTGCAAGGGCAAATGCAGTAAGGTATAAAATGGGGCAGGTTGAAATTACAGGTGAATGAAAGTGCAGACTTGACCTTTACTTGAAATTTACTTATTAAATCCCTACCTTGTGCGACAAGTTCACAATGTTGAGGATACAAAATGAGCCACCTGGGCCCCTGTTTGGAAGGCACTCATCATCTCTCACCAACCTTTGTGTCCTTTTTAATCCACTTGCACTCAGCCCACACAGTTGCGCATGATTCTATACCCTCCTTACACAGGTTTCTCTCAGTTTCCTGTATGTCAGTCTGCTCCCGCTCCCAAAGACAGAAAAGGGAATGCTCTCACAAGGCAGCACCAGGCTTCCAACTCCCTCTGTATTATCCCAGAGCACCTAAGTCCATGCAGAGGTGTTCAAGTTGATAGAAATCTACTGACTTGGACAAAACAATATCTTTCCCAGCCTGCAATAAGCCCTCCTTGATGAAGGCTGGTTTTTCATCCGGTTTCTTTCATGGTACAGGCTTTATTAACCAAATTTTAATAAGAGAAAACCAGCTTCAGGCAGCTGCTGGTGGTTTTCCTTTGCAATGTGTCCAACAGAATTGCACAGTGCCACGGCCTATGGTTGTCAACATTGTTGTCTCTGGATGTTCGTAAGTGATAGGACTGCACAGCAGATTTCTGCTGGCTTTTCCACTGGGTGAGAGAAAGGGAAGCCCATGTCTGAGAAGGGGGTTTCTTAGAGCCCGGGAGCCACTCAGGCACTCAGCCCAGGGTCACCTTCATTAGGACTGTCTCATGAGTCCATTGCTAAATCTGCTTTGGTTTGGCAAATAGAAATGTGGCCCTTTGAAGTATTTAACACTGCTGAGCAGGCTCCTAAAAACCTCATTCTCCTTTACCTGGTGGCAGTGTCGATATTTCATTGGCACTTCTTAGTTAAATGCATTTTAGGGCGTGCTATGGCCCCTTTAATAAAATCTGCATGCCTGCCCCCCCTTAAAATGGCTATCTGGTAAAATGATTAGAAGAGAAGGAGATGAAATTATGAGATTTGGATTGCAGTGACTCAGAAAGTAGCAAGAGCAGCTCATTTAGAAGGGGAAAAAAACTTAACTGCAAAGGGTCAGGCTTGTACAATACCCCCATTCTAATCCTGCGGCGGCTGTGAAGTGATTCAGAGCTACTCTGACAAATGTAGGAACTTTCAAAGTCTGGGGAGTGAAATATTGTCTAATAATGAATCTTCCTTTTTTGATTAGTGTGGAATCTGTATCCTGCTTCCAGAGGCAGGACTCAGTTTTCTTATTCATTTTCACCACAGTTGGAATGGAAAAATTGAAATCATTGCTCTAATGGCAAGAAACATCTTATGGTGCTCAGAGCCAGCAGTCAGTACAGACAGGCACAGATGGGGGCGCCTTTTGCTCCTTTTTTGTATGAAAAGAGCTTCACTCCACTGAAATAGATGATTTTCTAGTGGAGGCTAACATTGTAATGACAACATACTCTGATGGGTTTTCTTCTTTTTCCTTTATAAGGATTTCTCAGTTTTATGTCTGTAATTGACATCTACGGACCAGCCATAACAATGTATTCCTCAGTCTAAGGTGAGGGACCTTTGAGAGGTCCAGGAGATTCCAACTGGTTTGTGGAAACTCGAGCTGCAGAACTCCAAGAAGTAGGAGGAGGGTGGGAGAGACAAGCAGGGCCTTTATCTAGGGAAGGTCAGCAAAACTTTTGAATTTCTGTATTTCTCCTAAAGGTGAAAAATGAGGAAAGAAAATTGAAGGGGAGAAGGGAGACATGAAATAAAAAAAAATTAATGAGGATTGAGCCCCTTATGTGCCAGCCCAATTAGAGGTGCTTTACCCACATTACTGCATTTAATCCTCACAACGGAGTGAGGCAAATCTGTTGCCTCTCCAGGAGTCACTTTCCTCACCTTCCATCCCCCCTGTCCCAGCCCATGTCACATGATAACAGTTAAACGCTAGAGACCCACTTTGCCTTCATGTTAACAAATGACCAAGGGGCCCAGTTCTGACTATGGGACATAACACTAAGTCAGTTGGGGTGATTTGGAAAACAGTTTTCCTTCAAGACAAAAAAAAAAACAACAAGCACACATGAGAAGAGCTCTCTTGTCACCTGAGCTGCTCCTGGCTTCCTACATAGCAATGCAATTGTCTAAGGATCCAGTACTTGGAGCTGCAGCA
This sequence comes from Pongo abelii, assembly GCF_028885655.2. Lineage (NCBI taxonomy): Eukaryota > Metazoa > Chordata > Mammalia > Primates > Hominidae > Pongo > Pongo abelii. The sequence goes on along the minus strand of NC_085928.1, from coordinate 38,108,499 downwards.
GCCATCTTGCAAGCAAGAGACCAAAAGTTTTCACGTGAGGACAGTGGAATGGAGGATGAAAAAAGCTTCATTCTTCATGACATTGTTGAGACCACTGATTCAGCCCTAGAACCACCTACTTCTGGATGTCTTTTTGTGTGATAATAAAGCTCATTATTTCTGTTACTTTTAGCCAGATATTCTACTGCTTGCAGTAAAAAGCATTCTAATAGATACAATATGACTATTTCCATTTTACTGAATTTGTTTCATCCAATGAACGAAGAAAATTAATTCATTGACCACTACAGTAGAAGCAAAAGATAGTTGCTTTATAATCTCTCTGAAATAATATCTGTACAGTCCTTTAGTTTTTAGCTTACTACATTTCCTCCTCACTGTCCTTCATGTATAGATAACACATGATGGTCATGAAATGACCTTGTACCACAGATGGTAACCTTATTTCCTATTATTTCTTGTGGCACAGGTGCTAAAAGCTTAATCCCAATCATCAACCACTGGCCTTAGAATTTGGCCAACACCCTTCTCCACTGAGATGTTAGAGACAGATAGAAGTTTAGACACTAGTATTGTGAGGCCAATCTAACCTATGAACCTTTGATTATGACCTCCTACCATGATGATGATGATATCAGGTTCACAGTTTGGGACAATTCTGCAGAACAAGAAGGATGTTGCTCAAAATGGTTCTTAGCAAAATCATCAGTCACATTTAAGCTTTTAGTCACAGACATAACATATTACACACCATATGACATTTTCAACAAGACGAAAGAAGAAGATTAGTGGTTGCCAGAGGTTCAAGGAAGGAGGAGGATGTGACAATAAAGAGAGATGATATGCAGGAGTTTTTTGGGAGTGATAGAACTGTTCTGAATCCTGATTGCGGCAGCAGTTACGTGTATCTATGCAAGTTTATTCCTTGAACTGTATACCAAAAAGAAGTCAATTTTACCGTAAGATTTTTTAAAATAAAAGTAAATTCATTCCATAAAACCTGGCTCCTAGCCATTTGTTAATTAGTCCAAATTGATTTATTTTTTTCCTTCAATTGTTAGCAAGAAAGAAGGGAATACTATAGTTAGTCACTGCTAGGCTTAAGAATACAGTAGACAGGTCAGGGAAGGAAAATATCTAGGTTTGATTGCTGCAATTGACAAATGTTTGGATTCACCAAGAGGCATGGAAGAGAATAGGGTTTCATGAAACAAAACTATAACTTTTAAATTGCTGGGGCCTCTTCCGATAACTTTTTGGGCTGGGAATTAAAGCCATTTCCTAGTTATAAAAGCTCAGGTTTGTGATCATCTCAACTGATGCAGAAAAAGCATTTGACAAAATTGAACCCCTTTCATGATTAAAAACAACAAGAACACAACAAATTAGAAAAAGAGGAAAACTATCTCCACACAATAAAGACCATATATTAAAAACCCACAGCTAACATCATACTCAACAGTGAAAGACTGAAAGTGTTTCCTCTAAGATCAGGCACAAGAAAAGGATATCCACTTTCACCACTTCTAATCAACATAGTACTAGAAGTCCTAGCCAGAGCAATTAGGCAAGAAAAAGAAATAAAAACATCTGAATTGGAAAAGAGGTAAAACTATCTCCGTTCACAGGTGACAAGATCTTATATGTGGAAAAGCCTAAAGAGCTCACTGAAAAAAACTGTTTAAACTAATAAATTCAGCAAAGTTGCAAAATACAAAATCAATACACAGAAATAAGTTGTGTTTCTCTACACTAAGGATAAACAATCCAGAAAGAATATTCAGACAACAGTTCAACTTACAATAACACAAAAAACAATTGGGGTCCCAGGTGTGGTGGCTCACACCTATAATTCCAGCCCTTTGGGAGTTGAAGCCTGGGAGTTCAAGACCAGCTTGGGCAACATAGAGAGATCCTGTGTCTACAAAAATTTTTAAAAATTAGCTGGGGCGCTAAGTGCGGTGGCTTACACTTGTAATCTCAGCACTTGGGGAGGCTGAGGTGGGTGGATCCCTTGAGGTCAGGAGTTTGAGACCAGCCTGGCCAACATGGTGAAATTCCATCTCTACTAAAAATACAAAAATTAGCCAGGCGTTGTGGTGCATGCCTGTAGTCCTAGGTACTCAGGAGGCTGAGGCACAAGAATTGCTTGAGCCTGGGAGGTGGAGGTTGCAGTGAGCTGAGATCGTGCCACTGCACTCCAGCCTGGGCAACAGAGTGAGACTCTGTCTAAAAAAAAAAAAAAAATTAGCTGGGCATGCTGGTGGTGGCACACTCCTGTGGTCCCACCTACTCAGGAGGCTGAGGTGGGAGGATCACTTGAGCCCAGGAGGTTGAACCTGCAGTGAGCCATGATCCTGCCACTGCACTCCAGCCTGGGCAATAGAGTGAGATCCTAACCCCTCCCCCCTGACAAAAAATATATATATATACTCACACACACAGATATATAATATAGATACATATCTAATATATACACATACATATATATAAATACTAATTTGGAATAAAGTTAACCAAAAGGGGGAAAGACTTTTACATTGAAAACTATAAAATGTTGCTGAAAGAAATTAAAGAAGACACCAATAAATGGAAAGAAATTCCATGTTATGGACTGAAAGGCTTAATATTTTTAAGATGTTAATACTACCCAAAGCAATCTACAGATTCAATGCAATGCCTATCAGCATCTCAATGGCTTTTTAAAAAATTTTTGTAGAAATGGAAAAATCTATCCCAAATAACAAAAATAATCTAAAAAAAGAAGAACAAAGTTGGAAATCTCACATTCCTGATTTCAAAACTTACTACAAAGCTATAGTAATTAAAACAGTGTGGTACTGGCATAAAGACAGACATATAGACCAATTGACTAGAATACAGAACCCATAAATAAACTCTGGCATATATGATCAAATAATTTGTGACAAGGGCCAAAACCATTCAGTGGTGAAAGAACATACTTTCAACAAATGACATCATGAAAACTGAATCTCCAGATGCAAAAAAAAAGAAAAAAGAAAAAGAAAAAGAAGAAGTTGGATCCTTACCTTACACCAAATACAAAAATTATCTCACAACGTACCTAAACATCAGATGTGAAAGGATGAAACTCTTAGAAAACTCTGGTAAAAGCTTCACTACATTGGATTTGGCAATGATTTCTTGGATATAACACTAAAGGCAGAAGCAACAAAAGAAAAAATAGACAAACTGGATATCATTATAATTTTAAAATCTTGTGCATCAAAAGATACTATCATCACTCCCAACAAAAGTGGATTCCATCCACCGTACGGGTTTAGTGAAACAAGATGTACACTGAGCCTGACTCCCTGTGGTGAGCCTGAAAGATGGTGTCATTTTCTTGTGGGCAACAGCTATAAAAGCGCTTCCTGCATTATAACCCAAAATGCTAAAATTTCAAAATAATGATCACCTGCAACTCTCAAACAAACAAAACCATTAATGATTTCCAAAACAATGAATAGATAAAATGTGCAGTATTTCTTAGAGGACAAAATAATATTACATTGATTAAGCTACTTAAATTTTCAATAATCCCTACAATCTGATTTTTGCTTTTAAGAATTTACATTCTTCTTGAAAGCAGATTTGAATTCAAAATTTTTATATTATTCAGTCAAACAAATTCTTCCTACAGAAATAAAAGAAACTGTAACTTTAAGTACTTTTCAGCTACTGAGACAAGATAAAATATCCAGAGGATACAAAATATTTTACATGTACTTCCTGCATTTGTAGAGACCCTCATCCTTCAATACTTGTGAAATGGTGATTGGGTCAACAGCAAAGAGTTCTTGAGGTAAATTCTGCAATTCTATATGACATAATTCAAATGTATCCATTTGTCAAAATCAACTCTCTGCATTTTCAGACAAAATTCAGTTAATGTCAAATTGAGGCAAGTGCTAAACCTCGGCAATTTAAAGTTTGAAAAATATTCCCAGCCGGATGTGGTAGCTTACACCTGTAATCTCAGCACTTTGGGAGGCCAAGGCAGGCAGATCACTTGAGGCCAAGAGTTCAAGACCAGCCTGGGCAACATAGCAAAATCCCATCTCTACTAAAAATACAAAAAATTAGCTGGGAGTGATGGTACACACCAGTAATCCCAGCTACTCAGGAGGCTGAGGCAGGGGAATTGCTTAAATCCAGGAGGTGGAGGTCTCAAAAAAAAAAAAAAAAAAAAAGAGAGAGAGAAGAGAAGAGGAATAGAAAAAAGAAAAGAAAGGGAAAAGAAAAGAAAGGAAAATAAAAGAATTATACAAACTATGTGACCTTGAAGAAGTTATTTCTCATTAAACCACAGTTTTAAAAGGTAACAACAGCACAGTACAATAGTCCTCCTTATCTGCATGGCACATGTTCCAAAACCCCCAGTGGATGCCTGAGACCACAGACAGTACCAGACTCAATTGCTGTCATTTGGAACACGTTTCAGTTCATGTCTTCTACCTACAAATTTAATGCCTTTTCCATCTTAGGTAACCACTTATCACATACTGTGGCCATAACTTTTGCAGTCTGAGGTGCAACAGCAAAACTAGCACACATTTCTCTTTCTTTTTTCATGACAAAAATGGATAAAATTCTTACTGTGGATCTTAGCAACCTCAGCATACTATTTTTTTTGTTTCCTTATTTAGTTGAGAACGTTCAGCTTTTCATTTAAAGCAAATACTTTACGGCTTCTCTTTGCCATATCCAAATTGCCAGCCTCACTACTCTTGGACTTTGAGGTGATTATTAAGTAAAATAAGGGTTACTTGAACACAAGCACTGTTGATACTGCGACAGTCAATCTGATAACCTAGAGGGGTCCAAGTCACTGTCACTAATGGGTGGGTAGCATGGTCAGCGTGGAGATGCTGGACAAAGGGATGGTTCACATCCCCAGCGGGATGGAGCAGGATGGCCCAAGATTTCATCACGCTACTTAAAATGGCCTGCATTTAAAGCTTATAAATTATTTCTGGAATTTTTTATTAATATTTTCAGACCACAGTTGACCTCAGGTAACAGGAACCATGGAAATTGAAAACCACGGATGAAGGAGAACTATGATATCTGTCTCACAGAATTGCTAGAAAGGTGAGAAATGCACCCACAGCACTTAGTGTCAGAGTAAATGACATCTAGAAAGGGCTCAATACATACTAGCAATTATTACTTACCTGGATACTTTTCCATGACCTTTTGTAAACCATATTGCTTATAAATTGCACTAGAGATATCCATTTCATATCCCATTGCCTCATACAATTTCAGTTGCTAGTCAAGCCCACATTTAATCCTATAATGACAAATAAACATGAAGTTCAATTTTCTTTAAATAAAATCACATCACAAAAGCAGAATTATTATTAAAACAACTCAGCCTCTGGCAAGATATTTTATAGATTTTCATAGGCTTTTTCCAAGGTAAATTGGTAATTCTTCATCATAAAAGCAGTCACTGTAGCAATACTTCAACTGACGCTTGCATGACTGAAAGAGACCTTGAAAATAAAATAACAAAATAGCGACAATTAAAAAAAATCCAGCTGTCTATTAATGGTAAAGTTCATGTCTATTTCATGACTACTTCTACTTCTACTCAAATAAATCCTCCACCTCTGAAATATGACCAATGGTGAAGGAAAAAAAAGACACTATCAACTGAGTAAAAACGCAACTCACAGAATGGGAGAAAATATGCACAAATCATGTATCTGATAAAAGATTAATATCCAGAATATATTTTTTAAAATTCCTACAACTCAACAACAAAAACCAAAACACCCAGTTGAAAATGAGCAAAAGGACTTGAAAAAAATCTCCAAAGATGTACAAATGGCCAATAAACACATGAAAAGATGGTCAACATCTAATGATTAGAGAAATGCAAATCAAAACCACAATTAGATACAATTTCACACCAATTAGGATGACTGTTATTTAAAAAATAATAATAACAACTTTTGGCAAAGATGTGGAGTAATTGGAGCCCTTGTGCATTGCTGGTAGGAATGTAAAATGGTGCAGCCACTAGGGAGAACAGTATAGCAGTTCCTCCAAAACTTGAAAATGGAACTACCATATTATTCAACAATTTGACCCCTAGGTATATACATGCTCATGTTCACAGCAGCATTATTTACAATAGCTACAAGGTAGACACAACCCAAGTATCCACTGAGAGATGACTGGATCAACAAAATGTGGCATATACATACAAAGGTCTATTATTCAGCCTTAAAAAGGAAGGAAATTCTGACACATGCTACAACATGGATGAACCTTAAAAACATTATGCTGGCCGGGCACGGTGGCTCACACCTGTAATCCCAGCACTTTGGGAGGCCGAGGTGGGTGGATCACGAGGTCAGGAGATCGAGACCATCCTGGCTAACATGGTGAAACCCCATCTCTACTAAAAGAAAAAATACAAAAAATTAGCCTGGCGTGGTGGCGGGCGCCTGTAGTCCCAGCTACTTGGGAGGCTGAGGCAGGAGAAGGGCGTGAACCCGAGAGGTGGAGCTTGTAGTGAGCAGATACCACGCCAGTGCACTCCAGCCTGGGCGACAGAGAGAGACTCTGTCTCGAAAAAAAAAAAGAAAAAAAATTATGCTAAGTGAAATATGCCAGTCACATAAAAACAAATGCTATACAATGCCACTTATATGAGGTACCCTAAAATTCATGGAGAAAGAAAGTGGAACAGAGATGATTACCAGGGGCAGAGGAAGGGGAGAATGAGGAGTTGTTTAATGGATGTAAAGTTTCAGTTTTGCAAGCCGAAAAGAGTTTGAAGGTGGACAATGGTGATGTTTGTACAACCATGTTAGTATACTTAATGCCACTGAACTCTACACTTAAAAACGGTTAAAGCGGTCCTGGGCTGCGGTGGCACGGCGGTCGCCGTGATGGTCACGGGGCTTGGCGGCTGACCCCCGGGCTAGGAGAGGGCCCAGAGCCCCGGATCTCGGTGGCCACTGCTGGAGCGCGGCCTGCGCCATGGCCACCTTCGCCGCCTCCTCAGAGCATTTCGAGAAGCTGTACGAGATCTTCCGCGGCCTCCATGAAGACCTACAAGGGGTGCCCGAGCGGCTGCTGGGGGCGGCGGGGACCGAAGAGAAGAAGTTAATCAGGGATTTTGATGAAAAGCAACAGGAAGCAAATGAAACGTTGGCAGAGATGGAGGCGGAGCTACGTTATGCACCCCTGTCTTTCTGTAACCCCATGATGTCTAAGCTTCGAAACTATCAGAAGGACCTTGCCAAACTCCATTGGGAGGTGAGAAGCACACCTTTGACAGCCACACCTGGAGGCCGAGGAGACATGAAATATGGCATATATGCTGTAGAGAATGAGCATATGAATCGGCTTACAGTCTCAAAGGGCAACGCTTCCGCAAGGTACTGAAAGCCTGAAACAGGCCACCCAAAGTATTGAACGCTCTCATCAGATTGCCACGGAGACTGACCAGATTGGCTTAGAAATCATAGAAGAGCTGGGAGAACAATGAGACCAGTTAGAGAACGCACCAAGAGTAGACTGGTAAACACAAGTGAAAACTTGAGCAACAGTCGAAAGATTCTCCGTTTAATGTCCAGAAAAGTGACAACCAACAAGCTGCTGCTTTCCATCATCATCTTAATGGAGCTTGCCATCCTGGGAGGCCTGGTTTACTACAAATTGTTTCGCAACCATTGAACTTCCTGTAGGGAAGGGTTTGTGGCCCAGAACTTTGACTTTGTGAACGGATGATATTAGGGATGTGGATGGAATAAGCATATTGCTGCTGTGGGCTAACAGTTCAGGGATGCACACCAGACTGTGGGAGGAGGCAGGAAAGATGGAAAGCCACTTAAATGCGAAGGAACAGCAACAAGACCAGTATGATATACCAAAGTAATAAATGCTGTTTATGACTTCTTTAAAAAAAAAAACGGTTAAAGCGGTATATGTATGTACTTACCACTTTAACCATTTTTAAGGGCAGAGCTTAACCATTTACTACTTTAACCCCCCACAGACACTCAAGATCAGTGTGCCATGGCTGGAGTTTGGAATGGCAGATATGAAAAGCCCTTTTTGAGTGGGTAATTACACGTGCACTAACCATGTGAACAAGCCAAATATCAGTAAAGAAGATGGCATGATGATGGCTGCAGCTGAAAGCTGCAGCATCTTCTAAAAAGTCTTGCTAGTTTCATTGGGAAAGAATCGTCTCCCTATCGATGGAGAGTTTTATTAACTTGGGTTTATTGGGTTCACTAAAATAGTCCCATTATTTCAGCACTCAAAAAGTTCTTCAGTCAGAGACATCTTATGTCACTACATCACCGAACAGAACTCTGTCAAGGATGCTCTGTAGATAACTTCTTAGCACAAGGAATTCATTCTCCTAAATACATGGGAGCCTCCACATGGCCCTTTAAAAGACACTGATCTCTTTGAAAGTAGGACTGCAAAATCTAGTGAACTGGGGGCAACTCGCAGTTGCACAGATTCTTCTGAACTCTGGTTCTCAGAAAGACTAAATGAAGGAATCATCGGAAGACTCAAAATAGAATCTGTCACATACCAGTCCTATGAGATAATGCATGATCTTGCAGAGGCATTAAGAAGGAAGACAGATAATCTGAGGCTGTGTTTAACGTGGTTTATTGGCTTCTATGGACTCAAAGACCATGGAAACAATCTTCTTCTTCCATAAAAAGAATATATATATATTTGTTAAACTGAAAATAATGGTTAAATCCTAGGATCAGGACCACTAGAAGGAAGGAGTTCCTGACTCCCTAACTTCCTTCCAGCCAGATGAGATACCATCAGTCTCTCAGCCAATACAGAAACAGTCTGTATTTCAAGATGTTCATTTTTGACCTCTTTTGCATCGTCAGGGATTTTTAGATGGCCTCTAGCTTCATGCAGGCTTCTTTGGCTCATACTAGTGAGAGTTTCCCATATGCACTAAGGTCAGTTTTTGACCTCTGGAATCCTCAATATGCTATCCTCAAGGCAGCTGCCTTCTTCCTAGTGTCTTATAAATTAGCTGTGTATTTTCTGGGATCAACCATATCCTTGGAAAACTGACTGCAGCTCATCCAAGAAACTTGGCCCCTATATTTCTCTCTCCAGAGACAGCTGTGGGAAGATTTCAGGAGCAACAACTCAGACAAAGGGTCCTCAGTGGTCAGCAGAGCCCCAAATTTGGATAAGGTTTCACTTGAATATTCATTGGCTTTAGCAGTTTGGCAAAAGTAGGAAAGAACTCCTAATTCCATGGGATTAAATATCCTCCCTGAAACTAAAATGGAAAAGATTAACTGACTCATGGAAAGGATTCTGTGATAAATCTGATGTCCTGGGGCCACTTTCCTAATGGCACCTCCTCTTCTCATCACTCATCTCCCTTGTATGTCTCTTGAATAATATCGCTCTCAAGGATTTAATAAAGATTTCTCTGTCAGCAGCCCAAGTCAAAGCCTCTAGAGAAGCTGGTATATTGTTTGAAAAATCCTGGTCCCTCAGGCCCGATGAAGTATAGGAATAAAGAGAATGTAAGGGAAAAGATGTCTACTGGGGGCAGCCTGAAGCCAATAGTATTATGTGTTTAGAAAGGATTATGAGACATCAGACCAAGAGAGATATTTAAATAGACTAGGAGTTAGATGCTATTACCAATTATTGTTAATTTGGTATGATAATCATATTGTGGTTATAGTTGTATTTTTATATTTTTTAATTAGCGATAAATACAGGGATAACTAGTTTCAATGCATTCCACTTTACTGACATTAGCAGATATTGTGTTTTTTATAAATTGAAGTTTTGTGGAAACTGCATGGAGCAAGTCTATCAGTGCCATTTTTCCAACAGCATGTGCTCACTTCATGTCTCTGTGTCACCTTTTGGTAATTCTCACAATATTTCAAGCTTTTTCATTATTATTGTATCTGTTATGATGATCTGTAATCAGTGACTTTTGATGTGACTATTGCAGTTGCTTTGGGGCAATGCAAACCATGCCCATGTGACAGTGAACTTAATGAATAAATGTTGTGTGTGTTCCATCTGCTCCACCAGTTGGCCATTCCCCCATCTCTCTCCCTCTTCTCAGGCCTCCCTATTCCCTGAGACATAACAATAATGAAGTTAGGCCAATTAATAACTCTACAATGGCTTCTAAGTGTTCAAGTAAAAGGGAGAGTTATATGATTCTCACTTTAAATCAAAAGCTAGAAATGATTAAGCTTAGTGAGGAAGGCATATTGAAAGCAGAGATACACTGAAAGCTAGGCCTCTTGTGCCAGTTAGCCAAGTTGTGAATGCAAAGGAAAAGTTATTGAAGGAAATTAAAAGTGCTACTCTGGTGAACACATGAATGATAAGAAAATGTAACAGTCTTACTGCTGATAAGGAGAAAGTTTTAGTGGTCTCAATAGAAGATCAAACCAGCCACAACATTCCCTTAAGCCAAAACCTAATCCAGTGCAAAGTCCCAACTCTCTTCAATTCTATGAAGGCTGAGAGAGGTGAGGAAGCTGCAGAAGAAAAGCTGGAAGCTAGCAGAGGTTGGTTCATGAGGTTTAAGGAAAGAAGCCACCAGGCATGGTGGCTCAGGCCTGTAATCCCAGCACTTTGGGAGGCTGAGGCAGGCAGATTGCTTGAGCTCAGGAGTTTGAGACCAGTCTGGGAAACATGGCAAGACTTCTTTATAAAAAATTAGCTGGATGTACTGGCACATGCCTGTAGTTCCAACTACTCAAGAGGCTGAGGTGGGAGGATGGCTTGAGCCTGGAAGGTGGAGGTTGCAGTGAGCCAAGAGTCTGCCACTGCAGTCCAGCCTGGGTGACAGAGCCCGACACTTGTCAAAAAAAGAAGGAAAGAAAGAAAGAGAGAAAGAGAGGAAATGAAGGAAGAAAGGAAGGAAGGAAGGGAGGGAGGGAGGAAGAGAGGAAGAGAGCAAGAGAGGAAAGAGAGGAAAGGAAGGAAAGGAAGGAAGAAAGGAAGGAAAAAAGGAAGAAAGGAAGAAAGAAAGAGGAAGGGGCCATCTCCAGAACATAAAAGTGCAAGGTGAAGCAGGAAGTGCTGATGTAGAAGCTGCAGCAAGTTATCCAGAAGATCTAGCTAAGATAACAGATGAGTGGCTATACTAAACAACAAATTTTCAGCATAGATAAAACAGTCTTCTATTGAAAGAAGACACTGTCTAGGACTTTCATAGGTAGACAGGAAAAATCAATACCTAGTTTCAAAGTGTCAAAGGACTAGCTGGCTCTCTTGTTAAGGGATAATGCAGCTGATGACTTTTTTTTTGAGATGGAGTCTCACTCGTTTGCCCAGGCTGGAGTGCAGTGGCATGATCTTGGCTCACTGCAACCTCTGCCTCCTAGGTTCAAGCGATTCTCCTCTCTCAGCCTCCTGAGTAGCTGGGATTATAGGTGCCTGCCACCACACCCAACTAATTTTTGTATTTTTAGTAGAGATGGGGTTTTGCCATATTGGCCAGGCTGGTCTTGAACTCCTGACCTCAGGTGATCCACCTGCTTAAGTTGAAGCCAATATTCACTTATTATTCTGAAAATCTTGGTGCCTTTAAGAATTATCCTAAATCTATTCTGCTTGTGCTGTATAGATGAAACAAAAGGCCTACATGACAGCACCTCTGTTTACAGCATGGTTTACTGAATCTTTAAAGCCCACTGTTGAGACCTACTCAAAAAAAAAAAATCACTTTCAAAATGTTATTGCTCATTGACCAATGCTGCTGATCACCCAAGAGATCTGATGGACATGTACAGAGATTAATGTTGTTTTCACGCCTGCTAACACAAACTCCATTCTGCAGTCCATGGATCAAGGAGTAATTTTGACTCTCAAATCTTATTATTTAGGAAATATATTTTGTGACCAGGCACAGTAGCTCATGCCTGTAATCCCAGCACTTTGGGATGTTGATATGAGCAGATTGTTTGAGCTCAGGAGTTCAAGACCAGCCTGGGCCACTTGGTGAAACCCTGTCTTTACGAAAAATACAAAAACTAGCTTGGTGTGGTTGCATGCACCTGTAGTCCCAGCTATACAGAGGCTGAGGTGGCAGGATCACCTGAACCCCAGAGGTCGAGGCTGCAGTGAGCAATGATGGTGCCACTGCATTCCAGCCTGAGTGATGGGAGTTAGACCCTGTCTCAAAAAAAAAAAAAAAAAAAAAAAGAAATACATTTTGTAAGGCTATAGCTACTACAGATAGCGATTCCTCTGATGGATATGGGCAAAGTAAATCGAAAGCCTTCTGGAAAGAATTCACCATTCTAGATGCCATTAAGAACATGTATGATTCATGCGAGAAGATTAAAATATCAGTCTTAACAGGAATTTGGAAGAAGTTGATTCCAGCTTTCACAGATGACTTCAGTGGAGGAAGTAACTGAAGGTGTGGTAGAAATAGCAAGAGAACTATAATTAGAAGTGGAATCTGAAGATGGAACTGAATTGCTGCAGTCTCATGATAAAACTTGAATGGATGATGAATTGCTTCCTATGGATGAGCAAAGACAGTGTTTCTTGAGATGGAATCTACTTCTGGTGAAGGTGCTATTAACATTGTTGAAATGACAACAGAGGAGCTAGAATATTACCTACACTTAGTTGATAAAATAATAGCAGGATTTGAGAGGATTGACTCCAATTTTGAAAGAAGTTATACTGTGAGTAAAACGGTATCAAACAGCATCACATGTTTCAGGGAAATCTTTCATGAAAGGAAGAGTTCATTGATGCAGGAAACTTCTTTGTCATCTTCTTTTCAAAAATTGTGACAGCTGCTGGGCACGGTGGCTCACGCCTGTAATCCCAGCACTTTGGGAGGTCGAGGCGGGCAGATCACGAGGTCAGGAGTTCAAGACCGGCCTGGCCAGTATGGTGAAACCCCGTCTCTAGTAAAAATATAAAAACTAGTCGGGCATGGTGGCAAGCGCCTGTAGTCCCAGATACTTGGGAGGCTGAGGCAGAAGAATCGCTTGAACCTGGGAGGCAGAGGTTGCAGTGAGCAGAGATCACGCCACTGCACTCGACACTAGGCAACACAGTGGGACTCTGTCTCAAAAAAAAAAAAAAATATATGACAGCAACCCCAACCTTCAGCAACCACCACCCTGATCAGTCTTCAGCCACCAACATGGAGGCAAGACCCTCCACCAGCAAAAAGAGTATGACTTGCTGAAGGTTGAGATGATTGTTAGCCTTTTTTTGCAATCAAGTATTTTTTAGTTAAGGTATATACATTTTTTAGACATTGTGCTATTGCATACTTAATAGATTACAGTATAGCACAAAAATAACTTTTATATGCAATGGGAAATCAAAAAAGGTGTGTGACTCATTTTATTGTAATATTTGATTTATTGCAGTGGTCTGGAACCAAATTTGTACTATTTCCAAGGTGTACTTGTACTGAAATATATATGGGTGAAGTGATGATGTTTAGAATTTGCTTTACAAAATTTCAGCAGGCTGGGCGCCGTGGCTCACGCCTGTAATCCCCAGCACTTTGGGAGGCTGAGGAGGGTGGATTACTTGAGGTCAGGAGTTTGAGACCAGCCTGACCAACATAGTGAAACCCCGTCTCTGCTAAAAGTACAAAAATTAGTCAGACGTGGTGGCAGGCACCTGTAATCCCAGCTGATTGAGAGGCTGAGGCAGGAGAATCGCTTAAACCCAGGAAGCAGAGGTTGCAGTGAGCCCAGATTGCGCCACTGCACTCCAGCCCGGGCAACAGAGCAAGACTCCGTCTCAAAAAAATAAATAAATAAAAATTCCAGCAAAAACAAAAAAATAAAGAAATGCTGATAAGGTAATTGATGAAATAAAATTGGTAAAATGTTGGGACTTTTTGAAGGTGGACTATTGTTACCTCGGGGTTCATTATACTATTTTCCCCCCATTTTTGTATGTGCTTTAAATTTTCTATTAAAAAAAGTAGGAGGGAAAAGTTGGAGGAGAAGAGGGTGCTGACAATGCTAGATTCACTCAGTATTTCCCTTTGAAAAGAACAGCTTCACAAAAATTAACTCAAAATGGATCGTAGACCTAAATGTAAAATGGAAAACTATAAAACTCATATAACAGAGGAAAAAATCTAAGTAATCTTGGGTTTAGTGGTGATAAGTTTTTAGACACCACATCAGATCATGATCCATGAAAAAAAATTGATAGTTGGACTTCATTAAAATTTAAAACTGCTGTCCAGGCATAGTGGCTCATGCGGCTGAAGCGGGAGGATTATTTTAGCTCAGGAGTTCGAGACCAGCCTGGGAAACATGGTGAAACGCCATCTCAAAAAAAAAAAAAAAAGGGGGGGCTCAACATCATATGTCATTAGGGAATTTTAAATTAAAATAACAATGAGATGTGACTACATAACTCTTAGAATGGTTAAACAAAAACACTATGTGACCAGATGCTGGAGAGCATGCAGAGCAACAGGAACTCTCTCATTCATTGTTGGTCAGAATGCAAAATATTACAACCCCTTTGGAAGACAGTTTGGCAGTTTCCTACAAAGCTAATCTTACCATACTACCCAGCAATTTTGCTCCTTGGTTGCCTAAATGAGTTGAAAACTTATGTCCACACAAAAACCTACACATGAATGTGTATAGCTGCTTTAGTTATAATTGCCAACACTTGGAAACACCAAGATGTCCTTCAATAGGTGAACTGATAAACTGTGGCACATTCATACAAAGGAATATTATTCATTCCATTTTTTCCAATTCAGTAATAAAAAGAAACACCCTATCAAGCCATGAAAAGACACAAAATAAACTTAAATGCATATTGCTAAATGAAAGAAGCCAATCTGAATAGGCTGCATCCTGTATAACTACAACTATGTGACATTCTGGAAAAGACAAAACTATGGAGACAGTAAAAAGATTAGTGATTGCCAGGGCTTTGGGGGAGGGACGAAAGATGAATAGGTACAGCATAGGGGACTCTTTAAGCAGTCTAGGAACCCTCTGGATTTTCCATTCAATTTTTCTATAAATCTAAAACTTCTCTAAAAAATAAAGTATATTAATACAAAAAGAAAAAAAAGCTGCTGGTAATGCCTGTCTGCATGAAGAAAGGGGCTAGGGACAGATTTGCCTCCTTTCAAAGCTGTACATTACCTGTATGGCTATTAAATGGGAATACATTAAAGGGTTTACAGCACAATGAAGTTTCTCAAAATTAGGTCCTAGAACTACGTCTATCAGAAGCAACTGAGTTGCTTGTGAAATGCAGATTCCTAGGCCCTGGGCCAGAACTACCGAATCAAAGTCTCTAAGAACAAGGCCTGGAAATCTGCCTTTAGAATACCCCAGTGATTCCTATGCATGTTAAGGTTTGAGACCCATTAGTATACCTCTACCAATCTGTTCAACTGTTAGTCTTTTATTTTTGCACATATGGAGAAATAAAGAGAAAATGTCCTTTAAATTCTTCTCAAATATATGTAATAAGCCTATGAATAGGAGGGCTGGAGACGGAAAGGGTAGGATGGACACACCACAGGCTGATGAACAACCGGCTTGGAGAAGCTTCTGAGCCTGAGTGGAGAAGGACAAGAACTAGAGGTGAGCTATTCACTCTCCACACCATGTGACAGCTAGGTTCATTTGAAACAGCAATTAAGCAATACAGAGGATCAGACAACATTGACTAAGTTGGAAAATAAATGCATATGAAAGAAAGTCTTTCAGAAAATAAGTGCAAGGTGTTAGAAGTCATCTAGATTGGAGACAGAGAAAAAGTGACAAGAAATATTTCAACTGATTCTTAGGAAGGCTGCTCTGCAGAAGCAAAACAAAATAAACAAAACCAAAAAAGTAAGGAATGCCAAAAAAAAGAGAGGGAAGATAAAAAGGAGACAAGGGGAAAAATCTGAAGGAGACACCCTGAAAAGGCAAAAGTTGAGCCTGATGGAAATGACCAAGGCCAGGTGTGGTGGCTCACCCTTGTAATCCCAGCACTTTGGGAGGCTGAGGTGGGAGGATTGCTTGAGCCCAGGAGTCCAAAGCTGTGGTGAGCTATGGTCGATCACACCACTGCACTGCAGTCTGGGTCACAGAGTGAGACCCTGTCTCAAACAAACAAACAGAAAAGAAGTGAACCCAAGTAGAAGATGGCTCATGAGCTTTTAGTATAGGAATCATCAGTGATTTTCAGAAAGAACCATGAAAACAGGCCAAAAAAATTTTTTTTTCTAAAAACTAAAACAAATACCCAAAGCAAAGAAACAAGAATATAAAAGACAAGCATTTTCCATCACAGATACTACATTCATATCTTTTGCAGATTATGGTTTTCTTTCCACTTAAATAACTATAATTGTAACCTGAGACTGAGGTAACAAAATAAAATGAAACTGCAGAGGGAGGGAGAATGAAATATTTTTCTCCTCATTGTGCTATATCCACTTGTATAACGAAGTCCTTTTATGTTTATACAGTGCTTTATTATTGCTATTTTAGTACTTATAGCCAGATATGTACTGTCTCTTTCACCAGCCTGTGAACTATTTAAAGGCAGACTGGCTCTTATTTACCTCTGAGTTCTCTTTCTCGGGCACATAAAATGTATTTTGTGAATATGTTTTGTTAATTAATTAAAACAGGACCTCAGAGTCACACTCTCTGATGGAAGTGGGGTTCTATAAATGAGGGCAACAGAGCAAAATCCCATCAACTTAAAGCAAGTTGAAGGGGAGACTGAGGCAGTAAGGAAGATTAGGGTCAGCAGCTGCAGAGAATGAGAAGGAAGATGACAACTGGTCATTAGAGTTCCCAGCATTTCATCATTTTCTCTGATAGCAGAACAGATCCAGAACTGTGCTTGGTCTGCTAATAACCATAGCCATTTTTAGTATAGAGTTTTCCCTTCCTCTCTTCTAGCCAACATTTATCTTATTCGCACCCCTCCCCACCAAAACAAATAAACAAACAAACAAACAAACAAACCATCTAGGGTAGAACTACTTAAAAGATTCCGTAAAGTCAGGTGTACAGAAGTTAGGTAGTAGACATAAAAAGAAATCAGATGAATTCTGTTCTAAGTGTTTAGGTAACTACATGCATAGGAAATGAGATTTGCATTTCAAGTGAGTATACGTGCTGCTTGCTAAATTTTCCTGGCCTGTGTTATATAGCTTCTCCAGGTTCTATGAATTAGAATTTTGTTTCTGTTGTCTACAGAACTAAAGGGCATAATTAATATTTCTGCAAAACACTTAAGTAACACTAGAAAATTTTAATTTGACCTGTTTATTAGGCTTACTTTTACTTAGACTAACAAAGGCATAGTTTAATTAAGGCCACCCCAGAGGGTAACAGCAATCTGAAGAAAAGCTGCAAGTAGTGAAGTGAGATTCACAGTGTTACCTTCTAGTCATCTTAAGTTACTTTGAAAGAGACAAATACATTAGTAAAATAAAATTGGAAAATACTGTGCATTTGAAGATTTATGGTTTACCAAATTATTTTATGTATATTAAATCTCAACAGAGAAAATACCAAGTGTTGGCAAAGTACATAGCAACCAGATATCTCATACATTACTTGTGGGAGTATTAACTGGACCAACTATTTTGAATAATTGTTTGGTGATATCTACTAAAGCCAAATATATGTACAACCCATGATTATGCAATCCCACTTATAGGTATACATCCAATAAAAAGGCATATATTTATTTTCCGATTCATAAAGCCAGAAGAGGAGACTATTCAAATGCCTATCAACAGAGAAGCTGAAAAATCAACTATTGTATTGTCATAAAATTGAATACTATACAGCAAGGAAAAGGAACGATCTATAACTGCACAGAACAATATGGATTAATCTCACAAATATAATGTTGAGCAAAAGAAGTCAGGCATAAAAGAGTACATACTGTGTGCATCCATTATACAAAATTCAAACACCAACAAAATCTATATATCAGAGACTGGTTTACAGAATACGCTTTTGGCAGGGGATTAGTGATTTGAAGGGGTATGAGGGAGATTTCTGGGGTACAGTAACATTCTCTTTCTTGTCCTGTGCGTTCATTACATGGGCATGTTCAATTTTTGAAAATTCATCAAGCTGGTCACTTCTGATGTATATGCTTTTCTCTAAAGTATAGGCCAAAGATATCTTGTTTTAGTCTCAGTTGCTACACAAACCCTAGGAGGTTGTCAAGAAAGCTATTATGATATCTCCATTTTATACAAGAAAACAATGAGGTAAAGACAAATGACTTTTTCAGAGTACTTATTTTTCACATTGTTGCCCAGCTCTAAAACAGATCCTTATCCACTTGAGATCAAGAAATGTTGTGCTTTGTATTAATTGTACATTTCTCCCCCTTTGCAGCAAGCAGTGCTTTAGAATAATAAATTACTAATTACACTAACATCTCATACATATCACCTCCTCAGCCTCCCAAGTAGCTTGGACTTTAGTTATGTGCTATAATGCCTGGCTCACTTTTATTTTTAATTTATTTATTTTAATTAATTAATTAATTTATTTATTTATTTATTTATTGTAGAGACAGGGTCTTGCTTTGTTGCCAGGCTGGTCTTGAACTCCCGGCTTCAAGAGATCCTCCTGCCTTGACCTCTCAAAGTGCTGGGATTACAGGTGTGAGCCACCGTGCCCTGAACATTCTATTCTTTAAAATATCTCTTTTGTTACTGAAAAGCCAGTAATAAGTAAAATCATCTCAAGATGTTTTGGGGGCAGATGCAGTAATTCATACCTGTAATCCCAGCGCTTGGGAAGCCAAGGAAGAAGGCTTGCTTGAGATCAGGAGTCCCAGACCAGCCTGGTCAACATAGTGAGACTTTTTGATGAAAGAAAATGATGAACTCAGGGATTCTAACTCCCAGCTTCAGAAGCAGATTCTGAGCCTCAAATCTTCTAAGATTGCCCTGATTCAGAGTCTTATCCACTGTAGAGAAAGAACTGAAAAACTAAAATTTAAAAAAATAAAAAATTAGTCAGGCATGGTGGCACACATCAGTAGTCCCATCTACTAGGGAGGCTAAGGAAGGAGAATCCCTGGGGCCTAGGAGTTCTAGCCTACAGTAAGCTATGATCACACCACTGCAATCCAGCCTGGGTGGCAGAGTAAGACTCTGTCTCAAAAAAAAAAAAAAAAAAAAAAAAAATTCTAAAACATTTAAACAACTGTGTGATGGTTAATACTGAGTGTCAACTTGACTGGATTGAAGGATGCAAAGTATTGATCCTGGGTGTGTCTGTGAGGGTGTTACCAATGGAGATTAACATTTGAGTCAGTGGGCTGGGGAAGGCAGACCTACCCTTAATCTGGGTCAGCACCATCTAATCCGCTGCCAACAAATATAAAGCAGTCAGAAAACCATGAAAAGGCTAGACTGGCTTAGCCTCACAGCCTACATCTTTCTCCCCTGCTGGATGTTTCCTGCCTTTGAACACTGGACTCCAAGTTCTTCAGATTTGGGATTCGTACTGGCTTCCTTCCTCCTCAGCTTGCAGACAGCCTATGGTGGGACCTTGTGATCATGAGAGTTACTACTACTTAATAAACTCCCTTTTGTATCCTATTATATATATCTGCATTGAATGTTGCAGCTTGGGGAGTTAAAAAAGCTTCTAATAGTTTATTTGTGGCCGGGCACGGTGACTCAAGCCTGTAATCCCAGTACTTTGGGAGGCCGAGACAGGCAGATCACCTGAGGTCGGGAGTTCAAGACCAGTCTGACCAACATGGAGAAATCCCATCTCTACTAAAAACCCCATCTCTACTAAAAAACAAAAAAAAAAATGCAAAATTAGCCTGGCGTGGTGGTACATGCCTGTAATCCCGGCTACTCGGGAGGCTGAGGCAGGAGAATCACTTGAACCCGGGAGGCAGAGGATTGTGGTGAGCTGAGATTGCACCATTGCACTCTGGCCTGGGCAACAAGAGCGAAACTCTGTCTCCAATATATATATATAATTTGCTTGGTGAGCTGACATATGGATGAAAAGATGGCCCACTGTGAGTGAGCTGGAAATGCCTGATCTCCCTTCGTTTAATATACAGGAAGGAATCCAAAGGCTTAGGGAGATTGGGTTGGTGGAGTGGATTAGTTATTTTAGAACTACTCATCCCAGCTGGGAGGTTCCAGAAGATATACCCTTCTCCAGTGCTTTGCAAAATAGATTTGTGAGGGCAGCACCTGCATTTTTGAAGAGCCCTGTAATTGCTCTTCTCTGTATGTCAGATCTAACAGTGGGAACCATAGTCACTCAACTACAAAATTTATATACAGTGGGAATAATTGGATGCTGAGATGGCAGGGGCCAATTGGTGGCACTCAACTGTCAAAGGCAAGGTGGGCATAGCTACTGTAATGAACAGCAGAGGCAAAGCAGCAATCAGAATAGTCTGATTCATGTAGAGCTCTGCATTGGCTAATTAATTACAGTGTTCCTAGAAGTGAAGTTGATAGGAAGCCTATTGCACTCCTACTTAATTTACATAAGCAGGAAACTTCTAGGTCGAATGGACAAAAGACTAACTTGAATTACGAAAACAGCGAATCATGGCCCCTCAATCAATTTCCAGACTTGAGCCAGTTTACAAACCCAGAACTTCTCGAATAAATGGGATGCTGGGTCCCCTTGCGGAAGGACCCCACTACACTACTGACTATTTATGCTGTTAATCTTTCTCCCATCCTTCCCCAAGGAGACCTCTGGGCTTTTTCCAGGGTAACTATGTATTGGGGAAAGGGAAATGATCAGACACTTCGGGGACTACTGGACATTGGCTGAGGTGACGTTGATTCCAGGGGACCCAAAACATCACTGTGGCTCTCCAGTTAAAGTAGAGGCTTATGGAGGTCAGGTCACTGATGGAGTTTTAGCTCAGGTTCAACTTATGGTGGGTCCAGTGGGTACCTGGACTCATCCTGTGGTCATTTCCCCAGTGCCAGAATGCATAATTGGGATAGACATACTTAGTAGCTGGCAGGATTCCCACATTGGCTCCCTGACTGGTAGAGTGACAGCTATTATGGTGAGAAAGGCCAAATGGAAGCCATGAGAGCTGCCTCTACCTAGAAAAATAGTAAATTAAAAACAATGTCATATCCCTGGAGGGATTGTGGAGATTAGTGCCACCATCAAGGACTTGAAAGATATAAGGGTGGTGATTCCCACCACATCCCCATTCAACTCTCCTATTTGGCTTGTGCAGAAGACAGATGGATCTTGGAGAATGACAGTGGATTATCATAAGCTTAACCAAGTGGTGATTCCAAATGCAGCTGCTGTACCAGATGTAGTTTCATTGCTTGAACAAATTAACACATCTCCTGGTACCTGGTATGCAGCCATTGACTTGGCAAATGCCTTTTTCTCCATTCCTGTCCATAATACCCACCGGAAGCAATTTGCCTTCAGCTGGCAAGGCCAGCAATATACCTTTACTGTCCTACCTCGGGGTATATCAACTCTCCGGCTTTGTGTCATAATCTAATTCAGAGAGACTTTGATCAATTTTCACTTCCACAAGCTATCACACTGGTCCATTACATTGATGACATTACGCTGATTAGACCCGGTGAGCAAGAAGTAGCAAACATGCTGGACTTACTGGTGAGGCATGTGCGTGCCAAAGGATGGGAAATAAATCTGACTAAAATTTAGGGATCTTCTACCTCAGTAAAATTTCTAGGAGTCCAGTGGTGTGGGGCCTGTTGAGATATTCCTTCTAAGGTGAAGGATGAGTTGTTGCATTTGGCCCCTCCTACAACCATGAAAGAGGCACAATGCCTAGTGGGCCTATTTGGATTTTGGAGGCAACACGTTCCTCATTTGGGTGTGTCACATTTATCGAGTGACCTGAAAGGCTGCCAGTTTTGAGTGGGGTCCAGAACAAGAGAAGGCTCTGCGACAGGTCCAGGCTGCTGTGTAAGCTGCTCTGCCACTTGGGCCATATGACCCAGCAGATCCAATGTTGCTTGAAGTGTCAGTGGCAGATAGGGATGCTGTTTGGAGCCCCTGGCAGGCCCCCACAGGTGAATCACAGCAGAGGCCTCTAGGATTTTGGAGCAAGGCCCTGCTATCTTCTGCAGATAACTACTCTCCTTTAGAAAGACAGCTCTGGACCTGTTACTGGGCTTTGGTGAGAACTGAATGTTTGACTATGGGTCATCAAGTCACCATGCGACCTGAACAGCTATCATGAACTGGGTGCTTTCTGACCCATCTAGCCATAAAGTGGGTCATGCACAGCAGCATTCCATCATCAAATGGAAGTGGTATATATGTGATCAGGCTCGAGCAGGTCCCATAGGCACAAGTAAGTTACATGAGGAAGTGGCTCCAATGCCCATGGTCTCCACTTCTGCCACCCTGCCTGCACCGATGGCCTCATGGGGAGTTCCCTAAGATCAGTTGACAGAGGAAGAGAAGACTAGGGCCTGGTTTGCAGATGGTTCTGCATGATATGCAGGCAGCACTCGAAAGTGGACAGCTGCAGCACTATAGCCCCTTTCTAGGAAATCCCTGAAGGATAGCAGTGAAGGGAAATCTTCCCAGTGGGCAGAACTTCTAGCAGTACACCTGGTTGTACACTTTGCATGGAAGGAGAAATGGCCAGATGTGTGATTATATACTGACCCATGGGCTGTAGCCAATGGTTTGGCTGGATGGTCAGGGACTTGGAAGAAGCATGATTGGAAAATCAGTGACAAAGAAATTTGGGGAAGAGATATGTGGATGGACCTCTCTAAGTGGTCAAAAACTGTGAAGATATTTGTATCCCATGTGAGTGCCCAACAACGGATGACCTCAGCAGAGGAGGATTTTAATAATCAAGTGGATAGGATGACCTGTTTTGTGGACACCACTCAGCCTCTATCCCCAGCCACCCCTGTCTTCGCCCCATTGGCCCATAAACAAAGTGGCCATGGTGGCAGGGATGGAGGTTATGCATAGGCTCAGCAACATGGACTTCCACTCACCAAGGCTGACCTGGCTACAGCCACTGCTGAGTGCCCAGTTTGCCAGCAGCAGAGACCAACACTGAGCCCTCAATATGGCACCAATCCTCAGGGTGATCAGCCAGCTACCTGGTGACAGGTTGATTTTATTGGACCTCTTACATCATGGAAATGGCAGAGGTTTGTCCTCACTGGAATAGACACTTACTCTGGATTTGGGTTTGCCTATCCTACATGCAATGCTTCTGCCAAGACTACCATCCATGGACTCAGGGAATGCCTCACGCACCATCATGGTATTCCACACAGCATTGTCTCTGACCAAGGCAATCACTTTATGGCTAAAGAAGTGCAGTAGTGGGCTGATGCTCATGAAATTCACTGCTCTTACCACGTTCCCCATCATCCAGAAGCAGCTGGATTGATAGAACGGTGGAATGGCTTTTTGAAGTCACAATTACAATGCCAACTAGGTGACAATACTTGCAGGGCTGGGGCAAAGTTCTCCAGAAGGCCATGTATGCTCTGAATCAGCATCCAATATATGGTACTGTTTCTCCCATAGCCAGGCTTCACGGGTCCAGGAATCAACGAGTGGAAGTGGAAGTGGCACCACTCACCATCACCCCTAGTGATCCACTAGCAAAACTTTTGCTTCCTGTTCCTGCGACATTACATTCTGCTGGCCTAGAGGTCTTAGTTCCAGAGGGAGGAACACTGACACCAAGAGACACAACAACGATTCCATTAAACTGGAAGTTAATGGAATAACTTCCATTAACTTTGGGCTCCTCCTACCATTAAGTCAACAGGCTAAGAAGGGAGTTACAGTGTTAGCTGGGGTGATTTACCCGGACTATCAAGATGAAATCAGTCTACTACTCCACAACGGAGGTAAGGAAGAGTATGCATGGAATACAGGAGACCATTAGGGTGTCCCTTAGTATTACCATGCCCTGTGATTAAGGTCAATGGGAAAGTACAACAGCCCAATCCAGGCAGGACTACAAATGACCCAGACTCTTTAGGAATGAAGGTTTGGGTCACTCCATGTGGGGAAAAACAAGAGAGATCAGATTATTATTATGTCTGTGTAGAAAGAAGTAGACATAAGAGACTCCATTTTGTTCTGTACCAAGAAAAATTCTTCTGCCTCGAGATGCTGTTAATCTGTGAACTTACCCCCAACTCCGTGCTCTCTGAAACATGTGCTGTGTCAAACTCAGGGTTAAATGGATTAAGGGTTGTGCAAGTTGTGCTTTGTTAAACAAATGCTTGAAGGCAGCATGCTCTTAAGAGTCATCACCACTCCCTAATCTCAAGTACCCAGGGACACAAAAACTGCGGAAGGCCACAGGGACCTCTGCCTAGGAAAGCCAGGTATTGTCCAAGGTTTCTCCCCATGTGATAGTCTGAAATATGGCCTCGTGGGAAGGGAAAGACCTGACCATCCTCCAGCCCGACACCCGTAAAGGGTCTGTGCTGAGGAGGATTAGTATAAGAGGAAGGCATGCCTCTTGCAGTTGAGACAAGAGGAAGGCATCTGTCTCCTGCCCGTCCCTGGGCAATGGAATGTCTCGGTATAAAACCCAATTGTATGTTCCATCTACTGAGATAGGGAAAAACCGCCTTAGGGCTGGAGGTGAGACATGCGGGCAGCAATACTGCTTAGCAAAACATTGAGATGTTTATGTGTATGCATATCTAAAGCATAGCACTTGATTCTTTACCTTGTCTATGATGCAAAGACCTTTGTTCACATGTTTGTCTGCTGACCCTCTCCCCATTATTGTCTTGTGACCAGGACACATCCCCCTCTCTGAGAAACACTGACAAATAATCAATAAATAATAAGGGAACTCAGAAGCCAGAGGGATCCTCCATATGCTGAACGCTGGTCCCCTGGGTCCCCTTATTTCTTTCTCTATACTTTGTCTGTGTGTCTTTTTCTTTTCCAAGTCTCTCGTTCCACCTAATGAGAAACACCCACAGGTGTGGAGGGGCGACCCTCCCCTTCAACTCCATCAGGAAAAAAAAAACTATGGTCTGTTGAGGTGCTTGCTGAAGGCAAAGGGAATACAGACTGGGTAGTAGAAGAAAGTAGTCATGAATACCAGCTACAACCACGTGACCAGCTGCAGAAATGAGGACTGTAACTGTCATAAGTATTTCCTCCTTCTTTTGTTAAAAACCTGTTTGTGCATGTATACACTTGTACTAAGAAAGTATCTCCATTTAATTTCCTTTTCCTTTATCATTTGATATAAGATTTATAGACTTCATGTCAGCATTTAAGTATTGCTAACTTTATGTAATAGTATTTGGGTTGGGGATTGGTGCATTTCCAGTTGTACAAAGGATAGTTGTATTATGTTAGGTGTAAGTATGCCCCTAATATTGTCTTTATTTGAAGATTATGTACAATCTCAGGAGATGTGTATAGGTTCAAGTTGACAAGGGGTGGACTTGAGATGGTCAATACTGAGTGGCAACTTGATTGGATTGAAGGACACAAAGTATTGATCCTGGGGGTGTCTGTGAGAGTGCTTTCAATGGAAATTAACATTTTTGAGTCAGTGGGCTGGGGAAGGCAGACCTACCCTTAATCTGGGTGAGCACCATCTAATCAGATGCCAGCAAATATAAAGGGGGAGGAAAACCGTGAAAAGGCTAGACTAGTTTAGCTTCACAGCCTACATCTTTCTCCCCTGCTGGATACTTCCTGCCCTTGAACATTGGACTCCAAATTCTTCAGCTTTGGGACTCAGACTGGTTTCCTTGCTCCTCAGCTTGCAGATGGCCTATTGTGGGACCTCGTGATCATGTGAGTTAATACTACTTAATAAACTCTCATATGTATATTAGTTCTATTAGTTATGTCCCTCTAGAGAATCCTAATACAAACTGTAATCTCACTGTAACACAGTAGCTATTTTCATATTATATTCCAGGTGAATTAGTATGTTTATATCATGGTAATCCTAAAATAGGTACTTTTTGGGTGACATTTTATTTATTTTTAAATGAAAATAGCAATATTATCCATGCTGAAATATTTTTAATAGAAGTATATAAAGTAAAAGGCAAAGTGCTATACCTTTCACATCCATTCAAGAGTAATCACTGTTGGCCGGGTGCAGTGGCTCATGCCTGTAATCCCAGTACTTTGCGAGGCCAAGGTGGGTGGATCATTTGAGGTCAGGAGTTCAAAACTAGCCTGCCCAACATGGTGAAACCTCATCTCCACTAAAAATACAAAAAGTAGCTGGTCCTGGTGGTACATGCCTGTAATCCCAGCTACTCGGGAGGCTGAGGAAGGAGAATGGCTTGAACCTGGGAGGTGGAGGTTGCAGTGAACCGATATCGCACCACTGCACTCCAGCTTAGGCAACAGAGTGAGACTCCATCTCAAAAAAGAAAAAAAAAAAGAGTACTCACTATTAACGCATCCACCTTTTTCGTTGTATACTTACACACCTATAATTTTGTCCTGTTTTACTTCCATTTAACATTTTGTTATAAACATTTTCCATGTTTTCATATAATTGCTATTTCAAAGGCTACATACCATTCCTTTCTGTGGATATAGTAATCAGAACTCTTAATTGTAAGTGACAGAACTCAAACTGGCTTAAGAAAAACAGAGGCTTATTGACTCATATAACTGGGGTGGGCATAGGTGGAAGAGATGTTAGATGTGACCGGATCCAAGGCTCAGATGACGTTTTCAGGAATGTGTCAGCTGAGTCTCTGTCACTCTTCATCTCTTGTCTCTGCTTGTGTGTAGGCCTTACTTGGTCTAACTGCAGCTAGGCTTTCTGCATGTGGCTGAGAATGTTAGGGTTATATTTTTCCAGTTCTAGACCCTAGAGGAAAGAAGAGGTCTTCCTAACCAACTCCAAAGGAAAAGTCATAGGAAAGGACTTTGATTGACTCGTCTTTAAACCAATCACTGTGGGCTATGGAGATGGGACAAACTGATTGATCACCCTAGGTCATGTGCCTACCCATACATTTAGGAAGGGCAAAGGAAGTGATAGGGAAGAAACAGCTCAGCAACAGTACCTTTCACAGATTCTAAATCCTGGACTTTGAGATTGTTTCAGTATTTTGGCTGTGACTGATAACACTGGGAACATCTTTAAGGCTATTCCTCTTACTCTTATGGGATTACAGTTTGCCCTCTGTATCTGTGGGTTCCACATCAACAGATTCAACCAACCATGGATCAAAAATATTTGAAAAAATAAAAAACCAGCAATACAGCTGGGTGTGTGGCTCACGCCTGTAATCCCCGCACTTTGGGAGGCCAAGAAGGGTGGATCACTTAAGGCCAGGAGTTTGAGACCAGCCTGGCCAACATTGTGAAACCCCGTCTCCACTAAAATTACAAAAATTAGCCGGATGTGGTGGTGCATGCCTGTAATCCCAGCTCCTTGAGAGGCTGAGACTCAAGAATCGCTTGAACCCAGGAGGTAGAGTTTGCAGTGAGTTGAGATTGTGTCATTGCACTCCAGCCTGGGCAACAGAGTGAGACTCTGTCTCAAAACGACAACAATACAACAAAAAATAATGCAAATAAAACAATATAGCATAGAAACTAAATAGCATTTACATTGTATTAGGTATTATAAGTCATCTAGAGATTATCTGAAGTATATGAGAGGATGTGTGTAGGTTACATGCAAATATGACACCATTTTATATAAGGGACGTGAGCACCTGCAGATTTGGGCATCCACTGGAGGTCCTGGAACCAATCTCCTGTGGATACCGAGGAACAACTGTATTTCCTTATGAAAAATTCTTTGGAGTAGAATTTCTGGATCAAGGAGTATCACACATTCTGGTGGTTCTTGCTGCATGTTGCACTTATTGTTTTTCAAGAGGATTGTGCCAAAGAAATAGCTTTTAAAAAATGAGACCTTATGAAAATTCTGAAGTCCATTTATTAATTCAACAAATATTTGTTCAGCACCTACTATGTGCCAGGCACTATATTTACCCACAACTGCCACACAGGGAGTCAGCAGGGTCTAAATCCAAATCCATATGAGTGATCTGTCTCTAGCAAAAAGACTACATGTCCAGAGATGTTAAGTTCTGTTTAAAAGTCATTATGGATGCTTGTGGGTGGGGCAATGGTCTTCAAAATAAATTCTTTTAGAGGAAGGCTCTCAGACTGTTGCCCAGGCTGAAGTGCAGTGGCATGTTCATAGATCACTGCGATCTCAAACTCCTGGGCCCAAGCTATCCTCCCAGTTTAGCATACCGAGTAGGTAGGGGTATAGGCGTGTGCCACCCTGGCTGGCTAATCTTTTTAAATTTTTTGTAAAGATGGGGTCTCACTATGTTGTCTCAAGCAATCCTCCTGCCTTGGCCTCCCAAATTGCTAGGATTACAGGTGTGAGCCACCCCACCTGGGCAGGCCAATAGTCTTGATGTGGGTCTATCAATTATCAACTTTCCTAAAATGATGTCAGCATTTTTTGGTTGTCCAAATGATTTCTTTTCATTCAGAAACTTTTTTGCAAATTAACTATACAGACACAATCTAAATTGTAATCTGAGTCATCGCCACCCACCAGCGAACTTCTTCATTTTTCTGAGCTTCAGCTTGCTCATCTCTGAATGACAATGCCTGCCAAGCACTCAGCTCTGGGCCACTGAGGGGATCAAAGGTGATGAATGAGGGAACAAGGAGACTAGTTACTTAAAGAGTGATGAGAAGGTTTTGAAGAGCCAATGTGGTGAACATGATAGGAAGTTAAAACACTGAAAAAGATAATTTGTTAAACTGTAAAGCATGATATGAATGTAAGATATTATTACAATCCAGAGAGGTACTGCAAGAGTCAGTTCTTTTTTTTCATATAAATATGGTACAAAATTATAACCATGGAATATAAAGCTAGGTTTTGAAATTCTGTCACTACCTTTACAAAAAGAAATAAGGAAAAAAAAATTTCTGAAAATGCCTCTTCCTTCAACCAGGATCTTTTGGTATATTAAGAACACTTTATTAAATATGGAGATGGAATGATGAGTTAATAAAAACAAATGAATAAATTTACATAGATTTGCTAACTCCCCTCCAGATTTGAGTTCCATAAACAAGAATTTATCACGTAAGGCATGACTAACAGGGCATGTGAATTGTACTTAGGTTTTAACATTGGCTAAATGTTCTTAGAGTTACAGCCATAGTTTCTTCCCCCCACGAGTGAACAACTTTAGAGATCATTTAGTTCAATTCCCTTGTTTTACAGACTGTTTTGGTTTCACTGCTTGAGCAGAAACTTCTAATACATGCTTCCATGTGACTACTACCCATATATTTTAAAAAGACATGTTTGTTTAGTTCTCCTTCACTATATTGTGGCTATTTTTGAAAAGTACATAAATAGAGAAACCATTAGAACTGTTATGGAGTGGTCCAGCTTGCTTATGAATACATTTCATCATGTAATCAATCACAAGATTTAAAAATAGTTGGCATTTACATGAAAAGGTTCATAAAATGCTTCATGAATGAAGGCCTCATTTATTTCTAAAATGCATTCATGGTTATTGAGTTCCATCATAAGTAATAGTGGGAATGGAAATTCTGGAATCTCAAATCTATTGTTTTTCAATTTTCAACATGTGTTTTAAACATACACCTACTGCTGGGAACTGTGAACTGTCTTCTTTCTAATGTTTACCACATCATTACACTATTAACAAAAGGTTTCAGTTGACTAAAAGCCAAATTCTAGCAGAAAGGAAGATCAAATAAGCACTTAATTATAATTTTCTGTTAAATGGCATTTTATTTAACTCATGCTTTATCATTTTATCACCAGTTTTAGCATATGCAAATATTAGCTAATTTTGTTTCTGTGGTAAGAAACAGAAGCCATATAGAATTCACAGGGCTCCTGAGTGATACCCAAACACAGTACTATTTACTTACTTTATTATTTTTTTCCTTTTTTCAAGACAGCATCCTGCTCTGTCACCCAGGCTAGACTGCAGTGGTGTGATCACAGCTTACTGCAGCCTAGACCTTGTGGGCTCAAGCAATAGTCCCACCTCAGCCTTCCATGTAACTGGGACTACAGGCATGCACCACCATGCCTGACTAATTTTTTGTAGA
Organism: Pongo abelii; assembly: GCF_028885655.2. Lineage (NCBI taxonomy): Eukaryota > Metazoa > Chordata > Mammalia > Primates > Hominidae > Pongo > Pongo abelii. The sequence goes on along the minus strand of NC_085928.1, from coordinate 38,078,341 downwards.
GACAGGGTTTCACCATGTTGCCCAGGCTGCTCGTGAACTCCTGGGCTCAAGCAATCTACCACCTCCCTTGACCTCCCAAAGTGTTGGGATTATAGGTGTAAGCCACTGCACCTGGCCCACAGTACTATTCGTTAAGTTGCCAGTAACCTCAAATCAAGGTAAGAGAATAATTAAACAATGACAACCCAATGTTTGAAGAGAAAACAGAAAATTACTGAACTATCTAATTGTCTTTCCTATGATATTAGATACATTCTTCAGAAGTAAATAAAGCAATTGACAACTATAGTTTCTGTCCCTATTTTTATTGAAGTATGGCATAGAAGATCATTTTCTTCTCACTCAGCTTTGATCACTAAATTGTTATAAGCCCTTGGGTAGTTGACAACACTTAATTCAGACAGAGCCACAATGCGTGGCACAAAGTGTACAAGCTTTAAAATTGAAGAGACCTGGGCCTCAGTTTTGATATTGCCCCTTCACTCTTGGTTCTGTCACTTATTTAATCCCTCATTTAATTTTTATCTCATCATCTGACACATCATCTATGTGTCAGGCATTGTCTGAGAAGTGGAGAGCTATAGAAATTAATCAGACATGATATTTTCCCCTAAGGAAGTTATATTTAGTGGTAGACATAGTCAAGTAACAGATAAATCTATAAAATAGGACTATTAAAACCCACAAAATGAGAGTGCCATGAAGATTAAGGATTAAGTAAGATGAGGCCAGGTGCAGTGGCTCATGCCTGTAATCCCAGCACTTTGGGAGACTGAGGCGGGTGGACTGCTGGAGCTCAGGAGTTCGAGACCACCCTGGGCAACATGGTGCAACCCCGTCTCTACTAAAATACAAAAAATTAGCTGGGGGTGGTGGTGTGCACCTGTAGTCCCAGCTACTCAGGAGGCTGAGGCACAAGAATAGCTTGAGCCTGGGAGGCGGAGGTTGCAGTGAGCCAAGATCATGCCACTGCACTCCAAATTGGGCTATAGAGTGAGACTCCGTGTCAAAAAAAAGGATTAGTGAGATGACATATATAAAGAACTTGACGCTGTATCTAGCCTGCAATATACATGCAACACATTTCTTTTTTAAAAAATTCAATTATAATTTTTTTCAGTTCTAAATAAGTTAATGCCACTGTGCTGGGGATTGAACAATAAGACAATAAGAACCGGATAAAAAAGATTGCAACAGTGAAAGACTTGCTGAAACTGGCTGTTATGGAAGTGTAGTTTACCCTTCAGAAGATTTACATAAATTTCTCCAGTAAAGCTCACTCATGCAAATTTCAGAGGAAAGAAGGCAGGCTATGGGGTAACCCAGACTTAGAAATTATTCTGACAGGCATGATAAATTTTCAAAAGATTAAGAGGAGTAAGCGAGGGAAAGATTAAATTGCTAGACCCTTGAGTCCAAACTACTGAAGCTTGACAGAAAGGCAAGAGAAATCGGAAGAAGGTGACAAGCTATCAAGAGAAAGAGGGACAGATGGATGAGGTCACAAATGGAGGGAGGAGCAAGTTCAGTGCTCAGAGGGAAAATGAACAATAACAAAGGGCAGAAGTTTGTAATAAGAAAAAGGGAACTCATGATCTTGAGATATAACTTATAAATGTCTTAAGTGGCCCTAAGCAGAGTCATATTAGTGGCTGGCTGTGGAAAACATGAGATGTGCCACTCAGGCTCCCCTTTTCAAGAAAAGATTCGCTACCCAGCTTTAAGAAGTATAGTTAACTGACAGATTCCAGCTGTTAGCTCCTTAAAAACCTGCTCTGCATTGGAGCTGAGGTTGTACTCTTAGTTGGGTGGTCCTCAGTCAATAACTGAACAAGGCAGTGGGTACAAGGAGCTAGCCATTCCCATCCAATGTGGACTCCTAAAACTGTCCACCTCTGCAGAGATGCTCCCCACTGGACTAGCAGAGAAAGCATTGTACTCTGACGACTCCCCTTCTCAGTCCTGCCTATTTCTCTTTTCTTTTACAGGTGTAAATTCCCCCAAACACTTCTGATACTCCTAACTCCATCTCATCATCTGCTTCCCAAAGAACCACCTGTAGAATTTTAGTTCTGTCACATACATTATTGTATTAGTCTGTTTTCACATTGCTATAAAGAACTACTTGAAACTGGGCAATTTATGAAGGAGAAAGGTTTAATTGACTCACGGTTCCACAGGCTGTATTGGAGGCATGGCTGGGGAGACCTCAGGAAACTTACAATTATGGTGGAAGGTGAAGGGGAAGCAAGGCACCTTCTTCACAAGGCGGCAGCAGAGAGAGAGAGCAAAGGGGGAGGTGCTACACTTGTAAACCATCAGATCTTGTGAGAACTCACTCACTATCATGAGAACAGCATGGGGGAAATCGGTCCCCGTGGTCCAGTCACCTCTCACCAGGTCCCTCCCCTGACACATGGGGATTAAAATTCCACATGAGTACTTTGGGAGGCCGAGGTGGGTGGATCACGAGGTCAGCAGATGGAGACCATCCTGGCTAACACGGTGAAACCCCGTCTCTACTAAAAATACAAAAAATTAGCCAGGCGTGGTGGCATGCGCCTGTAGTCCCAGCTACTCAGGAGGCTGAGGCAGGAGAATGGTGTGAACCCGGGAGGTAGAGCTTGCAGTGAGCCAAGATCGTGCCACTGCACTCCAGCCTGGGAGACAAAGCGAGACTCCATCTCAAAAAAAAAAAAAAATCCACATGAGATTTGGGTGGGGGCAAAGCCAAATCATGCCATTCCACCCAAGCCCCTCTCAAATCTCATGTCCTACTCACATTTCAAAACACAATCATGCCTTCCCAACATTCCCCCAAAGTCTTAACTCACTCCATCATTAACTAAAAAATCCAAGACCAAAGTGTCATCTAAGACAAGGCAAGTTCCCTTCTGCCTATGAGCCTGTAAAATAAAAAAACAAGTTAGTTACTTCCAAGATACAATTGGGGTACAGGCATTGGGTAAATTCTCCCATTCCAAATGGGAGAAATTGGCCAAAACAAAGGGCATAGAGGCCCCATGCAAGTCCAAAACCCAACAAGGAAATCATTAAATCTTAAAGCTCTAAAATAATCTCCTCTGACTCCAAGTCTCACATCCAGGACATGCTAATGCAAGAAGTGGGCTCCCCAGGCCTTGGTCAGCTCTGCCTCCATGGCTCTGCAGGATACAGTTCCAATTTCAGATCACCTTTTTTGTGAACGCATATGAGTGTACATTTTTATAAAAAGACAGGTTGGGCTGGGCATGGTGGCTTACGCCTGTAATCCCAGTACTTCGGAAGGCCCAGGCAGGAAGATCACGAAGTCAGGAGTTCAAGACCAGCCTGACCAACATGGTGAAACCCTGTCTCTACTAAAGATACCAAAAATTAGCTTGGTGTGGTAGTGCGTGTCTGTAATCCCAGATACTCAGAAGGCTGATGCAGGAGAATCACTTGAACCCAGGAGGCGGAGGTTGCCGAGATCACACCATTGCCCTCCATCCTGGGCAACAGGGCAAGCCTCTGTCTCAAAAAAAAAAAAAAAAAAAAAAAAGCCAGGTCGCCTCTTGAATACTTTGTTGCTTTGAAGTTTCTTCCTTCAGATACCCTTAATCATCTCTCTCAAGTTCAAAGTTCCACAGAACTCTAGGGAAGGGGCAAAATGCTGCCAGTCTCTTTGCTAAAGCATAGCAACAGTGACTTTTGCTCTGGTTCCAAAAAGTTCCTCATCTCCATGGGTGACCACCTCAGCCTGGACTTCATTGTCGATATCACCATCAGCATTTTGATCAAAACCATTCAACAAAGTCTCTAGGAAGTTCAAACTTTCCATCATCTTCCTATCTTCTGAGCCCTCTAAACTGTTCCAGCCTCTGCCCATTACCCAGTTTCAAAGTCACTTCCACATTTTTAGGTATCTTTATAGCAGTGCCCCCATTCTGCTGGTACCAGGTTTCTGCATTAGTCCATTTTCACACTGAGACTGAGTAATTTATAAAGGAGAGAGGTTGGACTCACAGTTCCACATGGCTGGGGAAGCCTCAGGAAACCTACAATCATGGCGGAAGGTGAAAGGGAAGCAAGGCACATCTTACATGGCAGCAGGAGAGAGAAAGAGAGCAAAGGGGGAAGTGCTACACTTTTAAACCATCAGATCTCGTGAGAACTCACTCACTATCATGAGAACAGCATGGGGGAAATCCACCCCCATGATCCTGTCACTTCCCACCAGGTCCCTCCCCTGACACGTGGGGATTAAAACTGCACGTGAGATTTGTGTGAGGACACAGAGCCAAACCATATCAATTATCTCATTTTATCTTTATAATAATCCAGGTGATACAGATAGTAAGAGCACCCATGCTTCACTTTACAAATGGAAAATCAGAAATCTAGAACACTTCAGTAACCTCACTGTGCTTACACACCTAGTTTGTGCCAAAGCTAGATTAGAACCTTCCTCCAAATCTTTTCTGAGCCCGGAGAGTTATTTACCTGGGGAATGTTAAAAGGAATAATGAGTGACAGCAACAAGTGCTAAAGGAAGCCACAGCTGGGTATCTGCCAAGCTTTGTAGAACTGACATGAGATTGAAAAGTAAAAACATTGTAGTAGAGAAAAGCAATCAAGAGAAGGATTATAAATGACAAAAATTGTTTGTATTAGCCGGGCATGGTGGCTCACGCCTGTAATCCCAGTATTTTGGGAGGCCGAGGCAGGCGGATCACCTGAGGTCAGGATTTCAAGACCAGCCTGGTCAACATGGTGAAACCCCGTCTCTACAAAAACACAAAAAATTAGCCAAGCATAATGGTGGGTGCTTGTAACCTCCAGCTACTCAGGAGGTTGAAGCAGGAGAATCGCTTGAACCTAGGAGGCAGAGGTTGCAGTGAGCTGAGATCACTGCAGCCTGGGCGACAGAAAAAGACTCCGTCTCAAAAAAAAAAAAAAAATTATTTGTATCCCGCTCTCATTTTAAGAGAGTATATGGTTTGTGTATGTTTGTGTATCCTTTTGTGTATGTTTAGGACAATTTTAATAAAGTTAATAAGAATCTTTCAGGTGTTCCTTTGCCACTGGGGGATCAGACCAGAGTGAAGTACTTTCCAGATCCAAGGGAAAAACTACAATTCCTTTTTGAAATCACAATGGCTATTTTACCATAAACAAGGTAATTTACAAATAACTGTTTCTTTGTTGAAACCTGCTGATCACTTATTTTCCTTCTTCTTTTTTCTTTTGAAATAATAATTCACAAAACAAATTCCTAGTCTTTTTTTTCTTAAGACAGAGTTTTGCTCTTGTCACCCAGGCTGGAGTGTAATGGCACAATCTTGGCTCACTGCAACCTCCGCCTCCTGGGTTCAAGTGATTCTCCTGCCTCAGCCTCCCGAGTAGCTGGGATTACAGGCGCATGCCACCACACCCAGCTCATTTTTGTATTTTTATTAGAGACGGGGTTTCGCCATGTTGGCCAGGCTGGTCTCGAACTCCTGACCTCAGGTGATCCACCCGCCTCAGCCTCCCAAAGTGCTGGGATTACAGGCATGAGCCACTGCGCCCGGCCAAATTCATAGTCTTTAAATAAAACCCGAAAAATATGGAAAGAATAAAGAAGACAATGAACATCACTTAAAATGTCCCTGCTGTTAGTATTTTGGCTTTGGATCTTTCTATTCTTTTACCTGTGTATACATGTATGTATGTATATTCATTCCCTTATCCTAACCTTAACACCACACCATGCCCCTAGGTCTGAAAGTCGTAATTATAATTCAACCCAGGAAATGTATGCAACTCAAAGGCTCCTGTTTTGACAGGTAATGAAGGCAGTCTTTATTAAAAGTCTACCTCTTACTCCTAAAATGAATTGGCAATATGAAACTTCTTAAATCTCTTCTTGGATCTTACATGATTAGGCCCCAAATTTAGTTATTCCATGTTTATTTTTGTTAATAAATCCTTAGGAGCAACTCCTATGGCCCTTGTTTGAAGGAAAAGCAACTGACAGGTGAATTGAATGACTTTTGACAATGGAAGACAGGGCCATCCTTGAGTATTGGATCATGGAGGCTCCCAATTCCCCTACCTGTGAGTTGAATTCGGAAGCCACATTGAGCAGAACTGAATTTCTGAAATGAATCTGAGTGAGAATAAACCTCCCTAGCAATGTCAGACACCAGGACAAACCAGGTTTGGGGAGCAAGTCTTTAAACAAGAACCATATCTGACTGACTCCATCCAGTGGGGAGACATCCCAGGGCAGAATCCTATTTGCCTGAAGTCCAGTATTGGGAGAGTGAATCTTTCTCCTCTTAAAAGTTACTGATGCAGTGGCATATGGCTGGCAGAGTTTAGTACTTGCTAAAAAACTACCTCGTGTGTTTATGTCACACAAACGAGTGTGTCTGGACAATGTTACAAATGTAGCTAAGCCACAGAAATAGTTTTCTATAAAATATTTTAAAATTTGAGATGGTAAAAGGATAGGAATATAAAACCAGAAGTACGTAATACTTGAAAGCAGCTGGTAAAAGACAACAGGTGTCCGCAGATTCAAAAGCTATTCTTGGTAAAAAGACTCCTAAACAGTCTTCCTAAAATTGCATTATTTTCTAAGCTGCCCCTGACAGGTCCCAGGGTCGTTTAAGGGACAGAAGGAGCTTGGCAGCCAACTTGCTCCAATGGCTCCCCACTGGAGTTACATGAGTGCCATCTAGTGACACTTGCTAAAGCTGAAGGGGGCCCGGATAGACCATCTAGCTCAATTTACCTCATCTGAGGAAACTGAGGCCCCGATAACAGAGATAACTTAAACAGGGCCATACATCTACCTGGCTAGTGGCTGAGCTAAGGGTAGGAATCAGGCATCTTGCTTCATGGTTCCCTCAACTGGAGATAATCTCTGGAGTTTGGGAGTTGGGAGTCCTGCCTACTGCACTGTGTCAGAAAATAAAGCCTAAACCTTTCAGGGCCTCAGGTTACCCAGGCATTAAACTCATAAAATAGTATTTGTTTCAAGTCTTTGAGACACATGAGTGTCAGAGAACAGAACCTAAAAGTTGGTAAAAGTGCCCATAGGCATTTAGTCTGCTTTCCTCCACCGTGAGTGACTGCCCCTGAAACAGGTGTACAAGTAATCACATTATTTCCTACAACCAAGGTCCAAAGTCATCAACCTTAATTCAGGGGCAGTGCATCAGTTATAGCCTTTTTAGCACCTTCTGCAGGTCTGACACCATCTTAGAGATCAGTTGTAATAAAAGTATCATTGGAACCAGTCAAGTTTTGATTTCCAGAAGTCAGATGTTCTGCAGTTCTCCAGTTCGACTTTCTATTTCAAGATTAGTCTAGGCCAGTGGTCTTCAATGCTGCCTGCACATTAGCACTGCCTAAGAAACTTTTAAAACTCACCTGTGCTTGTGTCTGACCCTAGACCAGCAGAATCAGAATTCCTGGGGGTGACGTTCCCACATCGTTTTATGTGTGTATGTTTTTAAGCTCCTTGGATTATTCTGATGCTAAGAGGATTGAAAAACATAGTGCTGGGCTGAGCTTGTGCTGAGAAAGAGAAAGAAGAGATAAATGTAGGAAAGGTGGGAGGTAGATAAGACCATTCCCTGTAAATCCTGGAACAGAACTTGGTCTGTACTCAAGTGCTCAATAAATGATTGCTGAAACTTGTCCAATGTGAGGTGGTATGATGAGAATGAAGGAGTTCACAATCTATTCATGATTTTAGGATTCTTTATTAGCCTCACATAAGAAACATTTACAAAGAACCACAAGTAAACTTAAAAGTAGGAGAAGCAGGTAGACATGTCCATATAGATCAAGAAGAAATGTTAAAACCTGAACACTAGTCAAGTCTACATTACTCTCTGCTTTCCTTCTCCTTTCCCATTTTTAACTTCTTGATTCCTCCATTCAACTCACATGTCATGTATCTACAGACACATATGATAAAGGGACCGGCTATATTCCAAAAGGCTTTGCTGTCATTCTCTGAGGAAGAGACAACTGAGCTGAGCACTGAAGTAAGAGTAGGAGGTGACTAGATGCTATGTGTACATATGTTGGGGCCCAGAGGTGTGCAGGGCTGGGTGATCTTTCAAGACAGAAGAGACAGCAAAGGCCACATGTTGAAAAGTATGGCTTATTCAAAGAACACAGAGGAGACCAGTATAAGGGAAAGAAGAACATGGTGTGGAAAGCGACTGGAATGTCCAGGAGGGCCTTGTCAATTTGCTTTCATATACATACATACCATGTACCACTCCCTCTCACAATTAAGCCCATTGCTTTGACCTGCTATTACTATCTCACCTTTAGTATCAGTGACTGGCTAACCTCCTTAAGAAAATCTCTAAGTGATTTTTCCAAAATTCCAAACACTTTTTTTTCTTTCTTTTTTTTTTTTTTTGACAAGGTTTCACTCTGTTGCCTAGGCTGGAATGCAGATGCACGATCTTGGCTCACTGGCAACCTCTGCCTCCCAGGCTCAAGCGATCCTTCTGCCTCAGCCTCCCAAGTAGCTGGGACAACAGGTGCATGCTACCATGTCTGGCTAATTTTTGTAGCTTTTTGTAGAGACGGGGCTTTTCTATGTCACCCACACTGGTCTCAAACTCCTGGACTCAAGAGATCCGCCCACCTTGGCCTCCCAAAGTGCTGGGATTACAGGTGTGAGCCACTGTGCCTAGCCCAAACATTTTTTTTTTTTTTTAGAGACAGAGTCTTGCTCTGTCACCCAGGCTGGAGTGCGGTGGTGTGATCTCAGCTCACTGCAACCTCCACCTCCCAGGTTCAAGCAATTCTCCTGCCTCAGCTTCCCAAGCAGCTGGGACTACAGGCGTGTGCCACCACGCCCTGCTAATTTTTGTATTTTTTTTTTTAATAGAAACGGAGTTTCACTATATGGTGGCCAGGCTGGTCTCAAACTCCTGACCTCAGGTGTTGTGTCTGCCTCAGCCTCCCAAAGTGCTAGGATTATAGGCGTGAGCCATCATGCCCAGCCTCACCAAACCTTTATTCATATTACAAATGTAATACATGCTCATTGGAAAAAAAAATTCTAACAATTTATAGACATATAAGTGAAAGTGCCCCCTAAATCCTACCCACTAAACATGACCACAGTTAACAATTCCACATATATTATTTAATTTATATTTGCATGTTCAAATATCATCTCAATTTTTTGGAAAAAAATGTGATAATACTAGCCAGTGTTCTGTAACTTGGTTTTATAAATTAATATGTCATAAACATATTTCTGTGTTAGCATCCACAGTTTTATCTCATTCTATTTTAGCATCAGCATGGTATTTCATCATACAGATGAACCATTCAATAATGGACAATTAGGCTGACTCCATGTTTTTGCATTTACAAGCCAAACAAAACATCAATGAGCATCCTTGTATATATTCTTACTCAATTGTACAAATATTTCTATAAGTTCTTGGAAAAGCATGTTACAAAAGGTATGCATATTTTAATTGTAAGTGTTTCAAAAATTCCATTCAAAAGTGTTTTATTAATTGACCGCCCATAAATGGCATATGAGAGTGCCTATTGCCATTCTCTGTCTCCGACTGGTAATCTCTCATCTTACATAAATAACCAAAATCAAAATTTACCATGATTTGTGTCCTTAGACCCAATCCATTTTCTGGGCTACAACTCTGTTTCCAACTTTATTTTCATTATGTTTTTACATTTTTGTTTTCTCCACTAGATATGAGATCTTTGGGACCAGGTTATACCTTTCCATTTCCAATGCCTTGCATCATACCTGATACACAACTGCAATTTGCTGTAGAAATAAATGATTGAATGGATTATATACATATATATATACACACACATATATATAAGTACAAACCCTTATAGAGCATTTACTATGTGCCAGACATTGTTCTAAGCACTTCTACTAACTCATTTAATCCTCTCAACAATCCTATAAATTATCAATGAATGAATATGAAATCCAAATTCAAGTAAATCAAATGGCAATAATTGAGGTATATTTAAGGGGCAGCAGCATCAAAATGCAGAAATGAGTAATTCTGTTTGGGAGAGAGGGTTACAGAGAAAATGATGCTCAAGGCTTGTGGCTAGGAGCAACCAGCTGAAGGACTTAGCAGAAAGTAACAAAGCAGAGGAAATAGTTTTTAAAAAGACATGAAGTCATTGAGCAGCAGGGTATATTTGAAGCCTTGAATACAGAATGGCTGAAGTATATTTTATAAAGAAAGATGGGGGCTGGGCGCGGTGGCTCACACCTGTAATCCTAGCACTTTGGGAGGCTGAGGCGGGTGGATCACGAGATCAGGAGTTCAAGACCAGCCTGGCCAACATGGTGAAACCCCGTTTCTACTGAAAAAAAATACAAAAATGAGCTGGGTGTGGTGGTGCGTGCCTGTAATCTCAGCTACTGGGGAGGCTGAGGCAGGAGAATGGCTTGAACCCAGGAGGTGGAGGTTGCAGTGAGCTGAGATTGCACCACTGCACTCCAGCCTGGGTGACAGAGCAAGACTGTCTTTAAAAAACAAAAACCAAAAAGAAAGATGGGAAGGTACTTAATGAGACAGATTATGAGAATACTGTATCAGTTGTAAGAAATCTGGGTATTCTTTCAGGGAGTGGTAAGTCATTGAAGCAATTTAGGTAGATTTTCATTTTAGAAAATGTGCAGCAAGAGGCACAAATTCAAATACCTTGGAGGACCTAGCAAGTAACAAATGGGGTCTGGTTTGAAGTAATGGGAAATCTTGCGGGAAACATAATGAAAAGAGTATAAAGACACTGACGTTATTAAAAACCACAACAAAATAAAAACTGCTAAGTAAATTCAGCCTGAGTGTTGCCAGTTTGAACCCCTGGGGTAGAGGAAGTGCTGACTGCATGGGGAAGAGTGCAGAAGAAGTAGAGACAAATTAAGGAATCCCTTCACGTAAAACATAACCAGGAAAAAAACAAGAGAAAATCTGCAGAAGGGAACAAGAAGCCAACTTGAAAAATATTTAGGAAGGGAAAAAATCATAGGCCATGCTGACCAATGGGAAGAAAGACAAAGAAGTTAGACTAAGTCCCAAGTTTCTGGCTAGATGACTGGAGATTTAATGAAAAAATTCAACTCTATAGAAATGGCAGGTAGATGTGCACATAGTCTTTGAAATTTAACAAAACAAAAAGAAATGGCGGGTAGAGATTGGCAGGTAGGTAGACAAAATGAGTTTAGTTTTCAAACGCTGAGTTCGGAATGTCTGTCATCCAAGTGCAAGCTCCCAGTAGATGGCTGGATTTATATATGCAGAGTGCAAAAAAAAAAAAAAAAAAGACTTTCTTTTGAATCTCTATCTAAACTGAAGGTAGACAAATAGGCTGAAGACAAATGGGCTTTCTCTCTGCTGACAGATTATCACAGAATGCTTTGAACATATTAATAATTTTTAAAATAATAAATGCTTTGAAAATATTAATACTTTTTAAAATAATGTTTTTTATGGCAACATTATTGTTATAGTAATAATGGGTTGGAAATGGAGATATAGGAGTTACCAGATTATAGGTGAGAATTAACAACAGAGAATTTATTATTGTCCAGAAAAAAAGTGTGAGCAAAATTATAGAGAATAAATTATTTATCCAAACTTTTGGATGCTTTTGTATCTGTAGTCATTTTTACGTTCATGATATCCTAAGAATTTTGTTTACTTTTGTATTTTCCTTATGTAAATTTGAGATGTGAAAATGACAATGACAAGCTGTACAATTTAGCTTGGGTATTAGAGAAATCAGCTTGTAAATAACATATTCAAATAAATTGTAATATATACCTATATTTTTAACACACATTGTCAAAAGCGTATATCATATAATTCCATCCAATTACCTTAGATGATTCCTTGCTAATGATTTTATTTGGCAACACATATATATATACCAAAAAGGAAGGGTGAATACAAGTGTATAAGGCAAATGGAGATAAATTATACATCAAGAATAGCACTGCCATTGTCTGAAGGATACTATTTTCAGATTGTGTCTGTATGTGTGTGTGTGTCCTTACAGCTGTTAGTTCATGAAAAAGCAGGAAGTTCAGTTTTAAAAACTAAGGCTAGTTCCAGCTAACATATTGTTTACTATCCCTATTTCCAACCAGGAATTACTCAACCCCAATAAAAGCCTTTTGTCTGGAACATTTGGGAACAAAACTGGAATGAGCAAAGGGTTAAACAGACTCCCACATTAAAGCACAAACATCTCAAACCTAAGAATGGGTCAATCCCTATCCAAATGTTTATTTTGGGTCCATCTATAAAACCTATTTAGAGTCAACTTCAATTAGAGAAGACGACTACTAGAAGGATAATAGAGAAACAGAGTTTCCAGCTTTTATTTTTTTTTATCAGTTTGCTCAACATTTTAAAATGAATTAAAAGCAGATGTTGAAATTGCTGCCAACTGTTCACTTGTCATCTGTGAATAGGAATTAACTTGGTTTTGTTCATCATTCAATTAAATGTTAAGCTTCAGTAGTTTAAAGAGCCTGGGAATGCAGGTCCTGATGGGATTTTAAAATGACAAACAACTGAAGTAATTTTGATAACTGTGAAACCATTTGTCCTTGTAAGATAAAAAGGGAAATTCTTGGGAAAGTTTAGAATTCTGAAACTCTCACACAATAGCTGCAGAAACAAAAATCAATATATTGTTATTTAACAAGAACTCTTAGGCACTATCTATATGTTCAGCCCTGCATTTGGTGCACTGGAGGCTACAGGGGAACTTAAAAATAGTTGTCATTCTCAGAGTTAAAGAATATAAGATGCTGTAGTGCCCAGATGAGAGTGCCTGTTGATGGTCCTAAACTAGGTCAGAGGTGACAGAATTTAAGAAGGGCTGAGATGATATGAGCAGGAATCTCAGGGGCAAGTTTCACTGAACAATGAAGAATGTGTAGGATTTAATATTACTTCATGTGGCAGCCAGCCTCTGAGATGGCCCCCAGTGATTCTTGTCTTTGGGTATTCAAGCCTTTGTTGTGCTTCCTTCCCACACTGAATAAAGCTGACCAATAAGATATTGCAGAAATTACGACTTCTGAGGGTAGGTAATAAAAAAAATGTTGTAGCTTCAATCTTGGTCTCTGTTGAACTCTCACTCTGCGGGAAGCCAGCCACTATGTCAAGAGGATGTTCAAGCAGCCCATGGAGAGGCTCATTTGGGGAGTATCTGAGGCCTCCTGCTAACAGTCAACACCAACTCATCAGGCATGTGAGTGAGCCACCATGGAACTGGATCCTCCAGCCCCACTGAAGCCTTTAGATGACTGCTTGACTGCAACCCTGGCCAACATCTTGCCTCTGACCTCAAGAGACCCTAAGCCAGAACATCTAGCTAAGCTGCTTCTAGATTCCTGATGCACAGAAATTGTGAGTTAAGTGTTTATTGCTTTAAGACACTGAGTTTTGGGGTAATTTGTTGTGCAGCAGTAGATTAAAACATCTTACTAGGTCTTTGTCTTTACCTAAGAATGCACAAATGTCAAGAAAAGGCTGCACGAATATGGAATAAATGATCAAGAGCTATGATATTTCTCCATCTCTTTTTAACAAATGCTAAAATAATATTACAATGAAAACTGAATTAAATTCTACTCACATTAACAACTATGACTATGCAGATGAGTTCATAATCCTTACCTATCCCTGAACCCAACCAGCCATTTCTATATAGGTGAATAGCTTAATCCATTACAAAAGTACTACAAAAAATTCCCCCTCCCCCTCCCCCCCTCCCCCTCTCCCTCTCCCTCCTTTCTTCGGTCTCCCTCTGTTACGGAAGCTGGACTGTACTGCCGTGATCTCAGCTTGCTGCAACCTCCCTGCCTCAGGCTCCTGTGATTCTCCTGCCTCGGCCTGCGGAGTGCCTGGGATTGCAGGCGCCTGCGGCCACACCTGACTGGTTTTTGTATTTTTGGTGGAGACGGGATTTCGCCGTGTTGACCCAGCTGGTCTCCATCTCCTGGCCTCGAGTGATCTGCCCGCCTCGGCCTCCCGAGGTGCTGGGATTGCAGATGGAGTCTCACTCACTCAATGCTCAATGTTGCCCAGGCTGGAGTGCAGTGGCGTGATCGCGGCTCGCTACAACCTCCACCTCCCAGCCGCCTGCCTTGGCCTCCCAAAGTGCTAGGATTACAGCCTCTGCCCTGCCGCCACCCTGTCTAGGAAGTCGGGAGCATCTCTGCCCGGCCGCCCATCATCTGGGATGTGAGGAGCCCCTCTGCCCGGCCGCCCCCTCTGGGAAGTGAGGAGCGCCTCTGCCCCGCCGCCATCCCGTATAGGAAGTGAGGAGCGTCTCTGCCCGGCCGCCCATCGTCTGGGAGGTGAGGAGCGCCTCTGCCCGGCCGCCACCCTGTCTGGGAGGAAGTGAGGAGCGCCTCTGCCCGGCCGCCACCCCGTCTGGGAGGAAGTGAGGAGCGCCTCTGCCAGGCCGCCACCCCGTCTGGGAGGAAGTGAGGAGCGCCTCTGCCCGGCCGCCACCCCGTCTGGGAGGAAGTGAGGAGCGCCTCTGCCCGGCCACCCCGTCTGGGAGGTGAGGAGCGCCTCTGCCCGGCCGCCCCGTCTGGGAGGTGAGGAGCGCCTCTGTCCGGCCGCCACCCAGTCTGGGAGAAAGTGAGGAGCGCCTCTGCCCGGCCGCCCCCGTCTGGGAGGTGAGGAGCGCCTCTGCCCGGCCGCCCCGTCTGGGAGGTGAGGAGCGCCTCTGTCCGGCCGCCACCCAGTCTGGGAGAAAGTGAGGAGCGCCTCTGCCCGGCCGCCCCCGTCTGGGAGGTGAGGAGCGCCTCTGCCCGGCCGCCCATCGTCTGGGAGGTGAGGAGCGCCTCTGCCCGGCCACCACCCTGTCTGGGAGGTGAGAAGCGCCTCTGCCCGGCCGCCCCGTCTGGGAGGTGAGAAGCGCCTCTGCCCAGCTGCCACCCTGTCTGGGAGAAAGTGAGGAGCGCCTATGCCCGGCCGCCCCGTCTGGGAAGTGATGAGCGCCTCTGCCCGGCCGCCCCATCTGGGAGGAGAAATTCTTCTGCCTTGGGATGCTGTTGATCTATGGCCTTGCCCCCAGCCCGGTGCTCTCTGAAACATGTGCTGTGTCAACTCAGGGTTAAATGGATTAAGGATGGTGCAAGATGTGCTTTGTTAAACAGATGCTTGAAGGCAGCATGCTCTTTAAGAGTCATCACCACTCCCTAATCTCAAGTACCCAGGGACACAAACGCTGCGGAAGGCCACAGGGACCTCTGCCTAGGAAAACCAGAGACCTTTGTTCATGTGTTTATCTGCTGACCTTCTCTCCACTATTATCCTATGACCCTGCCATAACCCCCTCTCCGAGAAACACCCAAGAATGATCAATAAATACTTTAAAAAAAAAAAAATTCCCTAGTTAATTTTACAAATATTTATGGAGATTCTACTATGTGTCATAGGCATGGTACAAATTAAGTACATGTAATACAGTATAAATTACATAATTATATGGCTCAGAACACCAAATAATAGATGAAAAATCTTTTTATGTTCTCTACAATTTCATTTAAAACCAAGACATTTTAATTTTCTTGTTATAAGAAATACACTTTGATTTTATCCAAGGATAATATGAAATAATACACCTTCCCATTTGCATGTGGGAACTACAATTAGATGCACAAATGCAAGCAGGGGACACACTCCAAGATTTCATAATGAAATCTTCTCTAGTTCTTGAAAAGCATTTTTGTTTTGTTTTAAGCAGAGGTCCATTATTAGAATTTAACAATTCTACTTGAGGGAGTGAGGCCCTGTCTCAGAAAAATAAAAATAAAATAATAATAAAGAAAAATGGTTTGGCCAACATGGCAAAACCCTGTCTCTACTAAAAATACAAAAATTAGCCGGGCATGGTGGCACACACCTGTGGTCCTGGCTATTTGGGAAGCTGAGATGGGAGAATCGCTTGAACTTAGGAAGCAGAAGTTGCAGTGAGCTGAGATCATGCCACTGTACTCCAGCCTGGGGGAGAGTGAGATTCTGTCTCAAAAAAAAAAAAAAAAAAAAAAAAAAATCCGCCAGAAGACACTATCGCTAAACAATTTTGGTTGAAATCTTGTCCCCAATGGGTTATACATCACTAAGATATTGACCCTAGATCTAGAACTGGCTCCTGAATTTGTGAGGCCTAGTGCAAAATTAAAACCAGTGGCTCCTTGTTCCCAAATTATTAAGAATTTCAAGATGGCAACACCAGAGCATGAAATCAAGCACAGAGTAGTTCTAAGCATGTGGTCTCATGCTATTGCATAGACTACATGCCCATGAAGCTGGCTCTGGCTCCATTAAAGAACATAGAAGTCAGAACTTTCCACTTTATTTTGACAGAATAAAGAACTGTTTAAAAATGTCAAGTGACATATTTTTAATGGGAAAATATTTTACCAGAGACTATAAAGCAGTTGCTGATTTAATTATACTCAAAATGAATCATAATTGAGGACTAGAATCTTCTTAACCAGTGAGCAACTACTTCTCATGTCAATGACTGAATAGGTTTTAAAACCATTTTCTGAAAAGTTTCTGAAAATCTACTGACAACAATTGAAGGGACCCAGGGGAGGTCCTGAATATTAGAATGGTAATGTGACCTAGATTCACGTCTTTTATTCTTTTTGATAGAGGGCATCTAAAGTCTCATTCTATGTGAAAAGAAATGTTCCCTAACAGAGAACTGAACATTACAGAGATCCGGGCCTTGGAAGTGGGTGCGGTACCATGCAGATCTGTATTATTTCCCTTTAGGGAAGAGAGTGAACATGTTTTTGGTTGTAAATGAGATGGCTGTACTGTTTTGTATCTATTTAAAACAAATAGTTTTTGAAACTATGAAACATTTTAGATACCTAAGTATAGACTCTATAAAGAACACTGGCCACCTATGTGGCCACCTTGGGGCCCTTAATAAATAAAATATTAAAAAATTCATGGAAACTCCTCCCTTTCCCTGAATGTAACTGCCATTCCGAGTTTTCCATGTATCATTCTCCTGCATTTTAAACTCATATGGATCTATTTTAAATATATTGTCTTTTAAACACCAACTATAAATGATACCATACTTTACCTATCCGTCTGCAATCTGTTTTGCTCATTTAACAGCGTATTTTTCAGATGTATCCATATTGTTACATGCAGTTCTACTTCATCACTGTTATTTTCAGGGCTTGCAAAAGCGTTTCTTTAGGTCCATCCTCCTGAGCGTGTGCTCACCCCAAGGCCCCGGTGGTGGCCAAGTGTCCGCCTGTGCGGTGTAAAGGGGAAGTGGAACGCGTAGAGAAGGATTTTGGCAGCTCTCCTTGCCTGGAATTCCAGTCCTAGAATTCTAAATTCGGACTTGATCTTCCAGACTGTTAGGAAGATATATTTAAGTTAGGAGGCTAGAACGTATCTCCTTTAGTATTTAGCTTGATTTACAACTTTTAAATATTCAGTCAAAAAGTATGTGGGCCTTCATTTACACTTTTGACGGGGCCTCACAAATAGGGGTGGTCTGCCCCTTTCCTTACGTCCCACTCTTTCTTCAAATTAAATTGCTACAGCAGGAAATTACTGAACTGTGGCTCTTCTCCTACGTCCGTCTTCCCTATGTCAATCCCCATCTCCCTTGGTTTCTCCAATAGTTAGGACTCTAAAGTCTAATTTTGTTAATTTCGACGCCAAGCTGGAATGAAGACGCTAAGTGGACGCTAAAAAGAGACGCTGTTGTCACACAAGGCCTCCAACTGGGACAGCTCCCACCGAACTCCGCCCATCGCGCCCCGCCCCGCCCGCGGCACCGTGGCATCTTGGGACATGTAGTCTTTGGAGGGGCAGCTGCCTCCACCAAGTCGCCTCCACCAAGTCTCCTCCCCCAAGACGCTGCCTTTCGGCCTCGGGACGCCGTGACGTTGCGTTCCTCCAGTCCCTTGCCACCTCCCTCTTTCTTCTCCTCTGGGGAAGCTCAGTGCTGGACTTCCGAAGACCTTTTACGACATTGAGTCTTCGGAGTTGGTCTCAGCGCCGGATCCACTTTTCGGCAAAGTGACGTGGACGTCAACAGCAATGGCGGAAGGAGAAGATGTACTGCCGCTGCCAACGTCGAGCGGCGACGGCTGGTGAGTGAAAGCCGGGGCTGATTTCCAGTGCCCTTTTATTCTTCCTTCTCACCATCCTGCCAGTCCCCGAGGAGCCGTCTGGCGTCGGCATGGAACAGAGAGGCCGGTCCTAGGCGAAGTCCGGTGCCCTGCCCCGCCCCCTCTGCCAGCTGGGTGCCCCTTGCCTGCCTGGTTCTGCCCAAGGGACTGGGGCGGGACTCCCAAGGAGAGGGGTGTCATCCAGGTGCTGGGCCTCAGAACGGTCCTCCTGTGTCGTCCGTCAGTCTCCAAAGTGTGCTGGAGTGGGTGGCTTCAGGGCTGGGTTTGGCCGGAGTCCTGGCTGTGGGAGTTGGAGTAGGCTGAAGAAGGAAGTTTGTTGGATGCGGATCTGAGGCACTAAAATACAATGTGAAGAAAAGACGTTTTGAAATGACCACTGCGACCTTCGCCTGAGGGTTCAGAGGTTGACCCGGGGAGAATCCCTCCCACGTAGTTGGTATACTTTTTTTTATTCTGGCTGTTGTTATCTCATTTTGCATTCCAACAGTTTTCATCATTCGTTTCCTTCACGCAAGTCGTCTTTTCCCCTACTACCACATTTCTCACAGCTCGATTTCTGAGCTTTGTATGCAATGTGGGACTTTGCTCTTACTGCACCCAAGCTTTTGCGTGCTTACCTGATTTATATTCGGGATTGTGGGGGAAGACCGCCAATAATTTTTTGGTAAACTGCTCACCCAGTGTTAATCTTTGGGAAAGGCTTCTACTTTTGAAATAGTTGATCTCACGATACACTGTTAGGTTGTACAACATCATTTTTTAAAAAGGGACCTTTAGAGGCTTGTCTTAAGTTTTACAGTTGATCTAAGTGTATTGACCACATGTATTAGTTTTGGATTTGCTTGTTTGTTATATTGTATGTGTAAAGCTCATGGGCACTTTAAAAATAATACAGGACATTCATAGACATCGACTTTAATCCCAGAGGGAAAAAATGGAAATCGTTGAAAGGGATAGATAATTAGTAATTAAGAAATTCAGCTCTCCATTAGCAGCTCTCCATTACCGTTGCGCTGGCCTCTCCAAGGTGTCAGAGGAAAACTTCATGGTGATCCAGATATAGTTTTTTTTTTCTTTAACTTGCTTATGTTGTAGTTGGGGAGGTGTTAACAAGGTAAAATTAATCTCATTCTTTGTGAGTGTGATTCAAAGTGTTACGAGAGGTTGGCAGTGGGGGCTGGGGCAGTCACTGGGGGAAAGCTTCATGAAAGCAGCAGTGTTTCAATTAGGCTTTGAAGAATGAGTAGGATTTAAACCCCAGGGCTGTCTAATAGAAGCCACATATTGTAATTTAAAATTCTGTAGTAGCAGCATTAAAAACTGAAAAGAAGGCTGGGCGCGGTGGCTCACGCCTGTAATCCCAGCACTTTGGGAGGCCGAGGCGGGCGGATCACTTGAAGTCAGGAGTTCAAGACCAGCCTGACCAACATGGTGAAACCCCTCTCTACTAAAAATACAAAAATTAGCCGGGCGTGGTGGCGCGTGCCTGTAATCCCAGCTACTTGGGAGGCTGAGGCAGGAGAATCGCTTGAACCCGGGAGGCAGAGGTTGCAGTGAGCCGAGATTGAGCCACTACTCCAGCCCGGTGACAGTGTGAGGCTCGGTCTCAAAAAAAAAAACTAAAAAACCAAAAAGAAACAGGTGAAATCAGTTTTAATAATCTATTTAACATATTTCAACATGTAATCATTGTTTTAAAAATTAGATAATTGTACATCTTTTTTGTGCCAAGTCTTCAAAATCCAATGTGCATTTTACATCTGCCTTATATTTCAATTTGGTCTAGCCACATTTCAGATATTAAATATCCACACATGGCTTAGAGGTAACATATTAGTGCAGAATCAGATTAAGAGATGGGAAAGCCTTCTGAATGGAGTAACTTTCATACACGTCCGTGTGAAGAGACCACCAAACAGGCTTTGTGTGAGCAATAAAGCTTTTAATCACCTGGGTGCAGGCGGGCTGAGTCCGAAAAGAGTCAGCGAAGAGATATAAGGGTGGGGCCATTTTATAGGATTTGGGTAGATAAAGGAAAATTACAGTCAAAGGGGAGTTGTTCTCTGGCAGGCAGAGTGGGGGTGGCAAGGTGCTCAGTGGGGGAGCTTTTTGAGCCAGCATGAGCCAGGAAAAGGACTTTCACAAGGTAATGTCATCACTTAAGGCAAGGACCGGCCATTTTCACTTCTTTTGTGGTGGAATGTCATCAGTTAAGGCAAGGACCGGCCATTTACACTTCTTTTGTGGTAGAATGTCATCAGTTAAGGCGGGGTGGGGCATATTCACTTCTTTTGTGATTCTTCAGTTACTTCAGGCCATCTGGGCGTATACGTGCAAGTCACAGGGGATGCGATGGCTTGGCTTGGGCTCAGAGGCCTGACAGTAACAGCATAAGCAAGGGCGTAGACAAGACAACTAATTTGTTTTGAAATTAAGAATGAGAACTACCTGGTTGGAGAGAAGTTGCAGAAAAATACGTCTTTTTGCTTCTGGTATCCTGCAAGAATGGCAGGAGAAAAAAGAAAAATAGATCTGGAAAAATAGTAAAAAAGTTTTTAACTAATTAAATGCACCTTTTAAGAATCAGTGACAGACATTACAACACTTTTCAGAAAGTGACCTAGCTGGTTATAGCCTGAGGTTTGCTGTTTTGGAATGGTGAATTGTATCATAAACTGGCGGTAACCAGCTCATTGAGTGCCATGAGGGGAAATGTTTCCACAGTTAAGGTGTCTCTGGGGAGTTCTTAGGTTAGAGGGATTGTGAGAATCTCTGGTTCACATGGGCAGAGGACATGGAGTGAATGTTTACTAGAGACAGCATTTGTTCTCTTGTAGGATTGATGTATCTTTGGTGTGTCTTTGTATTTTTGCTGGTTTAATTTTCATGAATAGAGGAACCCTAACATGGTCAGTGATTTCTGTTTTCCCTCCATCCTCTTCTAATCTTTCTCCTTTTTATCCTGGCACTCTCATCAGCCCCCCAGAAGAGGATTTGAATAGAGTCAGGAAGACTGGGATTGGGAGCCCTTAGAGTGCTTGGTGAATGGGTTATAGAATGGGGATGCTTTACTCTTTTTTTGTTTTGTTTTGTTTAAGAAACAAGGTCTCACCATGTCGCCCAGGCTGGCCTCATACTCCTGAGTAGCTGGGGACTACAGGTGTGCCCCATCCATCCGGGTGTTCTACTGTGTCTTTCTCTCCCCTCCCCCTCCTTCCCTCTCTTTCTCTTTCTCTTTCTTTTTGGAGTAAATGTTTTTATTTTAACTCTGTCAGATGGAATTTTTTCTAAAATGTATCACATATCTTATTGCCTAGCTCAAACTCATCTTAATGACTTGAGTCATTCAGTTTACAAATGTAAGTGTAATTTAAGGATAAAACTAGGTCTCTGTCCTCAGGGAATTTATGGTCTAGATACAGGAGGCATGTTCGAGAACATCGATTACTTTTGTGTTATTGTAATATGGTGAGACTTTTAGGGCCTATCTAGACAAATTGTTGCTATGTTAAGTGACACAGCTATCCCTTTTTGAGATTGCTTTTTATAAGTTTTTCCTATTTTCTTTTTTTGTTGTCAGTGGTATCTCTCAATTTGTTCCTAGTCTGTGAAACTAAGCCATTGAACTTGTTGAAATTGTATATACATTCTTAAAAAGGCTCAGGATGGACCTTGAAGATCTTAAAAGTATGTGGACTCTATGACATTGTTTTTGCTGATTTTCAGTTATGTTCTAGTTCAGTGCTTCTCAAAATTTAAACGTACATTGGAATTATCTGGGGAGCTTGTTAAAATGCTCTCCAGGTAACTGTGATTGTGATTCAGTATATTTTGAGGTGGAATTTGAGAGTCTCTGTTTCTGACTAGCTGCTGGGGGTTGCCAATTCTGGTGGTTTATGGACCACACTTTAGTTAGCAGGGTTCTAGGTTATATATATATCAGAATGAGTAGGTCAGAGGAATTTGTATATGTCACATTATATCACCTTACATGTTGTACTAAAATATGTGTAATTACATGACTTATCATTGTTCTTTAGATAATGAACTTGTCAAGGGCAGTGGCTGATAAAAGGCAGGTGGCTCAGTAAATGTTGATTGAATGAATGTACGCATGAATGAAGACTTTTGTATAATTATGTGCAATAGCATACTAAGCTGTCATTTCATATAAATTTCCTGACTCCAGTGTTTTTGTGAGCTGTGGAATTGTCTGTTGGTATAATGCTTATTCTTTATGGAAAGCCAAAGTAATCAGAAAATGCCTCAGCTTTCAAGCTCTCTGGGATTCAGCTATGTAAGCTCAAAGGGTGTGGTGAAATTCTTGTAAAAATGCTTATAGTTAGTTTTAAGTGATTTGAATTTAATTTTAAAAAATTAATATAAGTTATGAGAATCTGGATTTGTAAAATCAAACATGTTAAATTGTTACAGTGAAAAGATTGGTAATTACCTTTCTTGATATTGAAGAAAATAGCACTGGATTTGAACATATGTTCTCATTTTCCGAGACTTTCTTCCCGAAATAATGTCTAAAGATCTAGTCATAATTTAAAAATTATTTTGGTGTTGACTTCAATTATATAACTGTTGAAATTGGGAGTTTGTTTAATTAAAAAATGTTACTTAATATTCAACTTCTAATTAGTGTTTTTTATTGCTAAACCCTTCTTAAGTTATTGCTAAACTTTTCTTAAAATTGTAAAAATAATAATTCCACAAAGAATCGTCTATTGTTGTTAATCTGAGATGTGAGTAGGAATTGTTTGAGAATAATAAGTTATTTTTCAAAGTTTTCTGCACTCCGTAAATAGTACTATCAGTGCTCCCCATTTAATAAGCATTACAATATGAGAAAAGACTTAAATGTCTTTTAAGAACTAAGTGATTGAAATTTCAGGTATGATATAATAAAGAAATATGTTAAATGTAAAAGAAAAAGGAACTCTGTTTAAGAAGAACATTTTCTACTTGTGAAACTGGGAAGGCTGGATACTACTTTTAGAAGAAATGAGAAAATGAACTTCATTTGTTGAATTGGGGTTATGATGTGACAGTTATTTGATTTTGTAAACTATAATTAGAGGGGAGGCAAAGATAAGAAATGAAAAAGACTTATACTGTTTACATTAAAGTCTTTAATTATAATTTAGATTTTATAGTTTTTAAAGGTAATTTTTTTTTTTTTTTTGAGACGGGGTCTCATTCTGTCACCCAGGCTGGAGTGCAGTCTGCGATCTCAGTTCACTGCATCCTCCGCCTCCCGGGTCCAAGGGATTCTCCTGCCTCAGTCTCTCAAGGAGCTAAGATTACAGGCATGTGCCACCATGCCCGGCTAATTTTTGTATTTTTAGTAGAGATGGGGTTTCACCATGTTGGCCAGGCCGGTCTCAAACCCCTGACCTCAGGTGATCCACCCTCCTCACCCTCCCACGGTGTTGGGACTACAGGCATGAGCCACTGCACCCAGCTTAAAGGTAATTCTTAAGTAATAATTCACTTCTAGGATTTTGTTTCCTGTGGATGTTTTCATATCCATAATTTGAGTTAGTAATTGGTTTTTGCATGCTAAATAAATGTATTTCAATTAATTCATTTTTATCTCTGTGTACTCACTGCAGAGAGGCGACAAGTGCTTTCCCTCTATAAGTATAGTGAGCAATTCAGAGCACCCAGTTAAATATACAGCAGTATGTTTCAGTAGGAGTCTTCTGGACAGAATTGAGAAGATATGCTTGACAAAGCATTTCTGCTGCACAGTGCTGAAATGTGGATTCTTTTTGGTATAAAGACAGTGCCTCCTCTCATGTGTCAAAAAGCAAAATAGAGTTTAGCAAAAACATTCTCAGTTCAGCAAACATTCACTAAATAGTGGTTATATTCAAGCTGCTGTGTAAGGTTTTAGAAAAAAATTTGAAACGGTTTTACAATCAGGAATGTGCATTGTGGTGCCTTCCTGGATACTTTGATTTTTTTCATCATTTTATCTCTAGGAATACTGTGTGAAAATAGCTTCTGAAGATATCTAAATGCTGGTGTTTTGGAAATTACAGGCTCTAACAGAAAAGAATAGGATTAAACAGTTTGAAAAGGGGCAGGGCTTGAAATGAGTTAAATATTGAGAATTACAAATGGAAAGCAGGTAAGTACCTTCCATTAAGCTCATAAAATCAAATTCTTTCTTGTAGAAATAAAGAACTTAAGAGCCACTGAAACCTGTTTTCTGAAATTTAATGTCTATTTGTTTCAAGGGTCTGCCTAACTTTTTAGCCTGAGTTAAGAAAATGATGACTAATTAAGTCATTTGTTGCAAGTCTTCATCTTTTTTCTTGATGCTTAAAGGAGTTTTTTCTTATCCTTTAGCAGACATAGCATTTGATAGTTGGGTGGGAATCTTGTAGTGTTTGCTTCTTTTTTATTTTAAAGTAGTTGTTACATTAAACTAGTTGTTATGGTGGTATTTAATAATTTCAGCAAGGAGATATACAGGTTGAATATCTCTGGAATACTTGCATTATACTTAACCAGTTGAGCATCCCTAATCAAAAATCTGAAATGCATAATGCTCCAATGAGCATTCCTGTGAGTATCATATTGGTGCTCAAGAGTTTCAGATTTTGGAGCATTTCAGAGTTGGGATTCTTGGATTTGAGATGCTCCACCTATATAAGAAAATACTATACATTTGCATAGAGCGTTACTCTTTATATATAATGCTTATATATATTAATAACATCTCATTTGGATCTTAAAACAGCTCTATGAGAAAGCAAAGTTATGCGTTGGGCATGATGGCTCATGCCTGTAATCCCATCACTTGGGGAGGCCAAGGTGGGAGGATTGCTTGAGCTCAGGAGTTCGAGACCATCCTGGGCAACATAGTGAGGCCTTGTCTTTACTAAAAATAAAAAAAATTAGCCAGACTTGGTGGCACAAACCTGTAGTCCCAGCTACTTGGGAGGTTGAGGCAGAAGGATTGCTTTAATGGGGTGAATCGAGGCTGCAGTGAGCTGTGCACACCAAGCCTGGTGACAGAGCGAGACTCTGTCTCTAATAATAATAATAATGATGTCCATGGGTTATTTTTCCTTTAAACAGTTTCTAACCTTTGTTTTGAAGCCTCTGTGCATCACTTTGTGATGCAAAAGATTTATTCGTCTCATATATGTGTGCAATTTGAATACCAGAAATCCTTTATTTTGTGAATTCCATTTAGATTAACCATCAGCATGAAATTCAATGAAATCCTCTTATCAAAAAAAATGTTCCTTGATGGTTGGAATCCAGCTTAAAAAAAAACCCAGTATGTATTTCTTTGCCAAACTATGATCCCCATTGGCATAGTACCCTTGAGAATTGTCCAAATGTTGTAAAGTGTTGTCACTTCATTTGCTACAGTTGTTTCTTTATAACAACTATGTTTCTGAAATGATAGTTTCGAGACAAGGAATGTTGGTAATGTTTCTTTTATCATTACACTTTGGATAAAGTGGAAATTTGTAATAGACATAGGTAATATCTCTTTTTGCTGTTTTCATGCCATTCTCTGTCTTAGGCAAAAGATACACTCTATTTTTAGTTTCCAAATAAACTATGTTAGTGGGGTGAAAAACAAGGATGCATTTCTTTGTGCCTTAAAAATACTGAAAAGTCACCTCATATGTATAGAAGGGAACAGTGTTGAGGATTTTTATTTTAAGAAAGCATGAAAGAAGAAAGGATTTAGAGTGCTCGCTGAAGTTGACTGCTCATTAGAGAAATTTCCAATTTTGTAGTCAAAATCTTATAGCAAATGCATTGCAACATTACACATATAGTTATGAGAAACGTTTTTTGTGTATCTTTTTATTTTTTACTTAGGCAACAACTGAGTTTTTTTCTTAGCAGAGAAAAGGGCACCATTGGTACCGTTGCTGTAATTTGATCTACATGGATTGTGGATCAAAAATAAATCTAAGATTTAAAACACCTCTTCCATTTGTAGTTAATTTTAGTAGCTTATAGAATAACATTTCTGTGATCTCTAGCTCTTTTGCCTATTGCATACAGTGATGAAATACTGTAGCTATTAAATTTGCCTTGTGAAGCCAAGAGGACTAGATTTAGCACCTTCTTTACTTGGCTCAAGATTCTGATTAAAACACAAATTCTAGAGATTACATTATTCATAAGGGAATCTCCCAAAGCTGTTTTTGTGGATCTGGTCCTAATGCAAAATTTTACAAATTGTTTGAAGCTGGTGAATGGGTGTTTTTCCCCTTGGCCTATAAATTTGTAACTTGTTAAAATGCTTGTAACAAGCATGTCTGATTCTGACACAAATCTAGATAACTTCACAATTATCAAATTGTATCAAATTGTTCTCTCACAAGACTTTAAGTTGTCAAGGTCTTTTCTGAATGTGCTATCATACTATTGAAATACTTGGAAAGTTTTGATGGTTTGAGGTTGGTATTTAAAAATAAGTTGCACAAGACATACTGTGGTCGTTGAGCTCCATGCATATCTACTGTACAAGTGAATCTGTAGCAAAGTTTTCTCTTTTCATTTCTACCAAATGTCATACAGAATATTCAAGAACTAATTAAGGAGTTTTGTTATGGTAGTACTTTGTAACCAGCGTCCTAACAATAGTAGCACAATAAGTTCAGACAAAGCTTTGGTGCTGATGTCTCATTACCTGGGCATTAAGAAACCCCCAGAAATGTGGTGGCACAAATTAAGCCATGAAACCACAATTCAATACATGCAGCTTGCCACTGCTTACTCATTGTTCCACAATTTGCTAGTGCTTATGACTAATTAGCTATTCACTTTAGAGTTTTAAGTAATTGGTCAGAGGCTTATACCTGATTAGGATATGTACATGGACAAGCTGAGCTGTCATGGTTTAATCTGAGCTCACAGTGGTTTACATTCTAAACAAATATGAATAAATTGCACCTCAGAGCCACTCCCACCTCTGTTCAACAGGATTTAGATGATAGGACTTGGACTAGAACCTTGGAATAGCCATCTGGCATGTAAGCTACGTAAGAGCATTGACTTTTTTTCTGTACTGCATCCCCTGTGCCTCACACAGTGGGTAGCCTGTAGTAGGTGCTCAATACATATGTGTTGAAGGTTTGGATAAAAGAATACTTATGTCAGGGAAGGAAATAATTCAGTATATGGATTAGGAAAGCAGAGGAAAATCTAAATGAGAGTGTTTTAAGAAGACAGTCAAACTTTTCAGTGTATGTAAAGGGGACGAGAGCTGAGAAAGATGACTAATGACTTCTGAGAGCACCTTTAGTAGAGTGATAGAGGTTTTGGGTGAATGAGAGAGTAAGTTTAGGTGAGTGGAGACTACTGTTTTCAAGGAAGTTGAGCTGTAAAGGGAAGGAGAGAGATGACTTTTTGATGGGGAGTAGTTTATATTTATATATAGGACCCTTCAAGTAAGTAAATGTGAAAATTTTAAAGGAAAGGAGATAATCACAGGTTATATTTTTGAATGCTAGAAGTACTTTCAGTGAAGGTTTCTGAGTTCATTTGTTTTCTCTTGGCTCTGTTTAATACTGTTAGCAGACTCACAGGTTTGAATAATATCGTATGCAATAGAAATAACATATTTAAGATGTTTACATGTCAGGCTTTGGGCTTTTATTGACTTCCCAGTAGTGTAGCTTTTGTATTTTTATTTTAAGAAAACAATAATAAATCTTAGACCGTGGCCACTTTAAGACACAATATTAATTTTTTTAATGTGGTAATTGGATTTTCTTTGTAATTTCTCTATACTCTGCATTTAAGTGTAGAGTGATTACATATATTATAGGCCCTACTTGGTCCTTTAAAAACTGCTAGTCTTCATTATTTTTATAATTACAGAAAAGGATTCAATTTTAAGAATTTTGAATATTAGTGAAGCTGACTTAGCTTAGTTGATAGACTGAGAGGCTTCATGAATTTAAAACATTTTTTTTCCAACCCAGAAAACATTCTATTAATATCTTAAGTGTTTTAGATTTGGTTAAGAAAGGGGGTGGAGATGATACAGAGAGTGGTCCCTATGGAGTGGTGAGGATCAAAGAGGGATGAGAAATGGAAGTGGGTTGGCAAGAGGGGGAAGAGATAGATTTAAGATGAGGGAAAAGTTCTTACATATATTGTCAAGAATTCTTTGTGAAAGGAACAATCAAAAGTTTGGTAGCTGGATGGAAAGGGAGAACGTGGAGACGTTTTTGTGGTGGACATTGCTGTTTCTAATGGCAATTTTTGAGCATGTTTTCTCAGAAGAAAGAGCCAGTAGAGAAAGAAGTGGAAGATAGGAGAGAGGGGATAATGGATGGCACATGGCTTCTGAAAGATTGTGGGGAGTGGGTGGAGATAAGAGCCAGGGGAAGTTACCAGTCTTAGGCTAGAGAAGAGATACGTAAGTCTCCTGTGGATACAGGAAAGAAGAAAATGACTGGAATAATAAGTTGCTTATGTTTATTTGTTTGTTTTTGGAGGGGGCTGAGATCAAAGGGAAGAGAAGCCTGCTGGCCTATATATTCTCTCTGGAGTCAGAAGTGAGGTCACCTGAGGTAAAGTGGCTGGGTAAGGAGTCTGAAGTAAGTGGTGAATAGGAGATTTTCAGGCACTATTGTTATATGATAGCATCATAGAGTTGTCTTATTTTCCCAAGAAGCCCACATTGAGTAGAGTATAGGAACAAAGAAGGCAGACTGGTTACATTAACCTAATGTTGGGAATTTGCAGCTTTCTGAATGTGACAGAAAGAGCAAGGAGTGAAGAAGTCAAGGGTGTTGTCAAGAATGTGCTTTAAGTTTTGGGCCATGGAATCAAGACTGAGAACATAAAGTGAAGCCACATGAAGACTTTTCTAACGAATCCATGCCACCCTTCCATCCCTTACCTTTGTCTCCATCCACAGGGAGTGTGGGGAGGATACTTACTCCCTCAAATTAATTATTTTCTCCACTGAAAAATTGAGCCACATGTTTTTATATCTTTTAAGTTACTTCCAAGTTTATTATACTATAAACCTTTAAAATACAGTTTGTTGTCAGCTATAAGTTGAACTTGTTTCGCCTGTTTATACTTCCAGTATTCAGTATTGGAGAACTAAAATGAAACAGATTAAAGTAGTACATGTGCCACATTGTTTCCTACTTAATGATTCTGTAAAGTATCCTTTCTTAAGTAGCAGTTACTTAATACGCTAAGCAAAGAAGTAATATGTTTGAGAACATGCAGTATTTCGTTTTCTGTTCCTGCTTTAGTTTGCTAGGGATAATGGCCTCCAGAGATGACACAAACAAATGGAAAAACATTCCATCACCATGGATAGGAAGAATCAATATTGTTAAAATGGCCATACTGCCCAAAGCAAGGTTCCCATTTGTAGATTCAGTGCTATTCTCGTTACACTACCGTTGACATTCTTCACAAAACTAGAGAAAACTATTTTAAAATTCGTATGGAACCAAAAAAGAGCCTGAATAGCCTAGGCAATCCTAAGCAAAAAGAACAAAACTGGAGGCATCAGGCTACCTGACTTCAAACTACACTACAGGGCTACAGTAACCAAAACAGCAGGATACTGGTACAAGAACAGACACATAGACCAGTGGAACAGAACAGAGAACCTAGAAATAAGACTGCACACCTACAACTACCTGATCTTCAATAAACCTGACATAAGCAGTGGGGAAAGGATTCCCTATCTAATAAATGGTGCTGGGATAACTGGATAGCCATATGCAGAAAATTGAAACTGGATCCCTTCTTTACACTGTATACAAAAATCAACTCAAGATGGAAGCCTAAAAACTATGAAAACCCCATAATAAAACCCAGGGAATACTATTCAAAATTATATTTTCAGTATAATTGAGTTTATTATAAATATAGATGTCTATATGTAAATATATGTCTATATATATGTTTATAAATACACACATATGACAAACTGAAAAGTGATTCACAAAAAGTGATTATCTCATGGTAATGGAATTGTGGTTGGTTTTAAATTTTTTTAATGCATTGGCAAAATTCTTTAAAATGATTATGATTAAAAAGTCATTTTAAGAAAGTAAGCTGTTGTTCAGTAACAATAACAAAAGAAATAGTATTCATGGATTCTGTTTGTTAAAGAATTATGTAGCCAAGCATTGCACTGAATGTTTTGTGTTCAGAAACTTATTTAAGCATTAACTGACCCTACAAGATAAGCGCTGTGGTGCTTTTTCCTTTTGTAAGGTCACATGGCTGTTGAAGGGCCAAAATTGAAACCCAGATCTGACACTAAAGCTCAAATTTATGAATTTTTATAATACATTAAATAGAGTTGATTTTTTTAAATTGTGGTAAAATACACATAATGTAAAATTTACCATCTTGACCATTTTTCAGCGTACTTTAGTATTGAGTACATTTACATTGTTGTGCATATAATCTCTAGAATGCTTTTCATCTTGCAGAACTGAAACTTTGTATCTGTTAAAGAGCTCCACATTCTCCCCTCCCTCTGCCCTGGTAACCGCTATTCTGCTTTCTGTCTCTATAAATTTAACTACTCTAGGTACCTCATATAAGTGGCATTGTATAGTATTTGTCTTTTTGGGACGGATTTATTTCACTTACTGTAATGCTGTCAAGGTTCATCTATGTCGTAGCATGTGTCAGAATTTCCTCCCTTTTTAGGCTGAATAATCAATTATATATCCATTATATATTATATATAAAAATATATATTCTATAATATGTAATTAACTTATTAATTACATATATAAATTAATAAACATATATAATATGATAAATATATAATGTTTGTTTATTAATTACATATATCTATACATACAGTACACACACACCCCCTTTTTGTTTATTCATTCATCCCTCAGTGAATGGACACTCGGGTTGCATTCACCTTTGGGCTACTGTGAATAATGCTGCTGTGAACATGTGTATACAAAAGTCTCTTTCAGACTCTGCCTTCAGTTCTTTCAGACATTTCAGGATATGGAATTGCTGAGTTGTATGAGACATTTATTTTTAATTCTTCGTGGAACCATCATACTGTTTTCCATAGTGGCTGCATCATTTTGCATTTCCACTAACTGTATACAAGGGTTCACATCTTTGTCAACCTATGTTGTTTGAAAGTGGTAGTCATCCTCATGAGTGTGACAGGTTCTTTGGTTTGGTTTTATTGTTTTGTGTTTTTTTTTGTTTTGTTTGCTTTTTGAGACAAGGTCTTGTTCTGTAGCCTGTTTTTTTGAGACAGGGTCTCGTTCTGTAGCCCAGGCTGGAGTGCAGTGGTATGATCTTGGCCTTACTGCAGCCTCTGCATCCTGAGCTCAATTGATCCTCCTTCTTCAGCCTCTTGAGTAGCTGGGACTACAGCCGCATACCGCTACAACTTGCTAATTTTTGTACTTTTTTGTGGAAATGGGTTTTTTCCATGTTGCCCAGGCTGGTCTCAAACTCCTGGGCTCAAGCCATCCAACCAGAAGTGCTGGGATTACAGGTATAAGCTACTGCCCCTGGCCTGGTTTGGGTTTAGTTTTTGAGTGAGGTTTTAATAGACTTGATCTTTAAATTCTTTCAGACCTCTTGAAGAATAAATAATTAATAAACAAATAATATATATGTATTATACACTTAACCAGTTGAACTACTGATACTTATGTTCAAAATTAAGATAATTATAATAACCAAAAAGTTGAAACAACTCAAAAGCCCATTATGTGATGGATGGATAACTAAAATATGGTATATTCATATACAGTGGACTATTATTTGGCAATGAAAAGCATATACTGATACATGCTACATTATGGATAGATGTTGAAATGTTATGCTAAATGAAACCAGGCATAAAGGCCACACATTATATGATTCCAGTTATATGAAATATCCAGAATAGGTAAATATGTAGAGACAGAAAGTAAATCAGCGGTTGGCAGACAC
Source organism: Pongo abelii (assembly GCF_028885655.2). Taxonomy (NCBI): domain Eukaryota; kingdom Metazoa; phylum Chordata; class Mammalia; order Primates; family Hominidae; genus Pongo; species Pongo abelii. The sequence goes on along the minus strand of NC_085928.1, from coordinate 38,046,165 downwards.
TGGGGTCAGGGTAGGAGGTGCTGGTGCAGAGGAATGGCGAGTGACTGCTAATGGGTATGGGGTTTCTTTAAGTGCAGAAAGATACTTGTTAAAAAAAAAAAAAAAAAGGAGATGAACTAAGTCTCGTTTCTTGTTTTCATGCCCTGTTTGGCGAGAGTGTGTGTACATTTAAACAGTTTTCATAAATTTTGAAATGATGGGGAAAATAAATTTTTAGAACATGGTTGGGAGGAAAACCGAATTTAGAAAAATGTTAGTATATAGTCATTTTTTCCTAGTGGGAGATTTCCTATAATATATATTATAGGAATATAATATATAATTCCTATTTCCTATAATTTTAATTTTAGGAACACAATGTATGTAATCCAGTTACTTTTAAAAATCATAATTTTAGTATGATTCAATATGGTTTATTCAGAAAATTACAAAATTAATAATGAATTTGTTAATCATAGAAGCATTTGGAAATGCATATTAAATTTGGTAGTGCTTGAAAATTCATGCTTCCTTCTCCCATACATTGTGCAAATGCTTCCATATGGTATTCACCATTTGGCTAAAGAAGTAAAATCCAATTCATTTGCTAGCTTGAGTATAAATATTAAAGTAATTCCATATAAATCCAGTGACATTTTGCCTCGCTGTAATTCTGAAGCAACTTGGGCTACAATGCTTAGATTAGGTGATTTTACCACACAACATCAGGTGAGGGGAAATTCTGTTATGTTTTATTTAGGTTTTGAAAATAATGCTATTGATAGATCATGACAGGAACCTGTAGTATTATACCAACACGTGTTAATCGTTTCAAAGTTACAGAGTCAGGAGGAGGTGAGTTTCTCCTTCCTTCCTACCTCAGAACCATTGGATTTGGTCTGTCCTGAACTTTCTGAGCAAAGGAGATAATTTTGCTTATTTTTTGTACTTTCTAGAATAAATGGACAAAGCCTGTACTTTTGTGTTTTAAAACCTTGTCTGGATGTCCAGTGTAACTGTACCAATCTTTAATTTGTAAGGTCAGTGAGAAGCTGCTGGTAGTCAAAGAAGACTGAACGAAACACAACTCACCCACTCATACCACACCAGACATGGATTTTGCTTTTGTATGTTAGAATTGTATTACTTGTTTAAAAGTAGAAACTTGGTTTAGGGGAAGAGGAATTCTATTTGAGAGCTAAATGCTATAGAATTCTTATCTCTGATTGATCCTTCTATGAGTTATTTACCTTAACAATTTTCAGCTGTTTACTACTTTTATAAGCACATTTATACTGTCGAAGGTCTATTAACTGTACCTTTGAATGCGTTGTTCAGAAAATAATGTTACTTTTAATTATTTAGGTTTGTAAGAAGTATCTTTTACTACTTAAGGTGTAGCATTTTCTGGTCTTTAAAGGAGCCCTTGCTCATGATTGTACTGCTGGAGAGCACATTTGTGGTTCCCTGGGGACAGCATCAAAGACTCCAACAGCAGCTGTATCAACAGAGATGTGCTTGTACATTATTGTGATTTAAAAAGTACTTTGAGGATTGAGTATTTTGCAACAAAATACAAACTTTGTTCTCTGGAATAGTAAGGGATTTGGCAAAATTACTTCAAAAAGAAAAGGATTTTAGACTAAAAAGTGAACAATTCTAATTCTTCATCTAGTAAAATAATTCATCCCAGTAAGTATTGTTTTTAGTCCCTCATTATTTGACACATTTGACCATTTAAATATATGGTATTTATTCACCAAAGATGCCATTAAATTTTCTTTGTTTCATGGTTACTAACAGCCTGCCTTGTACCTTTTGGCCAGAAGAGAATAGATAAACCCCAGTTTTTATCAGCTATAGACCTGAACTGTCTCTCAACAGTAGACTTGAAATCTTTTTCTCTACCTCTCCCTTCCAACACTTTGGTGACCATATAGCAAAAGAACTAAATGTTTCTTGTGTGGTTACTAGTTATCTTCTGTTCATATGAATTTGTAGTAGCTTTGTCAAGGAACCTTTCAAATTCGATGAGTACTTTTCTGTAAGTGATTACATTTTCATTTAATTCCTTTCTCTTAGGAGAGCAACACTTTATGAATTTATACATTTAAACTAATATTCCTAGATGCCTATCAATGGGGAGGTTTTCATTGTCTTAGTGAAAAAAATGAAGAGTGGAAGTAATTTATTTTCTTCAGAACCGCAAAAATGGGACAGAAATCCTGATTTCCTGATCCTAGTGAGATGACCTGCCTTTTAGGCTGCTTCAAAGAATGTTACAGATTGTCCAGGTTATGAAGCTCTTAAAAATTTGTACAGATTTTTAATGTATGCTGAAATCATAAACAATGACTGAAACCTCAGTTTTTGAAAATTCCTAAGGAATTGATTGATTTTTTTTTTTTTTTTTTTTTTTTGAGACAGAGTCTCGCTCTGTCACCCAGGCTGGAGTATAGTAGCACAATCTCAGCTCACTGCAACCTCCGCTTCCCGGGTTCAAGCAATTGTCTGCCTCAGCCTGCCAAGTAGCTGGGATTACAGGCACCTGCCACCACACCCCGCTAATTTTTTGTGTTTTTAGTAGAGACGGGGTTTCACCATCTTGGCCAGGCTGGTCTTGAACTCCTGACCTTGTGATCCACCCACCTTGGCCTCCCAAAGTGCTGGGATTACAGGCATGAGCCACTGCGCCCAGCTGGAATTAAGAATTTAACTGGTTATTTTCTGGCTAGAAAACAATGTATACTTTTGTAAAAGTATTCTTTTAATTATTTTTACCTTATACAAATGAAATTAAATTCATGCCTTTCTCCTTAAACATCGTAGACTGAACAAAACTGCTTGGTAATTTACTTGATGATGTGATATTATTCTTTTGCTTTAATATACCAATAGATCCTTTTTTCCCCTCTAACATTTATTTAATACTTATCATAGGCTAGGTACTGCTCCAGGCATGATACTGATATAGTCATTTACTAAATAGTCTCAGGCTGCAGTGTTTTGAATTCTTGGCCGAATTGAGCATAATGTTAAGAACACGAATTCAGGAACCAGACTGTTAAAATTTGAATCCTGGCTCTACTGCTGATATGACATGTGACCGTAATATGACATGTGACCCTATACCATAATACTGGTAAACACCTAAAAGAATAGTAACTTTTTTTTTTTTTTTTTTTTTTGAGACGGAGTCTCGCTCTGTCCCCCAGGCTGGAGTGCAGTGGTGCGATCTCGGCTCACTGCAAGCTCCGCCTTCCGGGTTCACGCCATTCTCCTGCCTCAGCCTCCTGAGTAGCTGGGCCTGTAGGCGCCCACCACCACGCCCGGCTAATTTTTTGTATTTTTAGTAGAGACAGGGTTTCACTGTGGTCTCGATCTCCTGACCTTGTGATCTGCCCGCCTCGGCCTCCCAAAGTGCTGGGATTACAAGCGTGAGCCACTGCGCCCGGCAGAATAGTAACTTTACCAATAAAGTTATTTCTTCAGTTGTCCCCTAAATGTCTATAACCCTTCTTTGCCTCCATTTTTGCATCTGTACATGGGGTCAGTGATGTAACCTACCTCATAGGGATTGTTATGAGGATTAAAAAGAACACATAAAATGTTTGAAATAGTGCCCCACACATAGTATGCTATGTAAAGTGCCCAGCACATAGTTGCTATGTAAAGTTATTACCACCACCGGGAATACTGTTATTACTATGACTTCACAGTGCTGTCAGCCAGCTTGCCCCATCTCCTCTTTAAATTTCTTTAATCTAGGAAAAGACAACCAAACTAAGGGTAAAATGAGAGCAAATTGACTGTATGAAGCCTGAGATTTCCCACCAAGAAAACATGCTGTGTATGCCTTGGCATTCATTACATTTTGGTTGCTGAGAACTTTTGTTTCTTAGACAAGCCTTTAATAGGCCATGCTTATAAATGAATCTTGAATAAGAAAAAGTATGAGGTAAAGTTCATTTTAATAAATAGGACTTGTTTTTTAGGGAAAAAGATCTTGAAGAAGCTCTGGAAGCAGGAGGTTGTGATCTTGAAACTTTGAGAAATATAATTCAAGGAAGACCACTGCCTGCTGATCTGAGGGCCAAAGTTTGGAAGGTAACTAGAAACTAAAATGAATAAAATGTAATCACTGAAGAATAATATTTTTAAAAGTTTGTTGCTTCAGCTGTCTTAGTTGCAGAAAACTTTATTATCTTATGAGCATGCCACATCTAGATTTATCAAACAGCAGCTTATTAAAATGTGTGTTTCTGTAGTGTTTGGTATATTTAACAATAATGGCTTGGATTTTGGAATGTAATATATGCTTTTGTAGCCATTAGAAATGGTGTTTATGGGGCCAGGCGCAATGGCTCATGCCTGTAATCCCAACACTTTGGGAGGCTGAGGCAGGCGGATCACCTGAGGTCAGGAGTTCAAGACCCGCCTGGCCAACATGGTGAAACCCCATCTCTACCAAGAGGCTGAGGCAAGAGAATCGCTTGAACCCAGGAGGCGAGGCTATAGTGAGCCGAGATAGCGCCACTGCACTCCAGCCTGAGTGACAAAGTGAGACTCCATCTCAAAAACAAACAAAAAGAAGTGGTGTTTATGAAAATTGTTTCTTGAAACAAGATACAATCAGTGAGTAAAATAGGATGTATATTTGCAGATACAGAATGATCATAGCAATGTTAAAAAAAAAAAAAAAAGGAAGTATGCCTCTGGCTGTTGGGTTATAGGAGATTTTCCCTTTGTTTTCCTCTACTCAACTATTCTCCAGTGCATGTGCATTATTATTTTTTAAAATTTTGAATTAAGGTATTGTTATGATTACAAAAGAAATACATATATTTGTGGAAATATATACAGCATAACAACCACAAAGGATAAAATAAAAATCTGTTACCTACCACCTATAGGTAAAACAGATAAGGTCTTGGTGCTTACCTTTTTGCCCTATGCACATATGTAACAGAAATGGAATTAAAACTGTACACAGCATTCTGAGCATTTTATTATAGAAGTTTAAGCACATGCAAAAGTGTAGAACTTGTATAATGAACTCCCATGTGCCCATAACCCAGCTTTAACTGGTATCAACATTTAGCCAATGTTGTTTGATTAGTATCGTCATCCTTTCCTCCCCACCCGACTCACTGGATTGTTTTAAAGCAAATCCTTGCTAGCATACTAAAAGTCTGAAACATTTAAAAGAATGGTAATCCCTGGCCGGGTGCAGTGGCTCACACCTGTAATCCCAGCACTTTGGGAGGCTGAGGCAGGTGGATCACCTGAGGTTAGGAGTTTGAGACCAGCCTGGCCAACATGGTGAATGCACATCTCTACTAAAAGTACAAAAATTAGCTGGGCGTGATGGTGGGTGCCTGTAGTATCAGCTACTTGGGAGGCTGAGGCAGGAGAATCACTTGAACCCAGGAGGCAGAGAGGTTGCATTGAGCCGAGATCGTGCCACTATGCTCCAGCCTGAGCAACAGAGCGAGACTCAGTCTCAAAAAAAAAAAAAGAAAGACTGGTAATTCCTTAATATCATAAAATAATTTCTTCAGTTGTCTCATACATGTGTTTTTATGGGTGATTTGTTTAAATTTGAATTCTAGTAGGCCTACTTGTTGCATTTGGATATGTCACTTAAGATTCTTTAAATCAATACAGTTTATTTTACATTTTAAAAAAAAACCTTACAAAACAGTGAGAACATGTTCTCAATTTATTAAGTATTCTTCTGTATAATTTTAAAATGTACATGGCACAGATGTACTTTTTCTTTGCCAGTACATTCTGTTGTTTTTACATTTAAAAAAACCAAAAATTGATTGTGTAAATTTACATGTCTAAATATGTAAATATTTTGGGTAATTTGTTGTATTCACTAAATCAACATGAAATATCTAATGTAGGAGGATTTAAAATAATTCTGCTGGTTGTGACATGACTAAATACTCAACATTTAGTGGAGTATGGATACCTTAATTGTAATCTGTTCTTATTTTTAAATTCAGGCCTTTAATTATTACAGCATATTTTCCAAGAATGAGGAATAACATATGAAGCTAGTCACTTTTTAAATCTTTCTTCCAGATTGCTCTGAATGTTGCAGGAAAAGGTGATAGTTTGGCATCATGGGATGGTATTTTAGACTTGCCAGAACAGAACACTATTCACAAAGATTGCCTGCAGTTTATTGGTAAGCTTAATAATCACTTTCAAGCAGAGTTAAATTTTTGAAATAATTTTTAGGTTGAAGAATCACTGTTCAGAATAATCTTCTTATAATTTCAGAATTTGAAAAAGGCTTGTAAATAGCTTTAGAACTTTTCTTTGGAAATTCTTATGAAATATTGTCTATTAATTTTAAGGGAGCCTAGTTTTGAGTGGGTGCAGTGACTCACGCCTGAATCCCAGCACTTTGGGAGGCCGAGGCAGACAGATCACTTGAGGTCAAGAGTTCAAGACCAGCCTGGCCAACATGGCAAAACCCTGTCTCTACTAAAAAATGCAAAAATTAGCCAAGTGTGGTGGTGGGCGCCTGTAGTCCCAGCTACTTGGGAGGCTGAGGCAGGAGAATCGCTTGAACACAGGAAGCAAAGGTTGCAGTGAGCTGAGATCGCACCACTGCACTCCAGCCTGGGCACGGAGTGAGACTCTATCTCAAAGAAACAAAAAAGATAACCTAGTTTTTACTGTTTCTTTTGCGTTATATGTTAGATTTTTCATGTACATTTATGGGTTTGTTGTAGTCTTAAATTTGATTTTTGTATAATTAAAGATCTATATGATTATATGCAGCCCTCAAATTAAAGGGGAGCTTTATTCCAAAAGTTTATCTATGAATCATAGTTTGTGGACTGCTGTAGAAAAACTATTATAAATTGTGATTGAATTGGTTTCCAGTCATCCCACAACATCTATTTCAGTTCACAATGTGGATCAATTTAGTTTATACTTCTTTTAAATTAATCTCTAGTGCATTGTATTTTTGTTTCTCTTTCCATCATATTTTAGTTAAATTATTGGCTTGATAGGCCTATGTGTGGTAAGCACAGCAGAAACATTATTGCTGGTGTGGACAAAAGAATTTGGTAGTGGAGAATGAATTCCTTTCCCTCTTCTTGCCAAAGTTATAGCAACAGCTGCCCATCATGGAGTAGGTGATAATCTGTTTAGAAAACACTTTTGCTTCCCAGGAATGTGGGCTATGCCTATCTTTACCTATCCCTTTAATTCAGATTGGCCATTCTTATGTTTAACATATATATAGGTCAGGTATTACTAAGTGCTAATGTTTAGTAAATACTGAATGTATAGAGGTCTTCTGTTTCTTTCCCTTCTCTCTCAACAGACTAGGTAAGAAAACATGCTTAGGTGAAACTGTTATTCTTCATTTTCTTTAAACAACTGTATTAAAGTTAAAAGACTGTTAGAAGGCCAGGCACAATGGCTCATGCCTGTAATCCCAGCACTTTGGGAGGCCAAGGCAGGCAGATCACCTGAGGTCAGGAGTTCGAGACCAGCCTGGCCAACATGGTGAAACCCTGTCTCTACTAAAAGTACAAAAATTAGTCGGGCGTGGTGGTGCTTGCCTGTAATCCTGGCTACTCGGGAGGCTAAGGCAGAAGAATCGCTTGAAATCGGGAGGTGGAGGTTGCAGTGAGCCGAGATCGTGCCATTGCACTCCAGCCTGGGTGACGAGCTAAACTCCGTCTAAAAAAAAAAAAAAAAGGCTGTTATAAAGAGTTTTGACTGTGTGTTTTCCTTGGGTTTTGGATCTGTGAGCCAATGATTGTTAAAATAAGTATAAGGGAAAATGTACTTTCATGTAGTTTCACTTTGTCTTTCTCTAAATGCACTAACATAGTATTATATATTTGTAAACAAGTGTTATATCCAATAACAGCCTCTAACAGGCCCCGGTAACTTTATTTTTAACATTTATTTTCTAGACCAGCTTTCAGTGCCAGAGGAGAAGGCAGCAGAATTACTTTTGGATATTGAATCTGTAATTACCTTTTATTGTAAATCACGTAACATTAAATATAGCACATCCCTTAGCTGGATACATCTACTGAAACCATTGGTGCATCTTCAACTGCCACGCAGCGATTTATACAACTGCTTTTATGCCATAATGAATAAGTACATTCCCAGGTAAAATATGATTTAGTTATTGTAGTTTTTAAAAGTGAATACAGGTCTGGTTTGCTTTGAGCTAAAGTTGCTAGATTTACTTTGGCAGTAAAGTAAAAGGTTCAAACAATTTTGAAGGTTATTTGATCCAGAATTGTTATTTTATTTTTGTGGTTGTAAACATTTTTTAAAAGATTCTGTAGTTAAAAATGTATACTTCTGAAACAGTGGTTATACTGGGGTTGGAGTTGGGGAGGAAGTGGGGAGATCTAGGTCAAAAGGATACCAAATAGCAAATAGGTGTGATGAACAAGTTGAAAGACCTAATATACAATGTGGGGACTCTAGTTAATAATAGTCTATTATATTGAAGATTTTTGCTAAATAAGTAGATTATAGCTGCTTTTGCCACAGAGGGGAAGGTGGGAATGTGAGATGATAGGTGCATTATTTTGTTCCACAATAGTAACCATTTTACTATGTATGTGTTTTTTATAACATGTTGTATAATGCACAGCAATTTATTTTTAAAAAAGAATTTAAAAATTAAAAATTTCTAGAGTTTATATATATAATTCTTCCAGTTTATTTGGTGGTATCCCTATTTTAATTTATTTGCCTATAAAATAAAAATATTACAGTGTCCAAGTGAAAAGTAAAATTTCTGGGGTGCTACCTTATTGAGCTTGGAAGGAAGTCCTAGAAATATAGGCATTGAACAAGTAAATTGAAGTGTGCTGAATGTTGGAAAGGTGAAATATAGAGTGCTAGGGGGATGTATAATGGGGGCGACCTAACTTACCCTGGAGGTCAGGGATGGCTTTCCCATGGTAAGTGGCCTTTAAGTTGAGACCAGACAGATGTGCAGGTGGTTGTGATGGGGGCTGTAGTGGGGGTCGTGGTGGTGGGCAGCACTCATGAGACCAGAAAGAGTTGTTGTAGTTCCCAGTGCAATAGATCAGATAGTTAGAATTTTAGTACCAAAAGAAACTTTAGACATAGTCTAGACTAGTGGCTTGGCTGTGCAACCTTGAATGCACATTAGAATTATTGGGGGAGCTCTTAAAAATCCTAATGACTATTTGCATACATGAGTAATTAAATCAAAATCTCTTGGTGATGGGACCTAGGCATCAGTTTGTTTAGAGCTTACTAATTAATTTCAGCGTGTAGCCAAGGTGGAGAACCACTAATCTGGACCTTGATAGTTAACTGACTCTTATTTTTTACTACTTTCTATGTGATACCACACTGTATGAGGTATAAGTGTTTTGTATGGTTCTCTACCCTGGTTGCTTGTTAGAATCAACTGAGGCACTTTTTCTTTTTTTAAATAACGACTTTATTGAGATATAATTTATATTCCATAAAATTCACCATTTTAATATGTACAATTCACTGGTTTTAATTATAGTCACAGAGTTGTACAGCCATAACCACAACCAATTTTAGAACATTTTATCACCCCAAAAAGAAATCCCCTTCCTGTTAGTAGTCAACTCTTCATTTTCCCCCCAAAATGGGGGGAATGATTGCTATGATTCTGTATGTAAGGAATCATACCTTATATGTTTTTATGACTGCCTTTAATGTTTAGTATTATGTTTTCTGGGTTCATATTGTATCATATATCATATTTCATTTCTTTTTTTGCCAAATAATTTTTTATTGTATGCATATACCACATTTTATTTACCTATTCATCAGCTGATGGATATTTGGATTGTTTTCACTTTTTTACTATTATGAGTATGAAGCTGTGAACGTTCATATACAAGTTTTTGTGTAGACATGTATTTTCACTTCTGGGATATGTGCCTACAAGGGGAATTCCTGGACCATATGGTAATTATGTTTAACCTTTTCTGGAATTGCCGGATTTTTCCATAGCAGCTGCATCATATGTTCTCACCAACAGTCAGTGGAGATCCCAGTTTCTTCACATCCTCGTCAACATTTGTCTTTTTGATTGTAGCCCATCCTAGTGAGTGTGAAGTGATACCTCATTATGGTTGTTGACTTGCATTTCCCTAATGGCTAATGATGTTGAGCATCTTTTTGTGTGTTTATTGGCAATTTGTATTTCTTCTTTGGAGAAATGACTCTTTACCCAAAGTACTTTTAAAACATACTGGTCCCTAGAGTTTTTTTTTCTTTCCAATAAATCTTTTGCACTCCTATTTTTTCCACAATAAGCCTTTAGAGTTTCAAATACAAGTGGACTGCAAAGAGCATAGGTATAGATATTTTTAAATCTCTCCAGGTGATTCTGATGTGCACCAGGATGGAAAACCTCTGTGCTACCTTGAAGCCATACTGCTTTATGTAAGGAAAACAGACTTAAAGATACCAGAAAACAAGGCTAAGGTCATGGCAGAGCCAAGACTTGAATTCATATTTAGGAGTCATTTTGTTGTACTGGGTCTCTCAACTGCCTATATTTTAGCACTTCTCATGGCCATCTCTTGCTCTAACAGAGCTAGCAATAGCAAGAGACAAGTTGTCCCAGCTTTGCCTCTGGAGAATGGTGGTGATGGTAGTTAGGAACAGAGGGGAAAGACTTTTGCATTATGCTTTATAACATACTGTGTTGTCAGATTTCTCTAGTTATTTCTTCCATATGGAACAGCCCTCCAGCCAGGGCCAGCATTAATAGCCTTGGAAAGAACCCTGAGCCCCACAGAATGCTGCTAGAACTCCATTTTAACATATCTTCTTTTTTTTTTTTTTTTTGAGACAGAGTCTCACTTTGTCGTCCAAGCTGGAGTGCAGTGGCACAGTCTCAGCCCACTGCAATCTCTGCCTCCTAGATTCAAGTGATCCTCATACCTCAGTCTCCTGAGTAGCTGGAATCACAGGCATGTGCCACCATACCCGGCTAATTTTTGTGTTTTTAGTAGAGATGGGGTTTCACCATTGGCCAGGCTGGTCTTGAACTTCTGACCTCAAGGGATCCGCCCAACTCGACCTCCCAAAGCGTTGGGATTACAGGCGTGAGCCACCACTCCCAACTTAACATATCTTCTTCTTTTTTATTATTTATTTATTCATTTAGACAGAGTCTCGCTCTGTTGCCAGGCTGGCGTGCAATGGCGTGATCTTGGCTCACTGCAACCTCTGCCTCCCAGGTTCAAGCGATTCTCCTGCTTCAGACCTCGAGTAGCTGGAATCACAGGCGTGTGCCACCACACCCAGCTAATTTTTGTATTTTTAGTAGAGATGGGGTTTTACCATTGGCCAAACTGGTCTCAAACTTCTGACCTCAAGTGATCCGCCCCCTTCGGTCTCCCAAAGTGCTGAGATTACAGGCGCAAGCCACCGTGCCCAGCCTTTTTTTCTTCTTTTTTTTTTTGAGACAGGGTCTCACTGTGTCACCCAGACTGGAGTGGAGTGGCACGATCTCGGCTCACTGCAACCTCCGTCTCTTAAGCTCAAGCGATTCTCCTGCTTCAGCCTCCCAAGTAGCTGGGTTTACAGGTACATGCCACTATCACCAGGCTAATTTTTGTATTTTTAGTAGAGACTGGGTTTTACCACTGGCATATCTTCTTATTACAGTTTCACATATAAGATGGCAGAATCCCGTCAAGCACAGTGCCTTGTACTTGAGAGCAGCTTTGCAGTATACAGTTGTTCAATAGATGCTGTTGCAATGGCTGACTCCCAGAGATGCCCCGCTTTTTCAAAAGATGAGATCATGAACTAGGCAATTGTTTCTATAGTGTATGCCCCTACTCACTGTGTGTTCTGCCTTAGCATTCTTTTGCCTTGCATTTATACAGTAGGGTAAATATTAAGACTAAGGAGGAGGTAGTCGTGCCAGTATGAATCTAGTTTTGTGTCTGGGCACCTGAATTGCCAACCTGGGGCCTTTTCTATAAAACTTCCTTCCACCTGCAGTATCAAAAAGTGATAGATTGAGAGTCATACAAATCCTGACATTGACCTCACATCTTAGATTTTAGAAATTATTTTTTATTATTCCCTTTAAATTACCTTGTAAAACATTTTTTTTTTCTTTTTTGATAACAAGATCTTACTATGTTGTCTAGGCTGGTCTTGAAAACCTGGTCTCAAGTGATCCTCCGTCCTCAGCCTCCTGAGTAGCTGGGACTACACATACATGCCACTCTGCCCTGCTTAAAACACTCCTTATTAATGCTGTCATGTTAAAACTGTGAGGCCAGGTGCAGTGACTCACACCTGTAATCCCAGCCACTTTGGGAGGCCAGGGCAGGCAGATCACTTGACCCCAGGAGTTTGAGACCAGCTGAGGCAACATAGTGAGACCCTGATCCTACAAAAAAATTTTTTTTAATTATCCAGGCGTGAGGGCATGCATCTGTAGTCCCAGCTACTCAGGAGGCTAAGCGGGGAGGATCACCTGAGCCCAGGGAGGTCGAGGCTGAAGTGAGCCATGATCCTGCCACTACACTCCAGCCTGGGCAGCAGTGAGACCCTGTCTAAAAAAAAAAAAATTTAAAAATTTAAAAAAACTGTGTCATTCATTTCATTGACTTTTGTACATGAGGCCTTTTACTTCATTTTCTTTACAGTTTGCTTTTTTAGAGATGGTACCCCTACAAAAATACCACTTGTTGAAATATTGAATTAGATATGGAAGGGGGCAGTATGGCATAATGATTTAATGTCCAATTTCTGTATACAAGTCTTAGCTCCATCACTTCTTAGCTATTTTACCTTCAGTGAACTACCTGACTTCAGTTGAGCCTCAGTTTTCTCATCTGTAAATTGGGTATAGATTTCCTAGGATTGTTTGATAAAATGAAATAACTTTGTAAAATGCTTATTACATTGTCTGGCATATGGTATTTCCTCAATAAATAGTTGACTTTTATTATGATGGCCTGTGCTTTGACCTGTTTATAAGTTTTTGCTGATTCATTAGATACATTCTTGCCTCCTTCCCTTGTAATAGTAGAATGTATCTCAGTACAAAAGCTGAATGGAGTAAATTTATAGAATTGAAGAATTACTGAAGCCTACTGGTCTAACTGAAGATTGAGTTAGTCAGCATCTTGTTAACTGTAACACCATACTTTAACCAAACTGTCTGGAAGTAACTGTGTTTTCAGTATTGCTTTTTGTTTTTAACTGTACGGGTTAAAAAGTAACTACCTCTGGCCCAGCATAGTGGCTCATGCCTGTAATCCCAGCAATTTGGGAGGCCAAGAAGGGAGGATCGCTTGAGCCCAGGAGTTCTAGACCAGCCTGGGCAAGATGAAGAAACCCTGTCTCTACCAAAAATACAAAAATCGCCTGGGCATGGTGGCATGTACCTGTAGTCCCAGCTGCTTAGGAGGCTGAGATGGGAGGGTGGTTTGAGCCCAGGATGCAAAGAGGTTGCAGTGAGCTGAGATCACGCCATTGTACTCCAACCTGAGTGACAGAGCTAGACCCTGTCTTAAAAAAACAAAAAAAACCCCCAAAAAACATGTAATTATCTCCCTATATCCAGTAAGATCCACTACCAAAAATCTGGTATCTTTTAAGAATTTTTTTCCGTGAAGTAGTCTGTTTGAGTTATCACAAACATGGACACAAGAAAATGAACTAATGTGAACATAGTAGTATCTAACGAATCCTCTGGGCTCGAAAGATTTTCTAAGAGTGCTGCTTATGTGGGAGTTAGAAGATAAGGCATCTGAATTTGAGATCAAATTCAGATCAAATTCTGAGCATGGAAGGAGGAAGTAACTATACTTCCTGAGGAGTGAGTCTAGTTCATGGACCACATCTGGACCTTCTCCAAGGGTTTGTCATCTCTGGGCTCAGATGCTTGGGTGCCTGGGTAGAGGGACAGTACTTTTCAGATCAAGGCTGTGAGTGGCTACTGTGACCCGTGGCAGAGGAGTCTTCTTAGAGCTGAGCAGGCTGAGATGCTTCCTGAGATGATGACTAGAAACTGTAGGAAATCCATGGCCCAAAATGCATCTGTAAGTGCTTTGTAATTATTTCTAACTTTTATTCTAGGTTTAGGGGTACGTGTGCAGGTTTGTTACATAAGTAAATTGTGTGTTACCGGGGTTTGGTGTACAGATTATTTCACCACCCAGGTAATAAGTAGAATACCTTCTTTCTACTTTTGAAGTCTCTGACAGGAAAAGGTAATGTTTGTTTTTAAAAAGGCTTTAGATAAAAATATTAATGTACATGTTTGGTGCCTTTTACTTTAAAACAACATTCAGATTCAATTTTTCCATTTTACTCTCACAATAACCCTTTGAAGTAGGACAGTTATTGAACAAGATGAGTATTTTGGCACCTTCTGGAATTGGCTCTGAGGAGTTGGTACTTGGGCCACTTCAACAGTTTTTAAGGCCATGATTTCTGAAATGTTCACCTGCCCATTTCAGACTTGTACTTTGCTAAAGGACATTCCTAATTGAGTATATAAACTGTGGAGCTAACCTGAAGCCTAGTTTCTAGAAGTTCCTCTTTTTTGGCAGAGAAGGAAGGACTCCCCAGATCTCCTTTTGGGATCCCAGCCTTATCAAAATAACCTAAATTTGTTTTCAGTGATCCCTGTAGTTCTCTCACTGGAGTGCTGCCTGGGTTCACCTGTGAGAATGTCGCTAGAGTGGCTTTAGACCTACTGTTTCTACAACTTCTGTCAAGTCAGGGACATTGAAAAAGGTATTAGCAAGAGACCTCTGCCTGCTACTGTCAGGCAGGCTTCCAGTGAATGCTGTGGAGGGTATAGCAGGAAGATTGGTTACTGATGTGATTATTTCTGATCTATTAATGCAAAAAAATTTTGCTTCTCTTGTCTTCTAGGGATTGTTCCCAGAAAGGGAGACCATTTCATCTCTTCAGGTTGCTCATCCAATACCATGAGCCTGAGCTTTGTTCTTATCTTGATACAAAGAAAATTACTCCAGACTCCTATGCACTCAACTGGGTAATAAAGTGAAAGTAGGAACATTTAATGAAAAATAGATTTATATAAAGCTATAGTTAGGTGGGTTTTTTTTTCAAGGAAGAGAAAGAAAAGTCCTAATTATAGATCATTACTGTTTAAACCAAAGGGGTAAAATTATTGGCATTTCAAAATAACTTTTTTTGCTCTTCACTCTTGTTAGTTCAGATTATTTGATATGAAGTTTACTTTTATTGTTTTACATGTATGTGTAAATGTAACTATTTACAACTAATTACAAATAAATATTACAACTAATATTTACATATATGTAATAAATATGAATATATACATGTAATATATGATACATATATCAGTTCAATTGAGAACTTTGTTTAAATTGTTGATGGTGTGTATAAGAATTGGTATACAGTCACAAGGAAAATGACTTAAGGTTATCAAATGTTAATATAAAAGAATATAAAGTATAACTCAGTGCTCTATCATTCTGTATTTGTATTTTCAATGGGAAGTCTTACTTTAGGTCAGTGGTCCTTAAACCTTTTGGTGTCAGGACCCTTTACACTCTTAAAATTTGTTGATTATCCATATGGATTATATTGAGAAGTTGTTAAAACTATACTAGGCGCAGTGGCTCACGCCTGTAATCCCAGCACTTTGGGAGGCTAAGGAAGGCGGAACACTTGATGTCAGAAGTTTGATACCAGCCTGGCCAACATGGCGAAGCCCGTCTCTACTAAAAATACAAAAATTAGTCGGGTGTGGTGGCATGTACCTGTAATCCCAGCTACTCGGGAGGCTGAGACAGTAGAATCACTTGATCCTGGGAGGCGGAGGTTGCAGTGAGCCAAGATCGCACCACTGCACTCCAGCCTGGGCAACAGAGTGAAACTCTGTCTCAAAAAAAAAAAAATTTTTAAGGAATTTTAAATGTTTATTAATTTATTTTAAGTAATTATAAATTTATTACATGTTGATATAAATAGCCCATTTTAAAATAAACAACTATTTTCCAAAAGAAAATTAGAGTAGTGGCATTGTTTTATATTTTTGCAAATCTCATCAATGTTTGGCTACATCAAAGATGGATTATCATATCTGCTTTTTTTTTTTCTTTTTTTTTTTTCTTGAGATGGAGTTTCACTCTTGTCACCTAGGCTGGAGTGCCGTGGCGCAATCTTGCCTCACTGCAATCTCCGCCTCCCAGGTTCAAGCGATTCTTCTGCCTCAGCCTCCCAAGTAGCTTGGATTAAGGTGCCGGCCACCATGCCCAGCTAATTTTTGTAATTTTAGTAAAGACGGGGTTTCACCACGATGGCCGGGCTGGTCTCGAACTCCTAACCTCAGGTGATCTGCTCACTTCAGCCTCCCAAAGTGCTGGGATTACAGGCCTGAGCCACCCCACCTGGCCGTTATTTCAATCTGTGATAATATCACATATCATGTAGCCGTTGAAAAATTCTATTGTTCATTTTCAAGGGAATATATATGAAAAAGGCAGGTAAATTCTACATATTTGTGTAACAATAGTTTTGACCTTACAGATCCTTTGTAAAGAATCCTGGGGACTTCTAGGAGGTCCCCAGATCACACTTCTGGTTAACTGCTGCTCTTCTGGTTAACTTGAGATCTTTCTAAAACAATGATTGGGTGCTAGGAGACTATATATTCATATTCTTTTATTACGTATTACTTAACTTTTCTTCAGGAAGAATCCCATTTCTTCCCGTTATTAACTGTGTGATCTAAGACAGCCTCTGAGCTTCAATTCGTCATCTGCAAAATGGAAATAATAGTACTGTACCTAATTCAGAGGATGATAGGATGAGTTAACAATGAGGAAATGGGTAACTGGAGAATTCTAACTGGTTTCACTTCTGGGCTCATTAAATCTCAAACCTCAGTAGCCTGTTCTTTAATTCCCTCTTGGCCACAGTCTTGTCAGTTTTTTGTTTTTGTTTTTGTTTTTGAGACAAGGTCTTGCTCTGGTCTCTCAGGCTGCAGTGCAGTGGCACAGTCTTTGCTCACTGCAAGCTCCACCTCCCGGGCTCAAGTGATTCTCCCACCTCAGCCTTCTGAGTAGCTGGGACTACAGGCATGCACTACCACACTTGGCTAATGTTTCAATTTTTTTGTAGAGACAAGGTCTCACCATATTGCCTGAGCTGGTCTCGATCTCCTGGGCTCAAGCAATCCTCCCACCCAGGCCTCCCAAAGTGCTGGGATTACAGGTGTGAGCCAAGCCTAGTCTTGTCAAAACTGTAGCTTCTCTGAGATTCATATGTTGCCACTGAATCTACCTATTTATGTTAAAGTAGTAAACTATTTTTCTTAAGCATTTTAATAATTAATAGAGGTCTCTCTGCCTAGGAAATGCCATTTCTGATGCCAGAGTTCTGAATTCATGCTGGTAGCTGGAGGTTTAAACTGAGTGGTTTCTCTTCAGCTGATATGCCAGATAGTTTGTTGATTGATTGATTGATTGATTGATTGATTGATTTTTGGTGAGACAGAGTCTCACTCTTTAGCCCAGGCTGGAGTGCAGTGGCACGATCTCGGCTCACTGCAAGCTCCGCCTCCCGGGTTCACGCCATTCTCCTGCCTCAGCATCCCGAGTAGCTGGGACTGCAGACGCCCGCCACCACGCCCGGCTAATTTTTTGTATTTTTATTAAAGACAGGATTTCACCATGTTAGCCAGGATGGTCTCGATCTCCTGACCTCGTGATCCACCCACCTTGGCCTCCCAAAGTGCTGGGATTACAGGCGTGAGCCACTGTGTCTGGCCTCAGATAGTTTACTCTTGCTACTAGTATCATGTTGATGAAATAGAGTTTTTTAAGTATCATGAGATGAAACAATTAAAAAGTAATTTCTGAACCACTGTGAGCAGTGCAGTGGTAACTTTAGTTGAGCTAAGTGAGCTTAAAGATGACTGTATATTGCTATTCTGTTTGTATGTACCTCTTCTAATCTGTGTTTGTAATCGTAATTTTTAAAGCAGCCACAAAGAACATTAGTAGCATTATGTATTTTAAAAGCCTTGTGGTCAAGTGTGATGGCAATTACATGGGCTGTGGAATCTCAGGCTTTTTTCTGTTCCCAACACCATTCACTAGCTCTGAGCTTGAGAAAGTAAAGTAATCCAAGTTCTTCACCTGAAAAAAATGGGGAGTAATTGAAATCACCTGTGAAATGGGGAGAAATGTGTTTACTTTCCAGGCCTGTTGTGAGAATTTAAATCAGAGATATTTTTAATGATACATGATAATAGTTTAGTATTAGCTTAGTATTGCACACCTGTTGTGAGAATTTAAGTAAGAGATATTTTTAATGATATGTGATAATAGTTTAGTATTAGCTTAGTATTTCACAAAGAGTGCACTAAATATATGTGTTCCCATTAATTCTCTTTAGCTGTTAAAAATGTTTTAAATTTAAACCCGTAGATGGAATTATTTCTGTATCTAATGAAAGTTGAATGATCTAAAAATATTACTTCATGCAACTTAAAACACAGTTGGGCTGTAGAGTTGCTTATAAATTAACAACTCTTAGCTCCTGAAATCTGTTGAAGGATATGAATTTTTTTTTGTTTTTTTTTTTTGAGACAAGAGTCTCACTCTGTCACCCAGGCTGGAGTGCAGTGGTGAGATCTCTTCTCACTGCAACCTCTGCCTCCCAGGTTCAAGTGATTCTCCTGCCTCAGCCTCCCAAGTAGCTGGGACTACAGACACGCGCCATCATGCCTGGCTAATTTTTGTATTTTTAGTAGAGACGGGGTTTCACTATGTTGGCCAGGTTGGTCTCAAACTCCTGACCTCGGGTGATCCACCCACCTTGGCCTCCTAAAGTGCTGGGTTTACAGGCGTGAGCCACTGCGCCTGGCCTAATCTCTTTCAAGTGATGTACAAGTGAGCTTTGGGAGCAATTCATATTTATATTATGATTAAAGTTTTATTAGCTGCTCTTAAATTACCATGTTTAATCCTCACAATTACCTTGTAATTTAAATACTGTGCTGTTATTATATTGTAATTATTTTAGTTACTCTTATGGAGCTCAGACCATAATTATGCTAGTTATGCTACGGCAAAGATATGTGCTAGTTACTTTAGGTATTCTTTTCACAATAGTAGTAGAAGATGGGTAGCAGTATTCCTCTTTTTTGCAGAAGTAAAAATGGAAGCTTTAAAGAGGTTGACATGTCCTAAGTCACACAGTTAATAAGTGGCTCCATTGTTCCTTGAATTCACATGTTTTGCCTTTGGATTTCATACACTAAGATTAAGGTATGCATTAAATATCAGGTGCAGATAATTTGATGTAATGTTTCTTATTCATTTGCTTTAATACTTTTAAGAGAGCAAGTCACCTCCAGTGGTTTATATCTCTCATTTCATTTCCTGATTACAGCTTGGAAGTCTTTTTGCATGTTACTGTTCCATTGAAGTCACTCAGGCAATATGGGATGGATATCTACAACAAGCAGATCCATTTTTTATTTATTTCTTAATGTTAATTATCCTTGTTAATGCAAAGTAAGTATCTGGTTGGTTAGATTTTTTTTCCTGTTTTCTCAGGGTGCTCTGTTAATATTTAACTCAAATTGATTTGATTCCCTTTTACAGAGAAGTTATTTTAACACAAGAGTCAGACAGCAAAGAAGAAGTTATCCGTAAGTATCATTTAATGTAGTGAAAGCATTTCGGGTCTCTTTATCTGTGTAAATTACCCAGTTTCCTCATTCATAAATTTAGGAGATTAGTCTAGAAGAGCTCTGAGGCTCCATTCAACTCTCAGATTATATAAACACTCTCAAGGTACAGACCTTAAAGACTATTTTCCTTTATTTTGCCATCTTCATTCATTCCTTCATATTTGTTCACTCTTTCATTCCTTTCCATATACTATTTATTTAGTTTCACTGTTCGAATAGATTGCCCTCCTGTTCCTCCCTTCCCGTCCTTAATTTACCTTTCAATACTCAGTTTATATGATATTTCAATTGTGAAACCTTGGTTCTCCTTTTGGATTCTCCCCACCATATCCCCCACATAGAGATAGTTACTTCCTCTCTATATTGCCTGGCACTTTGTGCTATCTGTATAATAATGTTTATCTTACTATATTATAATTTATTTTTATTTTTTTCACACAAGACAAAGTTATTTAAGTCAGTAACTATTTCTTAGACATTTTTTATGTTCAGGGGCCTTGGCACTTCTTCATATATGTTTGTTAAATAAATAAATCATAGAATTCTAATTAAGATTAATGAATTTGATTTGATTGCCTGACACCATCCTTCACTAACAAGAGATTTACGTTAACAGTTTCAGCTCATTTGGAGAAATCCACTTTTCCACAAGTCAGTGTAAAAGCACCACTGTTGAGACTCCATTTGCATAGTATTTATGATGAAGATATTTCAGCTCTGATACATAAACAATGTTAATGTTTGCATTTTTCACAAACTGCTAAATATTATGTCTATAATATTTCAGAGTTCTTGGAAAATACTCCATCCAGTCTGAATATAGAAGATATAGAAGACCTTTTCTCTCTGGCTCAGTATTATTGCAGCAAAACACCGGCTTCTTTTAGGAAGGTATAAGACCAGAAATGACCAACTATTTTGTATTTCATATTTTGTACATTGTTTTATTACTTTGTATTCACTTTAGTTAAAATAGGTTGTCAATTTTTTCTGTTTCTTTATGTGTTGTAGTTTTGTGTGATTTTTTTTTCCATCTCTGTAAATAACCTCCCTAGTGGATGAACAGACAAGTTAAAAAGATAGTAGAAAGCATCTTACGTCTCTTCTGATTATTGTTATTTCTGATCATAAGAAAATTAACTGTGAGATATTTTCTAAATTAGTGCTTTCTTGACTTTAAAAATTATATTACAGGGCCGGGCGCGGTGGCTCATGCCTGTAATCCCAGCACTTTGGGAGGCCAAGGCGGGTGGATCACGAGGTCAGGAGATCGAAACCATCCTGGCTAACACTGTGAAACCCTATCTTTACTAAGAAATACAAAAAATTAGCCGGGCGTGATGGTGAGCGCCAGTAGTCCCAGCTACTCGGGAGGCTGAGGAAGGAGAATGGCGTGAACCCAGGAGGTGGAGTTTGCAGTGAGCCGAGATTGTGCCACTGCACTCTGGCATGGGCAACAGAGCGAAGACTCCGTCTCAAAAAAAAAAAAAAAAAAAAATTACAGTAGTAATCCAGTGGAGGAGGTAGAGTTTTGCCACTTTTCTCTGGAGTTCAGGCTTGTACAGTCTTAGTAATGCTGAGCTGTCTCATAAAGAAAGGTCATTTAGGCCCCATAAAGACTTAGATCCTTAGACCAGACAGATGCCTAATAAAGGACCCCAGATTAGAAGTATGAGTGATGTGAACTCCTGAAAAATGAAACTCTAAGAAGCAAAAGCTAATAGTGGAAGAGGCACAAGTTTATAAAGCAGACAGGTTTGTATGTGACTTCAGGTGCCCATGAGAGCATTATTGTCTTTTTTTTTTTTTTTTTAAAGCATTCTGCCGTAATAATTTCTAGTTGGTACTCATCGTGTCACTGAAGTGTCAAGATAAAGTTAAATTATGTTTAGTATACTGTGTTTTAGAAGGCAGGTGAAGGAAACCTTTTAAGATCATTTTCCCTCAAAAATAACTAATTTAAAAAGACTTATTTCTAGGGACCAATTTCAACTATTTTAATAATTTTCTTATATAGAACTCTTCAGTTCCTAACAACGCTGGATAAGTCAGATGGTAGAATAGCAGTTTAAAATAATGAAAAAGAAGTGTTATTTTTTTTCTCATTCAAGAGCTGCACCTTTTATTCTTCAGACATAGTGAATCTGTACTAGCAGTTGTGAATTAGAGCAGGCTGTGGATCAGTATTTTAACTCATTTATGCAATAGATTTCTGCCACATATTTGTTTTTATTAAAATATAAAAAATTGTAAGTAACCATTTTTAAAATTCAATATTAACTACAGGTGGTAGTATAGAAAATAGCTATTTAGAATGTGTTTTTTTTTCTTAGTCTTTCATTTTGTGTGAACACTGACAGGGACTTTATGTGACATTTTTGTAGTTCTTAGCCTATAAAATTTGCGATTATGTAGTATTACGTTTTAAAAATCACAACTCAAGAGTATTATAATTTTACCTTTTATCATGGTTTAATAAGAATATTTTTAGGAAGAAATTTTGATTTTTTTTCATAATGTTTAAAAATTTCACTTCAAACAGGATAATCACCATCTCTTTGGTAGTACTTTGTTGGGAATTAAGGATGATGATGCAGATCTGAGTCAGGCTCTTTGTCTGGCCATCTCCGTGTCAGAGATCCTTCAAGCGAATCAGCTACAAGGGGTAAGTAAAGGAAACCCTGTTTGTTAGGGGACTGTTCATTTTAAATACAAGGAACCAACTTCCTCCCTGTTCATTGATTCCCACAAAATCAATTTACTGCAACAAGGTGGCTCTTTTGGCTTTTTGAATGATTGTGTTAAATGTTATGTTCAGAGGGTCATTTTAAAACTTGTCAGCTTGTGTGGTGTTTTAATTGTCTACAGTTAATTATTGTTGACATTCTTGACACCAGTTTTTGTAAATCGCCATATCTTTTTTCATATTTCAGTAGAGCGACTGAATGTGGCATTGTATAAAATACTTAAAAGGGTGAATTTAGCATTTAACAGTTTCTGATAGTTTACAGCTAATTGAATTACATGGTTTAGTTCCATACAACTTACAGCAAAAGAGAATTGTGAAAATGAAATTTTCTTCATGAAAATCTAATAAGTCAGTTTGACCAATGATGTTTTTAATATATGGTCTTTATTACTAGTAGTGCAACAGTTAACCATGGTGTGTATTTGGAAGGTGTAGTGTATTTCCAAGGTTGAGAGCAGGAAAGGAATGGACGTGGGAAAATAGCCTTTTATGGTAGATCTTTCTTAGTTGGATTTCTTACTGTATCTGCACTGGTTATTGAGAATTTTCAAAGTACAAGCATCTCACTTTTTTCTTATTCAAACTAATATTAAAAAACAAATGAAAACATGTTATCCAGTTTAAAGAGATCCAGTTTCTTTAGTTGAAACTGGTATTTCAGAACATTCTCCTTTCATCCCCCCACATGAAATAGATGTTTAGTTCTTACGTGAATTGAGCTGTTGATAAATTTGCAGATTTATTTGCAAAAAAGAATAGCATATCTAGAGTTGTGTTTATAACTATATAGCGTTTTATAATTAGTTATAATTAGTTTTATAGCTCAAACAGACACTCTTCTTCTATGTATTTTAAGACTTTCCAGTAAAGAACAACATCTAAAAAAGAAAAATGTTTTAACTGTTTAAAAGAAATAAAAGTATTTAGGACCTTTGGGTTATTTTCTATACTAACTAGGTCCTCCCAATTCCATGTGAGATCCATTTTTTAATAAACTTGTTCCCTTCCCTTGGTTAACTGAATATTATGTTGTGCAATGTGAACCTCATGGGAAATTCCTGTATGTCAAATGTTGTTTCCCTTTTAGGAAGGAGTCCGGTTCTTTGTGGTGGATTGCCGTCCTGCAGAACAATATAATGCTGGGCATTTATCAACTGCTTTCCACTTAGATTCAGACCTGGTTAGTATAAATGCTGATTAATTATTCTTAAAGTAACTTTTTTTCCTTCAGTTCATAAATAAATATATAGGTCTCAGATTGGGGAATTTTTTCTTTCTGCTTAAGGAGGGAGTCTCTGCCCTTATGAGAAAAGTGTTGCTGTCAGGTTTCCTTTTCACCCAAGTACCCTTTTGTGTTTTTGTTGTTGTTTGTTTGTTTGTTTGTTTTGCTTTTGTTGCCCAGGCAGGAGTGCAATGGTGCGATCTTGGCTCACTGCAACCTCTGCCTCCTGGGTTCAAGCTATTCTCCTGCCTCGCCCTCCCTAGTAGCTGGGATTACAGGCACCTGCCACCAGGCCCGGCTAATTTTTTGTATTTTTAGTCGAGACGGGCTTTCACCATGTTGGCCAGGCTGGTCTCGAACTCCTGACTTCAGGTGATCCCCCTG
Organism: Pongo abelii; assembly: GCF_028885655.2. Classification (NCBI taxonomy): domain Eukaryota; kingdom Metazoa; phylum Chordata; class Mammalia; order Primates; family Hominidae; genus Pongo; species Pongo abelii. The sequence continues at coordinate 38,022,072 of NC_085928.1, read as the reverse complement.
CCTCAGCCTCCCAAATTGTTGGGATTATATGCGTGAGCCACCACGCCCGGCCCAGATACCCTTTTGGCATCATAAAGGGTAGTTGAAAACAATGCTCACTATGGCATACTATTGCTTACCTTACCATTTTTATGTCAGTAAATTCTGAACTTAGTTTGAGCTACCTAGTATAGCACTTAGCATAGTGCACTGCACCTACTAAGTACTCTCTGGATATCAGCTCTTACTGTAATTGAGTAAGAATTCTGTAGGCTTTATAGTATGAGCCATTTTTAATCATGAGTATTTATGCATATAATAAACTAATATTTAATAAGGGTAGTATCTGGCATATAAGTACTTAGTTATTAAAACTACTATCCTAGGTCATTTAATTTGAAGAATGGTAAAGTAAATAATTGTCAGAGATGTATAGAGCCATTGGTAGAATTGAGGCTAACATCATTTAAGCCATTCTGGGATCATTAAAGCCTCAGGGATGGGGAACACAGGAATGGGATAAGAAACCTCTTAGCTATATGTTAAGTCAACCTTTCCCCTTCCCAACTTGTCTGAAAAATTTGATGCTGAGACTGAAAGGGTGTGTGAAAGGACCTAGGTAATATTGAGGGAGAACTAACAGATACTGTGAGAAAGGCCATCTTAGCTCATCCATATTCTGTAGGTGAACTCTGTGCCTTTCTCTTCCTTGATTCCTCTCTCATTCCTATTTTAAAAATTTACTCAAGTGATTCATGAATATTTGAATTAATTTTTTTTTTTTTTTTTTTTTTTTTTTTGAGACAGAGTTTCTACTCTGCCACTCAGGCTGGAGTGCAGTGGTGTGATCTTGGCTCACTGCAACCTCAGCCTCCCAGGTTCTGTTGATTCTCCAGCCTCAGCCTCCCAAGTAGCTGGGAGTGCAGGTGTGCCCCACCATGCCTGGCTAATTTTTTTTACTTGTAGTAGAGGAGGGGGTTCATGTTGGCCAGGCTGGTCTCAAACTCCCAGCTTCAAGTGATCTGCCCACCTCAGCCTCCCAAAGTGCAGGGATTACAGGCGTGAGCCACCATACCCGGCTTGAATTTTTAAAAAATTTTAAAGAATATTATCAACTTACGTAATCTTCCAGACTTTTAATATCTATTGACATATTTTTTGTTTTGCCACTAGATTTTTCACATAACAGTTTCTAAGAGATCTTTTGATTTAAGTACATTCTTTCTAATGATGCATAGTGGTCCATGGTACATGTAGGTATACTATAATTTATTGCCTGATTGATGTATATGTGGGTTATTTTTTGTTTTCTTGTAATCTGCAGTTAACATCTTTTAATACATTTTGTGAACTTATGCAAATATTTCTGTAAAATAGATTCTTAAAAGTAAAATTGTTTTGTTGAGATGTGTAGATATATACATTTTACTAGAGACCACCGTATTGCCCTTTAAAATGGTGGAACCCAGCTATTCGGGAGGCTGAGGTAGGAGAATTGCTTGAACCTGGGAGGCGGAGGTTGCGGTGAGCCGAGATCGCACCACTGCACTCCAGCCTGGGTGACAGATGGAGATTCCGTCTCAAAAAAAAAAAAAAAAAAAAAAAAAAGGTGGAACCTTCTTACGTTTCAGAACTCTAAATGAGAATGCCATTGGCATTATTGGACATTATCAATCTTTTCTTATCTTACCAGAGTGATGAGTGAAAAATAGTTGTAATTACCGATGAAGTTGAACATTATTTTTTGTGAGTGTGCTGTTTATATTTGCTTTTGTTTTTTACAAATTGCTTTTCTATATGGTCTGTCCATTTTTCTATTTTTCTCCATACCTTTTGTGTATCTCCATTAAAACAGTTTTTAAACATCTTTGTAGTTATTGTCATACTTGTTTCCTTGAGGGTAAGAAATGAATATTTCATCCTTGTGTCTCCATTACCTGGAATAGTGCTGATAAACAAATGCCTTCTGTTATTTCTGACAATCCTCTAAGAAACACATGGTTTACCATCTAAGGGGAAACTAAAAAATAGAGCTTGTTTTGATCTATAGTTTTATACTCTTTCTGTCTTGATATCTAAAGGACACTGTTGCTACTTGTTATATGAGAAAAAACAAGAACAAACAATTTTTCTCTAGTAGAGAATTATTTTCTTTGCATCAATCTTTGTGTGAATGTTCAACTTTTGTTCTATTGTATTATAGATACATTTATAAATATTTCTCTTATCCCAGGGATTTTATTTATAAGATCCTTTTTTTTCCTTTATTTTCATTGTGGCTCTTTAAATATTGGGGTTTTTCCTTAAAAAAATTTCAGATTTACAAATACATGTGAAACACAGGCTTGTCAAATTTTTAACTTTAAAAAAATTGTCTAGATGCTCCAGAATCCATCTGAATTTGCACAGTCAGTAAAATCCTTGCTGGAAGCACAGAAGCAGTCCATTGAGTCTGGCTCCATAGCTGGTGGGGAGCACCTCTGTTTTATGGGCAGTGGCAGGGAGGAAGAAGACATGTATATGAACATGGTCCTGGCACACTTTTTACAGGTATGCTGACATAAATTATTTCAGTTTTGTTTGGTAAATGTTATCACCTTTAAAAAATTTACGTAGATAACTTTTTGCTTGTCAGATTTATCTGTACTTTTCTTGGTTTTGTGACTTGTTAAGGTCTTCTCCAGATTTTTCTCATATGTTTATATGATTTTTTTATATTTAACTCAAACCATCTGGAATTTATTTTGTGTAAGAAGTAAGATAGGAATTAAAAAAAAATTTCTCCAGATGGCTTACAAATTGTACAATTTGAAATACCACCTTACTAATATACTGAGTTCCTCTATTCATCAAGATCTATTTCTGGATTATTATGTTACTTTGATCTTTTATTTTTTTTCTATTTGTTATTATTTTTTTGAGATGGAGTCTTGCTCTGTTGCCCAGGCTGGAGTGCAGTGGCACGATCTTGACTCAGTGCAACCTCTGCATCCCGGATTCAAACAATTTTCCTGCCTTAGCGTCTCGAGTAGCTGGGCTACAGGCACGCGCCACCACGCTTGACTAGTTTTTGTATTTGTAGTAGAGATGGGGTTTCACTATGTTGGCTAGGCTGACATAGTGATCTCCTGACCTCAAGTGATCCGCCCTTCTCAGCCTCCTAGAGTGCTGGGATTACAGGCGTGAGCCACTGTGCTTGGCCTATGTTACATTGATCTTTATGTGTATTTATGTCCTAGTACTTTTTACAGTAACTATATAATTCATTTTAATATCTTCATTTGAAACTGAATAAATACATATGCATATTCATTCACAACACCTAGCCATCTTTCCTTTTTGTGTTTAAATATTGTCTTCAACACAACTAATTTGAATTAGTGATTTTATGCAACCTGTTTCTCTGCTTTTTAAAAAATGTCACTCAGTGATGGCTTGTTTTTTATTATAATAGTTGCTTACTAGGTATTCTTTGGCAGTTTATGTGTTAAAGTCCTTACTTTTTTGGTCCTGAACTATGGAATCAGCAAGATGGTAGGCATGGTAATACACAAGCCACTCAATTTGGATTCATTTCTATTTATGTTGTATTTTACTGGGAATCTGGTTTGAAAAAATTAGTTTGAAGACGAAATCCTTGAAAAGCAAAATCAGAGAAGGAACAGGATATTTGGGAGAGGGATTGTAGGATAATTTTAAATTTTATTAAAGGAAAGAGTTTAGAAGCATACGGAATAACAAAAATAAGGAACCAAACTCATTTCACTCATAAATTTAACTGGTCTATTCTAAAAATGCTTCAGGCCAGGCACAGTGGCTCCCACCTATAATCCCAATACTTTGGTAGACTGAGATGGGAGGATCACTTGAGCCCAGGAGTTCACGACCACCCTGGGCAACATAATGAGACCCTGTCTCTACAAAAAATAAAAATATTAACTGCGTGTGGATGTGCTCACCTGTAGTCCAAGCTACTTGGGAGGCTGAGGCAGGAGAATCGCATGAGCTGGGAGATTGAGGCTGCAGTGAGCCATAGTCATGCCACTGTACTCCAGCCTGGGTGACAGAGCGAGACCCTATCCTCAAAAACAAAATAAAATAAAAATGCTTCAGTATAAACTATACTGTATATTGTGAAGGCTGTCATAGGGCAAGAGTTTGGAATATTGTGTACTTTTTTTAATTATTCAAGTTCTTTATGTGGTTTTATAAATTTTTTCCCCAATTTTTATTATGGAAAGTTTCAAGGAAATTGAAAAGTAGGGAGAACTGAATGCCATAAACTCATTATAAAGACATAACCACATCATTATCATACTTTATTTAAAAAAATTTAACTAGTATTCAAGTTTCCCTGATTTTCCTAAGATCTAAAACAAGATGTTGACATTTGGTTGATGTCTTTTAAGTTTCTTTTAGTTTATAGGTTCCTTTTTTAAATTTTTTTCTTGCATGTATTTGTTGGGAAAAGCAGTTAATTGGTGTTATAGAGTTCCCCACATTCTGGATTTTGCTGATTACATTCACATGGTGTCATTTATCATGTTCTGTCCCTGGTATTTTCTGTAAGCCAGTAGTTTAGAGATGTGTTCAGACTTCTTTGTTTAGGGGAAGGAGGTTCTGAGCGGGTGATGCCTGCCTCTTTTAGATGATAAATACTATTTAGATGTCTTTTTTGTGTTTCTCTTTTTTTTTTTTGTTATTTATATTACTTAGATCCATTATGTTTTTAGTAGTTTGCAAAATGGTAACATTCCCTTATTTCTTCATAATTAGCCATAATGTTTCTTTTTATATTATCTTTTAATAAAGGACCCAAAATATTTTAAAAGCTTTTAAAAATCACTCTGATTACATCCTAAAATACTGTTTAACTAATTTTGGTTTGACATTGCACTATTGAAACGATAATACAAGTAAAATCAAGACTTGTTAACAGCCTTGAAGTTGTTCCTTTCTCCCCACCCAAGCACCAGACCTTACAATGCATAAGGTAAATGGATATACCTCTGTCTGCCAGAGTCCAAAATGTCAAGGAAATGAGAAAGCCCAGTAATTTAATATATAACTTGGTATCGTATTTATCAGTGTTTTAGAACTAGCTGAAGTTTTAATTAAGTCGCAATTTTGGAAGAATTTAAATTTTCTTTTCTATTACAGAAAAACAAAGAATATGTGAGTATTGCCAGTGGAGGATTTATGGGTAAGATTTCGATTTATTAGTTTTTTTCCTCTATGTTTCAGAAGAAATTGTATTGATTATCAATAGAGTTGATCTGGAGTGGTCACATTAGTTAATGGGTAGACTCTTCATGCATTCAATATTTTCAGAAAAGGCAAGGCCAGGAGGACTTACAGGTAACAGACAAACGTAATAGGTAATTGAAATGAGTGACTATTTGATGTAAGACTATTTTAATAGATTTGTTTCCAAAAAATATTTTTGTAAAGATGAATGAAAAACTGCCCATATGATTGCCTCTATGGAGAAGAAGGATTAAATGATGGGACAGGGAAGGAAGACTTCAAGGAATACTTTTTATAGTATACCCTTTGGACTCTTTAGGTGTTTTGTTATTTTATTTTTGAACTACTTGAAGGTATTCTCTGTTTAAAAAATGTTAGCTAAGTGGAACAAAATAAACTGATATTTTCAGAACTGCAGAGTAATATTTAATAATCTAGGAGAGTAAAATAGTTGGCAGGATCTCTGCAGGCAAATATTGGGAATTTTACTTTCCAGGCAGAGTAATAAGATTTTAAAAGAGCCTGTCTTACATTAGAAAAAGAGATACTACAAAAATACTGAGCTGTAAATGCTGGGGAAAATTAATGATCAAATCATATCAATATATAAGAATCAAATGCTAACCAATTGTGCAACTGAAGCTCCAAAAATCAAATCAGTATATGTTGAGGGTAATGGAATCTTAGGCTTTAATCATGGGAGTTAGGCTGTAACTTAGGATTTTTGGAACATTAGGATGTATTTCCTCCTGGTCTTTGTTGATATTAACAAGGATTATGATTATCTTCTATATATCATGACCTGATAACTAATGACTTTTGAGGTTCATACCCAGAGTGGTGTACAAAAGGGGTTATTTTAATAAGTAGTGTTAAACATGTATTGGCCCTAGGCTCAGTGTTATTTATTAGGAATCCTGGTAACGATCCAAAACTTGATTATTAAACTTGTAATTCTCAAAAGTGTCTGAAAAGCATTCTTTTATAGTATAGCCCAGATTTTAGAAACTTTTTTAAAACCATGAATTATTTCTTTACCAAGAATAATCTGTCTTTCCGTAACTGTTAATGCCTAACAATGCTTCTTTATTATGGGAGAGATTGGTATCTCCTTATGGTATAACAAAAGTCACAATCGGTTTTCTATTAATCCTTTATGTCATAAAAATGTTGCAGAAATTATCTGTTAATACTTGAAAGATTTCCTTCCAACGAAGAAAACATAAAGCCTATACAGTTATCATCACATTGGCGTCAGTTAAGAAAAGTTATCCGTGTACAGAGGGTTTTGGAGGAAGAGGAAGCTTTGCTCTAGCTTGGAGGCCTTTACTCCTTTACAGATGTGCAGAAAGAAATACCTGTGATTGTTTCCTTTGGTCCTTTTTTCTCAGCTGTGACATGTTTATTATATTTCGTTGGTAATGAATTTTTCCAAAGAGGGTTGATATTTTAGGTTTTGTTTTTTTTTAATTTATCTTAAGCACTGCAGCAGCACCTGGCAGACATTAATGTGGATGGACCAGAAAATGGATATGGCCATTGGATTGCTAGTACCTCAGGCTCAAGGAGCAGTATCAATTCTGTTGATGTAAGTGTATGTAGAGAATATGTTACCAGATTTGGATAAGTTCCCAGAAAAGGTGATTAACTACTAAACCCCCACCATAACAGAAACGGAGTCAAAACATTTCAAACACATGCAATGAAGAGTCATATTATTGTGAGATTAATGAGATGATACAGCAAACCTTTATTGTGAGATTAATGAAATGATACAGCAAGCCTTCACAGCTAAACTAGGTGGGAACTCTTGAAGTTCAGCTGCTGAATTCAAATTTCTCCCTGTCCAGCTGTAGTTTGGTATCATGTAGTGACAGTTTTATGCTCCAGCTTAAATATCAATGGGGACAAATCTGGGTCCTATAAATAGCTGGGACTCTTAAGCAAGCTGATTCCAGGCATCTCCCAGTTAGTTTTTGCCAGAATACTAGGGCTCATAATCATCTCGTGCACACTATATCTGTACCCATCCCCATCACAGACTTAAATGATTTGGACTTGAGTCTGTCCACATTTGAGAATTGGCCAGGCAGAGGAAGACAAGAACAAGTTGCCAATCCTATTTTATTTGATTTTTAGTTATTGAGATGTGTATTACTACCTGGTTTTGCTACAGTGGATAAATCTGTTTTTCTGTTCTTTGGAAATATTTGAGTAATAGGTCTTTTGTGCTTTTCCAGTACTTCAATATTTCATGTCAGTTGAATTAGATGTCATTAAATTATTTTCATAAATAATAGTCCTCACATACCTAGTGATTATTCTTTAAAACAGAAATAAAAGGAAAACTGCAGTACAAGGTCACAGTTAGTAGCTTGGGCTTACAGGTCTGACATACCTGGGTTCAGATTTCATCTACAACTTACTTTCTTCATGATCTCTAGCAAGATCTTTGAGCTGTCGTTTCTCCACCTGTGCAATATAAATGTTAACAACATAACCTTCTTTCTAAGGATAACTTGAGGATTAACGGTGCAAGTAAATGGAAAGTGTAGTACCTGTCACCAGATATTTAATAGTAGTTATTACGAAATTGTAACTCACTACCTGTGTTAGTTGAGGTTTATCTTCAGCCATGCAAATCAAAATCAGATTATTTTCACATCAGCGGATAAGGTTTGTCTGAGAGTCTTATTTTTAATTTGATACTCTTATTTTTAACTTGATGCCTTTGTGTGAAATCACCATTTACTTAGTAAACGTTTGCTATTTTCACTTTAACTAAATAGTATTTCATTTTATGGGTGTATTATAATTTATTCAGTTCTCTATTGTTCAATATTTACGTTGTTTCCAGTTTTTTTCTGTTACAAACACTATTTAATTTTTGTAGTGATAAAAATTTGTAGTGATAAATTTGCATGTGCCATGATTATTTTGTCCTGGAAGTGGAATAACTTGATTAAAATCAAATCAAATGCAAAGTCCTTAGACTTCTGCATTATTATCAAATGGTTCTCCAAAAAAACATTCTAATTTATATTCCCCGTTCACATCACTGGATAGTTTTTCTATTGAAGCTTTTATATTCAGATCTGAAAAACACTGATTGAGGCTATTTTAGAAATTATCTTAAAGAGCATTCTTTTCAAAGTACCAAAGAATTTTTACAGTTTAATTTGGCTTTGAATTTAGATATGGAAATAGAAACATAGTTTTTTTTGTTGTTAATGACATTTCTTCTAAAAATGAAAGTAGGCTGGGCGCGGTGGCTCACGCCTGTAATCGCAGCACTTTGGGAGGCCGAGGCAGGTGGATCACGAGGTCAGATCGAGGCCATCCTGGAAAACACGGTGAAACCCCATCTCTACTAAAAATACAAAAAAATAGCCGGGCATGGTGGCAGGTGCCTGTAGTCCCAGCTACTCGGGAGGCTGAGGCAGGAGAATAGCATGAACCCGGGAGGCTGAGGCAGGAGAATGTCATGAACCCGGGAGGCGGAGCTTGCAGTGAGTCGAGATCCTGCCACTGCACTCCAGTCTCTGGGTGACAGAGCGAGACTCCGTCTCAAAAAAAAAAAGAAAGTAACATGTTCATTTTAGCATCATATGTAAATAAGAAAAGTATAAAGAAAACAAAATCATCTGTAGCTGTACCAGAGATAATTTTGCCATTCATATTTTAAAGTATTTTCATCAAATCCTTTTTAGTGAATGTGTTTCTTTATTTTAAAAGTAGTGATCATAGCATACCTAGAATTTTATTTTCTGCTTTTTCACTAAACATATGAGCATTTTCTAGCATTTTAAAATGCTATTTAAAAATAATATGAGTTTGTAATGGCTGTATAATTTTCCATCAAATAGTGCCCAAATTTCTGGGCACTTTCTTCTCATTAATTCTAAAGAGGAATTAATTGGCAGAAAATAGGATCACTTTTAAATGTTTGACACCCATCATCACTAAGTTGCCTTCTAGGAAGGTATATGTGAGCAATCCCATGAAACAATTTAAGAATTATACTCACAGCCATGCACGGTGGCTCATGCTTGTAATCCCAGCACTATGGGAGCCCGAGGCAGGTGAATCACCTGAGGTTAGGAGTTCAAAAATTAGCCAGATGTGGTGGCAGGTGCCTATAATCCCAGCTATTCAGGAGACTGAGGCAGGGAGAATTGCTTGAACCCAGGAGGCGGAGGTTGCAGTGAGCCGAGATCGCACCACTGCACACCAACCTGGGCAACAGAGCAAGACTCTGTCTCAAAACAACAACAACAAAAAACAAACAAAAAAGAATTATACTCGCATTTCTTATATTTGGTACATCAGGATAACTTTTCTTCAGAAAATAAAGGCCTAAGTGGCAATGTCTTTAAAAAGCAAACATTTACAAGGGATATTTTAAAATGTAGCTACATGGATAGTAGTTTGATTATGCTTTTGCTTATTTTTGAAGACTAGTCTGAGGTAAGAAAGGTTAATAGTTTTAACTATTTCTTATTGAATAAATAAGGTAATTTCAGACTCCACACTCACATATGTGCAAATAGTAGTTTGATCATACGTTTGCTTATTTTTGTAGACTAGTCTGAGATAAGAAAGGTCAGTAGTTTTAACTGTTTCTTATATAATAAAAAAGATAATGTCAGACTCCACACACATATATGTGCAAGTATATCCTAATTTTTTATTCTACCTTCTTTTTTGAGATGGAGTGTCGCTCTGTTGTGCAGACTGGAGTGCAGTGGCACAATCTCGGCACACTGCAGCCTCCACCTCGCGGGTTCAAGCAGTTCTCTGCCACAGCCTCCTGAGTAGCTGGGATTATGAGCACCCATCACCACGCCCGGCTAATTTTTGTATTTTTAGTAGAGATGGGGTTTCACCATGTTGGCCAGTCTGGTCTTGAACTCCTGACCTTGTGATCCACCCACCTCGGCCTCCCAAAGTGCTGGGATTACAGGCGTGAGCCACCGTGCCCAACATCTACCTTCTATTCTTAAAATGATTTCACCTAATGAATTAGTTTGCAGCTGCCGCAACAAAATTATCATACTACAAACTGGTGGCTTAACCAATGTAAATTTATTTTCTTACTGTTCTGGAGGCTAAAAGTCCAAGATCAAAGTATTGGCAGGTTTAGTTTATCCTGAGGCCTCTCTCCTTGGCTTGTAGATGGCTGCCTTGCCCTCTGTGTCCTTACATGGCTTCCTCTCTGTTTTCATATGCTCATGTCTTTCTCTCTTATAAGGACACCAGTCAGACTGGATTAGAGACCACCTAAAGACCTCATTTAACCTTAATTATGCCTGTAGGGGCCCTGTCTCCAAATACAGTCACATTCTGAGATATACTGGGAGTTAGGACTTCAACATATGATTTTGGTGGGATTGCAATTCAGTCTATAACATGTAGATAACCATTAGCAGTAGTATGTCTTTTAGTCATTTAGAGGCAGTTAATCCATTATGTTCTTTTTTTAGGGTGAATCTCCTAATGGCTCAAGTGATAGAGGAATGAAATCACTAGTAAATAAAATGACTGTGGCTTTGAAGACAAAATCTGTTAATGTCAGGGAAAAAGTCATCAGTTTTATAGAGAATACATCAACTCCTGTGGATCGGTGAGTTGTTTATACAGTATGAGTTTATGATGAGTAATTAAAACTAAAGAAACAATGTCTTACAGTAAGTAAATGTTAGTTGAATTGAATGTGTTCCAGAGAAGGATCATAAAGTACATTTTCTATTAGATGATTTCATAGTTTCCATTAGAATTGCAGGAATGTACTTTATATCCATAATTATTCTCTCTTACTACTCAAAGATGCAAATAATGTATCTGTCACATCATGCCATTCACTAAAACAAATTTATGTCCCAGTATGTATCACATTTCTTATAGTAGCTGCTTCCCAAATGTCAAATGGATGGAGAATCATCTGCCGAATTCAGTGATCTCATAGTAGGAACTTCTTCCTCTGCTCCAAGAATTTAAAACCTAGAAAATCTGGTCATGCTAAATATAGCAGAAACCCACCTTCTGATGTTTAAGATCAGACCTTCATAGAATTTCGTTTACAAAACCCCATTCCCTTGTAAATTACATATGAGGGACATGCTTAACAATTGAGAAACAAGTTTAAAAGTATCTGTTATATATATTGTTTCTTATTGTAATTGAGGATACCTTTTTTTGTCCACATATAAGTCTGTTTGATCTTTCTTGTTCCTAGAGTTCAAAGCTAACCTTATAATTGCAACACAGAATTTGTTTTAAGGAAGCCTTATATTGGAAATGTGTTGCAGTATTTGGTTTCACTTTCATGTCTTGCAGTATCCTGGGAAAATTGACATATTTTACTTCAAGAATTGAATGTCAGGGATTTGTTGTCTGTCCCTTTTTTTAAGTGTAGTATATATGCATACAAAAGCACATTTTTTTGCATTTAGTAAATAGCCGAGAACGTAATAGATTATTTTCATTGATCCAAAAAATTGTACCTTATCTAAAATGGTCAACTGATAATTACTAAGGTGTTTTATCAAGCCTGAAAAGACTTGTTTATGCAATAAAGTTATGTCTTCTCAAAAGCTAACCCTTTTACCTTTCGTTGGTGCTTCTGAATTGGAGGACTATTATTGCTACATTTTGTAGCATGAACATTTACAATTTTATTTTAAAATTTATTTGTTTTAAAAGGGACTGGTGATAACTAAGTCAAAAAGACTGCTGCCGCCTTGATTACTTGAAATTGGCTTTTCTTTGTTTTTCTTTGTACTTGGGATGATGGAAACATCTTCTGTATAATGTACACTCTGGGTGAGAAAAACTAAACTGTACCATATTTTTGTTTTAAAGCTGTTGCATTTTTTTTTATAATCATTTTATTCTGTCCTCTGCCTTGATTTGCTATAGAATGTCTTTCAATCTTCCTTGGCCAGACAGATCATGTACAGAGCGGTAAGCCAATGAGTAGAGCATTTTTCTTGAACCATCCTTTTCCTTTAATATGCTTCATGCCATCTATAAGCCTCATGCTGTCTTGGCTCAAATTTCATGCAGCTATTTCAAATGCCAAACTTTTCTCATTCTGCTTTTAGGAGTGTGTCGTGTTGATTGATACACTTTTCTTTTTGTTTTTTGCTTGATCATTTTAATTTGTTTTCCTGCATGCTTGTTTGTATCACCCATTCCACAGATGAAAATTAAGTTTGTTCAAAACCTGCAGTTTTTATTCTGAGACAGGGGAAGGTGAAACAAAGTATGTGGTCGCGAGTTGGCAGGTTATTTGCTTTGGTGCTCATTTGCTTCTGTCTCCCGCCTAGCAGCAGAGAAAATTATAGCACCTAAAAATAGGCACCGTTCATGGTTCAAAATTTTTGTTAATTCATGTACATTATGTGATTTTATATTTTTAGATTTTTCTTAATAAGATGTATGTATTTAGGTTGAGTTAGCATATATAAATCTCTTCCAAGGAACTACAGTTCTAGGGTTCTGCCTTTGGTTTTTGTTGAAAAAAAAAATGACATTTTTTTCTAGGTGGTGGATTACTTTAATGTATAATCTGTCACTTCTCTAACCCAAATAAAATGAGGTGCTTCTCATTAAAGACAATAAGTTTAAGGTTTAAAAATCTACTGGATCTTCAATTAGGGTAACAAAAGAACTTTACTAACTTAACTCTGTGTGACTTTACAGTTCTTATACTCACAGAATTTTTCAGCAATTTAATTAGAATATCAATTACAGCAACACCTACAAACATTTAAAAAGAAATTCTATAAATCCTAAGTGGGCCAGAAAAAAAAAAAAAGAAATTCTAGTCATATTTTCAATGTAAGTTAAGCTTTAGAATAATGGAATTGAATTTTTCTCAGGTCACTTCAGTATTCTCGGTGACTTGAAGTAGCATTTTTAAGAATAATACTTCACTCTCTAAGACTATACTTTCAGCGGGCGCAGTGGCTCACGCCTGTAATCCCAGCACTTTGGGAGTCGGAGGTGGGCGGATCACGAGGTCAGGAGATTGAGACCATCCTGGCTAACACAGTGAAACCCCGTCTCTACTAAAAAAAAAAAAAAAAAAAAAAAAAAAAAAAAATTAGCTGCGCATGGTGGCGGGTGCCTGTAGTCCCAGCTACTCAGGAGGCTGAGACAGGAGAATGGCGTGAACCCAAGAGGAGGAGCTTGCAGTGAGCTGAGATCGTGCCACTGCAGTCCAGCCTGGGCAACAGAGCGAGACTCCGTCTCAAAAAAATATATATATATAATAATAATATAATAATAATAATACTTCACTCTCTAATAACTTATCTTCTAAGAGTTTTGATTTATTGTGACTATTCCTACACGACACCAATTACAGGACTTCTGCTAATAATTTTACCTAGCACTACTTTAAAGGAAATTGCTTCTTTTAAAATTATAATCTATTTGTGAATCATCCTTTCCGTTTTCTTCTGTTATAGGACCATTGAATTAGTCTAATTTTTTTTAACTCCCAAGTTCTCAAATTATTAATTTTTGTAACTTAAATCATCTCTGATCCACAGGTAGATATATTTGTTTTGAAAAGAGAATCTAATGAGAAGTTAGAATGAATTAGGTTTCTTTCTAAGCTCAGTAAATTAAAGCCTACTCAAACCATACTATAGATGTTTCTGCTATTACCATGGCAAAAAAGTATAGATATTATGCTTTAAAAAATAGTACAGCTGTTGAGTTTTATTCATTTTTAGCCAGTCTTTCAAGAAATGTCTCAATAATCCTTCACATTCTTGTTTATAAAAACTTTGTATTATAAATCTTGATTAACAATTAATAATTTGTTTTTTAGGATTGTCTCTTTACTCATACTTTCTGGTTATTTGGTTATCTGGTTACAGCAAATGCTGATTTGCTGTAAACATTTATCTTTGTTACTTTTTATGTTATGGCAGTTTAATTGTGCTTAATATTAGGAGAAAACTTATAATCTAATCTATATAAAATTTTACAATCTAGATGGCATCAAAGCATTTTTCAATAAAGCTCTTACCTCTGTCTTTGCCTTTTGTAAGAAAGCTGAATCTGAGTTTCAAAGGCATCAAATTATATTTTCTGTCTCTCATGAGCATAGTTTGGTAATTTATAGGACAATTTTGTATTAGATATATTTTAACATAAAACCAAATGATTATGTCACTTTTAATAAAACTTTAAGCCTATGTATTGATTAACCTAACGTAATTTCCAAAGAATATTTGTTATACACTAAACTCTCATTATATTTTATTGAGGAATATTATTTTGGAAGAAGTAAATCAACAAAATTAGGCTACAAAAAAAAATTTTTTTTTTTTTTTGTGACCGAGTCTTGCTCTGTTGCCCAAGCTGGAGTGCAGTGGCACAATCTCGGCTCACTGCAACCTCTGCCTCCTGGGTTCAAGCGATTCTCCTGTCTCGCCCTCCCAAGTAGCTGGGACTACAGGTGCGTGCCACCACACCCAGCTGATTTTTTAATTTTAGTAGAGACAGGGTTTCACCACGTTAGCCAGGATGGTCTCGATCTCCTGACCTCGTGATCTGCCCACCTCGGATCTTTTCGGCCTCCCAAAGTGCTGGGATTACAAGCGTGAGCCACCATACCTGGCACAAAAAAAATTTTTATTAATGGTGTATATTTAAAATTATTTAAAGTATAGATTTGATCTCTATCTTCTGGGAAATTTGAATTCTAAACCTAAGTAAAGGCCAAGTGTGGTGGTTCACACCTGTAATCTCAGCACTGGGAGGCTGAGGTGGGAGGATCACGGGTCCAAGAGTTCAAGACCAGTCTGTGCAGCATAGCAAGATCCTGTCTCTGAAAAAATAAAAAAATTAGGCAGGCGTGGTGGCACACCCCCGTGGTCCCGCACTCCTGTGGTCCCATCTACATGGGAGGCTGAGGCAGAAGGATTGCTCCAGCCCAAGAATTTGAGGCTGCAGTGAGCTAAGATTGCGCCACTGTACTCCGGCCTGGGTGACAGAGTGAGACCCTGGCTCTAAAATACTACTACTACTACTAATAATAATACTAAAGGTATATAACTTGATTTTTTCTCACATTGGAATATCTCTTGAAAACAGAAGATTCTGGGTGTTTTCATATGTTACATGCACACACCCAAAAAAGCTAGAGTCTTCCTTTGTAGTAGGTAATTTTAGCTGAACCTTATCCTACAAGTAAAACAATGCTTTTCCCCTCAGAAACATGTAGTATTTTGTTGACACATTTTAATTTTACCTCTTAGTTTATTTGGGATTACCTGAAAATTAATAGGGTATTAATTTTTATATTACAAAGAGAGGTCACACTCCCTATAGACCTAATCAAGTTTGAGTTTACATGTTATTTATGCTTCTGCCTTTTGAAAAAGAGGCAGATTCTTTCTTTTTCTGTTTCTTTTTTTTTTTTTTTTTTTTTGAAATGGAGTTTCACTCTTGTTGTCCAGGCTGGAGTGCAATGGCGCTATCTTGGCTCACCGCAACCTCTGCCTCCCAGGTTCAAGCGGTTCTCCTGCCTCAGCCTCCAGAGTAGCTGGAATTATAGGCATGCGCCACCATGCCCAGCCAATTTTGTATTTTTAGTAGAGACAGAGTTTCTCCGTGTTGGTCAGGCTGGTCTTGAACTCCCGACCTCAGGTGATCCACCCACCTCGGCCTCCCAAAGTGCTGGGATTACAGGAGTGAGCCACCGCGCCGGGCCGACGCAGATTCATTTTTATGGCTTATATTTGCACAACAAAAGTAGAATCTTCATTTCTATTGAAACAAAAGTAACAGTAATAAAAAAATGAGAAGATAACCCTTAAGACACTTGCACTTATATGAGAAGCCTTAACCAATCATATTGGAATTTGAATATTTGGTGTCAGTAACTTATTTTACCTAACAGACATGAAGGTAGCACCAGGCATTGTCCTAATAGTTTTACAATAAAATTAACCAATTTAGTTCTCACCATAACCCTGACAGGTAGATACTGTTAGCACTATTTTACAGAGGAGGAATCAGAAGCACAAAAGGCTAAATAACTTCCGCAAGGCCAAACAGATCTAAGCATTGGTTTTAATATGGATATTGAAATTGTTTAAAATTTAATTTTTACATATTTAAGAGCATTCAGCCTACCAAGGCCTTATGCCACTTTTGCTAACATAATTTCTTTATCTTCTTTTAATTTCCTTAACATAGCTCTCCTAAAACTGTGGGTAGTACACGGGATTTTGTGGGGGGGCGACGGGTAAGGAATATTTACATTTTGTGTGAATATTCAAATGATGCTTGGTAAAAATCTTTGATAACTTCTTAAGTGATTATTTCTCCCCTACAATTCTTCGAATATAGGCATGTGAGCAGCAGTGACAGAGTGGGCAAGCCTTACCGTGGTGTAAAGCCTGTTTTCAGCATTGGGGATGAAGAAGAATACGACACAGGTGTAGTAATACACTTAGCTACAGACGGCTTTGCTCAGTCATTAGGAGTGATTACAGCAGTCATTCTGGGAATAGCCAATCAACTGCTTTTTTTAAAAAATGAGATTCTGTAGAAATAATTGGAGTTTGGTTTTAGACACCTTGAATTGTTGTACCTATTAGAAATCCAAGCACCAACATGGCACATGTATACATATGTAACAAACCTGCATGTTGTGCGCATGTACCCTAAAACTTAAAGTATAATAATAATAAAATTAAAAAAAAAAAAGGAATCCAAGCAGAAATGTTGAGTAGAGGCAGTTGATTATAGGTGTCTTCAGCTAAGGAGAGAGGTCTAAACTGATGATAATTTGGAGGCTATCAGTGTCAAAATAGTATTTAAATCCAAGTGATGGGATTGAAATTCCTTTGATCAACCACCTAGGAGATTGAGAGTTGTGGGACTAAAGCACTGAAAATTACAAAATTGAGACATCTGAAGTCTTTTGAAACTGGAGGCAATATCATAAAGGGCCACAAGAAGGCGATATTGTGTCAGGGAAGTTTGTCTTTTCTGTGGTTATGTTTTAAAACAAATCATTTAGGCCGGGTTCGGTGGCTCACGCTGTAATCCCAGCACTTTGGGAGGCCAAGGCGGGCGGATCACTTGAGGTCAGGAGTTCAAGACCAACCTGGCCAACATGATGAAACTGCGTCTCTACTAAAAGTACAAAAATTAGCTGGGCGTGGTGGTGCATGCCCATAATCCCAGCTAATTGGGAGGCTGAGGCAAGAGAATCGCTTGAACCCAGGAGGTGGAGATTGCAGTGAGCCAAGATCATGCTACTGCATTCCAGCCTAGGCGACACAGCGAGACTGTGTCTTAAAAAAAAAATTAAAAAATATTTAGTCTTTGGTTTATCATTCTACTGCCCAGCTTATCCTAATTAAGCAATCATAACTAATATTGTTTAATATGTGTATTGAGTTAGGTAGGTAAGCAATCATAACTAATATTGGTTAATATGTGTATTGAGTTAGGGAAAAAATATATAAATGTACAGAATGAGAAAAAAAGACTCCCAAATCTCACCTTGCTTTTTCCAGTTAGTAATACATGTTGCATATTTTCCATTTCAGCTCATGTATCTCCTCATTCTCCTTCTATCATATAAACATACCATACTTTATTTAGTCAGTCTTCCAGTTGACCCTGGTGGTTTTCCAGGTTTTTTGTTTGTTTCAAATGACAATGGATCTTTATATAAAGATATATATGTAGATTAGCTTTTGATGAAAGTATATTCAGAGGGTAAATTCTGCTAAGAATTTTAAATTTTAAATCTTACTGCTAAGTAAGATTGCTAAGTTATAGGGAATCACATTTGACATTTTAATAGATACATGAAATCACTTTACAGAAAACTTGCAGAGAGGTAAAGTGATATTTCTGATTGTTTCCTTTTCTTCTTTTTCCCCCTCTCTGTTGGCATCTCTTTCTGTTAACTCTCTCTGAATATCTCAACTTCTTCCATTAACAAAGGGGAGAGGCAAATGGATGAATAAATTGTGGCATATTTACATTTATCATATATCTACACACACATATTTACAATATGGAAAATTGGACCACAATGAAAGTGAGAAAACTGGAACTATGTGTATCAGTATGTATGAATTTCAGATGTTGGGAGTAGGGTAGCAGTTGTGGAAGACTGCATTTGAGTAGTGTACTTTTTATATACATTTTAGGTGTAGAATACTACTGTATATTATTTAGGGATATGCATATATGTTAAAGCAAAGACATGTATGGAACTGATAACACCAAATTCAGATAGTTAGTATTTCTTGGTGGGGAAGGGAGGAGAATATGAGTAGGAAGAGATACATGAGAGGTTCACTTTTGTTTAAGCTGGTGTAGATAACGTGCGATTTCCTTTTTCATTATGTCTCTATATTTTGCAGTATTTGTTAGAAAGCAAAGGACAGAACCTATAATTATTTACCCTAGAGACTGTATTTTCCCTTTCTTAAATTAGAAAATATAATTATTTTATATTTCTCTTAGGGAAAATAACCCTAAATTTTTACTTATTTATCCCAGGATTGATTTTATTATTTTCCTTAAAATCAAAAAAGCAGCAAGATAAAAAGAAATCTGCCGTCTTTACTCTCAAGATAGGTGCCTATTGTTTAACAATTCAGCCATCTCTTTCCAGACTAGTCAGATCATAGTTAAGTTATGCATATCAAAACAATTGAAATTCCCCAAATGGTTTAATCTTTAAAAGTGTATTCTTAATATTTACACCTGACTTTGTTACCATATGAAAGTGATGTTTGATAATAATATTTCTATATTATCAGTGGCATAAGGAAATAGAGTAGCAGGATTAGAATTGATTGCGTTATTCTTTTTTTTTTTTTCTCTTTTTTTCTTTTTTTTGAGACAGAGTCTCACTCTGTTGCCCAAGCTGGAGTGCAGTGGTGCAATCTCGGCTCACTGCAACCTCCACCTCCTGGGTTCAAGCGATTCTCATGCCTCAGCCTCCCGAGTATTTGAGATTACAGGTGCGTGCCACCATGCCCAGCTAATTTTTTGTATTTTTTAGTAGAGATGGGGTTTCACCATGTTGCCCAGGCTGGTCTCCAACTCCTGCCCTCTGGTGATCTGCCTGCCTCAGCCTCCCAAAGTGCTGTGATTGCAGGTGTGAGTCACTGTGCCCGGCCTGTTTGTTTTTCAATCCATATCTTCAAAATACTACTGAAATTTTTTTAGACTGTTAGGGAATGTATCATTTTAAAAGTTGGTAATATCCATATTTAACACTTTATATTTTTTATAGATGAAATTGACAGTTCTTCAATGTCAGATGATGATAGAAAAGAGGTTGTAAACATTCAGACTTGGATAAACAAGCCAGATGTCAAACATCATTTTCCTTGTAAAGAAGTAAAAGAAAGTGGACACATGTTTCCCAGGTACTTTTAAAAATGTCTTCATCAGAAGTAAAATTGAATTTGGGGAAGTTAATAATACAAAACTGAACTACAGAAGAACCTTTATTTATCCTAGTACAATAAGATATAATTTCCTTCTGTCTACTTGTATTACAGGTCTTGAATTTACAGTATTATGTAATTTTTATTTTGAAAATTTTTATACAAAAATGTTGAAGGAATAGTACATTGAACACCCTTATGATTCTTTTTTTTTTTTTTTTTTTTGAGTTTTGCTCTTGTTGCCCAGGCTGGAGTGCAATGGCACGATCTCGGCTCACAGCAGCCTCTGCCTCCCAGGTTCAAGCGATTCTCCTGCCTCAGCCTCCAGAGTAGCTGGGATTACAGGCATGCACCACCACGCCCGGCTAATTTTGTATTTTTAGTAGAGATGGGTTTCTCTATGTTGGTCAGGCTGGTCTTGAACTCTGGACCTCAGGTGATCCACCCGCCTCGGCCTCCCAAAGTGCTGGGATTACAGGTGTGAGCCGCCGTTCCTGGCCATGATTCTTAGATTTATCAACTGTTACCATCTTTTAATACCACCCCACTTCGTATGTATATATATATATACATATGCATGTATATGTACATTTTTGTCAAACCTTTCAAAAGAAGCCTACAAATGTGACACTTCATCCCTAAATGCTTCAACATAAACCTCCCAAGTATATGAGCATTCTCCTGCACAACTTCAATGCCATTACCCCACCTAAAAATTTTTGTAAATTAACATCATTTAACATACAGATCATACCCCAAATTTTCAGTGTCCTCAAGATATCTTTTGTAGTGTGTTTTTTCTTTCTG
The DNA here is from genome assembly GCF_028885655.2 of Pongo abelii. NCBI lineage: Eukaryota > Metazoa > Chordata > Mammalia > Primates > Hominidae > Pongo > Pongo abelii. The sequence goes on along the minus strand of NC_085928.1, from coordinate 38,001,589 downwards.
ATCCATGATCCAGTTCATGGTTCACACATTGCATTGTCTGTCATGTGTCTTTAGTCTCACCCTGTGTACAGCAGAACTCATCCCCCAACCCTCTCGCTTCCCTTTTCTCTTCATGATGAATGAATCCTTTGAGTCCAGGTCAATCATCCTACAGAATGTTCCGCATTCTGCACTTGTCTGATAACTGTCATATCGTATTACTGTACATAAAAATGTGAGAGTATTATTATATTAAAAAGAAGCTGAGATACAGGGGTTGGGTGAGTGTTAATAATACTATGCTCATTTTGCCTTCAGGATCCAGTTAACAGAATGTTACAAAATATGTAGGGAAACCCAACAATTGCCTAGTGATCTTGGATATTAGATATAGGATATGGTGCATTGAATGAGAATGGTTTATGAATATAGGTAATAGTGTTAAAAAATCTGAAACATAATATATTCCATTTCAATAAAAAATATATTATTATAGTGATTTCTATGTTGTATGGAACTTTTTATTATATTTATTATATTTTAAATCATTGCAGGATTATCTGTTAATAAAATATTAATTTTGCATACAATTAAAAGGTGTTAATGTGTAGCTTACTTGTTTATAGATTAACCTTTGTTTATATCTTTTAACTCAAATAATTTTATTTAGAGTTGAACATTTCTAATAATTGGGGTGGTTGAAACAACACCTGTTTTGAATTAAATTTACTTAAAAATTTTTTTTCTTTTAATGCTCTTTTTGTCTCAAGTCATCTGTTGGTTACCGCAACACATATGTACTGTTTAAGGGAGATTGTTTCACGGAAAGGATTGGCTTATATACAGTCTCGACAAGCGCTGAATTCTGTAGTTAAAATTACATCCAAAAAAAAACATCCTGAACTCATTACCTTCAAGTATGGAAATAGCAGTGCTTCAGGAATAGAAATCTTGGCAATCGAAAGGTAAGATTTTCCTTAGGATGATACTATCTGAATTCAAATATTATCTGAATTACTGTAGTTCACTATAAAGAGTTTGTTTCTCTATTTTGGGGAATGCATAGTGGAATAGGATAGCTGAACCACTTTTAGTGTTTCTTATTATTTCTTTCTCCCCAGTCCTTAGTCATACGTGGTTTAGCCATTAGCACATGATTTGAGTAAGTGCCATAGCTCATTTCATAAAGTTTCTGAGCCAAGGATCCTTATTGTTAATCTGTACCAGTGCTGCACTAATTGCTGGCTTGCAATGAAATAAGAAACTTGTTTTAGAATATGTCAATATTTTTATTTTCCTTCATCGAAAAATTCTTGTTTTGACAAACTATCAGTGAACTAAGCAGTGTGCTGGGTGATACAGGTAATTTACAGCCTGGTACAAGCCCCCCTTTATCTCACTGTGGGTCACTAACAGTTCACAGACTGGCCCAAGGGCTGTGGACCACATTGATATTGATACTAAACCATTTTTTAATCTATAGATAAAAATATGAAGCCCAGAGGATGGAATGACTTCCCAGATCCTGACACTTAGTTTGTGATAGAACCAAATATAGCCTTCCTGACTCCTGATTTGTGGTTTATTCCACCTTGCATCAGTTCAAGTTGTTCCCCCCCTGGGATTCAGGATTACACTTCTTATTTACAGGAGTGCTTGGATAAATAGTAAGCTTAAGGTAATATCGGAGCACTTTTAAATAATCAACTTCAGTTGGAAGAGGAAATTATTCAGCTTCTTTCATCTTGTACTGACAATTAGGTAACAAACATCATGAATCTATATGGTTTTATGTACTTTGTTAAAAGAAAATAATACCTGATTTGTAAAAAAAAAAAAAAAATCACTTTATTGCTTTATGTAAGAATATTTACATAGTGATATTTTCAATTAATAAAAATATAAAGAATATGTCATTCTAATTCTCTGTTAACACATTGATGAATATCTTCTCAGATTTTTTTTAAATGCATATGTTATTTCTCTATTAAAAACTAGATAAATGTGATATAGGCTTGTTTTTGTGTTCTGATTTTTTAAGAAAATAGTATAGTGTGAATATACTTAACATTTTAATAAATACAAATTCTTTTTTTTTTTTTTTTTTTTTTTTTTTTTTTGAGACGGAGTCTCTCTCTGTCACTCAGGCTAGAGTGTGGTGTTGCGATCATGGCTCACTGCAAGCTCCGCCTCCTGGGTTCACACCCTGCCTCAGCCTCCCGAGTAGCTGGGACTACAGGCGCCCGCCACCATGCCCAGCTAATTTTTGTATTTTTAGTAGAGATAGGGTTTCACCGTGTTAGCCAGGATGGTCTCCATCTCCTGACCTCGTGATCCACCCACCTTGGCCTCCCAAAGTGCTGAGATTACAGGAGTGAGCCACTGCGCCCGGCCTAATAAATATAAATTCTTAGCTTTTTAATGGTAGATATTCTGTTATAAGGATTTCTCAGGAGATTGATTTAACAAGCCTCATGTTGATTGGCATTTACATTGTTTTCATGTGTTTCACTATTAATCTTCTAGTGGGCCTTTAAAAAAAATGTATGTTTACATAGTTGTCCAATTACTCTTCTCAGGATAAATTCCTGCAAGTAGAAATTCAGTGGGTCAGAGGTATACACATTTTAATATCTACTTATAAATTAATCCTAACCAAAGGAGATTTGAATTATGACTCTCTCATGTGTAGTAAAAGTTGGGAATTATGTTTCAAAGGCTTTCCCATAAATTTTGCTAAATAAATTGAAGTTTATTATATATAGATCAACATCTTTTTTTTTTAATTCAGAGTTTTGGAAGATAGTCTTAATAGTGGAAGATAAAGTAACTAGATTCTCCCTCTCCCTTTCTTCATTGATACTTATGGTTCTCTATTCTGCCTTGCATATGTAACACTTATAGATGATTTATACAGTGGAATTGTTAGGTTTTACCGAAAATGCTTTTTTAAAAAAAAAACACTATTTTTATTCTCCAAGAAAAGAAAATTGACATTTAATCTATGGTGTTGACATTTTGTAATAGTTATCATATGTCTTGTCTTTTTAAAATATTTCAGCCCTCATAACGCCATTTTATTATGTACATAACCCTCTGTAAAGTTTGGATAACTATAGCTATTTTTTATATAGGAATCTGTTTTAGTGAACTTAAATTACTTGCTTAAAGTCAAACTATTAAGTGTTGCAGTTGTCATGGTCTTTGGAATTGGATACCAACAATTCGTATGTGATTTTTGTAGCTAATTGAAGGTACATCTGTATTGGGGAGTGGAATATTATATTTTTTATCTTGTGTTTTATCTAGCTATTACCTATATTTAATAATGGTTCAAAGAATTTTAGCTTTACACTATATGAAAAATCACATTGCCTTTGCATTTCGATTTTCTCTCTTTCAAAATCAGCTTTGGAGTATGTTCAAATAAGCTATGGGAGTACATAGGAGGCATCTCTGCTGGCTTTGTGGGTTAGGGAAAGCTTCCCATTGGAGGTGACCTATCAGCTGAGTCTTGAAGGGAAAGCACTGTATTTTTATATACATACACATATACATATATGTATATTATATATATATATTTTTTTCCCCCCTTAGGTATTTGATTCCAAATGCTGGGGATGCTACTAAAGCCATAAAACAGCAGATCATGAAAGTTTTGGATGCTTTGGAAAGTTAATATAAAAGAAAATTATATAAAAAGAAATTAAGACAACCAAGAGAAACATGGACATATACTTCCTGACTGAATACTAACTGGAGACCTTTCATTTGCTCATGGGGCTGCTTAAATAGCAGGTCTAAGAAAGTGTAAATTATTATAATCAATCTGTGGACAGTAAACTTTTTAAAAATTTTTCTTTTGCATTTTGGTTTTATAAAATGATGTATTATAAAGGTCAGTTATTAAATTACTTTGAAGTAACTGACCCTGTGCCCTTATGGACTAAGTAAGGGTACAGAATGCAGTTCTGTTTTGAAGAGCTGTTTTAAGGGAACATGCATCACTTTCGGGTTCAAAAACAACTGTACACATACATATCTGCAGTGTCTTCACTGAAAATTAGAGATAGAATTAGTTGAAGAGACTTCTTTAATTGCTACATTGTTTTACCCACTGAGCAATATCAGAAACTAAAAACATAGATTAATAATTCACTCAGTGTTTCTGTTCTTCTTAAAAAGAGTGAAATCTTTTTAATGGAATGGTTGAAGATTCCTGCCAACTCAAAATACAGTACAGCCAGTAAAATGTTGAAACATCAGTTTCTAAATCACCTTTGCTCCATTAGCTAATTATTTAGCCACTAAATGCTTCAAAGATAAGAAACTTCATCCTAATGATTTCTAAAGAGCAGTTAAAAGCATTAAAATAAGTAGGTAGGCTGTTAAGATTGAAATTAACATTTTGGGGACAGAATTGTGTCTGTAAAAATGTCATTGGTTTTTATTACAAGTGGATTATTTGATTTATATTTTAAAACAAGTGTTTAAGCCACATTGATTTATCCTCATTGAGGATTATGGTCTGTGACCACAGTAATATCCACTTATATAAATGCCAAATAATCAGAGAGCTTATAAAGTACAATTGTTTTTGTCATCATTTTCTGAATTTCTTTCTCTTCTTTTGGTTTTGTCCTCTCATTGAAGTTCCAGTGGTTTGAAATTATTTTTGGACACATTGTCTTAATGTACTGAAAATCACTCTGCTGTATTTTGCAGCGTTCTTCATTTAATTTGTAATGATCCATATTAGACACATTTGGTAAGAGAAGTCCAGGAACACATTTAGGGCCATGGAATGATATTTTGTAAAATCCATTTGGGAAGTTGAAATACCCACCATCTGACATGTCCTAAAATGTAATGGATTATCTCTAAGGGGTTGATGGGAAAAATATTTAGATGTACCCTGTTAACAGCCAGTCATTTTGATTTACTTATAGAAATCAAGTGAATAAAAGGCAACATAATTTGGGAAATTTTATTCTAATATCTAATGAAAACAGTTTGAGTGGTTGAAGACATCTGCATGAAATTGCACCTGGGTGCATTACTTGATATAACTCTCTCCTAAAACTGTGGTAATTGCATTTTTTCCCTGTTCTTGGCACCCCTTTAGAAATGTACTGAAGTCTCATTTTTCACCCATTTCAGCCATGGGACATTTTTCATAATATTAATGTAAAGATGTTTGTGTTACTGTTTATAAATTACAATTGTAAATAAATTAATAGTTTGCTCAAAACTTTGTTCTTAAAGACACTGTCTCTCTCTTTCTTTTCCCTATTTGCAAATCTCTTAAGGTCGCAAAATTAGAGAATTGAAGGCATGTAGTAAGTTACCTACTACCATGAACTACACAGTTACAGGATTATTTATGACTATTAAATGAAAATACATTTCATTGAATGTTCTAGGCACTTGTGTAGATCATCCTCCCTTCACTGGCCCACTGACCACAGAGCTGGGAATCAGTCTGGGGTGGCCACCTCTCACGGGCTCTTGTGATTGCAAAGATTGCAACTTTAGGAGGTTGTTATTTTTTGTATTTTCAAGATAAGGAAACCAAGGCTCAAAGAAATTGAGTGAAAAGAGAAAGTATTCCTCTTATCTCCACACTCCCTGGAAATTATTTTTGTCTGTGAAGGTATACAATTATTTCTCCTATATAGGATTGATGCCATTTGCCCACCATTAATAAAACTTGATCAGTATGATAAATTTGTATTGACATACTCAACCATTTTTGTCACTGGTATGTTTCACACAGGACCTTTAACTCCTTAGCATGATACTCTTACATTAGACTTACCAGCCGTAAATTGGCAGTCCTAGTTAAAATTCATAGTTTGATGTGGGGGAACCCCAACTCTATAGGCTGAATGAGTAATGAATGTAATATCTCAGTTTGATCATTAACATCTTGAACTTAATATATTTATTGAAGTATAATTGACATGACTTAAAGTCCCCCCTTTCAGTAGTTACTGGAATATCCATAGAGTTGTGCAATTCTAATTCTAGAACATCTCATCACCTCAGAAAAACAGCACAAATCCATACCTGTTAGTGGTCACTTTCCTTTCCCTCTTCCCTCCAGCCCTTACCGAGCACCATTCTACTTTCTGTCTCTGTGGATTCTGGACGTTTCATTATAAAAGGAATCATACAATATGTGGTTTTTGCCAGCTTTTTTCACTTAATATACATATTTTGTTTTTCTAATTTTTAAATCACATCTAACTCTTCAAAACATATATATACACATATGATTTTTTGGGGGGGATGGAGTCTCACTGTGGCGCCCAGGCTGGAGTGGAGTGGTAAGATCTTGGCTTACTGCAACCTCCACCGTCCCTGTTCAAGCAATGCTCCTGCCTCAGCTTCATGAGTAGCTGGTACTACAGGTGTGCGCCACCACACCCAGCTGATTTTTGTATTTTTAGCAGAGACAGGGTTTTGCCATGTTGGCCACGCTGGTCTCGAACTTGTGACCTCAAGTGATCTGCCTGTCTCAGCCTCCCAAAGTGCTGGGATTACAGGCATGAGCCACCATGCCCAACCTCGAAACATAATATTTTAAAGCTTCATTTGCATTGTAGCATGTATCAGAATTTCATTTTTGTGGCTGAATAGTATTTTATTGTCTAGATATAACTCATTTATTCATCAGATGGTGGATATTTGGGTTGCTTCCACTTTTTGGCTATTATGAATAATGCCCTGTGAACATTTGTGTACAGGTTTTTGTGTTAACATACGTTTTAAGTTCTTTTGGATATTTACCTAGGAGTGAGTGGAATTACTGAGTTGTATGTTAATTCCATGTTTAACTTTTCGAGGAACTTCCTATTTTCCACTTTACATCCCCACTGGCAATGTGTGAGTGTTCTGATTTCTCCACTTGCTTGCCAACACTTGTTACTGTGTCTTGCTGATTATAGAGATCCCTAGAGTGGCCACTGGGTACACCCACAAGTTCACGAACAGGGCAAGGAAAAACAGGTTGCCCATTTTTCATATCAGTGGAGTTTGATGGAAAGAGAGGTGCATTTTTGGAGTTGTTATGTGTCAGAGACTTTGGAGAAATTGATTAAGGAAGCATTTTCATTTTCCTGATTGATGAGTAAAGAATTCAGCTATGGTCACTTACCCCTGCTAGAATGTTATGCAGTGTATTATGTGGCAAGCAGTGTGTTACGTAGTGCTTAACAAAAATATTTTTTTATCAAGGACTTTTAAGGATCAAGGACTTAAATCTAAGACCTGAAACTATAAAAATTGTAGAAGATAACATCAGAAAAACCCTCCTAGACACTGGCTTAGGCAAGGATTTCATGACCAAGAACCCAAAAGCAAATGCAATAAAAACAAAGATAAATACTTGGGACTGAATTAAACTAAAGAGCTTTTTTCATGGCAAAAGGAACAATCAGCAAACAGACAACCCACAGAGTGGGAGAAAATCTTCACAATCTATACATCTGAAAAAGGACTAATATCCAGAAGCTACAACAAACTCAAATTAGCAAGAAGAAAATCCCATCAAAAAGTGTGCCCATGGAATACTATGCAGCCATAAAAAAGGATGAGCTCATGTCCATTGTAGGGACATAGATGAAGCTGGAAACCATCATTCTGAGCAAACTGTCGCAAGGAAAGAAAACCAAACACTGCATGTTCTCACTCACAGGTGGGAATTGAACAATTAAAACACTTGGACACAGGGTGGGGAACATCCCATACCAGGGCCTGTCGTGGGGTGGGGGGAGGGGGGAGGGATAGCATTAGGAGATATACCTAATGTAAATGACGAGTTAATGGGTGCAGCACACCAACATGGCACATGTGTACATATGTAACAAACCTGCACATTGTGCACATGTACCCTAGAACTTAAAGTATAATAATAAAAAATTTCAGGGCATATAAACAATAAAATTTTGTTCTACCACAAAAGTGTGCTAAGGACATGAATAAACAATTCTCAAAAGAAGATATACAAATGGCCAACAAACATATGAAAAAATGCTCAACATCACTAATGACTAGGGAAACGCAAATCAAAACCACAATGTGATACCATCTTACTCCTGCAAGAATGGCCATAATCAAAAAAAAAAAAAAAAAAAGATATTGGCATGGATGCTGTAAACAGGGAATGCGTCTATGCTGCTGGTGGGAATGTAAACTAGTACAACCACTGTGGAAAACAGTGTGGAGATACCTTAAAGAACTAAAAGTAGAACTACCATTTGATTCAGCAATCCCACTGCTGGGTATCTACCCAGAGGAAAAGAAGTCGTTGGCTGGTCACGGTGACTCACACCTGTAATCTCAGCACTTTGGGAGGCCAAGGCAGGTGGATCACCTGAGGTCAGGAGTTCGAGACCAGCCTGGCCAACATGGTGAAACCCCGTCTCTGCCGTCTCTACTAAATGCAAAAATTAGTTGGGCATGGTGGTGGGCACCTGTAATCCCAGCTACTCATGAGGCTGAGGCAGGAGAATTGCTTGACCCCAGGAGGTGGAGGTTGCAGTGAGCCGAGATTGCACCATTGCACTCCAGTCTGGGTGACAGAGCAAGATTCCATCTAAAAAAAAAAAAAAGTCACAAGAAAAAGATAACTTGCACACGCATGTTTATAGCATCACAATTTGCAATTGCAAAAATGTGGAACCAACCCAAATGCCCATCAATCAACGAGTGGATAAAGAAACTATGATATATATATAATCACATATATATATGATGGAATACTATTCAGCCATAAAAGGAAATGAATGAATGGCATTCGCAGCGACCTGGATAATATTGGAGACTATTATTCTAAGTGAAGTAACTCAGGAATGGAAAACCAAACATCGTATATTCTTACTCATAAGTAGGAGCTAAGCTATGAGGATGCAAAGGCATAAGAATGAGACAATGGACTGTGGGGACTCAGGGGGAAAGAGTGGGAAGGGGGTGAGGGATAAAATTCTACAAATTGGGTGCTGTATATACTGCTCGGGTGATGGGTGTACCAAAATTTCACAAATCACCACTAAAGAACTTACTCATGTCACCAAACACCACCTGTTCCCCAATAACCTATGGAAATAAAACAATTAAACAAGTAAAATGAAAAAAAAAATAGACCCCCACAAATAATGGGCAGTTGTTTTGAGCAAAGCTTCAAAGGCAATTCAACTGAGAAAGGATAGTCTTTTCAACATACGGTGTTGGAACAACTAGATACCCATATACAAAGAAATTAACTTCAACCTATATACCTCAAACCTTATACAAAAATTAACTCAATGGATCATACAGCTAAATGTGCAATGTAAACCTATAAAACTAATAGAAAACAGGAGAAAATTTTCATGATCTTGGGTTAGGTCATAGTTCTTAGACATATGAAAAGCACAATCCATAAGAATGAGTCACGTCTATAATCCCAGCACTTTGGGAGGCCGAGGCAGGCAGATCATGAGGTCAGGAGTTCGAGACCAGCCTGGCCTGCATGGTGAAACCCCCTCTCTATTAAAAATACAAAAATTAATCGGGCTTGGTGGCGTGTGCCTGTAATCCCAGCTACTCAGGAGGCTGAGGTAAGAGAATCGCTTGACTCTGGGAGGCAGAGGTTGCAGTGAGCCGAGATCGCGCCACTGCACTCCAGCCTGGGCGACACAGAGCGAGAGTCCATCTAAAAAAAAAAAAAAAAAATCTTAAAAATAAATTTAAAAATTTTGCTCTGCAAAAGACATTTAATAGAAGGGAAAGACAAGCTACATACTGGGGAAAAATACTGTACTTGCAAAACATACCAACAAAGGATTTGTGTTCAGAATATATAAAAGATTTTCACTACAACAATAAGAAAACAAAACAATGGGGAAAAGAAGCATTTCTTCAGAGAAAGATGGGTGGCAAACAGGCATGTGAAAAGATCATCATTAGTTTTTGGGGAAATGTAAATCAAAACCACAATGAGATGCTACTACACACCAGTTAGATTGGCTAAAATTAAAAACAATGACAATACCAAGTGCTGGTGAGGATATGGAACAACTAGAACATTCATACATTGTTGGTGGGTGTACAAAATGGTACAGACACTCTAGACAACAGTTTGTCAATTTCTTATAAATAAACATACGTTTACCTTACAACCCAGCAATCCCTCTCCTAGATATTTACCCTAGGGAAACTTACATCCACACAAAAGAGTTCATGGTCATATCTGCTATACTGTGCCACCTCTTTGCTGTTTGCTGTCCTGGAAACAGTAGGCCAGAGCTAGTGGCCTTCTCAGTGCTTGCTTTTCTCTTCAGGTTGCCAGCTTTACTCCATAGGTACCTGTCTAACCCACGTGGGTATATTAAATTGGTCTCCCAACATTAAGTGACTTGTCCAAAGTTACATGGTGTGTCAGCAAAGTTTTGAACTCAGGTCTCCCGATTTGTAGAGAACTGCATCAGAAATTTAAAAATTCTATGTATCTATGCATTTATGTGTATATTTAGATGCATACACACTCTTTGACTCCTCCCTGTACACAGTTCTAACCCAATATGATAATTCCCAAATTTGATCCTTTGCTTTCTGTAGTATCATACTCTTTCCTTCTCCGATTGCATCTACTCATAGATTTCTTCTCTTATTCTTTGCAAATGACTGCAATTCTGATTTTCAGCCCCTAATTTCTGACTGCTGTTAGTCATTTGCATATTGCGGTGTTACGAGGTATACACACACATACATACACACGTTTTCAAGCACAGTCACTGACTCCCATAGCCTTGTTAAGTCTTTCGTTATAATGCCAGTTGTGTTAGGCCTCAGGGGCAGGCCTCAGCAAACAGAATCTCTCTGGCCTCTCCTACTCTCCTTTCACCTGCCCCAAGGCAGGACTCTAATCTTGCTGATTGTGGGTCTTAAAACTCTCCTGAGAGCTCCTGCCCTATCCCTTGGAGGAAGGAATGCTGATAACATAAAGTTCCCATAAGGGCTGGGCGCAGTGGCTCACGCCTGTAATCCCAGCACTTTGGGAGGCCGAGGCGGGCGGATCACGAGGTCAGGAGATCGAGACCATCCTGGCTAAAACGGTGAAACTCCGTCTCTACTAAAAATACAAAAAATTAGCCGGGCGTGGTGGCGGGTGCCTGTAGTCCCAGCTACTTGGGAGGCTGAGGCAGGAGACTGGCGTGAACCTGGGAGGCGGAGCTTGCAGTGAGCCAAGATCGCGCCACTGCACTCCAGCCTGGGCGACAGAGCAAGACTCCGTCTCAAAAAAAAAAAAAAAAAAAAAGTTCCCATAAAAGCCAAAGAGAATTGGGTTTGGAGAGCTGCTGGATAGCTGACCACGTGGAGGTTCTGGAGGGCATGGAAGCTTTGCGCCCCTCCTCCCATACTTTGCCCTATACATCTCTTCCTCTGTAGCCTTTGCAACATCCTTTATAATAAACCAGGAAATATGTTTCCATGAGTTCTGTGAGCTGCTCCAGCAAATTATTCAAACCGAAAGATGGGGTCATGGCAACCCCAACTTGAAAGTGGTTGGTCAGAAGTTCTGGAGTCCAAGACATATGACTGGTGCCAGTGTGTCTTCCTCAGGTAGACAGTGTTGGAATTGAATAGGAGGATACCCAGCTGGTGTCCGCTGCTTGGTGGTAGGGAGGAACCCCCTCACATCTGGTCACAGAATTCTTCTGTGATGATGATTGTTGTGGTGGTGATGTAAGAGCAGAGGAAAAACACGGAGAGCTTTCCTGGAACACATATCCACCTCTCCCCCGAAAACTGAGCTCATGTTCCCCTAGACTCACCTCATACTATAAAGCAGCAGCTGGAGGAATGCTGATGGAAAGGAGAGACCAGTTAGGAAGTTCCTGTAGCAGTCTCCCCAAGGTGAGCAAGGCCTACCTGTGGATGGTGGTGGTGGGAACTGAAAGGAGGAATCCCGGACATTTCATGAGAGTAAGAAGAGCCCTGTCCCTTACCAGAGGTGGGGAATGAAAGACTCGAAAGTCACTGAGTGACTTAGGTTTTCTTGGAGGGTTGGAAAGCAGGGAGAATTAGAAAACTGGGCATAAATTGTGGTGCCTGTAAGTGCTGGGTGGAGAAGCTCTTTTGGAGGTGATACATTTAGTTTCACATAGTTGAGTGTGAACTGATGTTAAGACATGTAAATAGAGATGGCAGCAGCCGGAGATGTTGAAATAGGTCCTCTGGAGTAAAAGTAAAAATCTGACTAGTAACAGCCTGGAAACGGTCATTAAGCCTGTGAGACATGGGTAGAAATGAGAATAGACTGAAAAGGCACACCAGATTTTTAGCTGGGTTTTCAAGATCCATTTGGCCTGGTAGTTTTGTTTTTTGGCCTATTTTCATACGTCAGATGAACAGGAACATGGAAACGAAGGCAGAGCTGCTGCAGAGAAGGGACAGTGAGGGGAGTGGTGGTGGGGAAGGCTGCACAAACTTCACCCTTCAGCCAGATTCTTCTTCCTTTGCCTCTAAATCCTTTTACATACAGGTGAGGAAAAGGTCCTGAGGGTGAGGTGATTTGCCCTAGGTATTAACATCCAATCAGTGTCAGAGCCAGAACCAGAACCCGGTGACTAGCTTTTCCATTGTGCCCAGAAAGTTCTAAAGAAAGGTTTAAAAAGTGCACTTTCATTTAGCTTTTCCTTCTCTAGGAACAGCCCTAGTGCCCAGTCAGCAGTTTCCCTGCATGTGACAGAGGGACACAGTACCCATAGGCTTTTGGTCTTGATGGCCTTCTCCTGGTCCTGCTTCTCTCTTTTTTTTTTTAAATGGAGTCTGGCTCTGTCACCCAGGCTGGAGTGCAGTGGCACAATCTCGGCTCGCCTCCCAGGTTCAAGTGATTCTGCTGTCTCAGCCTCCTGAGTAGCTGGGATTACAGGTGTGTGCCACCACGCCCAGCTAATTTTTGCATTTTTAGTAGATACGCGGTTTCACCATGCTGGTCAGGCTGGTCTCGAACTCCTGACCTCTTGATCCACCTGCCTCCGCCTCCCAAAGTGCTGGGATTATGTTAATTATTAAATCTAGGAGGAGGACACAGCTGTTCCTCCACCAGGCAGTGGCGCCCGGCCTGGTCCTTCTCCTCTAATGCCTCCTTCCCAGGCTCCACAGGCCCTTCTTTTGCGTGTGCCTTTCACACTCCGCTTGTGTGTTCTCATCCAAATTCAGAGCTTCCTCTTACTTAAAACTGCGGACGACTCCTAAGTCAATTTCCAGCCCAGACATCTTCTGAGCTTGAGGCTTTGGTCCAGTTGCCTACTGGGCATCTCCACCTGGACGCCATGGCTCATACCTATAAGGCCAGCACTTTTGGAAGCCAAAGTGGGAGGATCACTTGAGCCTAGGAGTTTGAGACCAGCCTGGGCAACATTGTAAGAATCCATTTCTAAAAAAATGAAATAATTTGCATTTTGAACAAGCACTTCAAATAACATTTCCAGCCAGGTTTAGGACCACTATTAGTTACAATGTTATTCCAATAAATTTGGAAATCTAGATGAATTTTTTAACAGGTTGTAAGTAACCAAAGGTTGACCCTGAAACTTCATAGGTTAATAAGCATAGCAGAAATTGAAAGGTTTTAAAAGATCTTCCTGCTACAAAGCCAAGTCCAGATAGTCTCTTAAGCTGCAGAAAGACCATAACTGCTACGTATTTCCCCCCAGTTTTTTGTTATGAAAGATTAAAATTTTAAACTTCTACAAAGTTTTAATCTAGTACCATGAACAGCTGTGTCCTCCTCCTAGATTTAATAATTAACATTTTGCCATATTTGCTTTATCTTATGTATTTTCTTTTTGCTGACGATTTTCAAGTCCAACATTCTGACAGTTCATCCCTAATACTTCCTCATTTTCTAAGAGTAAAGAATTGTCACAATCACGACACTATAGCACACAAAATAATTCAGAAAAGCATCAAATATCTCGTTCATATTTAAATCTCCCTAGTTGCCCCCAAAATGTTTTTATAGTGTTCTTTTACAAACCAAGATCTGTTTCAGTATAAACTATTCTGGGGCATTCCAAAAGGTGGTAAGTTTTGGATTTTTGTTCCACAAGTCTGACAAGGCACAAAAACACAAAACATGAAAATTAAAAAGCAATCTAATAAATAAAAATGCAAAAATCATAGTCTATAGGCTGGGCGCAGCAGCTCACGCCTATAATCCCAGCACTTTGCCTTATAATCCTACTAAGGCAGTAGGGTCTTGAGCTCAGGAGTTTGAGACCAGCCTGGGCAAAATAGCAAGGCCCCACCTCTATTAAAAGTAAGAAACTTAAAAAAAAAAAAAAAAGAAAAGAAAAGAAAAAGAAATAGCTAGGCGTGGTGGTGTGTGCCTGTAGTCCCAGCTACTTGGGAGGCTGAGGATGGAGGATTGCTTGAGCCCGGAGGTTGAGGCTGCAATGAGCTGAGACTGCTGCACTGCACTCCTGACTGGATGACAGAGTGAGACCTTGTCTAAAACAAACAAAACAAAAAATAATATTAGCAAAGAGATGACAATGTATTCGAGGACTGACTTGTTGAGGGCACGGCGTTGAACCCTCAGCATCTTTCCCGTTGGCCTAGCAGACTTGTAGTCAGATTTTACAGACGTCTCGCGTGCCTAAACCAACCAGGGTCATTTCGTCCCCATCACAGCGACTTGTTCAAATAGCTCAAGCCCATCAGCATACGGTGTTAACCTGGACACAGAGGTGATTCAACCTGCTAGAAGTTCAGTCCTTTTGCGAAGAATCAGCAAACGCTACAAATCAGGGCTTTCCTCCCTGAAAAGTCTGGTTGTTAGACATTCACCAGCACACCACCTCGACCTAGGCCGTTCCCTTTTGCTCTTTGCCTTTCGAGGCATGCTTCTTCCGGACTGTGTTGTAATTAACCATTTCTCGTTGGTCCGTCCTGGTGCTCCAGGCGCACTGGAATGAACGCAGACCCCTCTCCTCGGGGCCGGGGCCACGAGGAGGGGTGGGGCGGGGCCTCTGACGCGGGCCCCGCCCACCGTAGCGCCGCCGCCGTCCGCCGCGTCTCCAGCGCTCAGTCCGCGCCGCAGGTGGTGCTTGTCTGGAGAGCCATGGCCTGTAAGTGGCGCGGCCGCGCGCTGCAGCTCGAGTTCCGGCCGCGGGCGGAGGCTTTGGAGCGGCCCCGGCTGTGGCTCGGCCGGCTCAGCCCCTCCGCCCAGCGTCCCCGCCGTGCGCGGCCTTCCCTGAGGCGGGCGTCGGCGTGGGTCCGGGATCGCGTGGCCGGGAGGCCGGGCGCACTCCCGGGATTCCAGGCTTCCGGGGTGGCGGGCGAGGCCCAGAAAGCGCCAGGCCACCCGGGCCGCGCCGGCACCCGCCGCGTCCTGCTTGACAGAGGCTGATGGATGTGTCTTTCTCCACGGTGTGGGCCGCGGTGGTAGGATCCAACTCCCTTTGGTGTTTTCAAGTTGCGTGACCTCCTCCAGCCCCGCCCTGCACAAAGGTGCCCAGGCGGTTCTTCCTCTCCCCACTGACTTTCCAGCTCCAGATTTTGACTTGGATTCTTGCTGTGTCACTTACTTTGTTCAGTGACTTTGTGCAGCTTTCCCCCTGCAAGTCCCCTGTTTCTTTATTTGTTAAATGATGTTAATGATACCTCACAGAAATTTATGTGTGAAGGACCTGGCACATTGCTTTAAATGTTATTCCTTTGTTGTTTCCTTCGCTGACAGTATTTTATTCCTCCCCTCCCCCTTAGTAAGGTCTTCGTTGTTAGATTATGATGAATATTAGGGCAGCCTTAAAAGTCATTGTGTCTTCACTTTACAGATGAGATGGAGGGACTGGCGTCTCGTCCTCAGCATGAGGAACTGCCCAGTGGCGGGGTTTCCCTGCTGCAGCATGTTTGTAGAGTGGGTCATTTGCAGAATGACAGGCAGTCCAAAGCTTAGTTGAGGACCCCGCCCTTGTGGGTGAGATGTGTAGGAGAGGAAGCCATCAGCATAGCCATAGTGAGCTTTATCTTTCCCACCCTCAGAAGCACAGACAAGGCCGGGCACGTGGCTCCCGCCTGTAATCCCAAGTTTGGGAGGCTGAGGCACGAGGATCGCTTGAGCTCAGGAGTCAAGAGTTGGAGACCAGCCTGGGCAACATGGCGACACCTTGTCTGTACTAAAAAATACAAAATTAGCTCGGTGTGGTGGCACGCCCCTGTAGTCCCAAGCTACTTGGGAAGCTGAGGAGGGAGAATGGCTTAACCCCGGGAAATGGAGGGGAGACGTTTATTGGATTTATCTGCTGTTCTGATAACAACTCAATATCTGTTTGCCCCAGAATAATCCCAGCTTTTATTTCCTGTTTTAGTTTCCCTTCAGATTCTGTAACTATTTAGCAGGCTGCCTTCAGGGTTAAATTTAGTGCTTCTCACTATATTTAGGATCGATCGAGGAATGGGACATCTGAGTTTTCCTTTTAGTTAACCCTGAGCCAAACAGGCCTTCATCAGAGGCCAGGGTTTGTCATTGTTGCCTTTTCTGGAGACATTTGCATTGTTACAGGAAACACCCAAAAGAGATAGCTCTTTAATGGTAGGATTTTCAGACTGTGGAGCAGAGGTGGGATGGAGAGTTTGGGCAGGCCATTACTAATTGAAGGGGTGGGTTGCCCCTCCACACCTGTGGGTGTTTCTCGTTAGGTGGAAGGAGAGACTTGGAAAACAAAAAGACACAGACAAAGTATAGAGAAAGAAATAAGGGGGCCCAGGGGACCAGCGTTCAGCATATGGAGGATCCCGCCGGCCTCTGAGTTCCCTTAGTATTTATTGATCATTCTTGCTGTTTGTCGGAGAGGGGGATGTGGCAGGGTCATAGGATAATAGTGGAGAGAAGGTCAGCAGATAAACACGTGAACAAAGGTCTCCGCATCATGAACAAGGTAAAGAATTAAGTGCTGTCCTTTAGATATGCATACACATAAACATCTCAATGCCTTAAAGAGCAGTATTGCTGCCCGCGTGTCCCACCTCCAGCCCTAAGGTGGTTTTCCCTATCTCAGTAGATGGAACATACAATCGGGTTTTATATCGAGACATTCCATTGCGCAGGGACAGGCAGGAGACAGATGCCTTCCTCTTGTCTCAACTGCAAAGTGGCGTTCCTTCCTCTTGTACTAAAACTCCTCAGCACAGACCCTTTACGGGTGTCGGGCTGGGGGACGGTCAGGTCTTTCCCTTCCCACAAGGCCATATTTCAGACTATTACATGGGGAGAAACCTCGGACAATACCTGACTTTCCTAGGCAGAGGTCCCTGCGGCCTTCTGCAGCGTTTGTGTCCCTGGGTACTTGAGATTAGGGAGTGGTGATGACTCTTAAGAGCATGCTGCCTTCAAGCATCTGTTTAACAAAGCACATCTTGCACAGCCCTTAATCCATTTAACCCTGAGTTGACACAGCACATGTTTCAGAGAGCACAGGGTTGGGGGTAAGGTTACAGATTAACAGCATCTCAAGGCAGAAGAATTTTTCTTAGTACAGAACAAAATGGAGTCTCTTATGTCTACTTCTTTCTACACAGACATAATAATAATCTGATCGCTCTTTCTTTTCCCCACACTAATAATTCCTGAAGTTTTGCAGAGCTTCATAGATTATAATGTGCTTTGGATCCTTTACTGCTGCGTCCCACCAGACCATAAGCAGGAACTATGTATCCATCAGGGGCCAGGCAGGACATGGAAACAACACTAGTAACTCGAACAAGGAAAATTATTTATTTATAATTTTTTTTTTTTTGGAGACTGAGTCTCACTCTGTCGTCCAGGCTGGAGTGCAGTGGCACGATCTCGGCTCACTGTAACCTCCAACTCCCAGGTTCAAGTGATTCTCCTGCCTCAGCCTCCTGAGTAGCGGGGATTACAGGCGCCCACCACCACACCCGGCTAATTTTTGTATTTTTAGTAGAGACGGGGTTTCACCATGTTGGCCAGGCTGGTCTGAAACTCCTGACCTCAGGTGATCTACCTGCCTTGGCCTCCCAAAGTGCTGGGATTATAGCCATCACACCCGGTGGAAAATTTTATATGAAAAATTATTATCTGGCCAGGCGTGATGACTCATGCTTGTAATCCCAGCAGTTTGAGAGGCTGAGGCAGGAGGATCGCTTGAGCCCAGGAGTTCGAGACCAGCCTGGGCAACAAAGTGAGACCCTGTCTCTACAAAAAATTAAAAAATTAGCCCGGCATGGTGGTGCATACCTGTGGTCCCAGCTACATAAGAGGCTGAGACAAGAGGATTGCCTGAACCCAGGAGGTCGAGGCTGCAGTGAATCATGTTTGTGCCACTGCACTCCAGCCTAGGCGACAGAACAAGACCCTGCCTCAAAATTAAAAATATTAGCTAACAGAAAGTGATTATCATAAAAGCTAAAAGGGAACTTTAAAGAACAGAAGAAAAGCAAATATGATGTATAGCTACTACCTCCAGGAAGAAATAAGCTTGGAAGAGCCCCCAACCTCCTTGCTCCAGGGCTGAGCACAGACCTTGTCAGGGCTGGCTACAAAATTTGTGGGGCCCAGTCCCCTTGTTCAGATAGCAAGAGAAAAGTACTGTTAGCTTTTCCTTCTGCAGTATCTCTCTCAACCTCTCATGGTGTTATTTGCTGTTTAATGTCATGTTCTCTTGGACACAGGAATATTTACGGGTTAAGTGCAGACTTTTAGAGGTGCCTGGGACCCCTGTCCTGTGAGTAGGCATGTGTGCGGCTCACTGGCTGCCAAGTTTTCCCTGTGCCAGCAGCAGGATCGATGGGCTGTGACTCAGCCAGTAGTGGGGAAACTGAGACAGACATCTTCCCTTCCCATGAGCTGGGCTGCTCATGGGAAGTATGTGAGCAACTTCCAAGGAATCGCACTTTCTGTGCTGGGACATACTCAGTATATGGATTGGAAGTAGACGAGAGGCCCAAGAACAAATAGTAAGGGACAGGACCATATTCAAACCCAGTCTTTTTACTTTAAGTCATATTCTCTTTTCATTCCCTACACTGCATAGTAAGAAGCTGGTTCACTCTAGATTCTTGTGCCTGGCATGGGACTTTGCCCATGGATATTGCTCTATCTCCAGATAGACTTCAGACTATTGACATTTTGGACAGGATAATTCTTTGTTGTGTTATGGAGGGAGTTGTCCTATGCATTGTAGGATGTTTGGCAGTATCCTTGGTCTCTCTATTCATTAGATGCCACTCATACCTCATCAGTTGTGGCATCAAAGGTATCTTCAGACATTGTCAGATGTCCCCCAGGGGACATACTTGCCTTCCATTTGAGAACCATGACTCCGTCTGAATCCAGCAGTTCTATCTTCTGACAGCTGTTTTCTTTTGTCTTTGTCTTCAGCTTTCCGCTTGGCCCTCATCCAGCTTCAGATTTCTTCCATCAAATCAGATAACGTCACTCGCGCTTGTAGCTTCATCCGGGAGGCAGCAACGCAAGGAGCCAAAATAGTTTCTTTGCCGGTCAGTATGGGGGCAGCCGTTCTGTTCTGGCCACTGTAGACCCAGCAGAACAGTGTTTGCTAGCTCTGGTTGTCCTCTTGTATCCTGGGGTCCAGCAGTGTCCCTTGGAGTCCATAGATTGTTCCGTGTCTGACTGGAGGATGACCTTAGCAAGGGTCTTTGTGAGGTAGGATGTGCCAACACGGTCATAGGTCTTTAGCTTTTGGATCTTCCTCTTTGTTCAGATGAGGAAGCCAAAATCCTAGTATATTGAGGGACGTACGGAAAACTAAAATACTCAGTGCTTGGATACTTTGTTCCTTATATGGCTAAGTCTTTATAGGACCAGAACATATTGGTTTTAGCGTTAAGCCTCCAACATTTTTTTTTAAAATGAGCTCTGGGAGAACTCCTGTGACTTGTCTCCTCTAACCCACTAGGCTAGCTTTGTAGTCTTACCTGTGGCTACAGGCTCTTTACCCTTGAGATGTCAGTGTTTTTCTTAATTAGCTGTGTTTTAACCCTTCGACTGAAAGCAGAGCTAGAAGCAGCAGCTATGGCCTCTTACAGCAGAACTTTAAAATGGGTGGGTGTTTTGATCTTTTTTTTTTCTCTGCCAATATTTTTCTAGGAATGCTTTAATTCTCCATATGGAACGAAATATTTTCCTGAATATGCAGAGAAAATTCCTGGTGAATCCACACAGAAGCTTTCTGAAGTAGCAAAGGAATGCAGCATATATCTCATTGGAGGTAACTTCCTACCCACAAGGTATAATGACCTAAACATTAAAAACATCTGAATGAGCCAGATGTGGTGGCTTGCGCCTGTATTCCCTACTTGGGAAGATTCAGCTTGGGAAGCTGAAGCGGAGAGTTTCTTTTTCTTATTTAATTATTTTTTTTGAGGTGAGGTCTTGCTTTGTCATCCACGCTAGAGTGCAGTGGTGTGATCATGGCCCATGGCAGCCTCACCCTACCAGGCTCAAGTGATTCTCCCACCTCTTAGCTTCATGAGTAGCCAGGACTGCAGGTGTGCGCCACCATGCCTGGCTGATTTTTGTATTTTTTTGTAAAGACGGAGTTTCACCGTGTTGCCCAGGCTGGTTTTGAACTCCTAGGCTCAAGCAGTCTGCCCACCTTGGCCTTCCAAAGTGCTAGGATTACAGGCATGAGCCGTCATGCCAGGACTGTTTTTTACTATACTAATAGAGGATTGAGAAAAACATTTTTTTCCATAGAGGCCACATACATAAAGGTAGCTTTATTTTTGTGGTTTGGGAATAAATGTTTAAAGGTTTTATTTGCTTACATAAAAAATAAACACAGAAAGAGTTCTATAAATATAGCAAATGAAATTTTTTCTGTATGATGATATATTAAGAATTAGAAATGAAGGCAAAGCAAGAAGCCTGGAGATGAAACTGCGTTCAGTGATGGAGAGGCTTCTGACTTTACATTCTCGTCTTTTGGAACACAGTTTTGTTGCAGGACCTGGTGAATTCAAGTTAAGCAATGGGAAATTTTTCATTTTGCCCTAATGTTACAGATTAAGTGTTGCTCAAGATCATGGCTGAATTTCAGGAACAGTTTGGTTATTCTTTAAACCTGTCTTTGGCATCTAACATATCCCATCTACACTCTGGAGTTTATCTCTGAAAGATCATATTCAAGAAGGAAAAAAAAAATCATGATTAGATAACCCATAGAAGGGAATATTCTGTATTATAGAATGAGGTGTTGCCTTATTCTAAAAACAAAATGAATAAATAAACCGTAAAAGATGGGTTCTTTATTTTTGGACCCAAGTTATCAGGCTTTTATCCCTTTCTCACAAAAGAATTGCTCTATTCTTTTTCTTATGGTATGTTTCTTCTCTCAATGAAAGGCTCTATCCCTGAAGAGGATGCTGGGAAATTATATAACACCTGTGCTGTGTTTGGGCCTGATGGAACTTTACTAGCAAAGTATAGAAAGGTAAGTAGGAAGTGTGGCATAAGAATTTGTTATCTCTAAGCCAGCAACAATGTGTGGAAAAAAAAAAAAAGAATTTGCTATGAAGTCCCCTAGTCCCTCTCATTATATCACACATGTATTAGGTTTTGACTGATTGGCACAGGTGGTTATTCTTGGCCATTTGCATTTTTATATAAGTTTTAGACTCAGCCTGTCAATTTCTGCAAAGGAACAACCTATAGTAATTTTTTTTTTTTTTTTTTTGACAGAATCTCGCTTTGTCGCCCAGGCTGGAGTATAGTGGCACAATCTTGGCTCACTGCAAGCTCTGCCTTCTGGGTTCACACCATTCTCCTGCCTCAGCCTCCCGAGTAGCTGGGACTACAGGTGCCTGCCACCACGCCCAGCTAATTTTTTGTATTTTTAGTGGAGACTTGGCTTCACCGTGTTAGCCAGGATGGTCTTTATCTCTTGACCTCATGATCCACCCGCCTCAGCCTCTTAAAGTGCTGGGATTACAGGCATGAGCCACCGTGCCCAGCCAACCTATAGTAATTTTTATTAGTATTTCATTGAATATATAGAGAACACTTTGGGAAGAGTTGCCATCTTTTTAGTATTAAATGCATATACATGACCAGGTGCAGTGGCCCATGCCTGTAATCCCAACACTTTGGGAGGTCAAAGTGAGTGGATCACCTGAGGTCAGGAGTTCAAGACCAGTGTGGCCAACATGGTGAAACCCCATTTCTACTAAAAATACAAAATTGGCTGGGTGTGGTGGCGCACGCCTATATAGTCCCAGCTACTCAGGAAGCTGAGACAGGAGAATCGCTTGAACCCAGGAGGTGGACGCTGCAGTGAGCCAAGATTGCGCCACTGCACTCCAACCTGGGCAAGACAGAGCGAGACTCCATCTCAAAAAAAAAATCATATACATTTAGTATCATTAAGTCTTCTTGATGAGTTGACCCTTTTATCATTATGAAATATCTCTCTTTTTTTTCTTTTAATACCTCTTGTCTTGAATTCTGCTTTATCTCTGCTATTGCTATAGCCACTCCAGGCTTCTTATGCCTAATGTTTGCTGGTACATAGTTTTTCCAGTTCTTTGTTCTCAAGCTATATGTGTTTTTATATTTTAAGTGGATCTCTTGTCAACAGCGTATAATTGTATCTTAATGTTTTCTTTATTCTGACAATCTGTGTCTTTTAATTGAAGTGGTTAGTCATTTATATTTAATGCACTTATTGATATGATTGAATTTAGGGATACAGACATTTTACTTTTTTTTCCCTTTGTTCATCTTTTCTGTATTATTTTGGATTAATTGAATATTTTTTAGAGTTCTGTTTTAATTTATCTATTGGCTTTTTAGTTATACATCTTAGCTTTTTTTTTTTTCCAGTTGTTACCCTGGGAATTATCATATGCATCCTTAACTTTTCACAGGCTACTTAAGAGTTCGTATTATATCACTTCATGTGAAATTTAAGAACCTTATAATGGTATAGGTCCATTTTTCTATCCCACTGCCCCTGCCCTCATTCTTTATGCTGTAGTTGACATTTGTATTCCATGTATATATGTTATAAATTCCACAAAACAGGAATACTTGATTTTAATAGTCATATGTATTTTAAAGAAATTACGAAGAAAAAAATCTTTATGCTTACTCAAATATTTATCATTTCTGGTGTTTTTCTTTCCTTCCTGAAAATCCTCCTTCTATCTGGTATATCCTTCAGACCAAAGGATCTTGTTTAGAATTTTTGTTCTGAGGATCTGTTAGCTAGGAATTCTGTTAGTTTTTCTTTATGAATATATCTTTACATTGTTTTCATTCTTGAAAGACATTTTTGCTGGAATAGAATTTTGGATTGATAGGTTTCTTTTTTTTCCACTAGTAGTTGTTATCTAGCCTTTTTTTTTCTTCCCTGATGAGAAGTGAGTAGTAATTTGTATTGTTCCCTCGGATGTAGTTTGTTGTTTTTCTCTTCTTCCTTTCAAGATGTTTTCATAATCTTTAGTTCTTAGTATTTTCACTCTGATATGCCTAGATGTGGTTTCCTTTGTCTTTGTCTTCCTTGGTACTACTTGAAACTGCAATTTTAAATCTTTCACTGTGTTTGGGATGTTTTTTTGACACTATTTTGTTAAATATTTTTCTGTTCCTTTTTCTTATAGAGCTCCAGTATATGTACATTATATTTTTAAATATTTTTCCAAGGTCACCAGGCTCTGTTTTTCTGTTTTTGTTTTTCCAATACTTTTTCCTTCTCTTCTACAGATTAGATAATTTCTTTTGATCTTTCAGACTTATTCACTGTTTCTTCTGTCTTCTTCAATTTCCCGTAAGCCAACTCAGTGAAATTTAAAAAAATTCAGATATTAAAATTTTCAGTTCTGAAATACCCCTTTGCTTCTTTTTTATAGTTTTTATTCCTCTATGGTATTTTCTATTTGTTCATTAAAAGCATATTTTTCTTTACAGTCTTGAGCTTACTTAGTTTCTATAGCTGCTTTAAAGTCTGATAATTATCACATCTGTGTGCCACAGAATGAGACTATTAGGCCTTTAAAAGGCCTTTGATGTAAATAAACTCATGTCCAAACAAACAACAAAAAAATTATAACATCTGGGTCATGGCAGGATCTGTGTTCATTTGATTGCCTTTTCTTTGCAGTTTAGATCACACTTCTGTTTCTTTGAATATCTACTAATTTAAGATTGTACAGTGGATTATATGTTGTAGAGATTCAAGATGCTATTATAGTCTTCCAAAAAGTGTTGAATATTTTGTTTTAACTGATGGTTAACTTGGCTGCACCCAAACACCAAACTCTTACCTTCTTTGTAATGTGGGCAGCAACTTTAGCTGCTCTGTTCTATCTGGCTGTTCTGCCCCACTTCTATTTAACTCAGTGATCAGCCAGAGATTTAGAAAGATTTTATATGCAGGAATTTAGGGCTCTCCCTCTTTGCTTTCTCCATTTCAGGATTTCCCCCCTTGGTTTCCAGCTCTGGTTCTTCAAGCCAGTGTGATTATGGGTAATTTTCACCACCACTTATCACAGCAACTGGGACCTTGCTTCAGGGGAACAGCTGTAAATAGCACCCGGAAGTTCACCCAGGGCTGTTCCCTGCTTCCACATGTTTGTGTTCTTCTCTTCAGGTTTTGCCTGCTTTGTTTTGGTCATTCTTCAGTGCTTTAAGTAGTTGTGCCTTTTATTTTGTCCAGAGTTCATAGTTAACCACAAGAGAGCTGGTCTGATAGGAGCTACTGTGCACCTGCTGGAAGAACAGCCAGCATTGGGCTATTAACCCAACTCTTTGAAGTATATCTTTTTAGTATTAAGTTTTCCAGTCCATGAATGTGGTATATATCCTGACATTTATTACACTTTCTTTACTTTCTCTCAATTTCTTTTTATAATTTTTTGGATATAATTTTGTATAACATTTGTGAGAGTTATTCCTCATTGGTGTTTTTAGACGCTCTTTCATTTTCTGTTTTTTTTTTGAGATGGAGTCTTGCTCTGTCGCTTAGGCTGGAGTGCAGTGGTGTGATCTCGGCTCACTGCAACTTCCACCTCCCTGGTTCAAGCTGTTCTCTTCTTTCAGCTTCCCAGGTGGCTGGGATTATAGGCATGCACCACCATGTCTGGCAAATTTTTGTATTTTTAGTAGAGACGGGGTTTCACCATGTTGGCCAGGCTGGTCTTGAACTCCTGACCTCAGGTGATTTTTAAACGCCCACCCACTTTCCACCTCTCCTGTCAATTTGTCAGTTTGATTCTGATAAGTTTTTTTTTTTTTTTTTTGAGAGAGAGAGAGAGTCTTGCTCTGTCACCCAGGCTGGAGTGCAATGGCGTGATCTCGGCTCACTGCAACCTCTACCTCCCAGGTTTGAGCAATTCTCCTGCCTCAGCCTCCTGAGTAGCTGGGACTAGAGGCACACACAACCACCCCCGGCTAATTTTTTTTTTCTATTTTTAGTAGAGACAAGGTTTCACTGCATTGGCCAGGCTGGTCTCGAACCCCTGACCTCAGGTGATCCGCCCACCTCAGCCTCCCAAAGTGCTGGGATTACAGGCATGAGCCACCGTGTCCGGCCTGATTCTGAGATGTCTTTATTTAGCATTTATATTTTTAAAAAGCAACATATTAGTTACCTCCCATGAGAAATCTAGAGGTTGATTTGCATACCGCATAGGAAATAGGGGTTATAAAAGGTACAGCATCATTTTTCCAGTTCCCTGTGGTAGAATTCATTTTGTTAAGGTGTCAGCCAGCTTGTGGGGTGGATTATGAGCAGTTTGGGGGTGCTGTTTGCATAGCTGATCGTAGAGCACCTTCCATATCCGCCCAGGGAAAGATATTGTCATTACTACCATGGACCCTGCTGGAAAAGAGGTAACCAAATCCATTATTTGTGATGCAGATCCATCTGTTTGACATTGATGTTCCTGGAAAAATTACATTTCAAGAATCTAAAACATTGAGTCCGGGTGATAGTTTCTGCACATTTGATACTCGTATGTACCAGATAAGTTTGCCTCTTTAGCAATCTCGGTAGAAGACAATCAGGTATTTATTTCTTTTTTGTCTCTCTCCAATTTCTTCACATAACCTAACTGAATGACCGTTAAGTGAGAAAGGCAGAGAATCATCACAGATCTGGAAAGTTCAGGCTTATTTGAGAACTAAGGATTTGACACGATTTTGCCCTTTGATTTGATTGTAGCTTCCTGTTATGGCTTCCAGAGTATACCTATTAGGCTGCGGTTGAGTACCTCCCATCTAGATAATAAGCATTCAATTAGAATGAATTTCCATCTTTACTCTGCTGATGTAAATGATGTCTTTATGAGATGAAGTCCAAGTAGGAATGAGCTTGTAAATTATCTCTATCCTCAGGTCCTGTGTTAACTTATCCCTGTCAGTGTTTTGTGATCATTAAGTCCTGGAGGATTTCCCCTGCCACACCATGCTGTAGGGAGTTAACTTTTCATTTGTGCGTTTTCTGTTTGGAAACAGCTTACTGCAGAGTGGGTCTGGGCATCTGCTACGACATGCGGTTTGCAGAGCTTGCACAAATCTACGCACAGAGAGGTGAGGCAGTGCAACAGCTGTGTTATGTGGGTGCTTGGAGGCTTGGTTCTAGGCTGGTCTATGTGAGATCCTTAGTCAAGAAAAGGTGGGAGAGGGCTCTTTAATTTCTCCATCTTCAGCCCTTTCACCCCCATGAGGCTTCCCAGACTTTTGCTGTGTATGGCTGACAGGGTTTTTCGGGAGTTGTAATTAAACACATCATGTAGCTAAGGTAGGACCTGTGCTCATAAAGGTCTGGTCTACCCTTGAGTCCTTGTTACTGTGTTCGGAGAGTCACTTGAAGCCCAGTAGAAATGAAGTGGATTTCACCACTCAGTACCCCAGACATTGGTACAAGTAGAAATGTGGTCTGTGATATTTTGGTCCAGACGAGGAGAAATGTGCCAGTATCTGGGAAGAGCGAGTTCAAAAGATGTGGGTTCTAGTTCCGACTCTTCCCTTTAATTGGCACAGTACTTTGCTAAAATGATTTCACCTCTAGAGCAGTGTGGTTCTCAGTTTAGTCACAGGAATGATATGAGGATTAAGAAGAGAGAACCTATAAAGCCCCTCGTGTGGTACTCAACAAATATCAGCATCCTTACTAGACTGCTTGAAGCTACTTCCAAATAGACTGTCACTTAACCAAGTGAAGTGGGTGGAAATGGTTTACTGCCTGCTCAGAAGGTGGAGGTGCATGGGCTCTGGGGTCAGTAGTCTCTGTTGAGCCATATATCAATAAGCATTAGGGCAACTCCTTTGCCCCTCATTTCAGTTGAAAAGAATTACAAAACATGGTCATTGGCCATGTGGAGCTGACATATGGAGCTGAGAGAAATTTTTTTTTTGTTTGTTTGTTTGTTTGTTTTTTTGAGACAGAGTTTAGCTCTTGTCCCCCAGGCTGGAGTGCAATGGTACGATCTTGACTCACTGCAACCTCCACTTCCCAGGTTCAAGTGATTCTCCTGTCTCAGCGTCCTGAGTAGCTGGGATTACAGGTGCCCACCACCAGGCCCAGCTAATTTTTGTATTTTTAGTAATTATGGGGTTTCACCGTGTTGGCCAGACTGGTCTCGAACTCCTGACCTCAGGTGATCCACCCGCCTTGGCCTCCCAAAGTGCTGGGATTACAGGTGAGAGCCACCACACCTAGCCAGAACTGAGGGAAATTTGAATGACAGTTCTCTACCTTATTTTTGTTTGTTTGTTTTGAGGCAGGGTCTCACTGTCACCCAGGCTAGAGTGCAGGCGTGATCATGGCTCACTGAGGCCTTGGTCTCCTGGGCTCAAGTGATCCTCCCACCTCAGCCTTCCAAGTAGCTGGGACTCTAGGCATGTGCCACCACACCTGGCTAATTTTTAAATTTTTTGTAGAGATGGGGTCTCTCTATGTTGCCCAGGCTTTCTGTACTTTTTTTAAGTGAAGTTGATACTGGTGGGCTAGGGGAGGCCCCCAAACACCAGTCTGACCTTGACCCCAGCCAATGTCCATGCTATTGACACTATTGCAAGAAGGAGTTCAAGGATGAGTCAGAAAATAGTGGATGTATGGAGATTTATTGCAAAGTGAAAAGTACACACTCAAGAAAGGGAGGGTGTGTGTACTCAGAGAGTCATGTGCAAGGAGGTTTGGGCCATCTACCTTTATGGGTTTCCTTTTTTTTTCTGAGACGGAGTCTCAATCTGTTGCCCAGGCTGGAGTGCAGTGGTGCGATCTCGGCTCACTGCAACTTCCGCTTCACAGATTCAAGCAATTCTCCTGCCTCAGCTTCCCCAGTAGCTGGGATTACAGGCGCTTGCCACCACACCCAGCTAATTTTTCGTATTTTTAGTAGAGGTGGGGTTTCATCATGTTGGCCAGGCTGGTCTCGAACTCCTGACCTCAGGTGATCTACCTGCCTCAGCCTCCCAAAGCGCTGGGATTACAGGCATGAGCTACTGCACCCACCACCTTTATGTTTCTTTACCAAGGGGTGAAATATTCATGACACTTCCTAGAAAAAGGTGGAGATTTCTCGGAATTGTGGTGCCACTCATTTTTTCACCAAATACAGGTGTTCCAGAAACTATCATGGCACTGGTGGATGTGTGATTTAGTATGTTAATGAGCTTATAATGAGGATAATGAGGTCCTAGGTGAAACCTAGGTCAAACCCAGCACCGTATTGAGTCCACTGGGTCTTAGTCCTGGTTTCTCAGGGTCTTAGCCCCTAGCTTAGGCAGCTATTTCAACAGTTTCTTTTTGCTAGTCATATGAAACTGCTGCCTGGAATTTTCTGTTCTCTTGCAAGCATCCTGTATTATTTCCGTCTCAAAGTCACATGTGATTTTGGTCATCAACACCACATTTCTTGTGTGTCCATATGTGTGTGACTTATGTGTTTGTATTAAAGGAATTCAGAGCCATATCTTAATTGCTGCTGGCACTGGCTGACTTGGCTGACATCTTTTTATGTTTGGGAAAGTTTGAGTTCAGTCCCTGCTAGATAAGGAACAGTGGAGACGACTGGTGGTGTTGGGTGCTCACTGCATACACTGTTCTTTGGCTTTTCTCTCCCCAAGGCTGCCAGCTGTTGGTATATCCAGGAGCTTTTAATCTGACCACTGGACCAGCCCATTGGGAGTTGCTTCAGCGAGGCCGGTAAGAAAGGAACCATATATTCAAGGCTCTTGGTATATCTTCTTTGTAGAAAGATTTCCAGTTGGGTGGAGGTGCCAGCCTTCGTGATGTGGATTCTGTCCCTGACTCAGGATGCCCTTGTATCCAAGTGCAGTTGGAAAGGATGAAGCTGTAAGGAGGACTTCTACCGCTGGGCACTTTCTCCTCAGAAGCCACAGTACCAAACTCATGGATTTTGGAAACTGTACTTTTTTTTTTTTTTTTTTTTTTTTTTTTTTAAGAGACGGGGTCTTACCGTTGCCCAGGCTGGAGTGCAGTGGTGTAATCATAGCTCATTACAGCCTTGAAATCCTGGGCTCATGAGATCCTCCTGCCTCAGCCTCCTGAGTAGCTGGGACTACAAGCATGCGCCATCATGCCTCACTAATTTTTTATTTTTTGTAGAGATAGAGCCTCACTCTGTTGACCAAGGTGGTCTCAATCTCCTGGCCTCAAGTGATCTTCCCGCCTCAGCCTCTCAAAGTGCTGGGATTACAGGCGTGAGCCCCAAGCCCTGCCGGAACTGTAGTTTTGGCATTTTCAATGTAATGTGTGTTAGATGGGTAGTGATTTCATTTTTCTGTGATTAGATATGGATTGGTCCCTCTTAAGTCAGTTCCAGCAACTTTTATAGAGAAATTGAGACCCACAGAGCTTATGTCTTCAGAGCCCCAGAAGCCAATGAAAAGGCAGGGATTAGTTTACCTTGACCTAGGGAGAGATTTGTGGTCTGTACCCAGCTGATTCTATGTCATTCAGATCAGGATGCTTATCCTACCCCCTCCTTCACACCATCCTACTAGTCCTGAGGGTACTGTGCCGAGAAACTCATTAGAAGCTCTTGTTCTTCTAACCTATAACTCCAGGGCTTTGCACAAGCATCTTTGGCAGGTCACAGGTGCCTTTCCTTAGTCTTCTAAGGCTGAGAGGTGGTGAAGGGCAAATAGCATAGGTGGACATAAGATGGAAGGGAAAATGAATGTGACTGAGTGTGTGAGTGAGTCTGTCTGTCTGTAAAGTGCTCTACAGCCCATGAAATGCTGGTCTGAGATGATGGTTTTCTTTAGAATTTTTAAAAGTTGAAGTAATACAAAAAAGTGTACTAATTTTAAGCATATAGGCTGGTGAATTTTTGTGTATTCACCTGCCACCAAGATGAACATACAGAACATTTCCAGCCCCCGAGGATGCTCCCTTTTCTGCCCCTTTCTAGTCAATACTCCTCCCTCCGCCTAGAGGTAGCTGCTATTCTCACTCCTAGAGATGGAGGTAATTTTTAATGGAAGGGAAAGAGGTTTTAGCTGGTTGCATGGTGGAAGATGGGGGTAGGGGTATAAGATGCCATGAGTATTCATGAAGATACAGTTTTGTCAAAAGTAAGAAAAGTTTCTGGGATACTGAGATGACCCAGCATGGGTCTATTAAGTCTAGAGGGCTCCGAGGTGAGGTGGTTTGGTGTACCTGGGCTGCAAGCTGCAATTTTTGTTCTATTTGAGGTGGTGGGACTGCCACCATGGGCATGGAAGCGCCATGTGGCCTGCAAGGTGTATTGCTCTCATAAGGCCACTCCATTCTCTCCAGCCACCTTGACTTGCTTTAACCAGAGAAGCTCTTCTCTTATGTTAGCTTATGGCAGGGTTTGTCAGCAGCGGCACTGTTGACATTTAGGTGTGTAATTCTTTGTGTGAGGGCTGTCCTGTGCATGGTAGGTTGTTTAGCAGCATCCCTGGCCTCTACCTGCTTGATGTCAGTAGCATCTCCTTAGTCATGACAGTCAGGAAGATCTCCAGACATTGTCAAATTTGGTGGGCAACATTGCTCCTTGCTGAGAACCACTGGCTTATGCAGTAAGGTAACTTTTTAAAGAGAAGGTTCCATGGCTCTGGCTTCCTTCTACATCTGAGTTAGCCTGAACTATCCTATTTTTTAAAAGAAGGGTCTATCTACTTGGGTTAGAAAAATATCAGGTTTATAATGTATGATTTACCTCTTTCCTGTCTGTTGACTACAGGGCTGTTGATAATCAGGTGTATGTGGCCACAGCCTCTCCTGCCCGGGATGACAAAGCCTCCTATGTTGCCTGGGGACACAGCACCGTGGTGAACCCTTGGTGAGTGAGGCTAAGTGAGAATAGGCTCAGTCGGAGCTTGAGTGGTGGCTCATTGGCAGATGGGTTTTCTGGTTCCTGAGCAGCCAGGCGCTCACTTCTCACTCCCATTTCCCCACATATCCTGCCAGCTTTCTGCCTGTCTCTGTGAGAGGAGCTTCCATTTGAAAACCACGTGAGAAACAAATCACCCTGCTGTCGTGATCAAGCGCTTGGCCTTAGCCCTCTTCTGAGTTTCTGGTGACCTTCGCTGTCAGTCATACTTGGATCACATGGGGAAACAAGGCAGCAGTGACAGGCAGGTTGTAGTAAGAGACTCTGAAATTTTTGGTTAAAATTTAAGTTGGCTGACTAGTCCCACGGTAGGAATGAGTTACAGGGTGAGGACTTCGCTCCCAGCATAATGATCAGAGGAGCAGTCAGGATGGTTCAATAAGTGAAACTATGACCCTCTCCCCGACAAAAGGGTGAAGCATTTTCTTACTCAGTGGAGCCTGCACATAGGCCTGCCCAGACACAAGTACAGTCATACGCTCATATGCATTCCTTACAGTCTACATTTGTACAGTTTACATCCTACGTTCACAACGTGGTCTCAACTTGAGCTCGCAGGAAATTGTTCTTATTAAGCCCAGTTTATAGATGGTAGAATTACAGAGGAAGCGGCTGGAATTCCAGATGTAGCGAGCGGCTAGACCTAGTGTTTGAATCCAGGACATTTGCCTTCAGAACTTGAATATATTCCAAGTTCTGTACGAAAGCACTAGTTCTCTGTACGAAAGCACGCACACACGCTGGTATGTATGTCTACATTTCAGGATGAGTATACCAGTAACAAGACTGAGAAGAGTTAAATGTTACTGTGGGGTTCCTGAGGGTTCTCACTTCTGCCTTTATAGGTAGGGCTCAGAGCTCAATGTGTGTGGTGGGGAAGCCTTGGAAGATATGACTAGTGTGAGATTCCA
Organism: Pongo abelii; assembly: GCF_028885655.2. Classification (NCBI taxonomy): domain Eukaryota; kingdom Metazoa; phylum Chordata; class Mammalia; order Primates; family Hominidae; genus Pongo; species Pongo abelii. The sequence continues at coordinate 37,969,334 of NC_085928.1, read as the reverse complement.
GTTGGCCTCCTGCACATTAGGCTTGGAGACATTGAAGGACTAAGTTGACTTGAAAATTTTCTTGAACTTGCATCAAGTTCCACTGTCCAGAAATCTTTGAATGCCAGGGCAAATGGGGAAGAATCAGAAAAGAATTCAGTTACATGTCACACATGGTGGTGCTTGTATTTGTAGCTCATTTGTGCCAAAAGTCTGTTTGTGGCTATCTGGTAAACAGAATCAGTTGTTATGTCAGATTATTTTGGAGAAGCTTCATTTCTCTAGATAAGGGTTTGAACCCTTGCTCTGGGCCAAGAGACTAGACGCTGGAGATAGTTTCTTTTTTTTTTTTTTTTTTTTTTTTTTTGAGATGGAGTTTCACTCTGTTGCCCAGGCTGGAGTGCAGTGGTGCGATTTCAGCTCACTGCTGCAACCTCTGCCTCCCGGGTTCGAGCCATTCTCCTGCCTCAGCCTCCGAGTACCTGAGATTACAGGTGCACACCACCACGCCCAGATAATTTTTGCATTTTTAGTACTGATGGGGTTTCGCTTTGTTAGGCTGGTCTCGATCTCCTGACCTCAAGTGATCCACCCACCTTGGCCTCCCAAAGTGCTGGGGTTACAGGCATGAGACACTGCACCCTTCCTGGAGATAGTTTTACAGGTCAGCCTGACCCTGGATTTACGAAGGAGTGTGGCTGTTCCCTAGTACAGGGCTCCTGCCAGTGTGAGGTTACCCTCCATCCCCCTGTGCCACTTCTACGCAGTCACCAGAGGTTGAACTCTTTCCCTCAAATCAAACTGAAGCCCATTAACACAGGGGTTCAGGCATCACAGCCACCAGGGCAGAGACCCCAGCAGATCTGGGGCCCTGCCTAGGCCCAGCTTCACAACTCTCAGGTAGGGTAGCAGCCCAGGCAGGTATGAAGAGTGGGTCTGACTGCCCTTGTAAAGGGGTCCACTGAAATGCACTCATGAGGGCATGAGATGGAGCTGTTGGTGGTAGGTAGCTCTATTGCCAGATCTTTATAATCATCAGATAACCACCGTCTCCTAGTGGTTTGCAATTTATGAAACATGATCCATAATTTTATCACTAAGCCCTCACAGAGCTCTTATTTCCACTTTATAGATTAGGAAATGGAGATTTAAAATACCTTCCCATAACGTCACAGAGCTATTTAAATGATAGAACATAAATCTGTACGATTACCTTCTTGTTTTCAATCTCATACTTTCCCCTTTGGCCTGTGAGCTTGAGAGGAAAAAACAGAGACCTTGAATATCACCAAACATCAGTGAATCCACTCATTCTCTTCTGCATCTTTTTCAGGGGGGAGGTCCTAGCCAAAGCTGGCACAGAAGAAGCAATCGTGTATTCAGACATAGGTAAGATTTTCCTGGGCGTAGTTTAGGTCTCTGATGTCCCCATTGTTCTGAGGCCAGACTCCATGGCTGGGAAGTCCCTGTCATTTGGAGGGGTTCCTTTATGCCCCTCCTCATTGATCTCTGGGGATATTCTAGGGTCTGGTTCTCTAGCCAAGCCCTGGGGAGTATATCAGCTTGAATTTTCTTGGTTTGGTTTGAAATGATGCCAGGCCATCTGTGCACCTAGATAAGACCTATGTTACTAAGTTACTTACTAAGACTCTGGTGGTTTATACAGTCTGGGGAAGAAATCCCCTTGCTTAGTGAGGAGTTGCAAATTATTAATAGTGCACTTTCCTGTTTTTTGCAGACCTGAAGAAGCTGGCTGAAATACGCCAGCAAATCCCCGTTTTTAGACAGAAGCGATCAGACCTCTATGCTGTGGAGATGAAAAAGCCCTAAAGTTTATGTTTCTAATGTGTCACAGAACAGGACGATATGATTCTACAACATAATCAACTCCCTATTAAATTCTTTAATGAAGATTTTTTTTTTTTTTTTAATTCAGCCTTGTCCTTCCTAGGTTCTCTATTGAGATGAGAAAGCCTCATTATGCTGACATTTTCCACACCACATTAAATAGTTAAAAAGGATGCAGCCTGGAGCCGGAGAGCAGAAAGCTGGGCTGGTTCTGAAGCTTCTTCCATACTTAAGTTGCCTCCAAGCAGTTTGTGAAGGTATCAGATCTTGGTATCCTGGTGATTGATTCACCTAATATAAATATATTTGTGTCATGAACCTCTTATCCCATTGCTGGAGTTGAATCTCCAGCATCTAGAAAACGTGGTCTGGTGCTATTCTTTTCCAAGCAGTACCTTGAAGTTCCATTTTTGGTTCATGAATAGCTATAGAACGCAAGGTGATACATCTTTGGTGTTTGCCAGAGAAGTTGGCAGCCCCACCCCTCCTACCAGCCTTTGCCCTCTTCAAATTTAAAAAGGAGCTACTCATCAACCCCAAGCCCTTCTGGTGTTAGAGGAAGGACTGGGCCAACCAAGAGCGCCATGGGAGAATGGCAGTGGTGGCATTTAGTGAAGACAATTTAGTATGAATCTCTGCAAAAGATTTTTTTGATAGCGTTGAGTGTCTGAAAGTCCCATTATTTTTCTTTTTTTGTTTTTCCCCAGTAACACTTTCTAGCTCCACAGATAAGGAATCACTGAACCTAGTAGTTCTTAGACAGCTTGGTTTGAGAATCCTTTTGCGGTTAAAAATTAGGGACTGAGCCAGGCGCAGTAGCATGCGCCTGTAGTCCTAGCTACATTGGAGGCTGAGGCAGGAGGATCTCTTGAGTCCACAGGTTTGAGTTCAGCCAGAGACCCTATCACACTATGTATATGTATCTCAAAGACTTCAATGGGTTTTTGCTTACGTGGGCCAGTAATTGTTTAACAACCAGCTATTTGAGAAAAAGCCCTGATTTTGCTGCTTTTCATGGTGTTAAATACTTAACCATGGCTGAGTTCGAGCTATCTGCATGACACCTCTAAACATAGAGTTGGGAGGAATAGATGTGCACACTCAGATCTGGGGAGCTGGTGCAATCCTGCTGTAGCACACCACTGGTTTAAGATAGATCTATCATATAGATGTTTACCATTTACAATATTGGAAAGTAAAATGGAGAAAAATTTAAAACACAAGATACATGAGCACACATTCCATTAGCTATAAAGGTGAAGACACGGTGTCATTTAACTTCTGGGAAACAACATTGTGTACTGAGAACAAGAGAAAGACAAATGACTTTTTTAAATTAAGTTTTTAATTTACAATTGATACATAATTTTACTTTAGAAAAATAAGTGTGCAATTTGGTAAACTTTGACATATACAGCTATAAACAACTCCAATCAAGATAACATATTTACCACCCCCAAAAGTTTCCATGTGTTCTATTATAATCCCTCTGGCTAGTCCTCTGTCAATCACTGATAAATTTTATTACTATAGATTAGCTTGCATTTTCTAAAATTATATAAAAATGAAATCATGCCATTAGTGCTTTTTCTGTATGTCTTCTTTCACTCAAAATCACTTGGAACTCAAAATTACTTCTTTCACTCAAAATCACTCAAAATTACATACTGCGTATGTCTTCTTTCACTCAAAATTACTTCTTTCATTTTTAGACAGAAGCAATCAGACCTCAAAATTACTTGGAGATTCATCTGGTGTGTGCATTAGTAATTCATAATTCATTCCTTTTTTATTGCTGAGTAGTATACAATTTGTTTATCCATTTACCTGCTGTTGGAGATTTGGGCTATTTCCAGATTTTGGCTTTTGCAAAAAAGCAACCTCACAGATCCTTTTAAAGGATGTCAGGTGCTTTCAGGTAACCCTAGACTACAGTACCACTGCTCTCTATCCTAGCAGGCACACTGAAAGTTAAACCTTGTAATAGTGCGAAATCATTTTCTTTTTTAAAAATGTATTTTCTTACTTTTATATATTTTACTCGTCTCATGACAGATTACATTTTCTTTTTTAAACAGAAAGTCTTACTGTAAAGCCCACATCTGTATTAAAAAAAGAAAGAATGATCTGGTTGATGTGGATGTGTGGAACCTAGGAACCTTCTCTTGGATTTTCTCTTATTCCCCAAAAAACTTCATTTCCTCTAAAGAGCTGCTCAGAAGTTTGAAAACCAGTGGACAAGCCATCCTAGCTGTCTTGATGCTACAGAAGCAAAGATGCTTTACAGAATGTAGCATTCCTGTAACAGGTAAGGCAGGTGGATGCTAAAACTTTTTACATTTCTTTTTTTTTTTTTTTTTGAGACAGAGTCATGCTGTTGCCCAAGCTGAAGTGCAGTGGCCTGATCTTGGTTCACTGCAACCTCTACCTCTTGGGTTCAAGCAATTCTCAGGCCTCAGCCTCCTGAGTAGCTGAGACTACAGCACGTGCCACCATGCCTGGCTAATTTTTGTGTTTTTAGCAGAGACGGGGTTTCACTATGTTGGCCAGGCTGGTCTTGAACTCCTGACCTCAAGTGATCCACCTGCCTTAGCCTCCCAAAATGCTAGGATTACAGGCGTGAGCCATCGCGCCCAGCCTAATTTTTGTATTTTTAGTAGAAACGGGGTTTCACCACGTTGGCCAGTCTGATCTCGAACTCCTGGCCTCAAGTGATCCACCAGCCTCGGCCTCCCAAAGTGTTGGGATTACGGACGTGAGCCACGGCACCCAGCCTTTTGTTTTTGTTTTTATGTATTTCATTAAATGAATTGTCCTTTTAGTGGTATATCAGGTGATCTTGCCTTCTGGTACTCTTGAAAAATATGAGAAGAAACAACTGAAGTAGGCATCTCCTATTATTAGTATGTAGCATTTTATTCTTAGAAAATGTGTGGTAACCTGGCCCTGGATTTTACCTTTTTGCAAAGTGATATCTGAATAAAATGAACACTGGATTCCCACTTGGAGTGGAAGAACATTGCAATTGAGGCCATGGATAAGTTTTAACTGCCATACCCCTGTACTCCCTGACTTTTTAATGAATTAGACATGATGTTTTATTTTTGTTTTTTGTTTTTGCATAATACTTTGAAGTCTGCTATCACAAGTTGTGAACCTCTATCTCTTGCAGTTTAGGTAAGGCAGCACATTTAATGAATTCACATTTAAGTGAATTCCTCACAGGGATGACGACCTCTGTTGAAATAGGTCAGGATGTACAGTTTGTGGTGAAAGTTCTACTTGACTTTGATCTAGCTGTTTGAAACTGAGAGCTAACAGATAATAAGAGTTGCACTGGTTACAAATGAATAAATAAGTAACATTATGGGGTTTTAAATGACCAAGGAGTAGATTGTGACATTGACTGGGTATTTAGGGAAGGACTCCCTCCTGATACCAAAAGTTAGGTCTGTGCAAAGTACACCAAGGGGAAAAAAGTTTAGACAAGAGTTTAGGTTTCAAGATAAATGTTCTGCTCTATTGGCACTGGTTTTAAGTCTTTTGTGCTACTTTTTAGGCATTGCTGTGTAAGTTTTGGTGGTGCGTGGGTACAATGAAGCCAGGAGGGATAGAAAGGGAAATGATGTGTGTGCTGCAGGCTAAACAGGGGCTCTTCCTTATGCCTCATAACCACCTGTGTGTGACAGTTTCACATTTCCTATCAAATTATTATCTTCATTCATTTCTACTTGTGAATGAAGTTCGGAGACTAAGAAAAAGCCAGCTGTTGGAATAGAAAGCACTTTAGGATAAAATGGTCTTGTTGAAATCACCAGTTAAAAAGTTAAGCCCCTGATGTACAAATAACTAAAACACATACATACAAAGACAGTGCTTCTTGTTCAATGATTTACTTCACAGCTGATTCATAATCAAATGAACAAGAATCTGCAAGAACAGAACATGGTGGGCAGGGTCCAGTAATTCCAAATGTTGTCATCCTAGCTCTTCCTGAAGTATATTGAATCCTCCAAGTATATCCCGTTGTGCTAACTAGACTTTAAGCCTTTTGTCTGTAGATTCATTCACAAAGTTTCTCCCTCAGAACAAAGAGCATGCCATCCTGTAAAGTCCTCTTCCTGATTTTTTTTCACCCAATTTCTTAGTTTCTTTCAGTTGCTTTTCAGACCCCAGCAGCCAGATTCTGCCCTCATCTTTCCAGTGACACTCTTCTGGCAGATTACTAAAGACCGATTTGTAGACCTGTCCATGTGGCCTCTCTCAACACCATTGATGTGGCCTTATTCATACCGCCTCTCTGACCACTTAACATTGTCCCTTAGATGTTAAAGGTCCTTATATTAATCGTTTTATTTTAGCTCCTTTACGTTTTACATTTTGTCCTGAGGAATCTCAGCTACATGCATGGTCTTCAATATATGCTGATAATTCTCATTCACGTAGCTCTCCTGTTGGCTTTTCCCCACTCGTTTAAAAACAACCACTTCACTTTGCTGGACTCTACCTTGAATGCCTCATTTTCAGCTCACACTCATGCTGTGCCTTTATTTAGACTTGTTGTGGTTGTTTCCCCACATTCTGGAAGCTCCTTACCTAAATCCTATTTATTCCTTAATGCTTAGCACCGTTTATTACTCTTGTTTCCATGGCACTACATTGTACTTCTGTTTTAGAGACTACCTTCCTCTGAAGCATGTGACAGGTTCATTTACTATCCAGCCCACCAAAACTCAGTTTTTGAGCTCCTCTAACCCTCACCATCATGAGTGCTTAGTAAATGTTGAGTTGGAATGAATTTATTCCTACAGGTTGCACTTGTATCTCTCGCCAAGTGTTCTGGCCAAATAATTCTGGAATGATTTCCTTACCTTAAGGGAGTCTGATCTGGGAAGAGCCTGGGACATGATGTAACTTCATATGCTGTAGAGCTGAATATTCATTTACTTAAGATCTTAGCTCCATTAGAAAGCAGTGAAAACAATGTTGATTTAGAGGCCAGGTACGGTGGCTCACGCCTGTAATCCCAGAACTTTGGGAGGCTGAGATGGGCAGATCACTTAAGGTCAGGAGTTCAAGACCAGCCTGGCCAACCTGGCAAAACCCCATCTCTACTAAAAATACAAAAATTAGCCAGGTGTGGTGGCACATGCCTGTGATCCCAGCTACTCGGGAGGGTAAGGCAGGAGGACGTTACAGTGAGCACACCACTGTACTCCATCCTGGGCAACAGAGTTAAACTGTATCTCAAAAAAAAAAAAAAAAAAAAAAAAATGCAGTATTGATTTAGAGCTAAGGTCACCTGACGCTCAGGCCAGTAATATTTCTCCCTGCACCATGCTATTGTCCAAGGCAGATACTGTAATGCTCTACACTGCTGAAAAACTAAGCTTGAGATGCATGAAAGAACACATAGAGATGGGGAGTCAGTTCTCCATACATTTTGTGAGTAGAGGCATTGGTGTTTTGTTCCAAACTATCCAATCGAGAATGTTTGTATAATGACAGCTTTGGAAGATAGAGACTATCTTCCTCTGGATCATAGGACAGGTTTGTTTACTATCCGATACAGTCAAAATAGTATTTCCCTCTAATGCAGAAGTCAGGCCAGTTTGCTTGTGACCTCATTAGATTTGGGCTGTGATGCAAACCCACTGCATGTGCAGTATCCACCTAGCTTGCCCTGTGTCACTCCCATGGGATCTGGGGCTCAAACTCATGTTGCTTGCTATGTTCTAAATAATTAAGTCTGTTTTCTGACCCAGGAGTCTCATGTCTTCTGCCAGCATTCAGAAAACTAGTTTTCAAGAAGGGTAACATCTTAGACCTTTACAGCTCTTGACACAGAGCAATATTGAGAAATAAAATCAGGTAAAAGTTATTTAATATAGCAGTTCATAATTTAGGCCATGGATCATCTCTGCAGAGAATCCTACCATGCTGCATTCTTGCTTTAAACCTTTCACCCTCTAAAACGATGCCCAAGAGCCAATGTTAGTCATGGTCTTCCTGTATTTGCTCTAGGTAAGCTGTTTCATAGCCTTCCAGGACAACACTTGCACAGTCATGTTATCTTTAAGCACCAACAAAAGAAATGGAGAAATTTGAGCCATGTGTCCTGAGCTCTGAAAGGCAGCAATCATCTTGACCCCAAGCATACACCATGTTCAGCTTCCTCCCCTTGGCCAGGTACCACAGCTCCTTCTATCCCAGTGATCAGCAGGCCCTCCAGCATGAAGACCTTTGAGAAGGATCTATAGCTGTCAACTCCTAATATGTTTTGTGCACTATCATCAATCACCTTGAAGTAAACCAGACTAGTTATTTTCATGCTGAGTTTGAAAACAGTGCCTTCTTTTTGATGTCTCTTGTAGGGTATTAGCAGAGGGATCTCAATTTTTACTTTATACCCGAAGGGCAGCTTTTTGGTCTGATAGTTATAGTGCAATCATTCATATTTTAAATCACAAATACCCCCACCCCTTGATGAAAACTCCAGTCTGTGGCATGGGTGTACATTCACTGCCTAAACCATCTTTGGCCAAAATTTGTGTGTATATGAAGTCATTCTACTTTAGCATACTCAAAGGCATCCTTTAAACCATTTATCTGCTTGTACACAATAGCCAAAGGAATATTTGTTACTATGGCTGATGTAATAAACTATCACAAATTTAGTGGCTGAAAAAAACAAAGTTATTCTCTTTTACTTTTGGAGTCCAAATTCATGGGGCCAAAATGAAGGTGCTGGCACTCTGCTCTAGGGCAGGATCCGTTTCTTGCCTTTTCCAGTTTCTGGTAGTTGCCAACATTCTTTGGCTTGTGGCCACATCACCTCCAGTCTCTGCCTCTGTGGCAACACTGCCATCTCCTCTTCTGTCTGAAACCTTCCTCTTACATAGACATTTGTGACTGCATTTTAAGGTCACCAGATCATCTAGGATAATCTCCCCTTCTCAAGACCCTTCACTACATCTGCAAAGCCCATTTTTTGCCAACGAAAGTAACATTCACAGGTTGCAGGGATAAGGATGTGGCTATCTATCTTTTGGGGAATCATTACTCATCCTATCAGTGTGGTAAAGCTTGCAAGTAAATTAAAATTTTGTCGCTGTTCACAAATCAATTTAGCAGAGGATGGGAATAGGACTAATTATAACCCGTATCCCCACAACAACTCCTAAGTTGTTTCCTTATAAATACAAATTCCATACAGGACAGTCTTGGGTAATTGTTATTCTATACTCCTAAGTTTCCTGGTTTGGTTATATTGTCCTCCTGTTATAAATAGTCTTATGATAACAATTAGTTGACTTCTACAAGTACAAACTACTATTTAAACTACAATTTGGGTTCCCAGAGGGCAGAAAGTTCTGTCTGAACTGTTTTACAGCCAAAGTTGCTTTTTATTGTTTTGGGATGTATTCTCTACTTATACCACAATTTTCAAGGATGATTATTTCAGGTATGCTTTCTGAGAGACTCCATGCGGTTGAGAATTATGATCAATCTCACTGGTGAAACCAGATTCAAAATAAACTTATCCACAGGGTCCATGTCTGATTGGAAGCACAGCTTCCAGGCTGCTGTGCATGTATGGGTAAGGTAGAAGCAAAGAATGAAATAAGTTGGCTCTACCAGCTCTCCGTGGAGCCTTGTTTCACAGTAGGAGGGGTGGATGCTCTCAAGAAACTCCACCATTCATACCAACAAACTTATTTTGCTTCATATGCTAACATTTCCAGTATGTTCCTATTTTCAAAGTTATTTTGAGTTCACAAGAGATTCACTGTGAATTTACCCAATAGCATAATAAATGAATAAACTACCTTTTTTTTTTTTTTTTTTTTGAGACAGAGTCTCACTCTGTTGCCTAGGCTGGAGTGCAGTGGCGTGATCTCAGCAGGTTCACTGCAACCTCCACCTCCCGGGTTCAAGTGATTCTTCTGCCTCAGCCTCCCAAGTAGCTGGGACCACAGGCGCCCACCACCACACCCGGCTAATTTTTTGTATTTTTAGTAGAGACGGATTTCACTGTGTTAGCCAGGATGGTCTCGATCTCCTGACCTCGTGATCTGCCCGCCTTGGCCTGCTAAAGTGCTGGGATTGCAGGTGTGAGCCACCATGCCCAGCCTAAACTACCTATCTTTCTATTTAAAGAACAGATAGAAGAGCTTGAATGTAATATTTATTTGGTGAATTTACATGTGAGGTCATTTACAAAAGAAAGATACAGATGCAGCTTTCAGTGCAGTTTCAAATATTTTCACAACAGGCAATAGTCCATGAGAATTTGGAATGACAGTATAGAATGGCACATGCTTCAGTTTTCTTTGTGTTTCTCTACCCAACCCCAAGGTGAAAGAAGGGAGAAGAGTAGAAGAAAATGTCAGTGTTAATGTAAATACAGCCATGCAAATAAAAACTTTTTTAAAGTCAGAGGTCATTCAGAGATGTAGAACATTTCTGTATTTGGGGGTTATCAGAAGGTGCATAATTTAAAAACAAAATGCAGCGGTCTCAAACTTCCCATCATCCAAATCATCTTGAATTATATTAACTGCACCAACTAATTAGTGACCTCCTCAGTATTTTCCAAAGATTGACTTTGAAAGGGAGTCATTTCTAATAGTTTCTAAAAAACATAGCATTTGTAGATAAATCTTTTTGGTTTCAACAGAATTAAGCACCCTTAAGGGGTGTAAAAATGCTCCTTTACTCCCAACAGTGTAAACCATAATTATAATTCGTTCTTAAATAAACCTCTCCCCATCCTGAGTATTTTAAAACAAAAGACCCCTGAAGAACACAACCCTTCCCTCACCAGAAAAATCTAGCATATAAGCAAAAGGATGGTCTATAAAAGTGGAAAATGGAAATAAATTGTAAAGTGATTTCTAAGTAAGGAGGTGGAGTAAAGCTTAAACACTGTCAGCATCCCTAGTGAAGACCTGGACCTGGGTAGTTAGTCCTTAGAGATCAAGGTTAGCTCACTACAAAAAAAGCACTCTACATGTCCTCAGCATCTTCAAAAATAAGTGGCTCAAAATTCCTTAAGCACATGTAGCCATAGTTAAAGCACTAAACTTGTTATTTCAGGAAATACTATGCTCTGGCTCCAAGTCTTACATCCTTTTTGACCCTTTAGCCACATGTCCTTCACTAGAAATTTTAAGCTATTTTAATACTCCCATATATCACACTTACTCTATTTGGGTTTTACATACAAGCAATCTGCACTTTGATTTTAAAAAAGTTCTAAAATTTTTTAAAGAGATGGGGTCTTGCTATATTGCCCAGGCTGGAGTGCAGTGGCTATTCGCAGGTGCAATCATCATGGCACATTACAGCCTCGAGCTCCTGGTCTCAAGCCTCTTGCCTCAGCCTCCCTAGTAGCTGAGACTATAAATAGTATATACAGTGCCACTGTACCCTCTATCCTACACTTTTAAAAGCTCACCATTAAATAGTACTAATTATTATAGAAAATAGTCACAAACAATTATAAACACACTTCTGTTTCATCTTACCTCTTGTCTGGTCCACTCCCCCATCAATACTCAGTCTTCCAGCACATATATCAATTAGAATATTTTGCATCTGCAAAATTTACTGTAAGAAAATCTGCTGTTGTGGACTTTAAGAAGAATGTACACTATCCATTAGAGTGGAAAGGGGCCAAGAGGATTAATAAGTGCCACCAAGTTTCTAAAACTCTGCAGAATCAGAGGCATTGTGCATACTGACAATGGTTTAAAGGGTCTCTCAATTTTACTTTAATCCCCCATTTAACCTTTGTTTCTTTCAAAAAAAATCAACTGAAAGCGGTTAATATAAATCTATTTTACAGCATTTACTACCTTAATTTAAAAATCAACATGCTGTAAAATACTTACATTATTCACACATATATATAAAGACGAAATCATCCAGAACATAATCAACCCCCAACCCCCACTAAAAAAAAAAAATCAACAAATCAGTTTTTATTTGCATGGCCAATTATCATTTGTACTCTTTGCAACTTTATTTAAAAATCCCTTTAACATGTTCTAATCTTTTGTTGCACAGGGAATAAAAGCTGCAAGACTGCAAACTTCCTTCAACAGCCACACCCACAACACCTAGACATGAAACAGATGTAACAAATAACAACACCACAAACAGAAATACTAATTTCCACCATTCAACACAGTTCATGACAGTGTCTTTAGGGTTCAGTTGAAGAGGGGGTAAACTTTTAAAAAGAGGGTCAGTCTGCTTTCCCCCTGTTTTATAGTGTTGGTGGTTTTAATCCGTATTTCTTTGCAACTTCTGTCTGGGCATGGGCGGCATCGCAAAGTGAATACAGATGGGCCATCTCCATTTCCGATTTGGCCAGGTTAATAGCTTTGTTGAACATGTCAATGGCTTTCTCCATGTTTCCTCTAAAAGAACAAAATTTTTAAGTCTCAGATTCAACAAGCACTTCACAATATTCAGTGAAGGTTGTAAGTGATGCTACATGAAGTCTGACCACTAAGTTTCTACTATGATTCTAGTAAAATGCTTCTTTTAAAATAAACAAGAGTACCTACCACATTGAAAGCACTCAATGAATGTCAACTACTATTACAAATACTATGTGCTTACATTATATCCCCTGTATTCTGTGTTTACTGATAACAGTGAGACTAGGGAAATTAATTGGCTTATTTAAAATCACAATTCCGTCTGGTTCCTAAATTCTACATGTTTCTACTGTTAACATGAGTCTCCTTTAGAAAGCAGTGACATAATATCGGGACACTAATGACATGGAAGGGCCTTACCTTCACAGACTGATGTGGGCCCACCTCTTTCTGTTTCATCTCTTACCAGCACGTCCCCAACCCCATGCATCTCTACTCTTCAGGCAGTCTATGTGAGTTCCTTGATTGTGCTGCACACTCACACCTACTAAATACTCAGATTTATTGCCTCTGCCTGATTCTGGTCAAATCCACAGCTATCTAAGAACCAACTGTTTTAAGTAACTAGTATTAGCTACATATATATGCAATCCTACAAAGAATATTAAGTCCCTACTATATATATATACCTGCATATACAGAGAGTCTAACTGGCATACATGTTAGTAAGGTACATTTTATTGGCATATGTGCCAGTTAGACTCTTTATATGCCAGTAAGAGGTACCACTAGGGTGACTATATTTAATCCCCTATTATAATATATGGCAACATGATAGGTGTATTTTTAAAAAAACTTTTTTCAAGAGTTCATATTCTGGCATTAGGCCAACAGCTAGCAGATCTGCAAAATCCTAGGATAATCTGCAATTTCATTTATTCAAATTCACTTATTTAATTGTAAGGTTCAGAATGGATTTTTTAAAAGTTCAATTAATATGTGAACAAAATTCCATCAAACCCTAAATCAGAGGTCTTTAATTAACCCAGGATCTATGAAAGCCTTAAATTAAAAGCAAAGTGTTTTTGTGTGCATTACTCTAAGAAGAATCCACAGCTTTGCTCAAAAAAGATTAAGAACTACCACCCTATCCTATTCTAGTACAAGAATATTTTATTCACATTAACAAATTAGCAATTAAGAAATAATTTAGGCCAGGCACAGTGGCTCACACCTGTAATCCCAGCACTTCAGGAGGCTGAGATGGGCAAATCACTTGAGGCCAAGAGTTTGAGACCATCCTGGCCAACATGGCAAAAGCCCATCTCTGCCAAAAATACAAAAAGTTAGCTGGGCATGGTGGTGCATGCCTGTAGTCCCAGCTACTTGGGTGGCTGAGGTACAAGAATCGCTTGAACCCGGGAGGCAGAGGTTGCAGAGTCAAGATTGTGCCACTGTACTCCAGCCTGGGCTGGAGACTCTGTCTCACAAAAAGAAGAAAAAAAAAACTTAATATTTACATGCCACTGTGGGTACAGAATGGTTCAAAAGAAACACAATTTTTTTTTTTTTACCAGCCTATATATATTCTGCCTACTGTAGAGCAGGGAGAGGACTACAGGAGGGGCTGAATGATAGGGAATTAAGAAAACTCATGCTGCTTCCTGACAAGTGATAATGCCAAGATCAGTGACTGTCGTATCAGTGATATATGAGCTCAAACCCTGTCTTCTCTATTGGCTTACTGTGCAACCTTGTAAACCTAAGCACTCTGGGCATCAGTTAAATTAGGGATCATATAATCTCCACCTTTATAAAGATGGGGATGAAGATTAATTGAAATAGTACTTAGGAAACATCTAGAAGTTTAGTACTTGGCCTAAAGTAGGAAACTCAAATGAATGGCAATACCAATATTAAGATGGTATACAATAAATCCCATATATAAAACAGCTGTCACCTTTTAATGGTGGATCTTAAGAGCAACTCTGGATAAACACTTACACAAAATAAGAGGTTAAGGACAGAGCTGCAAAAAATGTTCTTATCCAACTCTGATTTTAAAGAAAATTCAGGGGCTCTGAGTTGATGTTGCAACTTGCCCAGTCATTTGGCTGGATGCTTCTTTGGAGGAGGGTCCAGATTTTCTGGCAACTTGGCTACCAATCCTTATGTCACTGCCTAAGCACATTTTTTTTTCCAACGTGAATAATACAGGTGAAAAGAGGAAAGAACATAACAGACTTTAACATGTACGTAATAAGAACAAAAAGCTAAATATCTATGGAGCTACCATACATTTCCTAACAGACTCCAGAAGTTACCTTTGTACTTCAATAGTTCCCATGGTTTCATAGGCAAAATCACATTTATTGTCAATTTCAATAGCCTTGCTGATAAGTTCCAAACCTCTATCCAGATCTTGCTTCCACTGAAGTTGAAGTAAACTGCAAATGCAAAAAAATAGTCAGATGTGACCACGGCCCAGTAGCAGCAGGAATACACACACATTAATATGACTCAATTTCTGCCTTCAATGAACTTATAAGTTAACTTATAAGGAAAGACAAAACCTAAAGCAATATATAACCAGCATCAAATTGTGTTTTTTTTTCTCAACTTGTACTGGTTTGCTAGTCTAAGTTCCTTATTACAAAAAATGTTGAATGGTCTAGGCTCTATTACCAATCTTGCATCCCTTATTTTTCACTTTATATAAATTTAAGTGAAGTTTCTTAGGATAATTCAAGTACGCAAGGACACGAACACTTGTGTATGCTTCCTATTTCGATATAAGCAACAGCTGACAGGATGTTCAGTTTGAAATTAAAACCCTTAACATAGAGCAAGAATAGTACATTAATTTCTTTCTTTTTGTTTTTTTGAGACAGAGCCTCACTCTGCCGCCCAGGCTGGAGAGCAGTGGTGCAATCTTGGCTCACTGCAACCTCTGCCTCCCAGGTTCAAGCGATTCTCACCCCTCAGCCTCCTGAGTAGTTGGGAATCGGGCATGTGCCACCACACCTGGCTAATTTTTTGTAGTTTTAGTAGACACCGGGTTTGACCATGTTGGTCAGGAGGGTTTTGAACTCCCAACCTCAGATGATCTGCCTGCCTCGGCCTCCCAAAGTACTAGGATTACAGGTGTGAGCCACTGCGCCTGGCCTCCTTAACTAATTTCTGTAAGAATGAAAAGACATCCAGGAGCATTAAGAAGTTTGTCAATTAACTTCTCTACCACAGTCCCCTTCCTCAGTGGCCAAAATAAATACATTTTATTACCATGCAAGAAATTTATTATCTCATTGGAACAATCACAAAAATACATACCCTTTATGAACATATGTTGTGGCATTATCTGGTTCCAAATCAATACATTTATCATACATTTCATCAGCTTTACCAAACTGTTGTTGATCTGTTAATGCCTATGTGAGGAGATACTTCAGTTATATTAAGGTAACTGTCAACCTAAGCAGTTAAAAGTATACTTACTATTCATTATAAAAATTTACTTCATTTATTCATTATTACAAAATTATCGTGTTTTGGGGATACAGACTGATTTACATTTTACATCTTAATTATCGGAGTTTTTAGGTGGCACTGCTATAAATATGAAATCTTAACTGTCCTCTTTCTTCAGCAAGTGGTTAGTTATATGCCATAGCAGATAATCTCCAGTAAACTGTTCAATACAGATAATCCCATTCTTAGTCACAGCTCTAATATCACATTCTCATAGGTACAGTCACATCACTTATTCATAATTTATCATAATACAGCCCAAGGGAATTTTTTTTTTTTTTTGAGATAGAGTTTCATTCTTGTCACCCAGGCTGGGGTGCAGTGGCGCAATCTCTGCTTTCTGCAACCTCTGCCTCTTGGGTTCAAGCGATCCCCCTGCCTCAGCCTCCTGAGTAGCTGGGACTACAGGCGCGCAACACCTTGCCTGGCTAATTTTTGTATTTTTAGTAGAGATGGGGTTTCACCATGTTGGCCAGGTTGGTCTCGAACTTCTGACCTCAGGTGATCCACCCACCTTGGCCTCCCAAAGTTCTGGGATTAAAGGAGTGAGCCACCGCACCTGGCCAGGGAATTATCTTAAGGGCAATATTCATTTGGAAGTGTAAGTTAAGATGTATGTGTTAAATGTCTTCAGAGCTATTTCTTTAAAATTATTGATTTTTTAAA
This sequence comes from Pongo abelii, assembly GCF_028885655.2. Taxonomy (NCBI): domain Eukaryota; kingdom Metazoa; phylum Chordata; class Mammalia; order Primates; family Hominidae; genus Pongo; species Pongo abelii. The sequence goes on along the minus strand of NC_085928.1, from coordinate 37,952,922 downwards.
AAGCAGCTATAACTGCTTCAACTAATATATCTCCAAAAATAATTCCCTAATATTATCTATAATACCTAGCCCATATTCAGTTAACCCCGGTTATTTATAAGATGACTTTTAAGAACTATGTGAGTCATTATATTTAGCTCTATGGCTCTTAGTCTTTTCATATCTAAAATAAGCCAACTGAAATATTTTAAAAATCGCTCTTAAAAATATCAAAGAAATGTAGTCAGCACATCTTCTTTATAATAAAAATCAGAAAGATATAGAAAGTAGAAATATTTTTATAGCTTCCACCATTGTGAGCATGGATGCCTTCCTAATATATTTATCTATCTCTATTTACTTATTTGTTTTCTTTCACATGTTGAGTTCATTTTGTATACAATTTTCCCTTTAATAATAGGCAGTGCTATATCTTGCTTTGTAACTTTAATGTATTTGTAACTTTTAATGGCTGCATAATATACCATTAAGTGAGTGTACCACAATTCTGCAAACATAATTCAATCTTCTGTTAACATTTAGGATTTTTCTCCAATTGTCTGTCATAGTTAACAATAATGTAATAAATACTTATTTTAAAAACAAAAGAAGCAGCTATAATCAACTATTTTAAGGCAAATCCCACGGCTGAAATGGAAGGCACAGTTCTGTGGATATCAGACTATGCTCAAGCTGTAACTCTGCGAGTTGGCCAGCATCTACGCCAAAGCTTTGAGGGCCAAGAAAGTTACACTAAGTATATATATATATATATATATATATATACACGCGCGCACACACACACACACACACGTACTGTATGCATATATAAAGTTACATATACTATATAGTGAAGCTAAAATGAGAAAACAGACCAAATAAAAGAAATCTGAGTGCAAACTGACTGTAATAATGCTAATGCTGATGAGAAGACAGCTCATACAAACCAAACCTATCTTGAAGGCAGAACGGTAATAGGGAAATATGCTATTGGGAAAGTTCTGCAGAGGAGTTGTTCCCCAGTAGTGGTTGCTATTCGGTGGCCTTTGCTCTTCTAGATGCTTAGAGAAATCTGCACCAAAAAAGCCCTTCTGAATTCCATGACAATGATGAGGATGTTGCTGTCATTTCCTGGTTTGTTACTAATTATAAGGCATAAACTCAAGTGTACCCATTCATAGGATTAAAATGTACACTTTAATGTAGTTATATGTAAGACCTACCTCTAAAGAACAGATCCAACACAAATCAATTTTCTCATAGTTCCACCCTCAATAAACCCTTAAAATCTTTGTGAAATTGTTCTTATAACCTGCCTAGAGATACCATGAAGGAAATTAAAAACAAAATAAGCATCCTTAAGAATGGTTTAAGGAGAGGGGTCAACCAGCGATGGTATTTTTTTTTTTTTTTTTTTGGAAATGGAGTCTCACTCTGTTGCCCAGGCTGGAGTGCAGTAGTGCAATCTCAGCTCACTGCAACCTCCGCCTCCCGGGTTCAAGCGATTCTCCTACCTCAGCCTCCCGAGTTGCTGGGATAACAGGTGTGTGCCAAACCACACCCAGCTAATTTTTGTATTTTTAGTAGAGATGGGGTTTCTCCATGCTGGCCAGGCTAGTCTCAAACTCCTGGCTCAAGTGATCCGCCTGCCTCAGCCTCCCAAAGTCCTGGGACTGTAGGCAGGAGCCACCACACCCAGCCAGGGGATAGTAATTTGTTATCGTTTCCTATTTCTGTGCTGTGGGGAAAAACCCAACATGTCTTTTGTAATTAAAAAGAAAAATAAATTATACAGAGCAGCAGTCCCCAACACTTTCCCAGCACTTCTGGCACCACGGACCGGTTTTGTGGACGACAATTTTTGCATGGATGGGGTAGGAGGAGGAGTGATGGTTTTGGGATGAAACTGTTCCACCTCAGATCATCAGGCATGAGAATCTAATGCTGCTGCAGATTTGACAGTGACAGGAGGTGGAGCTCAGGTGGTAATGCTTGCCCAATGCTCACCTGCTGTGCAGCCCCATTCCTAAGAGGCCACGAAGCAGCTGTACCCCTGATATAGAGTATTGAGATGGCTAGTTTATGTAGACACCAAAACCAATTTTCAGCTTTAAGAAAGAAAACTGAGTCATTCAGAGATCATTTATTTGAGGGGAAAATGTATGACCGTCAGTACAAGAAGCTAATCATTTTCATTTAAATGAATGATTTAAAACTAAGAAGTTTTCAAGAATTTCAGACTACAATAAAAAAATTCAGATTTAAATCCTGCTTTCCATAGCTTCAATCCTAAACCAAGAGAGTTTCAAGAATTTTAGATAAAGCAAAGATAAATTAAAATAAACTGTTACCACAACCTAGCCATATAAAAAGGCAGTGACCAGATAGAAAGAAAAGCCTTTCCGTGGATATTTTCTCCACCAATTGCATACAGTAAATTTTCCTAAGGTAATTACTTTTTGCAAAACCAATCCAAATGAAGACAGGAGAGAAATTCTCGCCTTAAGCTTCCCCATATTGAGTTTAGGGCCATGATTTCCAAATTGGGTAACAAAGGAGCCTCTTCTGAGGTGATTCGGGACCAACCAGGGGCCATGAGAATCAATCAGGAACAAAGCCACCTGCTTCCAAAGAAGCTGCAACCATGATAACACTGTTTTCTGATTTCCATACTGAGATTTAGCATATGCATGCAGTTATTTTTAAAAAACCTGAAAAAACATTTACCTGGGCGTATAGTGCATAGCCTTCGGCACACCTTGGAAATTTCTTTATGACCTCTTCAAAACCTTTCATAGCTGCTTGGATTTGTGAAGAGTTGTTTCCTGTATATGCCTGGCGGTACTATAAAAAATCAAAACAGGCCTGTCAAATCAAGAACTCAAAAACTCATGGAATGTTAACATAAACACACAAAATTACATAAATATTTTCAAAAAAACCAGGTGATTTGCTAACATAATCTGCAGCATCCAAAAGGGTTCCAAGTAGGTATCTCAGCAGCAGAGAGCCAAAGGTTATGTACAACTAGGACTCCATGACCACTATACAATTTCAAGATGTTCAATACTGTAGAAGTGGGCATACTAATTTGTAAGAAGTGAACTTTGCAATAAATGAATTTTAAATCTAGTAAAATTTTTGTCATTTTTTTCATTTATAATATATATTTGTGACACAATTTCTTCCTTTAAACTGAACATTCTTTTAGGACTCTAGCCATACAGCTAGCTGGAAGTATCTTTTACTAGAAAAATTTTTACTTAAAAAAAAAAAAAACACACAACCTTTTGAGCTTTGTGTTTCTGAATATTAAGAAACAGTTCTATGAAGCAGGGGTGAGAGAGCAAGTTACATGGTGTCATATTTACAGAGTATTTCCTCAAAATGTTTTTGCTCTTTGTATTGATTTATGGTGAAGCAGGGAGACCAGTTCTGTTTAGGGAAGTATAAAATCAGGGACAAACATCTATCAAGATGAACTCAAACGAATGTCCAGAGAAATACAAGAGCTAGGTATCAATCAGCACCTTTTTTCCTCAGTAGTTATCCTTTGGGAAAGAAAGAAAGAGAAGACTTTGTAGACAATGAGATACTCATTTTTCTTGACACTGGAAAATAAAAGTGATGTTTAGGAAAATACAAAAGAAAGTAGTACCTACCAATGCAAAACATTTCTGTGCTTGTGCCAGAGCAGACTCAGGTCTTAACCTAATACATTCATCAAAATCTGCCACTGCTTCTTCAACTTGATCAAGGAGTATTTTCAGCTAAGAAAAAAATACGTAAATAAATGTAATTCAACTAGGTGCACCAGTTAAGTATGTTCTGTGTCTCATCTCTATTATTACACCTCAGCATAATGCTGAGCATGTAGTAATAATATATAATTACTTTCTAGAAACAGTGAATTTAAAAATCTTGAAATTTAAAAGGCAAGATTTCAAAACATAAAAATGGTATCCAACTTTTAGAAAGGGCTACAAGCCAACCATTTCTGCACTGCAATTCTGATCACTATTAAGCAAGAAACCCCTTCTTCTAGAAAACTAAACATCCTGTACATTCTAATATCAAAGCAGGTTAGACATCAGATAATTACCTTTCAAATTAATCTTCAGACACTACCAGTAAAGATCAAAATGTCAAGAATTTTAAGAGGTTATCTCAACACTTAACACCCTTCTGAAAGAAATACAGTCATGCATAATTACATTTCAATCAACAGACCACATATACAACAGTGGTCCCAAAAGATTATAATACTGCATTTTTACTGTACCTTTTCTATGTTTAGATATGTTTTAGACACACAGATACTTACCATTGTGTTATAACTGCCTATAGTATTTGGTATAGTAACATGCTATACAGGTTTGTAGCTTAGGAGCAACAGGCTACAACGTACAGCTTAGGTGTATAGTAGGCTATACCATCTAGGTCTGTAGAAGTACACTCTACGATGTCTGCACAACAAAATCGCCTAATAATGCACTTCCCTGGCAGGACACATGACCCTATTAGGTAAAATTCTCCATTAGAAAGAACTTCGGCTCTTCTGTTATTATTAATGCATAGCCCACTTTCTACCATAATGCATTCCAAGAAGCCATGTTAAGCTGATTACAGAGCCATGTTTTCCCCACCCGAGGCAGTAATTGGAAACTGTTTCTTCACTATATATTTCTACTAAAAAACTAATATGCCTGTTATAAAACTTCAAAAGATAAATATATTTATTTTTACTATTTGGACAGTCCAGACTATTTCCTTATAGCAAGAAGCTCACAAAAATCATCCTGTTGATTCTAGTATTAACTCACATTGCTTACTAAATGTTATTAATGTTTTACTCATTGAAACCTATGAACCAGAAACACCAGAAAAACAAACTCGAACTGGTAAGCCAACAGTTTTTGCCTTCCTTTACTCTTTTTTCATAAGTAAATACCAAAATTAAAGACAAATATTCAAGACAGACTAAACAAAGGCCAATTCAAACTGTAAACCACTGTGATACTTTGTTCACAGCTATCAGAAATTATATAAGAAAACTCAAGAAAATTACATAAGAAATTCTCAAAAATGGTATCAAAGCTCAATCCACAAGTCAGACCTCTAGGTAAGAAAACAGACTTACCTGTCCTCGGTGGTGATAAACATCTGCATTCTGAGGATCGATGTCAGCAGCCATGTTAAAATCCTGAGTGGACAGCAAAGGCTGCTGCTGTTGCATGTACATGCTGCCTCTTTTGATGAGAGCATTTGCTCGAAGCTATATATCCCAAGTGAGGAAAGGTTCATTACTTTTTTTTTTTTCCTCCAATCTAGTTTCTTTAAATAACAGCTTTTTTCTATAATCCACATATCACAAAGGTCACCCTTTTAAAGTATGCATGTCAGCTGTTTTTAGTATATTCACTAAGTTGTGTGTTGATTACCACCATCTAATTCCAGAACATTTTCATCACCCTTAAAAGAAACCCCATACAAATAAGCAGTCACTCTCCATCCCCCTCACCTCCTACTCTTCAGCACCTAGAAACCACCAACCTATTTTCTATTTCTACGGATTTGTATATTCTGGATGTTTCATATAAGTGGAATCATACATTATATATAGCCTTTTGTGTCTGGCTTCTTTGATTTAGCATAATGTTTCCACAGTTCATCCATATTGTAGCATGTATCAGTTTTTCATTCTTTTATTATGCCTGAAAAATATTCCATTGTACAGATATCACATTTTATTTACCCATTCATCAACTGATGGACATTTGAGCTACTTCCACTTTTTGGCTACCATAAATAATGCTGCTATGAACATTCACATACTAGGTTTTTAAAAAATCTTTTTTAAAATAGAGATGAGATTTTGCTATGTTGCCCAGGGTAGTCTAGAACTCCTGGGTTCCCAAAGTGCTGGGATTACAGGTGTGAGCCTCCACACCCAGCTCTCATGTACAGGTTTTTGTGTTAATGAATGTACTAAATTCTCTTGGGTATATACCTAGGAGTGGAATTACTAGATCATATGGTAACTTTCTGAGGAACTGCCAAACTAATTTCCAAAAGGGCTTTACCATTGTATTAATATATTTCCACCAGCAATGTATGAGGGTTCCAATTTTCCACATCTTCAAAAACACTTACTATTATCCAATGTTTTTTATTAGAGCCTTATTGTCTTTTTGATTATAGCCATCCTAGTAGGTGTGAAGTGGCATCTCACGGTGGTTTTGATTTGCATTTCCCTAATGGCTAATGATACCAACAATCTTGTCATTTATTATTGGTCATTTGTATATTCTTTGGAGAAATGTGTATTCAGATCCTTTGCCCATTTTTAACTTAGGTTGTCTTTTTATTGTTGAGCTCTAAGAGTTCTTTATTCTGGATACAAGCTCCTAATCAGATACATGATTTGTGAGTATTTTTCCCATGTTGTGTGATGTGTTTTCTCTTTCTTGATGGTGTCTTTTCACACAGAAGTTTTGTTTTTTTGAGACGGGATCTCTGTCACCCAGGCTGGAGTACAGTGGCACAATCACGGCTCACCGCAGACTTGACCTCCCAGGTACAGGTGATCCTCCCACCTCAGCCTCCTGAGTGGCTACGACTACATGCACATGCCATCATGCCCAGCTGATTTTCAGGCATGAGCCACCACCCCCAGCCAAGCACAGAAGTCTGATCACGTCCAATCTATCTTTTTTTTTTTTTGGTTGCTTGTGCTTTTGGTGCCATATCTAAGAAACTACTGCTTATCTAAGGTAACAAACATTTAGTCCTCTATCCTAAGAGTTTTATAGTTTTAGCTCTTACATTTAGGGCTCTAATCCATTTTGAGTTAATTTTTGTGCATGGCATATGGTAGGCATCATTACTACTTGCCATTAAAAGTCATGTGATCATGAAAACAATACGTTTAAAATTTTGTTCAAAGCAATACTACATACATATAGAACAAATAATATCCTCCACAATTACAACAAAAACATATAACATATAACAGTTGTAATCATCAGGAAAATCAGCAGAAAATAATATTAAAGATAATATTATGAGGGTATCTTCAATTTGAAAATCTCATTTTGAAAGAAACTTTTAACAATATTTAGGTCTTAAAAACAACTTTTATATCCCCCCAAATATAGGAGAGGAGAGAGGCTACAGAGTTCATTTAATGCAATGAGGAAACAGGTCACAGAGATGTTAACAAACTAATAAGTAATATAGTTAATTGGTGGTTAAATTGTTTTGTTACACTGAATAGAATGTAACAATTCAACAGATGCCCCTGAATCTTAATTATGAAATGTGTAATACATAGCACATTAAGAATACTTAGAAAATGAAAGGCTGTTCCAACTGTACAACTGCGAGACTTTTGCCATATTTATACATTCTATTTTTAGAACCTTTCTGAATATATTAATGTGTTTTTATTAAGTGTTTTATAACCTGGTGCTACATATTACACGTTACTTACAGCATTATCTACAGAATTGCTATATCACCTTTACCACTGCCCAAATACATACAGTCCAATAAGGTGGGCAGTGGCTACAGGGAGAAGATGAAACTACCAGATGCTATAGGAAAAAAAAATTTCCTTTCCTAAATAAAGATAAATATCATTGATATTTATGTTTTCAGATTCACTGCACCAACTACATTATTATTAAGAGTAATTTCTTCAAAAACAAAAACAGCCCTTTGAAGAATGGCAGTTGAAATGCTTTTAAAAATCTGGCAAAACATAATGAAAGGCATCACCTTCTATTTAATAATTTCTTCACACACATTTTTTAATGTACCTTCACATTAGCTTCTTTCAAACTGATGACTTTATCTAAATCTGGTTTGGCCGCATTGGCATTGCCAATAAGCAGGTAGAAGGTAGCTCGTAGTAGCAATGCTTCTGCCATGTATTTGCCTTCAGCATCTATTTCTTTTGAGCATTCACTTATGATTTTATCGTAGTTTTCTTCTTCCATATACTGTTTGGCCTTTAAGTATCCAGAACTGAAAATAAAAACAAACATAGGAAATTATTTACTAAGAAAAAATTAAATGTGGCTGGGTGTGGTGGCCACGCCTGTAATCCCAGCACTTTGGGAGGCCGAGGTGGGTGGATCACGAGGTCAGGCGTTCCAGACCAGCCTGGCCAACATGGTGAAACCCGTCTCTACTAAAAATACAAAAATTAGCTGGGCGTGGTGGCACGTGCCTGTATCCCAGCTACTTAGGAGGCTGAGGCAGGAGAATCGCTTGAACCCGGGAGGTGGAGGTTGCAGTGAGCCGAGATGGTGCCACCGCATTCCAGCCTGGGAGACAGAGCGAGACTCCATCTCAAAAAAAGAAAGAAAGAAAAGAAAAGAAAGAAAGAATTAAATGTTAAAACATGCCACATTTGGCACACCTGAGTTAATTAAGCAATTGTCTATTTCCCCTTAACAAGATCATCAGCCAGTGTGGCATGGAGTTGGGGTAGGGAGGGGTGGTGCGGTTAAACAGATTAGGATTTTTGATGTAGACGGGGATTTTCTTGAAACCTTGGACGAGGAGTTTTAAAAAGGAAGCAGCAGAGTCCTGGTATCAGCTTAGACATTTAGATACTGAAAAGATGAGCTAATGAAAGAGAGACTGATCTGCAACATGGGTAAGGATCCTGTCTTATTCACCTTCATATCTGAGGCACATCAATGGTACTCAACAGTTGTTTAACGGCTAAAAGAAGGAACAGGGAAATAGGAAATAAGTGAGTTTAGAGTCGCCAAGGCGGGCAGATCATGAGGTCAGGAGATCGAGACCATCCTGGCAAACATGGTGAAACCCCGTCTCTAATAAAAATACAAAAAAATTAGCCGGGCAAGGTGGCGGGTGCCTATAGTCCCAGCTACTTGGGAGGCTGAGGCAGGAGAATGGTGTGAACCCGGGAGGTGGAGCTTGCAGTGAGCCGAGATCGCGCCACTGCACTCCAGCCTGGGTGACAGAGCGAGAGTCTGTCTCAAAAATAAATGAATAAATAAATAAATAAATAACTGAACTTATTAAAGAAGCAAATTTAAAGGAAGACTCTTCAATCAATTAATACTTTAAAAAACACCCTTCTCTATGTTTTAAAAAGCAGTGAGCACAGTATCTCTTATTATTCTTCTAAGATGACGACTTTTATGGAGATGCTTGTAGAAGTAATTTTTTTTAACTGAAATTTGTACTAGGTGTCATGAGGTACATGAGGTATCTTCCAAACATAAGGCACTGTAAATTAAAGTACATTTTCTCATTTCAATTGTTATATCTATATACAGAAAACTGGCAAATGACTTAAAAGTTACATCAGGCCAGACATGGTGGCTCATGCCTGCAATCCCAGTAGTCTGGAAGGCTAATGTGGGAGGATCACCTGAGCCCAGGAGTTCAAGACCAGCCGGGGAAACATGGCAAGACCCCATCTCCATAATTAAAAACAAAAAAAAAATTAGCCAGGTATGGTGGTGTGCACCTAGAGTCCCAGCTACTCAAGACGTTGAGGCGAGAGGATAGCTTGATTCCAGGAGTTGGAGGCTGTAGTGAACTATGATTGCAACACTCCACTCCAGCCTGAGTGACCCCCTCTCTCTCCTTTTTGTTTTTTGAGACAGAGTCTTGCTCTGTTCCCCAGGCTGGAGTGCAGTGGCATGATCTTGGCTCACTTCAACCTCTGCCTCTGGGACTCAAGCAATCCTCTCACCTCAGCCTCCCTAGTTGCTGAGACTACAGGTGGACAGCACCATGCCAAGCTAATTTTTGTTATTCTTCTGTAGAGACAGGGTTTCTCCATGTTGCCCAGGCTAGTCTCAAACTCCTGGGCTCAAGCAATCTGCCCACCTCAGCCTCTCAAAAGTGTTGGGATTACAGGCATGAGCCACCATGCCTGACCTGACCCTGTCTCTTAAAAAAAAAATTTAAAAAGTTATGTCAGTCAAAAATCTTATAAGCTCTATGCTAACCTCTCCTGTAATGACATTCCAAAGTTGCCTACATCCTAGTTTTGTTTCTCAGGTCACCAGGCTAAGAAAACACAAACAGTCCAGATGCAGTGGCTCACACCTGTAATTCCAACACTTTGGAAGGCCAAGGTGGGCGGATCACCTGAGGTCGGGAGTTCGAGACCAGCCTGGCCAACATGGTGAAACTCCGTCTCTACTCAAAATACAAAAATTAGCTGGTGTCGTGGCATGCGCCTGTAATCCCAGCTACTAGGGAAGCTGAGGCTGGAGAATTGCTTGATCCCAGGAAGCAGAGGTTGCAGTGAGCCAAGATTGCATCAGATTAGAAGTAATCCCACTTACTGAAGAACATAAGTTGTAGTTATTTATAAGCATGATTTCTATACCTCACAATCACCTTGTAAGGTAAATATTACTAGCTCCATTTAAAGGGTGACAAAGCTAAGGCTCAGAGTAAAATGGAATTTAAAACTTGGGTCCAATTCCAGTTAGTGTGCTGATGCTAGCTAGCTACGTCCTACCATCTCTCAATAAAGCTTTTAGAATAATGGTATTAAATTCATTATAGTTTTTCTGGGACAAGGACTATTTCTTAACCAGAAGAAGAAAGTATTTGCATAACTGTCACAAGAGCTAATACAACATCTTAAACATTTACTTCCCAACTACAATCTTCTCAAAGATTGTGTATCAATGAACTAAAATTTGTACACTGCAGTATAATTATGCACAGTATCTTCTCTTAAAAGGTCACCAGCAATGGTAGAAAAATTGGAAGATAAAAATCAAAAGCAATTTGTTTCTTCAAACCCTCCAGTATGCTGAAGATGCAAAACCCAGTTATGCACAGCTACTAGAACACTATTTCCTTTTCTTCCTAACTCGTTAAAAAAATCATGTTGATAATAGTATTGTACCTTCTCTCAGAGAGGAGGGCTACCCTTGACAGAAAAATACAAGTATTGATAAATATGAATGGAATAAAGCAGGCTAGATGGTTTATATGACATTATATCACTAGGTCTCCAGCTAGAAACATAGTATCCTGTACTTTGGCTTCAGCTCTCTACAGGCTCCAACAAGAAGCCCTCCAAATGGGCATCTTCCTAGACAAGCAGAAAAAACCTTGAAAAAATTCACTCTTTGGGCACCCCTAAAAGTATCTGTTTATAAATTTAAAACTTCCCTGCACTAGAACATCTGCATGTTGAGCTACACAATAATTTTCAAGTTATTGCCTCTATTCAAACACAGCCACTGGATTCAATGGGAGTCCTTTTGAGAAGATCATATAGGACCTTCAGTAAAAGCAGGGTAGACTCCTGGCAGTAAAACCTTGAGTCACCAGAGAAGTAACAGATATATGCTAGAAAGAAAAGTGTTTTTATAATAATAATATTATATAATTTTTAATTATATTTCTGTCTATCTCTATCTGTAGATAGATAGCTGCTGTTGTGAGATGGTTCAGAACCCATATGGGCCCTAAGGAAAGTTCAAAGCAGCCAAAACACCACTAAGTAGACACTATGCTTGACATACTTACTTTTCTTTCACTTCTAAAGCCTCCCCTTCCTTGTCTTTATCTTCATCAGATTTCTCTCCTTTAAGCATGGGCTGGGAAATGATATCATCCGTGAAAGAACTGAAGTAAGATTTGATAAACTGTGGAGATGGCATCAGAGGTTCACGATTCTGAAATTTAGTCATGTTTAAAGACATCAGAATGGGAAATACTAACCAAAGAAGCAGGTACATTGTAGAACACTAAGAATAACTGTCATAAAAGTTGGATTCTCATTTTCAAATAACTAAAATTAAGCTCCAAGCCACAGAACAAAAGACAGTGGAAAAGGTGAAGCTGCCAGTCCCAGCTGTTTAAAGCAGGTTTTAAATGAGAGCCTTTTTCCTCTACAAAGATGTAAGACCACATCTTACACAGGTGCTGAAAATGTTAAGTCCATTTACCTTGGGCTTTCATCTGAAGATCTTTATTACAGGTTAAGTGTCACTGAAAACCATACTGAAATCACATTTCCTGTTTTGATTATTTATTTGAGGCATAGCCACCCAATTCATAATTATGGGAGTATTTTGTTCCTCCCGAAACACAATTACTATTATAAAGTTTTAAATAAAGTGGGAATAACACACCCAAAAGGCTCTCATAATGTATTTTGAATGCTTTATCTACAAAATTCAGCCCAAAGAGTTTAATGGAAACGTGGGATTTTTAACTTTATGTATAACAAATATCATTACTGTTATTTTGGTAATGTCTTCATATTTGAAGGAATAAAGGAATTGGCTTTATAAGTAAATTATCTAATCTAGGATAGATGAAAGTGGGATAGAAAGAGAACTAAAGAGGAAACCTAAGAGAAAACCCATATTGATCTGTGGGCACTCTCTGGGGAGAGAGATTCAATTCGTTTTAATTTAGGATAATAAAATAAATATTTTAAGTCAAATGGTCACCTATCAAAGTGATAAATATGCCTAACTTTAGTAATTTACTAAAGACACTCTGAGAATAAATACGTAGTGGCAATCATTTACCATTTTAGGGGAAAAGCTTAAATAGAAATTTAAATAGCACTTACCTGAAGCTAGATAAATCATTAATGTTTTTTAGTTTCCTATTTCAGCTTAGAAATGAAGCTATCACCTCCCTGCCTTCCATACAGGGTTATAAATTTAAAGTGAAAATAAACTGTTACAAGAAAGGGATTTAAGTATCAAAGGAACAGGATGCAAATTCTAGTTCTGCCACTTATTAGCTATGTGATATCATGCATGTCATTAAACTTCTAGTATCAGTGTTCTCATCTCTAAAATGGCAATAGAAATATTTGCCTTATTTATCTTATACGGTTGTTATAAAAAAATCAAAATAATAATATGGAAGGTATTTTGTGATTTACAAAGTGACAAACAGATTAGAAAATGTGGAAACTGATCTGTAACCTATGTAAATATACATTATTTTATATTTTCTTACCATCTTGCAATCCAATCAGTCTAATTACTCCACACTATGTACAAGGAAACTAGGTTCCTTTGAGGTTCAACTTATGGACTCTACCATGGTGTTTTACAAAGTGATTTTGAGAAACACTAGTCTTATGAGATGCTCGAGAGAAAAAAAAATCCATAGTTTAAAGAGACTGGGGCCAGGCACAGTGGCTCATGCCTGTAATTCTAGCACTCTGGGAGGCTGAGGAAGTTGGACAACTTGAGCTCAGGAGTTCGAGACCAGCCTGGGTAACATGGTGAAACCCTGCCTCTACTAAAGTACAAAAAAATTAGCCAGGCATAATGGTGCATGCCTGTAGTCCCAGCTACTTGGGAGACTGAGGCACAAGAATTGCTTGAACCTGGGAGGCAGAGGTTGCAGTGAGCCAAGATAGCAACTGCAGTCCAGCCTGGGTGACAAAGAAAGAAAAAAAAAAAAAAAAAAAAGAGAGACTGGGAACCACTACAGCTATACCCCTCTTAGAGATTCACAACACACCTTAGTAGATTATTAAAGTCCTGCAGTGAAGAAACTTGTTTTAACTGTTTCACTCAGCTAATATCCAGAGATATAAAATTAAAAATACAGATTACTAAAATAAATTCAAGAAAAAAGCAAATTATTATTAAAGGAAAAAGGAACAATTACCTCACTATTACTGGGATTTAACAGTGAATCTCCAGTGATGTTTAGTGATGCCTATGGTACTCTCTTTACTTACATCTCACCTTGGGCACTTAACTACCACATGCCTTTTATACATAGTAACAGTCAGTCTCTCTCACTAAATTTTAATTCTATAAGGGCAAGGGCCATGTCTTTGAACCCATCCCTCCAAAATGCCAAACATATAGCTTTGTTTAATAAATGATTGTTGAATTAAACTACCTGTTAATAACAGCCTAAAACTAATGCCAACTTACTCAGTATACCTTTAAAAACTTTAATAATATAGAAAAATATTTTCCTGTGAAAGGCCAGATAGTAAATATTTTAGGCTTTGGAGTCTATACAGTCTGTCACAACCACTCAACTCTGCTGTTATATCTCAAAGGCAGCTGAAAACAACATGTGACTGAACATTATTTATAAAAACAGGTAGCAGACTGGATTTGGCCTATGGGCCATAGTGTGGCAATCCCTAACACAGATGAATTTCAATATTCTCCAGGTAGAGTAATGGACAGAGCATATATTCTTACTGAAGAAGGACAAGCCATAAAAACCCAAGATAATAGGAAGAAGAAATATAACCCAGTTCTAATTGCAGTTGTTGCCATTACCACTATGCCTAAGCTTAAGCAGCATAAATTAGAAAACACCCTTCACAATGTACACAGTACTCCCCCTATTCCCCAAATCAGATCAATTTACCTTATATTTTTCTTTGGCTTTCTCTTTTCCAAGAAGTTTAAGAACTTTATCGGCTAACAGCATGCTTTGTTGATTTTGGAACCCTTCTAATATACACACAGCAGTGACATCTAGAAATGATGAAAAACACAAGGGTAAATATAAAATTATTGCAAAGATGGTCAGCAGCATCAAATGGGTATAATGTAACCACAGAAAGCCAAACTAAGTTCATGGCCAAATGGGACTGTTTCATTTCCAATTAACTGATTCTTAATACCTAATTTTATATTCTCTATGACAAAACTGAAAGCTCAGAAAGTCACTCCACTTCTCTGGGGCTTGCTTTCCTTAACTGTGAAATGAAAGGGGCTATGCTGCATGATTTCTGATGTTTCTCACCACCCTAACATTCTCTTCTGGCTAGCAACTCTAAGGCATATAAACACAGTGTGGCTCTCTCATGTCTGGTGCTTGTTTATAGGCCTCAGAGTTATTCCCTGTCTCCAAAGCCATCTTGCCACAGAGCTCTTAAATAAATCTGCCTCAATACCATTTTCATCTGGTTACGTCACAGCTCAAGATGCATGCGGTGGTTTGAAATTAAAAAGTAAGTGGTTCCTTAACCTCTCAGCCTTTCATTCAAAGCACTCAAACAATGGACGTCTCGTCTCCTTCTGAATTAAATTTCTTGCAATTCCACATCCTTGCTCCACCAATCAAGTCAATCTGCTGATATATTACCCTGATAACCATGGCTAGTGCCAATGTCAATGTCTTTTTTCCCATCCTGTTTCTTCTCCGTGACACTTAGATCAACCTCCTCTCTGCCAGTTATTATGTTAGTAACTTCAAGTTCTGGTTCAAAACTCAGGATTCCCTTTTCTAAAACAACACTCTTTCCACACACTATCAAAGTATGTGCCACCACAAAACCTCAAATTTTGCTAAAATGTTCTCTAAAATATCCTCATTTGGTAATCTACACTTTTCTTTTCAGAAAGGGACCTTTTCCTTTTACTGATGCTTTTAAAGCAGACAAATATGAAGTGGAAAGAACTTTTAGATTGTAGAAAATTATACTTTGGTTTTGCTTCACATCACCTAGAAGAATGTACTTCAAAGGCCGGAGGTATACTGTTAATTGCAGCTTTGGAAGCAGAGAAATGGCCAATCAGAGACCACAGAATATTTATGGCATTTAATAAGAATGACAAATTCACTTTGATGCTTTGTACCAATTACATTTGCAATTACGTGTAAATTAGGTATAAAACAATAATTTCCAATTGGGTATAAAATAATGTTTGAAAATACCAAAGGCAAAAAACAATGTTTTCTTTAATGATTCATCTCAAAGCTATGTTTATACATATTATAAACACAGCTCTCAAAGATATATTTATACATATTAAATGAAATATGTAGAACCTTAGAAACACTATCACTTGCTAAAACCTCTTTTCTGATTTCCTTATTCAGAGAATTATACTAATGCTCATTAGCTGCTAAATTTAAAATGTGTAGTACATAAACTCCTAATCTTAATAGTCATTTAATTCCATAGTTGAGAACAGAGACAATACTTAAGTATCAGCAATCTTACTTTAAACTAGAAGACACAATCTTAATTGCAAACTTTTAAAAACAACTGATTCTTGCACTCACAAGGCAGTTTCATATACATTTACCAATGACTACAAAATGTTAAGTAATTTTCATATGTAAACACAAAATTACCCTCACCTTCTAAACATTCCTTCTTATTGTCTAGCTTCTCATGGGCTTTTGCACGTCTAAAGAGAGCTTTCACATATTTGGGATTAAGTTCAACAGCCTTTGTACAATCTTGTGCCACTTCTTTCCATTTTTGCTGTAATTCAAAGTATTTAAAAAACGTCACACTAAAGAAAGTACTGTCCAGTAGAAATCAGTTTAAACTTAATAGGCTGAGTATTAAAAGTCCTAGAATAAAAAAGTATTCCTAATACAAAGAGTTAATATCTGCAATACATTACAAAAGCTCATATAAATATCAAAAAGTTAAAGAAATAGCCTCAAACTGTTGAGGAGAATAGGGTCACCAGAAACTTTCTATACTATCTAATTTTATAAAATGTGAAATATACTTAACTTTGGAGTATATCTGTAGTCAGCAAAACTATAGAATTTGTTCTTTAAAAAGTTTTGCAATTAATGGAAATAAAAACAACATCCCATAATTTTGAAACAACTTCAAAAAATGTATTAGGTTTATTTGAGTAGCTTTAACTGAAACTTTAAGCAAATAAAGAGAAAGAAAAGGAACAGAAGAAACAACCTAAAGTACATACCAACTGTTCAAAGGCAGCAGCTCTGTTTTGATAAAATGTAGAAAGGTCGACATTCTTCTCTGTAGGGCACAAGCTAATAGCCTCAGTATAGCACTGAATAGCTTGTTCATATTTTCCTGCTTTAAAATATTTATTGCCTTTATTCTTGGCTGCTTGGGCTCTATCAAGAGAGTTCTGAAATGAGAGGAAACAATTATCAAACACTAATCAACATTCACAGACTCAGACCACAGTAATTAATAAATTGATAAAAACAGGAAGACAGAATCGCTGTTTACAATGTAAGTTGCTTCATAAAAATATCTTCATGGAATAGATTCTAACTAGTAGGATTGTTGAGTCAAAAAGCATATCTTGGCCAGGCATGGTAGCTCATGCCTATAATCCCAACACTTTGAGAGGCTGAGGGGGGCGGATCACTTGAGGCCAGGAGTTTGAGACCAGCCTAGGCAACGTGTTGGAACCCCGTCTCTACTAAAAATATAAAAAATAGCTGGGTATGGTGGCACACGCCTGCAGTCCCGACTACTTGGGTGGCTGAGGCATGAGAATTGCTTGAACCCAGGAGGTGGAGGCTACAGTGAGCCAAGATCATACCACTGCACTCTAGCCTTGGTGAGAGATTGAGACTTTGTCTCTGCCACCCCCCCTGCCCCCTCAAAAAGCATGAGAGGTGACTTGCTATACTGCCCAGGCTAGTCTCAAGCTCAAGCAATCCCCCTACCTCCATGTTCTAGGCAGATGGGATTACAGGTGCACACCACCATGCCCAGCTAAAAGACACACACACACACACACACACACACACACATATGTATATACTTTTTTTTTTTTTTTCTTGAGACAGGGTCTCTCTGTCACCCAGGCTGGAGGGCAGTGGCACAATCTTGGCTTGCTGCAACCTCCACCTCCTAGGTTCAAGTGATTCTCCTGCCTCAGCCTCCCAAGTAGCTAGGGCTACCGGCGTGCACCACCACATCTGGCTAATTTTTTTATTTTTAGTAGAGATTGGGTTTTGCCATGTTGTCCAGGCTGGAGGCTTATATGTTTTTAATTTCAAAAACACTCAGACTTTTTCAAAAACGCTGTAGTACTTTAAAGTTTTTAAAGGATTTAAAGTGCGCAAAGGATTTCTAGGAAGCTCTAAGTATCGAAGCTCAGAATATTACATAGCTACTTTAAGCTAGCTAGTGTCAACCAGAATGTATATTTTAAAACTGATGTGGGAGGATGAAAGGAACCAAGACAAGCATATATAAATTAATAGATGAACTTAAAATCTTCCATTTGTCAGTAGACTTAATTATCTCCCAAAAGCTTTGAGACATAAATTTAATTTCAAGGATACATATGTTTCAGGACTATGAATATGTGCCAGGACTAACAGAGACTCCTACGGACTGACAGAGAAACACCCACAAAACACCCACAATAAAGCAAAACTAGGAATCCCTTATGTAGTTGTGGGCTCTGGGGGGCAATCGTCAGGGTGATTGCTAGAAAACTTGCATTTGAGACAACCTCAACAATCTTCCCACTCCACTGGAAGAAGTAGAAATCACATTAGAGTAGGGCTGTGTCATTCAGGAGTGAGGATCTTCTACATGAGAGCCAAGTGGCCAGGTACCATGGCACACACCTATCGTTTCAGATACTTGGGATGCTGAGGCAGAACTGCTTGAGCCCAGGAGTTTGAGATTAGCCTGGACAACATATTAAGACATTGAGACCACAGTCTCTTAAAAGAGACAAGTGACAGTGACAGGACATACCATACCTTGCCTCTTGTTTTTTAAGAGACCACACAATCAAGAATTGCTAACAAAAGGGAAAACCAACCCATAAAAAAAGAGGCCCCCAACTCAAATATAAAAGTAGTATCTGAGAAAGCAGGATATACCAAGCAAACAAAAAATTTAGTTTCAAAAAAATGAGAGGCTATCTTCCCATCATTAAAAAAGGTTGCTTTTAAAGAGCACCAATTAGAAATCTTGAAAATGAAAAAAGATTATTACAATTAATTCAGCAGATTGGCTGTATATTAAAGGAGCGAGCTGAGGAGTGAATTAACAAGTAGAGAATGGGGGAAACCTGACAGAATGCCATGGAAACAGAGGACAGGGAGGTGGGAAGTTTGGAGAAATTAAATGACATGAAGTATAAATCCAGAAGTTCCATCATTTGCCTATGCGGAGTTCCAAAAGGAAAGGCATAGAAAAAAAAAATCTAAGGAATCAGAGAAATTCTTGGAGTTGAAGAAAAATGACATGCATTTTTAGACACATCCTGGTGAAATTTCACAACAAAAATCCTGAAAGTATTTAAAAAGAAAAACAATCCAGTGCCAGACTGTCACCAGCATTTGGTACTAAAAACCAATTAAGTAACAATTTCAAAGTTCTAAAGCAAGATTATTTTGTAACTAAAGTATTATACCTAGCTAAACTAGCATTTGAGGTTGAACACAAGAACAGAAATAGAAATGTACAGCTTCCTTACCACTAAAAATAAATCCGCAAATAGGGAAATGACCAATACAACAAAAAGCAGAAAGGAAGGAAAAATAAGAAACAAAAAAGCAGAGTAAATATGGCAGTAATCGCTAAACATGTAAATAGTAACAATAAATGTGAGTAGTTTAGATCCCTGCATTGAAAGACTTTCAAATTGTTTAAAACCAAAACTACCTACCTGCTGCCTATAAGGCATGATGTAAAACCAAATGACATACTAAGGCCAAACAATTTTTTTTTTTAAAAGGAATGTAAAAAGTTGTGGAAGGTGAATACTAAAAAATAAAAATTAAGGCAATATAGACAAAATACCATTCAAAAGCATCACATGATGTCCAGATAATTTTACTGATAAAAGGTTCAATGTGCAAAAAAGGCACAATAATCATGAATTTTCATGTATCTAATAAAGGTTTAAAATAAACTCAATTGGCTGGGTGCGGTGGCTCATGCCTGTAATCCCAGCACTTTGGGAGGCTGAGGCGGGTGGATTACCTCCGATCAGGAGTTTGAGGCCAGCCTGGCCAACATGGTGAAACCCCGTCTCTACAAAAATAGAAAAATTAGCCAGGATGGTGGCAGGCACCTGTAGTCCCAGCTACTCAGGAGGCTAAGGCAGGAGAATCACTTGAACTCGGGAGGCAGAGGTTGCAGTGAGCCGAGATCACACCACTGCACTCCAGCCTGGGAGACAGAGTGTGACTCCATCTAAAAAAAAAAGAAACAAAGGAAACAGACTCAAGTATCATTGTCTCACGCACCACTGGCTCCAAGACAAAAGGTCATTAAAGTTAAAGACAAACAGAATCATCAGTATAATTACATCTTTTTCTTTTTGCCAAGCAAATATAATTGAATTTATTTTAGTTGATGTGATTCTACTATACAATAACCAACAGTGTAGTCTTTATCCTGAAGGACCATACTGGACACCAGTATAGGAAACAAACAACCGTCAGTCTCACAAAAGAACTATTACTGATAGAAACACTAAAATCCCATTATGAAAATGCACAGTTATACGCCACATAACAATGTTTTAGTCAATGACAGACTGAATATACAATGGTAGTCCCATAAGATTATCATGGAGCTGAAAAATTCCTATTGCCTAGTGATGTCACAGCCACTGTAATGCACTACTCATGTATCTGTGGTGCTGCTGGTGTAAACAAACCTACTATGCTGTTAGATGTATAAAAGTATAGCATATATTGGGGCCGGGTGCAGTGGCTCATGCCTGTAATCCCAGTACTTTGGGAGGCCAAGGCAGTAGATCATTTGAGATTAGGAGTTTGAAACCAGCCTGACCAACACAGTGAAACCCCATCTCTACTAAAAATATAAAACAATTAGCCAGGTGTGGTGGTGAGCGCCTGTAATCCCAGCTACTCAGACGGCTGAGTCAGGAGAATCACTCGAACCTGGGAGGCAGAGGTTGTAGTGAGCCAAGATCGCGCCACTGCACTCTAGCCTGGGCAACAGAGGGAGACTGCATCCCAAAAGAAACAAACAAAAACAAAAACAAAAAACAGGCTGGGTGCGGTGGCTCACGCTTGTAATTCCAGCACTTTGGGAGGCCGAGGTGGGCGGATCACGAGGTCAGGAGATCAAGACCATCCTGGCTAACACGGTGAAACCCCGTCTCTAATAAAAATACAAAAAAATTAGCCAGGTGTGGTGGCGGGCACCTGTAGTCCCAGCTACTCAGGAGGCTGAGGCAGGAGAATGGTGTGAACCCGGGAGGCGGAGCTTGCAGTGAGCCGAGATCGCGCCACTGCACTCCATCCTGGGCAACAGAGCGAGACTCCATCTCAAAAAAAAAGTATAGCAAATACAATAATGTATAGTACATATACTTGAGAACGACAATAAACAACTATGTTACTGGTTTATGTGTTTACAATACATATACTATACTTTTTGTTATGTTAGTATACTACTTTTTTTTTAAGTTAACTATAAAATAGCCTCAAGGCAGGTGTTGAAGGCAAGAGCTACTCCAGAAGGCTTGTTATCATAAGAGATGACAGCTCCATGCATGTTAATGTCCGTGAGGATCTTCCAGTGGGACAAGATGTAGAGAAGGAGGACAGGGATACTGATGATTCTGACCTTGTGTAGGCCTAGGCTAATGTATCTGTGTCTTAGTTTTTAACATAAAAGTTTAAAAGTTTAAAAAAAAATTTTTTTTAATAAGAAAAAGCTTATAGAGTAGGGATATAAAGAAAGAAAATATTTTTATGAAGCTGTACAATGTGCTTGTGTTTTAAGCTAAGTGTTACTTATTTTTTTAAGAGACAAAGTCTCCCTATTTGTCCAGGCTGGTATCGAATTCCTGAGCTTAAGCAATCCTCCCACCTTAGCCTTCCATGTAGCTGTATGTTAAGCTAAATGTTATTTTAAAAAGTTAAAAAAATTTAAAAGTTCATAAAGTTAAAGAGTTACAGTAAGCTAAGATTAATTATTGAAGAAAAGTATGTTATAAATTTAGTGTAGCCTAAGGGTACAGTGGTTAAACAGTATACTACAGTAGCATTCAGTAATGTCCTAGGCCTTTACATTCACTCACCCACTGACCCAGAGCAGCTTCCAGTCCGACAAGCTCCATGTTAAGTGTTCTAAACAGGTGTACCATTTTTTTATCTTTTATACCGTATTTTTACTGGATCTTTTCTATGTTTAGGTACGCAAATATTTACCATTGTGTTATAGTTGCCCACAGTATTCAGCACAATAAAATGCAGTACAGGTTTGTAGCCTAGGATCAACAGGTTATGCCATATAGCATAGGTGCATAGTAGACTGTACTATCTAGGTTTGTGTCAGTATACTTGATGAAATCGACTAATGATGTACTTATTGGAATGCATCTCTATTGTTAAGTGATGCACGACTACATATTAGGTGGCTGGTAAATTTTTGAGCCAACAAGCAGAAAATTATTAGTCCAAAGAGTAGCAACTACATATACACATACACATAAATCCAAAATTATTCAAGTGAGACACATGATCTAAAGTAAATACTTCAGGTAATACACCTAACAAAACATTTATCTTTTCAAACAGTATGGAAGATTTCTTTCTTTTCTTTTTTGAGACAGAGTCTTGCTCTGTCACCCAGGCTGGAGTGCAGTGGTGTGACCTTGGCTCACTGTAACCTGTCTTCCGGGTTCAAGCGATTCTTCTGCCTCAGCCTCCCGAGTAGCTGGGATTACAAGCGCACGCCACCATGCCAAGCTAATTTTTGTATTTTTAGTAGAGACATTAGGGTATCGCTATGTTGGCCAGGCTTGTCTTGAACTCCTGATCTCAGGTGATCCACCCACCCCGGCCTCCCAAAGTGTTGGGATTACAGGCGTAAGTCACTGTGCCCAGCCTGGAGATTTCTTAAAGAACTAGAATAGATCTAAAAAGAACTAGAATAGATCTACCATTTGATTCAGCAATTCTACTACTGGGTATCTACCCAAAGAAAAAGAAGTCATTATATCAAAAAGACACCTGCATGTGTATGTTTATTGCAGCACGATTCATCACTGCAAATATATGGAACTGGCCAGGCGCGGTGGCTCATGCCTGTAATCCCAGCACTTTGGGAGGCAGAGGCGGGTGGGTCACCTGAGGTCAGGAGTTCAAGACCAGCCTGGCCAACATGGAGAAACCCCATCTCTACTAAAAATACAAAGTTAACTGGGCATGGTGGCACATGCCTGTAATCCCAGCTAGTCGGGAGGCTGAGGCAGGAGAATCACTTGAACCCGGGCAGCAGAGGTTGCAATAAGCCGAGATCGCGCCATTGCACTCCAGCCTGGGTAACAAGAGTGAAACTCTGTCTCAAAAACAAAAAAAAAAAAGATAGGGAACCAACCTAAATGCCCACTGATAGAAGTGTAGTATATATACCCATGGAATACTACTCGGCCATTAAAAAACAAACATGAAATAATGTCTTGCAGCAACTTAGATGGAGCTGGAGGCCAATATTCTAAGTGAAGTAACTCAGAAATGGGAAACCAAATACCATGTGTTCTCACTTACAAGTGGGAGCTAAACTGCAGGTACACAAAAGCATACAGACTGACATAATGGACTATGGAGACTCAGAGGAGGAGGGTGGCAGAGCATGTAAAGTGATAAAAAACTACATATTGGGTACAATGTACACTTGGGTGATGAGTGCACTAAAATCTCAGACTTTACCACTATACAATTCATCCATGTGACCAAAAACCACTTGTACCCCAAAAGATATTGAAATAAAAAATAATAAATATACCTTTTCTCTCTTCAGTGTACTGAGACTTCTCAAACGAGGCAGAACCTAGGAACATACCCCTCAGCTCTTAATGACACGAAATCTATTCTAGAAAACAGGTTACATTTTGAAATGAAAGCTACAATATTAAGGTACAATCCAGGTAAATCTAGTGGAATACAAAGTAAGAAAATCAGGTTTTGCTTAGGATAGTCAGTGAAGGCTACTCATGAGAATCCGCTCTGAAATAAAAATGATTAACAAAAGACAGGAAAGTACTCCAGGAAGGAAACATAACCCTAAAAGGATTAGCCCACATATAGAACCTCAGGAGATCAGAAATGCACCAGCCTCTAAAAACAAGTCCTGCAACATGATTACAGGACTACATTGCAAAAGGCTGTCAATGATATACATCTGGCAATAAGAAAACTATTGTAAATTCTCAGCATTTATAAAATATTAACCTGATGATCACGTATAGTCACTGTAAAAGAAAATGAGCTAGAATTAGGTACATTAATCTGCGTGTGAGAAAATAAAATGGGTATTAATTTGTCACCATGATGACACACTTATACCCAGTTAAAATATACCTGAGGTGGTTTGATGTTTCTCTTAAAATGGTTTTATTGTTTTAAATTTCTCAAACTCAAAAAGCATATATTATACTTGAATCACAGCTTTATAGAAGTAGCAAATAACTCTGGAACACTTACTGTATGAGAAACAATGTTTCAATACTTATTGACCAATTGTTACTTTCTTTTCTTTTCTTTTTTTTTTTTTTTGAGATAAGAGTTTTGCTCTGTTGCCCCACGATGTCCACCCACTGCAACCTAAATAACTCTGGAACACTTACTGTATGAGAAACAATGTTTCAATACTTATTGACCAATTGTTACTTTCTTTCTTTCTTTTTTTGAGACAGAATTTTGCTCTGTTGCCCAGGCTGGAGTGCAATGGCAGGATCTCAGCTCATTGAAACCTCCACCTCCCGGGTTCAAGCAATTCTCTCCCCTCAGTCTCCTGAGTAGCTGGGATTACAGAAACCCACCTTCATGCCCGGCTAATTTTTGTATTTTTGTAGAGATGGGGTTTCACCATGTTGGCCAGGCCAGTCTTGAACTCCTGCCCTCAGGTGATCTACCTCCTCAGCTTCCCAAAGTGCTGGGATTACAGGTGTAAGCCACTGTATCTGGCCAACCAATTGTTACTTTCATATGAATCAAACCTAGGATAATAACACCTAAGATAGTAAGGATTCAAACCTAATAAGGAATAAAACCTAAGATAATAAAAAAAGTCCTTTCCCATTTCACGTCTTGAAATTTTAAAAATTACAACCAACCCCACCTACTAAATCATAATAACTCTTTACCTAGGAAGAATATACTTTTATAATTACTGCTTCTGCAGGATTATGACTGTAGGTCATGCATAATCAACTGA
Organism: Pongo abelii; assembly: GCF_028885655.2. Taxonomy (NCBI): domain Eukaryota; kingdom Metazoa; phylum Chordata; class Mammalia; order Primates; family Hominidae; genus Pongo; species Pongo abelii. Next base: position 37,928,018 of record NC_085928.1, on the reverse strand, counting down.
TTTACAAAAAGTATGCCCAAATGAGGTTTAAGACTTATGGCCAGGCGTGGTGGCTCACGCCTGTAATCCCAGCACTTTGGGAGGCCGAGGCGGGCGGATCATGAGGTCAGGAGATCGAGACCATCCTGGCTAACATGGTGAAACTTCGTCTCTACTAAAAATACAAAAAATTAGCCGGGTGTGGTGGCACTTGTCTGTAATCTCAGCTACTCGGGAGGCTGAGGCAGGAGAATCGGTTGAACCTGGGAGGCAGAGGTTGCAGTAAGCCGAGATCGCGCCACTGCACTCCAGCCTGTGCAACACAGTGAGACTCCATCTCAAAAAACAAACAAAAAAACCCCAAACAAACAAACAAAAAAGACTTACATGGGGCCGGGCACAGTGGCTCACGCCTGTAATCCCAGCACTTTGGGAGGCAGAGGCGGGTGGACTGCTTGAGGTTAGGAGTTCAAGACCAGCCTAGCCAACATGGTGAAACGCATCTCTACTAAAAATACAAAAATTCACCAGGTGTGGTGGTGAGCTACTCGGGAGGCTGAGGCAGAAGAATCACTTGAACCCAGGAGGCGGATGCTGCAGTGAGCAGAGATTGCACCACTGCACTCCAGCTGGGTGACAGAGCAAGACTCCAACTCAAAAAAAAAAAAAGAGAAAGGAAAAAAGATTTCCACGGAATCCAGCATTAACTTGTAGAACAAAAATGAAGAGCTGGAAAATTTGAAAAATATACCACTTGTGAAATTTATATATACACACACACACATATATATAAAATATAAAGTTAGGGATGTCAAAGGAACCCTTAATTATTAGTCAAAAAATGAAACTTCATTCATTCAACACCTGCTATGCACCTGTATTAGGTTCTGGCAATACAATGGTGAACAAGATAGAGCCAGTCTCAGCCTTCACAGATTCAAGAGCATAGCAGGAAACAGGAATGAGCAATTCTAGTACCACGTGGTTAAGTGCTACAAAAGGGAAAAGTCCAGGGTGTTATAAAATCACATAGTGGTGTGCTTAGGTAGAGAGAAGTTTCAGAAAAGGTGAAATGACCTCTGTATTGTGATAAGGAGACTAAGAAATCATGAGGCTGGTATCACGTTTTGTTTTTTTTAATCAGGAAAATGTAGTACCTCAGAAGCAGCAGGAAAAGTTATGACATTTAGAATACAATGTGAAATACTGCCAAGGATTAAGAGATTGAAAAGTGTTAACTAAGCTTAGAGGGAATGTCATTGGTGTCCCTGATTGATTTTTTAAAAATGACTCAAAACAGATCATTTGGGGGAGAGAATGACTTCATTTCAAACAAGATGACCAATAACAACAGTTTATGCAGTCCTCGACCCTTTACTAAAATGTGTAGGTACATCTTCCCTTTCCTACTGTAGCAGGCTGGCTTAGATTATTGGTTCCTAACCATTTCATGTGGGTTAAACTCTGTGTAATGTTAAATATGAACACAAGAATGACTGCATTTTTTATCATCAGATTAAATAACAATTGGACAAAAAGTTACCATGAAGTCAATAATGCTTTTAAATAAGTGCATTTTTCTAAAAAATCACAGGATGTTTGGAAAAGAAGTATCTGGGACATTGGTACAGCCAGGATACCATGCTTGGAATATATGTGTCGTGGTCCCTCATGATGACTCAAACCCACAGATTGAGAAGCACTGTGGATAATATGATCTTCTAAAAAGTCTTGCAATTTAAAATTTAATTCTTCAAGTTTAAAAAAATTACTGAAGCAAAATGGCACATCATGGTAGATTTTATAATAGTTCAAAATGGAATATGATCTAATACTTTAAGCACCTCAGTCTTAGATACTATCAACTGTGACTAAATGCTTTTCTTCAGTGATACCCCAGTATTCCCATTAATTAAAACAACTATGAATATCCTTTGCACTTCCTTTACAAGTTTTTGCTATCCCAGAAAAAAGGTAATTGTACTCACTTAATTGTAAAGGAAAATCTCCAACCCAATAGACAGAAGTCCAGTAATTCTATCAGATCATTTTACATTAAGGTAAACATAAGCCAAAAGACAAAAATACAGATTTTCCATTCTATTTTCTGATATCAAACCCTAAACAGACAATATTTGTCTATTTATTCGTTCCCTTAAAAACTGTAGCTATTGCTCAGGTGGAGAAAGGACAGTTAGGGCATCAGGATTCTGCCAGTTTTCCATCAGTGAAAGCAAATGCTTCTGGTTGTGAAATCCACCGAGGATGCCAATTTAGAGGTGCTATTCAAACGTACAGCAGTTTATCCAACCACAGATAAGAAATTACAATTACTGATCAATTACATTTAGATAGTCTAATAATAACTCTAAAGACCAGACTATTAAAAGAAGACAAAAGTAGTCTTTCAATATTTACTGGTCGCCAACAGTTAAGATATAAATTTCCATTTAAAAAAAATCACAAAGACCTTCCTATTGTTGCTTTACCAAAGAACTATCTAGTAATTCAAAGATTAGAGGTGTAAGCCTACAAATTCCACAAGATGGACAATGGTTAGCGCAAATGTTTTGCCCTGTTTTATCTGGAGCCAAAAATAAATCATTTTAAAGCAATTTAAGTTACACAAACAGTCCAATCTTAAATTCTAATTTTTAACAGCAGTCGGGTGAATAAAAAGTTATTTGTGGTCAGGGGCAGTGGCTCACGCCTGTAATCCCAGCACTTCGGGAGGCTGAGGCGGGTGAATCACGAGGTCTGGAGTTCGAGACCAGCCTGGCGAACATGGTGAAACCCCGTCTCTACTAAAAATACAAAAATTAGCCAGGCGTGGTGGCGTGTGCCTGTAATCCCAGCTACTTGGGAGGCTGAGGCAGGAGAATCGCTTGAACCCAGGAGGCGGAGGTTGCAATGAGCCGAGACCTCGCCATTGCACTCCAGCCTGGGTGACAGAGTGAGACTCCGTCTCAAAAAAAACAAAAAAAAAAAACAAAAAAAAAAACCAAAAAACTAAAAAACTCTGAAACATCATGAAATTAAAAAATCAGTGTTGATCCAGACAATGTGGAAAAGTGGAAAAGAGGAATTAGGGACATCTAAAATCTGAAAAGAAGATGGCTAGGTTTAATCAAATACCAGTGGTACAGAACCCCTGGGATGAGGTGGGGTGGCTAAAACCACAATGAAATGTTAAAATCTAGTTTCAGCTGGTGAGGTGGCTCGTGCCTGTAATTCCTAGCACTTTGGGAGGCCAAGGTGGGTCGATCACCTGAGGTCAGGGGTTTGAGACCAGCCTGGCCAACGAGGCGAAACCTTGTCTCTACTAAAAATACAAAAATTAGCCAAGCACGGTGGCGCATGCCTGTAATCCCAGCTACTTGGGAGGCTGAGGCAGGAGAATTGCTTGAACCCAGGAGGCAGAGGTTGCAGTGAGCCAAGATCGTGCCACTGCATTCCAGCCTGGGTGACAGAGTTGACTCTGTCTCAAAAAAAAAAAAAAAAAAAAAAAATTTAGTTTCATGTATAACTATCTTTATTTTTAATGTTTACAGAACTGAGAACTTTTTGGATCTTTCATTTTACCTACTATTCTTCCATGATTAAAACTAAATTAACGAACGAAATAGAAAATGACTGGAGAATTTCAGACATCCAAAATTGATGTAAGACAAGTGATAATTCAAATAACCCTCTTGATAACTACTTTTAATAGCAGCAGTGAACTATTATAAATGATCATAATCAGAATCATCAATTTTTAGTACTGAAAGAAACAGAAGAGATCTAATATTTTAATCCTCTTATCTACAGGAATGACGCTAAGGTCAAGGAGATAAAATGACTTTCCCAAAGTGACAATGCTGGAGAGCCCACTATAAAGCTTACAAATCCTAGTTCTCACAGTCCATAGGTTCTCCTACTATCCAGTCATAAACCTTTTAGAAAATAGGTAAGGCTTCACTCTCCCATAGGAAAGATCATATGGCTCTCTCATGGCCTAGCACAATGCCTCACACACTATAGATACTAGTTTGTTCATTCCTACACCAAAACTTCCTTTAAAGCTAATTTGACATCCTAGTAAAAATATCTTCGCCCGGGCGCAGTGGCTCACGCCTGTAATCCCAGCACTTTGGGAGGCCGAGACGGGCAGATCACCTGAGGTCAGGAGTTCAAGACCAGCCTGGCCAACACAGTGAAACCCCATCTCTACTAAAAATACAAAAATCAGCTGGGCATGGTGGCGCGCGCGCCTATAGTCCCAGTTATTCCGGAGGCTGAGGCAGAACTGAGGCGGAGGTTGTGGTGAGCTGAGATCGCACCACTGCACTCCAGCCTGGGCAACAAAGTGAGACTCCATCTCAAAAAAAAAAAAAAAAATTCAACCTGAATAGTATAAGATGGAAATGACTTGCATACGTATTTAAGTGTATACACTTGGATACAATTAGAAGTTACTTGACCAACTGTATATATGTATGTATAAAACTGGGAGATATTTGACCAAACGTTTCTCTGACCTCGACTTACTCTGGTACTACCATTGAACAACTCCAGACCCAGATAAAATCCACCATACCCAATCCCAGTATTGTCAAATGCAGCCAGGCTAATTCTCTGCACAGCTGTTAGATACCAAAAAGATTTAACAGTCAGTTACCAAAACCACACAAAGCAGTTCACTAAATACTCCAATGCTTGGCCTCACATCAGAGAAACTATATCATGCATATTAGGCTTGGTCATGTACATTTCCAGGTGAAATGGAAAAACTGAATTTAAGATGCTTCCAATCAAAAAGTTTAAGAAGTCACTCCCATCTTTTTTTTTTTTTGTATTTGTGTGCAGGCCTGGACCTGGGGCAGGGGGCTGTGTGCAACCAAGCCGGGTAAGCATTGCTGTGGCTGCTACTCTTGTGCAACAAGAGGGAACAGTGCAGTGCAGAGCGTTTTCTGACAAATGCCAAGGGGTCCGGAGTGTAAAAGGACACCTCGGGGCTGGGGCATGGCAGGAGAGGTAACGGGTGCTGAGCGCTTGCAGTCAAGGGGGCTTCGGGGCTGCTGAGAGAGGACGAGCCTTGAGAGCTTGACAGTTCTGCTTACAGTTCAGAGACTGTAAAACAAATGCCACTGAACATCATTTCACTCTTTAGAACCTGTGTAGTCTTTCTTTTTCTATGTAGAAAGCCATCTAATCGTTTTTGTGTGTGTTCTTTTTTTTTGCTTTTGTCAATTAATCGTCACTGTAGTTGCCCACTTACCCCCAGCAAAAACACACTCCAAAAGGGGGAGTGGCTCATTATTAAACGGCTCTTACCGATTAGGTTGCAGGCTTTGGATATCACAGAAATAGTTCGTATCACGATGTACCATACCAATTGTTAATGAAATTTAGCTTCCTTCACTTATTAAATACAATCATCACATTAGCAAATGCCCCACTCCCATCTACAACACTAGGGATAAATGCTGTGTCACTGAGAAGAAAAGCAAAAGATTTTCCTGAAACCAAAAGGAAACTGTCAAAGAATGCCAGTAACCTGTCATCGAGCTACTCTATGCCCTCCACTGGCAGCCAGAAATGAGTCTCCCTAAACCCAAGTGTTGTGCTGCCGCTTGGCAGCTTCCGTCTGATGGGAAGCCCCCTCACTGACACAACCCGCCAAGGAAAAGCTGCACGCGCCAGTTTCCTCCTCTACGGCCTGGGGCTGCTTCTCACCATGTCCAAGTGAGCACCGGGACCCTCAGGGTGTCCGCTGCCCGGGGCCGGACTGGCCCTGCCCTCCGGGGTCTTCCGTTCGCTGTTGCGCTTCAGGCCGCTGGCGTCGCCCCGGCCTCTGGCCTCCCGGCGCCGTTGCTGCCGACTCCACAAGTATATGGCACCCGCGCCCAGCAGCAGGGGTGCCCCGACCGCCAGAGCCAGCTGCCATCGCGGCAGCCCCCCCGTGCCCGGGCCCGCAGTCCCGCCGCCGCCCACCCCACTCCCGGAGCTCGGTAGAGCTGCTGCGACCACCGCCGCCTCCACAGGTTTAGAGGCGGCCATGACAAGTGTCCTCCGCCACCGCCTCCCTGTCTGTCGCGAGCGCCACAATCACTAAACAGCGTGCGAAGGAAGACCGAGGGAGGGAAGGAAAGCAATGAGCGAGCGAGCACGCTAAGCAGAGAAAGCGGACGACAGAAAAGGGCCAGAGGTCACCGGAAGCCCAGGGCATGCCGGGCCAGACCTAGCCGTCCTTCTCCTCCAGTCTCAACCTTAGAGGGAGAGGAGGGGCGGAAATCACTTCCGGGTTAAGGGAAAGCGTGGGTGTGAGTGGGAGTCCCCGGAAACCCTTTTTCTTTCTTTTCGCCCCGGTGCTGTTCGGGAGATTGACTTCTGGAGTCCCCGTCGTAGCTGGTGTTGTCCCCTCTACCTTCAGGAAAGAAGGGCAGATGGCCCTCTTGCCTACCGAAGCCGAGGAGGGGCGCGTATACAGCGGGCTAGGGGCGCTCAAAAGATCCGAGCGGAGGAAAAAGCAGCGCCGCAGCACTGGAATGGGCGGGAGTGGCAGAAGAGTTGTGAAGGCTATTGGCTAGCAAGGGTGGTGGGCGGGGCGTAGACCGAGCTACGCAGTTCACTGGTCGATTTCGGATCCAGTTTTCCCGTTATAGCCACGTTGGCACCTCTTGAGCCTCTGTGGCCGTTAGCTCGGTTTTCTGCCCGCGTGCCCGAGAAACCAACGGATTAGAAGGACATTTAAAGATGTGTGAGAAAAGAGCTCACCGCTGAAGAAGGCTGCTGCATCACTGAACTTCTTATCACTAACATAGCCAGATTTTAGTTTGGACAAATTTGAGGTTATAGGGGAGATAGCGATGGCAGAAGACTAGGTGGAAATGGCACGTCTAGGTTGGCTCCAGTCGAAACGGTTTGAGCGTGGTCGCTGTGGCTCCTCGTCGGCACCAATTACGGAAGCGATGACATCTACGTTGTTAGGGGTTTCTTAAACTGAGTTGGTAGAAATGCGAAGCGTCAGGGTTCCCGCCGGCTTCGAGCCTTTCTTGGCGTATTTGTATCTTGAGCTGATTTCTGCGTGACACACCAACCCACATCTCACTCTGATCCGCACACCCCCCGGGTTGCTTTGCAGTAGCGGTCTCAGCCCTCTTCTCGTCTCATTCCCAAATCGCAATTTCAGTTCACAGCTTTTTATCTATAATAGCTTTATCAACTCTTTTTCCGATGCTCTGCACCAGATCTCTTAAAATATAAAATTACCTTGCAAGGTATTGTTTGGAATACACGGTATTTTCATGAAGACAACTATTAATAGAAAAATCAGAGTCCAGAACTATGGCTCTCCATTTCTGGTATACTGGTTTGCAGAAGCCTTACATTAAAATTTCATAAATGATTGTTTTGCTATTAAGTGCAACAACATCACAGTAGAGCTACATAAAGATTGAAAGGAGATATTTTATCACGTGGCACCAGAATGGACTGATTAAAATAGAATGGCCTAATTTGAAAGAATTTCAGGATCACCGGTTTCTCCTGCTTCATGTAAGTTCCTATTAGTAAATTGCCTTCAGGCGATAGGGTTTCTTAGCAACAGACTAAAAAAATGGGCTAAAAATAGCAGTGGAATTGAGTTGATCGTTGCAGGCAATAGGCTTTTCTCCCCTCCTGATCCCCCAATCCCCAAAGGCAAATTTTCTGCACCTTAATATAAGCTCTGCCTTGCTTTTTTCAGAACAGAAGTTAGGATTTTTTTTATTTTTCTGAAATTTCAGTTTTGCTGTGGCCTCTTGGAGGATTGTAGAATGCTAACAATTACAAACTTGATAGGAACTAAAACATATTTGAAGTTTTTTTTTTTTAAACCTTTTTCTTATTTATTGGAGTAAGCAATACACCGTTATGGTTAAACTCCAAAAGTTAGAGTTTACTGTGAAGTCTTCCTTCAATCCCTGTCCTCAGCTGCACAGTTCCCCACTCCAAAGGGAATCAGTGTTATTTTCTTGAAACATTTTTTAGGTTAATATTTATCTAAAGGCCTGATTTTGTTTGGCTTTATTTTTAAGGTTGGCATTAGTAAACGAATCTGTTCTGGTTACTTTTATACTTTGATAAACATCTCATTTCCATTCTCTAGCCTATGCTGCTCTATTCTCTCATTTTCTCCTCCATTTCCTAATTGATGGTACTGTAGAGCCAAATAGAGTGTCACTTACTGGCTTTGGGACCTTACTGATCTGATGCATGTTTTTCTAATCTGTGAAATGGTGAAAACATCTACCTCTCAGGCTATAGTAAAGATTTAATTAGATAATATTTAAAGTTCTTTTGATGTTTGTTACAAAGTAATAGATATTTGATGATTAGTTCTCAGTTTTTCTAAATTTTAAAGTAAAGAAGTAAAATACTGCATTTCATTTCTAAAAAATTGAAGTTCTGTATATATGAACATAGACATTATCTTTTTCTTGGTAGATTAGTGGAACTCAACTGAAGAAGCTTTCTTCACCTTTGACCTGTATCTTAGGAGGCAGTTGAATGAGACAGTTTAATGGACTAGGTTGTGGAAGACCTGCGTTGTTTTGTTTTTGAGATGGAGTTTCTCTCTTGTTGCCCAGGCTGGAGGGCAATGGCGCCATCTTGGCTCACTGCAGCCTCCGCCTCCAGGCTTCAAGCAATTCTCCTCCCTCAGCGTCCCAGTAGCTGGGATTACAGGCGGCCGCTACCATGCCGGGCTAATTTTTTGTATATTGGCCAAGCTGGTCTTGAACTCCTGACCTCAGGTGATCTACCTGCCTCGGCCTCCCAAAGTGCTCGGAATACAGGCATAAGCCACCATGCCCAGCTGACCTGAATTTTTATTCTAGATTTTAATACCACTGAGTTGTGTGTGTGACCTGGGCAACTCTGCTTTCTTTAAAATGTGAGGAGAGGTGGATTAGGTTATTTTTAAGGCTCCTTATTGTTTTAAAATGATGTAATTCTGTCCCTTCAATTGTCACTGCTACATGAAAGGCCTTTCAGATTGCTAGAGTTGGTAAATAGCTGGTTGACTGGTGTCCAAACCTTCCAGCCAGTGCACAAATCTGCTTATATTAAGCACGTACATATAGAACAGCTCTATTCTCTTTCAGCTCTCTGATGTTTTCATTCTCTGTTTTTCCTTACTGAAAAATTACTGAAAAGAATTGTCTACATCTGTTACTTATTTGGCACCCATTTCTTCCAAAATCTGTTGTAATCTAGTTTACAAGTTTATAATTAGTCTGAAAGTGCTTTAGAAGTCATAAAATTCACTGTGGTTTTTTTGTGGGTGGGGGAGGTTGGCTGTCACCCACTTTTACTTGATACCACTGATTATTCTCTCCTTGAAATGTTCTTTTCCTTGGCTTCAGGAGAATAGATTGTTCTGGTTCTTCTACGCTCTGACCAAACTCTAGATCAGTGCTGTCCATCACAGCTTTCTATGATGCTGGAAATGTTTTATATTTATGATGTCCAATGTGGTAGCCACTAGCCACATGTGGCTATTGAGCACTTGAAATGTGGTGTGACAAGGACTACAGTTTTCATTATTTAATTGATTTAAGTAGTATCATGTGGCTAATGACTACCATATTGGACAGCACAGCTCTAGATATTCCTCAAGTGAGGAATTTATTAGAATATGTCTTCTTTATCTTTAATCTCTCCATTAGTAACCAAAGTAAATCTCATTGCTTCAGGTACCATTTCTATGCAGATAATCACTGTCTATATATCTTTTGGCACAGCTTCTCTTTTTACCTCTAGCCCTATATTTCCTACTACTTACTAAGCAGTTTTGCTTCGATTTCTGACTTTTGTCAAAAATATAACTCGTCATTTTCTCCACTCATTCTTTCTCTTTGTGTTATCCTTTTTTTTTTTCCAAGACGGAGTTTCGCTCTGTCGCCCAGGCTGGAGTGCAGTGGTGTGATCTTGGCTTACTGCAACCTCTGCCTCCTGGGTTCAAGCGATTCTCTTGTCTCAGCTTCCGGAGTAGCTGGGACTACTGGCGCCCTCCACCACGCCTGGATAATTTTTTGTATTTTTAGTGGAGACGGGGTTTCACCGTGTTAGCCAGGATGGTCTCGATCTCCTGACCTCGTGATCTGCCCGCCTCGGCCTCTCAAAGTGCTGGGATTACAGGCATGAGCCACTGTGCCCAGCCTGTGTTATCCATTTTTTCTAATAATAGCACTATTACCTTAGCAGTTACTCATATTTGAAACCATAGACCTTTTTAGACCTCTCTCTTTTTTCATCCTTACCTACCCAAGCACAAATGATTATGCTGTTGTATTTATATACACACATAAACACAAAATCAGCTGTGAAGTCTTCAACAAATTCAACTTTGTTGTAGTATCTTTCTTATAGTTTTTTCACCCATTCTGACACTTCTTAGTTCATTTAAGTGAAAACTCCTAAGAGTATGTATAACACATAACAGACACTCAATAAATAGTTTCTTCCCATCTTAGTACAGGCTGATATAACAAAAACCTCATAAAACTACTTAGCTAATAAACTATAGAAATTTATTTCTCACAATTCCTGAGGATGCGGGTTTGAGATCAGTGTGCCAGCATGGTCAAGTTCTGTAAGAGCCCTCTTCTGGGTTGAGGACTGCAAATTTGGTTTGTGTCCTCAAATAGTGGAAAGGGGCAAGAAAGTTCTCTGGAGTCTCTTTTATAGGGGCACTCATCCCACTTTTAAGGGCTCCATCCTCATGATCTAATCACTTCCCAAAGGCCTCAACTCCTAATACTATCACATTCCCTTCTTTTTTCTTTTATTCATTTCCTTCATCTTCCCTAAATCCTATATTTGCTTGCTTCCCAGATAACTTCTCTGCCTCTAGTGCCTCTCTTCTATGTGTCACCCTGCACCTTGATATCAATTTACTCTTCCTATAGCATAACTGTAATTTCACTCTTGAGCTCAAAGACTTTTAAATCCTCTTCACTTTCACTATAAAGTTCAATGTTTCTGCCCACCCATGCCTCCCTTCATACACCTCTTCTCTTTCCTTGGTCTACGATATTAGCACCTAGCACTATTAGAAATTACCTATGTGGGCCGGATGCAGTGACTTGTGCCTGTAATCCCAACACTTTGGGAGGCCGAAGCGGGCGGATCACCTGAGGTCAGGAGTTCAAGATCAGGCTGACCAACATGGTGAAACCCTGTCTCTACTAAAAATACAAAAATTAGCCGGGCACGGTGGCACATGCCTGTAATCCCAGCTACTCAGGAGGCTGAGGCAGGAGAATCGCTTGAACCCCGGAGGCAGAGGTTGCAGTGAGCCGAGATTACCCTATTACACTCCAGCCTGGGTGACAGAGTGAGATGCCGCCTCAAGAAAAAAAAAAACAAACTCTGAACTGTACACTTGTCTGTGGGAAAAATACAAAAATAAATTGTGTGATCCCCTCAATAGGATGTAAGCCCCACGAGGACAGAAACTGTTCATTTTGTACAGCCAGAGCCCAGAATGTAGGTGGTATGATGGGTAATTTCATGTGTCAATTTGACTGGGCCATGGGATACCCAGATACTTGTTTAAACATTATAAATGTGTCTGTGGTGGTGTTTTTGATTCCTTGATTTTTATTTTTTTATTTTTATTTTTTGAGACGGAGTCTTGCTCTTGTTGCCCAGGCTGGAGTGCAATGGCACACTGCAACCTCCGCCTCCCGAGTTCAAGCGATTCTCCTGCCTCAGCCTCCCAAGTAGCTGGAATTACAGGCACCTGCCACCACGCCTGGCTAAGTTTTGTATTTTTAGTAGAGATGGGGTTTCACCATGTTGGCCAGGCTGATCTTGAACTCCTGGCCTCATGATCCGCCTGCCTCGGCCTCCCAAAGTGCTGGGATTACAGGCATGAGCCACTTTGCCTGGCTGATTTTTTTTTTTAGTGTATCTATTGTAGGTTTTTGCTTCAAAAAACATAGATATTACAGGTTATTTTAGACTGATAACAAGTTAACTTTGATTATTTACACATACACATGCAAACTACACTTTAACTCCACTTCCTTTCCTCAATATTTTGTGCTTTCAATTTCACAATTTAAGTATTTTTATATTGCATATCCATCAACAAGTTGCTGTAGTTATTATTTTTAATACTTTTATCTTTTAGCCCTACTAAAGATACGTGATTTACACACCCCCATTACAGTATTTAAATGCTACCATTACAGTATCAGAGTATTATAAATTAAATTTGGCTATGTACGTATTTTTACGAGTGAGTTTTATACTTTCAGATGTTTTCGTGTTTATCATTAGTGTCCTTTCAGCTTGAAGAACACCCTTTAGCATTTCTTGTAAGACAGGTCTGGTTGTGATGAACTCCCTCAGGTTTTGTGTGACTGGGAAAGTCTTTATCTCATGTTCATTTCTGAATGACAGTTTTGCTGAGTACAGTAGTCTTGACTGACAATCTTTTTTTACCTTTAGCACTTTGACTATATCATACTACTCTTCCCTGGCCTCTAGGGTTTCTGTTGAGAAATCTGCTGCTGGGCATATTGGAACTGCCTTATATGTTACTTGCTTTTTTTGTCTTGCTGCTTTTAGGATCCTGTCTTTGTCTTAATCTTTAGAGTTTGATTATAATATGTCTTGTGGTAGTCTTATTTGGATTGAATCTAATTGCAAATCTTTGACCTTCCTGTACTTGGCTATTTATATCTTTCCCCAGGTTTGGAAAGTTTTCTGCTATTACTGCTTTAAATAAGCCTTTTACACCCTTATCTTTCTCTACTCCCTCTTGAATGCTGGTAACTTGCATATTTGCTCTTTTGATACTATCCCATAAACCCTATGAAGTTTCTTTATTCCTTTCCACTCTTTTTTCTTTCTTCTCCTCTGTATATTTTCATATAACCTGTCTTCAAGTTTACAGATTCTTTCTTCTGATTGATCAATCCTGCTCTTGATGCTCTCTATTACATTTTTACATTCATTGTATTTTTCAGCTCCAAAATTGGTCTGATTTTATTATTTCAATTTATCTGGTAAATTTCTCATCTGACAATTTATTATTTTCCTAATTTTGTTGAATTGTTTCTCTGTATTTTCTGAAGTTCTTCGAGCTTCTTTAAAACAGCTGTTTTGAATTCCTTGGCAGATACTTGATATATCTCTGTGTCTTTAGGGTCTGCCACTGGCATCTTATTTTGTCTGTTTAGTGATGTCATGATTCCCTGATTGTTCTTGTGGTCATGTGTCAGTGTGTGTGCATTCAAGAAGCAGTTACTTATTCCAGCCCTCACAGTCTGGCTTTGTCTGGGAACATCCTCTAACAGTAAGCCTGTCCAGAGATTCTAGGCAGGTCATTTGGTGTGGTCTCCGAGCCTGTGACCACTGCAGCCCTTCCAGCTCTAGGGAGTGCTATGTACTCCCTACTGTGACCAGCACAGTGCCAGGCTGAAATCCCATAGTCACTGAAGCTGACTTAGCACTGGGATGGAATCCTGTGGCTGCTGAGGCTGGTGCAGCACTTGGGTGCACTCAAAAGCCCACAGCTGCTGAGGCTAGTGCAGCGCTGGGGTACATCTGAAGCTTGCAGCCACTGAGGCCTGCCTGTTGCTGTGGGTTATTTGGAGCCCAAGACCACTGTAGTTGGCTGATGGTGATGTGGGCTGGAACTCAAGTTTGTCTCACAGGGGCTATGGTTTCCCATCTGCTGCTGGGATGGGTCTAGAGTCTCAGTCTGCAGTTACTGGCCTGAAGTCATGGGGCATGGGGGGTCTACCCAGTGCTGAGTTTTACTGTGACAGGCCTGGTATTGGGGTCCAAGGCAAAGTCTTATCTTTACTTTCCTCTCTTCCTCCCAAGCAGACAATATCTTTTTCCAGGCTGTGCTGCCTGGTCTTGGGGGAAGGGTGACATGGGTAATGTAAAACTGTTCTTCCTACCCACTTAAATGTGTCTTTTCTTATCATTATGCTATAACCAGGTGCTGTAATCTCTCACCTGGTTTCCTTAGCTCTTGTGAAGGTATTTTATACATGGATAGTTGTTCAAATTCATGTTTCTCTGGGGGAAAATTGCTGGAGAGTCCTATTCCACCATCTTGCTCTACTTTAATCTGTGAGAGTGTTTCGGATGAGATTGATACTTGAATTGGCAGAGTGAGTAAAGCAGATTGCCCTCAATGTGGTTGGCCCTCATTCAATCAGTTGAGGGCCCAAATAGAACAAAACTTGACCCACCGATGAATAAGGGGGAACTCCTCCTCCCTAAGTTCCTTGAGCTGGGATATTCATCTTTTCTTGCCTTTGGACTTGAACTGAAATATCAGCTCTTCTTAGGTGTAGAGCCTAGTGACTTTCAGACTGAAAAGACACTATCAGCTCTCCTTGGTCTCCAGCTTGTTTACTATAGGTCTTAGCCTCCATAATTTTGTAAATAAATAAATAGGCTGGGCGCGGTGGCCCATGCCTGTAATCCCAGCACTTTGGGAGGCTGAGGAGGGTTGATCATGAGGTCAGGAGTTCAAGGCCAGCCTGGCCAAGGCAGTGAAACCCTGTCTGTACTAAAAATACAAAAATTAGCTGGGCGTGGTGGTGGGCGCCTGCAATCCCAGCTATATATATACACACACACACACACACACATATATATACACACACACACACATATATATATATATATATTTTTTTTTTTTTGAGTCTAGCTCTTGTAGCCCAGGCCAGAGTGCAGTGGCGTGATCTCGGCTCACTGCAACTTCCGCCTTCTGGGTTCAAGCGATTCTGCCTTAGCCTCCCGAATATCTGGGATTGCAGGTACCCACCACTGTGCCCAGCTAATTTTTGTATTTTTAGTAGAGACGGGGTTTCACCCTGTTGGCCAGGCTGGTGTTGAACTCCTGACCCCAAGCGATCTACCCACCTCAGCCTCCCAAAGTGCTAGGATTACAGGTGTGAGCCACCACACCCAGCCTAAATATATATTTGTATATATTTAATTAAATATATGCATAAATATATGTGTACATAGCTTACCTCTGTATCTATCTATCTATCTATCTATCTATCTATCTATCTATCTATCTGTTTACCTATCTTATCTGTCTATAATTAGTCTTGTTTCTCTGAAGAACCCTAATACAGATTTTGGTACTAGGAGTGAGGTGCTGATGTAACAGAAAAATACCTAAACATATTAGCTTTGGAACTGGGTGATGGGTACAGGCTGGAAGATTTTTGAGGTGCCTGCTAGAAAAAGCCAACATTGCTGTGAGGGAAGTGTTGGTAGAAATATGGATGTTAAAAGCAATTTTGTCGAGGGCTCGGAAAGTAAAGAGGAGAGCTAGAAACAAAGCTTCCGTTTTCTTAGAGAATATGTAAATACATGAACAGAATATTCATTCAAATGTGATGTTAAGGGCCATTTTGGTGAGATCTCAGATACAAATAAAGAACAGACAGTTGGAAACTGGAAGGTGATCTTTATTATAAAGTAGCAAAGAATATTGGCTGCATTGCGTCCTAGTGTTGTGCAAGGTAGAACTTGCAAGTGATGAAATTGGATACGTAGCAGAGGAGATATCTAAGTAAAGTATCAAAGGTACACCTTGGGTCCTCCTTGCTGCTTATAGTAAAATGCAAGAGGAGAGAGGTGAATTGTAGAAGGAATGGTTAGGAAAAAGGAGCCAAAACATGGAGATTGGGTACACCTCATGGACTTAATCAGCCATCTCATCAGAAGCCAAGAATAGAGATGGGATTTTACCAGCAGAAACACTGCCGGCTGAGACTAAGGAAACAGAAAAAAATGAGACAGGATGAAGGAAAGCTATCAGACTTAGATTTTACAGGATGAGACCATAGAGCTATTTGGCTCTGAAAATACTTTATCCTTCAAGAAAAGGGAAGACTGACTCCAACAGCAATTCAGAAATCCTCAGGGCTGCCAGTCCCATTACAGGCCCAGGGAGTAGGTCTGAATCCTTCTGTTTTTCAAAGAGTGGGTGTGCCCTTCCAGTTTTGGTGGGTCAGGAACCCTTGCCTACTATATCAGGGTCAGGGTCAGGTTTGCCCTAGCAGAGAGCTCGTGGACTGGCCTTACTTCTTAAGCTGAAGAGGCAAGGCTACCCTGTAGAGCTGTGAGAATGATACTACCACCCGAGTGGGCCTGGGGGGCAGAGAGTTGAACCAAAGAGGGTTATTCTCTAGCTTTAAGATCCAATGGAATTTTCCTTGCTAGATTTTGGACTTGTTACAAGACCCATCACCTCTTCCTTCTTTGCTATTTCTCCCTTTTGGAGTGGGAATGTCTATCCTATGCCTCGTCCCATCATTATGTTTTAGAAGCCCATGACTTGTCTGGTTTCACAGGTTCACACCTGCAGAGAATTTTGCCTCAGGATGAATCACACTTCAGTTCTCTCCCATACCTGATTTAGATGATATTTAATGAGACATTGGACCTTAAGCTTTAGAGGTGATGTTGTAATGAGTTAAGACTTTAGCACATTAGGGTGGGATGAATGATGAATGTATTTTGTATGTAAGAAGGGCATGAATTTTGGAGGCTGGATGCCCGACTCTTAGTACCAAAATCTGTAGTACTCTACAAGTGTTGCTATAACAAAATACCACAGACTGAGTGGTATAAACAGCAGAAATTTGTTTATCATGCTTCTGGAGGCTGGGAAGTCCCAGATCAAAGTTCAGGTCTATTTGTTTTCTTGTGAGGGTTCTCTTCCTGGCTCACTGTAGGCCACCTTCCCTCTGTTTCTCACATGACTTCTTTGTTTGCATGCAGAGAGAGAGAGTGAACTTTCTGATGTTTCTTCTTATAAGGGCACTAATTTCATCAAACCAAGGCCCCACCCTCATAACCTCATCTAACCCAAATTACCTCCCCAAAGTCCCATCTCCAAATACCATCGCACTGGGGGGTTAGGGCTTCAACATATGGATTTTGTGGGAACATGGGGGACAAAAATATTCAGTCCATAATAGTTAGCATATAATAGGCACTCAATAAATATTATTTTAAGTAAATAAATATTCTGCTAAAGGTATCAAAGAAGGAAAAAGGGACATTCAAGATTGTGTTAGCCATTTTTGTGTTGCTATAACAGAATACCCAAGGCTGGGTAATTTCTGAAGAAATTTATTTAGCTCATGGTTCTGCATGCTGAGAAGTATGGCACTGGCATCTGCTTGGCTTCTGGAAGAGGCCACGTGCTAGATCAAAACACAGCAAAGAAGTTCAAAGAGGATGTGAACATGTGTGAAGACAGACCAAAGAGAAACCTTGCTTTGTAATAACCCACTTTCTTAGGAACTAATCTGTTCCCAGAGAGCTAATCGAGTCTCTAGAGAGCAAGAACTCACTACCGTGAGAATAGCACCAAGCATAAGGGATCCACCCCGTTGACCCGAACACCTTCCATTAGGCCCCACCTCCCAACTGCCACATTTGGGATCAAATTTCAACCTGAGTTTTGGTGGGGACAAACAAACCATATCCAAACAATAGCATGGATGGAATAGGTAGGATTTGCATTTAGTTAAAAAAAATTTATTGTCTATTACATGCTTCCCCTAAACTCCCAAAATACTTTTTCTGGGACTTTCTCAAAACTTATTACTTTTCTGCCTTGTTTTATAGTATTATGCTTGTCCTAACTCATCTACTGGATTATAAGTATCTCAACATCAGAAGCTGTGTCTGATTTATTTTGTATCCTGTACAAAATCTACAATGCCTTCTCTAATTCTATATGTCAGAGCAAAGTAATATGTTTTCTCTTTTGTGTTAGACCATACCTCAGTTTCTATTTCTTCCTCACAATTACTGTATTGCTGTAATTATTCATTCTCATATCTGCTGCCTATGCTCAATTCTGAGTCCCTGAAGGGCAGGGAGCATGTTCTAGTCGTCTTTGTACTCCTGTATCTGTAAGAGGGTTGGGCATATGATGGGTGCCTGTTAACTTATTTATCCACCCAACACAATACCTGAAATATGGTCAATGCCAAATAAAAAGCTGATGAAGTGTTTGTTGAACAAGTTTCTAACTGATATTGTTGTCAATATTAATGGTCTGGTGCCACCATTGCTGTCCAATACCACTGGTGTCAGCTGGGACACCAATTGCTCCTGCTGCTGCAGCTGCTACCACCAGAAATAGTCTCCTTTCATCACAACCACCTTTATGGCCTCTGGCTAGATCCCAGGCCCTAGCATGCTGTGGTCACTGCTACCACTTCCACCACTGAAGCTGCCTCCTGGAAGACCTGATTGATTTGTACTTTGTGTCTCATTTATGATATATAGAAGCCTGTTTCTTTTGAGCCCTTATGCTGTTATTTTTTTTCCCCAATCCTGATGGTTTCTGCATTATTCAACTTCCATCAAAGCATCAGTTGAGTGGGTGGTACTGCTTCACTTCTCAGGGGGAATGTCATTTTATGATTCAGTCAAGTGGTTGCCCTTTTTGCTGTCAGAAGGAGCATCTGCATTTATCTTCAGGGAACAATCTGTAGTAACACTAGTTTCCTCTCCTTAGCTGTGACTGATAGCTCATATGTATATTTTATGCACTCATTTGCCACCTTTCTTCCCACTCATATGGATTTATAAGATCTTTCCACCTTCATCAGTTTAGTTCATTGCCACCCACAAGAATTTGTGTCATTTGTAAATGCAGAATTGTTGCCCTGCACTTTAATTTATAAAGATATTACATACAGATTATGCTTATGGTGCCCTACACAAGGATGCTGGGGCAAGTGGGGGTTGAGGTCCAGCATGCACTTTGCTCAGCACAGCCTTCTGTCAGGCTGGGTCTGCCTGGAGAAAGGTGCCTCTTTTTATGATTTGCATGAGAATTCTGGTCCATTACAAAGTGATGGGCCTACAGTAGAGTATTCACTCATAAAAGGCATTTAAACTAGTAGCCATGGTTATGCAGTGCTGATCTTAGCATTGCTCTAGCACTGAACCTGAGAGCCTCTAGTCTGTGCTTTTCCATCTTTCTGCCATTTTTTCCCGACCAGTGGAAGATAGCCTTAACTTCAACAATGAAGAAAAGACCCAATTTTGTCAAATTATGAAAAACATTCAAAGCTGCAAAAAAAAAAAAAAAAAAAAAATAGGTTCTGTAACTATGTTCTGACTATCTGTTGCTGCTTCACGAACTACCCCAAAACTCAGCGTCTTGAAACATTGTTTTGTTACATATCATAATTTTGTTGCTCAGGAATTTGGACATGGCTCCTCTGGTAATATCAACAGAGATTACTCCATGTTATTCAGCTGCTGAATGGGTTGGTCTGAAGGGTTCAAGATGGTTTAATCAGGGTTAATGAAAGCGGCCTGGTGCGGTGGCTCACGCCTGTAATCCCAGCACTTTGGGAGGCCGAGGTGGGTGGATCACTTGAGGTCAGGAAGTTGAGACCAGCCTGGACAACATTGTGAAACCTCGTCTCTACTAAAAATACAAAAATTAGCAGGGCATGATGGCAGGCACCTGTAATCCCAGCTACTTGGGAGACCGAGGCAGGAGAATCGCTTGAACCTGGGAGGCAGAGGTTGCAGTGAGCCGAGATCGCACCACTGCACTCCAGCCTGGGCAATAGAGCTAGACTCAGGCTTTAAAAAAAAAAAAAGTTAATCAAAGGGCAGATGATCCTGCATATACCTGATCTAATCAAGAGAGCCCTTCAGAGAGGTCAAAGAGATTGGAAGTGAAAGAGATTTTTCCTGCTGGCTGTGAAGAAGCAAACTGCCTATGGAGGGGCCACATAGCAAGGAACTCTAGGAGCTTAGAGTGATCCCTGGTCAATAGACAGCAAGAAAATGCCCTACAAATAAAGTAAACTGAATTCTTCCAATGATGAGTGGACTTGGAAGACACATGAGCCTCAAATACCTTGATTTCAGTCTAATGAGACCCTTAATAGAGGACTCAGCTAACCTGTGTTCAGACTTCTAAATCTTGGAGACTGTAGGATAATAAATTTGTGTGGTTTTAAGCTGCTAAATTTGTGATAATTTGAAATACAGCCAAAGAAAACTAATAGAGATACCTAAATAACAAAAAGGGTAATTCTACCACATACCATACACAAAATGGCAAATAGATTAAAAACCCAGAAAACTAAAACTTTAAACTTATAGGAGAAACTATGAGAGAATATCTTGATGACTTTGTGATAGGGTAAAGGATAAGCTTATGAAGAAAAAGATCAGTTTGGGTACATTAAAAGATTTTAACTTACAGAAAGCATACACTACAGAAGAGTCGGAAGATAAGACATACTGGGAAAAGGTATTTGTGATGTTTAAAACTTACAGAAGGTTAATATACAGAATACATGTAGAACTCCTATAGATCAATAAGAAAAAGACAACTCTGAAGAAAAATGAGCAAAAGATATAAACAAGCTACTTGTAAAAGAAGTGCAAATGGAAAATATACATATGAAAACATCCTTAATCTCACCAATAAATAGGGGAATACAAATTAAAACAACCATGAAATTTCACTTTGCATCTGCAATATTGGCAACAGTTTTTAAATCCAGCAGTACCAGTGAGGCAAGGATGTCAAAAAGTGGAATTGTAAATTGATGGAGCTACTTTAGAAAGGCAACCATTATGAGTATTTTTTGTGGGTTCCTTTTCTAAACTGTTAGTGTTTAATAAAATGGAAGATTCAGATACCTCCAATCCAGAAATTTCACGTCTAGATAGACAACACACTGCACACACAAGAAAACCTGTTTAGGGCACCATTGCTTGTGATAGCAAACAGTGGAAATTACATAAAAGCTTAACAGTAGAAGAATGGATGGATTATTATAAAGATAACACCCTTGATGTTATCTTTCACCATTCAAGCAAAGAATTGGAACTTTGCCACCACCTTAGAAGCTTCTTCTATGACTGCTATCCAAATCACAAATCCTCTTCTTCCACTTATAAGTAACCATTATCTTGACTATCAACAATAGTTTACTTGCTTTAAAAAAACGTTGTGTTGTCACCCAAATGTGCAACCCCAGATGCTGTGGTTTAGTCTTGTCCATTAGCAAAAATTGATGTTTTCTAAGTTTCTTGTAATCTATATTGGTAGATGAACCTAGAGTCTGGACTAGACCAAGGTTTGATTCCTTTGCAAGGCAGAAGGCAGATAATGTCTGATTGTCTCTCTGTAATATAAGCAGCCACTTATGCTTAATGCTCACTAATTCTATGGTGATCACAGAATGGCAATATTCTAATTCTTTCTATTCTCTCATTTTCATTTATTAGTTGGAATATTTTTATAAGGGGAAATTGAAATTCAAACTGTTCCATCTGTGGCTTTGAGTCTTTTTGAAAAACAAACAAAAAAGCCCTAGTTGTCATTCATAGTTTCCTTGTTCTCTATTATGTCAAGAGGTTCCAAGGTCATTTTGTTTATTTCCTGCAACAGACCAGGAATCAGCCATTTCTTCAAGAAGCCCTGTTTTGTTTTGTTTTCTTTGTCTTTGTTTATTTTTTAATCTTCTGTTGCTGCTGCTGCTGTTGTTTAATGAGAATTGGCATTTCAAGGCCACAATCTGGGTGTTCATTGCATTTGGGTTGGCCCTTGCTTCTAGGCCTTTTCCATGGACAGAGTCAGGATATAAATAATAACTTGAGTACATCTTTTGTGTGTGTGTGTGTGTGTGTGTGTGTGTGTGTGTGTGTGTGTGGTGTTTCTGGTCTGTCCTTTTTTAAAAAAAATTATTTTGGTTAAATATATAAATACATTTTTTTGTTTTGATTTTTTTTTTTTTACATTAAGTTCCAGGATACATGTGCAGAATGTGCAGGTTTGTTACATAGGTATACATGTGTCATGGTGGTTTGTTGCACCTATCAACCCATCATCTAGGTTTTAAGCCCCGCATGCATTAGGTATTCGTCCTAATGCTCTCCCTCCCCTTTCCCCTAACCCAGCAACAGGCCCAGGTGTATGTTGTTACCCTTGAGTTCATCTTGACCTGTCCCATTCAAATTCATGTCTGCCACAGTTGATTTTGCCAGGTATAAAATTCCTAGCTCATACCTTCTTTTTTTCCTTGTTTATCTTTTTGTGTCTGTGCCTATTTTTTATTCTAATTGTGCTGACCGTATGCTTTTTGGCAACCATACTTCCAAAGCAATGTTTCCTTAGTATCTTAAGTTCATATATTTTCCTTGGCCATAAAACATTGCTGGCAAAAAGTCTGATGATAATCTAATCGCCTTTTCCTTATAACTCATGCTCTCTATTACCTCCCTCTCCCCATCTCTGCCCAGGTTCCCTCAAGGAATCTTTCTTTCTCTTTTAAAATTTAGCAAACATATTATGATACGTCCTGGTGTCGGTTGTATGACGTTGATATTTTCAAATATACAGTATACTTTTTCTTTTTCTTTCTTTCTTTCTTTTTTTTTTTCGAGACAGGATCTCGCTCTGACACCCAGACCGTAGTACATTGGTGCGATCTCAGCCCACTGCAACCTCTGCCTCCCAGGCTAAGCACTTCTCCTGCCTCAGCCTCCCGAGTAGCTGGGATTACAGGCCTACACCACCACGCCCTGCTAATTTTTTTGTGTTTTTAGTAGAGATGAGGTTTCACCATGTTGGCCAGGCCGGTCTTGAACTCCTGACCTCAAATGATCCACCCATCTTGGCCTCCCAAAGTGCTGGGATTACAGGCATGAGCCACCTCGCCCTGCCAGTATACTTTTTCAATATGTAGTTTTAAATCTTTTCTTCTTTTCAGGAAAGCGTTTTGTTTTTTGAATTACAGTATTTGCTCTGTTCCCTTGCTTTGCTTTTCTTTTTCAGGGAGTTCATTATCTATAATGTTACTCTCCTTTGCATATCTTTATAATTGTTAGTTAGTCTTGAATTCTTTTGATTTCTTTCTTCATTTATTAAAAAATATCTTTTTTATCTTCTATTTATTTGGAGACATTATTGATTGCATTTTTTACTCATTCCTTCTAGCTTAACCTTTTCTGACATGATTTTTTCTCTTTATTTCTAATTATTTCCTGAGTTTTATCAGATCATTTGTATGTTATTCTAATTCTTTTTTGTTCTTTCATTTCTCATACCACTTTTTTTTTTTTTTTGAGATGGAATCTCACTCTGTCACCCTGGCTGGAGTGTAGTGGTGTGATCTCGGCTCAATGCAACCTCTGCCTCCTGGGTTCAAGCAAATCTCCTGCCTCAGTTGCCTAAGTAGCTGGGATTACAGGCACCCACCACCACACCTGGCTACTTTTTTTTTTTTTTTTTTTTGTATTTTTAGTAGAGACGGGGTTTCACGATGTTGGCCAGGCTGGTTTCGAACTCCTGACCCCAAGTGATCCAACTGCCTTGGCCTCCCCCAAAGTGCTAGAATTACAGGCATGAGCCACCATGCTCCACTTCACATCACTTTGTAACTATCATTTAGTTCATTTTGAAATAGTGGCTACCAACATTGATCTGTTTTGTAGGTACTTTTTTTTTTGGTCATGCTTTCATTGTCTGTAGGTCTGTATTCTCATTTTTAAAACAGAAGTGCTGTGTGAGATTCTACCTTGATATTTTCTGTCCCTCATTTTTATGTAAAATTCTTGAACTCTTAGAATGACATAGGGTGCAGGAAAGTTTTTGAAATTCCACAGAGCTTCCTCTTCTGTTGTGTTTGTATAGTGTTTACAAATATGGCAGCTTGCTTTCTAAGATGTGCTGGCTGTGTTCCCCATCCCATTTGGTTTTAGACCCACTCTTTTCTTCATCTCTGTTGTCCCTGTCTACTGCAGTTTTGATTCCACTCTTCACAGTTTCTCCTCAGTGTGAGGCTTTGTCCTAGAAGGTCAGATTTGAGAGTTTATGGTGGCTGGACAGTTCAGCCCTTTCAATCCTTCTTACCACAGGCTTTTTGTACTCTCTCAGTATTGGAGAGAACAAATCCCTCCCAGTTTCAGCTACTATTCTCAAATTGGTTCCCTGTGCTTTCCAAACTGTTGACTATTTTGTGATTCTCCTGTTCTCAGGTCTAGAGGATGCCCTGTTGCTTCTTTCCTCTTCCTCCTGCGTGGACAACCATACCAGGTCTATAGCTGTTGGTGGTTTGACCCCACAACCTGCACTTGGGAGTAGGGCACATCTTGAGGGGTCATCTTGTCACTTGGCTTTGTCGTAGAGCTGTCCATAGGTTTTTTCTGCTACAGTTGCTCTATTAGTTTTCATGTGGGGATTCAAACAGATTAAAAACCTATGCTGTCATCGTTGCTTTCTTCCCAGAGTACTTCTAACTCAACAGCATTTTGATCCTGTAGCTACCCATTTAGAGAAGTTTCTTTTTCTTGATATAAGTCATTTTTCTTTTTTACTTTTTATTTTGAAATAATGACAAGAAGTTGCAAATAAATGTACATGGAAGTCCCATGCATCCTTCACCTACTCTTCTAATGTTGACATCTTGTATAACTATAGTATAATGTCAAAACCAGGAAATTGACATTGGTATAATCCATATAACTTACTCAAATTTCACTAGCTATGCACACACTCATTTGTGTGTGTGTATGTGTGTGTGTAGTTCTGTGCAATTTTATCACATCCATAGCTTTGTTTAACTGTCACAATCAAAGTACAGGACTGGTCTATCGTCAGAAAGCTTCCTCAAACTAAACTCTGATAGCCACTTCCTCAATCTCTAACCCATGGGAACCGCTAAATCTGTTCTTCTTCTCTATGATTGTGTTATTTAAAGAATGCTATATAAAAATTATTTCTATTTATATGGAATTATATTTTTATTTATATAATTATAAAATTCCTTTTGAGATTGAACTTTTTTACGCAGCATAGTTCTCTTGAATATGTCAGGTTGTGTGTATCAAGCTTATACATTCATGTGCAGGCTCCTGCATGAACATAGGTTTTAATTTCTCTAGGATAATTGCCTAAGAGTACAATCACTGGGTCATATGGTAGATGTATTTTTTGTTTTAGAAGAAACAGGCAAACTATTTTTCAAAGTGGCTGTACCATTTTTTATTCCCATCAGCAATGTATGAATGACCCAGCTTCTCTGCTTCCTCTTCAACATTTGGTGTTAATACTCTTTTTAAATTTTACACATTCTGATAGGTATGTAGTAATATTGCGTTGTGATTTTAATTTGTCTTTACCTAATGGCTAATGATGTTGAATATCTTTTCATGTACTTATTTGCCATTTGTATATCTTCTGAGATCAGTTGAGATTGGGTACATTCAGGGCGTTATGGCCATAGACACCATTTGTATATCCTTCTCAGTGAAATCTCTTTGATGTCATTGGCTTGTTTTCTTGTTTTCTTTTCTTTGCCTTCCTTCCTTCCTTCTTTCTTTTTGAGATGGTGTCTTTACTGTCACTCATGCTGGAATAAAGTGGCATGATCACAGTTCATTGTAGCCTCAACCTCCCAAGCTCAAATGATCCTCCCACTTCAGCCTCCTGAGTAGCTGGGACTACAGGTGCATGCCACCATGCCTGGCTAGTTTTTTTAAAAAAAAATTTATAGAGACAGGGTCTCCCTATGTTGCCTAGGCTTGTCTCAAACTCCTGGGCTCAAGTGATCCTCATATCTTGGCCTCCCAAAGTGCTGGGATTGCAAGTGTGAGCCACCATGCCTGGCCTTTGTTTTCTGATTGGATTGTGTGTTCTTTTAATGTTGAAATTTGAAAGTTTTTAAAAAAATATATTCTAGTTACTAGTCCTATGTCGGATACATGGTTTGTAAACATTTTCCACCAGTCTTTATCTTACTTTTTTCATCCTCTTAACAGGATCTTTCTTTTTTTTTTAATTAAGTATTTATTGATCATTCTTGGGTGTTTCTCGGAGAGGGGGATATGGCAGGGTCATAGGATAATAGTGGAGAGAAGGTCAGCAGATAAACACATGAACAAAGGTCTCTGGTTTTCCTAGGCAGAGGTCCCTGTGGCCTTCCGCAGTGTTTGTGTCCTGGGTACTTGAGATTAGGGAGTGGTGATGACTCTTAAAGAGCATGCTGCCTTCAAGCATCTGTTTAACAAAGCACATCTTGCACCGCCCTTAATCCATTTAACCCTGAGTTGACACAACACATGTTTCAGAGAGCACGGGGCTGGGGGCAAGGCCATAGATCAACAGCATCCCAAGGCAGAAGAATTTCTCCTCCCAGACGGGCGGCCAGGCAGAGGTGCTCCTCACTTCCCAGACGGGGCGGCCGGGCAGAGGCGCTCCTCACTTCCCAGACAGGGCAGCCAGGCAGAGGCGCTCCTCACTTCCCAGATGGGGCGGCCGGGCAGACGTGCTCCTCACTTCCCAGAAGGGGCGGCCCGGCAGAGGCGCTCCTCACTTCCTCCCAGACGGGGTGGCAGCCAGGCAGAGGCGCTCCTCACCTCCCAGACAGGGCGCCCGGGCAGAGGCGCTCCTCACTTTCCAGACGGGGCGGCCGGGCAGAGGCGCTCCTCACCTCCCAGACGGGGCGGCCGGGCAGAGGCGCTCCTCACTTCCCAGAAGGGGCAGCCGGGCAGAGGTGCTCCTCACTTTCTCCCAGACGGGGTGGCCGCGGGGCAGAGGCGCTCCTCACCTCCCAGACGGAGCGGCCGGGCAGAGGTGCTCCTCGCTTCCCTGACGGGGCGGCCAGGTAGAGGCGTTCCTCACTTCCCAGATTGGGCGGCCGGGCAGAGGCGCTCCTCACTTCCTCCCAGAGGGGATGGCGGCCGGGCAGAGGCGCTCCTCACCTCCCAGACGGGGCGGCCGGGCAGACGTGCTCCTCACTTCCCAGAAGGGGCAGCCGGGCAGAGGCGCTCCTCGCTTCCCAGACGGGGCGGCCAGGTAGAGGCGCTCCTCACTTCCCAGATTGGGTGGCAGGGCAGAGGCGCTCCTCACTTCCTCCCAGACGGGGTGTCGGCAGGGCAGAGGCTGTAATCGTAATCTTAGCACTTTGGGAGGCCAAGGCAGGCGGCTGGGAGGTGGAGGTTGTAGCGAGCCGAGATCACGCCACTGCACTCCAGCCTGGGCAACATTGAGCATTGAGTGAGCGAGACTCCGTCTGCAATCCCAGCACCTTGGGAGGCCGAGGCGGGCAGATCACTGGAGGCCAGGAGCTGGAGACCAGCCGGGTCAACACGGCGAAACCCCGTCTCCACCAAAAATACAAAAACCAGTCAGGTGTGGCGGCCCTCGCCTGCAATCCCAGGCACTCGGCAGGCTGAGGCAGGAGAATCACAGGAGCCGGAGGCAGGGAGGTTGCAGCGAGCTGAGATCACGGCAGCACAGTCCAGCTTCGGCAACAGAGGGAGACTGAAAAAAGGAGAGAGAGACCGAAAAAAGGAGAGGGAGACCGAAGAGGGGAGAGGGAGAGGGTGAGGGTGGAGGGAGAGGGGGAGGGAGAGGAAGAGGGAGAGGGTGAGGGGGAGGGAGAGGGAGAGGGGGAGGGAGAGGGAGAGGGAGAGGGAGAGGGGGAGGGGGAGGGAGAGGGAGAGGGAGAGGCAGGATCTTTCATAGAGCAAAAGTTTTTAATTCAGTGATGTATAATTTATCAATTTTTCCTTTTATAGATTATGCTTTTGGTGTCAAGTCTAAGAATTCTTGCCTAGCTCTTGATCCCAAAGATTTTCTCCCATGCTTTTTTTTTTCTAAAAGTCTTACAGTTTACAATTTATATTTAAGTCTGTGATCCACTTTGAGTTCATTTTTGTGTAATGTTCTTTTTTTATTTTTTGAGATAAGAGTCTTGCTCTGTTGCCCAGGCTGGAGTGCAGTGGCATAATCACGGCTCACTGGAGCCTCAATCTCCTGAGCTCAAGTGATCCTCTTGCCTTGGCCTCCCAAAGTGCTGAGATCACAGGCATAAGCCACTGCACTGGGTTGAAGACTTATTTTTTTAAACTGTGGATGTTCAATTGCTCCAACACCATTTGTTGAAAATCCTTCCTCCATTGAATTGCTTTTGTACTCTTTCCAAAATTCAGCTAGAAATATACGTGGGTCTCTTTCTTGATTCTATTGCTGGGGCAGTTAATCTGTATTCTATTCAGGCCTTCAACTAATTGGACGAGGCCCACCCACAGTATGGAGGGAAATCTGCTTTACTCAAATTCCACCTATTTAAATGTAAATCTCATCAAAAACAGCCTCACAGAAACATCCAGAATTAATGTTTGACCAAATATCTGGGCACCATGGACCAGCGAAGTTGACACATAAAATTAATTATCACCCTGTATTGTATTTTATTCTGTCACCTATTTTATTTTGAGAAGTTTCCTGTGTCATTAAATCCTATGATTTTTGATGATTGCATAGAATTCTATTGTATAAATATATCATAATGTATTAGCCTGATCTCCAGTTGCTGTACTTTTAAGATGTTTCCACATCCTACAAGTTTTTGCTATTTTAAATAATGTTATATGAACAAACATCCTTGTATGTACCTCTTATTATCCACTTGTAAAAAATAGAGAAATTTCTGGGTCAAAGGATGCAAATTTTTTTTAAAGCTTTTAAATGCATCTTGCCATATACCTTTCCATAAAGACCTTATTCCTGCTAATAACATGTGATATTTGATCCTCAGAAAAGATTGTTACGGAGGTTCATTTAAGTTTGTTTTAATAGTCTGAAAACTTCACATTATTTTTTGACTCAAACTTTAGTTTTTGCAATTTATTTTCCTAAATGTTGTATTTTGTCAGTTTTCTTTATGTGTATGATGATCCTCTCCTTTATTGTAAATTGCAACATTTTGTCCCTCCCAAATATGAGGCACTCAGGACTCTCAGTTCCCCCAGTTCTTGTTTGGATCACTTCTTATGGAGAGGCTTGTAGATTCAACAGAAGTGCTGAGGCATTACCTTTAGATTCTGTGACATTGGAGTTAATAACTGAAAGGAAGCCTTTTCTGAAATATAGCACACTGATGAACTGGATTGATAAAGTCTTTTTTTTTTTTTTTTTTTTTTTTTTGCGATGGAGTCTTGCTCTGTCGCCCAGGCTGGAGTGAAGTGGCATGATCTGTGCTCACTGCAAGCTTCGCCTCCCAGGTTCATGCCATTCTCCTGCCTCAGCCTCCTGAGTAGGTGGGACTACAGGTGCCCGCCACCATGCCTGGCTAATTTTTTGCCTTTTTAATAGAGACAGGGTTTCACCATGTTAGCCAGGATGGTCTCAATCTCCTGACCTTGTGATCCGCCCGCCTCAGCCTCCCAAAAAGTTTTTTACATAGTAGTAAATTTTAACAGTAGTAGCTCATCTGTTTTAGAATAATTGGTGCCTAGGGATTGAAGAGACTTTGAGAGGTCAACCAGCTAATAACACTTCTGGAGACAAAGCTACACAGATTTCATCTTTGGCAGATGAGAATCAGGGCTGTGTTTGAAGGTCTCTTGTGGAAGAGATGATTTATTGGCTCTTTAAAATCTCTTCCAATGTCTAAAAACTATTATGAAGCCCACAATTAGCCAAAATCCTGAAGAATTTAATGATGCTTAATGCCAAGGTAACTGGATATTTATATAACCAATATTTTATAGGCAAATCTCTGAAAACATACCTTTCTTTGTCTCCTCTTTTTTTTTTTTTTACACCACTAGTGGTATAGTTTAAAAACAGTTCTCATAATACATGCTTCACGGCTTTTTAGAATAAAAAATAATGATGATATACCCTTAGAGACATGCTTTAGGACACTTGGTTAAAAAAGGTTTGTCTTTGATGACCACCTCAAAAGAGTGGCAAACTTCACAGTATAACTTGATAACATACAAGGAAATGGATGATTATACTATGACACGTTGCCACTAAGTGTCAGCAAGAGTCTGACAATCAGGTCATTGAATAGAACATAGCACACAGTTTCAAGTATTTAAGCACTGCTTTCTGGGAAGTAAAAACTGACTCAAAACCATTGATGTATTTTGACCGTTAAAAAAAAAAAAAGATGTAGCAGTTTAGCTCTTCTGGACACAGCATTTCCTTTCTAGAATGAGACCGGTTCAGTCAAGCTTGAAATCAGTAAGAGGAATGATGCTTTCCCTTAACTGTTTAGAAAAAGAAAAATGAAATAAAAAAAAAATAAGTTACTACTGCAACAACAGCATGGCACTGGGACAATGAAATAAATAAAGGGAAAATCGGGTGGGCGTGGTGGCTCACTCCTGTAATCCCAACACTTTGGGAGGCCGAGGTTGGAGGATTGCTTGAGTCCAGGAGTTCGAGACAGCCTGGGCAACATAGTGAGACCTCATCTCTGTAAAAATAAATATACCTAATGCTAAATGACGAGTTAATGGGTGCAGCACACCAGCATGGCACATGTATACATATGTAACTAACCTGCACATTGTGCACATGTACCCTAAAACTTCAAGTATAATAATAATAAAAAAAGTAAAAATAAAATAAATAAAGGGAAAATCATTTTCTCATAATTGCATAGTCTCCTAAGAGAGAGGGCACTGAGAAACCACTTGACAGCCCAAGGATCATTTTCACTGATTACCTGGGCACCCATGATATCCGTTCACTTTATGAGAATACACACACTACAAGCTTCCTATTCTGTAAGAGAAGGTATTTTTTTTTTTCACATTCAGCATGATAAGAAAATTCTCATTTTCTTGAGTATCAGCATGATACTCAAATTCTCAGCTCAGAAGCTGCAGCTGTCGCGGTCACTTGGCAGCTTTTGCATCATCCTGCAGGCTCAAAAAGGTGCAGGGTCAAAAGGGCAGCTCCCTTTGGTATGCATCCCCAGCAGCATCTCCTCAAGACAGGTGCCCAGGGCCCTTGCTAGGGAAAGCAGGTGTCTGGGCTTCAGGAGTGGGCTAGAGTCTCCCCTCAGGCCAGGGCTCCCAAGAAAGCCAAGAAGAGCATCTCTCCCAGTGCTGAAAGACTTGACACTTTCTGCTAGTGCTTTTTTGGTGCCCCATGTTTGTTTCAAGAACCTTAGCGTAGTAGAGTAGGGAGCTATCTTTTCCTCATGTTTTTAAAGAAGAAATAGGCTTAACTAGGGGAAAAAATGGAGTTGGAAGTCTCATTTTCTTTAATGTAGTCCAAATCCCTTTTTCTTTCTGGGGTATATTTACATCTTGTTGTTTTGGGAGAATTTTTGGTCAGAGATCTGAAGAGTTCCCTTTCCTTCCAGTATTAGGAGGTTCCCCAGGACCAACCTGAGGTTCATGACTTGCTAAAAAGGACTTATAAGGCTCAGCATATAGTTGTACTCATGGCTAAGATTTATTATAGTGCAAAGATACAAAGCAAAACAAGTAAAGAGAAAAGTTGCATAGGGAAAGTCTGGAGGAAATCTGGCTCAAGCTTCCAAGAGTCCTCTCCCAGTGGAGTTACAAAGTGCACGCCTAATTCCTCCAGCAACGCTCTGTGGCCATTGTGCAAGGCAAGTGTTTATTATGGAGGCTCAATAGAGACTCAGTACCCCAGATAATGACTGGGTGCTGGTCAGGTAGGCACTCTCTGCCTACCACATACACAAACTCCAGATTTGCAGAAGAAAGTCAGTTGTTCAGCATAAACCACATTAGTCGGGCAAACAGTTTAGACCACTCCTATAATTTAAGGAAAATGTTATGTCACTGCAGGAACTGTTTACCAGCCAAGTTCCCAGAAGCCAGCTAAGGGCTAACCTTGCAAGCAGGTCCTTCTAAGGATGGGCAGTTTCAGGCCTGCTATATTAACCATTTTCTGTGTAGCTGATCTCCTCGGTCAAGGCATTTTGTAGCAAAATTATTAACAGTAGTGTCCCATGACACAGTATGAAACTAACCTGAGTATTGACTTTACTTAAAATCCAGAGGTCTTGGATTTATCCAATTAAAACAAATCCCATTAGCTATAAAGGTTAATCTTAGGAAGCCAGGTGGCTTTCTCCTTAAGGTTTTGTATTAACCTTTTTTAACCTAGCCCAAGGCATCAATTCAAGCACAGCACATCTCTGGGTAGTAAATTGAAGCTGACCTGCATGCCTTCTTGGGCTGAGGCAGGCCAAGATAGTCAAGATATATACACAGGAAGGACAATTCCGGAGAGCATTCTTAGAAACAAAGAATTCAAGTTCAGTTACCCCAATGAAAACATGTGTTAGTCAGGTAACACAGGTTAGCAGAGCCCCCAGTGTGTCTTCCCACCATGGGGACTTCAGCCCACGGTTTCCCTGTCCAGTCTAAATAATTCAGCTAAGTTCTTTGTTTTAGAAGGACTGCCTGAAGGCAGTTTGTTTCTGTCAGTTTTTCTCATAAGTGTGGACAATATCTGGAGGTGTTCTTGGAAACTAGAGGAGCTGGGGCCAGTTGCTGCTATCTCATAGTCAGTGCTGTTGGGTGTGATCATAGGCTCGCAGTCAGTTCGAATTCAAGCCAGCATCCTGGAAAGGCAGCACTGGTGTTCAGGAGCAGTTCTGAAAAACAGATCATTAATGCCCTCTTTCTCCTGCATCTCCCCAGGTGCCGGGTTTTTTTCTTCTTTGCTATTACGCAACAGTGTGATTCATTCAGAAATCATAACTTTACCTTTTCCCCAGCCATTGTTTATTCTTATCTAGACCATTTATAACGAAGAGTAGGAAGGGTTGGGTGTAAGAGGGACAAAAGAATTTACATAGAAAATCATTGTTTCACGTAACAACCAGAAAAAACACATCGTGTTCCAGAATGGGCTAGGACAAAATCCTGAATTTTCAAAAATTTTCAAACTGTGTTTACATTACCCTATCCCTTTTGTCCTGATTATTTATTCAGGAAGCAGCCTAGAAAATATCAATTTCTGTCTAGGAACAGCTGCATTTAGCAATCAAACTGCCTAACTAAGAAGAGAGGTGAGCAAAGAAGAGTCAGACTATCAATCCATCATCGCAAATTTCAAAATACTCTGGCAAGCTGAACACAAATTAATAGCAGTGAGCTATCCCATAAGGGGTCAAGAGCCCTATCTGTCAGGAGTGGATGGACGGGTCCCACTCTCTGTGATGTGCTCTCCCCCAGCTTGCAGCTTTTGACAGGGTTCTTGGGATTCATCATTTCTGGTGCAACTAGTTCGGTTTCAAATGGTCCTGTCAAAGAACAACCCCTTTCCCGTAGGCATCTGAAAGTGACCCATGTGATTCGGATAGCAGAGTTTATGGCCCCACAGAGGAGTGTTGTAAACAAACCTGCAATAGTCCCCGAGGCTGAATTCTGTTCCTTGAGCCTATGCCTGTCTTCAGAGATTGGAACAATCCCTCACGGACAGTATCAAGCTTAGCATAAGCTCCAGGCAGTTAGGATCTATGAATTCAGGATTCCAAACTAGCTAGCAAGTTTTCCTCTATAGCAGCAGCAAAGCCAAGAAGATACAGGGCCAAACAGCTTTGTTCCAAGTCCAATTGACAAGAAATGTTTTCTAAGCCCTTTTTACACGGTCAGATTTAGAGTCCAATTGACCCACTCCAAAATATGCACATTAGGCTGGAAAATCATTAGCCTCTAAGGGTCAGATAGACGCCTGATTTTATAAGAACTTATTAGCAAACTAAAAACTGCTTTTTAAAATTCAAAAGGTGTTTTTTTCCAGTGGAGATGAGCTGTGCTTCTGTGTTGTCTACATTTTCCCATAGGCTCCAACAGGCAAAAATTATAGCAAAAATAATCAGTTATGGATATTTCAGTACTTAAATACTCAGAGATTACATTGTAATTCATCTACTAGCAACAAAAATCAAGAGGTGCATATTCTCCTAATAATTCTTATGAAGTAGCTTTCCCTAACTGGAGTAATCCCTCAAGCATTTATGAAAGTATAAGCATATAATATTTTACATCAGTTTTTATCATATATTTAGGTGCAATAGCCACAGAATAGAAGCCATTTAAAAAAATCTCTCTCTTTTTTTCATTGCAGGTTTACTCAAACTCCTAGTAGTAAAGTGGTAAATTCAGCATGTATGATTCACATTATACCTGCTGAGAGATTCCCAGTTGGAATGCCAGGGGCCGCTGTACCAGGCGATGGGGTATTATTCCCCCCTCCCCTTTCTTGCTGGTTTATCTAAAGCCTTGTTCTAGCTCTTAGAACCGACTTAACAAAAACGTTAAAAGTTTGCATTGCTTTCTCTTCCTTCCCACTTGGAGGAGAAAGCAATGCAAACTTTTCACATTTTTGGCCCATGCAAAATGTGTTTTGGGAATGTTTGGGCCCTTTCTCTTCTCATCTAGAGGAGAGAACAAAACCCAAAGGCATCAGCCAGGCTGCACTTTTTAATCCCTTCATTTTAGCTACCTGTGGCCAAAAGCAGCCAAGGAATCTAATGAACCAGTTGTCCTGGGGTTGGATCTGTCATTTTGAATTCTGTAGGTAACTTTTACCTCTCACAACAGACATCATCTCAGCAGCTGATTCATACTATAGATGGCTAGGTAGCCACTGGGCATTGGAGGTTCACCATCATGTCTTCTTCATCCTTCCTTTTCCCAAACGCTGCTTTAGCCATAGTTCAGTGGTTTGGGTTGTTTTTTAGCAAATCCCACTTCTGATAGTAGCTGTCATCCCCAGTTTGGGGATTTGCTAGAACTCAGTATATAGTTGTACTCATGGATAAGATTTATTATGTTGAAAGGATACAAGGTAAAACTGAGAAAGAAAATGGAAAAGGCATATGGGGTGCAGTCTGGAGGAAATCAGGCACACTCTTCCAGAAAGTCCTGTTCCAGTGAAGTCCCACAGGATGTGCTTAATTCCTCCAGCAATGAGTTGTGATAACACAGGAAGTCTTGGCCATTTGCAAAAAATAAAAATGTTAGAAGATATGTTAAGCTTTGGCTGCTTTTCCTTAGTAACATAAAAGTTGTGATACCATGCTCTACAAACATTGGTCATAGTTATCAAGCTTATCTTTTTGCAGCTCAGGGAAGGATTTTCATATGGCAAATGGCCAAGAATTCCTGATTGAAAATGCGAGACTTCTCCAAGTTCTCTTGAAATACTGGCAGGATGGTGGAAAGAGCCTGGACTTTGTTTTTCTATTCCCCGCTTCAAACTTGGCTTTGCCGCTTAGTATTAATTTCACTTTGGCAAGGGGTGATCTATTTGCATCTCAACTTCCTTATCAATAAAATGTCATACAAATCTCCCAGTCACAGGGTTGTTATAAGAAAATTAGCATATATGGGGGTCTGGCGTGGTGGCTCATGCATGTAATCCCAGCACTTTGGGAGGCTGATACAGGCAGATCACGAGGTCAAGAGTTTGAGACAAGCCTGGCCAACATGGTGAAACCCCATCTCTACTTAAAATACAAAAATTAGCTAGGCTTGGTGGTGGGCACCCGTAATCCCAGCTACCTGGGAGGCTGAGGCAGGAGAATCATTTGAACCTGGGAAGTAGGGGTTGCAGTGAGCTGAGATCATGCCATTGCACTCCAGCCTGGGCGACAGGACGAGACTCCATCTCAAAAAAAAAAGAAAGAAAAAAAGAAAATTAGCATATATGGAATACTTGGCTCCATACTTGATGCAAAGTAGGAGTTCCATAAATGTAATATTCTCTTTACCTTGAAAAAAATGCTCACTAAAAGACAGGGACTATAAAATTTATATAAACTTTATAAAAGCCCCAACTAGAAGTAACCTAAATGACAGCCTAAAATGACCATCACTAGCAGACTGAATTTTTTAAAAATTGTGGCATGTTGATGCAATGCAATACTACACACAGCATCAACTATTGTTACTGCAAAAACATGGATATATCTCACTTACATCCTGTTGAATAACACAAGATAATGCATATTGTATAATGCCATTGAAAGTAAGTTCAAAAACAAGCAAATTAATCTATGGTGACACAGATCATTAATGGTAAACTTTTGAAGGGAGTATGGATCGGAAGGGGGATACATGGAGCCAGTTGGGGTGCTGGCAATGTTCTATGTCTTTACTTGCATGGTGGTGGTTACACAGGGGTATACATACATAAAAATTCATCAAGCTGTGCACTTATGATTTGTACATTTTACATGTACTTGTATATTATTTACATTTGTACATGTATAAGTAATACCTCGATTTTAAAAACTACTCCTTTTGATCCAGGAGCTGGATTTTATATCAATATCATTTTATTAGGAGAGTATCTAGCTCTAGATGTGACATGGCAACAGCTGCCTACCTTGCAAGCTGTGGTCAGTCTGTTCCTTGTATGTGGCCCCATTTCAGAGCCTGCCTGGAGCTGACAGGCATATTGTGAGGGTCATGCTCCATCATCATTGACAGCTGGAGATGCCATCACATGTCATTGGCAGCAAAGCACAGGGAAAACCAGGCAGTGGACTCTGCTTCCCACCCTTAGGCTGTGAGGCACAAGCCCCAGCAATGGAAGGATTAGAAAGCCTTTCAATTTAAAAAGACAAGGGGAGGGGAATGTGGGCTGCACAATTTATAAATAGACGTTGCCCAAGGCTGCCTGATGATGAAGTGGTTGTTTAGTAAATCTTTCTCCTTTAAGGATGCCAGTATCGGAGACCATTTTAAAAAGACCAGTTTCATTTTGTCTTTTGGGAGAGATCCTGGGTTTCATTGTCAGCCCTGTTGGGTGATATTTCCCTCTGTCGCATTTAGGGACAGGCCTTCAGTATTTGGCATCACCTTTATATGGAGCACAAAGATGATGATGATGATGATGTGTCTTTTGCCAAATGGATGAGCAGCTTCTGGGGCCACAGCTGGAGAGAGGAGGATCAGAGAGGACTCCGGGAACGCCACCGACCACAAGCCACCAGTCACAGGAAAACCTCCCTGCCCTGCCCAGTGAGTGATTGTCATGGAACTGGAGGGGAGAGCTGGAATAGGGGAGGGGGTTTCTCTTAGATAATTTTTTGAGGAATCTTTGGATATAAAGTTTTCTTTGGTTTAAAACCAGTACTTCCGAGTTTTTCTCATACCCACAGAAATCTCTCTTATTATTTCATCTTGTCTTTCAAGGGACCTTATTGTCATCTAATGGGTAATCATTTCTTCATTTTTAGTTATCTGAGATATCTTTAACCACTCTCCAGAGCTCCTGATAAGCCTGAGATAATCCCACTGAGTGACGGAATTTAAGCCAAAGGAAAGAAACTTGATGCTATACTTAGTCTGTGTAGCCTTGTGGCTCAATGTGTGATTTCCGTTTGAAATACTAAAAATTGTTCCACTCTTTGGTAGACCTTCTAAGGAACTGGGGATCCCACATAACAAGTCACTACCTTTGAGAAATTTGACATACTTGTTTTTCTTTCAGGGAGTCCATTTGGTTTCTAGATGGGAGAGGGAGCTAAAATTCTCCTGCCCTCAGCACTATTTTGTTATGGCTAGGCAGAGCACCTGATATCTGGGGAACAAGATGCTAGCAGGAAAGCTCCCAAGAGGGGAATGGATGGGCTTGGTCAGCTGTGGACTCAGTGATATGTACAGGCGGCTATTCTCTCTGCTCTACTGTGATGCTAGAAGGCTCCACAGTAGACATGTGTGTCCTGCGCTTCATAGTTACACAGCAATAATACAGCTTTTCTTTTTTATAAGTCCTATTAAATGTCAGCTACCAGAGGATAGTTTCTCAATCCCCTGCTGTTGCCAACCCCGGAACCAAGTAAGTTTTGTTTGGGGTAATATTATTTTATTTTTAACTTCAGGCTTCCCAGACACATAATGTCTATAAGACATATGAAAGTGTATAAGGCAACCTCTATTACTCCTGGTGATCAGCAAGTTTGAGGAATGAGAATTCTTTGAGACACAAATATTTCAAAATATATCCCTTGCCAAATGCATACTCAGGGACAAAGGGCAATCTTCAACCCTTCTTTCAGCTTCAGGTTGCTAAAGTGAAAAAGACGGGGGTGTTGGACTGAGTGATCTCTAAGAACCCTTCTACCTCTAACCTTCCATGTTCTGTTATAAAATAAACACCTGCTTATTGCCTCTCATTTTAATATATGTCCCACAATGAGCAAAGTATCCAGGCTGTATGAACTAGGAGTATGATTAGTTTCCAGTTTCCAGATGTTAGAACAGGGGTAAACAAAAACCAAAACTGTAATTTACTATTTATTACAATGGCCTCTTGGAGCCACAGGAAATATGAAAACATAGAAAGAAACATGGTTTACTAGTTCCTTGAATAAACTTTAGCATCTATGGGGCTTTTGAAACAGAGATAGTTACCCTATTTACAGAATTCACTTTTAGGTTGCAATGTTGTTTGCCTTAATCTATGGAATCACAGCATCTATTTTGTATAACATTTGTAAACTGTGTCCTTATGACATCTTTATCTGCTTATCCCTGCTTCGGGCATTTGCCTGAATTAACCTGTTTAGATTCTCTGAGTCAGCAATGAATTCCATAATTATTAGACTAACATGCAGAATAAAAATCGCTGGATTAAAAAAGTTAAAAATATGACTGAATAGAATGGAGAAACAATAAGCATAGAGCACAAATCAGAGGAACCAGAGGTCAATGGGCAGAGTACTGGAAAGTAGTTGGGGAGTCTAATTCTTCATTCTTTATCTACATAATGCTGTATATGTATAAGTGAATCTATACTTGAATACTTAACTCTTTCTATCTCTAAAATGTAATCAAATATTCTTACTTTTGGCGTGGTGCCGTGGTTCACACCTGGAATCCCAGCACTCTGGGGGGCCAAGGCCGGAGGATCACTTGAACTAAGGAGTTTGAGACCAGCCTGGGCAACATAGTGAGACTCCGTCTCTCAAAAAAAAAAAAAAAAAAAAAAATAGCAGGGTGTGGTGGTGCTTCCATAGTCCCAGCTACTTGGAAGGCTGAGGTGAGAAGATCACTTGAGCCCAAGAGGTCGAGGCTGCAGTGAACGGTGATCATGCCACTGCTTTCCAACCTGGGTAACAGAATGAGACCTTGTCTCTCTGTCTCTCTCTCTCTCTCCATACATATATATATATATTCTTATTTTAAGGAACAATTTGGTTTTCAATTTTTTGTCTGCTTTGAGCTAATGAAAATACTTTAAAGAGAAAAGCTTACTCTTATTCTTACTTTTTTTCTTCTCTCCCGACTGCTCTAAGGCCCTTCCCTCTCTCAACCTTTTAATAATCTATAACCATCAATATTACATTCAGTATTATATGCATAGGAGGAGAAGAGCTTTCCCCCTTGCCTACTTTGAATGTGGTTTCTTTTTTTCCCCACTTCTCCTTGAATGTAGTTTCTAATACATCTTCATCAGTCTCATGATTCACACAAAACCACAGTGATCAACATTAATTAATTTAACATATTTATTGAACACCTACTGTGAGCCAAACATTGTCCAAGTATCACAGGGTGAAAGAAGACATGCCCAGTCCCCACACTTGTGGAACTGTCAGTCTAGTAGAAAATACAAATTGGGCAGAAAGAATGAAGTACAACAAAGGGTAAAGCTTAGGCCTTTTTATAGAATGCTGCTTTTTCCCCAGACTCATT
Source organism: Pongo abelii (assembly GCF_028885655.2). Classification (NCBI taxonomy): domain Eukaryota; kingdom Metazoa; phylum Chordata; class Mammalia; order Primates; family Hominidae; genus Pongo; species Pongo abelii. Next base: position 37,888,520 of record NC_085928.1, on the reverse strand, counting down.
AGAACCTGTGTTTGCTGAATTAAAGTGAATAAAGAAATCTGACGTTATTGTTCTGTTGTCCTTAGTGAAAAAAACATAATGTGAAGTTTCTCTTGTTATTAAACTGACTTGCCTTCTCTCTCCAACATCACGTGAGTACAAAACTGAAGTAAAACAGTTTCCCTGTCATTTATTTATTCTGTGGAAGTGCATTTTTAATACTTTTAGTCTGTTTAGCTTTCTAGTCATCACCTCTTTCAGCTTAACATGGTTCTCTTAACATTGTTCTATGTAGTCTGGGGCTTGTGGAAGGGAAGATTGTGCTAAATGAAAGATCTTTGGGAAAAGAAACTGAGTTTATTGGCCCAGGGCTTTTGTAACTCCTGATGGACCTTCACAGTGCTTCTTCTATGCTCCAGGGAAGGCACCATATGTACTTGCCCACATGATGTACTTTGAAGGATACAGAATAAGTCTCTACCGATGTACACCCAAGATTTTTTCTTTTTTCTTTAAAGTTCTGGAATACATGTGCAAAACGTGCAGGTTTGTTACATAGGTATACATGTGCCATGGTGGTTTGCTGCACCTATCAACCCGTCATCTAGGTTTTAAGCCCTGCATGCATTAGGTATTTGTCCTAATGCTCTCCCTCCCCTTGCCCTCTACCCTCTGATAGGCCCCAGTGTGTGTGATGTTCCCCTCCCTATTTCCATGTGTTCTCATTGTTCAGCTCCCACTTGTGAGAGAGAACATGTGGTGTTTGGTTTTCTATTCCTGTGTTAGTTTGCTGAGGGTGATGGCTTCCAGCTTCATCTATGTCCCTGCAAAGGACATGATCTCATTCTTTTTTATGGCTGCATGGTATTCCATGGTGTATATGCACCACATTTTCTTTATCCACTGTATCAGTGATGGGCATTTGGGTTGGTCCTTTGTCTTTGCTATAAATAGTGCTGCAATAAACATACATGTGCATGTGTCTTTATAGTAGAATAATTTATATTCCTTTGGGTGTATACCCAGTAATGGGATTGCTGGGTCAAATGGTATTTCTCATTCTAGATCCTTGAGAAATCACCACACTGTCTTCCACAATGGTTGAACTAATTTACTTTCCCCCCAACAGTGTAAAACTGTTCCTATTTCTCCACAGCCTTGCCAGCATCTGTTGTTTCTTGACTTTTTAATAATTGCCATTCTGACTGGTGTGAGATGGTATCTCATTGTGGTTTTGATTTGCATTTCTCTAATGATCAGTGATGTTGAGCTTTTTTCATATGTTTGGCCGCATAAATGTCTTCTTTAGAGAAGTGTCTGTTCATATCCTTTGCCCACTTTTTGATGGGTTTGTTTGTTTGTTTCTTGTAAATTTGTTTCAGTTCATTGTAGATTCTGGATATTAGACTTTTGTTAGATGAGTAGATTGCAAACATTTTCCCCCATTCCATAGGTTGTCTGTTCACTCTGATGATAGTTTCTTTTGCTGTGCAGAAGCTCTTTAGTTTAATTAGATCCTATTTGTCAATTTTGGCTTTTGTTGCAATTGCTTTTGGTGTTTTCATCATGAAGTATTTGCCCATGCCTATGTCCTGAATGGTACTGCCTAGGTTTTCTTCTAGGGCTGTTATGGTTTTGGGATTTACATTTAAGTCTTTAATCCATCTTGAGTTAATTTTTGTAAAAGGTGTAAGGAAGGGGTCCAGTTTCAGTTTTCTGCATATGGCTGGCCAGTTTTCCCAGCACCATTTATTAAATAGGGAATCCTTTCCCCATTGCTTGTTTCTTTCAGATTTGCCAAAGATCAGGTGGTTATATAAGTGTGGTCTTATTTCTGAGTTCTTTATTCTGTTCCACTGGTCTATGTGTCTGTTTTGGTACCTGTTACCTGTTACCATGCTGTTTTGGTTACTGTAGACTTGTAGTATAGTTTGAAGTCAGGTAGTGTGATGCCTCCTTTTTTCTCCTTCTGTTTTCTTTTTCTTTTTTCTTTTTTTTTTTTGAGTTGAAGTCTCATTCTATTGCCAGGCTAGAGTGCAGTGGTGAGATCTCGGCTCACTACAGCCTCTGCCTCCAGGGTTCGAGGAATGCTTTTGCCTCAGCCTCCTGAGTAGCCAAGACTGCAGACATGCACCACCACGCCTGGCTAATTTTTGTATTTTTAGTAGAGATGGAATTTCACCATGTTAGCCTGGCTGGTCTTGAACTCCTGACCTCAGGTGATCTGCCCGCCTCGGCCTCCCAAAGTGCTGTGATTACAGGTGTGAGCCACTGCGCCTGGCTGTCTTTTTTTTTTTTTTTTTTTAAATAAAATTACCTTTCTCCATTGTATATTCTCCCTCCATGCTCTCAATTTAAAGTGATGAAAGATATTTGTAATTTTAGTTTTTTATCGTTGATCTACTTTCAGATGGCTGCACTCTCATTCTTATAGTATCTCACTACAGGGCAGGTGGGGCATGGCCCTCTTAGGGGAGTTCTCACAAACCTGGGAGAGAACACATACTATCAAGTGTCATGATTGGCAGTGGCTTCTTGTATTTCAGATTATATTTGAATTTAATTTTCATAGGAGGCAATTCCTTAATCCAAGGAAATGAAACTAATGATAGAATTTCAGGTACCAGTGACAACTCTATAGGGAGCTTTTAGCATAATGTTCTGTGGACTTTTCTCTCTTCTTCTAGGTGCTAAGGTGGAGGAGTTGCTAGAAAGGCAGCGGAGAGGAGTGGTCAGGAGCAAGTGCTCTGGAGCTGGCCTCCCGTGTCATTCATTTACTAGCAGCATAACTCTGAGCAAGCTGCTTGAGCTCTCTTTGCCTCCAATTCCCCACATGTAAATGGGATTGGTGATCATAGTACAGACCTCATAAAGGTGCTGTGAATATTCAATAAGTAATGTATATACAGTGCTTTGAACAGTGCCTGGTACCTATTAACTTATTTATTAAAAAATAAGTTTTTTTTAAACTAAATGCATACAGTGTATACATTTAGAAAAGGAGAGGGGACTTTATTTCTTGTAAAGCTTATAGCCGGCAAGGTGGCCATCCCACAGCCTGGGAAGCATAGACTCCAGTCCCAGAAAGACTGGAGACAGGCACTTCAAAGGAGGAGGGGTAGGGGGTAGGAGCTTTATGCTGAACAGGTTGGCTAAACTTCCATATGCAACAGGTTATAGGAGGAGCTATGAATATTCATGAAGGTGGTCCTGACACAGTTCTGTGGACACAGGAATTTTGAACAAACATGAATGTAGCACGTATGACCCACGTTCACTTTGGGATGGAGACTTAACATTTAAACATATTACAATTAGGCCCTATTCATGAAAAGATCTTCTTAGGACAGGAAGGTGAGTGAGTGTGCAGCCCCCATAAACTGGCTAGAACCAGTCCATGGTTGGTAGTCTTGTCAGGAGAAAGTTATTGAAATCAATCTCTTGTCCAATCAAAACTGTAGTAATGGCTGGTGGAACAAGGGAATCAGCTAGTCAGCATCTGATGGAGCTGCAAATTGTTTTAATACTGCTTATGTCAGGGCCGGTGCTTGTTTAGCTGCTAGAGGAAAAGAAAAACCTTGTGGCAGTCATAACATAGTTTATTCTTTAAGTTTATTCATAGTTTATTCTTAACCCTTGCCTGGCATGGACTTAGGTCCTTTTTATAATTAGGTATCTTATTGCCACAAAGGCTTTGTTCTGTCAGTGTTATAGTCTCTATTTTAACATTAATGCTGGTCAATTGTTGTGTCTAAACCATAAAAGACAGGGAGTACAACGAGGCGCATCTGACCTCCCGTCCCGTCATGGCTCAGAACTAAGTTTTTAAGGTTTTTATGGAATCCCCTTGGTGAAGAGGGGGTCTGTTCAGTTGATGAGGGGCTTAGGATTTTATTTTTAGTTTACATACCTAATAAGATGCTTTCCCTCTCCCTTTTCCTTTTCCCCTCCCTCATCTCCTCCCTCTGCATCTCCTCCTCCTCCTCCTCTGTCAGAGGTGTTGACACTTAGAAATTTTTTTCCAGATGCCTTCAGTTAATTACTGCACAAAATTCTAGAGTTTTTCATTTTCTCTTTACTTCATTGTCTTTTATGTTTTTCTTTTATATTACAATGGGAAGATAATTGGTAATTTTATGTTGAACATTGGCAGGTAACATATGTTCTGTTATGGACTGAATGTTTGTGCTTCCCCTTCCCCCATTCATATGTTGAAGCCCTAATCTCCAATGTGATGGTATTTGGAAACGGAGCCTTTGGGAGATAATTAGGGTTAGATGAGTTCATGAGGGTAGGGTCCTGGCCTAATGGGATTAATACCCTTATAAGAAGAGACATCAGAGAGCTTATTCTTTCTCTCTCTATCCCCACATGTGCATTAAAAAAAGCAGTCATGTGAGGTTGCAGTGAGAAGGCAGCCATGTGCAAGCCAGGAAGAGAGCCCTCACCAGGAACTGAATTAGCCAGAACCTAGATCTGGGACTTCCTAGCCTCCAGAACTGTGAGAAACAAATTTCTGTTGCTTAAGCTACTCAGCCTATGGTATTTTGTTATGGCAGCCCAAGCTGACTAATACATTCTCATAACAAGCATCATCACCAGAGAGTGGAGACCAAGTAGGGAAAACATTATTATACATGACCTAATTTAATGTCATTTGGGGTTATGATCTCAGTGGCATATGGTTTATATGGGCTTAGTTTGGCTACTGCAGCTTTGGGATGAGTAAGACAAGTCCTTGAATTTTGCTTTAGGAAAAGATTCCAAGTGCCTGAGGTGTGAAGTGTTATAAGCTCACAGGAGTTTCTTCTTATAGCTCTCCTCTGTTTAGCCACTATATAACTTATGAGATGGTGTTGGTGACAGTTTTGTATTGATTTAGTGTGTAATAGTGTGACCAAGCAGGGTCTGTTCATTTCCCCAATTAAAAAAAGTTATTTTACTGATTACTTTAAAACATTGTTTGGCTTCCCAAAACAATGTACAGTGCATGGTTACTAAGCTTATCTTTATTATTTCTCAAAGAACTATCATTTTACCAGTTGAACATTTGAATGTTTTCCCTGATAGTGTTTCCAAGTATAGCTAGTCCACTCATGTGTAGTCCTCTTGGCTCTGATGATAGCATTAGACTACGTTATAAAATACTCCTCATATAAAATTCTTTCAGATGAATTCCTAAAGACCTATAGATTATTATTACTAACTTTATAATAGAATTCTGTTTAAATTGGTACATGGTTAAAAGTCACATTTACAGGCAGTTTCACATGGAAATAGAATAAAGTTGTTGCTGTTGTTAAAGATAAAGGATTTAGTACTGCTAATCCAGGAACCAGATGTCACATGCTTAGGCATGTCACTTTATCTCTCTAATAAAGTCACTAGTCACATAAGTCTTAGGCAAGACTTAGCCTCATTAAGATTCATTTTCCTCATATGTAAAAGGGGAAGAATCACTCCCTTGTAGACTTTATTCTGAAGTTAGCTATCAAGGACATGGCCCCAGAGTGCCAGGTACATTCTGTGCACTAGTACTCAATATGGGTCTTACTATGCCAGCACCTGGATCTTTCCCATTATGTCTCATCTTGCTGTTAACCATTGACTACAGGGTGGGAGGGATACAATTGAAGGGTGATTGCAATTACAGCCAAAATAAAGAACATCGAGTAGTTAAGCTCAAGAATATATTCTTGAGGTGAATATATTACATAACCAATTTCCCCCTCCCCAACTTTCCTTTTAGGTTTATTGGCACTTAAAAAAAAAAAAAAACTTTCTTTTTTTAGATCTGTTTTATGTTCAAAGCAATACTGAGCAGAAGGTACAGAGATTTTCCATAGCCCCCATACTCCCAGATATGCATACCTCTCCCATGATTAACCTTCCTGACTAGAGCGGTACATTTGTCACAACTGATGAACCCACACTGACACATCATTATCACCCAGAGTCCATAGTTTACACATTAGGATTCACTCTTGCTGTTGTACATTTTATGGGTTTGTACAAATGTATAATGGCACGCACCTACCGTTATAGTGGCATACAGAATAGTTTCACTGTCCTAAAAACCAATTTCTTTTTAAATGAGAACCAATGACTTGGGGACAGAGAGCGCATGGGATTTTCTTTGACAGAGATTGTTGTTCTGGGACCACAGGGGAAAGAGTCGTGCTGTTTGGAGCATTCTAATTAGGAGAGTCAGTGTACAGGGCAGTCGTTTCCCTCACAGTCAGTGCCTGCTGCAACGCTGTAGCCCAGGAGCCCAGGGTGAGCTCAGAGTGTGAGAAGATAGCAACCCGGTTGCTACAGCGTGATTCACAAAATAGGGGATAGATAGGTGAGGCTATTTTAAGCCATTTGGGACATTGTTTTAGGTCTTATTGAGGAAAATTACCTTAGGAGGGCATATAAAATTCCAAAAATAGAGCTCGCATAGCAAGTAAACATTTTTTAAGAGGAGGAGCTTCTCCCTGTCCCAATTACAGTTCTCTTTTAGGCCCATTTTCCACAAAGTCATATGCCAAAGAGAAGAGACAAACTGGAAAACCCATTTGCTGTAAGGAGTTTTAAGTACACACTTTATGTTGTGATCAAACTCTTGCCATTCTTTTTAGGCTCCTTAATGGAAAAGGACGTTTGTACAAACATCCATTTCACTCCCAGTTGCAAAACTTTAATGTATTTTTTTTTTCCTGACAATATAATACTTGTTCCCCAGATATAACTGTGAAAAATACTAAAAAAAAAAAAAAAAAAAGCAAAAGGAAGAATAGCACATCACAGAGAAAAACTTTGGTAAGAGTTTGATATGTTTTAACATTACCAATCTTGGGATATTGCCCTACTTGAAATCCCTCAATGTCTCCTCATTCCAGCTCTCTTGGTTCCTCTTGGTCCACTGTGCTCCCCAGCACCACTATGCCAGCAAGCTTCTTCCATGGCAGTGGATCTGCCCATGTGGTGCTCATCTCCAGGCAGAAAGCAGTCCTTGTCCTCTAACCCTTGCTCATCCTTCAGCTTGTAGCTCAATCATCACACATGCACAGAATTCTCTCTGGATCCTTCTCCTCTACCCCCCAACACCCACCCCAATATATTAAGTTTTACCCCGTTCTACCTTCTCATTGCACCTTGAACTTCCCCTTTATAGCATTTAGCCAAGGACATAGGCACATGCCCTATTTGTTTAACATCTATCTCCTATGCAGATGCAATCTCTAATAGCCTGTTTTGCTCCCCATCCTATCCACAGCACCTACTACCACGACTGACCTATTTAGTAAATGGACTAATATATACAGATTTAACTTAGGTATCTTAGCAGCTTTACATATCTTTAACCATATTTCTGATTATTATTTGAGAGTAAGTTTCTAGGTATGCATATCTAGAAAGATATGCATGTTTGCCAGTGCTGCCATAACAAAATACCACACACTGGGTGGCTTAAACAGGAGAAATTTATTTTCTTACAGTTCTGGAGGCTAGGAAGTCCAAGATTAAGGCTTCTTCTGAGGCCTCACTTGTTTGATTGCAGATGGCTGCCTTCTCACTGTGATTTTCCACGGTCTTTCTTCTGAGAGTGAGCAACTCTGTTGTCTCTCTTCGAGTTCAAATTTCCTCTTCTTGTAAAACACCGGTCAGATTGGATTAGGGCTCACCCTAATGGCCTCATTTAACTTAATCACCTCTTTAAAGCCCTATAGCTAAGTGCAGTAACATTCAGAGCTGTTGGAGGTTAGGGTTTCAACCTGTGATTTTTGGAGAGATATAGTTCAGCCCATAACAACATACAATAGCTGGATCTAAGGAGGGGAATATTTTAAGCTTATTATGTTTTCTTTTTTACATCTTCTTGGATACCAATATTTTAAGCTTCTTAACACATATTTCTCAAGGCTTTCTAAGAAGGCTGCACACATTTATAATCCCATCAGTAAGGGATGTTAGTTCGTGTCTCCCTGTACTCTTGCCAGTGTTGGTATTATTAAAACACAGTTTTTTTGCTAACCTGAAAGGTAAAAATATTGTTATTTTATTTTACATAATCTTTGCTAATTAAATATTAACATTTGTAACCATTTGGTATTTCCTTTTCTTTTATTCTTTATACTGTACGTTGAATATATATTTAATGAACCCATGCTATGAACAAGGCAAGGTGCTGGGTCCTAGCAGAGAGTAAAACATAGCCCGTGATATGATGCAGCACACAATCTAGTGGAGAAGAGAGGCACTGAACAAAATTACCCAAATTATTAATTATAGTTGTGATAAGTATCCCAGAGGAGAAGCATTGGAACCCAAGAGAGCATCTGGCAGGAACCTGAACCAATCAGAGAGGTAGAAAAGGCTTTCTGAGGAAATACAGTTTTTGCTGTGACTGAAGGATGATTAGCCATTAGAAAGATGAGGGAGTAGTGTTGTGGATGAGGTCACTGGCAGGGAGGAGCCTGTGCCAGGGCCTGCACTGCACAGGAGCAGGTGAGCTCGAGAAAGAGATCAAAGACCAGTGAGAAAGGAAAGGTAGAAAAGGAAGACTAGTCTAGAACCTTGGGGAGCCCCAACAGCTATGAGCTGATAGAAGGAAGAAGTGAGCAAATGTCTAAATTACAGTGGCAGCAAGATCAAAGGGAAAGCAGGAGGGTGCAGTGGTAGCAAGCAAGGAAACAGTGTTTTCAAAAGGCTCCTGTGGATAACAGAGTTGAATGCCACTGAATGACTAAGATGAAGACCAAAAAGTGCACAGAATTTGGCAACATGAAGACCAATATCCTGATCAAAATTAGCTGTGGGCGAGGAAGCTGGACTGGAGTGAGTTGAGTGAGTCAGAGAAATTGAGAGAGCAAATGTCATAATTATTTCAAAAAGTTTGGCTTGTCTAAACTGTCTGTCCTTTGCCCATTTTCCAATTGTGATGTTAATGATTGATGTCATTATATTATATGATCTCTTTATTTGTGTGAGATGTACTGATGTATCTTTAGGATATTTATTAAACATTAGCAATATGCAGCAAATTTTTGAAGTTCATTTTTTACCTGTAGTTTAAATTTGTTTATGTTGCTTTTGATACACATTAGCTTTAAATATATATATATATATATAAAAATCTTATTTTATTTTTGCTTTTTTAGAGACGGAGTCTCGCTCTGTTGCTGAGGCTGGAGTGCAGTGGCGCAGTCTCAGCTCACTGCAACCTCCACCTCGTGAGTTCAAGTGATTCTTGTGCCTCAGCCTCCCGAGTAACTGGGATTACAGGTGCCTGCCACCACACCCAGCTAATTTTTTTGTATTTTTAGTGGAGACAGGGTTTCACTATGCTGGCCAGGCTGGTCTCAAACTCCTGATGTCAGGTGATCCACTTGCCTCGGCCTCCCAAAGTGCTGGGATTACAAGCATGAGCCACCGTGCCTGGCCCTAGCTTTATATTTTTATATAGTAAAGTTGATTTTTTCCATATGACTTCTTCCATTGCTCTTTTGCTTAGAAATTCTTTCTCCATATATGAATTATGTGAATATTTACCTTTATATTTCCTAAACATTTATGGCTCCATTAAAAAATTTTAAAAATCATTTTGGAGTTTATTTTTACATATCAACTTAAGGCTTGGCGTCTTTTGTTTTAGTGTTCTAATGATGGAGTAGTAAGCAACAAAGCTAGTCTCAGGATATTCTACTTAATGTTTTAACCAATTGATTCTGCTGCCTCACTGTAGGAGAAAAGTCTTACTGATCAAGATGTGAACTCTGAAAATCTGAGACAGGTCTCAGTTAATTTAGAAAGTTTATTTTGCCAAGGTTGAGGATGCGCACCTGTGACACAGCCTCAGGAGGTCCCAACGACAAGTGCCTAAGGTGGTCAGAGCACAGTTTGTTTTTATACATTCTAGGAAGACATGAGACATCAATCAATGTATGCAATATGAATATCGGTTCTATCTGGAAAGGCAGGACAACTCAAAGCAAGGCAGGAAGACTCAAAGTGGGGAGGGGGCTTCCAGGTTATGGGTAGATAAGAGACAAATGGTTGCATTCTTTTGAGTGTCTGATTAGCCTTTCCAAAGGAAGCAATCAGATATGCATTTATCTCAGTGAGCAGAGGGGTGACTTTGAAAGAATGGGAGGCAGGTTGGCCCTAAGCTGTTCCCAGCCTGACTTTTCCCTTTAGCTTAGTGATTTGGGGGCCCCAAGATTATTTTTCTTTCACATTTCCCTCCTTTTTTTAAAAATAAAATCTTTTGGAGTAAGTATTTTAGAAGAAAATGAGTCTCTGGTCTCAGGTTTCATCTGATCTCTCATGGATAGGATGGTTTATTCCTAGACAGGTAGGTCCTGAGTTAGGCAGGCTCATTTTTAGCAAGTTGTGAAGTCTCATGTCCTATGAAGAGAAAATAGGAGGAGGAAGGAAGCAAAACAACAACAAACAAAAGAACAATTCTGGAAAATCAATATTTTTTTCACATTACTCTGAAGTCCATACATCAGTAGGCAGGTATTAGTGGCTTATGTATGTAAATAGGTTGCTCTTATTTTCTTCTGAAGTTTAAGTTGTCTAGTTTCAGTTTGCAGGGCTTTATGAAAGCACAGCCTGGATTTTGGTGACTCCAAATGAGAAAAACATGGGGAAAAAAAGAAGGAAAAAATGGAAAACAATGTTTTGAAGACTTGGAGCCAAGAAAATACATAATTCAGTCCAAAATGTAGAAAATAATAAAAATTGAAAAACATTAGGCAAGACTAGAATCTAACAACAGGTGTGCTATAGTTTTTGAAACAATTTTTCTCTCTCCAGTTTCCCATTTTTACCAAAGATAAATCACGGTAGGACTGCTGTGCTTTATTATACTTGGCCTAATCATTTGTATACAGTTCAAAAAGAATAATTATTTTTTACATAGGCTTTTAAATTGGCTTTGATGGAACTTTGTTCCATAGAAGGAATCTCAGATAAGACTTTTTAAAAAACTGAGCTGAGTTGGGTGATCCTCTCCTCTTGAGGTTCTAAGATAAAACCTGAGGCTCCTAGGCCTGTAAGAAAGTTACATTCTTTACTTACCACAGGTCAGGAACTCTATACAGGAATTGTGTAGACAAGTTTGTGGCCAGTTTTCCTCAGGGATTTTATTGGCTTTGTAAGTCAACTTTGATTCCTTAAAGGAAAGCACACCATTCCAGTCAAAGCCTTGGTAAAATAACAAGTTTCTCCAGTTGTGTCCTGTTGTAAATGAAAACAGATTCTTATTGCACTTAGGCAAATAACTGTATTGCCATAAGTTAAGAATACTCCCAAACAGTTTCCAAATTCCGGAGAAATCAGGTATAGAGAAAACAAATATGCTCCAAATTTTGTTCATAGGAGTATACTTTACTTAATTGTTAAAACCTATTGTAAATAGCTTAAAAGTTTTCTTGACTCTGAAAAACAAAACAAAGGCTCAGCAGCGTTTTAGGCAAAAAGTTAAAAAGATTACTTCAGACTTCTATTATTAGTTTAGTTGATGCAGTTAATTCCTGCTCTGCTTAATAGTCATAAACATTTCAGCTCTCCATGAGTCCTGAAGTTTTTCTTCTATTCTGATGTCACAGTCTCCAAAGTTATCAGAAACCTGCATTCAAGAGCACCTGTTAGAGTTTTATAGCTGATTATAAAACCACCTTCTAAAGAGGACCAAAACAAGACAATTGTCCATGGATGACAAAAATGTTTTAGGGCAGCCATAGTTAAAGACACAATTGACAAGGAAATTTGTTACTTAATTGGCACACCATAATTTAACCTAACAATTATAATTATTACTTATAATGTCCATTAAGTCATATCAGAATTATAGGAGTTTCCCATACTTTTGGAACACAAACCAATAACATATTTATAGAAATACAGCCCTAAGAAAACCAAACACCATTTTATATTTGATAATGCTTCCTGTATAATTGTTATACCAACTAAGCCAATTATGTCATTTTTGGACTTTAGGGAACCTCATATCTTAAAGGACTAATTAGGTCAGGAAAAGACATAATTTATTATTTGATTTGGAAAATTTATCAAATATCCAAGATTTAAAACACTTGGTATCACAAAATAGGATCACAGGTCATTGTGAAATAAGTCATTTCGTTTAACCAAAGTAATAAAGGATTTTTTTTAAAAAGGTGAAATCTTCATTCTTTGAGATAGGAGACTTAATTTTCCAGACAGTAAGCCCTAATAAAAACTGCATGAAGCCAATTAAATTTGTTTTTCAAAATTTTATAAACAATCTGTAAAATTTTAAGCTTGTCTGTGAGATATAACTTCCATAAGCCTTTTAAAACCTTTATAACCTTTATTAAGGAGTCAGCTAATGCTTCAAGAAAACCTTGTTAATTTGACATAGGGGCCCATATGCTGGTCTTGCATCAGTGTGTTTTTGACATTGCTGATTAATTTATAGGGAAACTGGCCAGGTGCAGTGGCTCATGCCTGTAATTCCAGCACTTTGGGAGGCAGAGGTGGGCAGATCATTTGAGGTCAGGAGTTTGAGACCAGCCTGACCAACATGGTGAAACCCCATCCGTACTAAAACACAAAAATGAGCCAGGCATGATGGTGGGCACCTGTCATCTCAGCTACTTGAGAGGCTGAGGCAGGAGAATTGCTTGAACCTGGAGGCAGAGGTTGCAGTGAGCTGAGCTTGCACCACTGCACTCCAGCCTGGTACACAGGGCGAGACTCTCTCTCAAAAAAAATTATAGAGAAACTGAACTTATTTTATCTCTCAAAATTAGCCCTTACAATCTCACACACCCACCTCTTCCTTGATAGTCCCCAGGCCTTGAGGAGTTGAATAGCTTTAATTTCTGGCCCTGGGTCTCAGGAATGCAGTTTATTTTGATTGCGTTTTCTACAGGGCCTGAAGATAGGGTTTTAATTGCTGTCAGTGTTTAACATTTATCAGGACTTGGTTTCCTTTTTAGACCCAGGAGTCAAAGCCTGTTACTCAATGTCACAAGTATTTAAAAGTGCATACAGAGAGATACATGATGTAAGAACCTTAATTAAAAAACATTTTTAATCTCAGTTTATTTTAGCAAACCAAAACCTAATAATATTATGACAACTTGATCATATAAAAGTTTTTGGTTTTTAAAAAAATATATTTAGAAAACCCCATCGTCTCAGCCCAAAATCTCCTTAAGCTGATGTAAGCGACTTCAGCAAAGTCTCAGGGTACAATATCTATGTGCAAAAATCATGAGCATTCCTATACACCATTAACAGACAAACAGAGAGACAAGTCATGAGTGAACTCCCATTCACAATTGCTATAAAGAGAATAAAATACCTAGGAATCCAACTTACAGGGGATGTGAAGGACCTCTTCAAGGAAAACTACAAACCACTGCTCAATGAAATAAAAGAGGACACAAACAAATGGAAGAATATTCCATGCTCATGGATAGGAAGAATCAATATCATGAAAATGGCCACACTGCTCAAAGTAGTTTATAGATTCAATGCCATCCCCATCAAGCTACCAATGACTTTCTTCACAGAATTGGAAAAAACTACTTTAAAGTTCATATGGAATCAAAAAAGAGCCTGCATTGCCAAGACAATCCTAAGCAAAAAGAACAAAGCTGGAGGCATCACACTACCTGACTTCAAACTATACTACAAGGCTACAGTAACCAAAACAGCATGGTACTGGTACCAAAACAGAGATATAGACCAATGGAACAGAACAGAGCCCTCAGAAATAATGCCACACATCTACAACCATCTGATCTTTGACAAACCTGACAAAGGCAAGAAATGGAGAAAGGATTCCCTATTTAATAAATGGTGCTGGGAAAACTGGCAGCCATATGTAGAAAGCTGAAACTGGATCCCTTCCTGACACCTTATACAAAAATTGATTCAAGATGGATTAAAGACTTAAATGTTATACCTAAAACCATAAAAACCTTAGAAGAAAACCTAGGCAATACCTTTCAGAACATAGTCATGGGCAAGGACTTCATGACTAAAACACCAAAAGCAATGGTAACAAAAGCCAAAATAGACAAATGGGATCTAATTAAACTAAAGAGCTTCCGCACAACAAAAGAAACTACCATCAGAGTGAACAGGCAACCTACAGAATGGGAGAAAATTTTTGCAATCTACCCATCTGACAAAGGGCTAATATCCAGAATCTACAAAGAACTTAAACAAATTTACAAGCAAAAATCAAACAACCCCATCAAAAAGTGGGCAAAGGATATCAACAGACACTTCTCTATAGAAGACATCTATGCGACCAACAGACACGTGAAAAAATGCTCATCATCATTGGTCATCAGAGAAATGCAAATCAAAACCACAATGAGATACCATCTCACGCCAGTTAAAATGGCAATCATTAAAAAGTGAGGAAACAACAGGTGCTGGAGAGGATGTGGAGAAATAGGAATGCTTTTACACTGTTGGTGGGAGTGTAAATTAGTTCAACCATTGTGGAAGACAGGGTGGCGATTCCTCAGGGATCTAGAACTAGAAATACCATTTGACCCAGCGATCCCATTACTGGGTATATACCCGAGGGATTATAAATCCTGCTACTATAAAGACACATGCACACGTATATTTATTGTGGCACTATTCACAATAGCAAAGACTTGGAACCAACCCAAATGCCCATCAATGATAGACTGGATTAAGAAAATGTGGCACATATACACCATGGAATACTATGCAGCCATAAAAAAGGATGAGTTTGTGTCTTTTGCAGGGACATGGATGAAGTTGGAAACCATCATTCTCAGCAAACTGTCACAATGACAGAAAACCAAACACCGCATGTTCTCACTCATAGGTGGGAATTGAACAATGAGATCACTTGGGACACAGGAAGGGGAACATCACACACAGGGGCCTGTTGGAGGGTGGGAGGCTGGGGGAGGGATAGCATTAGGAGAAATACCTAATGTAAATGATGACTTGATGGGTGCAGCAAACCAACCTGACACATGTATACCTATGTATCAAACCTGCATGTTGTGCACATGTACCCTAAAACTTAAAGTATAATTTAAAAAAAGAATTAAAAAAATCCTTTTATTATGACTTACACAGACCTTTCATGATATGCTTAGATTTTCTGGTTTGTCCCGAGCATCCCTCTTTCTTAAACAACGAGTCATTTTACTCTAGGACTAAATTTACCATACAAGAGTCTTTCTCCTATGAAATTATTTCTCTTTAAGCTTCCTAACAAGAAAATTCCCTCTTTATTTTGATAACTTTTTTTTACATCTCTCTTGTTTCCTGGTTCCTGTTACCTTGTTTTATATATGACCTTTAAATGAGCTTTGAATTAGACAAAAATTGTTCTTCTTTTTTAAAATGACACACCTTTTCTTTAAGAAAGAATATTTTCCTACAAATATATTTTTAATTGGAAAATACCCAAATAATGAAATCTCTATTCTTTAGTTTAACTTTAGATTCTAAATTATGATGAGTTTGTCCACAAGTATTTATCCCATTACATTTACCTAATTATTTTATTTTAATTGGTTACCTAGATTATTTATGAAAACTGTGATAGTCATCATCTAAAGTTATGGAACCACCATTGTAAGATTATAACTGAGACAGTGAAAAAGATTGGACTTCACTGACTCCATCTTGCTTTTAACTTCCTTTTAAGCTGTCCTTGTTTATTCCTGGGCATAGGCTGAACTAACTTTCGGAGGAACTTAGTTTATAATTTAGCTTTGAAACAAAGACAATAACAGTCCTTTTCCAAAACAAACCTCACTGCCTGTGGACTAGACTGCCTAAAGTCACAAGATTAGAAGTTATGGTAATCTTACTAAATTCAAAATGTAGCTATTTTTATTAAACCAATATCAATGTCATATTTATTAAATATTACATGAGTAAAGATCATTCTGTTTTTGGCTGGGTTTATAGTTCTGTAACCCCTATGTCAAATTTTGTCACCTTATAGTATTTGGCAGGGATAAGCATAAAATTACTTGATTAATAAATGCAAACAAATATGTATGCTGGCAATTCTTCAAACATTTATAATAGTATTTTACCAATAATTTTAAAGTTAGCTTACTTATTAAAGGTTTTACTTAAGTTACATAAAATTGAAAATGCATTTGACTAGTCTTTTTTTTTCCTGGTAAAGTATTTGATTTAAGTGCTCTTATTTTTCTTTAAACCAATTAATTAGAGCTCTTTTATATATTTTCAGTAGTAAAACACTGTGTACACAACACATAAGTACATAGAGGTATTACAGATGCTGAAAGAAGTACAGCTTATAGATTCATAAAAACCATTTTTTTTCCTATCTTAGACATTCAGATTCTTAATAACCTGTTTCGCAACCCTAGGCAGTTATCAGCTAAATAGCTTTAAATTTGCATATTAAAGGAAACAACTCAGGTGAAAAATCTAGTACCAAAACTTACATTATAAGGTATGGAGAATAAAAGTCTGGTGTGCTAGAGGGAGATTAAAGATGGATGTCAAATAAAACATAAAATTATAAAAATCTATTATAGGATTGTATAAGGAGACTAATTTTATTTACATAGGGACTACCTATCTTTTAACTGGATCTCTGAGCTTTGGGCAGAGCCCACATTGAATCCTGGGTTTCCAAAAATGGAGAATTATCCTGAGGCTAGCCCATGTGTTGTTTTCATAGTGCACTTAAACTTTTTTTTTTTTTAATAAAGACATTTCTAAGTGTCTAAATACATTCTTCTTTAAAAACCCAAGGATATCCTCCATTGCAATAACTATTTTAGTAACAAATCAGGTGACACAATACAAAAGCAAGCAGTTTAAAAGCTGAGACAAACTTGTCTGTTTACACTCTTGTGGTTCCATAAGGAAAAACAGGTTTCTCCCCCAAAGGGAGTCTGGCACCTTCTCCGTTTTTCGTTAAAGAACCCTGGGCTGGGCTATTATATACTATTTTAGGTCTCTCATGCAGCAGAGGATGCAAGAGAAAGGAGAGACAGCAGAAGTAAATGAAGAAAACAGGGTTCAGTCAACTGAGAAGAAAAAAACTTTTGCTCAAAGAAGAACAAGGTCCTAGGAGACAAAACAAACGAACAAACACAAACAAAAAAACCAACCAAAAACATAAAGGCTTTTTAAATACAAACACACACACATACACATATACACACACATCTTGAATGTTAGCTTTTAATTAAGCTTAATTTAATCACTGAGCTCCTTAAAAAAAACTTTTTAAATCTTATTACCATATTTTAGTTAGGAAAAATTGTAGTTATTTCAGAAGTACCAAGTATCAAACCAGAAATGGCTTTATTTAAGAAACAAAACCCAGGCTGTCATGGTGGAGAAAAGAAGGCAGGACCTTAGCTATCAAACTGCAATGTGAGGGGACAGCCATTGCTTTCAGCTTGGCCTGGCTAGCAAAAAGATGGCCTTGTTATGTAAATAAAGACTCTTAAGTAGTCAAAATAAAAAAATCTTTCCTTTTTTTATTTTTCCTTTTGCTGGCCATTTTTCTCCACGCCATACCACTTTTTTTTTTTTTTTGGTGGGAACGTAGCCACTTCAGAGGCCTTGTTCCCCATAATTTTGGAAATTTCCTTTGGATTTGATCAAGTCAGATAGAGTTGATCAAACCCAATGGGAAAAAGACTGAAACAATAACAAAAACAGAAACAAACAACAATAAAAAAACAGTTAAAACAAACAATGGCACAACTTATATGGTCACTGAGTGCTCTAATGGGCAAGGAGAAATTAATGCCAGCTGGATGTTAATCTTTTTTTTTTTTTTTTTTTTTGAGACGAAGTTTCGCTCTTCTTGCCCAGGCTGGAGTGCAATAGCGTGATCTCGGCTCACCGCAACCTCCACCTCCTGGGTTCAAGCGATTCTCCTGCCTTGGCCTCCCGGGTAGCTGGGACTACAGGCACGCACCACCACGCCTGGCTAATTTTTTTGTATTTTTTGGTATTTTTTAGTAGAGTCGAGGTTTCACCATGTTGGCCAGGCTGGTCTCGAATCCCTGACCTCAGGTGATCCCTCCGCCTCGTCCTCCCAAAGTGCTGGTATTATAGGCATGAGCCCCCACGCCTGGCCTGGATGTCAATCTTAACTTTAGCCAAGACAAACCCTAATTCAGTTCCTTACCTAGGGATGGGTCTCAGCCTGTACACTGCTCTCTACCATCCTAAGAAGCAGGAAAAAAAAAACAAAACACCTCATCTTCCCTGCTGGAAGCGAACTCAAACTCCATAAAGGAGTTACCTGCCTTCCATCACCATGGCAACAGGAAATCTTGCCTTCCTTGTTGGAAGCAAGTAAAACTCCAAAAAAAAAAAAAAAAAAAAAAAGAGAGAGACAGAGATTGGAGTTGTACAGCAAAATAAACTTTAGGTCTTGACCAAATTTTGGGAGATCAGGGACTTTCTGGAGGGGGTGGTCTCAGACCTCAGCAAATTGTCCTATTGGTTTGAGCCATACAGTTAGCTTATGCTGGTACCAAGCACCAATGGGAGATTTGTCAAAGGTCAGGGGCATCTCCACTCAGAATCCCTTCATGGTTGCCAAAATGTGAACCCCCAAAATCTGAGGCAGGTCTCAGTTAATCTAGAAAGTTTATTTTGCCAAGGCTGAGAATTCATGCCCCTGACACAGCCTCAGGAGGTCCTGATGACATGTGCCAAAGGTAGTCAGAGCACAGTTTGGTTTTATACATTCTAGGGAGACATGAGACATCAATCAACACATGCAAAATGAACATTGGTTCGATTTGAAAAGGCAGGACAACTCAAAGCAAAGGTGGGAAAACCCAAAATGGGCAGGGGGCTTCCAAGTCATGGGTAGATAAGAGACAAATGGTTGCATTCTTTTGAGTTTCTGATTAGCCTCTCCAAAGGAGGCAATCAGGTATGTGTTTGTCTCAATGCATGAGATAAATGAGTGAGCAGAGGGGTGACTTTGAAAGAATGGGAGGCAGGTTGGCCCTAAGCTGTTCCCAGCTTGACTTTTCCCTTTAGCTTAGTGATTTGGGGGCCCCAAGTTTTATTTTCCTTTCACAAAGATAATATGTCAATTCAACATGAGATTCATTTAGTTAGTAGTTTATAAACATTCTGCCTCTGTGCTAACATTGCACAGTCCTTTTATATTGTGAATTTTTTCGTTCTGTATTCTCAGCTTCCTGCGCTTCCCAGAATTCCATCATCTGACCGCCATCCTAGAAGGCATTCTCATGAGGACCAGGAATTCCGATGCCGATCATCTGACCATCTTCCTAGAAGGCATTCTCATGAGGACCAAGAATTTCGATGCCGTAGCCATGTGCGGGATTACAGAAAATACTCAGAGGATGGGTCATTCAAGGAGCCACTGGAATCAAAAGGAAGATTCCATTCCAAAATTGAGAAATTTTCAGAGTCCTTTGAACGGCAACTGTGCTTTAGAACCAAACGTTCTGCCTCTTTGGTATGTAACAGAGCTACTGAATATTTAAGCCACTTTAAAAAAGGAAACCCAAAGGTTTTGTCCTCCTTAAGATTGAGGGGAACAAATGTAACTTCTTCATTTACAGCTTGGTAATAAGATCTTTGAAAAATGACATTCAGTTTAACATAACCCAGAATGAATTTTTAAAAATTATTATTTATAATTGAAGACATCTGGTATAGGAAGAGTTCCCAGAACATTTTTGTTACCAAAGTCTTCTAGTTTTTCTTTTTTTTTTTGAGATAGGGTCTCACTCTGTTGCCCAGGCTGGAGTGTAGTGGCCTGATCATGGCTCACTGCAGCCTCGAACTCCTGGTCTCACGTGTTCCTCCCACCTCATCCTCTTGAGTAGCTGGGACTACAGGCATGTGCCACCATGCCCGACTAAATTTTAAACTTTTTTTTTCTAGAGACAAGGTCTTGTTATGTTGCCCAGGCTGGTTTCAAACTTCTGGGCTCAAGCAATGCTCCTGCCTCGGGGTCCCAAAGTGCTAGGATTCCAGGTGTGAGCCACCACACCCAGTCCCCTAGTTTCTTGAGCCTGCTTTCATCAACCTTATTATAAATAATTGTAACTCATTCCCCTTTTACAATTTGGAAAAAAAAAAAAAATTGCCCCATGGCTTCTCTCCTTTCATATTTAATACTCTAGCAAATAGTCTATGATGGTGTTTTGTTCTCCTACACTTAAAAAACACAGTAACAACAAACA
Source organism: Pongo abelii (assembly GCF_028885655.2). NCBI lineage: Eukaryota > Metazoa > Chordata > Mammalia > Primates > Hominidae > Pongo > Pongo abelii. The sequence goes on along the minus strand of NC_085928.1, from coordinate 37,868,313 downwards.
CTGTCTAGTAAGTATCCAGGAATAGGAGTGGGCTAGGTGCTCATGGTGACGTCATGGGAGTCAAAGTAAAGCAACAGGAAGAGACAGACATGAAATAGGGGGAAGAACAGAAACTCCACTGGTGATGTTAAACTTGATACATAAAGTAATAAACTAAAGATCAATTAATGTGGGGGTAGTTTCAACTCTGCAGCATGCTCACTGACTGGCCTTGAGCAAAATGCTTCTTTTTTGTAGGTCTTTGGCTTTTTGTTTTATTTTGCAAAACAGGAATAATAATGGGTTGCTGCCACGTAGTAGACAAAACAAATAATTGCACCTAAGTGTAATGACTCCTGGTTCTGGAGCTAGACTCTGTGAGTCCACTGGTGAAGATACTTGGGTGCTTCGTATTTCATTGTCCACCTGAGCACAGTGATACCTAGCAGACTGGCTGTTGGGACTGTCACTATGCATCTTTGCCTTTCAAGTGACACCTCACTTTTGCTCAGAGTGACCCTGTATCCATATGGTTTCCCTTCAGTAGGCTGCTTTCTCCACCTGATCATAAGAGGAACAAGGAAGGGAGAATAGTGAACAGCTGTCATTTTACTGTATCTAAACCTTATTATCAAGAATTCCTGTAATCCCAGCACTTTGGAAGGTTGAGGCCAGGGGATCACTTGAGGCCAGGAATTTCAGACCAGCCTGGGCAACATAGTGAAATCCTGTCTCTACGAAAATTAAAAAAAAAAAAAATTACCAGGGATGATGGCCTGCACCTGTATTCCTCACTGTTTGGGAGGCTGAGGTGGGAGGATCTCTTGTGCTCAAGTTTGAGACTGCTGTCAGCTATGATTGGACCCATTGTACTCCAGCCTGGGCAACAGAGCAAGACTCTAAAAAAAAAAAAAAAAGAATTCCTGTTTTGTCTTTTTAAAAAAATATTGTTTGTTTTCATATTGTCTCAGGCTTAGAGAAATGTTGCAAGAATAGGACAAAGAATTCCCATACACCCTTCTCCTAGATTACCTCCAAATGTTAACATGTCCCTATTTGCCTACACTATCTCTCCTCTTCCCATCTCCAAACACAGGCACAAGAACATTCTCTGACATAAACACAATACAATAATTAAACTCAGGAAATTAATACTGATATAATACTATTATCTCTAATCCATAAACCTTATTTATATTTTTTTGCCAGTTGTCCCAATAATATTCTTTATAGTGAAATTTGAAATCGTGTTGCTACCAAGGTTCATGTCCCTGTGCTCTATTTTACCCTGGAGCACTTTCTTAGTCTTTCCGTGTCTTTCACAACATTAGCTAATATTATTATTATAAGCCCTAAAAGCATATAAAGTCATTTTGCTTAAAAGATATTCATCATATTATCTCTAAAATACAAAATATGCTTGTTGCATTCATTTTCCACGTTCTTCCTTTTGAGTTCCAAGACACTTAGGGAAGGAAGCATTTTCTACTTTTTAAACTCAAAAACTCTTTTTCACAGTTATATGTAATAACTAGAAATCTGTTAGGAATTTATAAAATTATTTTAATATTTGCACATTAGATAATTAATTGTAAATTGAATATTTTATTTTATATCAGTTTTTAAAGAGTACATTATAAAATCTTAATGCAAAATTAGAAATTCCAAACATATACAGATACACTGCAACTTTCCCCTATTTGATAATCTACACACTTTCCTAAGGCTAACTCCATTAGAAAGTGTTCTTTTTCAGCAAATTGAAAAATGATTTATATCGTCTTTTGTTTGGGGACCAAATGTATACTAATACCTAGATTTAAATTTTACATATTTTGACATAAAAAAGAACCAGAAACTGTTTCTGTGTCCTGAACATGACCAACAATGTTAAATTCTTTCATTTTTATATTTAAAAATTCAGTTGGCTTCTTTTGATAATTTTCACATTTAGCGTCTAAGAGATGTGATAAAATGTATTTCAGGGCATTATTTACAAGCATTTCTCAGATAGTCTTCAATCATCACTCTGTTTTCTCTTTCTTATACCATTTTGATAGGAGACCTTCATGACTGCATTAACACTGTAGAGCAGCTGACACCACTGTGTTAAACAGATACCTCAATAACTCTCAAGTAACACGGCTGAGCAAGCATGACCTTGCTCATGTGACCACCACTCACCACTGCTTAACTTCACCTGAAAAGCACTCAGGGGTTTCCCAACATTTCTAGTTCAAATAGGAGAGGAGTAATGATTTTGCTTGTTTATTTTTTAAAATGGAAGGATAAATAGATACGGTGGCCACATTTATCCATGCCATTGTTTTGATAATTCCTTTGAAAGGCACCCTCTGGCCATACAAACTAAAGAAGCAACCCCCCCACCCTCCAGTAGGTCCCTATCACTCTGTTTACAGTTATCATTGCACTTATCACTATTGAACTATTGATTATTTTTTCATTTCCTTTTAGGTTTATTGATGTCTGTCTGTATCCCTCCACCTAGGTATAAGATCTAGGAAGTAGGTCTATTTAGTGTTATATCTCCTGATCCTACAACAACAGTTTATGTTCAGTTAATCAGCGAATAATGTGGAATCCTGGGGACACATATTGGGGGGTGTTAATCTGGTTGGGCGTCATTCCTTAAGACTTCATTCTTCCCACAGTCCTCATATTAAAATGTAGTGCGAACTCTACTGTTAACGTAATTTAAGGGAGTGAACACAGAAAGCTAAGAATCTTTCCATGTGTGATCTCATTTGCCACTTTCCATTTCAAAAAGCACCAGGGGACTATTAATTTCATTGTGCCATGAAATCACACCCCTCAGTATGTTCAGAGGCAAAGAGTCACAGGCATTTGCAGGTTGTACTTCCTTCCCAGACCATCTGCTGATGTCCAACCCCCTCTATTCTTTTCTTTGTGACCGAAAGCTTTAGCAACATCCTTAGGTTTATGCTAATTTATTTCTAGAAACCAAGAGGTGGAAGTCTGCTAAACCATCAGGGCTTTCTCCGTGTCTGCTTATTAAGAGAAATGTGGAGTGTTGTCAGCTGCTTGTGCATTTTTACCTGTTTCTGATCTTTCCCTTTCAGGGACCTGAAAGCCGAAAGGAGAGAAATGAAAGAGAATGCCTGAGGATGGAGATAAAATCCCGAAAGAAAGTAGAGGAAGAAAGGAGCTCTAGGAAAGAAGAACATGGAGAAGGACACATGGCTCCCCTGTTTGAAAAAGGGCCTGAATAATACTCTGCTTCCACCTCATGACATCAGATGCTACTGTTTTGGTTTTTTTCTTTGAGCCCCAATTCACCATTTCAGGATGTGGATGGGGGCGGGGTTGGGGGTAAAAACAGCTATAAAAAGCAACTGCAGATGCTGAGTGACTGCAGTGGGCAGGGTATGTAGCTGCTCCAAGATGACTTGCATCATACCCCAATTACTGCTGGCATCTTAGTTGAGAGTATAATCTGCTTGGTTGCCTTTTTATGGGAATAAAGAGAATAAAAGGTATTTTAATAAAGAAAAATTTGAAAATGTAATGGAAGGTATTTAAAGAGCCACCCACATAGCTTCACCAACCCTTCTTACACATCAACTCATAAATCATCTTAAATAAAAGTCATTGGTATGACTCTTGAGTTTACTTTCTTATCAGAAGTAATTATGTAAGTATGTCTAATGGCCATCATTTAAGGAGAACTGGTAATTAACATGCCAAGTACTATGCTGGATGCTTTAATGCATTACCTAAAATAAGCTTCAGCACTCTGAGGTGGGACCTTGTGTTAGTCAGGATTCTCCAGAGAGAAAGAACCAATAGGATAGAGATAAAGATAGATCCATAGAGATAGAGATAGAGATAAATAGGGATAGAGAATATATGAGAGGGGATTTATTAGGGGAATTGGCTAACATGATTATGGAGGCAGAGAAATCCCAACATAAACTGTCTCCAAGCTGGAGAACCAAGGAAGCTTGTAGTGTGGCTCAGTTCAATTTCAAAAGCCTCAGAACCAGGGAAGCCAGTAGGGTGGCTTAGTCCAAGTTTGAAAGCCTCAGAAACAGGGAAGCTGATTATATAACTTTCGGTCCTAGGTTGAAGGTAGGGTAGGGGAGAGTCACTGGTACAAGTCCCTGACTCCGAAGGCCACATAGAACCTGCAGTTCTAATATCCAAGGCAGGAAAAAAGGGCATCCTAGCTTTGAGGGAGATGGAGAGAGAGAGAGACAGAGAGAGAGAGAGAGAGTAGAGAGAGACAGAAAATTCCCCTTTCCTCTGCCTTTTTCATCTATCCAGATCTTCAGCCAATCGGATAGTGCCTGCCCACATTGGGTAAGAGTGCATCTTCCTTATTCAGTCCACTGATTCAAATGCCAATCTCTTCCAGAATCACTTTAACAGACACATCTGTGCAGAAAGAAATAATGCTTTACCAGCTGTCTGGGTGCCCCTTAATCCAGTCAAGCTGGCACCTAACATTAACCATCACAGACCTATTTTTTTCTTCACTTTCTAGATGAGGAAACAAAGTTTAGAGAGTTCTGTAGCTTGTTGGTGTGGTGGCAGAGTTAGGGCCAGAGCCCAGTTCATTCTGATGCTAGAGCTTATGGTCCTAACGTGAGGCAGGATGTTCATTTTCTTCTAGTAGCAGGTTCTGAGACAGTCTCTGTGTAATGTGCATGTGAAGAGTGGATGTGAGTGAGAATAGCAGGAGCGAGGGTAGGTTGCAGTTTTGATTACATGGGTGAAGACTGATTCTCTGAGGTCAGCTTTATGCACTGGGTTTTAACTTTGTGGAACCATACTCTATCACTAATTGTTTTCCCCCGAGAGCAAAGATACTGGAGTTCTCTAATGCTCTCTCTGTTTATTCCTCATCTGTCTTAGACTTTCAAATGCCCAAGGGCAGCTTACCCATTTTGTGAAGAGGAAAATCCCCCAAAAGTACTACTCATAACTAATACTGTAATTGATTGCTTATGCAAGCATTGACTTTGACTTAGTAGAAATACAAAGGAAAAGGGGAGTGTTAGTTTGTTCTCACACTGCTATGAAGAACTGCCCAAGACTGGGTAACTTATAAAGAAAAGAGGTTTAATTGACTCACAGTTCTGCATGGCTGGGAAGGCCTCAGAAAACTTACAATCATGGCGGAAGGTGAAGGGGAAGCAAAGAACTTCTTCACATGGTATTAGGAAAGAGAGAGCTAGCAAGAGCAGGAAAAACTGCCTTAAACCATCATATCTCATGAGAACTTATTATCATAAGAACAGCATGGCGGAAACCACCCCCATGATCCTCCCACCTGGTTCCTCCCTTGACAAGGGATTATGAGGTTTACAATTCAAGTTGAGATTTGGGTGGGGACACAGGCAAACCATATCATTCCATCCCTGGCCCCTCCCAGATCTCATGTCCTCACATTTCAAAACACAATTATGCTTTCCCAACATTCAAAGTCTTAATTCATTCCAGCATTAAACCCAAAAGTCCAAGTCCAAAGTTATTCATCTGAGACAAGGCAAGTCCCTTCTACCTACGAGCTGGTAAAATCAAGAGCAAGTTAGTTATTTCCAAGACACAGTGGGGGTACAGGCATTGGGTAAATGCTCCCATTCCAAATGGGAGAAATTGGCCATAACAAAGGGACTACACATCCCGTACAAGTCCAAAATTCAGTGGGGCAGTCATTAAATCTAAAAGCCCCAAAACAATCTCCTTTGACTCCATGTCTTACATTCAGGGCACACTGATGCAAAGGGTAGGCTCCCATGGCCTTGGGTGACTCCACCCCTGTGGGTTTGTAGTACCTCTGCCCAGCTCCCCATATACCAGCTGCTTTCATGGCTAGTGTTGAGTGTCTGCAGCTTTTCCAGGTGCACAGTGCAAGCTGTCCGTGTATCTACCATTCTGGGGTCTGGAGGATGGTGGCTCTCTTCTCACAGCTCCACTAGGCAATGCCCCAGTAGGGATTCTCTGTGGGGGCTCCAACACCACATTTCCCTTCTGCACTGCCCTAGCAGAGGTTCTCCATGAGGGCTCTGCCCCTGCAGCACACCTCTGCCTGCACATCCAGCTGTTTCCATACATCTTCTGAAATCTAGGCAGAGGTTCCCAAACCTTGTTTCTTGTCTTCTGTGCACCCACAGAACCAACACCACGTGGAAGCTGCCAAGACTTGGGGCTTGCACCTTCTGAAGCAACAGCCTGGGCTGTACCTTGGTCCCTTTTAGCCACAGCTGGAGCAGCTGGGATGCAGGGCACCAAATCCAAGGCTGCACACAGCAGGGGAGCCCTGGACTTGGCCCAGGAAACCATTTTTCCCTCCTAGGCCCCTGGGTCTGTGATGGGAGGGGCTGCTCTGAAAGTCTCTGACATGCCCTGGAGACATTTTCCCCATTGTCTTGGTAATTAACATTCAGGTCCTTGTTACTTGTAAAATTTCTCTAGCCAGTTTGAATTTCTCCCCAGAAAATGGATTTTTTTTTTTTTTTACCATATCATCAGCCTGCACATTTTCCAAACTTTTATGCTCTGCTTCCCTTTTAAATGTAAGTTCCAATTTCAGATAATGTCTCTCAACTTCAAAGTTCCACACATCTCTAGGGCAAGGGCAGAATGCCACCAGTTGCTCTGCTAAAGTATAGCAAGAGTGACCTTTGCTCCAGTTTCCAAAAAGTTCTGCATCTCCATCTGAGACCATCTCATCCAGGACTTCACTGTCTACACTGCTATCAGCATTTTGGTCAAAACCATTTGACAAGTCTCTAGGAAGTTCCAAACTTTCCCACATTTTTCTGTCTTCTGAGCCCTCCAAACTGTTCCAACCTCTGCCTGTTACCCAGTTTCAAAGTCACTTCCATGTTTTCTGGTACCTGTATCTCAGTACCCCACTCTCTGCAATACCAATTTCCTATATTTGCCCATTCTCACCTGCTATAAAGAGCTGCACAAGGCCAGATGCAGTGGCTCATGCCTGTAATCAGCACTTTGGGAGGCTGAGGCAGGTGGATCACCTGAGGTCAGGAGTTCAAGACCAGCCTGGCCAACACAGTGAAACTCCATCTCTAATAAAAATACCAAAAATTAGCCAGGTGTGGTGGCAGGCAATTTTAATCCCAGCTACTCGAGAGGTTGAGGCAGGAGAATTGCTTGAACCTGAGAGGCAGAGGTTGCAGTGAGCCGAGATTGCACCACTGCACTCCAGCCTGGGTGACAGAGCAAGATGCCATCTCAAAAAAAAAAAAAAAAAAAAAAAAAAAGAAAAAAGAACTGCCCAAGACTGGGTAATTTATAAAGAAAACAGGATTAAAAGAGGTTTAATCGACTCACAGTTGCACATGGCTGGGGAGGCCTCAAGAAACTTACAATCATGGCAGAAGGCAAAGGAGAAGCAAGGACCTTCTTCGCATGATGGCAGGAAAGAGAGCTAGCAAGAGCAGGGAAAATTGCTTTATAAAACCATCAGATCTTGTGAGAATTCATTCACAATCATGAGAACTGCACTGGGGAAACTTTTCCCATGATCCAATCATCTTCCACCGTGCAAACACTGCTCACTGCAGCCTCAACCTCCTGGGTTCAAGTGATCCTCCCACCCTAGTCGCCCCAGTAGCTGGGACCACAGGCATACACCACCACAGCCACCTAACTAAAAAAAAATTATTTGTAAGGTTGGGGGGGTTTCCCTGTGTTGCCCAGGCTGTTCTGAAACTCCTGGGCTCAAGAGATCTTCCTGCTTTGGCCTCCCCGAAGTGCTGGGATTACAGGTGTGAGCCCCCACGCCTAACAGAACAAAAATTTTAAATGTGTTTGTTTACCTTCTCGGAGATAAATATAGTTAATACCTTGGTGTATGTACTTCCAGAATGGTATTTACGTGTACATATGCACATGAACATAAGTGCACATCAAACACTTTTTCAGTCATAATCTCATTTCAGTTAAGAATATATCATTAACGTCTCTTTAATCAATGAAATTGTTTATTACATAATTTTAAATGGTGTTTAAGTGGAGTCAAATCACTTTTTTTTTTTTTGAGACGGAGTCTCACTCTGTCGCCCAGGCTGGAGTGCAGTGGCGTGATCTCCGCTCACTGCAAGCTCCGCCTTCTGGGTTCACGCCATTCTCCTGCCTCAGCCTCCTGAGTAGCTGAGACTACAGGCGCCAGTCACCACGCCCAGCTAATTTCTTTATATTTTTTTTTAGTAGAGACGGGGTTTCACCGTGTTAGCCAGGTCTCAATCTCCTGACCTCGTGATCCGCCCACCTCAGCCTCCCAAAGGGCTGGGATTACAGGCGTGAGCCACCGCGCCCGGCCGCCACTTCTACCATAAATACTTTCCCTCATAACATACCAAGAGATACCATTCTTGATAGCCAATAGTAACCAACTTAGCTATCTTCCTTTTCATACAAAACTTCTTGAAGAGTTATCTACATTTCCCCTCAGTTTTGAGTCTGCTGCAATGTGACTTCTATCCTTACCTTTTATAGAAACCGTTCTCTTCAAAGTCACCCTTGAGCTCCTTACTGTCAAATTGTTTGAAAACATCTCCTGACTTTCTAGAAGCATCAGACATTGCTGATTACTCCCTCCCTCTTGAAGCCCCCTCTCTGGCTAGCTGTTGAGACTTATATTCTTCTGGTTTTCCTTGTACCTCTCCGATCACTGCTGGTTGTCTTTGGTGCTTTGGTGAGAGATCTATACACCTTAAATACCGATTTTCTTCAGAGGTCTGCCTAAGCACTTGCCTCAGTCACCTTATCCTCCCTGGGTAATCTCAAACACTTCCAGGGTATCTGTCACCTATGTGCTGATGGCTCCCGAATCTGTCCCTGTGGTGCAGACTCTCTCCTGAGCAGCACACTCATATATAAAAGCATCCCTTGGATGTATTAGTTACAGGTTTCACAGACATCTCAAACTCATCTTTTGAAAGTAAACTGTTCTTTCTTGCCCTGTCTGCTCTCCTTCTGCCCCTCTTTCTGTGTTCCCTATCTCAGTGACTGGTAGCATCATTTACCAGTTGCTCATGAAAGAACTTACCTGCGTTTGAAGCCACTTGTACTCCTCCTTTTCTCCCATTCTCCATCTAATTAATCATCAACTTGTGTCTATTTTGCCTCTAAATATCACTTGGATCTACCCAATTCCCACCATTCTCATTGCTGCTACCTGATTTCAGGCCCTTTATATCTTGCTTCATTTCTTACAATAGAAATAATAATATTTTAGATATATTTGGTTAAATCAAATATATTATGAAAATTAATTTTTATCTTTTTTCCTTTATATGAAGTTACTAGAAAATTTAAAATGACATATATGTCTCATATTCTATTTTTATTAGATAGCACTGATCTATACCTTGGCTAACTTTCAAACCTCTTTTTATATTACTAAAATTTTAGTTTTTAAGTTTAACTGAGCTTAAAATGTATTTAAATTTAATTAATCCAAGGTGCTATTTTGGGTTAATTGGCCTAATACTAGTTACAACATTTTAAGTAAATTTTGTTATACCTAAACTGTCTTTCTTCCATTCTTCCTTGTTTCCATCTTTCTTCTCTAAATAAAAGTGCCCTGTCTATTCATATTCTTTCTTGTGCTATAGTATAGCTCACGTAGGCTTCATTATGTAATGGAATGATTTCCTTACATGTCTGTCTTCCTCTCTAGCCTGTGAACTCTTAGTGAGAGAAACCATATCTTAATCATCTTTCCATTCCCAAAACTCAATAGGCACCTATCACATAGTAGCATCTCAATATATAGCTGGCCTTCCATATGCACAGGTTCTACATCAACACATTTGACCAATCACAGATAAAAAATATTCAAAAATAAAACCAATAATAATAATCATACAACAATAAAAAACCATCCAAATAAAAACAATACAGTATAGCAACTTTTTGCATAGCATTTACATTGTGTTAGGTAGTATAAGTAATCTAGAGATGATTTAAAGTATGCAGGAGGATGTGAATAGGTTATATGCAAATACTATGTCATTTTATATAAGAGACCTGAGCATCATCGGATTTTGGTATCTGTGAGGATCCTGGGCCAACCTCCTGTGCATACTGAGGGACGACCATATACAGTTTGAGGGTGTGACTCTAAACAAGCAGGACCCTAAAACTTGAATTGATTCTGCCTATTGTAGGCAAAACAATGTCATAGATTACTCTCTCACAATGAAAAATTGTATTTGTAGTTAATATTTTCCCTCCTAAAATGGAAACTTTTTTTGCTTATAAAAGTAATAGCTGACACACTTTCAAGTAATGCAGAAAACAATACGACAGCCTCCCAGAAAAGCCAAGTGTTGTTATGACCTTAATACAGCTCATTATTACTGTCAAGCATTCTGGTTACTCTACTCTAGGGGGCAGACTTGAGCCAGCATTTGGACAGGTAATGCTGGACTCAAGCCTCAGTGTTTGGCCAATGACAAAATCACTATTGTTACTTTTTTATTTTCTTTCTTTTTTTTTTTCTTTCTTTTTTAGAGTCTGTTGCCCAGCCTGGAGTACAGTGGTGTGATCATAGCTCACTGCAGCCTCGAACTCCTGGGCTCAAATGATCCCCCCACTCAGCCTCCTAAAGGGCTGGGATTACAGGTGTAAGCATCAAATCTCTTGAAAACTTCTTCACTATCATGAGAAAAACATGGGGGAAACTGCCCCCATGATCCAATCACCTCCCACCAGTTCCCTCCCTCAGCACGTGGGGATTACAATTTGAGATGAGATTTGAGTGGGGATTCAGAGCCAAACCATGTCAGATGGTAAACAAAAATCAAAGAAAAATCTAGCGTAATGTCATGAAGAATGAAAAACAGTTAGGAAATAGAGATAATGGGAATGCTTTTTAAGAGTGAGTTTCCAAAAAAGCCTGTCTTGAGGTGGTATTTGAGCTGAGGTATGAATGAAATGAGGGAAAAGGGTCTCAGGCAGCAGCGCAGCAGTGTAAAGGCACTAAGGTAAGAGCTTGCTTGGCTTCTTTTAAAAATAGCAAGATATTCCTGGAAAGCAGTGCATGACAGGTGTGCAATGGAAAACGAAGCTGGAAAATGCAAAGGGTGGATAATCTGTTCCCTAGCTGGTTGTTATTCTAAGTGTCATGGGAAGCTGTTGGAAGGTTTTGAGTGAATCACATGGTGTGACGATTTCAGGGAGGGATACATCACAGAGGCAATATTGCTGTGCCACTTCAGATATATTAGCATGCTGCTTTCCCAAAGTTCCATCATTAGTCATTGTTAGCTCTGTGGCTAGAAGACAAAGAAGAGTTTCTTGAAGTGGGGAAAAAAATTATGGTACTCTCCTTCTAAGTTGAGAATATCCTCTTGGCAAACAGCACGGTGCATGAATAGGTTTACTGAATGAGTGAAAGAAATAATGAATGAAACAACAGTGAAGGCGTTTTTTTTTTTTTGAGATAAAGTCTCACTCTGTCATCTAGGCTGAAGTGCAGTGGTGCGATCTCCTCACTGCAACTTCTGCTTCCCGGGTTCAAGTGATTCTCTTGCCTCAGCCACCCTAATAGCTGGGATTACAGGCATGTCCCACCATGCCTGGCTAATTTTTCTATTTTTGGTAGATAGAGATGGGGTTTTGCCATGTTGGCCAGGCTGGTCTCGAACTCCTGGCCTCAAGTGATCAGCCTACCTTGTCCTCCCAAAATGCTGGGATTACAGGTGTGAGCCACTGTGCCCAGCCAGCAAAGCCATTTCTTAAGTATTATAAACATCTTGAAACAGTTTCCTCTCTGCTATGCTAATTCATGGATATTTACTAAGGGCTGCATGTACTGCAGCGTAATAGGTGGGGCACACCAAGATGAGTGAGACACAGCCCTTGCCTTCAAGGAACTTCAATTTTAGTTGGAAAAATAGACATATACACAAAACAGAATGCTTATATTGAGATTTTGGCTGAGGCATCAAGATATACAGCTGTCCTTCAATATCCATAGGGGATTGATTCCAGGACCCCCTGTGGATACCAAAATCCATGGATGCTCACGTTTCATATATAAAATGGTGTAGCATTGGCATAGAACCTATGCATATCGTTCTGTATACAGTTGACTTTTGAACAATGTTGGCTTGAACTGTGCAGGTCCACTTATAAGCAGATGTTTTCAACCAAACACAGATGGAAAATACATTATTGAGGAATGTCAAACCAGTGTATATGGAGCACCAACTCTTCTTATATGTGGGTTCCAAAGGGCTGACTTCAAGACCCGGAATATGCATGGCTTTTGGTGTACTTGGGGGTCCTGGAACAAATCCCCCACATATAACAGGGAATAACTGTACTTTTAATCATTTCTAGGTTGTTTATGATACCCAATACAATGTGAATGCTATATAACTACTTGTTATACTGTATTATTTAGGGGATAATAAAAAGAAAAACAAGTTTGTGGATGTTCAGGGCAGACATAACCATTTATCTTTTCTCAAATATTTTTTTCATGGTTGGTTGAATCCCTGCATGTGGAACCCACAGATACGGAGGACTGACTGTGACAGATGCTATGTACCAAAATTAGGAGTTTTGCAAAAAGGATAAAATACCTAAATGTAAACCTGAAACTATAAATTTCCTAAAAGAGAACAAAGGGAAAAAGTTTTTGGACACTGGCAGTGGCAATAATTTTTTGGATATAAAAAACTCAGGCCATAAAAGCAAAAATAAATAGATAGGACTATATCAAACTAAAAAGCTTCTGCATAGCAAAGGAAACAACAAAATGAAATGGCAACCTACAGATTGGGAAGAAATATTTGCAAACTATATATGTATAAGGGGGTTTAAGCTGCCATATGAAGAAGCCCATGGGGAAAGAATTGAGGGTGACCTCTTGCCAGTAGTCATCAAGGAAATGCCCTCATTCCAAAAACCTGCAAAGAACTGAATCCTGCTAACAGCCATGTGAACTTGGAAATGGATCCTTCTTTAATCGAGCTTCACATGACTGACAACTTGATTGCAGCCTTGTTGATAAATACCTAGGCAGGTAGGGGCAGGTCCCTGGTGAAATTCAACCTTCAAGCCAGAAACAGTTCCAGGTAAATCCTTGAACCGGATTGAGAACACGCCCTCCTGTTTGGCATGCTTTCCTCTGATTGATACTCAGCCTTCACCTATTTAACATATACCTACCCTTTCCTAATTGTTTTCCTACACTATCATGCCCATTTTTAAGTGGTGTCTTTGACTTTTTTGCATACTCACAAGCTAATCAGCACACACTCCCTATTCTGAGCCCATAAAAAGCCCTGGGCTCAGCCATATTGGAAACTCTCCTACCTTCAGGCAGGGGAACTACCCCTGTGTAACTTCCCCACTAAAAGCTGTTTCATCACCCAATAAAACTTCCTGCCTTGCTCACTCTTTGAATGTCCACGTATCTACTTCTTCCTGGTTGTGAGACAAGAACCCAGACCAAGCTGAACTAAGGAGCAAAAAATTCTGCATCATTTTGGAGGCTTGTCTGGCATTTGTCAGAAGGTTGAGTAAAATGTGGGCCCAACAATCTCTTTCACTTTTGTTTCTGAGCTTTCTCATCCTCAGACTTTCTCTGAAGGCAGGGGATACTGCAACCTGCTCCCCATCCCCCTGTTGCTCTCAGGGGTCAGGAATGTTGGCCTTTGTCCAACCCAGTCTTTTCTATGGCATTTTCCTTCTTTTTTCAGGACTGTAATGGCACCTATCTTTTCTTTTACAATAGTGGGCATGTTCCGCCCCCACCCCAATGGCCACAGGCATGCACACAAGACAGATTGGCAAGCTCCCTGCCCTACTGCCCTCCTGGCTGGGGCACATGGCACAAGGGTCCCACATGGTTGGCCAGCCAGCATTTCTCACTTGCCGTCCCCTCCTGCTAGGTGCCCAAGGAGTCTTTCCTCCCCTTGCTGAGCCAAGAAGAAGGAGACAGCAATTAAAACTTTCTTTTCCTGTTGAAGAAACCCACTTGCATAAGAATAAACAAGAGGTTTCTACCCCAGGCATCTTCCCAGCCCTGAACTTAAGCTTTTTTTTCTTCCTTTTCTCCACCCTGTCAGCAGTTAACACAGCCCTGTAGATATAGGGAGTTTTCTATGCAAGAGTTTTTTTTTCTCCTTTTGGAAGGCATCTTGTTAGGCCACAGGACACCCTTTTCGCTCCCTTGTTTGAAGAGGACCCAGCTCCTCAGCTTTACCTTAGCATTTGGCTTATGGTAAGGAGGCAGCAGAGGAGCAGTCCCGCTGGCTGCCGGCTGCAGTCTGGCGAGGGACACCTGGGACTTGATGAGTCCATGTACCCACAGAGGCAGTTCTTTTATCCCAAACTCAATTCCAAGCTTAGAGTTGAAGACTTAGGATAGAAAATTGAATATGAGGGGTCCAGAGGCAGACAACAATGGAAGTTAAAATGCACAGCATAGGTGACCATGGCTAATTCCTGCCAATTAAACCAAGCCTCCTGTTTCATGGATAGAGGTCATGCCTGTATCCATGGCATAAATGAGGTCTAGGGAACTCAAAGGTTATGACAACAGGCAGGCACAGGGCATATGTGGGTGAGTTCAAATATTCCCACCCCCTTGGTCCTTCTGTTACTATGAGTGAAAGCCACATTGGCACCCATGGGTGGCACCCTGTCAAGGTCGCTGGGACTCAGGGATACAAGGACATAAGAAAGAAAAGAGATGCCTATTTTTTCTCTCCCTCAAGTACCCTGGGTATTCACTGGGAAGTAAAAGGAATTGGGGATGGCTTATCCACTCTTTCCAGCTGGGTAACCATTCATCTTCCCAAAATGGGGTCAGTAGCATTCGCTTTGTTTTAGTCCATGCACCCACTGAGGCAGTTCTTTTGTTTAAAGAACAATTCATGAATGGGTAACCATTCATCTTTAGTTCATACCTCCCTTGAATGCAACCTGAGTCCTGGGGGGGCACCTTGGAAAAAAAGCCTTCTTTTTCCTTTTTCCTCCTCTGTCCTCTCTTTGTGGATAAGTAATTGCATCCCCATACTATAGGATACTCTCCTCGGATGCATCCTCTAAACTAGGAAAAGTTAATTTACCAAACCTTAAACTGCTTGGCTTAGAATTGAGCTCGGGGGAAGGGAACCCAGAAGCCTGACATGCCAGCAAAAGGGTAAAAGTTTTTTTTACCCAGTCAGACTTTTGACCTCACTCTCCCTGTGCAAACCGATAAAAAAAAATGGTGAGGATAACTGCTTATATTCTCCGTAAAGTTTTGATTAATGAAAAATGATTTATGAGGTTTGTCTTAAGCTATAGCCAATCTGGTGTGCTTTGTGTGTTTTTCTGTATGGTTCTGTCAGAAAGAGGGGTGCCTTAGGATAGAATGTTGGCCTAGGACCCTATACGCCCGCTGTTCAGGTTAGCCCAACAAACTGGTCAGTATCAAACTTTGCTGCAGGCCACCATATTGTTTTATGTCCTTGGGAGCTTGAAATGTAACCATGTCACAGTACTTAATTTTAGTCTCTGCCATTTTACAGTGGTGGCCTGGGTTCAATCCTGGCTTGGGGAATGAATACTTTCAAGTAAACAGCTGTGTGACTTCTACCATTTGCTGATTCTCTTCCCATCCATGAACAACTTCTAGCTTCCATTCTCTGAGTTACCTTTAGAGGTTCTAGATTTTGTAAAAACTGCTTACCACCTTTTTGAATATATACCTCATACATTCATAGTTAAGTCATAACCTTAATTGAAGCTTGTTGGTTTCACCTGTGAGGTTACTTTTGGTAAGGTTCAAAAACCAGAAATGTTGGTGGGTTCACATGGCTAAGGTTGGGTAACAAGGGATTTAAAAGGATTTTCTTAAAGAATGCTTAGCTTAATTAAAAGTGGATATCAAAGCTATAGGTATATTTAAGAAACCTTTATGTTTTTCTGGAAAAGGTTTTTTCTCAGTTGACTGAATTACTTTTCTCCGTTTTGTCTTGCCACTCTTAATGCACACATGAGAGGCCCTAAGATAACTTCTCGGCACATGGGACTCCTTGGGAAAGAGAGAGTGCCACTGACCCCATTTTGGGAAAAAACCTCTGTTTTCCTCATAGAACCCCAGGAATTGAAAGTGGATAGATCCCTCTCAAAATCTGATTTTGTCTTCCAGCTATGCCTGTTTATTGGGCCCTAGAAACTGCATGCTTTCCTAGCCCTGTGTATTAGTTGGTTTTCACACTACTGATAAAGACATACCCAAGACTGGGAAAATTATAAAGAAAAAGACATTTAAGGACTTACAGTTCCACTTGGCTGGGGAGGCCTAACAATCATGGTGGAAGGTGAAAGGCATTTCTTACATGGTGGTGGCAAGAGAGAGAGCTTGTACAGAGAAACTCCCATTTTAAAAACCATCAGATCTCACGAGGCTAATTCACTGTCGTGAGAACAGTCCAGGAAAGACCCATCCCCATGATTCAATCATTTCCCACCGGGTCCCTCACACAACACGTGAGAATTGTGGGAGGTACAAGATGAGATTTGGGTGGGGACACAGGTCCAAACTATGTTATTCTGGCCCCTTCCAAATCTCGTATTTTCACATTTCAAAACCAATCATAGCTTCCCAACAGTCCCCCAAAGTCTCAATTCATTTCAGCATTAACTCAAATGTCCACAGTCCAACATCTTCTCTGAGACAAGGCAAGTCCCTTCCAACAATGAGCCCGTAAAATCCGAAGCAAGTTAGTTACTTTTTAGATACAATATGGGTACAGGCATTGGGTAAATACAGCCATTCCAAATAGGAGAAGTTGGCCAATACAAAGGGCTACAGGGCCCATGCAAGTCCGAAATCCAGTGGGGCAGTCAAATCTTAAAACTCCAAAATGATCTCCTTTGACTCCATGTCTCACGTCCAGGTCATGCTGATGCAAGAGGAGGGTTTCCACGGTTTTGGGCAGCTCTGCCCCTGTGGATTTTCAGGGTACAGCTTCCCTCCCAACTGCTTTCACAGGCTAGTGTTGAGTGTCTGCAGCTTTTCCAGGCACACAGTGCAAGCTGTCAGTGAATCTACCATTCAGGGGTCTGGACTGGTGGCTGTTTTCTCACAGCTCCACTAGGTGATTCCCCAACAGGGACTCTGTGTAGGGGTTTTGACCCCACGTTTCCCATCCTCACTGCCCTAGTAGAGGTTCTCCATGAGAGCCCCACCCCAGCAGCAAGCTTCTGCCTGGGCATCCAGGCGTTTCCATACATCTTTTGAAATCTAGGCAGAGGTTCCCAAATCTTAATTCTTGACTTCCATGCACTTGCAGGCTCAACACCATGTGGAAGCTGCCAAGGCTTGAGGCTTCCATCCTCTGAAGCCATGGCCTCAGCTCTACGTCAGCCCCTTTCAGCTGTGATTGGAGCAGCTGGGACACAGGGCACTAAGTCCAATCCTGCACACAGCATGGGGACCTTGGGCCTGGCCCATGAAACCATATTTTCCTCCTATGCCTCAACCTCTGGGCCTGTGATGGGAGGAGTTGCCACAAACATCTCTAACATGCCCTGGAGACATTTTCCCCATTGTTTTGGTGATTAACATTTGGCTTCTTGTTACTTACACAAATTTCTGTAGCTGGCTTGAATTTCTCCTGAGAAAATGGGTTTTTCTTTTCTATCACATCATTAGGCTGCAAATTTTCTGAACTTCTATGCTCTGTTTTCCTTTTAAAACTGAATGCCATTAACAGTATCCAAGTCACATCTTGAATGCTTTGCTGCTTACAAATTTCTTCCGCCAGATACCCTAAATCATATCCCTCAAGTTCAAAGTTCCACACATCTCTAGTGCAGGGGCAAAATGCCCCTAGTATCTTTGCTAAAATATAGCAAGAGTCACCTTTGCTCCAGTTCCCAACAAGTTCCTCATCTCTATCTGAGACCACCTCAGCCTGGATTTCATTGTCCATATCACTATTAGCATTTTGGCCAAAGCCATTCAACAAATCTCTAGGGAGTTTCAAACTTTCCCACATTTTCCTATCTTCTGCTGAGCCCTCCAAACTGTTCCAACCTCTGCCTGTTACCGAGTTCCAAAGTTGCTTCCACATTTTTGGGTATCTTTTCAGCAGTGCCCCACTCTACTGGGACCAATTTACTGTATTAGTCATTTTTCACACTGCTGATAAAGACATACCTGAGACTGGGTAAATTATAAAGAAGAAGAGGTTTAAGGACTTACAGTTCCACATGGCTAGGGAGGCCTCACAATCATGGCAGAAGGCAAGTAGCATTTCTTATATGGTGGTGGCAAGAGGAGAGCTTGTACAGGGAAACTCCTGTTTTTAAAACCATCAGATCTTGTAAGACTAATTCACTATCTGAGAACAGTGTAGGAAAGACCCACCCCTATGATTCAATCATCTCCCTCTAGGTCCTTCCCACAACACGTGAGACTTATGGGAGCTACAAGATGAGATTTGGGTGGGGACACAGAGTCAAACCATATTATTCTGATTACTCTGTTTCTTGAAGGGCTCCACCCTGAGGCCAATAATCAGATTAGGAGATTGGCAAATGAAAAGTGTTACAACTACTGGATCTTCTTCTGTCTGTCTGTGTAATCATATATGTGTTATATGTGTGATGTTTATATAAAAATAGCTCTAATTAATTGGCTTAAAGAAAAATAAGTGCTTAGATCAAATATTTTTTGAAGGAAAAATAAAAGCTGTAATGTCTTTTAGTTCATGTGACTTTAATCTTTGAGAGAGAGAGGCAATTTAAAGGTAATTGGTAAAATACAAATGTCATAAAAATGTAAATATGTGGGCCGACTCATGTAGGTCAGATGCTAGATTTGGTAAATGTTTTAAGGTTGTAAACTGCTTCTTTGGCCTTTGAGAATTGTTCAACTAGCCTGCTTTACAACTTGGTAAGGCCTGGGGACATATGAAATTAACCATGCTCTTAATTATACTGGAAGGAGTCAGAGTTGAATTGATGCCTAGTGAATAATTAAAGCAACTTATCTGATTTTACATTAAAGTTAAAAATTGCTAAGAGTTACCTTTATGACATGTAACTGAGACAACTGAAAATGGATTTACATACAAGGTGTGTAAGAACAGTAAAATGTGTTTTTAGTAAAAGATTATAAGAAGGCATAGAAATGTAAGTTTTTGCCCATGATTAAAAGATTGCTTTGAATTAGATGAGATAAAGCAGAAGGTTTAAACAAGTTGTAGAAGGATTGTAAAAAATTAATCCTGCAAAAGAAATTTTGTGCATGAACATATTGACTAAATTTAAAAGGGTATTTTATGGTTCTTCCAAAAATTGTGCATTGAAATAAAAGCACAACAAAGTTCTCTTAAGGCACAAATCTGCTCTCTAGCAAAATTTGTAAAGAATTATTAGAGGTTTATAAGAATCTCACCTCATGGTCAAACTGGTAAAATTTGATGGACTTGTCTATAAGGTTTCATTAGAAAATTGGGATTGACATTAATAGTAGACTAATGCAAGGGTAAAATTTGTCTTTGTCTCTTGAATAAGATTTTCATGTAATAGTAAAGGATAATGAAAGTTTGTTTGCCTTTTTTTAAATTTGTCAATTCTTTATTGACAATTGAATTGGAGGATTAAAATCTTTCTAAGTTACTGTGTTTTTTTTATTATACTTTAAGTTTTAGGATACATGTGCACAAAGTGCAGGTTAGTTACATATGTATACATGTGCCATGCTGGTGTGCTGCACCCATTAACTCGTCATTTAACATTAGGTGTATCTCCTAATGCTATCCCTCCCCCATCCCCCCACCCCACAACAGACCCCGGTGTGTGATGTTCCCCTTCCTGTGTCCATGTGTTCTCATTGTTCAATTCCCACCTATGAATGAGAACATGCAGTGTTTGGCTTTTTGTCCTTGCGATAGTTTGCTGAGAATGATGGTTTCCAGCTTCATCCATGTTCCTACAAAGGACATGAACTCATCATTTTTTATGGCTGCATAGTATTCCATGGTGTATATGTGCCACATTTTCTTAATCCAGTCTATCATTGTTGGACATTTGGCTTGGTTCCAAATCTTTGCTATTGTGAATAGTGCCGCAATAAACATACGTGTGCATGTGTCTTTATAGCAGCATGATTTATAGTCCTTTGGGTATATACCCAGTAATGGGATGGCTGGGTCAAATGGTATTTCTAGTTCTAGATCCCTGAGGAATCACCACACTGACTTCCACAATGGTTGAACTAGTTTACAGTCCCACCAACAGTGTAAAAGTGTTCCTATTTTGCCACATCCTCTCCAGCACCTGTTGTTGCCTGACTTTTTAATGATCGCCATTCTAACTGGTGTGAGACAGTATCTCATTGTGGTTTTGATTTGCATTTCTCTGATGGCCAGTGATGATGAAAATTTTACATGTGTCTTTTGGCTGCATAAATGTCTTCTTTTGAGAAGTGTCTGTTCATATCCTTTGCCCACTTTTTGATGGGGTTGTTTGTTTTTTTCTTGTAAATTTGTTTAAATTCTTTGTAGATTCTGGATATTAGCCCTTTGTCAAATAAATAGATTGCAGAAATTTTCTCCCATTCTGTAGGTTGCCTATTCACTCTGATGGTAGTTTCTTTTGCTGTGCAGAAGCTCTTTAGTTTAATTAGATCCCCATTTGTCAATTTTGGCTTTTGTTGCCATTGCTTTTGGTGTTTTAGACATGAAGTCCTCGCCCATGCCTATGTCCTGAATGGTATTGCCTAGGTTTTCTTCTAGGATTTTTATGGTTTCAGGTCTAACATTTCAGTCTTTAATTCATCTTGAATTAATTTTTGTATAAGGTGTAAGGAAGGGATCCAGTTTCAGCTTTCTACATATGGCTAGCCAGTTTTCAAAGCACCATTTATTAAATAGGGAATCATTTCCCCATTTCTTGTTTTTGTCAGGTTTGTCAAAGATCAGATGGTTGTAGATATGCAGCATTATTTCTGAGGCCTCTGTTCTGTTCCATTGGTCTATATCTTTGTTTTGGTACCAGCACCATGCTGTTTTGGTTACTGTAGCCTTGTAGTATAGTTCAAAGTCAGGTAGTGTGATGCCTCCAGCTTTGTTCTTTTTGCTTAGGATTGACTTGGCAATGCAGGCTCTCTTTTGGTTCCATATGAACTTTAAAATAGTTTTTTCCAATTCTGTGAAGAAAGTCATTGGTAGCTTGATGGGGATGGCATTGAATCTATAAATTACCTTGGGCAGTATGGCCATTTTCACGATATTGATTCTTCCTACCCATGAGCATGGAATATTCTTCCATTTGTTTGTATCCTCTTTTATTTCATTGAGCAGTGGTTTGTAGTTCTCCTTGAAGAGGTCCTTCATGTCCCTTGTAAGTTGGATTCCTAAGTATTTTATTCTCTTTGAAGCAATTGTGAATGGGAGTTCACTCATGATTTGGCTCTCTGTTTGTCTGTTATTGGTGTATAAGAATGCTTGTGATTTTTGCACATCGATTTTGTATCCTAAGACTTTGCTGAAGTTGCCTATCAGCTTAAGGAGATTTTGGGCTGAGACAATGGGGTTTTCTAGATATACAATCATGTCGTCTGCAAACACGGACAATTTGACTTCCTCTTTTCCTAATTGAATACCCTTTATTTCCTTCTCCTGCCTGATTGTCCTGGCCAGAACTTCCAACACTATGTTGGATAGGAGTGGTGAGAGAGGTCAGCCCTGTCTTGTGCCAGTTTTCAAAGGGAATACTTCCAGTTTTTGTCCATTCAGTATGATATTGGCTGTGGGTTTGTCATAGATAGCTCTTATTATTTTGAGATACATCCCATCAATACCTAATTTATTGAGAGTTTTTAGCATGAAGCATTGTTGAATTTTGTCAAAGGCCTTTTCTGCATCTATTGAGATAATCATATGGTTTCTGTTGTTAGTTCTGTTTATATGCTGGATTACATTGATTGATTTGCATATGTTGAACCAGCCTTGCATCCCAGGGATGAAGCCCACTTGATCATGGTGGATAAGCTTCTTGATGTGCTGCTGGATTCAGTTTGCCAGTATTTTATTAAGGATTTTTGCATCAATGTTCATCAGGGATATTGGTCTAAAATTCTCTTTTTTGGTTGTGTCTCTGCCAGGCTTTGGTATCAGGATGATACTGGCCTCATAAAATGAGTTAGGGAGGATTCCCTCTTTTTCTATTGATTGGAATAGTTTCAGAAGGAATGGTACCAGTTCCTCCTTATACCTCTGGTAGAATTCGGCTGTGAATCCATCTGGTCCTGGACTTTTTTTGTTTGGTTAGCTATTAATTATTGCCTCAATTTCAGAGCCTGTTATTGGTCTATTCAGCGGTTCAAGTTTTTCCTGGTTTAGTCTTGGGAGGGTGTATGTGTCGAGGAATTTATCCATTTCTTCTAGATTTTCTAGTTTATTTGCGTAGAGGTGTTTATAGTATTCTCTGATGGTAGTTTGTATTTCTGTGGGATCGGTGGTGATATCCCCTTTATCATTTTTTATTGCGTCTATTTGATTCTTCTCTCTTTTCTTCTTTATTAATCTTGCTAGCGGTCTTTCAATTTTGTTGATCTTTTCAAAAAACCAGTTCCTGGATTCATTGATTTTTTGAAGGATTTTTTGTGTCTTTATTTCCTTCAGTTCTGCTCCGATTTTAGTTATTTCTTGCCTTCTGCTAGCTTTTGAATGTGTTTGCTCTCGCTTCTCCAATTCTTTTAATTGCAATGTTAGGGTGTCAATTTTAGATCTTTCCTGCTTTCTCTTGTGGGCATTCAGTGCTATAAATTTCCCTCTACACACTGCTTTGAATGCATCCCAGAGATTCTGGTATGTTGTGTCTTGGTTCTCGTTGGTTTCAAAGAACATCTTTATCTCTGCCTTCATTTCATTATTTACCCAGTAGTCATTCAGGAGCAGGTTGTTGAGTTTCCATGTAGTTGAGCAGTTTTGAGTGAGTTTCTTAATCCTGAGTTCTAGTTTGATTGCACTGTGATCTGAGAGACAGTTTGTTATAATTTCTGTTCTTTTACATTTGCTGAGGAGTGCTTTACTTCCAACTATGTGGTCAATTTTGGAACAGGTGTGGTGTGGTGCTGAGAAGAATGTATATTCTGTTGATTTGGGGTGGAGAGTTCTATAGATGTCTATTAGGTCCGTTTGGTGCAGAGTTGAGTTTAATTCCTGGATATCCTTGTTAACTTTCTGTCTCGTTGATCTGTCTAATGTTGACAGTGGGGTGTTAAAGTCTCCCATTATTATTGTGTGGGAGTCTAAGTCTCTTTGTAGGTCTCTAAGGACTTGCTTTATGAATCTGGGTGCTCCTGTATTGGGTGCCTATATATTTAGGATAGTTAGCTCTTCTTGTTGAATTGATCCCTTTACCATTACGTAATGGCCTTCTTTGTCTCTTTTGATCTTTGTTGGTTTAAAGTCTGTTTTATCAGAGACTACAATTGCAACCCCTGCCTTTTTTTGTTTTCCATGTGCTTGGTAGATCTTCCTCCATCCCTTTATTTTGAGCCTATGTGTGTCTCTGCACGTGAGATGGGTCTCTTGAATAGAGCACACTGATGGGTCTTGACTGTTTATCCAATTTGCCAGTCTGTGTCTTTTAATTGGAGCATTTAGCCCATTTACATTTAAGGTTAATATTGTTATGTGTGAATTTGATCCTGTCATTTTGATGTTAGCTGGTTATTTTGCCCATTAATTGATGTAGTTTCTTCATAGCATCGACGGTCTTTACAATTTGGCATGTTTTTTCAG
The DNA here is from genome assembly GCF_028885655.2 of Pongo abelii. Lineage (NCBI taxonomy): Eukaryota > Metazoa > Chordata > Mammalia > Primates > Hominidae > Pongo > Pongo abelii. The sequence continues at coordinate 37,844,548 of NC_085928.1, read as the reverse complement.
TGGGTGGTACCAGTTGTTCCTTTCCAGGTTTACTGCTTCCTTCAGGAGCTCTTGTAAGGCAGGCCTGGTGGTGACACTGTCTCTCAGTATTTGCTTGTCTGTAAAGGATTTTATTTCTCCTTCACGTATGAAGCTTAGTTTGGCTGGATATGAAATTCTGGGTTGAAAATTCTTTTCTTTAAGAAGGTTGAATATTGGCCCTCACTATCTTCTGGCTTGTAGGGTTTCTGCTGAGAGATCTGCTGTTAGTCTGATGGGCTTCCTTTTGTGGGTAGCCTGACCTTTCTCTCTGGCTGTCCTTAACATTTTTTCCTTCATTTCAACCTTGGTGAATCTGACAATTGTGTGTCTTGGGGTTGCTCTTCTTGAGGAGTATCTTTGTAGTGTTCCCTGTATTTCCTGAATTTGAATGTTGGCCTGCCTTTCTAGGTTGGGGAAGTTCTCCTGCATAATATCCTGAAGAGTGTTTTCCAACTTGGTTCCATTCTCCCCGTCACTTTCAGGTACACCAATCAAACATAGATTTGGTCTTTTTACCTAATCCTATATTTCTCGGAGGCTTTGTTCGTTTCTTTTTACTCTTTTTTCTCTAATCTCGTCTTCTCACTTTATTGCATTAATTTCATCTTCAATCACTGATATCCTTTCTTCCACTTGATCAAATTGGCTATTGAAGCTTATGCATGTGTCATAAAGTTCTCATGCCATGGTTTTCAGCTCCATCAGGTCATTTAAGGTCTTCTCTACACTGTTTATTCTAGTTAGCCATTCATCTAACTTTTTTCAAGGTTTTTAGCTTCCTTGCGATGGGTTAGAACATGCTCCTTTAACTTGGAGAAGTTTGTTGTTACTAACCTTCTGAAGCCTACTTCTGTCAACTTGTCAAATTCATTCTCCATCCAGCTTTGTTCCATTGCTGGTGGGGAGCTGTGATCCTTTGGAGGAGAAGAGGTGCTTTGGTTTTTAGAATTTTCAGCTTTTCTGCTCTGGTTTCTCCCCATCTTTGTGGTTTTAATCTACCTTTGGTCTTTGATGTTGATAACCTACAGATGGGGTTTTGGTGTGGATGTCCTTTTTGTTGATGTTGATGGTATTCCTTTCTGTTTGTTAGTTTTCCTTCTAATAGTCAGGTCCCTCAGCTGCAGGTTTGTTGGAGTTTGCTGGAGGCCCACTCCAGACCCTGTTTGCCTGGGTATCACCAGCAGAAGCTGCAAAACAGCAAATACTGTAGAACAGCAAATATTGCTGCCTGATCCTTCCTCTGGAAGCTTTGTCCTAGAGATGCACCCACCTGTATGAGGTGTCTGTCAGCCCCTACTGGGAGGTATCTCCCAGTCAGGCTACACATAGGTCAGGGACTCACTTGAGGAGGCAGTCTGTCCATTCTCAGAGCTCAAACGCCGTGCTGGGAGAACCACTGCTCACGTCAGAGCTGTCAGACAGGGATGTTTAAGTATGCAGATGTTGTCTGCTGCCTTTTGTTCAGCTATGCACTGCCCGCAGAGGAGGAGTCTACAGAAGAGGTGGTAGGTCTCGCTGAGCTGCGGTGGGCTCCACCCAGTTCGCACTTAGCGGCCACTTTGTTTACCTAGTCAAGCCTCAGCAATGGCAGACACCCCTGACCAGGCTGCAGCGCCGCAGGTCGATCTCAGACTGCTTCACTAGCAGTAAGCAAGGCTCTGTGGGTGTGGGACCTGCTAAGCCAGGCACTGGAGGGAATCTCCTGGTTTGCAGGTTGCTAAGACCATAGGAAAAGCGCAGTATTTGGACGACAGTGTACCCTTCCTTCAGGTACAGTCTGTCACAGCTTCCCTTGGCTAGGAAAGGGAAATCCCCCAACCTCTTGAGCTTCCTGGGTGAGGTGATGCCCTGCCCTGCTTCGGCTCATCCTCTGTGGGCTGCACCCACTGTCCAACCAGTCCAAGTGAGATGAACCAGGTACCTCAGTTGGAAATGTAGAAATCACCCATCTTTTGCGTTGATCACGCTGGGAGCTGCAGACCAGAGCTGTTCCCATTTGGCCATCTTGGAAGTGACTCTCAATCTGCATTTCTTTTTTTAAAGCATTATTTTTAATTGATAAATTAAAATTATATGTAATTGTGTACATTATCTTATGAAATATATATACATGTGGAATGGCTAAATTGAGTGAATTAACGTATGCATTACTTCATATATTTATCATTTTTTTCTGTGGTGAGAACACTTAAAATCTTCTGTCTTAGCAATTTTGAATACAATACATTCTAATTAACAATTATTACCATACAATAGATCCCTTTAATTTATTCCTTCTATCTAACTGAAATCTTGTATCCTTGGACCAACATCTTCCCAACTTTCTGACCCTGTGCCCCAACCACCACCTCACCAAGCTCCTGGTAGTCACCATGCAACTTCTACTTTTACGAATTCAAATCTTCGATGTTCCACAAATATGTGAGATCATGTGGTATTTGTCTTTCTGTTCCTGGCTTATTTCACATAACACAATGTCCTCCAGGTTCATCCATGTCTTCCCAAATGACAGGATTTCCTTCTTTTTTATGGATAAATAGTATTCCATTTTGTATGTATATACCACATTTTCTTTATTCATTCATTTGTTGATGGACACTTAGATTGATTCCAAATCTTGGCTGTTGTGAATAAAGCTGCAGTGAACATGGGTGTGCTCTTTGACATACTGATTTCATTTCCTTTGGCTGTATACCCAGCAATGAGATTGGTGGATCATATGGTATTCTATTTTTAATTTTTGGAGGCACTTCCACACTGTTTTCCATAATAGATATTCTAACTTAAGTTAATGTAAATTAGGAGCTTTGTGCTTCTCATCCATTTTTGTATTTCCAGGGTCTGGACCCTGGCAGTCTGTCAATCTTTAGTTGTGGAAAGAATGAGGGAATGGAAGGAATTGGTGAGTTTTTATTGTTATACCCTTTAAGATTTCATTCCCTCTATCAAGTGAGTTATTAAAGCATTTCTTTTAAATTCATATGATATTTTATCCCCCAAGAGAAATTCTTGTAAATGCAATTTCCTCATCTTTCTACATAACCTTAAATAAGAAAAGAAGAGTGTGGGCCAGGCTAATATGGGAGGGAAAGGTTTTAAGGAAGATTAGGGACCTCGGGGACCTACACTAACAATTGTGAAATGACTTAAACTTGCAGTTTGAAAGCCTTTTCGCAATTGTTACAGCCACCAGATTAGTTAACATTATTTCTTATCTCAATTATTTCAACAGTCTCCTAGATTGTCTTCCCACCATTAGCTTTTTTTTCCTACCTCCTTTCACCTTGCACATCATTTCCACAAAGATAACTCATGAAAAAAAAAGATTGTGTCACTTGCTAGTTTGATGACCTTGACTGGCTACTCATTGTTCACAAAAGTAAATAAAAAAGCCTTGAGCAAGTCATCAAATACCCCTTCTAGCAGGTTTTCGAACATTAAGGAAGACATTGTTTCAAACTCTTACTTTCTTCCAGTTCTCCCTTCTCATTGTTGTGTGTACTGTATACAGTATCTTTCTTCATAGCACATGTTTTCATTGCTATTGTGTAAACTGCCTTCAAGTGTTTTGGTGGAGTGATAGGTGCAAACAAATTAAATCTTCATAATGACTATTGTGTCGGTTTAGACTCATCAGCTGGGATGGGCACTGGCTAGTCATTCATTAACAGGGTAATAATATTGTTGTACTGGTCATAAACCACTTTAATAGGATTAAGGATCCAACCAGGTACTCTGCCAGGAATCTCTCTTGTCATATCTGAAATAATTCCATCATCTGTGATTAGTGAATTTGCGTTTAAAGTCTGCTCAGTATGTTCTTACAAACAAGTGGCTATATTTCTCACTCCTCAATTTGCAAACATAATGAGATAGATAAGTCACTATTCCCAGAGAAGTACAGGAGCAAATAGAAAAAAAGTGAAAGAGGAGGAATGAGAATAACAAATCAGAGATCTTTTAAAGATCATGATTCAAGACTGTCTAGCTCAAACTCCCACTTGAGGCAGGAACTCCCTCTGCAATGTGTCTGCCAAGTTGCCCCAGCTTTTCTTGATTAGTTTAAGGGCTAGGAAAGCAGATTAACCTTCATAGTATGATGATGATAATAATAATAATAATAATAACTATTATTAATTATTTCACTGCATTAAAGCTCTAGTAGTTGATATTGTTATAATCCTGTCCAAATGAAAAGATGGTTTTTCATCCTGAGCTGAAATCTTCTTTGAAGGATTCCATCCACATGGAACTTGGTCTTTTTATTTCCCTCTGGTACCCCAAAGCAAAGGTCTTAATCCTCTCCTGAATGATGTCACTACTGTTCCTTTAAGAGCTCTCATGCCTTTCTCTGCCTCTCTGTTCCCATGGGGTCTCCTCAGGTGAACATCCCTGCACCATCCATCATTCCTTACAAAACCTAAGTTCCACAGCCACATTGCCCTAAATGGCTTCCTTTGAACCCCTCTAAAATATGGTGTCTATACTAATAAAAATGTAAATGAAAACAAGAGGCTATTTAAAATGATAAATTGGCAAATGTTTTTAACCAGTAATTCTCAGTACTTGGGAGAGTGAGACGAGATTTGTTCAACCTTTCTTGAATGTAATTTGTGTCTCAAGAATATTGCAAATATTATTACTCTTTCACCCAGTACATTTCCTTATAGGAAGCCATTCTTAAGAAATAATAATTGTGGGATCAAAGATTTTTGTGTAATGGTGTTTTTTACATTATTTTGCTTAAATACACCATTCTGAACTGCTTTATTAAGGTATAACTGGTATATGATAAACTGCACATATTTATTTATTTATTTAATTATTATTATACTTTAAGTTTTAGGGTACATGTGCACAATGTGCAGGTTAGTTACATATGTATAAATGTGCCATGCTGGTGTGCTGCACCCATTAACTCATCATTTAGCATTAGGTATATCTCCTAATGCTATCCCTCCCCCCTCCCCTACCCCACAACAGTCCCCAGAGTGTGACGTTCCCCTTCCTATGTCCATGTGTTCTCATTGTTCAATTCCCACCTATGAGTGAGAACATGTGGTGTTTGGTTTTTTGTCCTTGCGACAGTTCGCTGAGAATGATGACTTCCAATTTCATCCATGTCCCTACAAAGGACATGAACTCATCATTTTTTATGGCTGCATAGTATTCCATGGTGTATATGTGCCACATTTTCTTAATCCAGTCTATCATTGTTGGACATTTGGGTTGGTTCCAAGTCTTTGCTATTGTGAATAGTGCCGCAATAAACAGACGTGAAACTGCACATATTTTAAATGACAATTTGATAATTTCCTTTTTTTATTGTGGCTAAACATACAGAACATAAAATTTACCAACTTGATAAATTTTGACATATATACCCCTTTGGAAACCTTCCCTTTTTCTCCTTCCTCCGATCATGCTCTAGGCAACCACTGATCTACCTTCTGTCACTCTATTTCCTTCCTTCCTTCCTTTCCTTCCTGTCTTTCCTTTCCTTCCTTCCTTCCTTCCTTCCTTCTTTCTTTTTGAGGCAGGGTCTCATTCTGTTGCTCAGGCTGGAGTACAGAGGCAAGGTCTTGGCTTATGGCAACCTCTGCCTCCCCGCTTCAAGCGATCATCTTACCTCAGCCTCAGGAGTAGCTGGGACCACAGACGTAGGCCACCACGCCTGGTTAATTTGTGTATTTTTTTGGTAGAGACAAGGTTTCGCCCATGTTGCCCAGGCTGGTTTCAAACTCGTGTCTTCAAGGTATCTGCCCACCTCGGCCTCCCAAAGTGCTGGGATTACAGGCGTGAGCCACCACCCCTGGCTATTCTTGTATTTCTGCCTATTTTTTCTCCTCATAGTTTGAGGCATATATAACTTATTAGGTGTATATAACTTAGAGCTGTCATATCTTCCTAGTGCATTGAACTTTTTATCATCACAAAATATTTCTATTTCTATTAATGTTTTTGGCATTAAAGTCTATCTTGTTTAGTATTAAAATATGACCATATTAGCCTTCCTTTGATTACTGTTCATATGTTTATTTTTTCCATCCACTTATACACAATCTTTCTTTGTCTTCATATTTTAGGTGCTTTTTTAGTAAACAGCATATACCTGTATATGCATTTGTGTGCGTGTGTGTGTGTGTTTTATCTACTCTGACAATCTGTCTTTTATTTGAAGTGTTTGGTTTATTTACATTTAATGTAATTACTGATATATTGCTGTTTAAATTTACCATATTACTCTGTGCTTCCTATTTGCTTCATCTGTTTTGTGTTCCCTTTTCTCTCCTTTATTAATTTCTTTTAAATTTCATATTTTTGCCTGTTCCATTTCCCCCTTAAATTAGCTTGGTAGCTGTAGCCGATACCTTGCATCATATCCTCTTATCCTACTTCAGATTTCTGCTGCGACTGTAGTAGAGAGCTCCTTCTGAGTGCAGCTTTACCTCAGGTGAACAGCATCTCATTTCCAGCACTCAATATGTATTTTTCACTTTCAGTCCCAGGGAATTCTCTGATGGCAAAAGGGAGCAAGTGCCCTAACCCTTAGGCACTTGCTTCGCAGAAGCAGTTGCTTCCCCTCTTCTGGAGGAGACTAGTCTCATTTTCCTGGTAACCATAAAAAACTCCCTCAGATGGCTGCTTCACAGGGCGATGTTCACCCTTCTTGAGATTAGCTCATGCTATATGTCACTGCCTACAGACCAACAGCTTAAGAGGAGAAATACAGTCTTCACCAAGATTAAATATCTTGCTTTCCAAAAGAATTTCAGGACCCAGCTAATATGAATCAGCAGGATTCATATTAGAACATATGTGAATATTGGAGTATATGCGGTGAAATATCGACCAGACAGGGAAGAATTTATCAACATGGTAGCACTCTCTTATGACTCTGAATTTAGTAACCTGGAAAGGACATTTGGAGTCTATACTAGTAGCCTACTGGAATGACTCCTTGAAGCTTGGGCATGATAAGGATTTACAATAAAAGAGGTGGTGTGGTGGCTTATGCCTGCAATCCAAGCACTTTGAGAGGATTGCTTGAGGCCAAGAATTTGAGACCAGCTTGAAAAATATAATGAGACTCCATATCCACAAGAACATTATAAAAATTTAGTTGGGCATGGTGGTATGCACCTGTAGTCCCAGCTACTCGGGAGGCTGAGGTGGGAGGATCACTTGGGCCCAGGAGTTCGATGCTGCTGTGAGCCACTGTTATTGTGTCACTGTGCTCTAGCCTGGGTGGCAAAGCAATACACTGTCTCTAAAAAAAAATACAAAGAAAAAAAGGTGGAAATGCCAGATCTGCCTTGGCAGATTATTGAGGGAGGGAGGATCAGAGGGCTTGGGGAGGTAGACTTATTATATGAGACTAGATATCTCATCCCTTGATTATGTTGCCCAAGAGAACCCAGAGTAAACTGAATCCATTGCAATAATAAGGAATTCATCAGTAAAGGAGTAACGCACTTGGTGTTTTTGAGCACTGGTACCATCCACTATTTAACAATAGGAGATACTGCCACAGTGCTTGGCTCCCTATGAGAGTGCAGGTGAGGATAAGCTGGACTTAATTACTGTAATGGGATACAGGGTCAGAGTACCAGTATTTGCCAGAGTACTTAGTGCCTTGGCTGGCAGGGATCTGTGGTGATGGCTAATAGACCATGGTGTTTCTGTTAAGAACTGTGAAGGTTCTAAGATTTTCCCCTATATGTAAGCTAACAAACTAGTCTACCACAGTGTTGTGGATGATGACAAAGGACATGAGACTCTTGCATCAGGGACAAAAGGTGGTTTATTATTCATGGTCATAGCAGGAGCCAGATTATCAGCATTCGCACTGGTTTCCAGAATACCGAATCCTACAGGATGACATGGTGAGGGCCAGTTGATGCCTAAACATGCAGCAGGTTTCTGAGCTTAGAAACTTCCAATATTTTATAATGCTTGCAAGCAAACCTTTCCAACTTCTTCCCTGAAATAAGACATTGTCTCTATTTTTTTTAAAATGCCCTCTCCTCTGGAAGGAGGCATTATCTTTATTTTCCAAGGCTGTTTGCTTTACCTTCTTGAGCTGATAGTCTAAAAAAAGGCTCTCTGTGTCTCTGTTCATAGATATGCAGAAACCTGAGACATCAGTGAATTGTCTCCTAACAATATTGACCCTTGTTTTTATAATAGTATCTTCACTTGGGGCAAATTTTCCCATGAATATGCCACTCCATTAGCCAATCTGATTAACCTGACCAATAGGGGCTGGGACCAAATCTCTTTAATTTGTCCCATACAGCATTTAATTAAGGCTACCATCAACAGGACTCCAAATATCAGGAGTCCCAGAATATTGACTTCAAATCTACCTCCCTTTCTGCCCAGGATCCTGGATTAAACCAGCTGACCAAACGCCACAAACCATCAGAATCTATCTTTGAAAGCCAAATGGCTTTTTCTTTAGGTTTCTGTGTTGACCTTTCCACTTGGCCCAAAAAGGCATTAATCTTGATTCAATAGGATGTATGAGTGATGGTACAGACCCTGACTTGGTCTGTAAGGAGAAAGTCTATCATCTATAACAATCCTGGCTAGTGAGTTGAGACTGACTTGAATGCATTTAAGGACCAAAGTGGTGTCATTGATGACATCATTTAAAGTAAGGGGTAAGTCTTGCATCATCCCTTTTTTTTTTTTTAGAAAATGTCTTATTCTGTTGCCCAGGCTGGAGTGCAGAGTGCAGAGTGGAGTGATCTCAGCTCACTGCAACCTCTGCCTTCTGGGCTCAGGTGATCCTCTCACTTCAGCCTCCTAAGTAGCTGGGACTAACAGGTGTGTGCCACCATGCTCGGATAACTTTTTGTATTTTTTTTGTAGAGATGGGGCTTTGCCATGTTGTCCAGGCTGGTCTCAAACTCCTGAGCTCAAGCCATCTGCCTGCCTCAGACTCCCAAAGTGCTGGAATTACAGACCAGAGCCACCGCACCTGGCCCATCATTTCTAATTATACAACTTCCATTGTTGGAAAAACTACCAGGAGGGTGTGCTTAAGTAATGCGTCATTTACTCTCTGGGAAGCTTCTCCAAGTAACCAAGGGTAGTCTCACTTTTTTTTTTTTTTTTTTTTTTTGAGATGGAGTCTCACTCTGTTGCCCAGGCGGGAGTGCAGTGGCACGATCTCAGCTCACTGCAACCTTCATCTCCCAGGTTCAAGTGATTCTCCTGCCTCAGAGTAGTCTCATTTTTTAAAGAGATCTCCTTGGTGATCTGAAAGTTGCATAATCTGCTGGTAGTGTTTGTTCAAATGTTAATAGGTCTCTTCTGACAACTCCTAAGATGCAATTCACTATGGTTTTTGTTGTTGTTGTTGTTTTAACAGACAGAGTCTCACTCTGTTGCCCAAGCTGGAGTGCAGCAGTGCTATCATAGCTCACTGTAGCCTTAACCTCCTGGACTCAAGCAACCTTTCTGCCTCAGCCTCTGGAAGAGTTGGGACTACAGGTGAATGCCACCATGCCAGGCTAATTTTTAATTTTTTGTAGAGATGGGGTCTTGTTATGTTGCCCAGGTTGGTTTTGAACTCCTAGCTTCAAGCAATCCTCCCTCCTCAGCCCCCCAGAGTGTAGGGTTTATAGGCATGAGCCACCAGGCCTGGCCCACTATGTTTTTGGGAGGGAGGCAAGTTAATGCCAAACTTCTCAAGAAGGATGGTATTGGGGATGTGCATGGTTCCCCTAGAAAGACCAGGATTGTCGACAATTGCTGGGGCCCTCAGGGGAACCCACATCAGTGGGGTTGGGGGAAGGAGTACAAATGACAGTTCTTCCAATGTGGCTTCCTGGCTAGTTGGTAAGTCTTGGGGTTCTTAGTTAAGTTAGAAAAATTGAAGCTGGTTGTTTTTGGAAAGACTGTCTGAGGGTAACAAGTCCTATCTGTCCTGTCTGTTCATGCCACTGGCTGAGTGGCATTTGTTTACCCCCTAGAGTGACTGAGAATGGGAGTGATGAAGACATTCAGAGGTGTTGACAGGTGCTTGGTGTGGAAGTTTAGGAGTTGGGGCCATCCTTTGATGTTGTCAACAGTCTTCTTGGTAAGGTTAAGAGAATGGTTATCAAATTATGGTTAGAACTCTCTGATGGGGTGGCAGAACCACAGTCAGTAAAATTTAAGGTGCTTGCAACAGTTTGGGAGAGTGTCATTAAGGCATTTTCTCTGGGGAGGAAGGCTCTAAGGCAGTTCTGAAAGACAAAGTATCACTAATGTCCCTCTTTCCTCTGTATATCACAGGGTCTAAGGTGTATCTTCCTCATGTGCCAGGCTTGTTGCTTTCCTTTCACCCCAGTCATCCCCTATTCACACCAAGCCCTTTTGTCCAGAGGGTCAGGTGCAGGAGGGATAGTACATTTTGATAAAGTTTGTAGAGATCCCTTATGTCCACTGCTTGGGCCCACACAGGATACTGTAGGAGGACTCAGTGAGCAGTGTACTCAACTCAACTCTTAAGTGTTCATTAACTTTACGATCTAGGACAAGGTCAGTCCAACAAGAGATTGCAGGTTGCTGAACCAGAATTACGTTTGAATCCCCTAGCCTTTTGTCCAGCCTAACTCTGAAGGTTACACCAACTCAGCTGGCCTAGTGTTACCATTAAGAGAAAGAATGAAACATCATGCCCAAGAATGGTCAGGTCAGGATCCCAAATTTTCCTAACCCTCTGCTCCTTTCATCTGGAACATGACCTAGGAAGCAACTGAGCAAGATGATCCCTTTCTGGAGAGAGTTGCATCCAGTGACCAAACTGCATTATTAAATTGTGGGGGTCAGGAGCAAGTGAGGGAGATAGAGTCAGAAATATTTTTTTAAACTTTTTGTTTGGAGGTAATTGTAGATGCACATGCAAGTTGTAAGAAATAATACAGAGAAAGCCTGTGTACTGATCACCCAGTTTCCCCCAATGGTAACGTTCTGCCGAATTACAATATCTCAATATCTCAACAGTATCCCATGGATACAGTCAAGCTATTAATAAACATTTCCATCACCACAAAGATCCCTCATGTTGTTCTTTCATAGCCAAGCGTACTTCCCTCCTATTCCACCATCTCCTTAATACCTGGCAACCACTTATCTGTTCTTTATTTGTATAATTTTGTAACTTGAAGGATGTTGCACAAATAGAATTACCAAGTATGTATGGAAAGCATCCAGTCTTTCACACTCAGTATAAGGTCAGCTGTAGGTACTTTGGTAGGTGTTCTTTATCAAGTGTGGAAATTCCCTTCTATTCTTCTTTTTCTGAGCATTTTTATGGTGCTGAATTTTGTCAAGTGCTTGTTCTACATTGATTGATATATTCATGTGATTTTTCTTTTCTTTAGATTGTTCATATCAGGAATTGCATTGATCAACATTTGTTTTGTTGTTGTTGTTGTTGTTGTTGTTTTGTTTTTGAGACAGAGTTTCACTCTGTTGCCCCAGCTGGAGTGCAGTGGCAACTGCAGCCTCAACCTCCCAGGCTCAGGTGATCCTCCTACCTCAGTCCCACCTGTACCTGGGACTACAGGTGCGTGACACCATGCTGGGCTAATTTTCATATTTTGTGTAGAGATGGGGTTGTGTCATGTTGCCCAGGCTGGTCTCAAACTTCTGGGCTCAAAGGATTCGCTGGACTCGGCCTCCCAAAGTGCTGGGATTACACGCATGAGGCCCCACGCCCAGGTTGATTGACTTTAGAATTTTGATTTTGCATCCCTGAAAAAAACTCCACTATGTTGTGGTGTATAATTATTTTTATATATTGCTGAATTCTGTTTGGTAATACGTTGTTAAAGATTTCTGCATCTTCACCTTGTTACAGCCTGGAAAAGGCGGGAGTCTAGGATTTCTACTCAGCCTCTGTTCATGTAGGAGTGAGTGGGGCCAGGGTTTCTCCTGTGGTGTTTGGCTGAAGTAGAGCCATTACTGCCTAAAAGTTTTTTTGTCTTTCTAAGCTTCCCATTTCCTGGTCCTTGACTAGAGAGAGCAGGGTTCATTGAGACTTTTTTGTCTGTGCCTGTTGTCATTTTTGGGTTACTGTCTTCTTCAGCTCCAAGTTTGGGACAAAGAAACAACAGAAAGAAAGCCCAGGGAACTCAGCATCATGTCATTCCTTGGGTTCTGAGATTTCTAGCTCATCTGTCTTCTTCTCTCAACCTCTTGGAGTTTCTTATGTTGGAAAATATATAAAGTCCAGGATTTTTTGTTGTGCTTAGCAGGAGAAATGGAATACTGATGTCCACTCCATCTTCCTGAGAGCAGAAGGATACTTTTTTTTTTTTTTTAGTGATTTTTGGTCAATATCAGATGCCTGTTGATGGTAATGAGTGTGGAGGGTTAATCAATACCTTGAACTATCAGCCCGTTGTTGAGTGGCTTCTGTGATAAAAAGTGCAGCATTGTGAGATTACAAATGATTCAGAGAGCTGAACACATGACACATTACTTTCAAGGGCTACATTGAAATGTTGCTCCTTTGTGGGTTTCCTTGACTGCCAGAAGGATTGGAGTGTTGTGGTTCCACTCATGTAGTGCCACTTTACTTGGTGAGCAGGCTCCTGCATTTGCGGGGGTCTTACAGAGTTACGATAACATTGCAGTCAGGTCCATCGAAATTGAGGTGTCTGACTATCCAACTGTGGCAGACAGACTTGTAGGTGGCCCCTGTGATCTCTATTCTCTGGCTTTTCAGAACTGTGGATGGTCATTGGGAGCCTAAGAGCAGTCTTTCGGAGCTAAGGGCAGCCTCTAGCTCACATCTAGAAAGAAACTGGGGAGTCAGTCCTAGAGCTGCAAGGAAATGAATTCTGTCAATGACCTGAGAAAGCTTGGAAGTGATTCTTCTCCAGTAGAGCCTGCAGATGACAATGCAGCCCGGCTGACACCTTGATTGCATCCTTGTGAGAGCATAAGCAGAGGATCTAGTTAGGCCATGCCTGGACTTACAACCTTCAGAAACTGTGCAGTGATATACATGTGTTGTACAAAGCACTAAGTTTGTGGGAATCTGTTGCACAGCAATAGATGACAAATACACCAACAAACAGGACATTATCATTGTAGTGAAAGCTTTGGACACTCATAATAAATTCTGATCCCTGCAGGGATGGCAAATTGCAGATGAGTTTATGTACCTATGATGGAGTACTGCAAACATATGTTTGGAGACATCTGTGGCAGGCTGGGATAGGTGCTGGGTCTTGGAAATTATTTTAGTATCTATTTTATAAGGTAGTTGTAAGAATTAAATGTGATAATGCACGTAAAAACTGTTTAATGCAGGGTCTGGCGCCTTCCCTGGCGTGCAGCCCAGTGAGTGTAGCTCTTGCCCACTTAATATTTCAATGAGGGAACGTTTCTGTCAATATGCACAAATTATAATGGCAATTGATTTGCAGATCTCTTCTTTCCTCCTCTCCTTCTAACCTACTATCAAAAAACTGGTTAACCCTCCAACTGCTTTCCCAAGTTCAAAGCAACGTTTGGTGCAGTCCTTTCTCAATTCTCACATAACAAAGCAGTATTTCTCGGTTCCCTACAACGACAATCACTCAATACAAAAAACCACGCAGGTCTGCCAAACCACTCTCATACCCAGTCCTGGTCATCTCCGCAGGAACAACTTCAATTCTGGTTAATAAGGACTTCAACGAAGGGTTCATTAAGGTTTTCCCTCCACCGAAAGAAAGAATACCGTCCCCAGGGAGCAGGCTCTTGGGCCCTATTATTTGCTCCCTGGAGAAAGCGAAGAGAGGAATCCCAAGGCGTGGCCTGAACGCCCTTTGGGGGCGTGGGCAGCCCGGAGCCCCAGCCTCTTCCACTCCAAGCACCAGGCGCGTCTTATTTTCAGCCCCCAAACGGCTACAAATCATCCGCCTTATTTTCAGCCCCCAAATGGCTACAAATCATCCTGTTTAAACAAAGCGGTCTGTCTAAAAGGAGGGGCATAACAGGGCCGGGGCAGGGGCAAGACCTGGGAGTAGGCAACCTCCCTCTCGGCCCCGAGCCATCCCGGGCGCGCAGCCGCCGAGTGCCACATCAGCGACGGCGCTGCACTTCCACGTTCCCTTAGGATGCAGCCAGCGGGCCTGAGGGAGGGGCGGGCCCGAGGCCCTCCGGAGTGGCGGGCCGCCCGGCCAATCGGCGGCAAGTGAGGAGCCGCGGCCACCAATGAGCTGGGGCTTGTGCCAGCCGCGGCCGCCGAGGCCCGTGCCCCGCGGGGGGAACAGATGAAGCACATCTGGACAGCTGTGCTGAGAAGCTGTGCGGCCCCCTCGCTGGCCGACGTCAGCCGAGCACGTCCCCCACGTCCTCTCCTTCTCGCCACTTATTATTTATTCGTTTTCCCAAAGAAGCGACTAGGGACCCAAGTTTAAAACCTCCCCGCCCCCCCCAAATGCGAGACGTGGCCAGATCCCATCCAACACACGGTTTAATTTTCATGGGGCTCTGGGATCAAAAGAACCGAAACAGCAACAACAAAAGCCCAGCCGCTGTCTGATTTTAAGTTGGCAAAGTGGGAAAAATAAAGTGTTGAGTAAACAGACCAAGTTGGGTAAGTTTTGGATACGTGCTGGATATCATATTTCTCTTGCCGTGATCTCTATCCTGTGTCTTTTTGCTGTTTTCACCAGCTTTCTCTTCATCAAGGGGAGAAAAGTAACACTTGCTGCGACAAACTGGACCCTTCGCTCCCTTCTCTTCCGTTTCACTAACATTTTAATTTTTTTTTTTTTGGTTAGCTATTCATTTTTTTTTTTTTTGGTGCGCTAGTTTTAAATATCCTGGGAGCAGCAATGTGACTGATATCCTGTTGTAAACCTCTAACTCCAAAACGGAATCTATTGATAAATTTATTTCTCTATTTTCTTTCTGTGAAAATACTGTGGACATTTGTAAAGCCAAAATCGTTTTTTATCCCCGACTCTGGGACTGTTTTGATGGGAGATTGAGAAAATTATCTGATCTTTTCAGAATTAACACGTTTGCTTCTGTTAATAGGATGTCTAATATAAATTATGTAAAACCTGGGTTATGCAGGTAGTTGCTGGATTTTTTACTTAAATCTGGAGGTAGTTGCAAGTCAAATATATGTCTTTTGGGTATTCTCCTGTCCATAGTGGGAGACCTGAATTCCTTTATAATAGTTAAAAACAAACAAACATGTGACAGACCACTTGTGTGTTCATAAACTTATAATTGTATATATATACTATATAGTATATATACACTATATAGTAATGTATATATACTATATACATGCTATATATACACTGTGCTATATAGTATATGTACTCTATGTATGCTATATAGTATACTCTATATACACCATATATATTTTGTTGTTGTTGTAGTTTGTTTGTTTGTTTTTGAGACAGAGTCTCGCTCTTGTCGCCAAGGCTGGAGTGCAATGACACGATCTCGGCTCACTGGAACCTCTGCCTCCTGGGTTCAAGCGATTCTCCTGACTCAGCCTCCCAAGTAGCTGGGATTACAGATGCCTGCCACCGTGCCCAGCTAATTTTTGTATGTTTACTAAAGACGGGGTTTCGCCATGTTGGCCAGGCTGGTCTTGAACTCCTGATCTCAGGTTATGTGCCTCCCTTGGCCTCGCAAAGTGCTGGGATTACAGATGTGAACCACTGCACCCGACCTTATAATTGTATATTAAAACAATAATTCTATCAAAATAATATGAAATTGTTATATGTACATGCTTGCAGATAGTTCTGCTATACATTTCAGGATTTAGAAACAGAATGATGAAAAATATTCAGTTAGGTGAGTGGCCTGAGACCCACTCCATCTGAAATATCTATAATCCCCTCTGTTTAACCAATGTTTTGGATTTGAGACTTTTGTCATATGTTATTTACTGTCATGGGAGAGCTGGATAGAATGGATCTTTAATTTCCGGCTCAGAAATCAGTAGATGGGAATTTAGTACGATAATTAAAAGTTGCAGGCTGGGCGCGGTGGCTCACGCCTGTCATCCCAGCACTTTGGGAGGCCAAGGCAGGTTGACCATGAGGTCAGGAGATCGAGACCATCCTTGCCAACATGGTGAAACCCTGTCTCTGCTAAAAATACAAAAATTAGCTGGGTGTGGTGGTGCGCACCTGTAGTCCCAGCTACTTGGGAGTCTGAGGCAAGAGACTCTCTTGAACCCAAGAGACAGAGATTGCAGTGAGCCAAGATCACGCCACTGCACTCCAGCCATCTCCAGCTCTGGCAACAGAGTGAGACTCCGTCTAAAAAAAAAAAGAAAAAAAAATTCTGAGTGTGTTTTTGATTCAGAAAGGCAATGCATACAAAGCGGATGGAGCAGCTGAAGTGATTTGCAGGGAAGCAGGCTTAGAAAGAACAGTATTGCAGAGAAGCAATGTAAAGAGCCAGCTGGCCTGGTTCAATTCACAGCCCTACAACAGTAACTTACCTAGGGCAAGTGACTCAGCCCCCCTGTGCCTCAGCTTCCTCCTCTGTAACATGGAGAATTTCCTCCTCTGTGGTGAGTTTCCTTCTCAGTTCCCTCATCTGTAATGTGCTAATAATAATGGCACCTACATCGTGGGGTTGTCTCGAGGACTGAGTTAGCGTACATTAAACTCTTGGAATAGTTCTGGCCCATAGTCCCATAGTATGTCTTTGTTGTTGTACTCACTCTTTGTTACCTTCCTTCCCAGCCTGCGCTGTTGCACGTCAGTTTCCCCAGCTGCCATTCTGACTTCTGCTCTAGCAACTGGTATTAACTGAGTGCTGACCACTTGCTAGCCAGCATTGTATGAGGCTATAAGGAGAGAGAGTCTTGAATGAGGAGTGAGGTAGAATTGATCTTCTTAGGAAGATCTAGAAGGTTCTGAAGTGCAGGGGATAGAAAAAGGCTATCTGTTGTAGGATGGCTTCACAGAAGGGCTTGCATTTCTCGGAATGGGTTTTGCCAAACAGTTTTGGTTTGGGAATGGGAGGAAGGGAAGGGATTATAGAGGAGCAGGAACATTTTAGGAGGAAGGAGACCTTTTGCAGGGGCAAAGGCACTATGGCTGGAAAGTGAGGAGCTATCCTGTGGATGTTGGGACGTTGGGATAATCTGTGGGAGGTTAGTTGGAGGAAAGTTTGGAAAGGTGGGAGAGGTGGGAAGGGACAGCATAAATTACCCGATAAGGAAAGAGAGGCTTGGGAGGTAGATTGGTGGGGAGATGGCAAGCCGAACTGTCAGCAGTTACACAGAAGAGGTGTTTCTGGAATAATCCATCCCTGGGGTCCTGTGTTCTCTCTTGCCCAGCATTCCCTTCCCATCTGCCCCACTGCTTCTGTAACCTCCATCCAGGTCCTGCAGGTTGGGCGGGTAGGGATAGGCAGTGAGTCTGGGCCCTGTGTTTTGGACTCATTCCGTGGTGGCTGTCTTGGAGCTCTGTTTAAGTGGTCTGGTGCTCAGGGCAGTTACCCAGGCTACTTTTTGTTAACAGGCCATGCCCTAAAGTCTTTGACATGGATGTGATTGTTACAACCCTCCCTATCCACATACATGCCTATAGTGTATGCCGAGTAGCTCTTTCTCATCCTGCTGATAGAATCATCTACTCACATTTTAACACATATAACTTCATAACTTACAATTATAGAAGTAGATAAGAACTGTAATATGCACTTAAGTGGAGAGTCACTTTGGAGTTCCCTTGCTTTCTCTTCCCTGAGAGCATTGTTCTGTGGTAGAGAGGTGTGCCTGACGCTGCTGTTGACCACCTGTGTGACCTCAGGCAAGACATTGAGCCGTTGTGGTCCCCCTTGCCATCATCTGTGAAATGATCTCTAAAGGTCCTTTTTCTCTCAGATAATCATTTATTCTTCTCTCCAGATCCCTGGAACAGTCCATTATTCACAGATGGCTATTTGATACATCTGTGACTAATATTTTCTGATCACTTAATACATGGTGGACGTTCTGATGATGGTCATGTCCTCCTCACATCCTCCTGTGAGGGTTGGTACCTATTTGTGTCCTGTTTTTCTAGTTGAGAAGACAGGAGCAAAGGCAGTTTAAGAAATTTGCCCAAGATTACACAGTGAACAAGTGGCAGGTGCAGACCCAGTCTAACTTTGTAGCCCAAGCCTTAACCAATCGGCTATGCTACCTTAGGTATAATACAGCTACAGGTGCTATTCTTGTTTGTGGTGGTGATAGTTGAGAAGTACAAGGAAGGAAAATCATTGGAGATATTGATTTGGTAAAATTTGCCTGGCGGGGCCAGAATATCAATGTGAATCTTGTCTATGAAATGTGCTCCATATGGAAACAGGAGACATGTAGATCTCATTGCAGGCATGCACTCTGTCTTTTCACCTTGTTTGAACAAAACCCACATAGCACCTGGTTGTCTAGCAGACACTCAATACATGTCAATTGAATGACTGTCCCCTTTGAAAAAGGAAGTTGTGACCACACTATTTTTATGTAAAAAAACAAATAGAGAAACTATAAAATGTCCCAAGACTCGTGGGAAAATGGGTCAGATGCCAGGTAAACATTCTACTTCTGCTTTTGGGGCATCCCACTTTCTCTTTTTATTTCTGGACATGCTGTGGTTTTGGGCTAAGAATATTCTCATGGTGAATATTAATGAAGGTCTATTTTAGGTATATAGTTATTAATCATACCCATTCTGGATTTGGCATCTATCTTTTTGGGAATTCATTCCTTAAATATTTTGTGTATTGAATCAACTTTAAAATATTTGAAAAATGTTTTAGGTTGCTCTTTATCTAATGTAGTTGCTCTTTTCAGTATGGCATAGTGACTAAGCACACAGGCTTTGAAGTCAGACTGTGAGGGTTTGAATTCCAGATCTGCTTCTTACCAATGTGGCCTTGAGCAAGTCACTTTTCTCTAGAAGGTTTTATTATCTGTAAAATGGGGACACTCATACGCATTACATGAGAAAATCCATGGAGAGCATTCAGTATATCGTCTGGCTCACAGTAAAGCCTGTACATGTAAGCAATTCTTTTTTTTATTGTGGTAAAATATATAATAACATAAAATTTACCATCTTAACCATTTTTAAGTATACAGTTCAATGGCATTAAGTACATTCACATTGTTGTGTAACCATCACCACCATCCATCTCCAGACATTTTTCATCTTCCCAAACTGAAACTTAATACTCATTAAACAATAAATCCCTGTACCCCTTACTTTGTCAGCCTCTGGAACCAATATTCCACTTTCTATTTTTATGAATTTGACTATTCTAGGTACCTCATATAAGTAGAATTATATAATATTTGTTCTTTTATGTTTAGCTTATTTCATTTAGCAAAATGTCTCCAAGTATCATCCATGTTGTGGTATGTGCCAGAATATCCTTCCTTTTTAAGGCCGAATAATATTTCATTGTATGTATATACCATCTTTTGTTTATCCATTCATTCATTGGTAGAGGGACTTAGGTTGTTTTCACCTGTGATAGTTAATTATATGTCAACTTGTCTAG